>NC_068917.1:61572927-62899594 GCF_023091745.1 Budorcas taxicolor
ACTAAGATATAATCCTGGATATTTAAAAAAGAAATGACTGAAAGAAAATGAACTAAAAAAAAAACCCCTAACAAATACAAATATCAATCATAAACTGTAAATTTATCTGTTTTATATCATTTTAATTTTTAGCTTTCCTTGGTATTAATGATAGTAGTAACTAGTTTTAGGCAATTATGTGTCATAAAATTAATCCTCATAAAACATCATTGACCAGATATAAATACATCTATGTAGTAGAAGACAGCGTAGAGAGAAAAGGATTTGAAAGGCTACAGGCGGCGACATGTTGGACTTGACAGACACCGGCCTCTGAGAACTAATTGTGTGCATCTCCCCCACCTTTGTATGCAGTGTCATCACATGGTAGCTTAAAGCTGGCCACCATGAAAGTATTTACACCATGCAATTTAGCAAACACTGCAAGTCAGGGTACCCTCTCCCCTAAAAGCTGGTTGCTAAACATTAATAAGCACATTACTAGTTACAAAACTAGTAAGTAGCTGAGTTGAGATTTAAACTGTTCTGTATGACTCCAGGCTGGGTGGGAAACCATGGGTTAATAAATCAGGAGACTTTTGTACTAGCTTTGCCATGGAATTTTATGTCCTTAAGCCAATCCCTTCATTTGTCCACCCTGCATTTTATCATCTGCAGCATCCAGCTCTTAAATATCTAGATAATGACTACAACTATGAAGAATCCTTGAAGGGCACTCTCCACATACTCTTATCTGTTAAGAACAAGAATTCTGAGCTTTGATAATCACCTTCCCCAACAAATGATAGGATACTGAAAGAAGAACTCCCCAGGTCAGTAGGTGCCCAACACGCTACTGGAGATCAGTGGAGAAATAACTCCAGAAAGAATGAAGGGATGAAGCCAAAGCAAAAGCAATACTCAGCTGTGGATGTGACTAGTAATAGAAGCAAGGTCCGAGGCTGTAAAGAGCAATATTGCATAGGAACCTGGAATGTCAGGTCCATGAATCAAGACAAATTGGAAGTGGTCAAACAAGAGATGGCAAGAGTGAACATCGACATTCTAGGAATCAGAGAACTAAAATGGATGGAATGGGTGAATTTAACTCAGATGACCATTATATCTACTACTGCGGGCAGGAATCCCTCAGAAGAAATGGAGTAGCCATCATGGTCAACCAAAGAGTCTGAAATGCAGTACTTGGAAGCAGTCTTGAAAATGACAGAATGATTTCTGTTCATTTCCAAGGCACCCCATTCAATATCACAGTAATCCAAGTCTGTGCCCCAACCAGTAACACTGAATAAGCTGAAGTTGAATGGTTCTATGAAGACCTACAAGAACTTTTAGAACTAACACCCAGAAAAGATGTCCTTTTATTTATAGGGGACTGGAATGCAAAAGTAGGGAGTCAAGAAACACCTGGAGTAACAGGCAAACGTGGCCTTGGAATGTGGAATGAAGCAGGGCATAGACTAATAGAGTTTTGCCAAGAAAATGCACTGGTCATAGCAAACACCCTCTTCCAACAACACAAGAGAAGATCTACACATGGACATCACCAGATGGGTAACACCGAAATCAGATTTATTATATTCTTTGCACCCAAAAATGGAGAAGCTGTATACAGTCAACAAAAACAAGACCAGGAGCTGACTGTGGCTCAGAATATGAACTCCTTATTACTGAATTCAGACTTAAATTGAAGAAAGTAGGGAAAACCGCTAGACCATTCAGTTATGACCTAAATCAAATCCCTTATGATTATACAGTGGAAGTGAGAAATAGATTTAAGGACCTAGATCTGATAGATAGAGTGCCTGATGAACTATGGAATGAGGTTCATGACATTGTACAGGAGACAGGGATCAAGACCATCCCCATGGAAAAGAAATGCCAAAAAGCAAAATGGCTGTCTGGGGAGGCCTTACAAATAGCTGTGAAAAGAAGAGAGGTGAAAAACAAAAGAGAAAAGGAAAGATATAAGCATCTGAATGCAGAGTTCCATGGAATAGCAAGAAGAGATAAGAAAGCCTTCTTCAGCGATCAATGCAAAGATATAGAGGAAAACAACAGAATGGGAAAGACTAGAGATCTCTTCAAAAAATTTAGAGATACCAAGGGAACATTTCATGCAAGGATGGGCTCAATAAAGGACAGAAATTGTATGGACCTAACAGAAGCAGAAGATATTAAGAAGAGGTGGCAAGAATACACAGAAGAACTGTACAAAAAAGATCTTCATGACCCAGATAATCATGAAGGTGTGATCACTCATCTAGAGCCAGACATCCTGGAATGTGAAGTCAAGTGGGCCCTATAAAGCATCACTATGAACAAAGCTAGTGGAGGTGATGGAATTCCAGTTGAGCTATTTCAAATCCTGAAAGATGATGCTGTGAAAGTGCTGCACTCAATATGCCAGCAAATTTGGAAAATTCAGCAGTGGCCACAGGACTGGAAAAGGTCAGTTTTCATTCCAATCCCAAAGAAAGACAATACCAAAGAATCCTCAAACTACCACACAATTGCACTCATCTCACATGCTAGTAAAGAAATGCTCAAAATTCTCCAAGCCAGGCTTCAGCAATACGTGAACCGTGGACTTCCTAATGTTCAAGCTGGTTTTAGAAAAGGCAGAGGAACCAGAGATCAAATTGCCAACATCCACTGGATCATGGAAAAAGCAAGAGAATTCCAGAAAAACATCTATTTCTGCTTTATTGACTATGCCAAAGCCTTCGACTGTGTAGATCACAGTAAACTGAGGAAAATTCTGACAGAGATGGGAATACCAGACCACCTGACCTGCCTCTTGAGAAATCTGTATGCAGGTCATGAAGCAACAGTTAGAACTGGACATGGAACAACAGACTGGTTTCAAATAGGAAAAGGAGTACGTCAAGGCTCTATATTGCCACCCTGCTTATTTAACTTATATGCAGAGTACATCATGAGAAACGCTGGACTGGAAGAAACACAAGCTGGAATCCAGATTGCTGGGAGAAATGTCAATAACCTCAGATGTGCAGATGACACCACCCTTATGGCAGAAAGTGAAGAGGAACTAAAAAGCCTCTTGATGGAAGTGAAAGAGGAGAGTGAAAAAATTGGCTTAAAGCTCAACATTCAGAAAGCGAAGATCATGGCGTCTGGTCCCATTACTTCATGGGAAATAGGTGAGGAAACAGTGGAAACAGTGGCTGACTTTATTTTGGGGGGCTCTAAAATCTCTGCAGATGGTGACTGCAGCCATCAAATTAATAGACGCTTACTCCTTGGAAGAAAAGTGATGACCAACCTAGATAGCATATTCAAAAGCAGAGACATTACTTTGCCGACTAAGGTCTGTCTAGTCAAGGCTATGGTTTTTCCAGTGTTCATGTATGGATGTGAGAGTTGGACTCTGAGGATGGCTGAGTGCCGAAGAATTGATGCTTTTGAACTGTGGTGTTGGAGAAGACTCTTGAGGGTCCCTTGGACTTCAAGGAGATACAACCAATCCATTCTGATGATCAGCCCTGAGATTTCTTATTGGGAAAGACCCTGATGCTGGGAAAGATTGAAGCAGGAGGAGAATGGGACGACAGAGATGAGATGGCTGGATCACATCACTGACTTGATGGACAAGAGTGTGAGTGAACTCTGGAAGTTGGTGATGGACAGGGAGGCCTGGTGTGCCACGATTCATGGGGTCACAAAGAGTCGGACACTACTGAGCGACTGAACTGAACTGAACTTCCCCCACCAGTACCATGTTCACTTAGTAGGATGAAAGAGAAGGCATTCCTTCTCTCCATCCCCTCTTCTCTAATTCCCCTTCCCTTTTGAACTGTGGTGTTGGAGAAGACTCTTGAGAGTCCCTTGGACTGCAAGGAGATCCAATCAGTCCATCCTAAAGCAGATCAGTCCTGGGTGTTCATTGGAAGGACTGATGTTGAAGCTGAAACTCCAGTACTTTGGCCATCTGATGTGAAGAGCTGACTCATTGGGAAAGACCCTGATGCTGGGAAAGATTGAGGGCAGGAGGAGAAGGGGACAACAGAGGATGAGATGGTTGGATGGCATCACTGACTCAATGGACATGAGTTCAGGTGGACTCCAGGAGTTGGTGATGGACAGGGAGGCCTGGCGTGCTGCAGTTCATGGGGTCACAGAGTTGGACACGACTGAGCGACTTAACTGAACTGAGCTGGGCTCTTTGGTGAGGTCCTCTTAGAAGCAGACTCTGAATCAAGGATTCACATGCAAGTGATTTCTTATGGAAGTGCTTCCTGAGAAACCAAACCAAGAAGCAAAAGGGAGCAGACTAGGGATGGGGTGGAAGCCAAGCAAAGATGTGATTTCAGGAGAAATCTCATAGGAGCCCGGGAGTATACATTACATCACAGTTTGGCCTCAAATTAAGGGAGCTGGGTCTTTGTGCTGCCAGCATCCCACACAGCCACTGGTTATGTGGGAGGGGTGTTAACAAACTCCCAGACATTTTGATCTCTCTGCATATGGGGTTGGCTCCAGTGCCGATATCTGAAAGTGACAAGCAGCAAAGACTGGAGAAGAGGGAAGCTGGGTATGCAGAGCTGAGAAAAAAGATTCACCAACGTGTCAATTATATCCTTTCACAAATCATGCTTTACTAAAAACCCTCCTTCATCCAAGCTGGCCAAGGGTAATACAGCTTTTCTCAGAAAGCCCAAGACAATTTGTATGTTTTCCTTATGGCCAAATGGGAGCATATTAGGGAACTAGAATACCCCTGGAATTCAAGAAAATAGCCCCTTGGGATAAAGCTTGGGCTAAAGCTTGGGATCCAGCTCTATTTCAGAAAGAGAGAGACAAAGAACACACGTAGTGCTCACCAGAGCCTATGCTGAACTGGCTCTGAAAGGAGAGGATGATCATCTGGGAAAGAGAGGCAGTGTGTCCCCCACAACAGTGAGCCATATTAATATGGAGTTTTTCACGTTATGACATGTAATAGTACTAATAGTTGATCGTTCTCTTCACCCACTCTTATCCCACCCCAGGTAAAAACAGAGAGTACATGGCCAGTTCACTTGAATGTTTATGCTACTCTTCAAGTTTTTTCAGCAGAGATTGTGCCAGGTTTCTGGATGGGCATTCAGGCTAAGTGTACTGCAAAACTATCCATTCAGTGGCACAGGAACCCATGACACATTAGGAAATATCTTTAAGCTTCTGCATTATTTCCATGAAAGCCTAATGTGCTGCAGAATTCAAAAATGTTTTTTCCTTTCTGAAAAATGTTCGCAAATAGTGTAGGAATTATTACTCCATTGTATCCACTAGGAAACTGAGGCACTGATTAAGCGACAAATCCATTAGAGGAGCTATACCAACTCATGCTTTGAAATAGTACCTTATTACATGGAGGCTAACTTTGAATATGAATAGTTGGAGATGTCACCTTGTGTTGCGTCTAAGCAGCTACATCCCATACAGTGCTCACCAGGTTTCTGGTTTGGGGATTTTGATCTCCTACATCATACAAATCTGTATTTTTTAAAAATCATATTTCTATTTGCTCCTTTCATTTTAAAATGTAATCCTAGTTCTCTGAAGGAAGAGAAAATTCTAGTGTGAAATAGATAATAACAGTTTTTAATAATCATTACTCATAAAATCTCAAGTGGCTTTGGTGGGCATCTGGTCGTCATTAAGAGGGTTGAATTTATCAGACAAGTCATTTTGCTTAATTAGGTGGCTAACTGGCAGGGCCTTTCTTACTGAAAAAGCATTACAATCATCTGCAAAAGCCTCAAGAAGTCCTTGATTGGACCGTTTTGTCATTGTTTTACTGGATATCATTAAATTCCCACTTGCAACCCCTAAGAGCTAATTCAAGTTCCAGGATACTGCACAAAGCTCACATAACCAGCTAGTCAATTTAAATTGAGGACAACTTAACTAAAAACAATAAAATGAATCAGTATCTCAGGTCCTACTTCACACAGTGGAATTCATGCTTTGGTGTGATGTTTAAGTATGGCCAATTCCTCACATCCATGCAAGTCTAAATCTTAGAACAAGTGTAGCCTAATAACTTAAGAATGCCCAATCAGCAAGCTCCAAGTCATCCTTAGGTACAGAAAGAGCTTCAGAGATTACATCGTGTGTTTTGACTGGTCAAATACTTAATGGTTCTTTCATGTAGAGACTAATAAGTGACAATTCCATGATATGTTCATTTTTTCATATACATAAAAAAGAAAAAAAGAAAAAGAATGTCTCAAAGGTTTTAAAAAACAGTCATCTAAACTATTTTAAAAGAGATTAGCCCTGGAGTAAATGAGTAAGGTAAAATGATTGATTTAAGTGGATAATCTAAGGTAAAAATCTGGAGAGTAATATCTTACTTCACCGATACTAGGGGTTCTAACAATTTAATAGGCAGTTCAAGCCTTTCTCTTCTGGTGATGTCCTTTTACCTTATCCCTGGATAGGAAGCTGAACTCCAATCTTTGCATTGAAGTATCCCCCAAGAATCCTGTAGAGGCTGCCCACAGCTCACAGGTCTAATAACTCTATCAGGGAGGAAGAAACAGTAATAATTGGATCCCAAGAGCCTCTACTTACAATAGTCAAGGAATGTAAGATAAACCAATTGAGCTGTGTGGCCAGGCAACCAGACTTGGGAACACTATTTGGTAGGAAATAGCCAGAGAAACAAGAAGGCATGTTGGCCCCAGGGACTTTATGCCGTACGGAAGTGGCTATGAGTGCTCATGCACGCTCCTATGATGGAGAAATTACAGGCAGTTTTTCCATCCTGTGAATGCTTGCTTACAGTGAAGTAAGATGTTATAACCTACACCTTAGACTGACTTTTTCTTAAAGTTTGTGACCTGCTGAAGCCAAAAACCAGGTGACCTGCTCTCCTATTAAATTGTCTTACATAAGCTACATTATCATCTGAGTTAAATCCACCCATTCTAGTCCATTTTAGTTCACTGATTCCTAAAATGTCAATGTTCACTCTTGCCATCTCCTGTTTGATCACTTTCAGTTTGTCTTGATTCATAGACCTAACATTCCAGGTTCCTATGCAATATTGTTCTTTACAGCACCAGACTTTAACTCAGGTGACCATTATATCTACTACTGTGGGCAATAATCCTTTAAAAGAAAAGGAGTAGCCCTCATAGTCAACAAAAGAGTCTGAAATGCAGTACTTGGATGCAATCTCAAAAATGACAGAAAGATCTCTGTTCTTTTCCAAGGCAAACCATTCAATATCAGAGTAATCCAAGTCTGTGCCCCAACCAGTATTGCTGAAGAAGCTGAAGATGAACGGTTCTATGAGACCTACAGGAGCTTCAAGAACTAACACGAAAACAGATGTCCTTTTCATTATAGAGGAATAGAATGCAAAAGTAGGAAATCAAGAGATACCAGGAGTAACAGGAAAATTTGGCCTTGGAGTACAAAAGGAAGCAGGCCAAAGGCTAATAGAGTTTTCCCAAGAGAACACACTGCTCATGGCAAACACCCTCTTTCAATGACACAAGAGAAGACTCTATGCATGGACATCACCAATGGTCAACACCGAAATCAGATTGATTATATTCTTTGCAGATAAAGATGGAGAAGCTCTAACAGTCAGCAAAAAAATGACCGGGAGCTTACTGTAGTTCATACCATGAACTCCTTATTGCAAAATTCAGACTTAAACTGAAGAAAGTAGGGAAAACCACTAGACCATGCAAGTATGACCTAAATCAAATCCCTTACAGTTATACAGTGGAAGTGAGAAATAGATTTAAGGGACTAGATCTGAGAGACACAGTGCCTGAAGATCTATGGATGGTGGTTGGTGACATTGTATAGGAGACAGGGATCAAAACCGTCCCCAAGAAAAAGAGGTGCAAAAAGGCAAAATGGTTGTCTGAGGAGGCCTTACAAATAGTTGAGAAAAGAAGAGACTCGAAAGGCAAAGGAAAATGGAAAGATACTCCTATTTGAATGCAGAGTTCCAAAGACTAGCAAGAAGAGATAGGAAAGTCTTCCTCAATGATCAATGCAGGAAACAATAGAATGGGAAAGACTAGAGAAGTCTTCAAGAAAATTAGAAGGGAACATTTCATGCAAAGATGGGCACAATAAAGAACAGAAATGGTATGAACCTAACAGAAGCAGAAGATAGTAAGAAGTGGCAAGAATACACAGAACTATACAAAAAAGATCTTCATGACCCAGATAACCATGATGGTGTGATCACTCACCTAGAGCCAGACATCCTGGAATGTGAAATCAAGTGGGCCTTAGGAAGCATCACTACGAACAAAGCTAGTGGAAGTCATAGAATTCCAGTTGAGCTATTTCAAATCCTAAAAGATGATGCTGTGAAAGTGCTGCACTCAATATGCCAGAAAATTTGGAAAACTCAGCAGTGAACACAGTACTGGAAAAAGTCACTTTTCATTCTAGTCCCAAAGAAAGTGAAGTCGCTCAGTTGTGTCCAACTCTTTGTGATCCCATGGACTGTAGTCTACCAGGCTTCTCTGTCCATGGGATTTTCCAGGCAAGAGTACTGGAGTGTGTTGCCATTTTCTTCTCCAGGGAATCTTCCTGACCCAGGGATCGAACCCAGGTCTCCTGCATTGCAGGCAGATGCTTTACCATCTGAGCCACCAGGGAAGCCCAAAGAAAGGCAATGCCAAAGGATGTTCAAACTACCACACAATTGCACTCAATCTCACACGTTACCAAACTAATGCTCAAAATTCTCCAACGCAGGCTTCAGCAATATGTGAACCATAAACTTCCAGATGTTCAAGCTGGTTTTAGAAAAGGCAGAGGAACCACAGATCAAATTGCCAACACCCGCTAGATCATTGAACAAGCAAGAGAATTCCAGAAAAACATCTACTTCTGCTTTATTGACTACACCAAAGCCTTTGACTGTGTGGATCACAACAAACTCTGGAAAATTCTTCAAGAGATGGAAATACCAGACCTCATGACCTGCCTCCTGAGAAATCTGTATGCAGGTCAGGAAGCAACAGTTAGAACTGGACATGGAACAGACTGGTCCAAATAGGGAAAGGAATACATGAAGGCTGTATATTGTCACCCTGCTTATTTAACTTATATGCAGAGTATATCATGTGAAATGCCAGACCTCATGATGTACAAGCTGGAATCAAGATTGTTCAGTGAAACGTCAGTAACCTCAGATATGCAGATGACACCACCCTTATGGCAGAAAGTGAAGAAAAACTAAAGAGCCTCTTGATGAAAGTGAAAGAAGAGAGTGAAAAAGCTGAATTAAAACTCAACATTCAGAAAACTAAGATCATGGCATTCAGCCCCATCACTTCATAGCAAATAGACTGGGAAACAATGGAAACAGTGACTGACTTTACTTTTTGGGTCTCCAAAATCACTGCAGATGGTGACTGCAGACATGAAATTAAAAGACACTTTCTCCTTGGAAGAAAAGCTATGACCAACCTAGACAGCATACTGAAACCAGAGACATTACTTTGCCAACAAAGGTCCATCTAGTCAAAGCCATGGTTTTTTCCGGTAGTCATGTATGGATGTGAGAGTTGGACTATAAAGAATTTGAGCACCAAAGAATTGATGCTTTTGAACTGGTGTTGGAGAAGACGCTTGAGAGTCCCTTAGACTGCAAGGAGATCCAACTAGTCCATCCTAAAGGAAATCAGTCCTGAATATTAACTGGAAGGACTGATGCTGAAGCTGAAACTCCAATACTTTGGCCACCTGATGCAAGGAGCTGACTTATTTGAAAAGACCCTGATGCTGGGAAAGATTGAGGGCAGGAGGAGAAGGGGATGACAGAGGATGAGATGGCTGGATGGCATCACTGACTCAATAGACATGAGTTTGAGTAAGTTCTAGGAGCTGGTAATGGACAGGGAAGCCTGGCGTGCTGTGGTCCATGGGGTTGCAAAGAGTCAGACACAACTGAGAAACTGAACAGAGCTGAAGCTACATTATCCTCTATATATGCTGTATTTTTTTAAATTTCAGTATTTTCCTCATCATTTTTCCTTCTCACATACAAAGTTGACTGGCATTTTACAGATATCAGATTGTAAAGTTTTCCTATATAATTAATTTATGTGCAAAACAATATGATTCTGGGAAAATGAGAGAATTCATAGATTTTATCAAATTATATTAACCTAATTTATTTTTAAATAGCAGGAAGATAGGATAATAGGATAGACTTTGGCACATAATAAACATATTTATGGAAAAGAAACCACATAACTCATGGGTCTTAGTTCAAAGTACCCTTTGTGTGTTAGTCTTTGATTGGCAGATCAAAGTAGAGTGGGCTAAGAGCCCTAATCTCTTATTCAGATTGTTACCAACTACTTGTGTATTTGGGTAGGTTGGAAGTATTTTGGTCTTCAGTTTTCTTGATCTATAAAATGTAGGGGCTAGAATCCAGAGGGATTTATTCTTGTTGCAGCATCTATTTTTTGTTGAACATTGTTGTTCATTTGCTAAGTCATGTCTGACTATTTGCACCCCCATAGACTGCAGCATACCAGGCTTCCCTGTCCTTCACTATCTCCCAGAGTTTGCTCAAACTCATGCCCATCGAGTCATTGATGCTATCCCACCATCTCATCCTCTGTCACCCCCTTCTCCTCCTGCCCTCAGTCTTTCCCAGCATCAAGGTCTTTTCCAACGGTTGACCATAGTCTGTAATGAACTAGAATGTTCTCTATAGTAGAAAGAGATTTTGTTTAAAACATTATAAAGAACAACCACAGAATGCTGATTATGAAGTGTGATAAAGAGAAATAATCATCATAAACACCACTTATTGAACTCCTCTCAAAGGAGATGACCTCTGTCAAGGTTTCAATGGGCTTATTGGTATAATGGAGCCAATAGACTATTATTTAAATCTCATGTGGGCTTTCACCATTTCTGCCCTTTCGGGTGGCTGGTTTAATCCATATCATGGAAAGGTGGGTGAATAAGTCTACTCTTTTTGCCTCTTTCAAAGACCGGTAGAGGAGAAGACCTGGAAAGACTGACAGAAAGTGTCTTCCAGAGTTGCAAAGATACACCTGGCTTAGAGGTATCAATGCATCATTAAGAAAGTTCGTTAGGTCTACTTTCAAATGGAAGGAAGGATAATAAGCTAATAAAAGTGTCTTCCCAAAGGGTCCTGTTTTGCAGGAGTCAGAAAAATGGAATGAGGGCAATATAAAGAACATATAGAGCCAAAGAACTTTCCAGGCCATGAGTGAGTGAGTGAGTGAGTGAAATCGCTCAGTTGTGTCCGACTCTTTGCGACCCCATGGACTCTAGCCTACCAGGCTCCTCTGTCCATGGGATTTTCCAGGCAATAGTACTGGAGTGGGGTGCCATTTCCTTCTCCAGAAGATCTTCCCAACCCAGGGATCGAACCCCGGTCTCCGCCAACCTATGAGCTGAAGGGCTCAAGTTCTGCAGCATCAGAATGGAGTCAGTGTAGAGGACAGTTATCAGATATGAAGAATTAGGGGGATTTATCCAAAGCTGAACCTCAGACACAGAATTAACACAGGATAGTAGCACTCCATGAAGTTCCCAAGAACTTAAAAATGGCTTTGCCCTTCATGTACAACAAGGAATGGAAGCATTAGAACTTGTCTTTAAATCTAAAAGTGTAGGAAGATCTCAAGCCTGGAGATATTTTATCCCCAAATCTTACAGCAATCCAATAAATGACGTATTGTCATCCCTGTCTTATATCTTTCTATTCCATAGTGGTCCAAATAAGAGTGTAACACTGTGTTTCCTGAAGAAAAAAAAAGAGGTTTGGGGGCTTTTGATTGTTTTTCATGTCAATCAAAAAGCCACAACCTTGACTAAATGACATCTAGGATTATTGTTTGGGAGAGAGGTGACAAAATGACGGTACCCACCATTAATTTCCCAAATTGAGTGAGTCTAATAGTAGCACTTTGGCCACCTCATGCGAAGAGTTGACTCATTGGAAAAGACTCTGATGCTGGGAGGGATTGAGGGCAGGAGGAGAAGGGGATGACAGAGGATGAGATGGCTGGATGGCATCACTGACTCGATGGACATGAGTTTGAGTGAACTCTGGGAGTTGGTGATGGACAAGGAGGCCTGGCGTGCTGCAACTCATGGGGTCACAAAGAGTCAGACACGACTGAGTGACTGAACTGAGCTGAACGTAATAGAGGCAAGTAAGAATGCTCTGTCTTTACCTAGATGGGAATTAGAGAGTAGAATTTCAAATGACCATTTTTAAGGGGTTTCTCACTTCTACGACTCTCTAACCTGAGCAACACAATTCCATCTGTGGTAACTGGGTGGAGAATATCTATAGGCTATATTTTGATCCTGCCAGGGTTCCCACAAACATCTGGAGACATGGGCCCTTTTGGTTGATTATAAAACAGAAGCAGTACTCAAAGGAAAACCTCCCCTCATGTTTCTTTAGTATTCTCTTTTACTTATTCTGTTTTTGTACAAAGTTATTTTTACAAGTAATTTAAGTAAATTAACAGTGTCAGAGGATTCACGATCTCATCAGATAAATCTTCCCTCCCATGACATCAGTACTAAATATCATCCTGGTGCCTTTAGATGTATTATATTTCATATGGAGGATCAAAGCAAACCTACTAATTAGTTCCTCAAGGTGATTGTGTATAGCATCAATTCTAGTATTGAAACTTTTGTTTATAATACACTTCATTGCATATAGGGGTGAAAATGCTGACAAAATGGGGCGAGGTTTTTCTGGCCCTCATACATTTTTAAGCTTTTTTTCTTTCTTTGGAATATCTAGTCAGAATTCAGGAGGAATTTCATGTCATTGACAAGGAATGAAACTAACCACCCCATTATGAGCTCAACACTGGCACTTAGCATTAATGATTCTAATCTACCAAATTATCTGCTTTCGAAGACAGAGTTGATGAATAAAAATACATACTCTTATTAAAGAAATAGGCAAAACGAAACCAGTTTCATTTATGCTAGACTCCTAGGGTTATAGATAAAATGATTTTTTTTCTAAACTTAAAAGTATTAGAAGCTTGCAGAGAAAATTTAAGAAAAATGTTTTTTAAAAAGCCATCTTTTACAATAACATTTTGGTACTTTTTTATATATCAGTATTTGAAATCATGCTTTATATGCAAATAAATCTACTTTTTTTTAACATATCATTTAAAAGAATCATGTTATAAATTCTCCCCAAAGGTAATTTCAAGAGACAAAATAAATTCCCTATTGTGTAGATAAACCATGTTTAATGTGGATGGTCTACAATGAGTAAATGATTTTAATTATTATTTTTTTACTAAGTAAAACATCACATAGGGTGACATTTAATAATATCAAGTGTAATATGTAATGTTTCTCCTGAACACAGTGATGAAAATTAATTAATGGAGTTATAGTGCTCTTTTCATAAAAATATTGGGAGGAAAGCAGAGAGATGTGATGTTCTTTTGAGGCATGACAATTGTACCTTTTGAATATGTATATCTGTCTATGCTTTGCATATAACCCTAATCAGAACAAGCAAAACAAAACAAAAAAAACATATTCCTTCTGTTGTAACAATGGAGATGACCAGGGGATGAGAAGAGGCTGTTGTTGGCCTCTGAGCTCATAAACAGTCTCTTTTTCTGTTGTATCCCTTTTATGCATTACTGTTTCCAACTAGTTCCTAGTACAGTTATACTGTGACCCACGTATTTGTGTTCCTTTTGGCCTGCCCAGCTCTAGTGAGAAGGTCCCTGCCACTTCTTTGATTTCTTTGAGAAGGGACTTCAGCCATCTTCTCCGGCCTCTCAGTGGGTCTCATAGCTGTTGTATTACAGAAGCTGTGGGAATCGGTAGTTTCGTTATTTTCTTCATAGACTACAAAAATCTTTTTTCAGGTGTCATTTTTCCTTTCTCACTTATTTTTTCCCACATAACTTTCTAGTTGATGGGTCATTTTCACCCAACCAACAGTTTCTGGTGTTGTGTTTTCTTCTCAGATCCTTTTGTTAATTTTTTTAATGGTTTAACTATGAGGGAAAGTCTTTGCCTTGCTACTGACTCCACCAGAATCTCAGGAGTCTCCCTGAGTCTCAGAAGGGAACACAGACAGTTACAACTTCGAAGGCCAGCCATTCAAAGGCATGAGGCCAAAAGCCTTGCCCTAGCACTGAAATGTTGTTCTGCTAATGTGTACCTCCTGCCCAGTATTTTTTATTAATAAGGCACTAAATACGGGGCAATCGGTGTTACTGTTGCCAAAAGAAAACGTCTCTCTTTTAATTAATCAATGTAAATGGGCTTTTACTGGAAAATAGAAGGGAAGTGTTTCTAGAACTCAGGATATAATGTTACATCAGGGAATACCATGCCCTCTTTTTATTTTAAAGTGGAATTTTTCTTTTTAAATGCAGAGACACTAGGTCTGGACTGACAGAGAGTTCACAAATTATTGCAGAACAGGTGCTTTTTTGTAAACTCAGGACTTTTGTTTCCCAGTTCACTTTTACTACAACTCATTTGCATTCAATCTGGTGGGAGCTCTGGTCAAGCAAATTATCTGGGTGAAGTAATTTAGGAAACAAGAAATAACTTACAGTCAAACTTCGCTTCTTCCTTATTTCTATTTATCTTTCCCTCGTGGCATGATGCAATTATCACTTAGCCAGGGCCTGGCATAAATATTGATCAGAACAGCAACACTACAAAATTACTCTTTGGCATGGCTTCAGTTCAACTTCTCCTTAGTAACTTTTCTTGTGCAAACACGAACTCTCCTCTCATTTCTTAAGTACCTTTTTGCTTCAGGTTTTCTCTCAAGACAGTGTAATTTACAATTGACCCAACTGGATTGATCCAAAGTGACCTAATTTTCCCTCCATTGTCACATAATCTATTGTTGAATGTAGACATTTATACACTCTTATACACTGTGTAAACCACAGGAGCTGACTTTATTAAGGCAAATCAGGAGGAGCTAGGTTTTCAACAAGTGGGCTGAGCATAACCATTTGTCTTCTCTCTCTTCTCTAAATCCATAATGGTAACTCCTAATAGTGACAGGAGCCAGCATGAAGATGTCTGCCAACAAAAGACTATAAAGAAATTCTTGGCATATGGGACCTCTAAAAATGTTAATCAGATTGGATCAGATTTTTCATCAGAATAAATACAAGCTAAAAACAGCAATTCTGTCCTTCAAACTTTGAGAGTAAAATTATTTAGAACATGTAATTCTAAATCTCACTGATATCTAGATGGATCAGTTCAGCTCAATTCAATTGCTCAGTTGTGTCTGACTCTTTGCAACCCCATGGGATGCAGTATGCCAGGCTTCTCTGTCCATTACCAACTCTCAGAGCCTACTCAAACTCATGTCCATTGTGTTGACCATGCCATCCAACCATCTCATCCTCTGTCATCCCCTTCTCCTCCCACCTTCAATATTTCCCAGCATCAGGGTCTTTTCAAATGAATCAGCTCTTCACATCAGGTGGCCAAAGCATTGGAGTTTCAGCTTCAACATCAGTCCTTCCAGTGAACATTCAGGACTGATTTCCTTTAGGATGGACTGGTTGAAGTCCTTCAAGTCTCAGGGAAGTCCCTTATCTCCTTAAGTCCCAGGGACTCTCAAGAGTCTTCTCCAACACCATAGTTCAAAAGCATCAATTCTTCACTGCTCAGCTTTCTTTATAGTCCAACTCTCACACCATACATGAATACTGGAAAAACCATAGCCTTGACTAGACAGACCTTTGTTGGCAAAGTAATGTCTCTGCTTTTTAATATGCTGTCTAAGTGGGTCATAATTTTCCTTCCAAGGAGTAAGCATCTTTTAATTTCATGGCTGCAGTCACCATCTGCAGTGATTTTCTAGCCCCCAAAAATAAAATCTGCCACTGTTTCCACTGTTCCCCCATCTATTTCCCATGAAGCGATGGGACTTTAAGCCAATGAGCTTTAATGCTCATTGACTTTAATGCTCAATGACTTTAAGCGATGAGCTTTAAGGCAACTTTTTCACTCTCTTCTTTCACTTTCAACAAGATGCTCTTTAGCTCCTCTTCACTTTCTGCCATAAATCTTGATTCCAGCTTGTGCTTCCTCCAGCCCAGCATTTCTCATGATGTACTCTACATATAAGTTTAAAAAGCACAGTGAAATATATAGCTTTGATGTACTCTTTTCCTATTTGGAGCCAGTCTGTTGTTCTATGTCCAGTTCTCACCGTTACTTCCTGATCTGCATATAGGTTTCTCAAGAGACTGGTCAGGTGGTCTGGTATTTCCATCTCTTTCAGAATTTTCCACAGTTTGTTGTGATCCACATAGTCAAAGGATTTGGCATAGTCAATAAGGCAGAAATAGATGTTCTTCTGGAATCCCCTTGCTTTTTTGATGATGCAGCAGATGTTGGCAATTTGATCTCTGGTTCCTCTGCCTTTTCTAAATCCAGCTTGAACATCTGGAAGTTCACATATTGTTGAAGCCTGGCTTGGAGAATGAGGGCAAAAAGAAGTTCTTTTCAATAAGGCATCATGTTAAAAAATTACTTCTCTGGAACCCTTTATGAAGAGAATACTTTGAGTTTTTGAACTCCTCCTTATAACTTCCCTACCTCTTCATGTTGTTGCAAATGTTAGGATTTCCTCTTTTGGAATGTTTATTTTGCTCCAATTGCTGACCCTTTATTTGATTGTATGAGTTCTTGAAATGCAATCCCCTGGGGTGTTCTACTGACTGAGGCTCTTTTCTTCTTCTGTCTTGCTCTGAAATACTTTGTCATCCCAGTTCTGCCACAGCCAGGGCAAGGACGGACTCGAATTCACACAAATAGAAGAGCCAGTAAACAGGGTTAATGGGAAGCCCATTTATTTGTTTCTTTATAAAATGATAAGAGTGAAAGCAGGGGCAGGATGGGCAGGGGGGAAAAAGCAGATATTAAGCTTTCATCAGGGAAAGAAAAAGTCCCTGAAAATCAACTATTTGATAATATTAGTATTTGGCAAGTTGACCATCACCTTAGATAAGTAAATCAGTAGGATTCAAGTAAAATATCTTTAAGAAAAATAAAATGATTTTAGGAAAATACAAAATGAATAAGAAATAAGGCTATTTGGGTATATGATGAGAAAGGTATATGTATCATCTCCCAAGGAAAACAGCAATCAAACTCCAGGGGAGGAAAAGACTATACAAGAAAACTGTAGAGCCAGTATGAATCTGAAATTCAGCATGGTTTTGAACAATGTCTATGGTTAGGAAAAAAAGGAAAGGAAAATACATTTGATCTTCACACAAAGAACATTCTTGGTTGACTGGTATGAGGTGAGGGATAGGGTGACCCGGGAACCATTCGGAAAGGACATTTTAAAACAGCACACCATGAGAAAATGCAAAAAGCAGAGAGGGTGAACTTCAAGAATGAGGAGGGCATGCCTCCACCTTTCTGTAATTCTTGCCACTTTTCCTCCTCTGTCAGCTGAACTTTAACTCTAGTTTCCTCCTCAACTGCAAGGTGGTTGCCTGTATCAGTGGAGCCTTGTGAGAGGGGCTTCCTACAGTCAATGAACTTTGCACTCACTGGACAATCTGAACCTATCCTCATGATCAGATGCCATGTGTTAGTTGGTCTGAATATAAATTTTCCCAATATAACAGAAGTTACTTGAGTGAGGACAAGTCTACCCAAACCCCTGGCTGCTGTGCCATGAGAGTGGGGTAGAATGGGTTTGAAGGAGACAAGTTCAGTTCAGTTCAGTTGCTCAGTCATGTCTGACTCTTTGCAACCCTATGGACTGCAGTATGCCAGGCTTCTCTGTCCATTACCAACTCCCGGAGTCTACTCAAACTCATGTCCATTGTGTCGACGATGCCATCCAACCATCTCATCCTCTGTCATCCCCTTCTCCTCCCACCCTCAATCTTTCCTAGCATAACGGTCTTTTCAAATGAGTCAGTACTTCACATCAGGTGGCCAAAATTTTGGAGTTTCAACTTCAGCATCAGTCCTTCCAGTTAATATTCAGGACTGATTTCCTTTAGGATGGACTAGATGGATCTCCTTGACATCCAAGGGACTCTCAAGAGTCTTCTCCAACAACACAGTTCAAAAGCATCAATTCTTTGACGTTCAGCTTTATTTATAGTACAACTCTCACATCCATACATGACTACTGGAAAATCTATAGCTTTGACTAGACAGACCTTTGTTGCCAAAGTAATGTCTCGGCTTTTTTTTTTAATTGGAGGCTAATTACTTTACAGTATTGTGATGGTTTTTGCCACACGTTCACATGAATCAGCCATGGGTGTACATGTGTTCCCCATCCTGAACCCCCCTACCACCTTACTCCCCATCCCATCCCTCAGGGTCATCCGAGTACACCAGTCCTGAGCACCCTGCCTCATGTATGGAACATGGACAGGCGATCTATCTCACATATGATAATATACATGTTTCAATGCTATTCTCTCAAATCATCCCACCCTCGCCTTCTCCCACAGAGTCCAAAAGTCTGTTCTTTACATCTGTGTCTCTTTTGCTGTCTTGCATGTAGGGTCATCGTTATCATCTTTCTAAATTCCATATATATGCATTAGTATACTGTATTGGTGTTTTCCTTTCTGACTTACTTCACTCTGTATAATAGGTTCCAGTTTCATCCACCTCATTAGAACTGATTCAATGTATTCTTTTTAACAGCTGAGTAACACTTCGTTGTGTATATGTACCACAACTTTCTCATCCATTCATCTGCCAATGGACATCTAGGTTGCTTCCATGTGCTGGCTATTATAACAGTGCTGTGATGAACATTGGGGTACATGTGTTTCTTTCATTTCTGGTTTCTTCAGTGTGTATGCCCAGCAGTGGGATTGCTGGGTTGTATGTCAGTTCTATTTCCAGTTTTTTAAGGAATCTCCACACCGTTCTCCACAGTGGCTGTACTAGTTTGCATTCTTACCAACAGTGTAAGAGGATTCCTTTTTCTCTGCACCCTTTCCAGCATTTATTGCTTATGGACTTTTGGATAGCAGCCATTCTGACTGGCATGAGATGTTACCTCATAGCGGTTTTGATTTGCGTTTCTTTGCTAGTGAGTGATGTTGAGCATTTTTTCATGTGTGTGTCTCTGCTTTTTAATATGCCGACTGGGTTGATTATAGATTTTCTTCCAAGGAGCAAGAGTCTTTTAATTACATGGCAGCAGTAACCATCTGCAGTGATTTTGGAGCCCCCCAAAATAAACTCTGTCACTGTTTCCATTGTTTCCCCATCTATTTGCCATGAAGTGATGGGACCAGATGCCATGATCTTGGGTTTCTGAATGTTGAGTTTTAAGCCAGTTTTTTCACTCTCCTCTTTCACTTTCATCAAGAGGCTCTTTAGTTCTTCATCACTTTCTGCCATAAGGGTGGAGTCATCTGCATATCTGGGGTTATTGATATTTCTCCTAGCAATCTTAATTCCAGCTTGTGCTTCATCCAGCCCAGTGTTTCTCATGATGTACTCTGCATATAAATTAAATAAGCAGGGTGACAATATACAGCCTTGATGTACTCCTTTTCCTATTTGGAGCCAGTCTGTTGTCCATGTCCAGTTCTCACTGCTGCTTCCTGACCTGCATACAGGTTTCTCAGGAGGCAGGTCAGGTGGTCTGGTATTCCCATCTCTTGAAGAATTTTCTACAGTTTGTTGTGATTCACACAGTCAAAGGCCTTGGTATAGTCAATAAAGCAGAAGTAGATGTTTCTCTGGAACTCTCTTGCTTATTTGATGATCCAGCGGATGTTGGCAATTTGATCTCTGGTTCCTCTGACTTTTCTAAATCCACCTTGAACATCTGGAAGTTCATGGTTCATGTACTATTGAAACCTGGTTTTGAGAATTTTGATCATTACTTTGCTAGTGTGTGAGATGAGTGCAATTGTGCAGTAGTTTGAACATTCTTTGGCATTACCTTTCTTTGGGACTGGAATGAAAAGTGACCTTTTCCAGTCCTCTGGCCACTGCTGAGCTTTCCAAATTTGCTGGCATATTGAGTGCAGCACTTTCACAGCATCATCTTTTAGGATTTGAAATAGCTCAACTGGAATTCCATCACTTCCACTAGCTTTGTTCATAATGATGCTTCTTAAGGCCCACTTGACTTCACATTCCAGGACATCTGGCTCTAGATGAGTAATCACACCATCGTGATTATCTGGGTCACAAAGATCTTTTTTGTATAGTTCTTCTGTGTATTCTTGCCACCTCTTCTTATATCTTCTGATTCTGTTAGGTTCATACCATTTCTGTCCTTTATTGTGCCCATCTTTGCATGAAATGTTCCCTTGGTATCTCTCATTTTCTTGAAGAGATCCTTAGTCTTTCCCATTCTGTTGTTTTCCTCTATTTCTTTGCATTAATAGGCTAAGGAAGGCTTTCTTATCTCTCCTAGCTCTTCTTTGGAACTCTGCAATCAGATGGGTATATCTTTCCTTTTTTCCCTTGTCTTTCGCTTCTCTTATTTTCTCAGTTGTTTGTAAGGCCTCCTCAACCATTTTGAAGGAGGCAAAGAAAACGTTATTAATAATTTCATACCTTTTCACGTTTTTTAATTATTTACATGTTTTTGGCTGTGCTGAGTCTTTACTGTTGCCCTCAGGCTTTCTTTAGTTACAGTTAAGTAGAGACTACTCTTGTTGCAGTGCGTGGTGGCTTTTCTTGTTATGGAGCATGGGCTCTAGACATTTGGGCTTCAATATTTGCAGTTCTCAGGTTCAGTAGTTGTGGTGTACTGACTTAGTTGCCCTGTGGCATGTGGAATCTTCCCAGACCAGGGACTGAATCCATGTCCCCTGCATTGACAGGCAGATTCTTAACCACTGGACAACCAGGAAAGTCCTTTCATAGCTTTTAAAGCTTTATAGAGATTTTGCTTTTTCCTTCAGTGTTCTTTCAAGGTTTAGAACTGCACTGTACAACACAGTAGCCATTATCCATGTGTAGCTATTCACATTTGCATTTTGATTAATTGAAATTAAATGCAATTAAAACTGCTTTCTCAGCAGCATTAGCCATATTTCCAGTGCTCAAGAGCAAAGCATGACTAATGCCACCATATAGGACAACACAGATTATAGACATTTATGTCAGCACTCAAAGTTCTAGTGGATAGTACTTGTTTGGAGCATAAAATGCTCTGACCTGATTAGATATATTTTCTATGGAGTGTCTTCCTTAGATTTGCTTTAGCCATGATTGCAATATTTGTTTCTTCCCAAAAGCTTACAGCATCAATGAAACACAGGTTTTTCAGTTTTGGTTAATATTTCTTCCTTTTATACTTACTATTTCAAGGGAAATCTTCCATATATGATGGGACAAAGACTGAAGCAGACTAAGTGTTTAGCCTTTCTGCATCCCTTTTTGGTTTTCTCCTTACTTTCTCCTTTCTTTTCTCCTTACTTTCTCCTTCCCATCCAAATCTTTCCTTACTTGCCCCTTCCTCTAGATTGTGCTCCATTTCATGATTTCCCTACTCAAGCTGTAGCTGATACTCCATGAGGCAGCTAACATAAAACTTAGTTTTTAAGGTGCATATTCTCATTATATTGGAATTGACCTTACTGTGTTTATGTGTATGAGTAGTGGTTGCTCAGTTCCTAACAGAGTAACAGGGGATGGAAAGTGGAGTGATTTAAAGGTATACCAGTGTTTAAAAGAAATTCTCTAAGAATTAATGAGCTAATAACAGTGAGCACTTAATATGTACCAGGTACTTTTTTTAACTTTTTTACCTATAATATTCCATTTATTATGCCCCCCCAGCAAATCTTTGAGATTATTACTATTATTTGCAGGTGTAGATGTGACACTGAACCCACCTGACCACCCACCCATTGTCAGTCTCTTGGTCCCTTCGGTGGGCCAGACAGTGGGTTCTGGTGATGCAGTGAGACCCAGACCATGGGGAATGCTGGGGATACACATGTGACACTCTGGTGGGCAAGGCTGTACTACTGACTGAGAGACTGTGGCGAAGGGGGTAAGGTTCTAGAAGGTCCTCAAGGTTGAGTAAGTTTCCCAAAGGATGTGGGGGCATTTTGGAGAGGAAATGGTTTCTTGTGGAGGAGATTGCAGTACTGAGAATGGGGCATGGTGGTCCTGAGTGACTGAGGGCCCAGGGCAGCAAGCTAGGGCCAGACCCTGTACACTTAACCATGGGCCCAGCCTGGCCTCTGCTTCATGGTGAAGATGGCTGGACAAAGCCAAGGAAGGGCTGACCTGGAGGTGGGCCCAGCAAGTCTGATGAGTATGGGCTGAGCCTGGCCACTAGCCAGTACATTGAAGGGGTGGGAAGTGGTGAGTCAGGCTGTGGATGTCCAGGGAGGCAGCTCAAATTTACCCTATCCAGCTGCTTGTCTGCGGGGCCTCACACAGAACCAGACTCACACTGCAATTGAAGGGCTGAGAGGTTAATTTGTTTTCTATAGGGTCACAAGGCTATGCTGCTGCTGCTAAGTCACGTCAGTCGTGTCCAACTCTGTGCGACCCCCTAGACAGCAGCCCACCATGCTCCTCCATCCCTGGTACTCTCCAGGCAAGAATACTGGAGTGGGTTGCCATTGATTCCTCCTCACAAGGCTATGAGATGATCCTATATATGTGGGCCAGAATTTTGATTCACACCCAGGCAGGCAGCCTCTGTGGCTTAATCACCTTGCACTGGCTTGAGGAAGTCATCAAAAATTCACAACACCAGCAGCTGCTTTGTATCCCACTCCAGGCTTTAAATCTTTGCTCAACCTGTTTATTACAAAGCAAACACAGATAAGGGGTTCTCAGGTTAGTCAGTTGGTTATATGAATGCCCCAAAGCTGCAAAGATTCTAAATAGAAAAAATTTTCTTAAGAATAGGAAGTCAAAGTTAAACAGTAATTGATAAGGCAGAATTAGTGGTAAAATCTATCAATGTGTATTTAAATCTCTGTATTAATTTAAATCTTGCTCTATATTGACTTAAATTTGCTTTGAAACAATAATTAGAGGTTTTCAATTGCTAAGAGTCATATTTTGCCAGAAGAAAAAAATGACTGGATTATATGCTTGTCCTGGAGTTTACGGACATAGTTTTTCTTATCCTTGGCTTCCAAGTAGAATCACTTAGAGAGCTTAAAATTTTCTACTGCTTCAACCTCAGAGAGAGAAGCATTTTCTATAACTGACTCCACTCAACATCTAAGCTGAGGGACTAGGTTTAGATGGGACCTCCGTTCATGTCTTTTTTGAATGGAATGTGAACTGCTTTTGATAAATTAGACACTCGGCGCTGCACGAGCCATGTCATGCAGTGACTTTCCTTGGTGAAGGAAAACCCATTTATTTGCGAGCCTGTGCATAGCTTACATCCCTGTCACTTTGGCCACTTGGGTCCACTGAGCAAGCACTGGGTGACTATGACCAAAGGTTGACTGATGTCTACTGAGAATATAATTTTATCCACCTGGTTATTTGGAATCCTGTCTACCGTAATGGATATTTATGTGGAGCACAAATATCTTCTCAATCTGTGCCTATTTCGTCTGTCCACAGATCAGGTTTTTGGCTTTGAGAAATCGTCTTCCTCTTTTATGTATCCAGCAATACTCTAACAGGCTGCTCATCTAGTGTTGTTTCTAGAAACACTGTTATCAGTTATCCTCTGCCAAGTATCTCTGCAGGCTAAACAATTCTGATTACTGACATTTTTTGCTGCCCCTTATGGTAGATGCACCACCTTCTCCCTGGTGATTAGGAACTGCTTTGGCCTCTGCTACTCTGGGTCCTCCTTATCCCCATTGAAATCAGGAGCCTACTTATACAGGTGTACCTAGTCGCCAAAGAAAGTGGACATGGAACATTCCCAGTGCTCCTTCCACTAATATATCCCCAAATGCTTTGGTTAGTGAAGGAGGTGCCTCTGGGCTTTCTCAGGGTTGATACTTGGGAGGGGGTAAGATACAGCTCACACATGACAAAGTCAACCTACTGTTGGGATTCTTTCCAAAGCCTTTAGGATTTTCTCTTCTATAACGTGTATAACATGATAGGGAAGCTCTGGAATCTCAGTTTCTTTAACCAGAGGTTTATCATGAAATCCAATTTTTTGCCTATCAACGAATTAGCTTTTAGAGCTACCTTACAGCTGCATGAACTAATACATTAAACACAAAATCTCTAGTAAATATACTATATCCAAAAAAGTTCATTCCAATCTAGAGTTATATTCTGCCATCTTTGGTGTGAGACCCCTAGACTCCATTTCCACACATTTTCTACAGCTTTCTGCTGATACACATTTTGTTGTTTTGTTCCATCACTAAGCCATGTCCAGCTCTTCAACCCTGTGGACTGCAGCATGCCAGGCTACCCTGTCCACTAACTCCCAGAGTTTGCTCAAACTCATGTCCATTGAGTCAGTGATGCTAACCATTTAAGATCTAACCATCTCATCCTCTGCCACCCCCTTCTTCTTTTGCCTTCAACCTTTCCCAGCATCAGGGTCTTTTCCAAAGTGATGGCTCTTTACATCAGGTGGCCAAAGTATTGGAGCTTCAGCTTCAGCATCTGTCTTTCCAATGAATATTCAGGATTGATTCCATTTGGGATTGACTGGTTTGATCTCCTTGCAGTCCAAGGGACTCTCAAAAATCTTCTCCAGCACCGCAGTTCCAAAGCATTAATTCATAGACAGTCAGCCTTCTTTATGGTCCAACTTTCATATCTGTACATGACTACTGGAAAGACCATAACTTCAACTACATATACCTTTGTTGGCATAATGGGGTCTCTGCTTTTTAATATGCTGTCTAGGTTTGTCATAGCTTTCCTTCCAAAGAGCAAGCGTCTTTTAATTTCCTAATACATATTAGGAAAGTCTTAAAATTCTTTTTGGTAAGTAAAATGTCTCTTCCTGGGTCATAGTAAGTTCCTGCCCGCTATATCCTGGTCATATTTGACTCTGGCTATATGTCTGGTGAGCCTCCCTGATGGTAAAGAATCTTCCCACCAACCTGAGGAGACTCAGGTTCGATCCCTGGGTTGGGAATATCCCCTGAGGTGGGCATGGCAACCCACTCCAGTATTCTTGCCTGGGAAATCCTGGGGACAGAGAAGCCTGGTGGGCTACAGTCCATGGCGTTGTAAAAGAGTCAGACAGTCAGACATGGCTTAGCGACTAAACAAAAATAACAACATAGGCCAGGTAGCCACAGTGGGTGATTGTGGTGTGTCTTGAAGAGAACAAGACATATTTCCCCAGTGAGATTTGTAGAGGCTTTTCACACAAAGTAAAGCTAGTTTCCTCAGACACTGAGGAATTAAGCTATTTCTACTAGTAAGAAAAGCTCAGGACAACCCAGGGTCCAAAGTACAAGTTTTTTTCTGAATCCAACAATATAGCCTCATTCCAAGATTCAGGGTCTCATTATTTTACAGTTTATATTCTATCTTTCACCTATGAAGCCTTACAAGATTCTGAATTCTGTTGTAATTCAACAATCTATGCAACTAAATTTTGTATTTGATTTTAAGCAATATTAACTCTGAGGCTACAAGTTACAGAATATTTAAGGCTATCATAGAAACTCTGTTTCTCAAACTATGACTTGAGTTGAATGCTAAGGGACATAAGATTCTTATGTTCTTTCTGTGTGTACACAAGTGCCCACACCAGAGTTCTTGAAGTTGTCATTACACTGTTGTAATTGTTACATGGACTAACCCCTTGGGATCTCAAGGTATTTGCTGCAATGCATACTTTGTCACAATCTAACACTGCTGATGGTTTGATTTATTATGATATCCCTGCATACCTTGGGTCACTGTTATCCTATTTCCTGTTGGCAAAGAGTTCAGCACAGTACGTAAGCCCAAGGGCACAAACACCCCTAATCCCGAAATCACATCAAATCACATCTTTGTAAGTCTGTATCCTGGGACCACTCTCCTTACCAATTATATATCATTCAAAGTCTAAACAGAGGACAGATATCACACAGTAATTTGAACATGAAAAATTTTAATACAAGTAATTGTTACCGGTAACAGGGGCATTGGCAAAGTAATGTCTCTTTTTTTAATATGCTGTCTAGGTTTGTCATAACTTTTCTTCCAAGGATCTAGTGTCTTTTAATTTCATGGCTGCAGTTACCATCTGCAGTGATTTTGGAGCCCAAGAAAATAATCTTTCACTGTTTCCATTGTTTCCCCATCCATTTGCCATGATGTAATGGGACTAGATGCCATGATGTTCGTTTTGGGAATATTGAGTTTTAAATCAGCTTTTTCACTCTCCTTTTTCACCTTCATTAAGAGGCTCATTAGTTTCTCTTCGCTTTCTGCCATAAGGGTGGTGTCATCTGCATATCTGAGGTTACTGATATTTTCCCCAGCAATCTTGATTCCAGCTTGTGCTTCATCCAGCCTGGCATTTCACATAATGTACTCTGCATATAAGTTAAATAAGCAGAGTGACAATATACAGCCTTGGCGTACTCCTTTCCCAATTTGGTACAAGTCCATTGTTCCATGTTTGGTTCTAACTGTTGCTTCTTGACCTGCATACAGGTTTCTCAGGAGGCAGGTAAGGTGGTCTAATATTTCCATCTCTTGAAGAATTTTCCACAGTTTGTTGTGAATCACACAGTCAAAAGGCTTTAGTGTAGTCAATAAAGCAAAAGTAGATGTTTTTCTGGAATTCTCTTGCTTTCTCTATGAGCCAATAGATGTTAGCAATTTGATCTCTGGTTCCTCTGCCTTTTCTAAATCCAGCTTGGACATCTGGAACTTCTTGTTTCACATATTGTTGAAGCCTAGCTTGGAGAATTTTGAATGTTACTTTGCTAGCATGTCAAATGAGTGCAATTGTGTAATAACTTGAACATTCTTTGGCATTGGAATGAAATTGGATTCTTTTGCATCCCAATTCTTTGGGATTGGAATGAAAACTGACCTTTCCCAGTCCTCTGGCCACTGCTGTGTTTTCCAAATTTGCTGACATATTGAGTGCAGCACTTTCACAGCATCATCTTTTAGGGTTTGAAATAGCTCAGCTGAAATTCTATCACCTCCACTGGCTTTGTTTGTAATGATGCTTCCTAAGGTCCACTTGACTTCACAATCCAGGATGTCTGGCTCTAGGTGAGTGATCATGCCATTGAGGTTATCTGAGTCATTAAGATCGTTTTTAATTCTTCTGTGTATTCTTGCCACCTCTTCTTAATATCCGGAGAAGGCAATGTCACCCCACTCCAATACTCCCGCCTGGAAAATCCCATGGACAGAGGAGCCTGGAAGGCTGCCGTCCAAGGGGTTGCTGAGGGTCGGACACGACTGAGCAACTTCACTTTCACTTTTCACTTTCATGCATTGGAGAAGGAAATGGCAACCCACTCCAGTGTTCTTGCCTGGAGAATCCCAGGGATGGGGGAGCCTGGTGGGCTGCCGTCTATGGGGTCACACAGAGTCGGACACAACTGAAGTGACTTAGCAGCAGCAGCTTCTTAATATCTTCTGCTTCTGTTAGGTCCATACCATTTCTATCCTTCATTGTGCTCATCTTTGCATGAACTATTCCCTTGGTATCTCTAATTTTCTTGAAGAGCTCTCTATTCTATTGTTGATCTCTATTCTATTCTGTTATATTCTATTGTTCCCATTCTATTGTTTTCTTTTATTTCTTTGCATTGTTCACTTAAGGCTTTCTTATCTCTCCTTGCCATTCTCTGAAGCTCTGCATTCAGATGGGTATATCTTTCCTTTTCTCCTTTGCTTTTCACTTCTCTTCTTTTCTCAGCTCTTTGTAAGGCCTCCTCAGACAACCATTTTGCCTTTTTGCATTTCTTTTTCTTGGAGATGGTCTTGATCACTGCCTACTGTACAATGTCACAAATCTCCATCCATAGTTCTTCAGGCACTGTGCCTATCAGAAATAATCCCTGGAATCTATTTGTCACTTCCACTTTGACAATGTATAATCATAAGGGATTTGATTTGGGTCATACCTACATGGTCTAGTGGTTTCCCCTGCTTTCTTCAATTTAAGTCCAAATTTTGCAATAAGGAATTCATAATCTGAGCCACAGTCAGCTCCCGGTCTTTTTTTTTTTTTGGTGTTTTTTTTTTTTTTTTTTTTTTTTTTTTTTGCTGACTGTTAGAGCTTTTCCATCCTCAGCTGCAAAGAATATAATCAATCGGATTTTGATATTGACTATATAGTGATGTTCATGTGTAGAATCATCTCTTGTATTGTTGGAAGAGGGTGTTTGCTATGACCAGTGTATTCTCTTGGCAAAACTCTGTTAGCTTTGCCCTGCTTCATTTTGTACTCCAAAGCCAAACTTTCCTGTTAATCCAGATATCTCTTGAGTTTTTACTTTTGAATTCAGTCCCCTACGATGAAAAGGACATCTTTTTTTTGGTGTTAGTTCTTGAAGGTCTTGTAGGTCTACATAGAATGATTCAGCTTCAACTTCTTTGGCATTAGTGGTCGGGGCATAGACTTGGATTACTGTGATGTTGAATGGTTTGCCTTGGAAATGAACAGAGATCATTCTGTCATTTTTCAGATTGCGCCCAAGTACTTCATTTTGAACTCTTCTGTTTCATTACTTTACCAACAAAGGTTCATCTAGTCAAAGTAGTCAATCCTAAAGGCAATCAATCCTGAATATTCATTGGAAGGACTGATGCTCAAGCTCCGATACTTTGGCCCCTGGTGCAAAGAACTGACTCACTAGAAAGGACCCTGATGCTAGGAAAGATAGAAGGCAGGAGGAGAAGCGGACAACAGAAGATTAGATGGTTTGGTGGCATCACCAACTCAACGGACATGAGTTTGAGCAAGCTCTGGGAGGTGGTGAAGGACAGGGAAGCCTGGCATGCTGCAGTCCATGGGTCACAGGGGCGGACACAACTGTGTGACTGAACAACAACAGCAGGGGTGTAACTATAAAGGCTTAAAGAAAACTGAAAAATGTCCTAGGCTGAGCAGAAGTGCCCAAGGAAAGAACAAACTCAGAAGTAGGGGATGGGTAATCCTCTCCAAGTCTGGCATTCAGACCTTGTTGGTGAAGGAATGGTTGCAACTGATGGATAATGAAGAATTTCACTGGAATACATAAGCCAAAGCTGGTACAGCATCACTGGGCAAGCAGGAAACACTTGTCTGGGGCACAGATGGGCTAAGACTGGTAGATGGCTATGTGGATGGAATTAAGGCATTGGTGCCTTCCTTACCTACAAGACTGTGTGAGACTCTGCACACATTGTATGCAAGAGCCATGAGCAACAACCTTCGAGGGTACAGGTTGACTGACACTGAGGAGCGAGCCCACAGAGCAAGCTGAGGCATCAGGAGCCTGCCTACTGTCCGGGTGGCATGAAGTCTGGAGCACAATGTCCATCTTGGTAGAGTCTCAGCATAGAGAGATCACTGGGCCAGGGCTAGTGTCTCAAATTCTCCTAGGGCCTGCACACCTCAGGTACACAGTTGAGCAGGGCATGTTGGCTGTCCCCATCAAATATGCCACTGGAAGCCATACAGGAAAACTAAGAAACCAATGAAACCAAGGAGTCACTTCTCTTTCACTGTCTCTCCTCTGCCCTCTACTGACAAACCTTATCGTCGTGCCCATTGCGAAGGAGTAATGTCACACAGCAGGGAACAAAGGCTGAATTTGAAGCTGAAAGGCAATAAATTAGTAAGTGGCCCAACTAGTTATATCATTTGCTGAAAAGAAGAATGATAATTATAATTTTTAGCTCAAGGAAATATTTGAAACCTAACCCAGAGAAGTTAAACCAGAAATCCCCCCAAATTTTCTAGTAGACTACTTGCAAAATTCTAATTATAAAAATTCAGCTGATGAAATAGACAGTTAAATTTCCTTTTTATTTAAGAGAAAATTGTCTATGTTTCAAAACACTTGTAATAGTCTCCTAATTCTCGTGTTGTGACATTGCAAAATCTAAATTTTTTATGACTGTATAAATCTATGAATTTTACACAGAGAAAGCAAGAGTGCCTGATTGCAGTGGCTTCATTACAATGAAGCCTTTGATTATGACATAATTATCAACATGGTCTGGTCACTTGCCCACCTCTGTCATCCCAGGACACCTGCCTGTCAAATTCATGTTTGTAGTGGTATACAATGCATTTCGCCAATCACGGGTAATGAAATTTCTGTGACTAGCTGGTGAAGGGGAGATAAATGGGGAAAAGGAGCAGACTTTTCCTCTGAGGTTGTTACCCAAATGTACTAAAGGATAAGATGAAATTGAGAGTAGTATAGATTTGGTCTGATCCTGCTGCAGGCTGGGAAGGGTAACTAGACTAAAATTAAATAGATAATACCATTTTCCCAGGTACGTGTTCATGGCATCACCCTTAGGTAATACCCTACTATCCACACTTGGTCTTTATGGGATACTTTTCAAATACTTTATTTTTTATTGTTCTTACCTTTTGTTGTTAGTGGTGTTGGAAACTCTTAAGTTCTATTCTCTTAGCAAATCTCAATTATATAATATGATGTTATCAACTATATTCACCATATTATACATTAGCAATCAGACCTTATTCATCTTATAACAGAAAGTTTGTATCCTTTTAACAAATGCTCCCCATATCCCTCACCCCCTACCTATGGAAACCACCACTCTACACTCTGCTTCTGAGTTCAACATTTTTTAAGATTTCACATATAAGTGGTACTATGCAGTATTTTTCTTTCTCTCTCTGGCTTAATTCTTTTAGCATAATGCCCTCAAGTTTCATCTATGTCATAGCTAATGGAAAGTTTTCTCTCCTTAAGGCTGAATTCCATTGTATACATACACACACCACAGTTTCTGTATTCGTTTATCCATTAACAAACAGGTTGTTTCCATACCTGGTTAGTGTGAATAAAGATGCAGTGAACATGTGCTCAAACTACTGCACAGTTGCACTCATCTCACACGCTAGTAAAGTAATGCTCAAAATTCTCCAAGCCAGGCTTCAGCAATACATGAACCATGAACTTCCTGATGTTCAAGCTGGTTTTAGAGAAGTCAGAGGAACTAGAGATCAAATTGTCAACATCTGTTGGATCATCACAAAAGCAAGGGAGTTCCAGAAAAACATCTATTTCTGCTTTATTGACTATGCCAAAGCCTTTGACTCTGTGGATCACAATAAACTGTGGAAAATTCTGAAAGAGATGGGAATACCAGACCACCTGACCAGCCTCTTGATAAACCTATATGCAGGTCAGGAAGCAACAGTTAGAACTAGACATGGAACAACAGACTGGTTCCAAATAGGAAAAGGAGTACATCAAAGCTGTATATTGTCACCCTGCTTATTTAACTTCTATGCAGAGTACATCATGAGAAACACTGGGCTGGAAGAAACACAAGCTGGAATCAAGATTTCCGGGAGAAATATCAGTAACCTCAGATATGCAGATGACACCACCTTTATGGCAGAAAGTGAAGAGGAACTAAAAAGCCTCTTGATGAAAGTAAAAGAGAAGACTGAATAAGTTGGCTTAAAGCTCAACATTCAGAAAATGAAGATCATGGCATCTGGTCCCATCACTTCATGGGAAATAGATGGGGAACCAGTGGAAACAGTGTCAGACTTTATTTTGGGGGGTTCCAAAATCACTGCAGATGGTGATTGCAACCATGAAATTAAAAGACACTTATTCCTTGGAAGGAAAGTTATAACCAACCTAGATAGCATATTCAAAAGCAGAGACATCACTTGGCCTACAAAGGTCCATCTAGTCAAGGCTATGGTTTTTCCAGTAGTCATGTATAGATGTGAGAGTTGGACTGTGAAGAAATCTGAGTGCTGAAGAATTGATGCTTTTGAACTGTGGTGTTGGAGAAGACTCTTGAGAGTCCCTTGGACTGCAAGGAGATCCAATCAGTCCATCCTAAAGGAGATCAGTCCTGGGTGTTCATCGGAAGGAGTGATGCTAAAGCTGAAACTCCAATACTTTGGCCACCTCATGTGAAGAGTTGACGCATTGGCAAAGACTCTGATGCTGGGAGGGATTGGAGGCAGGAGGAGAAGGGGACGACAGAGGATGAGATGGCTGGATGGCATCACGGACTCAATGGACGTGAGTCTGAGTGAACTCCGGGAGTTGGTAATGGACAGGGAGACCTGGCGTGCTGCAATTCATGGGGTTGCAAACAGTCAGACACGACTGAGCAACTGAACTGAACATGGAAATACAGATATTTCTTTGAGATAATAAATTTGTTTCCTTTGGATGCAGAAGTGACATTGCTGGATCATATTGGTAGCTCTATTTTTAATTTTTTGAGGAAACTCCCTACTGTTTTCCATAGTGGCTGTATCAATTTACTTTCCTAACAATAATATACAAGGGTTCCCTTTTCTCCATATTCTTGCAACATTTATTATCTGTTGCATTTTTGCTAATAGATACCCTAACAAGTATAAGGTGATATCTTCTTGTGGTTTTGAATCATATTTCTCTGGTGATTACTGATTTTGAGCACATTTCTGCTTGGCCATTCTTATGTCTTATTTGGAAAAATATTAAGTCCTTGTCTATTTTTTAATTGGGTTATTTGCTTTTTTTGCTTTTGATTATATGAGTTCCTTATATGGTTTGGATATTTACCCATATTAGATACTTGTCTTGCAAACATTTTTACTCATTCTACAGATTGCCTTTTCATTTTGTTAATGGTTTTCTTTTCTGTACTGAAGCTCTTTAGTTTTATGTAGTCCCAGTGGTATATTTTTGCTTTTGCTGCCAGATCCAATAAATTATTACCAAGACTAATGTCAATGAGTTTACTCCCCATGTTTTCTTCTAGAACTTTTGTAAGTTCAGGTCCTTGTTCAAATCTTTATTTTGAATTGTTTTTTGTTTATTGTATAAGATAAGGGTGAATTTTCCTTCTTTTGCATATGAATATCCAATTTTCTTGAATCATTTATTGAAGAAACTATCCTTTCCACATTGTATATTCTTGGTGACTTTGTTAAAAATTAAATGACTATACATGCATGCATATACTCTCTATTCTGTTTCATTGATCTTTGTGTCTGGTTTTATGTCAGCACCATACTATTTTGTGTACCATAGCTTTGTAATATAATTTGAGGGAAGGAACTGTGATGTCTACAGCTTTGTTCTTTCTCAGGATTGTTTTTTTTTCTATTGGGGCTATTTTTTGTGTGATTTTATACCAATTTTAGGGTTATTTTTCCCTACCTATGAAATATTCCATTAGAATTTTGGTAGGAATTGTAATGAATCTGTAGATTTCTCTGAGTAGTATAGATACTTTAACAGTATTAGTTTTCTAATTTATGAATGTGAATAGCATTCCATTTACTTATGTCTTCTTCAATTTTTTTATCAATGTTTTATACTTTCAGTGTACAGATCTTTCACTTCCTTGGTTAAATTTACCTCTAAGTATTTTATTATTTTTGATGCTACTGTAAGTGGAATTGTTTTCTTAATTTCTTTTTCTGATAGTTTGTCATTACTGTATCAAAATGCAACTGGTTTTTGTATATTAATTTCATATGCCATAGCTATACTTAATTCATTTATCACATCAACAAAGATTTTCTATATACAACACATCATCAGCAAGCAGAGATAATGTTGCTTCTTCCTTTCTGTATCAAAAAATGTTTTATTTCTTTTTCTTGTCTAATTGCTCTGGCTAGGACTTCCATCATTATATTGACTAAAAGTGATGAGAATGGGTATCCTGATTCCTGATCATAAGGGAAAAGCTTCCAGCTTTTCACTGAATATGATTTTGGCTGTGGGCTTGTCATATATGGCCTTTGTTATAGTGAGGCACATTTCTTCCATGGCTTCCCTCATGGCTCAGTTGATAAAGTATCTGCCTCCAAGAGGGAGATACAGATTCAATCCCTGGGCCAGGAAGATCCTTTGGAAAAGGAAATGGCAACCCACTCCAGTATTCTTGCCTAGGAAATCCCATGGACAGAAGAGTCTGGCAGGCAAAAGTCCATGGGATTGCAAATGAGTTGGACATTACTTAGCAACTAAACAACAGCATTTCTCCTATACACAATATGTTGGGACTTTGTATTATAGATGGATACTGAATTTTGTTCCCTGCTTTTCTGCATCTATTTGGATAATCATATGATTATTTTGTGTTCATTTTGTTCATGTGGTATATCATATTTATTTATTTGTATATACTGAATCATTCTTGCATAATAAATTCTCACTTAGTCATGTTGTGTTTTCCTTTGAATGTATTGTTGAATTTGGTTTGTTAATACCTTGTTGAGAGTTTTTACATCTAATTTGTCAAGAATATTGGCCTATTGTTTTCTTTACTTCTAGTGTCCTTTGTTTGGCTTGCATCAGGGCAATGCTGGCCTTGTAAAATGAGTATGGAAGTGTTTCCTCCAGTTGTGTGTTTTTGAAGAGTTTGAGAAGATTGGTATTAATTGTTAATTAAATGTTTAGTTGAAATCACCAGTGAAAGCCCTAGACTTTTCTTTGTTTGGAGGTTTTTGATTTCTGATTCAATCTCCTTACTGGTAATTGTTCTGTTCAGATTTTCTATTTCTTCATGAATTAGTCCTTGTAGAGTATATGTTTCTAGGAATTAATCAATATCTTAGAGGTTGTCTACTTTGTTGGCATATAATTTTTATAGTAGTTTCTTATGATCCTTAATATTTCTGTGGTATTGTCATGTTTCCTCTTTCATTTCTGAATTTTTTCAGTGTTTGTTAGTCTTCCTAAAAGATTATCAATTTTATATATCTTTTCAAAACACAGCTCTTGCTTTTATTGACTTTTTCCATCATCTATCTTGTCTCTGCTCATTTATTTCATTTTATTTACTTCTTTCCAATAACTTTGGGCTTAGTTTGTTCTTCAATCTCTAATTCTTTGAGATGTGAAGTTAGATTGTTTCTTTGAAATCACCTAGGACCAGACATCCTGGTATGCAAAGTCAAGTGGGCCTTAGGAAGCATCAATATGAACAAAGCTAGTGGAGGTGATGGAATTCCAATTGAGCTATTTCAAATCCTAAAAGATGATGCTGTGAAAGTGCTGTACTCAACATGCCAGCAAATTTGGAAAACTCAGCAGTGGCCACAGGACTGGAAAAGGTCAGTTTTCATTTCAATTCCAAAGAAAGGCAGTGCCAAAGAATGCTCAAACTACCACACAATTGCACTCAATCTCACACACTAGCAAAGTAATGCTCAAAATTTTCCAAGCCAGGCTTCAGCAATATGTGAACCATGAACTTCCAGATGTTCAAGCTGGTTTTAGAAAAGGCAGAGGAATCACAGATCAAATTGCCAACATCCATTGGATCATCAAAAAAGCAAGAGAGTTCCAGAAAAACATCTATTTCTACTTTATTGACTACACCAAAGCTTTGGACTGTGTGGATCACAATAAACTGTGGAAAATTCTTCAAGAGATGGGAATACCAAACCACCTGAGCTGCCGCCTGAGAAATCTGTATGCAGGTCAAGAAGCAACAGTTAGAACTGGACATGGGACAACAGACTGGTTCCAAATAGGAAAAGGAGTACATCAAGGCTGTATATTGTCACCCTGCTTATTTAACTTATATGCAGTGTACATCATGAGAAATACTGGACTGGAATATGCACAGGCTGGAATCAATATTGCTGGGAGAAATATCAATATCCTCAGATATGCAGATGATGCCACCCTTATGGCAGAAAGTGAAGAAGAACTAAAGAGCATCCTGATGAAAGTGAAAGAGGGGAGTGAAAAAGTTGGCTTAAAACTCAACATTCAGAAAACTAAGATCATGACATCTGGTCCCATCACTTCATGGCAAATGGATGGGGAAACAATGGAAATAGTGACAGACTTTTTGGGGGGGCTCCAAAATCACTGCAGATGGTGACTGCAATCATGACTGGTCCCATCACTTCATGGCAAATGGATGGGGAAACAATGGAAATAGTGACAGACTTTTTGGGGGGGCTCCAAAATCACTGCAGATGGTGACTGCAATCATGAAATTAGAAGATGCTTACTCCTTGGAAGGAAAGTTATGACCAACCTAGACAGCATATTAAAAAGCAGAGACATTACTTTGCCAAAAAAGGTCCATCTAGTCAAAGCTATGGTTTATTTTCCAGTAGTTATATATGGATGTGAGAGTTGAACTATAAAGAAAGCTGAGCACCAAAGAATTGATGCTTTTGATCTGTGGTATTGGAGAAGACTCTTGAGAGTCCCTTGGACAGCAAGGAGAACCAACCAATCCATCGTAAAGGAAATCAGGACTGATGCTGGAGGTGAAACTCCAAAACTCTGGCCACCTGATGTGAAGAAGTGACTCATTTGAAAAGACCCTGATGCTGGGAAAGATTGAAGGTGGGAGGAGAAGTGGACAACAGAGGATGAGATGGTTGGATGGCAACATTGACTCATGGACATGAGTTTGAGTAAGCTCCCAGAGTTGGTGATGGACAGGGAGGCCTGGCATGCTGCAATCAATGGGGTTTCAGAGTCAGACATGACTGAGTGACTGAGCTGAACTGAACTTTTTTCATAACGTAGGAGTTTATCACTATAACATTTCATCTTGGTACTTCTCTTGCTGCATCTTGTAAGTTTTGGTGTTTTGTATATCTATTTTTGTCTCAAGATTTATTTTCTAATTTCTCTTTTGATTTCTTCCTTGACCCATTGATTGATTAGGGATATGTTGTGAATTTTCCAGTTTTCCTCTTGTAATTGATTTCTATTTTTCTATTCAGAAAAGATGCTTGATGTGATTTCAGTCTTATTAAATGTTTTCTGGGTTAACATATGATCTATCCTACAAGATGTTCCATGAGTATTCTTAGAAGAATTTGGGTTGCTGCTATTGTGTAGAATTGCATATGTGTGTATCTGTTAGGGCTTCAGTATCCTTAACCAGCAGCTTGTGAAGAATGCAGTCACATGCTTTCCAGGGAAAGACTAGGAGATAAGTGTTTTTGCCTGCTATCACTGCACTAAACCCTGGGACCATAGCTGTGGCAAGTGCTTATATGCTCTTTACTAACTGGTTCTTCGTTTACTGTAGTCCTGAGGGATTTGTGAATGCAAGCCTTATTCACTTTCAAAGCTGTGTATTTAGGTGCCTGTACCTTGGGTGGTACCCTTAAAAGTTGGTACACAGAAGACTGTGGTCCAAATCCTTCATTCTTCAGGGAGAAGCTGAGAGGCAGCTGATTATATGGCACTCTGCCAGGGGTGGGTTTTATGGTAAGTGTGTCACGGCATATACTACCTTTTTTTAAAAAAATTTTATTTATTTTAATTGGAGGCTAATTACTTTACAATATTGTATTGGTTTTGCCATACATCAACATGAATCTGCCATGGTTGTACATGTGTTCCCAATCCTGAACCCCCCTCCCACCTCCCTCCCCATACCATCCCCCTGGGTCATCCCAGTGCACCAGCCAAAAGCATCCTGTATCCTGCATCGAACCTAGACTGACAATTTGTTTCTTATATGATATTATACATGTTTCAATGCCATTCTCCCAAATCATCCTACCCTCTCCCTCTCCCACAGAGTCCAAAAGACTGTTCTATACATCTGTGTCTCTTTTGCTGTCTCGCATACAGGGTTATCGTTCCCATCTTTCTAAATTCCATATATATGCATTAATGTACTGTATTGGTGTTTTTCTTTCTGGCTTACTTCACTCTGTATGATCAGCTCCAGTTTCATCCACCTCATTAGAACTGATTCAAATGTATTCTTTTTAATGGCTGAGTAATACTCCATTGTGTATATGTACCACAGCTTTCTTATCCATTCATCTGCTGATGGACATCTAGGTTGCTTCCATGTCCTGGCTATTATAAACAGAGCTGCGACTACCTTTTTTGATGTGAGTATTTTCAATCACTTGATGTTTAAGGGTCACTAGCCTCATTTCTGGATTTCTCTTCATGTGGCTGAATTTCCATCCATGGGAGGGAAATTCAGAAGCCTGTTATGTCACCATCTGGTCTGGATCCCCCAGGTTATCTCAACATTGTAAAGGACTAGAAACCTATGAAGCAATGTGAGAAATTATTTTATTAGATGCAAAAGCATCAATATATTAGTTTTACAGGCTATCACATATATTGCATCCTTTAATCCTGATGACTCCCCAGAAACATAAGTAGTATCACTCTTACTTGAGAGATAATAAGACTGAGGTGCAGAAAGGATAAATGACTTGCCCAGGTTAGTAAATTGCAGAACCCAATTGAAAAGCCAAATGACTTCCTTTTAGGCGTGCTTTTTTCCTACTTTGTTGCCTCTTAATAACAATTTAAACTTATTAAAATACTTATTAAACACCTAAATAAAATATCTTCACAACCTACGTAGGGAAATTACATCAATTGCCCATGAAACTGGAACAAATAAGACTTTGATATGAGAGAAGTATATAATTATATGATCAATTAACTTATTGGCTGTTTTATCCAGTGTATTGTGACAACTCTTCATTTCTTTTTTTTCCTTTTCTTTCTTCCTTTTTTTTTAAAACTGGCTCTATAAGTCTAAGTACATAATGAACAAAATATAATTTATCTCACAATATTTATGGCCTCCTTCTTCCGTGTAGTTTTCTAATTTTAACAGGGTCAGCTTCAATTTGCCATATGGAAACTTAATTAAAAATGAGTGGATAATCCAGACCACTAAAAGGTCAATTCTATAAGGAGAGAAACATAGGTCAACTTAATAATTTAGCATCATATAAGATTTACATCTCTTTTTCTACATGTTTATACTAGTCTTTCAAAAGCACTGTCTGGTTTTGAGAATTGCAAAGATCTGCCTTTAAAGTGTTCTTTAGAGTAAACCACTGAAGAACTCTGAGGCTGTCAGCTTTTCCTCTAGAAAAGTATGATTAAATTTGATAATATTATTATAGATAGTATTATTATAAGTGCTATTCATTGAAACAGTGCATTATTCCAACAATAAAAATATTAATGAAACAAATATTTTAATGAGTTTGTTCCTGTTTTGAGGTATATAACATTGGCTAGAAAGGATCAAGTGCTGTGATTAAATTTTTTTTAATGTTTTTGCAACAATCAGTTCAGGTCAGTCACTCAGTTGTGTCCAACTCTTTGCGACCCCATGAACTGCAGCATGCCAGGCCTTGCTGTCCATCACCAACTCCTGGAGTTTACCCAAACTCATGTCCACTTAATCAGTGATGGTATCTAACCTTCTCGTCCTCTGTCATCCTCTTCTCCTCCTGCCTTCAATCTTTCCCAACATCAGGGTCTTTTCAAAAGAGTCAGCTCTTTGCATCAGGTGGCCAGGTATTGGAGTTTCAGCTTAAACATCAGTCCTTCCAATGAACATCCAGGACTGATTTCCTTTAGGATGGACTGGTTGGATCTCCTTGCAGTCCAAGGGACTCTCAAGAGTCTTCTCCAACAGTACACTTCAAAAGCATCAATTCTTCTGCACTTAGCTTACTTTATAGTCCAAATGTCATATCCATACATGACCACTAGAAAAACCATAGCTTTGACTAGACGGACCTTTGTTGACAAAGTAATGTCTCTGCTCTTTAATATGCTGTCTAGGTTGGTCATAACCTTCCTTCCAAAGAGTAAGGGTCTTTTAATTTCATGGCTGCAATCACCATCTGCGGTGATTTTGGAGCCCAGAAAGATAAAGGCAGCCACTATTGCCACATCTATTTGACACGAAGTGATGGGACTGGATGCCATGATCTTAGTTTTCTGAATGTTGAGCCAATTTTTTCACTCTCCTCTTTCATTTTCATCAAGAGGCTCTTTAGTTCTTCTTCATTTTCTGCCATAAGGGTGTTGTCATCTCCATATCTGAGGTTATTGATATTTCTCCCAGCAATCTTGATTCCAGCTGTGCTTCCTCCAGCCCAGCATTTCTCAGGATGTACTTTGCATATAAGTTAAATAACACAATCCTTGGGCCTCCAAAAATAACTAGCTCAGTCCTTTCTCTTCTGATGAGGAAATGTGTCCAAAGATGTCAGAGCTTGAAATAACACAGCTTTTCACAGGCAGAAGCAGGCACAAAAATGCAGATCTAATACCTAAACTACCATTCTTTGGATTACATGCAGTGACTCCTTCAACCAGTTCCTCCTTAAACTCAGGAAAGGATAACATTTGGAAGTACATTGACTCCAGCATTTTCAAATCACTTACCTTGAGGAAAAGTTGCAGATCACCTTTCCTGCAGAATGAAACATGCTGATGCCCACCTGTTCAGGACCAGAAATGACCAATGTATGCTTTAAAACTGGCTATTCCTCCTAAAGCACTATCCTTCTCCATCCTACCTGCCACTTATGTAGATAGAATTTAGTTGAGGCTTCAAAGTAATTCTTTTACTAAAAAGTCCTGTTATTTTGAGTGGGAGATGTATCAACCAATTTTATAACCCACTTTAAAAATTCAACTTTATTTAAAACATAATTAACTTACAATAAACTGTATCCATTTAAAGAATAAAATTTCATGAGTTTTGACAGTTACACCAATGAACCATCACCATTATCATAATACAAAACACTTATTTTACCTCCCAAAAATTCCTCAGGCTCATGTATAATTCACTTTTCCCTTAGCTCGCAGCTCCAGGCAATATTTTGTCTACTATTTGTCATGCTATATTAATTTACATTTTCTAGATTTTAATATACTCTGAGGATTTTGTTTCCAACTTTTTCCACCCATGTTGACAGTTTTTTTGTTTTTCTTGCTTTTTCCTGTTGAGTGGTATTCCATTGTATGAATATACTGCATTTAGTTTATCCTTTTGATTGTTGATGGGTATTTGGTTTGTTTATAATTTGGGGCCATTATTAATGAAGCTTCTCTGAACACTCACATACAAGTATTTGTGTAAACAAAAATTTTATTACTCTTCTGTAAATACCTAGGAGTAGAATAGCTGGGTTGTATTGTAGATGTATGTATGTTTGTTTTTTTTAAACCATCAAAATTTTTTCCAAAGTGATTTTCCATTTTATACTCCATCAGTGGTATATGAGCACTTCAGCTGTTCCATATCTTTGACAGCACTCAGTGTTATCAGCCTTTTAAATATTCACAAGTTTAATGAGTATATATTGCTGTAGTATGGTTATATCATTTCCTCAATGATTGATAATCAAATATATTTTTATATATTTATGCACCATTTGTGCATCTCCTTTTATTTGTGTCTGTTCAAATTATTGAGTTGATTGTCTTCTTATTATTGAATTGTAGAAGTTATTTACGAATTCAGGATACAGCTTTTACTAGGTGTCTGCTTTGTGAATATTGTCTGTCATTAAGAGTTCTCACTACTGACACCATGAAGCCACTATAACCCATTTTTAAGGCATATTATATAACTGGTAAAGCAAAGGAAAATTAATAATGCATTATCCCACTATTTTATAATATATTGGGTTGGCCAAAAAGTTTGTTCAGGTTTTTCTGTACCGTCTTATGGAAAAGCTCAAGTGAACTTTTGGCCAACTCAATACATTATTCACTTATTAGCAGTGATTATCTTCTCCTCAGCCTAGGCTATAAACTATATACTTTACAGCCTTCTCTTCTCTGAAAATAGTACATTATAGTTCATGCACAGGGATTTTCTTGACTCTAATATCCTTGCTGTATTAATATCTAGTTTAACACACACAGACGCACACATGCATAAACATAAATACACAGTGCAGTTAAACAACCCTAAACCATCACTGCCTGTTAAGCACTTATCTTATGTAAATTACCTTTTTCCAAATGTGGAAATACTTGCTTAACAAGAGTCCTGCCATTAGCCCTCAAACAGGCACATGGACAGTTATTAGAAAAACAGGTGGTCTCAGCCCTCTTTTCCAGTCTGAGATGCTGAGTATCAAGGTTGAACTCAGAAAAGCTTTTATAACCAATTGATTCAGCTCTGAAAATAGAGTTTTCCACTGGTGATGCCAAGCAACCCTTGAGTACAGAACTAGGCTCTGTGGTGATAAACATCTGACATTTTCATTTGCAAGTATTCATGTTTCATTTTAGATAATGTTCCCCCTATTTACTTCTTCAGCAGTAATGCATCAAATATCCTACAGTGTAATCTTTCTCTCAGCACTTATCAATGAACTATGAAATAGTATTAAATAGAATTAATTAGAAGTTTTAATGAATCATGTCTGTCCTCATTTATTATACAATGTAATTTTCAAGGAGTGATTAATTATGAGTTACAGATGAGTGAATGGTTAATGTAGTTTGTTAACCTTACTAAGGAGTGACTACACAGCAAGCTGCTTCTCCTCTGTTTATTAGCACGTGGCTTGTAATACCATCAGTTTAAGTAAATGAAAAGGTTTTAGTGACTTTGCATCTAATATGCACTGTCAGCTAATAATTTAATCCCTTATTTTCTTTTCTATTATTATATGAACATTGTGGAGATTCACAAGCAGAATTCAGCTACCCTTATTTTGAAGTATTTATATGTAACTCTTAATATGACTATATCATGACCATCTGAGCTGTATGATTATTTTAAGTAGATCCTATTTAATATGGGTAGCTTACTTAAAATGAACCTCCCTACATATTTCCTTGAAGAATATACCAATTTACCACATTATTATTGTCATTATCTAAGAAAGTGGGAGCTGACTGCCTTTCATTTTCAGTTTTCTTACATGCACCTTTCAGAAGCTGAATAATGCCTAAGCTGACAAAAATAGTAGCTAAATACAAAATACTTTTGTAGACAAGAAGTAATTGAGACTGGTGTATGGGAATGCCGTAAAAGATTTTGCCTTCCCAACAGACACAGTCACAAAAGACCATGGCATCCTTGGGGATGAGTCTTACAACATTCTAGTTTGTTTTTTCTTTAAAGGACTCAACACTGTGATTGTACAGAGGTGGAAAATCCTCACGGTGTGCCTCCCACAATACCTCCATTTGCTGGCTGAAGTGCAGAGGCTCATTTTTGTTGTTCAGAGCAGATGCTGGTGTTTTCTACTCTGAATCTAAGGAATTTTGATAGCTGTTTGGAGAACTTCAGAAGGAAAAATAACAATACTTCCTTAATATCTGTGTGATATTTAACAACTTTCATTATTTTCTCATAGGTGTTATCTTATTAAATCTAGGTAAAAATCTCATGAAAGAGGAAACTATGATTAAAAGATGTAAACTGACTTATCCAGAACCCCACAACCAGTGAATGGATGAGCAAAACATTCATTAATTTAGCAACCACTTACTGAGCACCCTAATGAGATGACTACTGCTTTCTTGTGGCCTGGATAAGACAGAGCCCTTTTCATCATGAACCTTGGACTCCAGTAGAGGGGGCAGGAAACAAATGAGTTAAGTAGTAATAAATCCTGTGCAGAAGATTTTAAAGGAAGAAATAAGTCCTGTAAAGAAAATTTTGAAGGTTAAAGAGAAACAGGGCTTGAGGAAAGTTATTTTAGAAAAGACGATCAGAGAAAGACTCCTTGAAGAAATGTCCTGTCAGAACAAAACTGACTGATGAAGAAGTCAGTTCTATGAAGAAAACTTCCAGATAGAGGGAAGCAGCAAATCCAAAGGTCGTGAGCCCTTTGGTATGTTTGAGAAAGATCAAGAGACTAGTGTGGCTGAAGACAAATGTATTAATACCCAGAGAGAGATGAAGCTGGAGAGATAGATAAGAGATCTTCCAGTTAGTGCCCTAGAAGGGATTGGCAAAGATTTTGGATTTAAACTCAAGAGATAATGGGTGCTGAAAGGACTTTTCCAATTCAATTCTGCCCAGACTTTTTAAGACATGAGGAATGGCAGACGGTGTTCTTGAACATCAGGTAGCATTTTAATCCCCATTTCTCATTATAAGGAAGAAAAGTAGAAAAAAGGGCTTCCCCCAGAGCCTAAAATTTGATGCTATTAATGTAAAACTATACTGGCAATTTCCTGTCTTCCTTAGAGAACTCAACTTTCAGACAAGCAATGCTCTTTGAAGTCAGGGACTCTGTCTCACTCACTTTTACTTCTGTTTGGCACACAAATCAGTGTCTCATGTTTCCAATCAGTGCTCTCTGAAGTGAACTGAATGGCTTGATACTTATTGCTCTGGCCAACCTGTGTCTGAAGAACCCTGATAGAATGGACCATGTTATTTGAAATCACTGTAATAGAACAGAAGGATCCAGAAGGTAGCCCTCACTTAACACTTGACTTCACAGTATATGCTATTGATCCAGATGTCTAATTTGTCTGTAGTCAGGTATTGCTAATCCCTGAAGCAGGTGTATAATCACTTATTTTGAAAACACTTTGTTTAAATATACATTTTCCTGCCTACCTCCCCAAGTAAAATTGTGAGGATTCACAAATGTTAATTCTTAAAGGAATGCTCTGGGAATCTGTTTCTTCTAACACTCCCCATAGATTCTGAGAGATGATAGCTCAGATGAAGGAACAACACCATTTTATGTTACAGAAATAGGATTTTACCTAGGAATTTAATACCATAAACTTTAAGAGTCAATTTTTTTTATTGATCCACTTTAAAGTCCATGCCTTTATAATCACAAAATCAAGTATAAAAGAAGAAAAAAAAAACAAAACTTTCCCCACTACTCTCTTAGATTCAGTTACTGGGGACTGCAAGGTCTATTACTTTGATGTGTTGATGGTTTTAAAGATATATGTTCTATTCTACTAATAATAGATTGGAAGGTAAATTCAATGTAATAAGCCCAATATATGAACACAAGCTTATGAAACAGGGGTCTGGCCTTAACAAAGTTCTATTACATAGTGATTGACATAACTAAAAGGGAAAAGAAGAATTTCTTTAATTATAAGATATTCTGCAAGTGCCAAACTGTATACTGCAGTATGTAAACATAAGTTTCACAGAAGAGATACACATGAAAGTTTGATGAGAAAATTCACTGGTCAGTTCATAATTTTTGATAGACTTTATTTTTTAAAGCAGCTTTGGTTGGTCACAGTAGAACTGAGCAGAAAGTACAGAGTTTTCATAGACCCCATCTTCTCTCTCCACATATGCAACCTCCCCCACTATCAATATCTGGCACCAGAGTGGGACATTTGTTACCGTTCAAAATGAATCTACATTGACAACTAATAATCACTCAAAGTTCATACTTTAAGGTTCGTTCTTGCTGATGTATATTCTGTGGGTTTTGACAAATGCATAATGGCATGTCTCCATCATATTAGGCCTTCCCAAGGTGGTGCTAGTGGTAAAGAACCCACCTTCCTATGCAGGAGACTTAAGAGTCTCAGGTTCAATCCCTGGGTTAGGAAGATCCCCTGGAGGAGGGCATGGCAAATCAGCCCAATATTCTTGCCTGGAGAATCCCATGGACAGAAGAGCCTGGCAGGCTACAGTCCATAGGATTGCAAAGTTGGACACGGCTGAAGCAACTTGGCACACACACACACCATTATATTATCATATGGAATAGTTTCACTGCCCTAAACCCCCTTTTCGCTTTCTCTTCCTTCCCTTCAACCCCTTGTAACCACTGATGTTTCTACTCTATATATGAATCTACTTTTTCAACTCTGAATTTTATGAGTTTACAGATCACGTATTTCAATAAAAACTTAGCATTCAATTTGTTCTCAATGTTTTAAGTGTAAAATACAAATTAGATTTTGAAGATTAGTATGAAAAAAGTAAAGCATCTCACTTTTTCATACTGATTACACGTTGAAATAATAACAGCTCAATTGTATGGAATAAAACAATACACATCCTAAAAGTTAATTTTATCTATTTATTATTACATTTTTAATATGACTACAAACACTTTTCAAAATATATGTGCCATAAATTATATTGGGTCATTCATTTAGGTTTTGAACATGAAAAAGTTCATTTAGGTTTTTTCATAAGATGTCATGGAACTTGAGTGAACTTCTTGGCTAACCAAATATTACTAGACAGCACTCATTTAGACTTAGAACTAAATAAATGAACTCTAGAAATACCATTAACTGGGAGATCAAGCATTTCCTAGACATTATGAGTAAACTGCCTTTCATTCTATTTCATTAGTACTAGATAAAAATTTAAGAAATTTGCTTGAATAAATATGATTACCTATCAGTGTTAGTTGCTCAGTCATGTCCAACTCTTTGTAACTCCATGGACTGTATAGCCCATTCGATATTGGGGTTCATCTACAATAAACCCATTTGTAAGTGAGTGCCAGGGTCTGACTGTCCATAAAAGGGGAGCTAGGACACATACCTCACAGTTTTTAAAAGACCTGAGAGGGATGTCTGACAAATATTATTTAATATCTTTTACCTTCTTTCCTGTATGAGTAGAAGGTTGGCATAGTATTCTTCACTTGCAAGTTCTATTTACTTTACTTGTACATAGCCAGCCAGGCTGCTCTGTCCATGAGATTCTCCAGGCAAGAACACTGAAGATTAAATCATTGTAGGTTGACATGTGACTTTAGCAAAACAATATAGGAGAGTTAAACATTTCAACCATGAACATATACCGTTAAGTCCATATTTTATATGATATCCATGGGTCTTATAACCACATGATCTCATTTTGCCTATAAATGTCACCTCTTACATTCCCCTCAGCTCTTTATTTATTCATTTATTTTCCTCTCAGCTCTTTAGTGAACACTTTTTCCATGTAGGCCTTTGATCTAATAACAAATGCCAGAATTCTCCCAAGAAAATGAAAGTAGGCAGGTAGAACTATTATAATTTATTTTTTTATCATGAAGAGCTTTTTCTCTTTCTGTCTCATCATACATTAAATATTAAATCAGAAGGAAGGAGGGAGAAGATGGAGCTGTAAAGGGTTTTTAGAGAGAGAACAAGTGGGAGGTTACACACCTGCACACTCTCCTTTTCTTAGCTCTTAAATTCACTGATGCTTAAAGGGGGAAATAGCACTTAAAAGTGCTGTATTGGTACTCACATTCAATCCACGAGTCTCCTTTGTCACCAGTGCTTCTTCAGTGCTGGGGCGGGTGGCGGTGGGGGGCAGGGGGCGGGAGTTGCTGAAGGAGAGTCAGGAACAGAGTCTTTAAAAGTGTTCTTTTCATGTTCACTCAACCCTCTCCCAGTTCTTGGATCCTGCATGTGACATGCAGAAGGACATGAAAATCTTTCACTGAATTCTGAATGGCACCTTGTTTCTACTTCGGTACACGTTCTTAGAGCAGCTTTCTTTCAGCCTCTGAGTTAGATAATGTTTATTAGATATTTGGATTCATCTACAATAATACAACAAACCCATTTGTAAATGGGTGCCAGGGTTTGGCTGTCCATCAAAGGGGAGCTAGGACATGTGCCTCACAGTTTTTAAAAGATCTGAGAGGGATGTCTGACAAGTATCATTTGATATCTATTACCTCCTTTCCTAGAAGAGTCCCTGGTGGCTCAGATGGTAAAGCATCTCCCTGCAATGCGGGAGACCCAGGTTCAATCCCTGGGTCGGGAAGATCCCCTGGAGAAGGAAATGGCAACCCACTCCAGTACTCATGCCTGGAAAATTCCATGGATGGAGAAGCCTGGTGGGCTACAGTCCATTGGGTTGCAAAACAGTCAGACACGACTGAGCAACTTCACCTCCTTTCCTATCTGAATAGAAGAATATCATTGTATTCTTTACTGGCAAATTCTATTTTAAAGAAATTAAAGACTTAAAGAATTGTAAAGAGCACTTAAAGAATGAAGTAAATGCATTTCTGATTTTAAAGTTCTGTCAAATTGAGAAGTCACTTCCTGTTTATCCACATACCATGTTCATTCTCACTTCATAATGGTTCCTTTTGTCTGGAATCCTCTTCCTACTCTTTGTGACTTGTCATCCACCTCCTCTTCATCCTTCACATATCAAATGAAGTGCCATTATCTCATGGAGGCCAGGGATAGTATAGTATAAAGTCAAAATTAAAATAATTATTGGAATTCTTATTTCCTTTTTAAAAGTAATTTATTTGTTTTAATTGGAGGCTAATTACTTCACAGTATTGTAGTGGTTTTTACCATACAATGATATGAATCAGCCATGGGTGTACATATGTTCCCCATCCTGATGCCCCTTCCCACCTCCCTCCCCATCCCATCCCTCGGGGTCATCCCAGTGCACCAGCCCTGAGCACCCTGTCTCATGCATTGAACCTAGGCTGGCAATCTGTTTCACATATGATAATATACATGTTTCAATGCTATTCTCTCAAATCATCCCACCCTTGCCTTCTCCGAGTCCAAAAGACTGTTCTATATAGCTGTGTCTCTTTATATGTCTCACCTATAGGGTCATAATTACCATCTTTCCAAATTCTATATATATGTGTTAGTATACTGTATTGGTGTTTTTCTTTCTGACTTACTTTTCTCTGTATAATTGGCTCCAGTTTCATCCACCTTATTAGAACTGCTTCAAATGCATTCTTTTTAATGGCTGAGTAATATTTCATTGTGTATATGTACCACAGCTTTCTTATCTATTTGTCTGCCAATGGACATCTAGGTTGCTTCCATGTCCTGGCTATTGTAAACAGTGCTGTGATGAACATTGGGGTACACGTGTCTCTTTCAATTCTGGTTTCCTCAGTGTGTATGCCCAGCAGTGGGATTGCTGGGTCATATGACAGTTCTATTTCCACTTTTTTAAGGAATCTCCACTCTGTTCTCCATAGTGGCTGTACTAGTTTTCATTCCCACCAACAGTGTAAGAGGGTTCTCTTTTCTCCACATCCTCTCCAGCATTTACTGTTTGTAGACTTTTGGATCACAGCCATTCTGACCAGTGTGAGATCGTACCTCATTGTGGTTTTGATTTGCATTTCTCTGATAATGAGTGATGTTGAGCATCTTTTCATGTGTTTGTTAGTCATCTGTATGTCTTCTTTGGAGAAATGTCTGTTTAGTTCTTTGGCCCATTTTTTGATTGAGTAGTTTATTTTTCTGGAATTGTGCTGCAGGAGCTGCTTGTATATTTTTGACATTAATTCTTTGTCAGTTGCTTCATTTGCTATTATTTTCTCCCATTCTGAAGGCTGTCTTTTCACCTTGCTTATAGTTTCCTTCATTGTGCAAAAGCTTTTAAGTTTAATTAGGTCCCATTTGTTTATTTTTGCTTTTATTTCCATTACTCTGGGAGGTGGGTCATACAGGATCCTGCTGTGATTTATTTCAGAGAGTGTTTTGCCTATGTTTTCCTGTAGTAGTTTTATAATTTCTGGTCTTACATTTAGATCTTTAATCCATTTTGAGTTTATTTTTGTGTATGGTGTTAGAAACTGTTCTAGTTTCATTCTTTTACAAGTGGTTGACCAGTTTGGAATTCTTATTTCTTTAAAACCAGTGAAAGCAGTAAGATGCTGGGAGAAAGTGATAGAAGTTTAATCATCTATAAATTCCCTGACCTTCAGGGTAACTTGGAGGTACCCCTTTATTACACTTGCAAATTACCCTACACTTCTTCATAGCACACAGCACAATTATAATTATCTGTTCATTACTTGTCTCACTGTCTAGACTACAGATAAAAGCAAAGAGGCTGTCAGCTCAGAATAAAAATAAGCTCCATGAGGGAAAATGTTGCTCTGGACTTTATTCCTGATACCCAACCTAGTTCCTGGCATACAGTAGGCACTGAATAAAGATTTATTGACTGAATTAATAAATAAATGCAAGAATGAAGAGGTTATGCTTCATGTTCATAGGTAATACTTTACCAGTAAGGATATTTGGGGAACTAGACCACAAGCCCATACTTATAGAATGATAGAAGTCAATGAATAAACTATCTCACTCACTTTTCAATATAAAGCACTTCAGTATCAAAAGTCTGAATGTGGTCTTTACCCAATGAGTGTGGTGTTGTAAGTGAGCTAGATCATCATCCACATAGCAAGATTTAACAGACAAAACTCGTAGTTAATAAATCAATCGTGTGTGTATGTGTGTGTCTAAGTGTGTGTGTATATGTTTAGGAGATACTCAACATCAAAAGAGAAAAAGAAGGAGAAGTGATTAAAAGCAGTTGACTCTGGAGAGTAGATCTCAGGGTACTTCAAAGTGACTTCCTTTGTTTGGAAGTCTTTCTGTATTATTTTTAACCATATTTTGTATTTATTTGATGACAAAAGATAAAAATCCTTATCCATCTTATAGTAACTCAGCCTCAGTAATCAGTCACTCACTTCCCACTATGTATCCTTTGCTTTATGATACTAAATTTCATACTTTCTACACTAAATTACAAGGTTCTTGATACCACATTCATGACATGCACCTCTTTATAATCTTCATGATATATACTGCAACATGTTATACATAGTATATATTAATATCTGTTGACTATTAAAGATTGGAGGTTATCATTTTTAACTCAAGTGAGTCATGTTTCTAATTTAATTTTCATTTATTTTCACACTCCCTAAAGAAGCTCATTTTTGTAAACAAGCTCACAACTGGCTATAGTTGTAACTATTTTCCCATTAAATGAATATTATAAGAACACATCATGAAGATAAAGAGACTAACATATGACTTTTTATAAATGCAGATTTGTATTTATTTTTAGTTTTAAAATTAAATGTTTCTATTATTTATTAAATATAGGCACTTCAGCTCTCTTCTTTTTTTAATATATGACTTTTCACATAGGAACACATAAATACATTTGTGTTCCAGGCCAGCAACATGATGACATTTCCAGGTGAATGTCTAATGATCCTACATGATAACCCAGTGCCAATAATAATAACAATGCTATAGAACTTTTGAGGATGTCTCAATGATTATCCATGAAATGGTTTACTACAGAATAGTGTAAGTTCAAAAGTTAAATAATGACTAGGGTTCTTATTTTTAAAAACTAGTAAAAGCCACAGAAGCCTGGGGAAAGATAATAACATTTTAATCATACATAAGTATAAAGAAATGTCTCTATGGCCATGCTGTTTGTTGCCTTTTAGAATCATAGTATCATGTAATCTTATAATCCCAGGGTTAAAGAGACCAGAAATGGTCATTTTTCCAATTTATCATCCAATGTATCATAACTTTTTGCTAAAACTTTCCAATAGTCATCTTGAGTGGTTAAACATTCTCTCCCAAAGAGACTTTGATTCTAAAATGTTCTAACTTTTAGAAATTTTTCTCTGAAACTGAGGCAAAAAAATAAATAAATCTCTGTATATAACTTTAATGGGTTGGTATGACCCATTAAGTTAATCCAGAATAAATCCAACACTCATTTCCTGTTAGACACTTTTAGACATTTGAAGAATGATTTTTTTGTGCTTCTGAATCTTCTCTTTCCTTGTCAATTAACTAGAATTTGAATCCCCACCGAGTACTGAAGCCTGACCTGAGAAACCACATCCACCTGTCTGTATTCCCTAAATTACTCTGCATCTCTGTCTTCAGGAATCTCTATCATTGGGTTAAATTTTAGAAACATGGGAAGACCCAAAAACATTAAGATCCTGGTAATAGAAGGCAGTATATTAGAAGAAATCTAAACATTTGTTCTTAGAAGGAATTCCCAACGTGAGGCAATGATTTCCAAGGTTAAGAATGTGAAACGAATCCAAGAAAACTTTTACCCTTCTTCACCTAATTTGTTTAGAGGTTGGAGTTAATTTTTAAGTATATCTTAGCAGCGCTGAATTACCCTCCAGAACTATGGATACAGGACCTCTAACAGCAGGAGGCAGAATGAACAGGCTCTATTTACACCTTTTTTTTTCAGTCTTTGCCGTTTTAATAGCTTAATTGTTGTTTCTCCTATTACAAGATTTACTTCAAAAGTACCATACAGTCTTGCTCATTTTTATTCTGCATGGATAAAATTATTGAGCTTCAATGTCTGTTCCCCAGACTTTGAAAGCCAATGACCTTGTCAGAAACATCACCTTTGCCCCCTTTCTAACTGACACCTTTGCAAATGCACTGGGCCAGGGGTCTTATTAATAATTTTTCTTTCCATTATTTCATTAATAGCTGAATTTCATTAAACCACTCTTTTCACTTCAAGGCAAAGGAATTTCTCATGGAAATAAAAACAATATTTTGAGTGCTCTTAGAAAACTGAATTTAAGAGTTGCACATAATTACATTTTTTTAACTCAGCTTACTCTGTAGTATAGTATAAAAACTGTCAAAATCTTTACTTCTAGCTTCTAGCCTTCCAAAATTATGATCTTCCATTCAGGAGATTTAAAAGCAAAAGATTCAGATTTAGAGTCTATTGCTTTAGAGGATGCAAAAGATTATACGGAAAATACAATTGCTCCTTGGGCTTTCATTTATTTTGTTGGAATCATTCAGCTATGGTCTCAGAACTGAAAGTATACAGGTCATTAAAATGGGTAAGAAAGATGTGAGCACTCATGGAAACTTTGAGCTAAATCAAAAGTGAGAGTCAAATTGAAAAGTGACATTGATGTCTTTCTTGCTATGACTAAATTAAACTCTAAAAATTTTGTTATTTTCAAGCCATCATCTATGTTCATATCCATTTTTATACAGCCACATTCTAGGTAATTGTCAAATTCCAATTTGGCTTAATTTCTAAGCTTCAGGGAACTTATCTCAAATTTCAACCTAGGAGCAGGTACTTGGGAAAGGCAGAGCTATCATTACCTGTGACAAACAGAAAAGTGTGGAAGGCTTAGAAACACTTCTGCACTACTGCCTTGCTTAGTATTGTGAAAGCAAGCAGTGTTGACCACAAAGAAGGTCATCACAGATCTTAGATCTGCTTCTGAGAATGTGTCTCCAAAAGTCTGCACCCATTTCACTGGGGGAGCTTGTTTACAAATGTAAATACCTAGGTCCATTCAGATAAAATAACCCCAAACTGGGTAACATCATACAAAATTTCACTGAGATCCCAGTCTTACCAGTCCCTTTATAGACTTGGCCATCTACTAAATCTTTCCTTTTCTATATTTTATTTTCAATATTGCAGGAAATGATTTATCCCCACTTCCCTCACATACACCTTTTGAAGTCCCCACACAGGTTGCTATGGAGATAACGATGCAGATATCTATGGCTTCCCTTAAGAGATCTCAGAATGCAATCTATCAAAAGGCAGGATTTTAGAGAGAGTATTTCATTTCATGCCAATCATATACTGTAAATTCCTGACCTAGATTAGCATCACAAAATCTATGATGTATCCCTCCCTACTCTCATATTTTGCATGTTCAAGTGTTTGTACCTACTTTGCAATCTGCAATCCACTCCCTTTCCATTGCTTCTTCTTGTTGTTTGCTTCTTTCTGTTTCTTGAAAATAAAAAGAACGATTGTTGATTGAAGTAATAAAGCTCCCATAAAATAGAAACTTTCTGACTGATCTTTACCATTGGCATTCTAATTCTGACTTGTGATTCAACACTACTGCTTAAAAGTTCCTTCTGCCTTTCTAAGTTAGCACCATTCAGCATTTGAGTTCCCAGGAAGTCATAAAATACCCAGAAGAACTTAACATCTGTAGATCTGTGCAGTATCTGAAATCGTGCTTTTTTGCAGACTGATCAAAAAGAACTAAACCTCGCCACTTTCTCCAGTCACAGTCATCCTACTCTGCAACTTGATCTGCCCTGCATATAAGCAATGAAGTCAGTATTTGCTCAAAAAAATCTGTCCATAAGCTTGACACCCCGTTAGAGGCATTCCTTGAAAGTCAGACTTTAGCACAATTTATTCAGGTTCCTTTCACACTGCAAATAAAGAGAGAAAGGAAGGTCACATATTAGGTTAGTATGTTATCGGATTAGCTTGTTGTCATCTTGAGCTAGAGGAAGTGAGGCAGAGGATTGGTCAGTTTAACAGGGTGCCAAAGACAGAACGTGGTTTATAAACTCTTTCAAGAAGTAAACATTTATCTTCAAAATTCCCAGCACATCTAAAATTGGTCTTCATATTTGTTGAAAAATACTTGGTACAGAAAACAAGAAGCAAACTGAAATTATTTAATGAGTTTGCCAAAGGCTCTTCTTACCTTGGTTTCCTCTGCCCAGTTTTTCTTTTGACCTTATCTTACTGCCTATTGATGTGTTGGTTATTGTCTTGACATTTCCTCCTTGTGTTCTATGTGGGTGAGTTTAGATTTCCCAAAGTTTTGTTTTTGACCATCTTATACTGGAGATAAGGAAAAGGCAGATATTAGCATCTGTGTTTGTGACAGTGGTGATATGGAGTTCTGGAAATATTATTTATGACCATCTCATCTTGAGAAATGGAGAAGGCAATGGCAACCCACTCCAGTACTCTTGCCTGGAAAATCCCATGGACAGAGGAGCCTGGAAGGCTGCAGTACATGGGGTCGCTAGGAGTCAGACACACTGAGCGACTTCACTTTCACTTTTCACTTTCATGCACCGGAGAAGGAAATGACAACCCACTCCAGTGTTCTTGCCTGGAGAATCCCAGGGACGGGGGAGCCTGGTGGGCTGCCGTCTATGGGGTCGCACAGAGTTGGACACGACTGAAGTGACTTAGCAGCAGCAGCATCTTGAGAAAAGAAGTAAAAATTTCTCCCAATAAGTTTAGGTTTAGATATTTAGTGTTTTTGACTTAGTGTGTATGGTATTAACAGAGGCTAAAATAATTCTACTCTGATAAGCACATTGCAATTTGACATTTATTTTTTAAATCTAATACTGTTTAATCTTGACTGCTTAATCTTTTAATAGTCAATCTGCTATGATTTAATCAAGTTAAAACAGATGGTTCATTGATGAGGTGCCAAAGTCTTTACAGAGACCTTAGGAGAAAATAAACCAATAAAAAGGAAGCATCATTTTCAGTGTACCAATAGGCAGCTGATTGTGTTTTGATTCGAGGGTTAAGATGTTGGGGCAAAAGTAGAGAGAAGAGGAAGACATTATTTAATATTAGGTAAAGACTACACCTTCTATCAGGAGATGGGAGGAATTGCTGCAACCAGCAAGTCCCTTTCAGAGGATATGCTGAGACCCCACTAACCCATTTTCTTTGTATTTTTGTTTGGTTGGTTGTTTTGTCTTTTTTTGCAAGCATTGTAATAATTCATTTTTATTTAATGCTGTTACTTTCTTTCCAGGTTTATTGACATATAGTTGATGAACAAAAATTTATATATTTAAGGTGTGCAATGGGATGGTTTTACAGACACATATATTGTGAAATGATTATAATCAAGTTAATACATCCATCACCTCACATATTTACCTTTCTTTTGGTGTGATGAGAGCAGTTTTGAGTTACTGTCTCAGCAAATTTCAGTTATGCTGTAAGACTTATCAACTAGAGTCACTTTGTAATATATTAGATCCTTAGGGCTTATTCATTTTATAAATGAAAGTTTATACCCTTTTAACAATCTCTCCTCATTTCCCCCACCTCATCAGCCCTAGTACCCTCCATGCTACTGTCTGTTTCTATGAATTGATTTTTTTTTTTTTTTAGATTTCATATATAAACAATGCAGTATTTGCTTTTATCTGTCTGGCTTAATCTCCTTAGCATTAAGCCCTACAGATTTATCTATGGTGTCACAAATGGCAGTATTTCCTTCTTTTTGAAATTAAATGACTTATCTATCACATTTTCTGTATCCATTCATCCGTTGATTGCAACTTATGTTATTTCTATACATTGGTTACTGTGAATAATGCTATAATGAACATGAAAATGCAGATATCTCTTTGAGATAATGTTGTTGCTGTTGTTTAGCTGCTCAGTCATGTCCGACTCTTTGCGACGTCATGGACTGCAGCACGCCAGGCTTCCCCGTTCATCATCTTCCAGACTTTGCTCAAACTCATGTCCATTGTGTCAGTGATGCCATCCAACCATCTCATCCTCTGTCATTCCCTTCTTCTCCTGCCCTCATCTTTTCTGGCATCAGGGTCTTTTCTGATGAGTCAGCTCTTCACATCAGGTGCCCAAATTATTGAAGCTTCAGCATCAGTGCTTCCAATGAATATTTAGGGTTGATTTCCTTTAGGATTGACTGGTTTGATCTTCTTGCTGTCCAAGGAACTCTCAAGAGTCTTTTCCACCACCACAGTTCAAAGGCATCAATTTTTTGGCACTCAGGCTGTTTTATAGTCAAGCTTTCACATCTGTACATGAAAAATCATAATGTTGACGATACAGATCTTTGTTGGCAAAGTAATGTCTCTGCTTTTTAATACACTGTCTAGGTTTGTCATTGCTTTTCTTCAACGAGCAACCATCTTTTGATATCATGGCTGCAGTCACCATCCTTGGAGCCCAAGAAAATAAAATCTCACTGTTTCCATTGTTTTTCCATCTGTTTGCCATGAAGTGATAGGACTGGATGCCATGACCTTCTTTTTTTGAATGTTGAGTTTTAAGCCAGCTTTTTCACTCTCCTCTTTCACCCTCATCAAGAGGATCTTTAGTTCCTCTACACTTTCTGCCAGAAGGGTGGTGTCATCTCCATATCTGAGGTTATTGATATTTCTCCCAGCAATCTTGATTCCAGCTTATGCTTCATCCAGCCCAGCATTTCGCATGATGTACTCTGCATATAAATTAAATAAGCAGGGTGACAATATACAGCCTTGACGTACTCTTTTCCCAATTTGGAACCAGTCCATTGTTCCATGTCTGGTTCTAACTGTTACTCCTTGTCTGCATACAGGTTTCACAGAAGACAGGTAAGGTGGTCTGGTATTCCCATCTCTTTAAGAATTTTCTAGTTTGTTGTGATCCACATAGCCAAAGGCTTTAGTGGAGTCAATGAAGCAGAAATAGATGTTTTTCTAGAATTCCCTTGCTTTTTCTGTGATCCAGGTATGTTGGCAATTTAATCCTTGCTTCCTTTGTCTTCTCTAAATTCAACTTGAACATTTGGTAGTTCTCAGTTCACATACTGTTGAAGTCTAGCTTGGAGAATTTTGAGCATCACCTTGCTAGCATGTGAAATGAGGGCAACTGTGCAGTAGTTTGAATATTTTTGGGAATTGCCCTACTTTGGGATTGGAATGAAAACTGACCTTTTCCAGTCCTGTGGCCACTGCTGAGTTTTCCAGACTTGCTAGCATATGGAGTGCAGCACTTTAACAGCATTATCTTCTGGGATTTGAAATAGCTCAGCTGGAATTCCATCACATTCACTAGCTTTATTTGCAGTGACACTTCCTAAGACCCACTTGACTTCACACTCCAGGATGTCTGCCTCTAGGTGAGTGATCACACCATCATGGTTATCTGGATCATTAAGATCTTTTTTTGTATAGTTCTGTGTATTCTTGCCACCTCTTCTTAATATCTTCTGCTTCTGTTAGGTTCATACAATTTCTGTCCTTTATTGTGCCCATCTTTGCATGAAATGTTCCCTTGGTATCTCTCATTTTCTTGAAGAGATCTCTAGTCTTTCCCATTCTATTGTTTTCCTCTATTTATTGCATTGTGCACTTTAAAGGGCTTTCTTATTTCTCCTTGCTATTCTCTGGAACTCTGCATTCAGATGGGTATTACTTTCCTTTTCTCTTTTGCCTTTCGTTCCTCTTCTTTTCTCAGCTGTTTGTAAGCCCTCCTCGGACAACCATTTTGCCTTTTGCATTTCTTTTTCTTGGGGATGCTTTTGATCACCGCCTCCTGTACAGTGTTATGAACCTCCATCCATAGTTCTTCAGGCACTCTATCAGATCTAATCCCTTGAATCTATTTGTGACTTCCACTGTATAATCATAAGGGATTTTGATTTAAGTCAAACCTGAATGGCCTAGTGGCTTTCCCTACATTCTTCAGTTTAAGCCTGAATTTTGCAATAAGGAATTCGTGCTCTGAGCCACAGTCAGCTCCCAGTCTTGTTTTTACTGACTGCACAAAGCTTCTCCACCTTCAGCTACAAAGAACATAATCAATCTGATTTCGGTATTGACCATCTGGTGATGTTCATGTGTAGAGTCATCTCTTGTGTTGTTGGGGTGTTTGCTATGACCAGTGTGTTCTCTTGGCAAAAGTGTTAACCTTTGTACCACTTCATTTTGTACTCCAAGGCCAAACTTGCCTGTTACTCCAGCTATCGTTTGACTTCCCACTTTGCATTTCAGTTCCCTATAATAAAAAAGACTTCTTTTTTTTTCCTGGTGTTAGTTGAAATAATGATTTGGGTTTTGTTTTTGTTTTTGTTTTTTGCAGATATTCCCAGAAGTACATTGCTAAATAATAGGTAGTTCTATTTTTAATATCTTGGGAAAATGCCATACTGTTTTCCTAGTGGCTATGCCAGTTTACATTCCCACCATATTGTATAAGAGTTCCTTTTTCTCCATATCTTCACCAGCATTTTTTATCTCTTATCTTTTTGATCAGATATATACAAACACAAGCAGGTGATATGTCATTGTAGTTTTGATTTGCATTTCTCTGATGATTAGTGAAATTAAGCACCTTTTCATTTACCTGTTGAATATTGTATGTTTTCTTTAGAAAAATGTTTATTCATGTCCTTTACTCATTATTTAGTTTTTATGCTATTGAGTTATGTGAGTTCCTTGTATATTCTGGCTATTAACCCCTTACAGAATGTGTGTTTGGCAAATGTTTCCCCCCATTCCCTAGGTCACCTTTTCACTTCATTTGTTTCCTCTGTTATGCAGAAGCTTTTTAGTTTGATGCAGTCCCACTTGTCTATTTTGGCTTTTGTCACCTATGCTTTGGGTGTCATATCCAAAAAAATCACTGCCAAGACCAATGTCCCTAAGTTTTGTTTTAGGAATTTTATAGTTTCAGGTCTTCCACTTAAGTCTTTAATCCATTTTGAGTTTATTTTTCTGTCTGGTATAATGTAGCCGTCTAATTTCATTCTTTGGTATGTGCATATCCAGTTTCACCAGCACCATTAAAGAGATTATCCTTTCCCCTATTGTGTGTTCTTGGCTCTCTTGTTACAAATTAGTTGACCATATATTCTTGGGTTTATCTCTGGATTTTCTGTTCTGTTTAATTGATTGATATGCCTTTTTTAATGCTAGTACCACACAGGTTTGATAATAATAGCCTTGTAATATAGTTTGAAATGAGGATATGTGCTGTCTCTAGCTTTGTTCTTCTTCAAGATTGCTTTGGATATTCAGGATTTTTTGTGGTTCCATGCAGATTTTAGAATTGTTTTTCCTATTTCTGTGAAAAAAAGCCATCATAATTTTACTAGGGATTGCACTGAATCTATAGATCATTTTGTATCCCACTTTTCTTTGAATGAACAGTGGGGCTGGATAAAGCTAGTCAAGAAATGGCTTGGGGCAACATCTCCCAAAGTAGTTTCACTGCTATCCACATTTGTTCTAGGGAAGGAAATGCCAGAATCCTGAGATTATCTCATCTGCTTAAAATTCTTCTGGGTTAGAATGTGAGAGAAGTGAAATTTGGCCTGTTGTACCAAGTCCTTCGTTGTCCACAGCAACAATAATAATAATAAACAATTGTTTTATTGAGTAGATACTTTGTGATAGGGACTGTGATGATGTTTACCTGAATTATCTCTTTTACCCCCCCATATTATTGTCAAGGACGTGCTATTTTTACCCCATATGGTCAAAGAAAATCAAGTCTTTTTTTTTTAATTGAAGGATAATTGCTTCACAGTATTTTGTTGGTTTCTGCCAAAGAAGATCAAGTCTTAAAGGGAGGTTAAATATTTTACACACATTAACATAGCTGCTACATGCTTAGGCTAATATTTGAATTCATGTACTGCTGAATCCAGAGGTGACATGCTTAATCCCCGCACAGCACCACTTTTCAATAGAACCTCCTCCTCCATATTTTGAATTCCAAGTCTCGTGCTCTGCTTGGTTCATCTGCAGAAGTGGAACAGAAAGAGCTAGAATGGGCTGTTAACTTCTAACATTGCCTTATCAGCCATGTGGGATCAATATGTCCTTCAGGAGGGTATCTCTCAATCTATAGATCTCAGAGGGGAGGACCTAGTCCACTAGTAGATATGGACACAGAAGACTTTGAGAAGAGGGGAATGTAGCCCATCCCAGATCTCATCAATGCACATCAGTTTCTACACATGAGGAGAAATTAACAGCTAGCTCATCTCACTAAGGGGTGGGTAGAGATTGGAGGAAACTCACAGGTGGCACAGTGGTAAAGAATCTGTCTGCTAGTGCAGGAGATGCAAGAAATGCAGGTTCAATCCCTGGGTCAGAAAGATCCCCTGGAGTAGGAAATGGCAACACACTCCAATATTCTTGCCTGGAAAATTCCATGGAGAGAAGAGCCTGGCAGGCTACAAACCACAGGGTCACAATGAGCCAGACACAACTGAGCAACTGAGCACACTCACACAGAGATTGGAGACTGAAGAAGCATGCTTGTTATATTATCCTTCTCAACTTTCCCTAGGTCTGGGTCAGCTTTCCCTAAATAGTTTTTAATTAGTCCTAGGAAACAGTCAACAACACACCAATATAAATCAAGACTACTCCAATAAAACATTAATATAAAAATAAAGAGTACCTAAAAATTGTTTAAAAAAAAAACAAAGGGAGATTGAGTTCTTTGATGAGATTTAAAAATCAAGATGTTATGTGTTAACATTCAATCTGTATGATATTAAATCCTTTCCAAGAAATAGCAGGTAATGATTTTACTTTTGTTTTGGAGTTCTTGCTCCCAGATCCATGCCCTGAATATAAGATATTACCAGAGAACCTTTTCTGAAGGATCTTAGCTCTCACTTCTAAAAAGTTTTCCATGTCTTCTGATTTTAGTTTTAAAACTCTTTGCCAAGGCTCACAGAGCATTATTCTCACCAGTCCTGTACACAGCTCCACTCTGTGTATCATGTAAAACTACTTGCAAATTCTAAAATATGCCTTACCCTCACATTTTTTGGGCCTGCCTTCTGCCCCCAAAATGGTCCCTCAAGTTGTTTAGCTGGCCAGTTCCATTCAACTCAACCTGAAATATCAATTTGTATCTCCTTAGTTCAGTTTCAGTGGCTGAGTCGTGTCCAGCTCTTTGTGACCCCATGAATCACAGCATGCCAGGCCTCCCTGTCCATCACCAACTCCGGAATTCACCCAAACTCACATCCATCGAGTCGGTGATGCCATCCAGCCATCTCATCCTCTGTCATCCCCTTCTCCTCCTGCCCCCAATACCTCCCAGCATCAGAGTCTTTTCCAATGAGTCAGCTCTTTGCATGAGGTGGCCAAAGTATTGGAATTTCAGCTTCAGCATCAGTCCTTCCAATGAACACCCAGGACTGATCTCCATTAGGATGGATTGGTTGGACCTCCTTGCAGTCCAAGGGACTCTCAAGAGTCTTCTCCAACACCACAGCTCAAAAACATCAAATTTTCGGCGTTCAGCTTTCTTCACAGTCCAACTCTCACATCCATACATGACCGCAGGAAAAACCATAGCCTTGACTAGACGGACCTTTTTTAGCAAAGTAATATCTCTGCTTTGGCAAAGTAATATATCTGCTTTTGAATATGCTATCTAGGTTGGTCATAACTTTCCTTCCAAGGAGTAAGCATCTTTTAATTTCATGGCTGCAGTCACCATCTGCAGTCATTTTGGAGCCCAAAAAAATTAAGTCTGACACTTGTTTCCACTGTTACCCCATCTATTTTCCATGAAGTGATGGGACCAGATGCCATGACCTTAGTTTTCTGAATGTTGAGCTTTAAGCCAACTTTTTCACTCTCCTCTTTCACTTTCATCAAGAGGCTTTTTAGTTCCTCTTCACTTCCTGCCATAAGGGTGGTGTCATCTGCATATCTGAGGTTATTGATATTTCTCCCGGCAATCATGATTCCAGCTTGTGCTTCTTCCAGCCCAGCATTTCTCATGATGTCCTCTGCATATAAGTTAAATAAGCAGGGTGACAATATACAGCCTTGACGTACTCCTTTTCCTATTTGGAACCAGTCTGTCGTTCCATGTCCAGTTCTAACTGTTGTATCTCATTATCGTGGGTCAATTCTCCAAATCATCTTACCCAGACAGAATGAAAATTAGGGGCTAGTGTTATCACCAGTGACTGTAGCCCAGCAGGTGGTCAAGAGCTCAATTCTGCAGTTACACAGCAGGGTTTAAACTATCCTTTAACTACTTAATAGCTGAGCCCACTTAAAGTATTTATTGACCTACCTGTACCTCAGTTTCCTCATCTATAAGATGGATACTAATTGAACCATACTCAAAGATTACTGTCAAGATTAAATGCAACAATATAAGTAAAAATCTTGGCACAATACCTGAATCATTGTAAGTTCTTCATAAATGTTAACTAATAACTACCAATTAGTAACACTCCAGTGTTTGGGCATATTTATTGTCATCTCTCTTACTAAACTGTGAGCAGTTTGAGGTCAGAAACTAATCTTTTGTCTCTATTCTTCCTTGAGCTTTGCACACAATAGGCGCTTCATAAATGTCTGTTAGATGAGAGTGAAAATTAAAGGTCACAAAACTGATGGATAAATGAACAACATGCTCATGCTTAAATATATCCATTATTTAATTATTGTGTTAAGCATGTCTAGAGCTCAAAGGAGGATTCACCTGTTGGAAGTTTGACTTGTGACACTGAGCATATCCATACATGGAAGTATGAGGAAGTGACCTCTATTAAAATAGTGTAAACTGATCTGAAGCTGAAGACAGCAACTTAAGGATTAGAGTTCCTAGGTAAAAAGAAATCATTATAAACCTGGTCCTCAGTTCTTTTACCCTCTTTCCCACTCCATGTGAGAATGTTTCTGCTGCCACCAACCAGATTGTATGGCCTCCAAAAAAATCCTACTTCCTTTTGTAAATCCTACCTCAGATATGGACTGAAATCTCCTTCCCTGTACACTCTCACAATAGCTGTCAAAAACTGTGGAGAACATAAAAATTAACGAAGTTTCTCAAGTACAAGTATCTGATGGCAAGATTAAGAAGTCCTAATGTCCTGGTACCCTTTCACCCTCCCACAGAAATTATGGTCAATTGGTTCATTTGTTCAGTATCTGCTCTAATTTCCATCTATGCTGCAGAAGCAGCTACTATTTGTGTGTGTTACTTCTACAAAATTATACTTAAAATCAGTACCAAAAGGCCCAGTCTAGAACCCACTGTTCTAGCCCAACCACAGTTTTGTGAAAACCCAAGTCCTAGTATTAAATTCTTTTCTGTTTAAAATAACTAGAATAATAGTGGTACAATCCCCTTGGCACCCTTTTCTTGCAGCTTTGTTGTCACTGTGGTCATCTTATTCTCTGGCCAACATCTTCCCTTCTCCTGGTTCCCCATCCTTCTCACTCCAGCCCTACCCACTCTGTACTAGAAAATGATTTAATGATGTTTCCTTTCTCAAGGCAAGAGTTAGAGTTCAGGGCCATACCTCTTGCTTCTCAATTCCCTCAAGGTTATAAACCACCCCAAAGTTTCCATTTCTCATTAGGAAGGATGCTTTACAAATGATTTATAGACACTCACTGAGCCCCAGTGAATAATTTACCCCAGTGAAAGCTTCTGCATCCATTCTCTTTGGGAAAAATATCTCCTTTTTTTCCAGAGTCAAATAGTTCCACACACTACAAATCCCTCACACAGTACCCTAAGAACACAAACTCAGTAACAGATAATGAGAATTAACACACATAAAACTGCACGATGGACACAGGAAGAGAGCCCCAGCTTTCATAGTTTACAGTGTGTTTACTCATAAACACTAAAAACAAATTTATGTTCCACTCCTCTCACTCCCTTCTTAATTAGGTTCGCCTTGTCAGGCTAAGATCATATTTTCATCTTATTAAACAGTTACACAACCAGGTTGCAAGCACTATGAGATCAAGAACCGCCTTACCCATTTTTCCATCCTCAGCACCTTGTATTACATTGCCTAGCCCAAGTAGCCATGCATTCTACCAACCATTTTGTGACACTAACTGAATGTCTTTCAATTCTATTATATTCTCTTTTTATTGAAGTGTAGTAGATATAACTCAATTTCATTCTGACACTAACTGACTAGAATTAGCACAAACTCCACAGGTTAAGGGCTCAGTCCTGTAAGACCATCCCTACTTCAGAGGCCAGCCACAGGTCTCTGGTGTCCCCAGGCTATTTGCATTTCTTCCCAGCTGACTACAAATTTGAGGGCTATCACAATACCGTTTAGGATTCATAATTCACCAGAATGACTTACAAAACTGACTGAAAGCACTCCACATACAATTACCTTTTTTTTATAAAAGGTATAACTTAAGAACTGTCAAATGGAAGAGGCGAAAGTTCTGGGGAAGTGAGGTACAGAGCTTCCATCTCTGTGGACTCAAAGGTGTGCCACCCTCCCAGTACATTGATCGATATGTTCATAAGTTTGGAAGCTCCCTGAGCCTCATTTTTCAGAGTTTTTATTGAGGTTTCACTAGGTGGATATGAGTGATTAAATCTCTGGTCACATGTTGGAATTCAGTCTTCAGTCCCTCTTTTCTCCGTGGAGTTTGGCAGGGTGGGGATGGGCAGTACTATAAGTTCCAGTTCTCTAGTTTCTATCATGGTCAGCCCCTCACTGGAAATGATCTAGGGGCCCACCATGATCACTTTGTTAGTTTAAACTCAGGTATGGTGGAAAGGAGCTTCTAATGAATAAAAATGGATGTTCATACCAGGAAAATTCCAAGTGCTTAAAGCTCTGTGCTAGGAACCAGGGACAAAGACTGGACGTATTCTTTATTATATCACACCATCTGAGACACATTTGTCAAACTGAGCTGAGTTGGCCACTTCCAGCTTCCTGTTAGTCATTTTGTAAAAATTAAATGAAAGGATCTTCAATTCTTGGATCAAAATTCTCCCACTGGAAGTAATAATCTTTAAGCTCTTTCTTGAAAATTTAAAACACAGTTTAAATAATCCCCAGTTAAAAGCCTCAATTTAAGTCTTTTTTTAACTACAGATGATAGGAAATGAATTCTGCCACCCCAGATGGGCATTTGAGGCATTAATATATTAACTACTAACATTTTTATATCACCTTTGATGTTGCTATTGTGGGGATATCAGATACCTTTATGACCCAGTGTCTGGATGAATATACTTTCCTGTCAGTCAGAGTAAATATCAAGTACGTTGAGCTTCATCAAGGTGTGCACTCAGTAGAATAAAGCATTTCTTTATGCACTGAACCAGTTTTGTTTTTAACCATGAAAATGGAGTATGAGGATAGAGATGTATAGTTGCTATGGTTCACAGCTTATATTACTTTGATTAGAAGAAATACATGCTACAGGGAAGATTTGGTTAGGTATGGAAGAAAACTACTAGCTATGTAGATTAGATAGACAGATATTTATATTTACATATACATATATATTGGGCTTCCCAGGTGGCACTAGTGGTAAAGAAGCTACCTCCTGATATAGGAGATGCAGGAGATATGAGTTCAGTCCATGGGTTGGGAATATCCCCTGGAGGAAGACATGGCAAGCCACTCCAGTATTCTTACCTGGAGAATCCCACGGACAGAGGAGCCTTACTGGCTAGAGTTCATGGGGTCTCACAGAGTCGGACACGACTTAGCATGCATGTAGCACATGCTGCTGCTGCTGCTGAGTCACTTCAGTCGCGTCCGACTCTGTGTGACCCCGTAGATGGCAGCCCACCAGGCTCCGTCGTCCCTGGGATTCTCCAGGCAAGAACACTGGAGTGGGTTGCCAATACACATCTATAAATGCATGTATTTGAATATATAGGGAATTCGTGAACTTTTTTCTGCAAAGGGGTAAGTAGTAAATATTTTAAGCTTTAAAGGCCATATAGTCTCTGTCACAGTTACTCAACTCTGCCATTACAATAGGAAAACATCTATCAGTTCAGTTCAGTCGCTCAGTCGTGTCCGACTCTTCGCGACCCCATGAATCGCAGCACGCCAGGCCTCCCTGTCCATCACCAACTCCCAGAGTTTACTCAAACTCATGTCCACTGAGTTGGTGATGCCATCCAACCATCTCATTGTCTGTCGTCCCCTTCTCCTCCTGCCCTCAATCTTTCCCAGCATCAGGGTCTTTTCAAATGAGTCATAATACATAAAGGAATGATCATGGCTGTGTTCAAATATAGCTTTCTTTATGGACACTGAAATTTGAGTTTTATGAATTTTTCATGTCACAAAATAATATTCTTCATTTCATTTTTTCAACTATTTAAAAATGTGAAAATCATATTTGCTCTCAGACTGCAAAAAGAAGCAGCAACTGTAGGCTTCTGGCCCTTGTAGACAATAAAGGTTAATTTAGTGATGATATCTCTTTTTTCAAATTGCATGATATGACTCAACCTGCATCAGCCTGAGACTCCTAACAGGCAAGTTATTTGAATTCCATTGGATGTTAAAAGGTCCTCATAAATAATATCATCCCTCGATCTCTATCCCACTCTCACACCCTGCACCCCTCTCTCCATTCTCTGTCTCTATCTCATTCTTAAAAGACAAGATGGGTTTAATGGCAAATGTGCCCCAAATACTTCCAATATTGACTAGTCATGCTATTAATATCAAGGTAACATAGCTGGTGACAGCTTTTTTCATTGATTCATAATTCATGTCCCTGTTAAAGGGTATCTGATCCAATGATTTTTATGTATTTCATTCTGAATATGCTAATATTGTCAGATTACATAAAAAGAAAACCACAACTTATTTCTTTCTTTACTGAGGAATTAAGGGAGAAAATGCTACTGCTGGGGGTAGATGGGAAATCCCAAGGCCTGGAAAATGCCTCTGAGTCTGAACGATCAACTCCTGTTCAAGTCAAAATCAGACTGCCACTTAGAAAATTCTGCTCAAGTCAGTGATGGTAATATTTCTTGTCCTATGGCATCATGGTAATATTTCTTATGTACTAGCTTCACAGAGTTTCAGGAGACAGCTTTCTTTTACAAATATACTTCAGGAAGTGGTTGTATTTTTTAAAGCAATTTTAAAAACTCTGTTTAAATGAACAGGTTCATCAACTGGAAATCCCAAAGGAAGGTGGGGGTGGGGAAAGGGGCAGAGCTTTTTTTCATTGTTATTAAAGCAGGAGAAATAATATCTGAGGCCTGAGGCACAATTTGTGAAGAGCATGATCCATGGGACTCCTGTTCAAGGTAGGCGGCTGCTGAGACACTTCAAAAGATCATCTTTATTGCTGAACAGTTGCCTGACCCAGTTTCCTGGTCAGCAACATGCTTTTGTAGAAACTTCAGGAACTGATGAAAAAGCTCAGCCAAGTTAGCATGTGTACTTTCATCTGGGGCTATCAGGAGAGGAAATATGAAAAGGTTTCCAGGTCCCTTGGATTTAGCACTGCCAGGTATACTGACACAGAAGCAAAGAATAAAACAAAGATATGAGCATGTTTTAAAAGGCAGTGTCTGACTTCTTGCCAAATGTGCTTGCTATTAGGATTCATAGAACACAGAGGTCTTTCTGTATTCACAGTCTTTTGCCTATAAAAATATTTTTATATCATAATAAAATCCTACTGTAAAGTACATTTTGACCATTGACTAAGGATTCACTGCCTTGATATGAAAAGATATTCTTCCACCCAGTCTCATGTCCCCTTGCAAAAGAATTCTTAGTGCATAAGCATCTAAACAATATTTAATTTGGAATTCCATTATGCACCATAAAACTAACATAAAGAGCAACAATGTATGTTTTAATAATTTCAAAAGGGAAAACACATTTTCACAAATGGCCCTATGTTAAGTTCTATTCACTGAATGCTGGAAAATATGACATATTTAAGCAAAGGCTCATTAGCCTTTTATTTTAAGCATCTGTGTACTTACATTTATTAGTAAAAAGAATCTTTCAAAAGAGCTATTCAATTTTGTAATTTCCTTATCCAGTTTTTTTCATTCTTTAGGTTCATTTTGGAGAATTTCATCTTAATTCATTTTAGGCCACTTGTATTACTTTCCTATGACTGCTACAACAAAGTACCAAAACCAAAGTGCCTTAAAACAACAGAAATCTACAGTTTCACAGTCTCAGAGGCTAGAAATCTGAAATCAAACCAACCATAGGGCCAAGCTCTCACTGATGGTTCTAGGGTAGAATCTCCCCTCCCTCATGAACCACCCCACCCTATTTCACCCATCTAGTTTGGCACAGAGCACCAGGCTGGGCTCCCTATGTTATACAGCACCTTCCCACTAGTTATCTGTTTTACACATGAAAGTGTATATGTCAGTGCTACTTTCTTAATTCTCCCTAGGCTCTCTTTCTTATGCTGTGTCCACAAGTCTGTTCTCTACATTTGCATCTCCAATTCTTCTCTGTAAATTAGTTCCTCATACTGTTTTTCTAGATTTCACATATATATATAGATAGATATAGATGATATAGATATAGATATACAATAGTTGTTTTTCTCTTTCTGACTTACTTCAATCTGTATAACAGGCTCTAGGTTCATCCACCTCAATACAACTGATTCAAATGTGTTCTATTTTATGGCTAGTAATATTCCATTGGAAGTGAGAAATAGATTTAAGGGACTAGATCTGATAGACACAGTGACTGATGAACTATAGAGAGAGGTTCATGACACATTGTACAGGACATAGGGATCAAGACCATCCCCAAGAAAAAAGAAATGCGAAAAAGTGAAATGGCTGTCTGGGGAGACCTTACAAATAGCTGTGTAAAGAAGAGAAGTGAACAATAAAGGAAAGATATACCCATCTGAATGTAGAGTTCCAAAGAATAGCAAGAAGAGATAAGAAAGCCTTCCTCAGTGATCAGTGCAAAGAAATAGAGGAAAACAACAGAATGGGAAAGACTAGAGATCTCTTCAAGAAAATTAGAGATACCAAGGGAACATTTCATGCAAAGATGTGTTCAATAAAGGAAGAAATGGTATGGACCTAAGAGAAGCAGAAGATATTAAGAAGAGGTGGCACGAATACACAGAAGAACTGTACAAAAAAGATCTTCACGACCCAGATAATCATGATGAGGTGATCACACACCTAGAGCCAGACATCCTGGAACGTGAAGTCAAGTGGGCCTTAGAAAGCATCACTACGAACAAAGCTAGTGGAGGTGATGGAATTCCAGTTGAGCTATTTCAAATCCTGAAAGGTGATGCTGTGAAAGTGCTGCACTCAATATGCCAGCAAATTTGGAAAACTCAGCAGTGGCCACAGGACTGGAAAAGGTCAGTTTTCATTCCAATCCCAAAGAAAGGCAATGCCAAAGAATGCTCAAACTACTGCACAATTGCACTCATCTCACATACTAGTAAAGTAATACTCAAAATTCTCCAAGCCAGGCTTCAGCAATACGTGAACCATGAACTTCCAGATGTTCAAGCTGGTTTTAGAAAAGGCAGAATAACCAGAGATCAAATTGCCAACATCCACTGTATCATCGAAAAAGCAAGAGAGTTCCAGAAAAACATCTATTTCTGCTTTATTGACTGTGCCAGAGCCTTCGACTGTGTGCATCATAACAAACTGCGGAAAATTATTCAAGAGATAGGAATACCTGACCACCTGACCTGCCTCTTTAGAAATCTGTATGCAGGCCAGGAAGCAACAGTTAGAACTGGACATGGAGCAACAGACTGGTTCCAAATTGGGAAAGGAGTACATCAAGGCTGTTTACTGTTACCCTGCTTATTTAACTTATATGCAGAGTACACCATGAGAAATGCTGGGCTGGAGGAAGCACAAGCTAGAATTAAGATTGCTGGGAGAAATATCAATAACCTCAGATATGCAGATGATAACACCCTTATAGCAGAAAGTGAAGAAGAACTAAAGAGCCTCTTGATGAAAGTGAAAGAGGAGAGTGAAAAAGTTGGCTTAAAACTCAACATTCACAAAACTAAGATCATGGCATCCAGTCCCATCACTTCACGGCAAATAGATAGGGAAACAGTGGAAACAGTGGCTGACTTTATTTTTTTGGGCTCCAAAATCACTGCAGATGGTGACTGCAGCCATGAAATTAAAAGACACTTACCCCTTGAAGGAAAGTTATAACCAACCTAGACAGCATATTTGGAGAAGGAAATGGCAACCCACTCCAGTACTCTTGCCTGGAGAATCCCATGGAGGGAGGAGCCTGGTAGGCTACAGTCCATGGGGTCGCAAAGAGTGGGACAGGACTTAGTGACTTCACTTTCACTTTCACTTTCAGACAGATATTAAAGAGCAGACACATTGCTTTGCCAACAAAGGTCCTTCTAGTCAAGGCTATGGTTTATCAAGTAGTCATGTATGGATGTGAGAGTTGGACTGTGAAGAAACCTGAGTGCCAAAGAATTGATGCTTTTGAACTGTGGTGTTGGAGAAGACTCTTGAGAGTCCCTTGGACTGCAAGGAGATCCAACCAGTCCATCCTAAAAGAGATCAGTCCTGAGTGTTCACTGGAAGGACTGATGTTGAAGCTGAAACTCCAATACTTTGGCCACCTGATGTGAAGAGTTGACTCATTGGAAAAGACTCTGATGTTGGGAAATACTGAAGGCAGGAGGAGAAGTGTACAATAGAGGATGAGATGGTTGGATGGCATTACCGAATCAATGCACATGATTTTGGGTAAACTCCAGGAGTTGGTGATGGACAGGGAGGCCTGGCCTGCTGCAGACCATGGGGTCACAAAGAGTCAGACTGAACTGAACTGAATATTCTATTGTGTATATATATATATATATCACAGCTTCTTTATCCATTCATCGGTCAGTGGACATCTAGGTTGCTTCCATGACTTAGCTTCTGTAAACAGTGTTTCAATGAACACTGGGGCACATGTGTTTTTTGAATTGTGGTTTTCTCAGAGTATATGCCCAGAAGTGGGATTGTTGGGTCACATGGTAGTTTGTTAAGCAATCTCCAGGAGGAGGTCCTAAGATGGCGGAGGAATAGGACAGGGAGATCACTTTCTCCCCCACAAATTCATCGAAAGAACATTTGACGCTGAGCAAATTCTACAAAACAACTTCTGAATGTTGGCAGAGGACATCAGGCACTCAGAAAGGCAGCCCATTGTCTCTGAAAAGAGGTAGGACAAAATATAAAAGATAAAAAGAAAGACAAAAGAGGTAGGCAGTCTTAAAAGAGAAGTTTCCCGTGTATACTATCATGTAAGAAACGAATCGCCAGTCTATGTCCGATGCAGGATACAGAATGCTTGGGGCTGGTGCACGGGGATGACTCAGAGAGATGTTATGGGGAGGGAGGTGGGAGGGGGGTTCATGTTTGGGAACGCATGTACACCCGTGGTGGATTCATGTCAATGTATGGCAAAACCAATACAGTATTGTAAAGTAAAATAAAGTAAAAATAAAAAATTTTAAAAAAATACTAGAATGAATTCCAAATACTTATACAAATCTTTGTGAAGTGTAAAAAAAAAAAAAAAGAGAGAGAGAAGTTTCCAAACACCAGGAAGCACTCTCATTGGCGGGTCTGTGGGGAGTTTTGGAATCTCAGAGGGCAACATAACCAGGAGGATGGATGGATAAATAAATAAATAAAACTCACAGATTACATGCCTAACGGCAACTGCCAGCGCTTGCAGCCACCACCAGCAAGCGGGGGCTGAAAAGGGAGATGCAGGTGCATTGCTTAGTAAGGTAAGGACCAACCTAAGAACCGACCGGGCCCAAATGCCCTGAAGGCAATCTGAAGGAACTAATGTGAGATAGCAACCAAAACTGTGGGATAGCTGGGGCGAGGGGCGGGGCTGGGGGGGCGGTGGGGGGAGTGGAGGTGGGGGGTGGGGAGAGAGAGAAATATCCCATGAAAAGCCCTAACCTAAGGCACTGCCAGGCCTGCTCACAGAACAAAGGACTGAGTGAATACCTTAGGAGAGCTAGCAGGCTGTGGACCAGCCCATCCCTCGCTGGAGACAGGCAGGCAGGGGGCAGCCAGAGCCAGAAAGGGGCAATCTCAGCCCCAGAGAGGTATCCTCTACCAAACTGCAAGCAGGCTCCGTTGCTAACCAAGACTTCTTGGGATTCTGGATGGTTGACACCCTCCAGGAGGGTTGCAGCCAGAGATCAGCTCCCCAGAAGAGACACATGGCCCACCTGAGACAGAGCTCTCACTGTGCACTCAGAAAACTGAGCAGCTGTGATGGGGGAGGCCATAAGACGCACCCCCAACCTGGGGGAAGACTGTGCTCACCAAGCACCTGGTCACCTGAGCTGCGTGGACCTGGGAAGGGCCCAAAATGCAGGCCCAACCGAGTCTGCACCTTCGTGGAGTGCCAGAGAACCTGAACCTGAGTGGCTTAGACCTGGGAATTGCACACAATCCAGGGCCCGCCTCAGACAGTTCCCCAGAAGAGCAACCTAGAGCCTGAGAAGTGTAGAACATGAAAGCACACACACTGTGAGTGGGAGCAAACCCAGTGCAGCCAAGACACTGTGAGCACTCCCCACACACGCCAGTAATATTTGTTTGCAGTGTTCCTCCCTCCCCACTGCAGGACTGAACAAGGGAGCCTAAATAAGTGTCCACCACCGCCTTCTTGTGTCAGGGCGGGAATTAGACACTGAAGAGACCAGCAAACAGAAAAAGCTAAAATAAACAAGGAATCACTTTGAAAGTGACAGGTGCAATAGACGAAAACCTGTAGTTAGCACTGACTACATTGGAAGGGGTCTATAGATCTTGAGAAGTATAAGCCAGATCAAGGAATTATCTGAAACTGAACTGACCCCACACTGTCCACAAGAGCTCCAGAGAAATTCCTAGATATATTTTTATTATTATCATTTTTTAAATTAAATTTTTTTTATTTTTAAGTTCTCTATTACTCCTTTAATTTTCATTTTTATAACCTACTATTACCTTGCCAAAAAAGACCCTATTTTTAAAGCAAATTTTATATATATATTTTATAATTTTTGTGACTTTGTTTTGCTTTTTTAATATCGTATTTTTGAGAGTCTAACCTCTACTGTAGTCAAGGCTATGGTTTTTCCTGTGGTCATGTATTGATGTGAGAGTTGGACTGTGAAGAAAGCTGAGCACTGAAGAATTGATGCTTTTGAAGTGTGGTGCTGGAGAAGACTCTTGAGAGTCCCTTGGACTGCAAGGAGATCCAACCAGTCTATTCTAAAGGAAATCAGCCCTGGGTGTTCTTTGGAAGGAATGATGCTAAAGCTGAAAGTCCAGTACTTTGGCCACCCCATGAGAAGAGTTGACTCATTGGAAAAGACCCTGATGCTGGGAGGGATTGGGGGCAGGAGGAGAAGGGGACAACCGAGGATGAGATGGCTGGATGGCATCACCGACTCGATGGACGTGAGTTTGAGTGCACTCCAGGAGATGGTGATGGACAGGGAGGCCTGGCGTGCTGCAATTCATGGGGTCACAAAGAGTCGGACACGACTGAGCAACTGAACTGAACTAAACCTCTACTCTAGACTTTAAATCTTTGCTTTTTGGTATTTGCTACCAAATTTTGTACGTATAAGAACCCAATCTTCAGTACCCATTTTTACTCAGGAGTGTGATTACTGGCTTGGCTGCTCTCTCCCCCTTTTGACTCTTTTTCTCCACCAGGTCACCTCTATCTCCTCCCTCCCTCTTCTCTTCTCTACCCAGCTCTATGAATCTCTTTGTGTGTTCCAGGCTGTGGAGAACACTTAGGGAACTGATTACTGGCTGGATCTGTCTCTCTCCTTTTGATTCCCCCTTTTCTACTCCTGGTCACCTCTGTCTTCTTTCTCCCTCTTCTCTTCTCTGTGTAACTCTGTGAACATCTCTGAGGGGTCCAGACTGTGGAGAGCACATAAGGAAGTGATTACTGGCTAGCTTGCTCTCTCTTCTTTTGATTTCCCCTCTTCTCCTTCTGGTCACCTTTCTCCCTTCTCCCTCTTCTCTTCTCTGTGTAACTCTGTGAACCTTTCTGGGTGTCCCTCACTTGGAGAAACTTTTCATCATTAACCTAGATGTTTTATCATCAGTGCTGTATAGATGGAGAAGTCTTGAGGCTACTGTAAGAATAAGACTGAAAACTAGAGGCAGGAGGCTTAAGTCCAAAACCTGAGAACACCAGAGAACTCCTGACTCCAGGGAACATTAATCAATAAGAGTTCATCCAAAAGCCTCCATACCTACACTGAAACCAAGCACCACCCAAGAGCCAACAAGTTCCAGAGCAAGACACACCACACAAATTCTCCAGCAATGCAGGAACATAGCCCTCAGCATCAATATACAGGCTACCCAAAGTCACACCAAACCCTTAGACATCTCAAAACTCACTACTGGACACTTCATTGCACTCCAGAGAGAAGAAATCCAGATCCACCCACCAAAACACCAACACAAGCTTCCCTAACCAGGAAACCTTGATAAGCCACCCATTCAACCCCACCCACAGTGAGGAACCTCAACAATAAAGAGGAACCACAAACTACGAGAATATGGAAAGGCCACCCCAAATACAGCAATCTAAAGAAGATGAAAAAGCAGAGAAATACTCAGTGGGTAAAGGAACAGGATAAATGCCCACCAAACCAAACCAAAGAGTAGGAGATGGGGAGTCTACCTGAAAAAGAATTCAGAAAAATGATAGGAAAAATGATCCAAAATCTTGAAAACAAAATGGAGTTATAGATAAATATCCTGGAGACAAGGATTGAGAAGATGCAAGAAAGGTTTAACAAGGACCTAGAAGACATAAAAAAGAGTCAATATATAATGAATAATGCAATAAATGAGATCAGAAACACTCTGAAGGGAACCAACAGTAGAATAACAGAGGCAGAAGATAGAATAAATAAGGTAGAAGATAGAATGGCAGAAATAAATGAAGCAGAGAGGAAAAAAGAAAAAATAGTTAAAAGAAATGTGGACAACCTCAGAGACCTCTGGGACAATGTTAAACACCCCAACATTCAAATCATAGAAGTCCCAGAAGAAGAAGACAAAAAGAAAGACCATGAAAAAACACTTGAGGAGATAAAAATTGAAAACTTCCCTAAAATGGGGAAGGAAATAATCACCCAAGTCCAAGAAACACACAGAGTTCCAAACAGGATAAACCCAAGGCGAAACACCCCAAGACACATATTAATCAAATTAGCAGAGATCAAACACAAAGAATAAATATTAAAAGCAGCAAGGGAAAAACAACAAATAACACACAAGGGGGTTCCCATAAGGATAACAGCTCATCTTTCAATAGAAACTCTTCAGGCCAGGAGGGAATGGCAGGACATACTTAAAGTGATGAAAGAAAATAACCTACAGCCCAGATTACTGTACCCAACAAGGATCTCATTCAAATATGAAGGAGAAATCAAAAGCTTTACAGACAAGCAAAAGCTAAGAGAATTCAGCACCACTAAACCAGCTCTCCAACAAATGCTAAAGGATTTTCTCTAGACAGGAAACACAGAAAGGGTGTATAAACTCAAACCCTAAGCAACAAAGTAAATGACAATGGGATCATATTTATAAATAATTACCTTAAATGTAAATGAATGCCCCAACCAAAAGACAAAGACTGGCTGAATGGATACAAAAACAAGATCCTGTATATGTTGTCTACAAAAGACCCACCTCAAAACAAAGGACACATACAGACTGAAAGTGAAGGGCTGGTAAAAGATATTCCACACAAACAGAGACCAAAAGAAAGCAGGAGTAGCAATACTCATATCAGATAAAATAGACTTTAAAATAAGGCTGTGAAAAGAGACAAAGAAGGACGCTACATAATGATCAAAGGATCAATCCAAGAAGAAGATATAACAATTATAAATATATATGCACCCCACATAGGAGCACCGCAATACGTAAGACAAATGCTAACAAGTATGAAAGGGGAAATTAACAATAACACAATAATAGTGGGAGACTTTAATACCCCACTCACACCTATGGATAGATCAACCAAACAGAAAATTAACAAGGAAACACAAACTTTATGTGATACAATGGACCAGTTAGACCTAATTGATATCTATAGGACATTGCACCCCAAAACAATGAATTTCAGCTTTTTCTCAAGGGCACATGGAACCTTCTCCAGAATAGATCACATCCTGGACCATAAGTCTAGCCTTGGTAAATTCAAAAAAATTGAAATCATTCCTAGCATCTTTTCTGACCACAATGCAGTAAGATTAGATGTCAATTACAGGAGAAAAACTACTAAAAATTCCAAAATATGGAGGCTGAACAACACACTGCTGAATAACCAACAAATCACAGAAGAAATCAAAATATGCATAGAAACAACTGAAAATAAAAACACAACAACCCAAAATCTATGGGGCACTGTAAAAGCAGTGCTAAGGGGAAGTTTTATAGCAATACAGGCTTACCTCAAGAAACAAGATTAAAGTCAAATAACCTAACTCTACACCTAAAGCAACTAGAACAGGAAGAAATAAAGAACCCCAGGGTTACCAGAAGGAAAGAAATCTTAAAAATTAGGGCAGAAATAAATGCAAAAGAAACAAAAGGGACCATAGCAAAAATCAACAAAGCCAAAAGCTGGTTCTTTGAGAAGATAAATAAAATTGACAAACCATTAGCCAGAGTCAAGAAACAAAGGGAGAAGAATCAAATCAACAAAATTAGAAATGAAAATGGAGAAATCATAACAGACAACAGAAATACAAAGGCTCATAAGAGACTATGATATGCCAATAAAATGGAAAACTTGGAAGAAATGGACAAATTCTTAGAAATGTACAACTTTCCAAAACTGAACCAGGAAGAAATAGAAAATCTTAACAGATCCAACACAAGCATGGAAATTGAAACTGTAATCATAAATCTCCCAGCAAAAAAAAAGCCCAGGTCCAGACGGCTTCACAACTGAATTCTACCAAAAATTTTAAAAAGAGCTAACACCTATCCTACTCAAATTCTTCCAGAAAATTGCAGAGAAAGGTAAACTTCCAAACTCATTCTATGAGGACACCATCAACCTAATACCAAAACCAGACAAAGATGCCACAAGAAAAGAAAACTACAGGCCAATATCACTGATGAACATAGATGCAAAAATCCCTAACCAAATTCTAGCAAACAAAATCCAACAACATATTAAAAAGATCATACATCATGATCAAGTGGGCTTTATCCAGGGATGCAAGGATTCTTCAATATCCGCAAATCAATCAATGTGATACACCACATTAACAATTTGAAAGATTAAAAACCATACGATTATCTCAACAGATGCAGAGAAAGCCTTTGACAAAATTCAACATCCATTTATGATAGAAAAAACCCTCCAGAAAGCAGGACTAGAAGATACATATCTCAACATAATAAAAGCTATATATGACAAACCTTACAGCAAACATTATCCTCAATGGTGAAAAATTGAAAGCATAAGTCAGGAACAAGACAAGGGTGCCCACTTTCACTGCTACTACTCAACATAGTTTTGGAAGTTTTGGCCACAGCAATCGGAACAGAAAAAGAAATAAAAGGAATCCAAATTGGAAAAGAAGTAAATCTCTCACTGTTTGCAGATGACATGATCCTCTACATAGAAAACCCTAAATACTCCACCAGAAAATTACTAGAGCTAATCAATGAATATAGTAAAGTTGCAGGATATAAAATTAACACAGAGAAATCCCTTGCATTCCTATACACTAACAATGAGAAAACAGAAAGAGAAATTAAGGAAACAATTCCATTCACCATTGCAATGAAGAGAATAAAATACTTAGGAATATATCTACCTAAAGAAACAAAAGACCTATATATAGAAAACTATAAAACACTGATGAAGGAAATCAAAGAGGATACAAATAGATGGAGAAAATACCATGTTCATTGATTGGAAGAATCAATATAGTGAAAATGAGTATACTACCCAAAGCAATCTATAGATTCAATGCAATCCCTATCAAGCTATCAACAGTATTTTTCACAGAACTAGAACAAACAATTTCACAATTTGTATGGAAATACAAAACACCTTGAATAGCCAAAGCAATCTGAAGAAAGAAGAATGGAACTGGAGGAATCAAACTGCCTGACTTCAGGCTATACTACAAAGGTACAGTCATCAAGACAATATGGTACTGGCACAAAGACAGAAATAGAAATCAATGGAACAAAACAGAAAGCCCAGAGATAAATCCACGCACCTATAGACACCTTATCTTTGACAAAGGAGGCAAAAATATACAATGGAGGAAAGACAATCTCTTTAACAAGTGGTGCTGGGAAAACTGGTCAACCACTTGTAAAGAATGAAACTAGAACACTTTTTAACACCATCAGTTCAGTTCAGTCCCACAGTCGTGTCTGACTCTTTGCGACACCATGAATCACAGCACGCCAGGCCTCTCTATCCATACACAAAAATAAACTCAAAGTGGATTAAAGATCTAAATGTAAGACCAGAAACTATAAAACTACTACAGGAAAACATAGGCAAAACACTCTCTGACATAAATCACAACAAGATCCTCTATGACCCACCTCCTAGAGTAACAGAAATAAAAGCAAAAATAAACAAATGGGACCTAATTAAACTTAAAAGCTTTTGCACAATGAAGGAAACTATAAGCAAGGTGAAAAGACAGCCTTCATAATGGGAGAAAATAATAGCAAACGAAGCGACTGAGAATCTCAAAAATATACAAGCAACTCATGCAGCTCAATTCCAGAAAAATAAATTATCCAATCAAAAAAATGTGCCAAAGAATTAAACAGACATTTCTCCAAAGAAGACATACAGATGGCTAACAAACACATGAAAAGATGCTAAACATTACTCATTATTAGAGAAATGCAAATCAAAACCATGATGAGGTACCATCCCATGCCGGTCAGAATGGCTGCTATCAAAAAAATTACAAACAATAAATGCTGGATAGGGTGCAGAGAAAAGAGAACCCTCTTACACTGTTGGTGGAAATGCAAACTAGTACAGCCATTTTGGAGAACAGTGTGGAGATTCCTTTAAAAACTGGAAATAGAACTGCCATATGACCCAGCAATCCCACTTCTGGGCATACACACCAAGGAAACCAGAATTGAAAGAGACACCTGTACCCCAGTGTTCATCACAGCACAGTTTATAATAGCCAGGACATGGAAGCAACCTAAATGTCCATCAGCACACAAATGGATAGAAAGTTGTGGTTCATATACACAATGGAATATTCAGTTCAGTTCAGTCACTCAGTCATGTCTGACTCTTTGCGACCCCATGAATCACAGCACGCCAGGCCTCCTTGTCCATCACCAACTCCTGGAGTTCACTCAGACTCACATCCATCGAGTCAGTGATACCATCCAGTCATCTCATCCTCTGTCGTCCCCTTCTCCTCCTGCCCCAAATCCCTCCCAGCATCAAAGTCTTTTCCAATGAGTCAGCTCTTCAGATGAGGTGGCCAAAGTACTGGACTTTCAGCTTTAGCATCATTCCTTCCAAAGAAATCCCAGGGTTGATCTCCTTCAGAATGGACTGGTTGCAGTCCAAGGGACTCTCAAGAGTCTTCTCCAACACCACAGTTCAAAAGCATCAATTCTTCGGCACTCAGCCTTCTTCACAGTCCAATCTTCACATCCATACATAACCACAGGAAAAACCATAGCCTTGACTAGACGGACCTTAGTCGGCAAAATAATGTCTCTGCTTTCGAATATGCTATCTAGGTTGGTCATAACTTTTCTTCCAAGGAATAAGTGTCTTTTAATTTCATGGCTGCAATCACCACCTGCAGTGATTATGGAGCCCCCAAAAATAAAGTCTGACACTGTTTCCCCATCTATTTCCCATGAAGTGATGGGACCAGATGCCATGATCTTCATTTTCTGAATGTTGAACTTTATGCCAACTTTTTCACTCTCCACTTTCACTTTCATCAAGAGGCTTTTTAGTTCCTTTTCACTTTCTGCCATAGGGTGGTGTCATCTGCATATCTGAGGTTATTGATATTTCTCCCGGCAATATTGATTCCAGCTTGTTTCTTCCAGTCGAGCGTTTCTCATGATGTACTCTGCATATAAGTTAAATAAGCATAGTGACAATATACAGCTTTGATGTACTCCTTTTCCTATTTGAAACCAGTCTGTTGTTCCATGTCCGGTTCCATGTCCTGCTTCCTAACCTGCATACAGATTTCTCAAGAGGCAGGTTAGGTGGTCTGGTATTCCCATCTCTTTCAGAATTTTCCACAGTTTATTGTAATCCACACAGTCAAAGGCTTTGTCATAGTCAATAAAGCAGAAATAGATGTTTTTCTGGAACACTCTTGCTTTTTCCATGATCCAGCGGATGTTAGCAATTTGATCTCTGGTTCCTCTGAATATTACTCAGCCATTAAAAAGAAATACATTTGAAGCAGTTCTAATGAGGTGGATGAAACTGGAGCCTATTATACAGTTGAAGTAAGCCAGAAAGGAAAACACCAATACAGTATACTAACACATATATATGGAATTTAGAAAGATGGTAACAATAAGCCTATATGTGAGACAGCAAAAGAGACACAGATATATAGAACAGTTTTGGACTCTGTGGGAGAAGTGAGGGTGGGATGATTTGAGAGAATAGAATTGAAACATGTATATTATCATATGCGAAACAGATCTCCAGTCCAGGTTTGATGCATGAGACAGGATGCTTAGGGCTGGTGCACTGGGATGACCCAGAGGGGTGGGATGGGAAGGGACATGGAAGGGGGGTTCAGGATGGGGAATACATGTACACCCATGGCTGATTCATGTCAATGTATGGCAAAACCACTACAATATTGTAAAGTAATTAGCCTCCAATTAAAATAAATAAATTTTTTTTAAAAAAGGAATCTCCATACTATTCTCCATAATGACTGCACCAGTTTATATTCCCACCAACAGTGCAGTAGGGTTCCATTTTCTCCACATCCTCTCCACCATTTACTGTTTGCAGTTTTTTTTTTGTTGTTTTTTGTTTTTTTTTTTTTTTATGATGATGGCCATGCTACTTGTTGTGAGGTGAGACTTCTCTCTTATTTTGACTTGGATTTCTCTAATAATGAACAATTTTGAGCATATTTTCCTGTGTTTATTAGCCATCTCCCTATGTTTCTTTACATGGTCTTCCCTCTGTGCATATCTGTCTCTGTGCCCAAGTTTCCCTTTTTTTAAGGACATTGGTCATATCGGATTTGGACCCATCTTAATGATCTCATTCTAACCTCATTTTAACTTGGGTCCAGCCCATCCCAGGCAAACTGCATGACAGAAGCAGGTCTGGATCTCTGTCTGGCAGAACTTTCCCTGAAGGTTCCTAATAAAATATCTGGGCACTCATTCTGACCTCTATTTGAATTCATGTCTAGGCCCTCCAAGTCCCAATAGCCAAAGTGATTCTATTAATACAAATGAGCCAGCCCCAATGGACCTGAGATGTCCAAACTGCAGTTCCTCTACAACTCGTATGATGAAGCATCACTCCTGGCTGGCATTGTGGCATTGGGAGACAATGTGGCTCACAGACCCATTAAGGCTTCTGCATTTATTTGGAACATTTGTTTCAAACAGATAAATATTAAAGCCTGAAGCAGCAGCTCAATTTGAATCACCTGCTGAAATCTAAAATAATCCTGATTGCTGGTCCTCACTCCTATGGTTGTAACCGAATTAGGTTTCTGTGCACCCAGAGCACCACCATTTTAAAAGCTTTCCATGCATTACTAGTGTGTGTGCAGCCAAAGGTGAGAACAGATCATATAGCTCAGTGCTCCTCAAACACTAACTGATGTAGGAATTGTTAAAATGCAGATTCGGATTCCACAGGTCTGGGGTGGGGCTTGAGATTCTGTGTTTCTTACAGGCTCCCATGGGATGGTAATGCTCTTGATCTACTGACCACAGTTTGAGCAGTCAGGATCTAAGGAGCTGATTCTCAAATGGGGCTGCACAGTGGAGTAACCAGCAGAGCTTTAAAAAAAATACTGACCCCTGGGTTTTACCTCCAGTGTGCTTCTGATCGAATTGATCAGGAGTGATGACAGCATCAGGGCTTTAGAAGCTCTGCATGTGATTCTGAAGTGTAGCCCAGGCTGAGAACCACTGCTGTTGAGAAAAGGCAGAAACAGTCCCAGTTGTTTCTGCAAATCTAATAGTGTAAGCAAGTGGGCCGTACTGGGCATTATCTTCCATGGCAGCTACTGAATTTTACTTTGGGGTTTGTGCAGCATCAAAACAAAGGCTGCATGAGGAACAGGTGTATGTGCATCACAGATTTTTAAGCACAGGTGATAGGGGATCAACAGGCAGAAGTGAGAAAGCAGACAAGACCACTTCTGAGGGATAATGTTCAAAGAGGTTAATTAAATCTCTTTTCATATTTGTCAAGGTCTGTTTTAGTTCAGCCTGAGAGCTGAAACAAGCATTTGTAACAGCAGTCAGAGTTGTTGGAGCAGACCCTGATCCAGAGTGAGGAAAGCCTAATACTGTCTCCCTTCCCACCACCACCAGCACCACCAGGATGGCATAACCATATATCCAGTAATTAGTTTCCGCCAGTTGTCCCAGAATCTGCTGTGGTTTGACATTTCAGCACTCTCAATATGCCTGGTTTTGAACAAGAAAAGGTCACTCTAGATAATGGTAACCTCTGTGTTAAACTGTGTCCCCCAGAATTCATGTGTTGAGGGCTTTACCCCCCAACCCCCAGTGCCTCAAAATGTGACTATTTAGAGATAGGGCCTTTACAAAGGTGATTAAGTTACAAATGAGTCTGTTAAAGTGGCCTTATCCAAGGGGGCATTTGGGCACACTAAGAAATATTAAGAAATGTATGAGCACAGAAGAAAGACATATGAAAACACATTTTAAGGCTCCACTTGAGTCATAGCCCATTTGTCAAAGCAGTCCACAAAGTCAAGCTCAGAGTCAAGGACTGGCATATATACTGACCTACTGCAAAGACATGGTAACGGCATGAATGTACAGTTCTATTTCAAGTTCTATTTGGAGACTTAGATTAATTTTTTGACCTACCACACTAGGTTCCATCAGTGTACTTTTAGCATTCAAGTGACCATGGAAGTGGTCTTAATAAATGAATTTCAGACTAGGGTATCTTGCCATCAATCATATCTAGAATACTTGTCTCTGACAACTTTCTGTAAAGCAGTCACTTCTCACTGCTGAGCCTCAGTTTAAAAAAAATATAGAAGTCCATTAACTAGATTGGCAATTACAACACAGCATCTACTTGTTTGTTTTTTAATTAGTTGTACATATTTAAAAGGATTTTATGTTAAGATCCAGATTTTCCTAACAAATTAGATATTCTAACAACAATGAATATCAAAGCAACAATCAGCAGAAGCGAAATTGCATCTGCCCCTTTAGATGTCAGCGCTTTTCTAACGCCACAGTCGCCACCAGGCAATTTCTCTTATTAAGAAAATGTGGTCCTCTCCTACTGGTATTTGAATTTTGGACGCCCTTCCCACCCCCACTCTGGAGTATCCAGTTATAACATTCTGAGGTTCTAAATTTAGAGTGCATAACTCCCAATACAAACTCATTCTCAATAATGCTGTTCATATAGTCTCTGTTTGTGTTTAAGTTTGGGGACAATTTTGTTTTTTGTTTGTTTGGGTTTTTCAGGTTGTTTATAGGATATAGATTACCTTTATTTTTTATTGGAATATTATTGCTTTATAATGTTGTGTTGGTTTCTGCTGTACAACATGGGTCAGCTATATGTATACCTCTATCCCCTCACACTTGAGCCTCTATCCCACCCCTCTAGGTCATCACAGAGCATGGACTGAGCTCCCTGTGCTATTCAGCAGCTTCCCACTATTTTACACATAGTAGTGTATATATGTCAATCCTACTCTCCCAGTTTGTTCCACACTCTCCTCCCCCACTGTATTCACATGTCCATTCTCTACATCTGTGTCTCCATTCCTGCTCTGCAAATAGGTTCCTCTGTACCACTTTTCCAGACTCCATATATGTGCATTAATATATATTTATTTTTCTCTTTCTTCATTCTGTATTACAGACTCTAGGCCCAGCCACATCACTACAAATAACTCAATGTCAGCCCTTTTTATGGCTGAGTAATACTCCATTATATACACGTACCACAACTTCTTTATCCATTTATCTGTCAATGGATACCTAGATTGCTTCCATGTGCTGGCTATTGTAAATAGTGCTGCAGTGAACATTGGGGTAATATGTCTTTTTGAATTATGTAAGATGTCTATTTTGAATAGTTTTCTCAAGGCATATGCCTATGAGTGGGATGGATGGATCATATGGTGGTTCTATTTTCAGTTTTTTAAGGAATCTCCATACTGTTCTCCACAGTGATTCTATCAACTTAAATTCCTACCAACAGTGCAAGAGGGCTCCCTTTTCTTCACACCCTCTTCAACATTTATTGTTTGTAGGTTTTTTGATGGTGGTCATTCTGACCCATGTGAGGTGATATCTCATTGTAGTTTTGATTTGCATTTATCTAACAGTTCGTATTGTTGAGTATCATTTCATGTATTTGTAGGCCCTCTGTTTGTTTTCTTTGGAGAAATGTCTATTTAGGACTTCCACCCATTTTTCGATCTTTTTTTTTTTTTAATTGAGCTGCATGAGTTGGAGTTTTGGAGATAACTCCTTTGTCAGTTGCTTCATTTGCAAATATTTTCTCCCACTCTGAGAGTTGTCTTTTCCTCTTATTCATGGTTTCTTTTGCTGTGAAAAAAGCCTTTAAATTTAATTAGGTCCCATTTGTTTATTTTTGTTTTTATTTTCATTACTCCAGGAAGTGTGTCAAAGAGGATCTTGCTGGGATTTATGTCAAAGAATGTTCTGCCTATGTTTTTCTCTAACAGTTTTACAGTGTCTTGGCCTTACATTTTGTATTTAATCCATTTTGAGTTTATTTTTGTGTATAGTGTTTGGAAGTGCTCTAATTTCATTTTTTTAATATATATATTTCACTATCCAATTTTCCCAGCACCACTTATTGAAGAGGCTGTCTTTGTCTTGTATATTCTTGCCTCCTTTGTCAAAGATTAGGTGACCATAGGTGCATGGGTTTATCTCTGGGCTTTCTATCCTGTTCCATTGATCTATATATTTCTGGTTTTGTGTCAGTTTCATGCTGTCTTGATTATTACAGCTTTATAGTATAGTCTGAAGTCAGAGAGACTGATTACTCCAGCTCCATTTTTCTTTCTTGAAATTGCTTTGGCTATCTGGGTTTTCTGTTTCCATACAAACTGTAAACAATTTTTTTTTTCTAGTTCTGTGAAAAATGCCATTGGCAATTTGATAGGAAATTGCATTGAATCTGTAGATTGCTTTGGGTAGTACAGTCATTTTTACAATATTGATTCTTCCAATCCAAAACAAGGTAGATCTCTCCATCAGTTTGTGTTGTTTTTTATTTCTTTCATCAGTGTCTTATAGTTTTCCATGAACAGTTATTTTACCTCCTTAGGTAGGTTTATTCTTAGGTATTTTATTCATTTTGTTGCATAACTAACTACAAATTTTGCTTTGTACATAAGAGTCTGTTCCTCACACTCTGCATTCATAAATCAGAAGGGATTTCCTTCAGTGTCACAAATGTTTCAGGTTTCTGTGTAGGGGTGTTGTCTTAAGGTTTGAAAATGATGTGGTACTTAAGTTATTGGGTTGGCCAAATTTTTCATTCAGAGTTTTCCATACCATCTTACAGAAAAACCATAATGAACTTTTTGGCCAACCCAATACCTTTTTCTGGGACTGGTTAGGCACTCACCCTGAATAGAAACACAGGAAGAGGTCTTTTCAGAGCTCTTCCCTTCCCACATGACTTCCTCAACACAGCAGTCTGGTCAAAAGAATCATATTCAACCAACTGCCCTACCATTGAAAGCAGTTTGTCTTTTGGACAAGCTGCAGCAATGAGTGGGCCTTCAGGCATGCTCTGCAACCCCACCCTTCATCACAGTGTGTCCCTCACAGAGGAGACCCTCAGAAAAGAGACATCAGATATTGGAAGTGAAATGACAGACTGGAGCGTGCACTCTGTGGCAAGAATTGAGATTTAGAGACAAGTGATTTGGTTATTATTGTTTGTTGGTTTGGGCTGGGCAGCTGTACCAGAACAGAGAGAAAGAAAAGGGTCCCAGGAGTGATACATGAGAGAAGGCATGAGAACAGAGAAAAGTGAAAGAGACTCAGGGCAGCCACAAATACCATGGAAAGCAGGCTGAAGAAAGAATCCATCTTTCTTTCTTTCCTTGACCCATTTGAACCGTACTATGAACCTTATGTGAAGGTATCCTTCTAGGACCTAGAAATAACATTTTCAAAATCTTTTTGTAGTTAAATATATTCATAGATCTGTATCTCATTTAATCTTTTGTAATGTTTGATCTTATTAATTTGTTACTCTTAGAAAATCTTGTTTTTACTGGATTCAGAGGTAGACGGTCTCAACAGGTATAGCCTCTATCTCTTAGCAATCTGTTCCTGGCATTTTCCTTTGGCCTCCTTCAGTCTTTTGGCCAAAACTGTATCCTACTCTGTAGACTCGTCCTTAGTTTGTTTAGTGCACAGTTTCTTCAGAGAGATACACTGATACTAGTGTTGCGGGAAACTTGAAGGAACAGGACACTGAAACTTGAGCACTTCGCTCCTCAGTTTCTTACCTTCCTCACAATTCACTAATGGGCATCATCTTGAAAGAGATTGAAAAGTTGCAATTCTGCTAGTTCTTTTGAGCCCCAAGTGACGAGGAACAGTAGTATCAGTCCAGGAATATCTTTCTCCCTTTTTTCAAAAAAGTAATACCAAGTTGAGAACACTCAGCCTGGCCTCTACAATACAACCTTGAACAGATATGTGCCCCTCTCCCCAGTTCCCCTTGATCTATAACAGGAATGCCCCTTACTCAGTGGCCGGCAGATACAATGCTTTACCATGCACCATTATCCTATTTTATATATTAAAAACAGAAGCAGAAAGAGATTTTTTTTAAAAACGTGTTCGTTCCATAAATATTGGGTTCAAGATTTGAAAATATATCTCTGCTGCCCCTGACCATGCTTTTTAGAACCCCTACATGAAACAGCAGTCTTTAGATAAATATGTAGGGTTGGAACTAAGGCCTAAAACTGTTAAAATACTTTCCAAAATTCACACAGCTACTAAATAGCAAAGCTAAGATTTGAAACCAGTCTTTCCAACCCCAGATCCTAAATTCCTAAGCACTTGGATGACTAGGATTTCTAAATCGTCTCATGTAGGTAGGTATCAACTGCAGCTTAAATATATCCTGGAAAGGGGATTAAATAAATGTATAACTATTGAGGAAAAGAAAGGAAGAATTAGTGACCTTCCCAAGAAAATGAACTGTTGACATACATGGTTCCCAGGAAGCAGGTATAGCCTAAGGAGAGAACCAGGAGTCTTGGTGATCACTTCAGGCTTGTGTAGGGGCAGGGAGGACCTGATATTCTGATGGAGACAGGCATGCTATGGTTAGGAGACACATCTGGGTCTGAGATCTGGTGAATGGACACAGGCAGGCCATCTCAGTGCAATGGAGTAGAGGGTTCAGGATCCAGTATATTCAGAAACCAAGAATTAAGAGTGGAAATAAAGCAAGAGTGATGACAGTAACCAAAGTGGGAGAGAATTATCTCTATATTGTTTTATAAACATTGTGCCTCATACTCTGTGGGTGAAGAAACGGGGGTTGAGAAAATTTAGACACCTCACCCAGTGCCAGAGGCAGAATGTAGCTGGATCAAGATTCAAAGCCCTACATGCCTAGATCCTCAAATAGCAAAATGAGGGCAAGGAGCTTTAAGGAACAGGAGAGAGCAGGTTCATCTGGGCTATTAGGAAAAATACCAAGGTTCAGTGAAGGCAGAAGGCTAGCTGCCCTCAGATGGCCTGCAGCAGAAATGCTCAAACCCAGTGTCCCATGGGCTTATTCTGAGAGAGAACACTTGTCTTTAAATAAAGCCATTTAAACCTTCTGATGTGAAGACAGGAGAAAAAAAGCAGTAGATTAAAAGCTTTACTATCTTGGAGGAGATGCTCAAATAAACCATTCAGTCAAAGAAAAGAAGGAAGAAAGGAAAGGAGAGCACAAAAAAGGAAGGAATGAAAGGGGAGAGTGGAAGAGAAAGAAGTAAGGGGATGAAAGGGAGTATGAAAACGGGAAAAATGAAGACAGGAAGAGGTGGATGGAGAGAGAAAATAAAGTTTGGAGGAATAGAGGAATTAAATGAAAAAAGAGAATATTAAAAGACATGAGTCTATCACAAATTAGAACCCTCAGCAGTGAATCCATAGACAGCTGTCACTGAAGATTACTTTCAGATAATGAAATTAAATGCATCCTTTTATCTTCCATGCCCCTGTAGATCATGAGTTCTGGAGATCATGGTCTATAATACAGATGCAATCTTGATAAATCTCCAAGGACTTAGAACAATACTGTGCATACAGTGGGTGTTGAATAAATAAAAGGTTGACATTGATTGATGGTCTCTTCCCTAAAGAAAATTGATCTCCAATTCAAATCTCCATTGTAACACTGAGCAAGGTTAATCTTCATATCCCCACAGATGGAGACTAATGGGATAGGCCTAAGTAGGCAGAAGTGCATCAGGAAACCAAATTGGGAAATGATAGCTATTGTCACCCAGGGAATTGGCCAGAAGTGGATGTCACTCATGGCCGCCAGCTCCGAGCCTGAACATTCTTTATTCCCCATAGATAATAACAGACTGGTGAAAATACACTTAAACAAATGCAACATGTATATAAAGAAAGTTTTAACAAATTCTCAGAAACTGACTCTAGCAAGTTGATCATGTACAACTCTTCATTATTTGCTTTTGAAAAATGACAGCTGTTAAAATGCTAAAGGTAGGAGAAGGACAGTTCCTCCTCTTTCTCAAACCGAATCTCAGGCAACACACTGCGATAAACACAAATAAGTATTTTTAAAATGTACTTCAGCAAAGTGGCCCAGGACTTTATAAACAAACACCCTGTAGAAAGCTGATGCTAAGTAGTTCATGAAACCTGCTCAGAAAAATTGAAGACATCCTAACTTTCTTTCAAGTGCTCCTCAGACTCTTAGCCAGTCTACATATCTTAAATACCATTCATTTCACCAATGAAAGCCCATTTCTAATATTCATTATGCTGATTAGAAGTTGCCAGTTTCTCTAATAAGAACTTATTTCAAATATTCATTATGCTGGTTAACAAAACTACCAGTGGCAATAAGTAACGAGGATTTAAAAAACATGCCTTCAATTGTTACCTCTGAAGTGTGGCCTTTGTTATCTAATGTTAGGCAACCACCCCTGAAGTGTGGATTCCTGTTTATACCAACTGCCCCTTGGGTAGTAAATTAAACCACATACATTTTTATATTATACTAGGTATGTGTTGAGTATTTTAAAGTATATAACAAGCAAAAAAGTGAAAGTGAATGCGTTAGTCATTCAGTCATCTCTGACTCTTTGTGACCCCATGGACTATAGCCTGCCATGCTCCTCTGTCCATGGAACTCTCCAGGTAAGAATACTGGAGTGGGCAGCTGTTCCCTTCTCCAGAAGATCTTCCCAACCCAGGGATCAAAACCAGGTCTCCTGCATTGCAGGCAGATTCTTTACTGTCTGAACCATGAGGGAAGCCCATATAACAAGCAACATAATGTAAATTATAAAGCATATTAAAACATTTTATCTTTAAAAATAATTATTTTAATAATTGGTGGGAAAATGCCATGGACAGAGGAGCCTGTGGGCTGCAGTTCATGGGATCACATGACTTAGAGACTAAACAGCAAACAGCAGCTGACTCCAAAGACAAGTCTGTTATCCCTCGTAAAACTGCACCAAATACTGGGAACCTTTTAGTCTTAGGTCCCTCAGGCTCCAGCAGGTATAAGAAGCTCTATGCCTGGACTCAGCGTAGTTCAGCTCCCAAGTGCTCCAAATGTTTTCCTCATTATCTTGACCCTAATATGGAAGTTAGTTCCTTTGAACTGATTTTCAGAATATGCACACCTGCACTCCCTCATTCATCCATCCCTCATTCATTCACTCCTTCATTCAATGTCTATACTAAAGCTTTTACAAAGTTGAGGGCTTTATACATCAAAACACAAAATTTTAAGATTTAACAGTAAACTGCTTATTCTGGCCATTCTTCTACACAGACTGAGGCCCCACATCTGGTTGCTTACTCATCCTCTGCCACAGTAGAGTTATTGGTTTCATGACATAGTAGTTACATTATTTGGTAGAGCAGGGTTAGTTACTTTCCTTCAAAGTCTCTCTTCCCTCACCCCCAGTACTTTCAAATTTTGCACCATTGGTGATCTGATTTTTCCAGTAATACAAGACATTCTAGAATTGGGAGGAATGACAAACGACAAAGATAGTCACCTCAGTGGCCATTTTAAAGCCATATTATATGCGTGAAAGTGTGAAAGTATTAGTCATTTGTATCCTTTCTTTACAACCCCATGGACTGTAGCCCACCAGGCTCCTCTGTCCAGAAAGAAATATAAGGATCACTCAGATCCAAGGACAATTATCTAGATTTCTAATACAACTTTTCTAACTTTCAATCTGTCATTTATATAGGAGCTATTATCCAGCAAGGATCATTTCTGCATTCTTCTCTTCTAATGAAACATTACATTATGTTTCCCACTTCTAGTTTTATGATATATAACCTTTTTTCAGTTTTCTAGGAAAGAAAACATCATTTTATTTCCTATATGAACAAGATCTTATTCTCCCAGAGACAACTTCATACATTCTATTTGACTCTCTGCAGATGAAAGACTGATGGTTTGAGATTATAAACATAATCCATAGATATGTTTATATACCCCACGCTCCCAAGGTCTGAATTGTAAGGAGATAAAGAGGCTTGAATCAAGCCTCTTTAAGTCCATGTTAGGTCCATAAATTAAGGCAAATTGGAAGTAGTCAAACAGGAGATGGCAAGAGTGAACGTCAATATTCTAGGAATCAGCAAGCTAGAATGGACTGGAATGGGTGAATTTAACTCAGATGACCACTATATCTACTACTGTGGTCAGGAACACCTTAGAAGAAATGGAGCAGACATCATAGTCAACAAAGAGTTCGAGATGCAGTACTTGGATACATTCTCAAAAACAACAGAATGATCTCTGTTTGTTTCCAAGGCAAACCATTCAATATCACGGTAATCCAAGTATATGCCCCAACAAGTAACACTGAAGAAGCTGAAGTTGAATCTATAAGACCTATAAGACCTTTTAGAACTAACACCCAAAAAAGATGTCCTTTTCATTATAGGGGACTGGAATGCAAAAGTAGGAAGTCAAGAGATACCTACAGTAACAGGCAAACTTGGCCTTGGAGTACAGAATAAAGCAGGGCAAAGGCTAATAGAGTTTTGCCAAGAGAACGCGCTGGCCACAACAAAGACCCTCTTCCAACAACATAAGAGAAGACTCTACACATGGACATCACCAGATGGTCAACACCAAAATCAGATTGATTATATTCTTTGCAGCCAAAGATGGAGAAACTCTATAGAGTCAGCAAAAACAAGACTGGGAGCTGACTGTGGCTCAGATCATGAACTCCTTTTTGCAAAATTCAGACTGAAATTGAAGAAAGTAGGGAAAACCACTAGACCATTCAGGTATGACCCAAATCAAATCCCTTATGATTATACAATGGAAGTGACAAATAGATTTAAGGGACTAGATTGATAGACAGAGTGCCTAGTGAAATATGGATGGAGGTTCATGACATTGTACAGGAGACAGGGATCAAGACCATCTCCAAGAAAAAGAAATGCAAAAAAGCAAAATGGCTGTCTGGGGAGACCTTACAAATAACTGTGAGAAGAAGAGAAGTGAAAAGCAAAGGAGAAAAAGAAAGATATATCCATTTGAATACAGAGTTCCAAAGAATAGCAAGGAGAGATAAGAAAGCTTTCCTCAGTGATCAGTGCAAAGAAATACAGGAAAACAATAAAAGGGGAAAGACCAGAGATCACTTCAAGAAAATTAAAGATACTGAGGGAGCATTTCATGAAAAGAAGGTCTCAATAAAGGACAGAGATGATATGGACCTAACAGAAGCAGAAGATATTAAGAAGAGGTGTCAAGTATACACAGAAGAACTGTACAAAAAAGATCTTCATGACCCAGATAATCATGATGAGGGGATCACGCACCTAAAGCCAGACATCCTGGAACGTGAAGTCAAGTGGGCCTTAGGAAACATCACTATGAACAAAAATAGTGGAGGTGATGGAATTCCAGTTGAGCTATTTCAAATCCTGAAAGGTGATGCTGTGAAAGTGCTGCACCCAATATGCCAGCAAATTTGGAAAATTCAGCAGTGGCCACAGGACTGGAAAAGGTCAGTTTTCATTCCAATCCCAAAGAAAGGCAATGCCAAAGAATGCTCAAACTACCATACAATTGCACTTATCTCACATGCTAGTAAAGTAATGCTCAAAATTCTCCAAGCCAGGCTTCAGCAATTCGTGAACCATGAACTTCCGGATGTTCAATCTGGTTTTAGAGAAGTCAAAGGAACCACAAATCAAATTGCCAACATCTGCTGGATCATGGAAAAAGCAAGAGAGTTCCAGAAAAACTTCTATTTCTGCTTTATTGACTATGCCAAAGCCTTTGACTGTGTCGATCACAATAAATGTGGAAAATTCTGAAAGAGATGGGAATACCAGACCACCTGACCTGCCTCTTGAGAAATCTGTATGCAGGTCAGGAAGCAACAGTTAGAACTGGACATGGAACACACTGGTTCCGAATAGGAAAAGGTGTACGTCAAGGCTATATATTGTCACCCTGCTTATTTAACTTCTATGCAGAGTACATCATGAGAAACACTGGGCTGGAAGAAACACAAGCTGGAATCAAGATTTCCGGGAGAAATATCAATAACCTCAGATATGCAGATGACACCACCCTTATGGCAGAAAGTGAAGAGGAACTAAAAAGCCTCTTGATGAAAGTGAAAGAGAAGACTGAATAAGTTGGCTTAAAGCTCAACATTCAGAAAACGAAGATCATGGCATCCGGTCCCATCACTCCATGGGAAATAGATAGGGAAACAGTGGAAACAGTGTCGGACTTTATTTTGGGGGGCTCCAAAATCACTGCAAATGGTGACTGTAGCCATGAAATTAAAAGACGCTTACTCCTTGGAAAGAAAGTTATGACCAACGTAGACAGCATATTAAAGAGTAGAGACATTACTTTGCCAACAAAGGTCTGTCTGTCAAGGGTATGGATTTTCCAGTAGTCATGTATGGATGTGAGAGTTGGACTATAATGAAAGCTGAGCATTGAAGAATTGATGCTTTTGGACTGTGGTGGTGGAGAAGACTCTTGAGAGTCCCTTACACTACAAGGAGGTCCAACCAGTCCATCCTAAAGGAGATCAGTCCTAAGTGTTCATTGGAAGGCTGTTGTTGAAGCTGAAACTCCAATACTTTGGCCAGGTGATGTGAAGATCTGACTCATTTGGAAAGACCGTGATGCTGGGAAAGACTGAAGGCCCGAGGAGAAGTGGACAACAGAGGATATGATAGTTGAATAACATCACTGACTCAATGGACATGAGTTTGAGTAAACTCTGTGAGTTGGTGATGGACAGGGAGGCCTGGCGTAGTGCAGTCCATGGGGTTGCAAAGAATCAAATGTAACTGAGCTACTGAACGGAATTGAAACTTCTCAAGTTAATCCCCTTTATTGTTATAAAAACAAGATAAATCTGGGTCGGTTTGCCTATTCAAATGAAAATTAGGGAAATGTGGGCCCTTGTGTCTTCTGATGCCTGAGTATCAGAGGTCAGAGAGTTTGAATTTAGGTTAAATGGGCAGGTGAGTTTGCTGCCAGAGCAGTCCTGTCCAGATGCCTGCAAGAAGTCTGGAGCATGTGGGCTGCCAAGAACTGCACTTTTGTCTATGTAGTGCCGGGAGCCAGCGTGAGGAATTCTACCCGTGACAAGGTCATGCGGCAGAGCTCTGATGGCAAGGCTAATCAGACCTCAGGTTTTCCCCCTGGAATTTCCTGAGCATCCACCCCCTCAAAATAAGAATCTGCCTGCTTTTCCACTCTTCTAATACTCTCTGGAAAAAGTCAAATCAGGGCTTTAGTCTTCTGCATTTGAAAGGGATGTTTCAGTTAAAACCCCTCTGATAGCTCTCTAGCTCTCCTAACAGGTTCCCCAGGAACTCTTACAGCTTGTGAATTGCTCACAGCCCCCCAACCATGAGAGGCACAAAGTTAAAGCATCTTAAAGATACAGAGACTTTTCTAAAGAGTTAAAAGTCATATTGGTAGAGGGTTTTCACTGTTGACTCAATGACTGCTGCCAGGCCTCCATATTCTTTATCTTTTAGGCACCTGGGAGGATGTTAATCAATGTAAACAGGATATGGAAAAACATATATAATAGTTTTGATGTTAGCAACACTAGACTTTTGAGTTAATTACTTTTCTCTTTGCTATATATCACTGCACTCCTCTTGTGTCCTTGCTATGTAAGAATGTAACTTTATTTAGTGCTTTCTGAGAATGGCACCAGACTTTGGGAAGATCAACACAAATAAGTCTTCTGGTTGACAAACCTTTATCAGAAAAAAGGCTGTAAAATGTTAATTGGCCCTTTTGGCCGGAAGATGATGTAAATTACCTAAGACTTGTGTATACAATTAGGTATGCAGAGAGAAAAGCCTGGTTTTGATAAGAGTCTGGGCTGCTAACATTGCATAACTTTGTGTTACCCATTGATCTCCATGTTTTATCAAAAGTATAAAAGGCCTTCTGAACAATAGAGGACGGGGCCAGTTGCTGGACTGGTTTCCCCCGTGTCTCCTCTTTACTCTAATTTCAGGCTGAATTCCCATCTGGAGCGGGGTGGCTTGCCATGTCTACTTACTTGTCCCGGCTTTTAAGATCCACGAGAGGGGGAGCCCAAGGCGGGGCACCCCCAAATATTCAAGTGGGCGCCGGTGGCCCAACGTAGACGGTGCAAGCTCCTTGTCTGGAACTTTATTGGCCTTCCCCATAAGCCAAGTTATTCAGCCTTCTTTCTCCACTTAATTTTCCTACCATACTATTGTTTCTTAATCTAATCTTATATTAATAAACAAATAAGTCTTTCCTCACCGCCATTCTCGCTTCGAATTCCCTGGATCCACCGGGGCTGGACCCCAGCAATGTAGGAATATGTAGTCTGTGAAGGAAAAAGCTGTGAATAGCAAATCAAGAGGAGTAGGACCTCTCAAACTTTAGTGGAAAGAATTACCTAGGATCTTACTAGGAGAAGGCAATGGCACCCCGCTCCAGTACTCTTGCCTGGAAAATCCCATGGACAGAGGAGCCTGTTAGGCTGCAGTCCATGGGATCACTAAGAGTTGGACAGAACTGAGCGACTTCACTTTCACTTTTTACTTTCATACATTGGAGAAGGAAATGGCAACCCACTCCAGTGTTCTTGCTTGGAGAATCCCAGGGGTGGGGGAGCCTGGTGGGCTGCCGTCTATGGGGTCACACAGAGTTGGACACGACTGGAGCGACTTAGCAGCAGCAGCAGCAGCAGGATCTTACTAAGATACAGTTTCTGACTCAGCAGGTCTAGAGTGGAGCTGACATTCTGCCTTTTGAACCAGCTCCCCAACAATGTCAGTGCTACTGGTCCAAGTAGTAAGATGTTAGATACAAGTGAAGTCCTCATGCAAACTCTAGAGGACATTCTAAATAGAAGATTTGGATTTTATCTCAGTGGTATACTAAGGACCTTATAAGTATATATTTTTTTAATGTCTGAATAAAGTCATACTATTTTCAATTTTTTTTGTGGAAGTAAACAGCATGCATAATAGGTAAGTGGATTATGCTTCATGAATCTTTTACAAAACCATTTAACCACCATCCTGACCAAGAAAGAGAATATTACTAGCATGCTAGATGCATACCCACACCCATGTCTAAATCACTACTCTTGCCCTCATCCTGCTTAACCAATCTGACTCTTCCAAGCAGAGGTTAATTTTGACTGCTGCAAACTTGAAATACAACCATGCAGTGAGTACTCTTTTGTTCCTAATTTTATCATTATTTTTATGATATTCATCTATATTATTTCATATAGTTAGTTGTTTCTCAGTCCTCTCCACTACAGTCAGCAAACTTTTTCTCTAAAGAACCAGATAGTAAATATTTTCAGCTTTGGCCACCATATGGGCTCTGGTAAATCTCCATTGCTATGGTGTGAAACCAGCCTCATGATACATAGACAAATAGACCTGTCTCGGTTCCAATTAAACTTTATTACAGAAGCAAATATAGGTCAGATTTTACCTGTGGGTCATAGTTTACTGACTCCTGCCCTATTGCAGTGCATTGTAAGGATTTATCACAATTTCTCTCTCCATTTTCTTCTTCATGAGTATATTAGTTTTCTATTGCTGCTATAGGAAATTATCACAACTTTAGCAGCTTAAAACAGCACACATTTATTTCCTCCCAGTTCTGTAGGCTGGAAGTCCAGGCACGCTCAACTTATTCCTTTCTTCCAGGTGCTATGAGGCTGATATCAAAGTGTCAGCAGACCTGGGATCATATTCAGAGGTTCTGGGGAAGAAATTGCTTCCTACTCATCCTAGTGGTTGATAGAAGATGGCCCCTTGTGTTTGTAGAATGGAGGTCCCTGTTTCCTTGCTAGCTGTCAACTTGAAGTTGTCTTTAGCTCTTCCAGGTCGCTTTTAGTCCTTGCACATGGTTCCCTCGATCTCAGAGCCAGCAACTTAACATCAAATCCTTCTCAGACTTGGAATATCTTTTCTAGAAACTGTATTGCTTTATGTTCCACATTTAAATGTACAGTCTTCCTCCATTGATTTAGGGTATGGTATCAGGGAGTGCTGAAGAATCATTCTTTCTTCCATGTGGCTATCCAATTGACCCAGCACTATTTATTGATAATACTGCCCTTTCTCTACTGCTCTGTGGTGTCAGATCGTCATCAACCAGTGGCCAGGAATATGTGAATTTACATCTGGACTACTTATTCCATTGATCTGGTACTCTATCCTTACACTACTAATGACTATATCTTTATTATTTAATATAAGTGATATGATAGTATAAGTCTTTGCATTTTGTTCTTCAGGATCGTGAGTCTGACAGAGTTTGACCTGAGACTGATTTTGACTGGCATGTGCTATGTGGTAGGGAGTTTGTAGGGGTGGTCTCCATTTGCCTCTAACCACTGAAACTACCAGTGCTTACTGTAAAGAACTAGGTCTCATTGTGTGAATTATTTGGCTATGGTCAGTTTGCTATGTATTGCTAGGTAGTTTTGTTCTTTATCCTGAAGGCAAATAGGAGACAGTAATACAATTTAAGCAAGCAATTAGTTTTTATTGCTTTTTAATAAAAAAGTTAGATGAGACAATAAGTTTCATGGTTAAATAGATGAATTTCATGGTTAAATCTTGTTTTAAACAAATATAATAACAGTCATAAAGAAGATAGGTGACGAACCTGGAGTTTATTGAAGCGGTCAAAGCTATAGATGACAGGGCCCTGGGCTAAGCTGTGACAATGGTCATATAGAGAAAGTGGTGGATATGAGAAAGATTTAATGGGTGCTACTTGGAGATTAATTATATCTGGAGTGTTGACTCCATTGATAAGGGACATAATACCTAACAATGCTACTGACAAAGAATTCTGGAGAAATTATGGATAAGGATAATGGGTTGAACACTGATCATGTTGAGATTAAGTTACCTTCAATCTAAGTGGAAATATTTATCAGAGGGAAATAGGGGCTAGTTCTTGGCAGAGAAGTCAAAGCTGGAAATATATACTGGGGAGTGTTTTGCATTTTGATGATAACTGAAGCCTTGATTGAATCAGACCACTTAGAGAATGTGTACAAAACAAGAATAAAAAAGTATTAAGGATAGAATGTTGGTGAATTTCACCACCTATAGGGCATACTAAAAAGAGAGAGACTACCTCATATTACAATTGAATCTTCAATCACAGAATTATTGCCATTTCAAAATAATAACTGTTCTATTTAAAATATATAATATCACACAGAAAAATATCGATCTTATCTGTCCTTTTCTGTAAGTGTCCATCAAGATAGTGTTTTCTGCAATTGAAGCATTGTCTATAATGTTAATCAAGTTATATGATCACACCAGAGATTAAACTGAGGAAGGCAGTCATAAATTATACTTTTCATGATGCAGTGAGGTCTCATTTTATTTAACAACAGGTAACGACAGAGAAGTGGAAAGGGAAAAGTCTCAGCTGGAAGTGACTGCTTAGGCTTTCACAGAATAGAGGAAATTCTCCTTGGAGCATAGAGATGGTTAAAGTGAGATGGTTAAACTGAGAGGAATTTGGTGTATCCCTATCTTCAATCCAGGGTTCTATTAGCATGCACTGGGTAGACATTGGATATGTCCAGCTTCTGATGATGAGGTTGAGAGTTCCTAGTGATCTCCCTGAAATTCCTAGCAGGGCCCGTACAGTGAAATACCTGAGATGCGGATAATAGTGAAAAGCAAGGCATGCTGGGACAGGAAATCCACTCCCCCAGGCCAGCTGTCCTCAACCTGTAAAGAGTCTGTCGCCCTCAGGGCTCTTGAATAAAACCACCAAAGGCCATCAGTTCACAGACTCCATGTTGATTTCGTCCAGTAAAGGAGCTGCTTCATCTACAGGGTAGCAAAACAATATAAAATTAGAGGAGGGAATCAAATCAATAGTCAGTCCAGTGAGAGACAGTGTTCTCCTTTGAGCTGTTAGCAGGTGTGCTGGGTGAATACAGATAAGTTGATAAATGGCTGATTCGATAGACTGGTAGCAAACACATGCTTTGCCAGAGATGGCTTTTTAAGTCACCATACATCAAACAGACAGTGTCAGCCTTTGAGGATAAACCTGTGAAGCCTTGTTGTGCTCTTTGAACTACCTCTGAGACCAGAGACTGAAAAGGGGCCTGAGTATTCCTCTGAATCCACTGGGAGGATTGAAAGCTTCAAAGAGGAGAGCCATCATATCCAAGGGGAAATACATTGATTGAAGGAACCAGTGTGAAATAGTCTTTAATAATTACCAGAAAGCTGGAATCGACTGGTGTTTTGCTGAGCTATATTTTATCTTTATTGGATTAACTGTGACACAGTAGGTTATGTCAAAGGGAATCTGCATGAATATTAAAAGTAAATGTGGTGTGAATAATAGATAACTTACATTAGATGCACCAGCATGCAGTAATTTTTATTCACCTACATAATTAGATTAAAACAAATCTGCTGAATAAAATACATTGTCTTACTATAATCCAGTTTGAAACACCCAAAAGTTATGACCATAAGGATGTTTGCTGGTATTTTACATATAAATACATAATTCACCCTAAGAAATGTTTTCTAAAAGGTTCCTGGTAGTTACAAGAGTAGGTGATTGTGAACATTAATATTCTTACTATTCTAGTAAGAAATACCCTTTAGATCAAAGTAAGACTCCTACAATGTTGATACCAGAATAAAACCACCACCATGTAACTTTTATGTTCACCTCTGGGAAGTCAGCTCTATTTCTCTGCTGAGCTGGGAAAACTGGCATTAAGATTTTGCTGGTAGATCTCAGTCCTCCCAGTCTTCAACCTGGCATCTTTTCATCTCCCACATCTGCCCAGATGCTTTTCACCACTGCTGAAGAAATTCAGCTAGAATCTGTTGTAACAGAAGGTGGGTTCCAACACTATCTAATCCTACCCAACTGTGGATGCTGGGGACTCCCTGGTCTACCTCTCTCTGCTTCTGGGCCTCTGGTTGTCCTGGGCTATTGAAGAAGAGTGCATCCATGTGAGGACGTTTGAATATGGCTCAGCAAAGTCTGTGGGAGGCGTGGGTATCACTTTTGCTGGATTACGTACAGGCAAAATGCTGGCAGATACAGGCAGAAACCACCCCTCCCACACACAGAGGGCCATGTGGCTCATCAGGCAGGTGATAAGTGGGGTTTACTCTTAGGTTGATGAATGAGCTGCCAGTCCCAGCTGGTGGTACTGGCAAAAGGTGGTGTTGGGCTCTTTCTGCTGATCCTGCTTTCCTCCATGTGATGCGCAGGTGCCACTTGCCTCCCTCATCCAGTTCCTCTTCCCCTTTCTCAGCCCAGTGCACCACAGCTAAGGTTCAAATCAGCAAATCAGACATTCCCTGATTTGTCTTGGTCACATCCTGACTTGTTCATTTGGTCTCAGAATAATGAATAATAATGCGCCTTTTCATTCTCAACAGTGACCTAATTGAACATGAAGTTATGTGATCACCCTAGTCTTGTCCAGTCTTGCTGGGAGATCACTATCGAGTTCCCCAGTCTTCTCTTGCAATCTGTTGTTACAGCACAGACTTGTTTCCTTGCCTCCTTCTGGGCATTATGCTCAGGTTCTTAAGAGCCTTTTTAAAATCTCTCTCCACAAAATCAGCTCTTGCAAATGAAAAGTTTGGATGTCCAAGTAGGTTTCTGAGGCTGGCTTTTTTTAGAAGCTCAAAAGGGAACATTAACTGCTTTGCTTTCTTGTTATATTCCTGCCACTCTAATTCTCCTTGAGGCAATGTAGATGGCTGATGACTGAAAGTGTTATATACAGAGAGGTCCAGAAAAGAAGCCCCAAGGGTTTGTATGAGAAGTTATTTTCTCACCATTCTCCCACTTCTAAGTTCCTAGTTGCAACTTGCAGTCTCAAGATATTCTTGTCACACCTTATGTGCCTGGTGTAAGTTTTATGGAAAAATAATAATCCCTATTAATTATTGAGTATCCAGCATCCACCACACAGGGTACTTCTCTTGCAACATCCTCTAAGGAAGTGGTTATTATCATTATCCCATTAAACAAATAAGTTAACTCACCTGTACAAGGCTGTCCACCTCGTAAATAGTGGAGCCAGAGGTTAAGTCTGGTCAGTTTGACTCCAGATCACAGGTACGTAAAACAAAAAGCACTCCTCTAATGACCAAAGCTTGCAGATCTATAACTTGACAGATTAATTAAAATACACTATAAACTTTGTAATCCTGAGAGAGAGGAAGGTATGATAAATGCTGTCAGAAACCCATTTTCAACTGTGTTGCGTGTGCTTCGTCACTTCAATCATGTCCGACCCTTTGTGACTCTATGGACTATAGCCAGCCAGGCTCCTCTGTCCATGGCATTCTCCAGGTAAGAATACTGGAGTGGGATGCCATGCCCTCCTCTAAGGGATCTTCCCAACACAAAGATTGAACCCGTATCTCCTGTGTCAGTCAGCGAATTCTTTACCTCTGAGCCACCTGGGAAGCCCTCTTCTGACAGAATGGACCAAAAGCTTTCTCTCAAGAATTGCTCTCTTCTCATAATTATTCCTGTCTATGTGCCTTAAAGCTTACAAGTTCCCTGCAAGGAAAGGGTCAATGGAGGTGGCAGTTTGGTTAAAAGCAGCAAGTCCCTCCCTCCAAAGGCAGGGTGTCAGGGTGAACCATGGCACCTGAGCTCCACCTACTGTGCTTCTTGAGGTTGCTTTAAACCCCAGAGCCCAGCTGGCCCAGAACCCAGATCCACTCGGCTCCCAGGTGCCTACAGTCAGCTCTGAGGCCCCTACTTCCTGAATAGCCATCAGAGAAGCTGCCAAGATCAGACGGGCTGCATCCTCCCACCGTGTCTCACAGGCAGTGAGAATTGAAGGGAACCATGACAGAGGTAGGAGCTGCTAATGTAACAAGATGCATGTATTTAAAAGGATGACTGAAAACAGATTAATATGTTTTAGAAATCTAATTCACCGTGTAGATGCATGAGAGCAGAAATCATTTAAGCTAGTCTCTCATGAGAGCTGATGCAGTATATAAATAGAATAACTATCCATTATAGATGTAGACTGCTTTGGGATTGTCAAAGCCATCACCCTGAAATTACTCCAGCGATATCTAATCTCCATCATACAGTCAATATGTGTGGGGACCTATGTTGATAAGGTGGAACTAATCTCTCAAAGGTAAGGCTGTTTTTTCCCCTGATCGAGTTAGGTGTTCTTCAGTGATGGATGAGGTCAAACCGTGACCAGCAGAATTTGTCAGAATTAACACAGATGTTCCTACATGTGTTGTTTGGGTTGTGATTCTCAATTGTGGCTTTTATTGTTCCCTTCTCAACATTTCACCACTGTGGCAGATGCTTCCTGAGTATGCACCCCTTGTATTGCTTTACATCCTTGGCAGAATGGTACTGGGTCAGAGCCTCTCATGAGGTTATAGCCAGTGAATCTTGTATAATTTTAGCTCCCTTGGTCATTGTAACCTATGCATGTAGTAGAAAATCAAATAGAAGAGATAGCCTTATAAAATACAGCAAGAGTCTTATCACCTCAAAACTTCCCACTGTACTCTCCAAGGGCAATCCTATTTCTGTTTCTAGGAGTTTTTGACAGTTAGACATGGATCTGAACAATTTGTTTTTAGGGTTAATTTTTGATGTGCACACTTTATATCAGTTTAACTTCCTGATATGTTTGAAAAGGATACTCTTAAATATCTTCCATATCCTTTTTTTGTTCTCTCAATTTATAACAGTTTTATGACAGTTTTTAGTACTGCTAATTCTTACTTTTGAAACTGCAAATGAAATTTGTAGCCCCTGGTTTCATTCCATATATCTTTTTCCTTTTGTTTAAAACTTTTTATTTTTTTTTTTTTTGATGTACAGCCAATTACCAAACAATGTTGTGGTAGTTTCAAGTGAACAGCAAAGGGATTCAGCCATACATATACATGTATCCATTCTCCCCAAAACTTCTCTTCCATCCAGGCTGTCACATAACACTGAGCCGAGTTCCATGTTATACAATAGGTCCTTGTTGGTTATCCATTTTAAATACAGCAGTGTGTCCATGTCCATCCCAAACTCCCTAACTGTCCCTTCCCCGTCATCCTTCCCCTTGACAACCGTAAGCTCATTCTCCAAGTCTGTGAGTCTATTTGTTCTGTGAGTTCATTTGTATCATTTCTTTTTTAGATTCCACATAAAAGGGATGTCAAACAATATCTCTCCTTACCTGTCTGACTTAGTTCACACAATACGACACTCTCTGGTCCAATGGCTGCTAAGTCACTTCAGTCGTGTCCGACTCTGTGCAACCCCATAGACAGCAGCCCACCCGGCTCTCCTGTCCCTGGGAGTCTCCAGGCAAGAACACTGGAGTGGACTGCCATTTCCTTCTCCAATGCATGAAAGTGAAAAGTGAAAGTGAAGTCGCTCAGTCGTGTCCGACTCTTAGTGTCCCCATGGACTGCAGCCCACCAGGCTCCTCCGTCCATGGGATTTTCCAGGAGAGAGCACTGGAGTGGGTGCCATTGCCTTCTCCCTCTGGTCCAACTATGTTGCTGCAAATAGCATTATTTCATTCCTTTTAATGGCCAAGTAATATATTATATTGTATATATGTACCACATCATCTTTATCCATTCCTCTGTTGATGGACATTTAGGTTGCTTCCAGGTCTTGGCTATTGTAAACATTTGCTGCAATGAACATTGGAGTGTATGTATCCTTTCAGATCATATTTTTCTCTGCATATATGCCCAGGAGTAGGATTGCAGGGTCTTACGGCAGCTCTATTTTTAGTTTTTTAAGGAACCACCATACTGTTCTCCATAGTGGTTGTACCAATTTTACATTCCCACCAACACGGTAGGAGGGTTCCATTATCTCCACACCCTCTCCAGAATTTATTATTTGTAGATCTTTTTTTGTGTGAGACCAGACACTGTAAAACTCCTAGAGGAAAACATAGGCAGAACACTCTCTAACGTAAATCACAGCAATATAAGTTTCAATCTGTCTCCCAAAATAATGGAAATAAAACAAAAATAAATAAATGGGACCTATTTAAACTCAAAAGTTTTTGCACAGCAAAGGAAACAAACAAAACAAAAAGACAACCCACAGATTGGGAGAAAACAGTTGCAAATGATATGACCAGTAAGGGATTAGTCTCCAAAATTTACAAACAGCTCATGATGCTTAACTGCATCAAAACAAATAACGCAGTCAAATCTTAGGACAGAAAAGTAGGTATTTCTCTAAAGAACACATACAGATGGCCAATAAGCACATGAAAAATGTTTATCATCGCTAATTATTAGAAAAATGCAAATCAAAACTAGGAGATATCACCATCCAGAGTGGTTATCATCGTCCATACATTTTTGAAAATGTAGATCGAGTCCTTAGATTTGTAAAGTAAGAATTTTTTAGTGCATATATCATTCCCACCTCCCACCCTATCCTCTCACTTCCCAATCTATGTTAAACATTTAATTGCAGTTCTTGTTTGACTACAAGTTGATTACAAATGTTTATAACCACTAAATATCCTAGCATGATTGTAACTATATAAATATTGCTCATGAAGTCAGAGCCTGCTACAGTTAAATTTCATTGTCTGCACCTCCTAACATCACACCTCCCTCCATCATTTGAATAACAATAACCCTACTATCTAAGTTACTGGTGAAATGTCTCCTCTCTTTCCCTTTAAAACCATGACATATTGGATTGTTTTATATTTGGGCCATGAGTTGCACTTTTTTCCTGTCATTTCTTATTGCCTTTCTTTTTTTATATAGTTGAAAGAAATGATTCCCTTCATCATGTTAAATGTTTTGTGGGGTCTCTTTTACTTGATATACATCCCTATCTCTTGAAGATACTTTACATGGATCCCGCTAACCCCACATTCTAAATTGGAGTTGCTGCTTTGTATGCCAAAACTTCATCTACTGTCTTAGTATTTCTTTTTACTGGATTCATGATTTCAATAAATTCTCTTTTGGGTGTGGGAGTATATCCTCAAGTAATTTTCTCAGATATGGTGAATACAAAGTAAACTTCCTGAGTTTTTGCATGTTTGGAATGATTTGGTTTTACGTAGAATATGACTCCGTGTTGGCTGGGGTTTTTTTTGACTCGCTGCTTTATGGATACCAGACTCTTATTGCAAAGATTCTTTATTCTCCATAGCTTTGGAACTTTTTGTCCTCTCTCTTCTTTAGTACCTTCCTCTACATTCATTGTGCTTTCTCTCTCTCTGGATATCCTGGTAGATAAAGGTTTGAACTCCTGGACTGATCCTCCATATCTTTCATTATTCCTGTGTTTCTTGTCTTTTTACTCTGCATTCTGGAATCTTCACATTTTATGTTAAGTATGTTATTATGGCAATCATGTTCCAGTTTCCAAGAGTATTGTGTCTTCTCTTAATGTTCTTTTTATAACAACCTGTCCTTGTTTTCTATGTGACATCCCATTTTGACTCTCTGAAGGTCCCAATCACATTTTTTCAAGAAGTTTTTTTAAATTAAAATGTTTATTGAGATAATTGAGATGTGTGTGTGTGTGTGCATGCACGCACACGTGCATGTGTGCACGCACACTCAGTCATGTCTTAACTCTGCAACCCCGTGGGCTGTAGCCTGCTAGGCTCCTCTGTCCATGGAATTTTTCAGGCAAGAATACTGGAGTGGGTTGCCGTTTCCTACTCCAGGGGATCTTCCCAACCCCGGGGGTTGAATCCCCATCTCTTTCATCTCTTGCATTAACAGGCAGATTCTTTACCTAAGAAACCCAATTGGGATTCATATGCAGTTGTAAAATATAATACACAGAAATCCTAAGCATCCTTTACCCAATTTCTGCCCCCCACCCAGAATTTGCAAAACTGTAATATGATATCACAATCAGAATATTGACCATACACGAATCTTACTCAGATTTCTCCAGTTTTGCTTGAATTCATTTATGTGTATGGTTGTATATTTAGTTCTGTTATTTGTGTAGGTTTGTGTATTCTTTACCACAGTCAAGGGTAGTAGTTCTATTACTACAAGGATTTTTCATGTTGCCTTTCTATAACCTCCCACCTCCCTCACAGCTCCCTTCATCTCTACTTGACAACCATTAATCTGTTCTCTATGTCAATAATTTTGTTATTTTTAAATGTTATATAAATTACATCATATATTATGCAATTTGGGGGGATTTGCTTTTTTATTCAGTATAAATTACCTAGAAATTCATCCAAGTTGTTACGTGTATTGATATTTTGCTCTTTATTTTTCAGTAGTATTTATGATATGAATGTAACACAGTTTAACCACTTACCAGCTGAAGGACACCTGGGCTATTTCCAGTTTTTTGCTATCATGAGTAAAACTGCTATGAAATTTTCACATAGAGTTTTTGTGTGACCACGTATAAATACCCAAGAGTGCAAATTCGGGGTCATATGGTAGATGCATGTTTAGTTTTACAATGACTGTTGCCACTATTGCAAAGTAGCTGCACCACTGCACATTACCACCAATAATGTATAAGTGATCTGGTTTCTGCACATCTTCACCAGAATTCTAGGTTATTATTATTTTCTTATTTTAACCACTCTAATAGGTATGTCGTGATAGCTCATTGTACTTTTAATCTGCATTTCCTTCATGGCTAATGATGAGTATCTTTTAATGTGCTTATTTACTATCTGTATATTCTTGTCAGTGAAGTGTCTCTATGTATCTTTTGCCCATTTTCTTATTGGATTCTTTGATGGAGTGGTGGGAGTTCTTTGTATATTCTCGATATTAGTTCTTTACTGGGTATGTGGTTTGCAAAAACTTCCCCCAGTCTGTAGCTTGCTTTTCCAGCCTCTTTACATGGGATTTTGCAGTGCACAAGTATTAAATTTTGAGGAAGTCAAAATCCAATTTGGACTGAATCCCAAAGATTATGACCTATGTTTTCATTTTCTAAAAGTTTTATATACTTTTTTTTACATTTAAGTGTATGATTCATTTTGAGTTAATTTTTGTAAAAGACGTGATGTTTTAGTTGAGGTTTAATCTTTTGTCTATGAATGTCCAGTTGTTTCTGTATCATTTACTAAAAAGGCTCTCCTTCCTTTGTGAATTGCATTGGTTCTTTGCCAAAATCAATTGAGCATATTTGTGTGGGTCTATTTCAGGGTGCTCTTTTCTGTTCCATTGATCTGTGTGTATATCCATTTTTCAATACCATACTGCCTTGGTTATGTAGCTATATGCTGCTGCTGCTGCTGCTAAGTCACATCAGTCATGTCCGGCTCTGTGCGACCCCATAGACAGCAGCCCACCAGGCTCCCCCACCCCTGGGATTCTCCAAGCAAGAACACTGGAGTGGGTTGCCATTTCCTTCTCCCATGAATGAAAGTGAAAAGTGAAAGTGAAGTCGCTCAGTCATGTCCGACTCTTCGTGACCCCATGGACTGTAGCCTACCAGGCTCCTCCGTCCATGGGATTTCCCAGGCAAGAATACTGGAGTGGGTTGCCATTGCCTTCTCCAATGTAGCTATATAGTAGCTATATAGGCCTTAATATGTGATAGAGTGACTCCTCCCACTTTTTCCTTCTTTGTCAAGGTTGTTTTAGCTATTCTGGGGCTTGTGCCTTTCCATATAAATTTTAGAACAAGCTTGTCCATGTATACAGAAACCCTAGCTGGGATTCTGATAAAAATTGCACTAACTGACAGATCAGTTTGGGGAAAACTAACATCTTTACTATGTCAAGTCTTTCATGAACACTGCATGTCTCCCCGTTTATTTAAGTCTTCCTTGATTTCTTTTATCAACATTTTTTAATTTTCAGCATATAGATCCTATATAGGTTTAAGTTTGATTTTTAAGTTTATTTATTTTTAAATGGAGGATAATTGCTTTATAGTATTGTGTTGGTTTCTGCCATACATCAGCATGAATCAGCCATAGGTATACATATGTCCCCTCCCTCTAGAACCTCCCTCTCTCTTTCCACCCCATTCCACCCCTCTAGGTTGTCACAGAGTGCCTGATTTGAGCTCCCTACATCATAGAGCAAATTTCCACTGGCTCTTTGTTTTAAATATGGTAATGTATATGTTTCCAGGCTATTGTCTCAATTTGTCCAACTGTCTACTTCCCGCACAGTGTCCACAAGTCTGTTCTCCATGTGTGCATCTCCATTGCTGCCCTGCAAATAGGTTCATCAGTACCATCTTTCTAGATTCCATATTTATGCATTAATATATGATATATTTCTCTTTCTGACTGACTTCACTCTGTATAACAGGATCTAGGTTCCTCCACCTCATTAGGACTGATTCTAATGTGTCCTTTTATTACAGCTGAGTAATATTCCATTGTTTATGTGTACCACAACTTCTTCGTCCATTCATCCATCAGTGGACATCTAGGTTGTTTCCATGTCCTAGCTATTATGCTGCAGTGAACATTAGAGTACATGAGTCTCTTTCAATTATGATTTTCTCAGAATATATGCCCAGTAGTGGGATTGTTGAGTCATATGGTAGCTCTATTCCTAGTGTTTTAAGGAATCTCCATACTGTTCTCCATAGTAGCTGTATCAATTTACATTCCCACCAACAGTGCAAGACCGTTTCCTTTCCTCCATACCCTCTCCAGCATTTATTGTTTGTAGACTTTTTGATGATGGCCATTCTGATCGGGGGCTTCCCAGGTGATGCTAGTAGTGAAGAACCCCCTTGCCAATACAGGAGACATAAGAGACACCAGTTCGATCCCTGGATTGGAACGATCCCCTGGAGGAGGACTTGGTAACCCACTCCAGGGTTCTTGCCTGGAGAATCCCATGGATGGAGGAGCCTGGCAGGCTATAGTCCATAGTGTCACAAAGAGTCAAACGTGGCTGAAGTGACTAAGCACACACACCTGCATTCTGACCAGTGTGAGGTGATACCTCATCAGAGCCTAGATATGTTTTTTTAAGTATATACCTAAATATTGTCATTTCTTTGAAGTGGTTATAAATGGTATTGTCCTTGTTATTTAGGTTTCTACAGGCTTATTGTAGTATATAGAAATGGGATTGATTTCATATGTGTGTTGATCTTATATACTGTGACCTTGCTGAACTTATTATTTCTTACTGTTCTGTTATATAGTCTTTGAAATTTTATGTATAAAAAGTATCATATCATCTGCAAAAAGAGACAATTTTTTATCTCTTCCTTCTCAACATATATGCCTTTTACCTCATTTTCTTGCTTCAAGAGCTAGAACTTCCAGTACTATGTTGAATAGTACTTGCCTTATTCTTTATCTTAAAAGGCAATCATTCTCTCTTGTCATAATATTAATTTTTGGTAGACTTTTTGGCAGACACTCTTTATAAAGCAGAAGTAATTTCCTTTTATTTCTAACTTGCTGAAATTTTTATATCATCAATGTGATTTGAATTTTGTTAAATATTTTTCTGCCTTAATTGAGATAGCCATATGCTTTTTCTTATTTAGCTTGTTGATATGGTAGAATACACTAATTTTTGAATGTTGAACCAGCCTTACATACCTGGACTATACCCAACTTGGTCATAGTACATGATTCTTTTTACATATTGTTAGATTCAACTTGCTTATAAGTTGTTGAGGATATTTACACCTCAGTTCAGAAGAAGTATTCATATATAGTTTTACTTTTTGTGCTATCTGTCTGGTGTTACTATCAGGGTAAGGGATTCTATACTATTTTCCAGACTGAAAGTCTTCACCCATACTTTTTAAGTTCTATTCTGTTACCTACAAATTTTCTGTTTCTAACTACTTATTTATTTTTGTCTTTCCTTTTCCATGCTTTAGGGGTTATTAAATGTCTCATGAATCTTAATTATCCATTCATGAAAGTATGGGTATTAGGAAACTGATAAGAAGTTCCATGTAAGTAGGTGGGGCTTGTCTACTTCAGAGAGCAAGTCATCAGTACATGAAATATTATTTAAAACTTCCTCAAGGACAGAAGGCTATTAAAAAACTCAAAGACATAAAACAGCAGAGATGTTTGCCCTAGAGTACACACAAGGAGATATGCTTGCTGATTAGAAGGAAGATGATAGCAGGAAAAACCCTGAGAGATAAGCTATAGCAAATGAAATGGAAAGGACGGGTGACAAGTGGTAATGAAAACACAGAATTATTTCAAGTTCTATATTTGGAACTGTCTGATTTTTCCTACCTCTTTCCTTATTGTCTTCTGTTTTATTGACAGATAAGATCTTTTCTAAGTAAGTTAAAATTATGTTTGGTAGAAGTTAGGGCAACTATCTTAGTGCCAAAGCTCAAGAAAAAAATCTTGCTTCATTACAGATTTTATAGGTATCTAGATATTAAAAGATTGTGTCTTAAGATTATATACTCATGTTTTCAGGTTATTTTGAATCAAAATCTAGTAGAATGTATTATAAAATTTATTTTAAGAAATATGAATCTAGAAGACAATGGTAGAATTTTCATCCAGTTTTTCTCTTTTCATAAAGAATAAGAAACATCCCTCTAATTTTTAAAGCAATAACCAATTAGTAAACTCTTCCACTTCTTGTCTATAAAGAACATGATGTTTAAAATTTTAGCTTTAATCTCAGACATAAAGTCCTCCCCTTCTACTCTCACCTTTGTGAATCTAGTGCCATAGGCTGGGTTATACATGGAATAGACAGCTAGGGCAATCAAGGTTTAGCCAAAGATAGAATAGGAACTCAGGTGAAGAATGTAATAAAACCTGAAAAAAGCCCACAACAAGGTTATCAAACACCAGAGACCTCATCTGTCAGGTAAGTTCACAGGGCAGGCAAAAGACAAAGATGCAATACCTTTTTTTAGATGAAAAGTTTCTCTCCAGCCAAGCAAGATCCTGTAATGGTTTGGGGTAAGTTTCAAAGAGCAATGCTATTAGAGATACAAAGGAGGGCCTCAGATGTCATCACTATCATTGCTGACAGACAGTCTGATCAAATACTTCCAGTGGCAGGGAAGTCAGTAGGAGATTGCTCATACTACCAGAAAATATTTCTTCTTCAAACTGTTCAATACACATAACTCCCTGAAATAAGAATGGTTATGTGTCTTGGTTTGCCCAGAGCAATTATAGGTTATACCTACCATCCTAATATGACTATTAAGTGTGTACCCTTTCATTCTCAAAAGTCTCCTGGTCATCTTCCTACAATTGCTAATATTTAGCTCTAGTTTTGTTTCTGAAATTATGAGGTTCTCCATATATGAGGATAATCAATACCCCAAAAAAGATGGTCACTTAGAGGACATACACTTAAAACAGGAAGCAAAATCACATGGTGAAAAGTGAAAAAAGTGTTTTGATTGGGCAGCACTTCAAAACTGAAACTTTAAATTATAGGAAAAAGCCTATTTATCTTGTGAAAGTGAAAGCTGTTCAGTTGTATCTGACTCTTTGTAACCCCATGGACTATACAATCCATGGAATTCTCCAGGCCAGAATACTGGAGCGGGTAGCCTTTCCCTTCTCCAGGGGATCTTCCCAACCCAGGGACTGAACCTAGGTCTCCCATATTGCAGGTGGATTCTTTACCAGCTGAGCCACAGGGGAAGCCCATTCCACAAGGGAAGCTGCATTAGGTGTGAGGTTAAGTTGAGACTTCTCTTGTTTCCTGAGGTAAGATTGTATTGTTATAACCTTCCCTCTTAGAACTGCTTTTACCATGTCTCATAGGTTTTGGATCATTGGGCTTTTATTTTCACTTATCTCTAAGTATTTTGAATTTCCTCTTTGATTTCTTCAGTGAACCATTGATTGTTCAGTAGTGTATCGTTTGGCCTCCCTGTGTGTGTGTGTGTGTGTGTTGTTGGTTTTTTTCCAGTTTATTCCTTATAGTTGATTTCTGATCTCATAGCATTGTGGTTAGAAAAGCTGCTTGATATGATTTCAATTTTCTTAAATTTACAGAGGCTAACTTTGTGGCCCATCATGTGATCAATCCTGGAGAATAGTCCATGTGCACTTCATAAGCATGTGTACTCTGCTGCTCTGGGATACAATGCTCTATAAATATCAATTAAGTTCATCTGGCATAATGCATCATTTAGAGCCTATGTTTCCTTATTGATTTTTCTGTCTGGATGATCTGTCCATTGGTATGATTAGGGTGCTAAGTTCTCCCATGGCATCTGGTCCCATCACTTCATGGGAAATAGATGGGGAAACAGTAGAAACAGTGTCAGACTTTATCTTTTTGGGCTCCAAAATCACTGCAGATGGTGACTGCAGCCATGAAATTAAATGACACTTACTCCTGGGAAGAAAAGTTATGACCAACCTAGATAGTATATTTAAAAGCAGAGACATTACTTTGCTGACTAAGGTCCATCTAGTCAAGGCTATGGTTTTTCCTGTGGTCATGTATGGATGTGAGAGTTGGACTGTGAAGAAGGCTGAGCACCGAAGAATTGATGCTTTTGAAGTGTGGTGTTGGAGAAGACTCTTAAGAGTCCCTTGGACTGCAAGGAGATCCAACCAGTCCATTCTGAAGGAGATCAGCCCTGGGATTTCTTTGGAAGGAATGATGCTAAAGCTGAAGCTCCAGTACTTTGGCCACCTCATGCGAAGAGCTGACTCATTGGAAAAGACTCTGATGCTGGGAGGGATTGGGGGCAGGAGGAAAAGGGGACGACAGAGGATGAGATGGCTGGATGGCATCACTGACTCGATGAACGTGAATCTGAGTGAACTCCGGGAGGCAGTGATGGACAGGGAGGCCTGGCATGCTATGATTCATGGGGTCACAAAGAGTTGGACACGACTGAGCGACTGAACTGAACTGAACTGAAGTTCTCCCACTACTATTCTGCTACTGTCAATTCCTCCTTTTTAAGTGTCATTTGCCTTATATATTGAGGTGCTATTTCAGGTGTGTATATACTTAAAACTGTCATATATTCTTTTGGATTGAACCCTTGATCATTATGTAGATCCCTTCTTCGTTTCTATTTTAAAGTCCATTTTGTCTGATATGAGTTTTGCTACTCCAGCTTTATTTTGGTTTTCATTTCCATAAAATACCTTTTTCCATTCCTTCACTGTCAGTCCATATGTATCTCTAGATCCAAAGTGAATCTCTTATAGACAGCATATATACAGGTCTTATTTCTATATCCATTCTGTAGTCTATGTCTTTAGGTTAGAACATTTAATCCAACATTTAAAGTAATGATTGATATGTATATTCTTATTGCCATTTTATTAATTGTTTTGGATTTGTTTTTGTAGATTTTTTTTACCCTTTTGTGCTCTTATGATCTGATGACTTTCTTCAGTGGTGTGTTTAGATTCCTTTTTATTACTTATGTGTATATCTATATAGATTTTTGGTTTGTGGTTACCATGAGGTTTTGATAGAGTAGTCTATATGTATATACATGATTTAAGCCTCTGATCTCTTAATTTCAAATGCATTTCAAATACCTCACATTTGTACTCTCCTCCTGTCACAATTATTGGTTTAGATATAATATTTGTATGTGGATGATTGCTTTTACTGGTGAACATACTTTTACTGTATGTTCACCGTTACCAGTGAGCTTTTTCTTTCATAATTTTCTTGTTTCTAGCTGTGGCATTTTCTTTTCCACCCAAAAAAAGTACCTTTACAATATGTTTTAAAGCTGATTTTTTTATTTTGTTTGTTTTTAAAGCTTTTGATTTCTCCATTGAATCAGAATAAGAGTCTTGCTGGGTAGAGTATTCTTAACTGTAGATTTTCCCCTTTCATCATTTTAGATGCCACTCCCTTCTGTCCTGCAGCTCACTTACTTTCTTCCAGTTCGCTTATCCATTATTCTGCTATTTATTATGCTATTCATTCCTTCTAGTGTATTTTTCATTTCAGTTATTATTTTCTTCAACCCTGGTTGGTTGTTCTTTATTTTTTCTAATTCTAAACTTTTTGTAACTTCTCACTCTGCATCCATTCTTTTCCCAAGTTCTTGGATCATCGTTATTAGTCTGAACTCTCTCTCAAGTAGATTGCATAGCTACACATCACTTCAGCTGTTCTGAAGTTTTACCTTGTTCCTTCATTTGGAATATATTCCTCTTTCTCCTCATTTAGTTATACTTCTATTTTATTTTTATGTATATGGAAGATTAGTTACAGATCTCAGCCTTGGAGAAGTACCCCTCTGTAGGCGATATCCTATGTGTCCTAGCAGTACACTCCCCTCTTAAGACCAAATGACCAGGGACCAACTTGTTCCCAGGTAGGTTCTGACCTGTGTTTGCAGACTCAATTCCACAGGCTATGGGACTGTATATCTCATGTTTCTGGTGTCTGCCCCCTGGTGGATGAAGTAGGTCAAGAGGCTCATGTAGGCTTCCTGCTGTGAGGAGCTGGTGCCTGCCCAGTGGTGGTGGGGTGGTGTCTTGGCCCTCGGTGGGCATGGCCAGGTCAAGGGATGTATCTAGAAGTGGCTCTGGGTTCAGGAAGCCTTTAGGCACTATGTCTATCGATAAATGAGTCTTATTACTGTACTATTGCTTGTTTGGCCTGAAGCATACCAGCCCTGGAACCTAAAGGCTATTCGGTGGGGCCAGGTCTTGGTGCCAATGTCCCAAGAAAGACCCACAGCCACCTTCCACCTCCCCAGAAGACCCCTAAGACTAGCAGGTAGGTGTGGCCCAGGCTCCTACAAAGTCATTGCTCCCACCATGGGTCATGGTACACACAAGACCTTATGTGCATCCTGCAAGAGTGGACTCTCTGTTTCCCTCAGTACTGTGGAACTTCTGTGATCAAGACCTCCTGGCAGTCAAAGCCAAATGCTCTAGGGGCTCCTCCTCCCTGACTGAGAGCCTGACATAGGGTCTTAGAACTCTCACACCTGTGGGAGAACTTCTGTAATATAATTATCTTCAGGAGCCTGGCAGGCTACAGTCTATGGGGTCATGAAGAGTTGGACACAATTGAGCAGCTTCCCACCCAGGGGTTATTATATCACAAGTGCACTGCTCTGACCATTTCATTGTGGTTTCTTCTTTGTCTTCAGACGTACAATATCTTTTTTTATAGGTTCCAGTCTTTCTATTGATAATTGTTCAGTAGTTAGTTGTGATTTTGGTGTTTTCATGGAAGGAAGTGAAGTGAAGTGAAAGTCTCTCAGTCATGTCCAACTCTTTGTGACCCCATCGACTATACAGTCCCTGGAATTCTCCAGGCCAGAATACTGGAGTGGGTAGCCTTTCCCTTCTCCAGGGGATCTTCCCAACCCAGGGATCGAACCGAGGTCTCTTCATGGGAGGAGGTGAGCTCAAAGTCTTCTAATCCGCCATCTTGTCATCTCTTTTTGGCTATTTCCAAATCTTATCTCCAACCAAGATGGGTTCAAACCCACCTGTCAAATGTGAAATTATTCTGGTAAGTTATTTTGGGTAAAGGTTTCATATAGCAGGGCTACAGCTAGCCAAGAACATAAGGCCTTTTAAATATGACCTTGAGTATGACTGCTGATGAAATATTATATGAAAGAAATCCCTGTAAATCCTAACTTTGACTTGTCCTGTCTTTTGAGGAAAATGAGAAAAAGCCTTTTTCATTGTAAAATTATGTAAATCTCTGCAAATAACCTACCTTGTGTAATTAAGTGTCTTAGGTCAAATTCCCTTGAGGCATACTCTGTGACAAGGATTTAAGTTTAAATATGCATAAATTGAGGGGGTACTCTTAAGGAAATATCCTATAAGGGAAGAGTGAAACAGGATAAAAGGAAGAATAAGAACTGAGCAAGCATGTGGAGCAAAACTGTACCACCAAATTGTGTGCTTATGGCCATTCCTTGGGATGGAGGCTAATACTTAAGAACCCATGAGGTAAAAGCAGTTTCTACTGTGTGGAAGGTCATCAGTGAGCTGTAACAGCCAACATTCACAGCAGCCTGCTAAAAGAGACTGGTGGGACACCAAAACAATGTCTACCATAATCTACCCCTTGGACTGCCCAAATCTGCTTGTTTCTCACGTTTCATTCAGTCTATCCAGAACCCAAGCAGCATTGCTCCCGGATTCTGTGGTCATAATTCCTAGGGAAATTTACAAGAGGGAATTTGTGGGTGAAACTACAGTATTTGGCATTGCAGTTAGACTCTGATCATAATTGGTATTACTATTCCCATCCTTCACCATCAGTTGTACTTCTCTTATTCTTAGCACTTATTTCTGATTCTCTATGTCATTTACCTGATGGGATGACCCGGATCTCAGGCACTTATGAGGCCATCGTTTCTGTACTTGGCCATTTACAGGTCAGCTTGAGCATCGGTTTACCAAGAGACACCTAAGCAAATTACCTTAATACCAAACATGTTCTTCCCTGCTCCATTGTATAGCAGCATTCCTACCACTTATAATGATCAGAGACAATTACCCCTACCAGTGTGATAACTGCCTTCTGTGCCTATTGGTCTACTCACTCAGGGAACTCAGAGTGATCATGCAGCAACTTTCACTTCAAATTGAGTGAGACTGACTGTGTCCTTTGGTAGAAGTATCTCCCCATCTAGGAACTGGGACCATTAGACTGACAGTGTGAAGTTGTGAGGATCGGAAGCACAGATTCTCCCATAAACTCTCCGGGAGTAATGAAGAGCAGGCCCCTTTACCTTTACCCTTTGTTTCCTAGACTCAGTATTCTAGCCAGTTAACAGTATCACATAATAGTCACCCCTCCGCTTGAGTCTCAATGTTCTGAGAGCCCATGGAATTTAGGTGTGGTGCTGGGAAAGTTGGGAGGGTGAGTGTCTTAGACTAGTCCCTCCAAAACAGACCTGAGTAAAGGATCTGAAAGTAAGAGGCTTATTTGGGTGATGATTACAGGAAGCCTTCATAAAGGCATGGGTAAATAAAATTGGAATGAGAAGGAAAACAATACACATGTATCAATGAACTAGTTACTGCCCTTGACAACTTTGAATCAATCTCAATAGCAACCTTTTGAGAGATTATGAAACACACCTCAGAGTTTTCCACCTGAGGAGCTAAGAAGCTAGAGTTTTATTCTCCAATTCCCATTCATAATTGGCTGAGGGCTATGCTTCATTTTGCCCTCTATGTGGGTTAGAGAGAGCCCTCTAACTGAGCGTTATAGAGGTTAGCAGTAAGACACTGCTGGCAAGTACGGTGAACGCCAAGGGCATATGGTAAAGACACCAACAGAATTTACTGCAGGAAGTTTCCACCACCCAATTAAAGAGGGATTTTCAAGAGATGTTTAGCCTGAGTTACTTTAGGAGAAAGAAAGCTACATTTGTTATATACTAGATTTTGTGGACGAACGGTTACATACCTTACAATTGCATTCATAGTTCACTTTGATATAAGAAAACCAGTTCAGAAGGTTGCTGTGTACACTATCAGAACCATGAGAAGAATGACTGGACCACAGCTAAGAACTTGCAGTATGGCTCCTAGTGGACCTCATTTTTCTCCCTTGGTAAAAAGGCAGGCACCTAACTCCAAGGAGTTTCATTTCTGTAAAAAGCATTAAGGTTCTGGGGTAAGAGGAACTATAAAATGACACCATAAAAGTTGACAGATCTCAATTTACTGGTAAAGAAGTACAAATAGCACATATCAGAACTGCATTAGCCAAGACTCTCTAATTACAGATATTTATTAAAATTAATTTAATAGCCAGTAATCTGAAATTTTAAAAGCACTTGTGAGAATCAAATAAAATGGAATAAGAGCAGAGTGCAATTTAGACTTTTAAGGAAATTATGGACTAATGATTTCTGCAGGAATCTTAGGACAAAACTACCCCAGACTTCATACACACTCTGAACTGGGTCTGAAACTCTACAGTAAGCCAGATACAGAATCTTCCATGTTTAAGGGTATGACAATTTTAATTTACCTGTTTGAGAGGAATAAGCACAAAGAGCTTCAACAAAGACAATAGTATGGTAGAGTAGAATGAATGTAAGGCTTTAATCAGAAGATCTGGATTTTGGTCTTATCTTTAACACATGACTAGGGAAACAGAGTTTCTAAGCTTCACCAAACCTATTTCCTGAAAGTGATAACAATGGTACCTTTCTATACACACTATTGCACAGTTACATTAACTGAGATTTTATATATGTATATATATAAATACTTCATAAGCCATGTATGTTCAACATGGTTAAGGTCTTAGATTATAGTACAGTGATAAAAGTGCAAAGCAGAGTTAACCAAATCCAAAAAATAAAAATCCTATACCATGCAAGTAAAAAGCAAATATGGATGGTACATAATAAAGGCAATTTTGTGTATACCACTGATAAAAAGGAAATATTGTTGAATCACTGTGGTAGTGACTTCTATTCCTTACATCGATCCAGTCCTCTCTTCTCCTGGACATGTGAGGATATTCTTTTCCCTGCCCATTTGGAATTGGACAGAGCTACAGGACTAGTTTTAAGATAATAGTCTGTTAGCAGAAGTGATGGCTGACTATTGGGCTAAGAATCTAGCTGCCAATGCAAATTCTTCCAGCACTCCCTTCCCCTACAAAGGTGACTAAGGAAGCCTCAGCTGAGATAGTGGAACAAAAAGACCCAAGCTACCTGGAAAATGCACGTCAGGAAGCAACAGTTAGAACTGGACATGGAACAACAGACTGGTTCCAAATAGGAAAAGGAGTACATCAAGGCTGTATATTGTCACCCTGCTTATTTAACTTATATGCAGAGTACATCATGAGAAACACTGAGCTGGAAGAAGCACAAGCTGGAATCAAGATTGCCAGGAGAAATATCAAAAACCTCAGATATGCAGATGACACCACCCTTATGGAAGAAGTGAAGAGGAACTAAAAAGCCTCTTGATGAAAGTGAAAGAGGAGAGTGAAAAAGTTGGCTTAAAGCTCAACATTCAGAAAACGAAGATTGTGGCATCTGGTCCCATCACTTCATGGGAAATAGATGGGGAAACAGCGGAAACAGTGTCAGACTTTATTTTTCTGGGCTCCAAAATCACTACAGATGGTGACTGCAGCCATGAAATTAAAAGACGCTTACTCCTTGGAAAGAAAGTTATAACCAACCTAGACAGCATATTGAAAAGCAGAGACATTTCTTTGCCAACAAAGTTCTGTCTAGTCAAGGCTATGGTTTTTCCAGTAGTCATGTATGGATGTGAGAGTTGGACTGTGAAGAAAGCTGAGCACCAAAGAATTGATGCTTTTGAAGTGTGGTGTTGGAGAAGACTCTTGAGAGTCCCTTGGACTGCAAGGAGATCCAACCAGTCCATTCTAAAGGAGATCAGTCCTGGGATTTCTTTGGAAGGAATGATGCTAAAGCTGAAGCTCCAGTACTTTGGCCACCTCATGCGAAGAGCTGACTCATTGGAAAAGACTCTGATGCTGGGAGGGATTGGGGGCAGGAGGAAAAGGGGACGACAGAGGATGAGATGGCTTGATGGCATCACTGACTCGATGGACGTGAGTCTGAGTGAACTCTGGGAGTTGGTGATGGGCAGGGAGGCCTGGCGTGCTGCAATTCATGGGGTCTCAAAGAGTTGGACATGAGTGAGCGACTGAACTGAACTTAACTGAACCTGGAAAATTAGTTGCTAAGTGAAGGACCATTGCCCGGGAGGTTCACTTGGACCCACAACAGACTTTGCATCAGCAGGAAACACTGTGACACTGAGTTCGTTTTATTTATTGATTTTGTTACTGCAGCATAATTCAGCCTATCTGCCTAGTATAATCAGTAAGGTCATTGTCAGGGACTTCTTTTTTTTTTATTTTTTTGTCAGGGACTTCTGTGTTTCTACATATGACACAAACACAGAGCTCTGAAGATGTTGAACTTTAGGCATCTGGATCTCATATATGTTATTAATCAAGAAAACTTTTTTGTATCAATACTTTTCAAATATTTTAATTCACTAAGGTGAATTAGGCTCAAGGAAAGTTCCTTTCCCTCACTCATGAGTGTGCTCCCAGAGCCACTGCTGAATTTTTCCACTATCCCAAATTTATCTTATTTATTAAATATGTAGTATGATGCACCTGGCTAATTGCAATGTGGTTTCTAAGAGGATGAGGATAATTTTGTTATTGTTTATTCATGATCCCATATTCTTCTAAAAGGATTTGGGATATAAATGATGAATTATTCTCCAATTTCCTTAACTTGTCTTATTCTATAGTAAATCGCATTGCAATGAAGCAAAGACCTGGAATTAAGTATAATGTACAGGATATGTCCATTTATACATATTATAAAATGTGGATTATAAATCAGAAAACTGAGCAGCCAGAAAGATGTCTCTATCATTACCACAAAATCTCCATGACCGTGGGCAAATTATTTATGTTCTATAACCATTTCTATATCTGTAAAATCAGGACGGTGTCAGTCATTTCAAACATACCATATAAGTAAAGACCGGTAGTACTGGGGAAGGGGAACTTATATAGAGAATGAGAAAATGTTCCAAAGGGCACTCAGCTCTTTAGGAAAGAGACTTGCGAAGTAAAATAAGAAAGAACATCTCATTTTAAATTGCAGTGCTTCATCAAGTATATATTTGATTTTTAATTTCTCTTTTATTTTAAAGAACTGAGTGGAAAAGAGTAACTGCCTTTTAGAGAGAAGAGGGGTCATGGGGTGAGTTTCTGTAAGGGACGCTTTGTTTACTAAGCGGCTTTGGGTCTGCTCTTTTAAATGCAAATCAATGCCCCTAACCTTTAAGGCATGTGGTTTTGCGGTTTGGAGTTTTGTTTCTGATTCTCATTTATAGAATGAGAATGTAGAAAGACGAATGTAGTGGTTGTCAAAGTGTGGTACCTGGACTAGCAGAAGCAGCAGCATCTGGGGACTTCTTAGAAATGTAAACTCAGCCCCACAGCACCTACTGAATCAAAAACTTGGGGAGGGGCCAGACCATCGGCTATAATAAGTCTTGCCTGTGCATGCTAAAGTTGGAGAGACATTGGACAAAAGGCTCTTATCTTAGAAATATGCAAAAAAAACCCTAATTCATTAAATGTATACTAGTATTCAGAGATCAGATATAAATTGAGTACCTGTAAGACACCAGGTGGCGTTAGTAGTAAAGAACCCACCTGCAAATGCGGGAGATGAAAGAGACGTCGGTTTGACCTCTGGGTCGGGAAGATTCCCTGGAAGAGGGCATGGCCACCCACTCCAATATGCATACCTGGAGAATCCCATGGACAGAGGAGCCTGGCAGGCTACAGTCCATAGGATCGCAGAGTTGTATATGACTGAAACGCCTTGGCACAAGACCTTTTCTAACATTAAGAATCTATATTTTCTGGTTCTCTTAGATTAAGATCTGACACCCTAAATTTCAAAATGGAGCTGGTTTTTATGTTTCAGTAATAAACCCTTGAAAATATGCAATTTATATTGGAAGTGCTGACACAATCTTAATGATAGCATTGCAAATGGCGATGCTATAATTAAGCTTCGATCTCCTTTGGGGAAAAAATAGAGGGAGAGAGAACGTGAAGAAGGAGGTTACTGTTCAATGAACTGCTCTGTCATTTGCTGCAGTGATTCTTAATTGTGTCTCATTACAGCAAGGTGATCATTACTCTACTTGTCTGTCTGATTTAGAGACCACTAAAAGTGTCTTGTAACTCGCAGCCGTCTCCCTTGCAACAGTCCTTTGCCTCTCACCCTCATTACTCAGAATCTGTCCAATTATTTGTCATTAAGGTAATAAAAAGGACTGCAGCAGAAAATGTGGGAGGTAACTGTTGGAGGTCTGCCCAGGGAAGAAGAAAAAATGCAAACTGTTTTCAAGGCACTGGGAAGGTGACATCGTTAATTAAGTGTTAGGGAATATGCAAATCAGTTCCACTCTCAAGAGACTGTAATAAAACTGAGAAAACATTATTATCACTGCAAGTAAGAGAAGGCTGTTTTACCCCATCTGGAAGACTGTCATTTTCCGGTGGAGACTCAAGCAAGCAAGGGAGGGGGCTAGGAAGGAGTGAAGAAGGTGGGGTTGTTCGGGACCATTGAGTCTGCTTAGGTTGTTAAGAGTTCAGAATTAAGGTGTCAACACAGAGGGCCAGTGGATTACAACTTTTAATGAGGGATGTTTGTCTAATCACAGGATTTGCACACCCAATTTCCTCTACAAAATGACTTACAACTCATCAACAGGCGGTGTTTTTGTAGGTTAAAGGAAGGGGAGAGGAATTGAGGTGGAGGCTGGCAGCTGGCACAGTAGGCATCTTGGGTGTTTTCTAAAGGCAGTAATGAAGCACTTGAAGGTATGTGGACACTTGCTTATTTATTAAAAATACACTGACCACCAACAGAAGCCTCTGGGCCTTTGCTCAAGCTGAAACCTCTGCCTGGAATGCGTTTTCTCCATTCCTCCTACAACATTTTGTTACTCTGGCTAACTCATTTCTTATCTTTTGAAGTTCATAGTGTCAATTTCCTGTGCAATCTATACCATGTCCACCCCAGATGAGTGTGCCAAAGCAAGAAGAATGTGCTTGTCATCCAAATACAGCTTCGGGGAAGGTTCTCTTGCTTTCTTATTCTATCCAGGTTGTAGATGTTTATATAAAACCTTCTAATATGGAGATATGGCAGTCACACCTGACCCTAGAGTTGCCAAGGCAGACTTTCATTTGATCACAAGGAAATGAGAGTATATCTCAACAACATTTAGGAACAATCATCTTGTATGCTGCATGAGTTAGTACCTGCTGTTTAAACAAGCCACCCCAAAACTGTGATGTTTAATTATTACTCAGGATCTATATTTGTGCTGGGCTTTCACCACCTGAACGCAGGGTTAGTGAGTCTATGATTGGGTAGGCTGACTCCTTCACATATTTAGGTGTTCATTGGCTCTAAATTGGCCTAGAAAGGCCTTGGGATCTTCTTCAGAGGGTCTCTAATCCTCCAGTAAGTTAGTGTATGCTTGTTCACAGGCTGGTGATAGGGGTTCTGAGAGTGTATAGAAGCATGCAAGAGGTTGAAGTATAGGCTTGGAACTGGTGCACTCTCACTTCGGTCCATTTTATTAGTCAAAGGACTACTGTAGAATCAAAGGGTAGGAAACTGCTTCCACCACTTCATGGGAAGAGCTACAATGTCACACTTCAAAGAACTTGGCAGCAGGCAGGATTGAAGAATTGAGGTACTCAGTCCTCATTTGTGGCCATGACCAGAGCTAACTATCCTATACTGTATGGATCATGGTGGGGTGCAGGGAAGGTTCTTATTTATGCCGCTTCCCTCTTAACCAGAAATGAACTTCCTTGCTGTATTAATTTCCTGAAGCTGCTGTAACAAATGACCTAGCAGATCACAAAAATGTAAATTTATTCTCTCACTATTCTGGAGGCTCGAAGTTCAAAATCTAGAGCCATGTTCCCTCCAGGGTATCTTGGAAAGAATTCTTTCCTTGCCTCTTCTAGCTTCTGGTGTCTCCAGGTATTTCTTAACTTGTGACCCCATCACTCCAATCTCCGCATCCCTGGTCACATTGCCTCCTCCCTTTCTGTCTCCTATAAGAACACCTTCCACTGGATCTGGAGTCTAACCATATAATCTATGATGATGATGGCCTCCTCTCAAGATCCTAACTTAATTTGAAAAGACTCTTTTTTTCCAAAAAAAAAAGGTGACATTTATAAGTTCTGAGGATTAGGACATGGCTGTATCTTCTTCAGGGGCACCATTCAGTCAACTGTGCTTGCCTTCACCTTATTACTGTAGCTGATTCAGTTATGAGAGTAGAAATAGCTCCCATCCCCTCCTTATGTAGATGGAAAAGCAGAAGCCTGTGGAGATGATGAATGGCAAGACTCTGCAAACGACGGTGACTGGGGCATTCCATGTCCTTTCCCATTCGTGCTCTATTTCAGTCAGTAGTTTCAAGTGGGAAATTATATCAGGGATCATGCTCATAGAAAACTGTATAACAGTGTTCTAAGAACTCAGAAATCCTGGGCAGTGAGTGACTCTGGAATTATTAAATCTGGTTAAACATGCCTTAGTCCTCACTGACTCATGTGAATTCTTTTTTCAGTTCAGTCATTCAGTCGTGTCCGACTCTTTATGACCCCATGAACCACAGCCGGCCAGGCCTCCCTGTCTATCACTAACTCCCGGAGTCCACCCAAACCCATGTCCATTGAGTCAGTGATGCCATCCAACCATCTCATCCTCTGTCATCCCCTTCTCCTCCTGCCTTCAATCTTTCCCAGCATCAGGGTCTTTTCAAATGAGTCAGCTCTTCACATCAGGTGGCCAGAGTATTGGAGTTTCAGCTTCAACATCAGTCCTTCCAATGAACATCCATTGTCCAGCATCATATTAACGTTGCAAGATAGGGCCTGAAAGTGTTATACTTATTAACTTTTATTATTACTAATAAGCTGTCATTTACTGAATGCCGAGATCCATGATGAGTGCACTGCTGCTGCTGCTACTGCTAAGTTGCTTCAGTCGTGTCCGACTCTGTGCGATCCCATAGACAGCAGCCCACCAGGCTCCCCCATCCCTGGGATTCTCCAGGCAAGAACACTGGAGTGGGTTGCCTTTCCTTCTCCAATGCATGAAAGTGAAAAGTGCAAGTGAAGTTGCTCTGTTGTGTTTGACTCTTAGCGACCCCATGGACTGCAGCCTTCCAGGCTCCTCCATCCATGATGAGAGCACTATGTATATTTATTTAACCCTCACTGTAAACCTTGCAAGGTAGGTATCTCTATCCTAGTTGTATAGATGAAGAATTTGAGGCTAGAGAGGTCACCTAGCTTGTCCTATGTCCACTCAGATACGTGCTGGAACTGGGGTTCAAATCCAGCTCTAACTTCCTCCAAAACCCAGCTTCTAGAAAACAATGTTCATTTTTCTGATAAGCTTTTTACAGACTTGTAAATTTCACAGACTGAAAGAAGTAATGAATCCCCTTCACTCCTATTACTTCACACCGCATTTCTAGAGAAGAAGTTCTGGATTTTACCTCTCATCTGAGTTTCAGTCAATAAGCCTATGTGACAGACCTTCCAAACTCAAACTGAAGAAAATTCTTCAGAGAAGCGGAGGATGTCACACATGTGCCAGTCCATTTGAGTAGCCTTTGTTTGGACTACTCAAGACCTCTTTGGGGCCAGACTTAGCCATGCATAGTATCCCAGAACAAACAAACCCAACTCCAAAAGCTTTGGCAAACTGATGTTAATTTTACTAATTTTTTTAATAGTGATGGAGAATTAACACCACACATCAGATTGCCCAAAACCTAAAAAAACAGTGTTACTAGAAATCTTTGTTTCCCTAGCGTTCCCTCCCCTTTATCATCCAGTATATAACTACCTTCTCCCATTTTCTCTACAATCTCTTCAAATGCCCTTTATTAACTTAGTTCTTCCCTCAGTTTGAGTCCCCAATTCAATAATATAAGAAAGACAAATACCATATGTATTATTTATTTATGGAATCACAAATATGACACAAATTAACCTATATATGAAACAGAATCATGGACATAGAGAACAGAGAGGTGGTTGCCAAGTGGGAGAGGGTTGGGAGCAACAGAATAGGAGGTTGGGGTTAGCAGATGTAACAGAAGTAAGCTTTTCTATATAGTATGGATAAACAAGGCCCTACTGTATAGCACTGAGAACTATATTCAATATCCTAGGATAAACCACAATGGAAATAATATACTTTAAAAAGAAAGTATATATATATATTTACATCTCAGTCACTGTGCTGTACAGCAGTAATTACCACAATGTTGTATACTTCCATTTAAAAAATAGGAATTAAAACAGATTTCATTGGAAAGAAGAATTTGTTGATAAATAAAAATTTTTATTTTTTTTCTGTCTCATGTATAAGTTAGTGACAATGATGAGCATTCCAGAAGGGTCATCCACATCTTTTGGGTGCATGCTATATATCTAGATGTTTTCACATAAGTGAACAACTAAAAATTAAAACAAAATTAATATTACTATCCTCATTTTCACATAAGATGAACTTAATCTCTGAGATGTTAATTTGTCTGTGTTCATACAATTAGTAAGTTGAACTATCTAAGGGCTCCATCCGCATACATTTTGTCATCCATGCCAGAATAACTAGGCACAAAGTTTCCTAGAGATACTCAAAATATTAACTGACTAAATTTATACTCAGTACTGATAAACTTATACCTGCACAAGCGTATTGCAGTCAAGATCATAACTAGGTGAATACTTAAGGGAAATAATACAAGTTACAATCACAAGGGACAAGTCATTTGGTAAATGCAAACTCCTTTGAAAGAAACTAGAAGCCATAATTTCTGGGGAAAGAAGTAGAACAAGTTAGACGTTTCTAGAATAAAAAGAAAACTGCAGCGCTAATTTCTGACACTTCTGACATCACTGACAAAGGGACAAGTTCAGTTCCTCTTCTTAGGATACTAGAATGAGTTTTACTAAGGTAACATGGCACGGAATGTTGTGTGTTCCTGGGTTGCTACTTGCTTTTCCTCATGAGAGGACAATGAGGCCGTATTTCTCAGCCTCCCACGTGAATGAATTCTAGCCAACAGAATGTGGGCAGCAGTGATATCTGCCCCATGGATCCCTTGTATACAGTCCTCCACATTCTTGCACTTTCTTTCGGAAGACCCAGAGGATAGGAGAACTTTAAGATGCAGAAAACATATATCCCTGAATATCTTAGCATGGGCTACCCTGAAAGAGACTCAGGTATAAATATCGAGTTGGCCACAAAGTTCATTTAGGACTCATAAGAGTCCATAACATCTTAGTACAGAAAAACCTGAACAAACTTTGTGGCCAACCCAACAGTTTATTGGGACAGTGATCCCAGAAGCAGTTAAGAAAGCAGAGATAGTGGCTGAAGGAAGCTATTAAAAGGGTGAGGTATTCAGGTCACTGGGGTAAGGAAAGAGAGCCTAGTTCAGGAGTTCTCCTGAGAGGCCTGCAAAATCCCACCCAGGTTTTTCTGCCCAAAGGTTGGGAGGTGGGAGCATCTGTGTAGTAGCTCACATCTGTCATCCTTCCGCAAACCAAGAGCTGCCCTCAGGGATATTAATCCCACTGCTGTTCTAAGCTCTCAAGTGCCAGGATTGAGTGCACCCCTCCAACACCATCCCTGAGAATTCAAAGCTCTCCAAAGAACGAACAAGGATGCCAACCACGATGCATGCCGCAGGTGAGATGCTGACAGCAAGAACTGTTCATATCTGTCCTACTTGACAATCAGAGACAAGGATCAAAGATGTGGGCTGAGGCCGATAATGTGTCTGCTGAAAGACTGTGGAGCAAAGCATTCCCTCTCCAACATTGAACCAGCCCACAATGAACCATGACAAGAGTGAAAAAGAAGCTTTTGTTGTGTCTAGCCTGAATTTTACAGCTTTTGTTCAGTTTGATTTGGGTGGAGTGTCTAGGTTACCCTGATAAATACAAATGGGAAAGTAGACAATCCAGAACCAATGAAGTTTCCAGTTTTTTCTAAAACCATGATGTATATTTAATCACCATTATTAATTAGATGTTCAATATTCAGATATCTTAGCGGGAAGCCATGACAAAGCGAAGATTATTTTCCTGAGACTCAGTGACAAATTTAAAATGCAATGTAAGTTTTAAACTGAGATTTTCATTTTTTAAATAAAATTTTTAAAGAACATTAATATTCACAATATTAAAGAAGGGTGGTAAAGTATACAATAAATATTATGGGAAGTGTAAATTAATAAACTTTTCCATTAGTTTGTATTAATATGTATTAACAATACACACTAAGAATTTTCTAAAAATTCTTCAGTTTGTATTTTTAGATTCTGAAGCTATCTAATTAGTCTATTTGTTTATGTCATGCCTTTCTCAAGAAAGTATTCAAAATTACTCCTTCAGGAAGCACTTCCTAAGGAAATAGTCATAAATTCACAAAAATTTAAGGTGTGGGAAAAAATCCCATTATTTTTCAGCTCAGTTCAGTCACTCAGTCGTGTCTGACTCTTTGTGACCCCATGAACCACAGTATGCCAGGCCTCCCTGTCCATCACTAACTCCCAGAGTCCACCCAAACCCATATCCATTGAGTTGGTGATGCCATCCAACCATCTTATCCTCTGTCATCCCCTTCTCCTCCTGCCCTCAATCTTTCCCAGCATCAGAGTCTTTTCCAATGAGTCAGCTCTTCACATCAGGTGGCCAAAGTATTGGAGTTTCAGCTTCAACATCAGTCCTTCCAGTGAACATCCAGGACTGATCTCCTTTAGGATGGACTGGTTGGATGTCCTTGCAGTCCAAGGGACTCCATAGCATATAATTGGAAGTTAACTAAATGTCCAATAATTGGAGACTCATTAAGTTATGGCACATTCATATAATGGGCTATTATGTGTTCATCATAATTCATGACTTCAAAAATATTTAATGTCCTTAGGAAGTGTTCATCCATAAAGTTATATGAAAAAAGATACAAATTTGAATATGCTGTATAGTATGTAACCAAAATACACATTTATAAATTAACAACTGGAGGAAAATATATTAAAATATTAATACTATATCAACATTGTAACAATATACCTGCTAGCAATAGGATTATGGCTAATTTTAATTTTATTGCTTTGCTTTATTTCCTATAATAAATTTGCTATTATGAGTATATATTTCCTTTACTATTATAAACTTATTAAAATGTCTTCAATTGCTTTTTCCAAATGTATTTTGTGTACATAATGATGAGTCTGTTTTATGTACAATCCAGGTGTGTTGGAAGAGATTCCCTGAGACCCATGAAGCCTTTTGCTAGCAAACTTAGCAACAAGTAGACAAAGTTGTACAGGGCATATTATTTACAGCATTTAATTAGGGCAAAAGTGCTTAAATAGAAATGTGATCATGTTATTCCAGAACTAAAAATTACCTGGTCCCCCCCACCCACCGCCTTCAGAACAAAGCTCCAATCCTTTAGGGTGGTACCTAAGACCATCTCTGACAGCCCTTGCCTGCTTCCACAGCTGACCTTTCGTTCTGCCCGTAGCCACCGCTCTCCAGCCAGAGTGACTTCCTGGCAGTTTGGGAAACACATAGTGCTACCTCTGGTCTCAGTGCCTTCAGATTGCTGTTTGTTCTTGGAAGAGAATAGGAGTGAGTGAGCAGAAGGGCTGAGAGAGAAAAGCCAGTTCACGGGTGCGTCATCACACTATTGCTATAAGGAAAGAGACTCAATTCACTGGTCTCTCTTGAGAAGCATGCATAAGTCCTCCCATATTCTCCACTCACAGGACAAGAGTTACAAGCGTTTATCCATCAAGTCCTATCTTCTGTTGATTAAGAGTTGCCACAAGGGCATTAACTCCCTTTCGTGTTTGAAAAGCATGCATAGTAGGGATGCCTGCCTCTCCCTGACTCCACTTGACTTACTCCTGTTGACCACTCAAAATTCATTTTGGAGTTTCTTTGGAAAGATTCCCATGATCACCTTCTATACCAAACTCCTAAAACTCCCTTAGGTACCCCTACTCCAGGTACCGTCACCATAAAGCTCTCCTGCAACTAAAATAGCATCCTGTAATCATGCAGTCTATACTTGTAAGCCTTTTCTCCTATTCCTGGTGCCACAGGGGCAAAATTTTCCTTCCATTTCTGTGCTTCTGCCTGTATTCTGTACCTGCACTGGATCTGGCAATAGTAGGCACTTTATACATATATGTCAGTTGAATGAGTGCAGCAGGTAGTGATACAATTTTAACTAAGCAAAATAAACATTACGCCTATATCCCATATTGTCTTCAGGCAGCCAACTGAGTCATTCTCCTGAGCCAAGTCTCAACAACCTCTACTCCAAAACCGCATCTCACTGAAATCTCGGATAACCTGCAGAAAGGAGAGCTATATGAAAGCCTGTATCATCTGTTATTTGTGTGCCAAGAAGATAAACCAATCCCCATAGAGAACTTACACAGTATAGCACATCACAGTAATACATTTGTGCCAAATCAGCCCCCTCCCAGCTTTACAATTGTTCACACGTCCTCTCTGCCAACCTGGATATGCTTCCTCAGTCAGACTTGGCTTCAGACCTCATCGTTAACGGTCCCTTGAGATCCCCAAATCCTCAATTCTGACTTCTACAGGATCCTTTTTTTTTTCTAGTCTGGGGCTGTCTCTAAAAGTCCCCACTCTGAAAACTAAGGCTAAGATTTACTTTATTTTCCTCAATATGGTTTACATATTACATTTTATTTTACTCATTAGAAATGCCAAGGGGTAGTTTTCATATGTAATTTGCATAATGGCACAAAGACAAAAATATAAGCAATAAATACTGTTGTTTTTTTTTTTTTTTACCAACAGTTATTCAGCCCTATTCTCAACAAAATTTAAGTATCTCTGTCAAAATTCTTAACAGTATCCTCCTCCTGTTCCTCATTTCTACCACATAGCACCCAAGTTCTCTGCTAAATACATACTGAGAAAGTAGTTAAAGAATATTAAACAGATAACAAATCACTAGCCTTTCCAAGATAGTCACAGGTTCCTGATTGTACCATATTTTTAGTTGTGTTTTTGGTCGATCCACACTTCTATGTAGACAGAGGCATGCCTAGCACAGCTGTCCCTCTAATCTCAGATACCTTATAGTCTTGTTGCGCAGTGGGGCATCTGGGAGAATCAAACAGCCTCAGAGTTCTTGAGTAAATTAGAAACTGGAACCACTCAATACTAATAATCTTCATTAAGTCATTAAACATTCTTTTCTCACAAACAAACCAATACAAAAGACATTTTGTAGTCGAGACAAGGAAGTCAATATTTTTCTGTTAAAGGACAGACAATAAATATTTTAGGCTTTCTGGGCCATATGATTCATCTCATCTAGTCAGCTCTGCTATTGTAATGCAAAAGAGCTGCAACAGACACTATGGAAACAAATGGGACGGGCTGTATTGCAACACACCTTTATCCAAAAAAGCAGGTGGTAGGCCAAATTTGGCCCATAGGCTGCTGCTACTCCCTGGTCTGGATAAATCAATATTATTCTCAAAAATCTAAAAAGTTCAAAGGAAAACAACCCTCTCAATAATTAAACTCTTATTTACCAGGTTTGCCAGGATGACAACAGCACAGCTATTTCTTTTATTAAAGCCAAAGTATCAAACTGGCCCAGAGCTCTGATAGGTGTTCTCCAACATCTGGCACTAAGGCAGCTTGACTCTCTCAGAGTCCTACTGATCTGAGCTCAAGGTTTTGTTCAGTTTTTAATAATAACCAGTAACTCACAGTAAAGTGTATGCTAAATAAGGAAATCTAATTACATTCAAATAATCAGAATCTGTATATTTTGCTTAAAAGTAACAGGAAAAAGCTAATTTGATTTCCTAATGTAATACACAAAAACACACTTCCTGTATCAGCGACTCCCTGGAAATCCTGATGGAAGGCTCCAATTTGACATCTTAAAGGAAAAGGAGATGATCCTCTTGGAAAAAGACAAACAGCAGGCTGTGTATCTGCCCACTCCTACATTCTCTTTTTCAGGCCTTTTCTTGCTGAAACTGGATTTGTACTGATTAGACGCTATGGTTTTCAGAGAATTCAAGATAGATTATTTTTCATAAGGTTGCATAAGCATTTCTATTTCCTATTCAGGGTTTAGTTTTACTTGAAGAAAAGAAAAACTATGAGTCAGAGGAACTTGAGTGCATGGAAAAGTTACTACCAAAGGATTGTAGACCAGCAAATGAAGTGTTTGAAGATTCAGTTACCTCAAAGTAAATCTCAAATCTTTATACCTTCCCTCATTGAGCTGCTCCTCTAGGCCAGGTGCTTTCACTTAAGAAATTCATTGGCATCAGACAGTGGTAAGGAAGAATTTATCTCTTAGATCAACTCATACTGATAACCAGTTTTCAGGGGTAACTTACTTTAAACAAAACTAATGCATTTGACTCTATTAGCATATTTAATTTTTTAACTTATAGTCTAGTTTAGGGGATTTTAACCTTTTTGTGCTATGGACCTCCTTAGCAATCTGCTCATGACTTTGATCCCTTATCAGAAATAAGGTTATTAAATTCATAAATTAAGTTACATAAGTAAACATGTACATGTAAGTACAAAGGAAACCAAATTTATTGAGGTATGATTGTCAAAGATTTTTCATGTCTTTTTTTCTGCCTTTTCCATTTTTTTTGTTGTTGTCTCTACTTCTTCACTTTTTTGCCATTCCTGCTCTTTGTTTTTTAGTAAACAGAGATTGAGGAAACAAAAAACATACTTTTAAAGAAGCTAAGAATCTCTGCATTTCTAAAGATTCCATGTACCTACCAGTAACAGAGGAAGCTAAAAATCCAGCCAACTAAGAAAATACTAATCTCTCACCTAATCCAGTTCTAGCTAAACCATGGACTCACCTCATCCAGTAGGCATTATTTTCTGACCATAGCATTATTCTTCAAACCAGCACCTCCATATATGGGGATCTATCCATCATTTGGATCTCAACTTGAATAACATACCACTTCTGAGAATTTTCACTGACTCCCAGGATTCTGGGCAAGAATACCACACTTTGCAAACCAGCTGTACTCTGAATATCAGAGAACTCAGCAAGTCATACAATACATGTAATTTCTGATTTACATTTTAACATGTCTGTTCCTTACATCGGCTTCCTTCCAGTGCCCAGTACAAAACCTTGAATACGTAGAGACTCAAAGAGTATTTGTTGGAGGAAAAAAACATCCTAACAAGGCAGGCCTCCAGCACCACATTTATTATCATTCCTTGCTTTTATACCAAACTTGGACTTTTCCCAAGAAAGCCCTACAGTTGGATGGCCTAAAGTACCTCTTTCAGATTAATAACTAATCTGCAGAATTTCTAGTTGAAACCCCAAGATTCTCTTTTCACCAAAAGACATGTGTTAGAATGTTCATATCAGCATTATTCATTATAGCCACAAACTAGACACTACCCAAGCACTCAGCAAAGGTAGACTGGATGAATAACTTATGATATATTTACATACCAGAATACCAGAAGGCAATAAGAATAAAGAAGCTAATGAGTAAATCATATAACCAATTCTGAGTCAAAAAAAAAAAGTGAAAAGTGTAGTCGACCAGTCCTGTCTGATTCTTTGTGACCCCATGACTGTTGCCTACCAGGCTCTTCTGTCCATGGAATTCTCTAGGTAAGAATACTGGAGTGGATTGTCATTTCCTTCTCCAAGGGATCAAACCTCAGTATCCCACATTGCAGACAGATTCTTTACCATCTGAGCCACAAGGGAAGCCCTGAGTCAAAGAAGCCATTAAAAATGTACTTAGTAGATGAGTTCATTAAAAACAGGTGAAATGGGAATTATTTTTTTCAACAAATGGTCCTAGGACAACTATATATCCACACGCAAAACAAAAAATTTGGAATCTTACCTCATATTGTATACAAAAAGTATACCAACAAGGACTAAAATATAGACATAAGTATGCACGATCTTGGATTAGGCAGTATTTTTAACACAATACCAAAAGCACAATACCACAATAAAAATAGACAAATTGGACTTGATCAAAATTTTAAAACTTTTGTCCTTGAAAGGATATCATTAAGAAAATGAAAAGAGAGCCCAAAATGAAAGGAAAATTTTGCAAATCATGTACTTGATAAGATATCTATATCTAGAATGCATAACAAAGTATTACAACTCAATGATAAAAAGGCAACTGAACCTAAAAGTGGACAGAGAATCTAAACAGTTTTCTAAGGAAGATATAAAACCCCCAAGCACATTAAAAGATGCAACATTATGGGCCATTAGGGAAATGCAAGTCAATGCCACAATGAGATGCCGTTTTATACCCCTGAAAATGGCTCTCACTGAAAAGACAGACAACCACAGGATGCAGAGAAATCAGAATTCTCATACACTGTTAGTGGGAATGTAAAATGGCACCCCTGCTTTGGAAAACAATTCGGTAGTTGCTCAAACATTTAAGAATAGAATTATCATGTGATCAATCCAGCGATTACATGCCTAGGAATCTATCCAAGAAAAATGAAAACACATGTCTGCACGAAAACTTGTACATAAGTATTTATAGTAGCATTAGTCTTAGAATCTAAAATGTGGCAATAACCCAAATGTTCATTCACAAATTAGTGTATTTTAAAAATGTGATGTATCCATACAATGCACTGTTATTCAGCAATAAAAGAAACATGTTGGTACATGCTACAACATGGGTGAATTTTAAAAACATTGTGCTAATGAAAGAAGCCAGTCACAAAGGAACACATATTATGAACAAGTTATGAAAATTTATTGAGTGGTATGTTGATTGTTTTTTAACATTTTAGTGTCTATGTTTTCATGAAATAATTTTTATCTAGAAAAAAATATAACTTGGTCTGGTAAACAAGAAAATGTTCTCCAAAACTACCCATAAATCCAACTAGCCATAGGAAACAGTGAATGTGTTACCTTAAAGGGAATTGGGGGTTGCAGATGGAATTAAGGTTGTCAATAAACCGATCTTAAAATAGGGAGATAATCCTGGATTATATATGTGGCCCCAATGAAACCAAGGTTTTTAAATGTGGAAGCAGGTGGCAGAAGAACGGTCAAAGTAATGTGATATGTCCTGAGAAAGGTTCAGCTTGCCACTGCTGACTTGAAGATGGAGGAAAGAGCAACAAGTCAAAGAATATGGCAGCTTCTAGAAGCTGGAAAACACAACGATATGTGCCTACTCAGAGCCCACAGAAAGGAACACAGCCTGGTAGACACCTTGATTTTTAGCCCAGGGAGACCCATGCCAGACTTCTGACCTCCAAAACTGGAAAATGAAAAATCTAGTGTTGTTTAAACCACTAAGTTTATGGTATTTGTTTCAGCAGCCATAGAAAACTAATACACTGAAAAACATCAGTTTCTAAATACCTATTAAATCAGAATTGAACAGAATCTTCTTAAAGATAGCCTCAGGAAACAGAAAAATTACAGAACAGAAATCATTTTCTCTAATGAAGCAGAATAACATTGCGTATGGACACAGACCCAGCACTGATGTTAACCTCTCATATATCTCATCTATGGCCAGTGATAGCAGATCTCAGTAAACAAGAGAATTAATAGCTAGCGTGTCCCCAGATTACCCAAACCCTGGCAAGTGGCCAATTTAACAAGGTGTTATGCAGTAAGCCAATAAGTCTAGATAGCTGTAAAAAGTAGTGGCAGTAAGAGAGAAATGAATGGGAAAGTCTCAAAAGTTTTAGACTTAGATCTTCTGACGTTCAGTTCAGTAGTGCTCTCCAATTTTGTTCGAATTTCAAAGCTCAAATGTCAGACAAGATTTTCAATAGATTCTTTTCCAAAACCACAAAAGCCAATGGGATGGGTAATTCTTGGAGCATAAGTATATTTTTAAAATTTACTCTAGTTTCACCTTTGCATGTGCAAAAATAATGACAAGTACAAAATGAGCCTGAAAGTATGGTAAGAAAAGGTGGTAAGGTGGCAGTCATGAAAATGACTGTTACCACAATCTTAAGTATATTCAAGCAGTGTTCTGGAAACCACAAAACTTAGAAAACATGACCCCTGCACCATTTCCTTTCCCTTTAAATAGGAAATACTCAAATTACCCAATATTAAAACTCCTCTCATTCTCTCTCACTCATAAAACCCAAAAAGACAATGTGTGAGTTCAGGCATAGGGACAGCCTTCTCCTTAATTTTAATATAGCTGAACTTTTACCCAGAAATTATATAACACACTAAGTTTTAGGAGAAATAATACTGTTTCTACCCTATTCAAATTAGACTATTTTTCAGATTGCAAAAGTGTTCCCCTGATTCAAGACATAGCATTCAACTGTGAAATCAATGTCTAAATCCAGAGAGTAACATTTATTCCTAGTGCTACTGTTCCATGATTCCATGAGAGAACAATTCCATTCCACCCTGAGACTTTGGGCAGAGATCAGAGCAAAGGTCCTGATATCATAAACTTTCAACAATGTCAAATCCCAAAACAGAAAAGAGGAAGGAAGGGCCTCTGCACTCCTTCCTGAAGCTCATCAGAGCCCTTTCTTGGTTGATCTTAGAGAGATAAATTACCTCCCTCTGTGCACTCTTTAATTTTCTCTCTTCATATTCAACATGAAGAGGGACCTGAGAAGGTTAACTGAAGAAGGTTAACTCACATGCAATATGCATTACCCATTGCCCTTTCCTGATTTCAAATTAAGTATATAATTAGTGGGAAAGGAAATCCATGCCTTCTGGTGATGAAAAATTAGGAAATCAATAGGTGGTTGCCTCTGCAGGGACTCAGGGGAATTTGGGGTCGTCAGTTGGGGCTGCCAGTTATAATATCTGAAGTGGCTACACAGGCATCCTGTTCAAGCCTCAAAGCACTGAACAGATGCCCCACTTCTGGGCTGCCTGGCTCTGAAGACTTGAAAAGAGAAGTGAAAAGATGAAATTGATCTGAGAAAATGTAGGTAACAAAGTAAAGGCAACAAGATTGCTTTTAATACTTCCAGAAAGCTTAGGAAACAAAAGATTTATACACATTTCTCAGAATATTAAAATGGAGAGAAACTATTTTCTCCTCCTTTCCCCCGCAACCACTACAAACGATGCATTCCTTCAAGCACTGTCTCCTGCTTCACACAGGAAGTTGTTATACGGCTGCCCTCTTAGGTGTTGGAGGATATATAGCACTTTTACCCTTAATTGTGTGCTGCCTTGATTTTATGGCCTGCCTGCACAAGCCAGCATTATTTTAGTGCTGTTTAGGGGATGAACACATTTACTGATGTGTGGAGCTTTCTGTGTTCATAAACTCCTGCATATGGGGACTTGAATCAACCTTCCTTTGTAAATTTTTTCAGTGACACCATCCTTTTCTAAACACTGGTAACCCACAGCCAACTGAGGAAATAAACAGTCAGGTTCATTTATTTGTATTCAGTCTCTTTCCTCTGTTGTACAGTGCTGTGTAGCATACAGTTTCAACACTACATAAATAAACCATAGTTGTATTCATTCACTTAGGTTTATGAACAGTAGAATCCCAGAATTGTCTTTCTGCATTACAAGCCTCAATTACTGCTTTTAAAGAAATAGACTATTTAATTAGCACCACTGGATTTTCCCCCACAAGATAGATGTCTCATGTAGTGATCTGTATTTTAAAATTTTATTATAATTTGTGCAATAGAAAATTAACCTAGATTGAGATCACAGGCGTCCTTTTGAGGTATTTTTAACCTGGTTTCTTAAAAGTTAAACATAACTGCTATTCCTTTCCCTTTGACTAGCTTACCAGGAGAGGCTCCTCCTTCAGACCTCATGTATTTTAAAAGCAGGGGCTTTGGAGGGAGCCAGACTTAAATTCTATTCCTGACTCATTCTACATGGGCTCTTTGGACCTTGATTTTAGTGCTTTTAATAGAGAATATTTTTCCTATATTTTAAAGTATTTAATACAGCCATCATGGAGAACAGTATGGAGATTCCTTAAAAAAACTAGGAATAAAACTACCATATGACCCAGCAATCCCACTAGTAGGCATATACCCTGAGAAAACCATAATTCCAAAGGATACATGTTCCCCATGTTTATTATGTCCAATAATATGTCCAATAGCCAGGACATGGAAACAACCTAAATATCCATCAACAGATGAATGGATAAAGAAGTTGTGGTACATATACACAATGGAATATTATTCAGCCATAAAAAGGAACAAATTTGAGTGATTTGAACTGAGGTAGGCGAACCTAGAGCCTGTTATACAGAGTGAAATAAGACAGAAAGAGAAAGACAAATATTGTATATTCACACACATATATATGAAATCTAGAAAAATGATCCTGATGAACCTATTTGCAGGGCAGAAATAGAGATGCGGATGTAGGCAATGGGCTTGTGGACACAGCAGAAGGAGAGGGTGGGACAAAGCGAGAGAGTAGCATTGGCATATACACACACGACCATATGTAAAGCAGACAGCTAATGTGAAGCTGCTATATAACACAGGGAGCTCAGCCCGGCACTCTGCGACAACCTAGAGTGGTGGGATGTGAGGATGCGGCAGTGTGGGGGTGGGAGGGTGGGTCAAGAGGGAGGAGATATACAAACTTATGGCTAATTAACGTTGTATGGCAAAAACAAACACAACCTTGTAAAGCAATTAAACTCCAACTAAAAATTTTAAAATTAAATATTTAAAACATTAAAGGATTGATGATAATATACTTCGCCACCAGACTGACTCATACTCCAAGTCTCAGATTTATCTAGGGAGCCAATGGACAGGAGCAGCCTCCAGGAGATGGGGAAGGACAGGGAAGCCTGGCATGCTGCAATCCATGGGGTTGCAAAGAGTCAGATAGAACTGAACAACAGCAATTAGCTCATCCCAACTGATGCACAGATGTATCCCCAGTCCTTTATATACAGGAAGTAACCATAGTAGACACTTCATAAACTTTTAGTACATATTTTTCCTCACTGAACAGTGCTACTAACAAGGATATACACTCATTAGTATGGTTCATGATACAGCGGTCTTGCTTTCCATGTGTTCTAAGTTCTCTTGAACTTGGCAGATTTTTGTAGCTACAAGAATGGAAGGCCTATCCTCCGCTATTTGAGCCATGGCCAGGCTTCCAGTAATCATAATCTGTAGAGAAGTCTTGTGTGGCCTGCCTTCACTCTTACAGCAACAAATCATATTGGGTTAAAATTTGTGCTAAGTTTGTCATACTGTCTCTGGTAAAATAAACTGATATTTTCTAAACTTTGGGGATTGGATAGAGCCCTCTTGGTCAAAGTTGAAGAAACAAATTCACTTGTGTCACTAGAAAGAACTGAATAAGGCGTTTTCTACAAAAACCCAAACTATCATGGGTATAAACCTTTTTCTCTTTGGTTTGTTCATTTGAGGACCCTCATGAGTCTTTAAAGTTCTTGAGTACTTGAGATTTTTGAAGAGTAAATCTTGAAAATTATGGAAATAGTAATTTTTTTTCCTTCTTCTTCCGATGGGGCACTATATCCAGGCAAGAGACCTCTGATCTTTGGTCCTGTATACATGACCAGATAAGGGCAGAAAGTGAAGAAAATAAGAGAAGGGATGAAAGGAAAAACTAAAGTTCAGAAAGGAAAGAGACAGAAAAAAATGTATCAAGAGAACACGATACAGGGGAATTCTTAGGCAGTCCCGTGGTGAGACTCTGGGCTTCCACTTTAGGGGCACAGGTTTGAACCCTGGCTGGGAAACTAAGATCCCACATGCCATGTGGCGTGGCCAATAAATGAATAGAGAAAAGAATATAAAAAGGAAAACACGGCTTTTGGAGACCAAAAAAGACAGTGGGAAATTTGGTTAATAAAATTATTAAACTAGTGAGCAACGAGATGGAGGAGGAAATGAGACACATCCCTTAAAAGTGAACTATGCTGGAGACACCAATCATTGTGACCAAACAGGTCAGACAAAGTATAGGGAAGAAAACCATACAACTTGAAGGCCAGGTCTCAATGACAGAGCAAAGAGGAAAAATAAGGTGAGTATAATAATAACTCATAATAATGACCTAGTTAGAATGATAATTAAGGCAACGGTGGAAGGAATTTTGTATGAGTTGTATTGACAGTTCACTCAATTTTTTTGTTTTTACCAGTATAAACCTAACTCCAGCTATAGGGATTCTTCTTTCACAACCACCACCACCTACCAGGGTTCTGGCATCATATAAATACATCTTTGTTATTTTCTACTGTGGATGAGTGCTTTGCCCATGAACTTGGAATTCTTAAAGCTCACTGTTTTCTGACAGAGCTAAATTCTAGCTGAACTAAAAAAAAAATCAATTGGGAAAATGAAAAATATAGCAGGATACAGTAAGGACCACACACATAATGTTTGGCTGCTTTATCTTGTTTCTCACTCTTATGTACATTTTTTAAAATCTATGAGCATTTTTAGAAAAATAAAACCACCAGGATATTTGGGAAATATTAAAACTCATGACATTCACAGAAGAGTGAGGAGGATCAAAGGAAACGAGACAAGTTGATGATGGCATCAGTTAAGTATGTTCGCCTTGAGGTGCTCCAAGAAGGGAAGTTGTTCAGCCATAAAACAAAGACAGTTCATCGTTCTGCATGACTATCCCTGAAAATAGACCAAAGCATTTTTCAAGATCTCTGAAAGCTTCAAAAGGAGGGAAGAAAAGTTTGAAAACTCAAGTCACATTGAATCAGAAAATATGTGAAGCTGGAATAGAACTAAGGAAGGCTTTGATGCCACACAAAGATGTTCAGAATAAAGTACTGAGCAGAACAACCAGTCTCAGAACCTAAATGGTAGAAGCAGTATAAGATTAGGTTGACTCAACCATCCATATTTGTTACTTTCAAAAAAAAATAAAACTAGTTTTTCAAAATTTTCAACTCTACTTTTTCAAAATAATACATATACACAAATATATATACATACACAATTCACACACATATATGTGTGTGTACATATAAATATATACACATATAAACAGATATTAATGGTATACATATAATATGCATGCATATGTGTATGCTTTGTGTGTATATATTATGTGTGTACAGATACATATATGTGTGATGTGTGTGTGTGTGGTTTGGTTGTTTTGGTTTTTTTTCCAATAGAGCAACTATTTCAAAGAGTTGTTCTTCCAGGACTGAACAATATTTTACCAGAAAGGAATATTCTGGAAAAGGTTAAATTTAAAATTCATAGAAGTAGACTTGGTGGTGTAAATTTCCTGTAGGTAAGAACATTTGAGATCTGGTACCCAATAGGCACACAGTGATCATTTGTTGACTGAATAACAACTGCAGTTATGAAAGAGAGAGATCATTATTATACTTACAGGCTGTGTATGTAGTAAAGGATTTCCATTACTCCAGAAGCCCTTATTTACTATTTTTATTATCGTTTGGTAAAAATCAATTGTCATAATTTCTAGATTAAAAAGGAAAACCCTACAAAAGCAAAGAGAAGAGGCAAATCATGGTTCAAAATTCTGTCCTAGGAATGAAGTCCAGAGGTGCACTTCCTGGTGCCTGCAATTATATTCTGTTACATTCCTCCTCTGCTTCCTATTGGCACTAGACTAGTCATGTAACTTCCCTGAACTTCACTTCTTATCTCTAAAGTAAAATTGATGAGTTCCCTTCACCTTCACTCCAGCCACAGGATAGAAATGTTAAAGAAGGAATTAGAGGGGACAGAGCTCAGGAACTGAGCAGCCTGAGTCTACGCCACTCACTCCAAGCAAAATCTGCCAATTATGACTTTCAGACAGGATGTTAAAAGGTACAGAAACTTTTTAGGGAACAATAAAAATTAGAAGGCAATGGCACCCCACCCCAGTACTCTTGCCTGGAAAATCCAATGGACGGAGGAGCCTGGTGGGCTGCAGTCCATGGGGTCGCTAAGAGTCAAACACGACTGAGCGACTTCACTTTCACTTTTCACTTTCATGCATTGGAGAAGGAAATGGCAACCCACTCCAGTATTCTTGCCTGGAGAATCCCAGGGATGGGGGAGCCCGGTGGGCTGCCGTCTATGGGGTTGCACAGAGTCGGACACGACTGAAGCGACTTAGCAGCAGCAGCAGCAGCAGAAATTAGAAGTGAAGCAAAATTTTTAAAGCCCTGGAAAAGCATTAACTCTAACATCTATACCCAAACAAAATGTGCTCTAAAAAGTGACCATGAAATAAAGATTTTTGCAGATGTACAAAAATTGAACAAATGTATCCCCATAGAGGAATCCACAAAGGCAAGAGATAAGAGCTGGTTGGACCCTTTAGTTTTGTCTCAGGGGTATACAGGAATTCATCACCAGCAAACCTGCACTATGAGGAATGTTAAAGAAAGTCCTCTGGGTTGAAGGATAACAATTCTATTGGATGGAGACCTGAATCTATACAATGGAATGAAAAGCACCAGAAGGAGAACTCTTCAGAGCCTTGTGTCAAATCTGCCCACTACCATCTCTTCAAGAAAGATGTTCCATGAGGATCTTTGGAGGACAGTGACAGTGTTACAGATTGATATATGCTTACTTGTCAAGGCTGAGGCTTCTGCCAACTTCAGGGTTTCATGATATATGAAGATATATTTTGACAAGATCCCAGGGGTTGTGGAGAATGGCTATTTCCTGAACCAACAGGTAGAGTGGGAAACACATGGCATATTTTTTCTCTGAGATCTCTAATTATAAATCTGCTGAGCAGTGTGATGTACTGGGTCACAACAGAACTCGTCTCTTTCTTCCTCGTTGTTCACCAACGTGTCTAGACCAACTGGAGCATGCCTCTGTAACATTGCTCCTCCTCATACCCACATTCCCTTTCTCCACAGGCTGCATAGGCTGTGGTCTCTCACCTGGTCTCTCTTCTCTCAAGCCCATGTTCACTGATGGCACCAATGAGCAACTTGGATGGAGGGATCACAGCATTTTAAATGAATTGTATTCTATTCATTTTGGTTCACAAACCATTTCAGTTCTCCCTGAAGCCCTCTGGGAACTGGTAGCTGATAGATATGTGTTAATATAGTAGGATTTCAGTTTGAGAAAGACTTCCATAAAAGAGGTATTCAAATGTAACAAAAATGAAACAAAATTGAATGATACGGTTTTATAAGCTGAGTTATGTCCTTCTCAAAACCTACAAAGTGAAGCTCTGACCCCTCGTACCTCAGACTGTGACTGTATCTGGAGACTAGGGTCTTTAGAAAGGGCAATTAAGTTAAAATTAGGTCACTGTGGGGGCAGGGAGGGGGCTAGTCCAATATGACTGTTGTCGGTATAAGAGGAACAAACTTGGACACACTCATGGACATACATAGGCCAAAAAGTGACCACTACAAGAAGGTGGACGTCTACAAGGAGAGAGTCCTCAGAAGAAACCAACCTTGCTGACACCTTGATCTTGGACTTCAGCTTCCAGAGTGCTGAGAAAATAAATTTCTGTTGGTTAAACTGCACCCTCAAAGTTAAGCCACATCATAAATATATTAGACAGAGTAGGGCAGGGGGGAAAACTCATAGAAAAGGCAAAAGAAAGTCTTCACAAAAACACCAGAAGGGAGCTCCTTGTCCCTTTGACAAGCAAAGTACTGCTACTTTAAAGGAACAAAAACATGGATGCAGAATCACTTCGGCAATAAGATGTTAGGGGGACATCAGGTACATTCATGAATAATAAAATGGGGGCAAATTAGTGGCAATGAATCAAAGACAAAGTGCCACTACATGCCGCTGGTTAGAGGGAGATCACACCCAGGCAGTGGATAAGGTGGAGTCAGAATGAGGATCAGAGGATCTGGGATGCATCATGGACTGCCAAAGGGAGCTAGGATTCTACAGATTCACATGGGGGCTAAGGATGATATTTTAGGTAGAATGAAAAAAGGCAATAAAGTTAAGGATACCTCTGCCCTGTGCTGAAAAGTGGTGTGTGAATTATCAGTTCTGTTACAACTTATTCACCATCTGAGAATAAAGTTAGTTGAGATAAGGCTAGAAAAGCAGGTCAGGGCTTATTATGGAGGATATCCTTGCTAAGGTGATTAATTTATTCTTAATTGGTAAGGAAAAGTCAAGTCATTGAAAGTTCTCACTGACAAACTCTTAGTCATTACGCCAATAACTAGACTGAGAGTAATATTCCAGGGATCTATCTATATTATTACCTGGATTTACTCTCAACTAACAGTGTGAAATTTAGAATTAACCGAGGGTAATGTGTGATGGCAGTATATCCTAGGCTGTGAAAATAAATCTGTGGAATATGAACAGACATATACATAGAGTTTTTAAGTGGATTAATTTTCACTGCAAATGAACACATGTTATATAGTATTACTGCTCATCTAAATTCTATAATCCTTTTAATATAACAGAATCTAATTGACCCTGGTGGGCTCCACAGGGAGCGGCCACATCACAGGTGTGTCATCTTTTCTCCTCCCGTAAGAAGGTACAATTACACTGCTAGATGAATCAAAGAAAAGAATGAATGATTTTTCCAGGAAGATAAACCAAGTGTTAATTTTATATAGTCGAAGATGTATGAGGCTCACAATGGGTTTTCATTTTCTCCAAATACAGCTCTTAAAGTCAAGCTTAGAAGAGGGGGAATTCTAATGCTGCTTAGAGCACTGATGCCCTCATGTGGGAAAAAAACAGTTGACACAAATTTCAATCTCAAGGACACCTGGGGAAATTCTACATGCTAACCCTATCGGAACAAATGGTTTGTTCGTGAAATGGTTATAAATGTACATTTGGAATTTTCATTCTCTCATTAATGTTCTTTAGTCATCTTTGTTTAGTGTTAGAGGCCACTAGAAATCAGCAGGAAATGCACAGGGTGTCAATAAATCATTTTTCTTATAATAATAGATACAAGAATTTTTCAGCTTAATTTTCTTTTAATATAAAAAATATATTACAGCTTTTGATAAATGGTACTAAATGTGTACCTTTAGGTATTCCATTCCTTATATTTGTTTAATATTATCAGTGCCAAGATGCTGACTTCTTGATGAAGGACTGGACATAAGAACAAAAGCCTTACAAACTTGTAGCTATGCCACAGCCTGCAGTTTCTGTACCCTGATATCCCAGGGGGAAACCTGCTTAGAATTAAAGAAATTTGCCCTAAAATTCAGTCTGTCCTCTTCACCAGGCAAAGTTGATACCTTTATTTGCTTTATTGGCCTATATCCACATTTAGGAGGCCTGGAAGAAAAATGGGGCATCAACAGAGCCAGAGAAGAGGCAGTTGGAGGAGCAGGAGGAAATCCAGAATTTTTTTATTCACCCTATTCTGTTATAGATATGCTAACTTAATGATATTCCCCAGTATGCAAAGATCCAGAATTGCAGATAGAATTCATACTATCTTTGCTGGAAGACACACTGCCCTATACTAGCCCTCATAGACTCAGACAGGATGCTGAAAAGGTCATCAAAGAGGGCGTACAGCCAAGCAGAAGTTTATTACAGCCACTGCAAGGAGCACGTCATCTTTTTTTGATCACAGGGTTGTTCTGAGGTCACCACAGTGAACTGTGAGGTCTCAATGTTGTCATCTTTCCTGTCCTGTGTCCCCTCCCTGCTTCACAATCTCCCTTCCCTCCCTCAATCAGTTACCTGTTCCCCTCACTCTGTGAGACATGCTACCCATCAATGACAAGCTGCTGTAAGGAGAGCAGAGGGGTTTATTTCATAGCACTGGTGAATTAGAAACAGATGTCAGTGTCCCTGTGTTGAGAAGGATTCTGAGGTATGTGTAGGCTCATTTGGCAAATGTATTGGGACTGAAAAATGATGTCTCCCTTGAGGACATGTGTGTGTGTGGCTGTGTAGAATAGGTCGTGGAAAGACCAGTGCAGCATTCGTGAGGTTTAGATTTTGTTCCCCTCCTTTATATGTGTTAGGCCCCAGGAAGTCCTCACCATTTCTCTGATGACCTCAGAGGTCTGTGTCCTCTTATCCTCTCTTCCCTTCTTTAACTGATTAACTCCTGTTTGCTCTTTAAGACTCAACTTTTATCCCTTCCATTTTGGTCTCACAACACATTGTTCATTTAAGTCTATTTTAGTTCAAAATATATAAAGTGTGACTATCAACATTTAGGTTCTATTAATCTGTGTGTTAAGATTGAAGGCAGACGGAGAAAAGGGTGACAGAGGATAAGATGGCTGGATGGCATCACCGATGTAATAGACATGAACTTGAGCAAACTCTAGGAGATGGTGAGGGACAGGGAGGCCTAGCGTGCTGTAGTCCATAGGGTTGTGAGGAGTCAGACACGACTGGATGACTGAACAACAGCAGCAGCAGCTGTGTGTTAGCTGAGGGTGGTAACTTTGCCTAATTCAAGTTTTCATCTCTGGAGCCTATAATGGTGTTCACTCAAAAATAGGCACCAATTTTTCTAGGAATAAAAGACAGAGAGAATGGAAAAGATGGAGGAGTTCTCTCTCCAGAAGTATGTGACACTTTGCCTGGTATCTGAGGAACTTAAGCTTCATTGCCTATGGAAGAGATTTCAAGCTTCAAAAAGAAGGTGGACTTGCCTCATGAAAGAAGCATCGTCTTCAGTCTCCCAACAGCCACCCTGGCACAGCACTCAAGTACCTTGATCAAAGCAAAACTCGCATTTTTAATATTCCTCAAATTCTTGGTGAGCTTTCTGTGTTTGTACAAAGTCCTTTACGTGTGCCACATTTGCCTCTTGGTCCTCGGATCCACTCTCTGCATATTCCTGCTCTGGTCTAAACACTAGGGGCTGAAACCTCAGATCACGTTTCCAGTGGGGTCCAGTCAATGGGAGGCAATGGCATGAGAAGAAGATGCCAGGGTATTTCTCCCTCTCTCTGCTTTGGGCAGTGTGTCCGGAGGTGGCTATGTCTTCCGCATGCTCTCTACTTCTTCTGAACTGTGCCCACCGTATTTCCAGCTCTCCACAGGTGAGCTCTTCCTGGCTCCCAGATGCTGATAACAGCACTGCCTCCATCTTTGTCTTCCCATCCCGAGCAGTGAGAGCAATTCCCGAAGTTGCTAATCCCTCCTCTTGGCTCTGTCAATTCTAAGACATTCGTTACAAGATCCCTGTATTAAAGTACATCTAGTAAACCACCTGGTATAGACTGTATTTTCCTGCCATAGACCTGCAACAGATGCACTGTGCTAGAGCTGTTCATGTATGTTTTGAAATGTTACATATCATCTTCACATCAAATGGGAGCACACTGCAGTATTCCCCATTCACCATATGCAACATACTTATGGGACTACAGAAACATAGTGAGAGGTGTATCAGAGGGAAGAGCACCCTGAGGATTCTGTAGAGACACTAGACCAAAGGGGTAAAATTAAAAGCTGTAATTTGCAATAGGATTAAGGAGTAAGACAAAAGGAAAATTACTGGTAAAGAACCCTCCTGCCAATGCAGGAGATGCAAGAGACACAGGTTCAATCCCTGGGGCAGGAAGATCCCCTGGGCAAGGAAATGGCAACCCACTCCAGTACTCTTGTCTGGAAAACTCCATGGACAGAGGAGCCTAGTGGACTACAGTCCATGGGGTGGCAAAGAGTCGGACACAACTGAGTATGCACGCACACACATTTATAAATACAAATAAATATTTATAAAATATCCTCCCCTGTGTCCTGTGTGTGTTAGTCGCTCCGTCGTGTCCGACTCTTCGCAACCCCATGGACTGTAGCCCACCACACTACTTTTTCCGTGGGATTCTTCAGGCAAGAATACTGAAGTGGGTTGCCATTTCCTTCTCCTCCCATGTCCTATAGGACAACAAGTAAGAGCGGGACAGAGAGAAAAGGCAGGGGAAAAAAAACAAAGAACTATATTCGTGCAGAAACTCAGAATGACCCCATCCTCTGGTGCAACTTTAGAGAACACTGACTTATTACGATACAAATTGGACCAAATGGTGAAGGAACTCCAGCACCATCATAGGGCTTTCTCGCTTCATTACACAGTGCAGTGGAGCGCAGCACAGACTGAGGGGGGAAGTCCTTTATGTGTTTCGCATTTACCTGCTTGCCTTCAAGCCCCAGGGCAGAGATTCAGTTAGGGGTGGGATGGGGGCAGAACATATATCTGCATAGAGGCTGCATAATAGATGGAAAAAAACCAACCTGGAGTTTCCGCCAGCCCCTGTCTCAATTGGCAGTTGAGACAGAAGAGGAAAAAAAACCACAGCAGACACCCTGTGCCCTGTTTTATTCCTCACAATTGAGTTTTTAGCTGAAGGGCGGAGTCTGGAAAAGAATGTAATTTGCAGCTGCATACCAGAGGTGACTGAAAAGCTCAAGCACAAAATGAAAAGCTCAAAAGCTTTGGGGCCTCATTTTAACTCAAATTATTACCAGAATTGCCAAACAATTCAAGAACAGTCAAACAAAGCCAATCAGAATGACAGAACATTTTTTCTTCTCAATAAAACTTTAATATCCCATTCCATGTGTTTTATTTTTTGTACAATTACATTATCCTTATTTTTTTACATCTTGTAATCATTTTCATCTGAAGAGTTAGTCTCCCATCAATAAAGCAAAATCTTTTCTATTTTGAAATTATTTTTGGTTCATAATTGGTTCTTGCTTTCTTTTTCAGACACACCAAATAGACATACGTGAGATATCTGCGTTGTTATAATCTATAATTTCCTCCAAAATTTCTTACGTTTCCTTATCTACTTCCCTGCTTTTCTTTCAGATTCTCTTAAGTGTGTCCCCACTTTACAGGTTTACACTTTGGTCATATAGATCCTGTTAAATTCATTTTAATTTAAAACAAGGAGATCATCAGACAGAGGTGGCTTTAATGCCATGGCAGCCCACATAAGCAAACCAGAATCTGAGCTTGAAAAGGCAGTGAGGCTACAAACCTGAAACCTGAGGACCACTCATCACAGACAGGCTTTAAGCCAATCAATAATTTAAGCCAATCAATAATTTCTTTGCTTTACTTCCACCTTTTCTCTGTGAAAGTCTTTCCAGGATCTCCTGTCCATAGAGTGCTCCTAATCATTTCCAGTTTAGCACTGCCCAATTCAAATTGATAAATGTTCAAATGAACGCTTCAAATTTTCAATGTGTCTATTATCTTTTACCGTCCTTTATTGCTTATAATTCATTTTTAAGAAGTTCTGTAATGACTAACAATTTTCTCTCTCTCTCCCTCTCTTTTCAGTTCTCTTCACCTCTGATTTTGCTGTCTTTCACCTGTAGGGAGTTTTGCGTGTCTTTGTTATTATTTTCTGATTAGTCATCTATGAAAAAACTTTTATTTTTGCTGGCCTTTCTATCATAAATTCTAACAAAACAGGAAGACAGGACTATTTAAGATGATGTACCTCAAAAAAATCATTAAAAGCAAAAATAAGGGAATATTGTTTGCTTGTTGCTGTTGTTCAGTCACTAAGTCCTGTCCAACTCTGTGATCCCGTGTGCAGCACACCAGGCTTCCCAGTCCTTCCCCGGAGTTTGCTCAAACTCTTGTCCATTGAGTCCAACCATCTCACTCTCTGTCACCCCCTTTCCCTCTTGCCCTCAATCTTTCCCAGCATCAGGGTCTTTTCCAGTGAGTTGGCTCTTCACATTAGATGGCCAAAGTATTGGAACTTCAGCATCAGTCTTTTCAATAAATATTCAGGGTTGATTTCCTTTGGGACTGACTGGTTTGATCTCCTTGCTGTCCAAGAGACTCAAGAGTTTTCTCCAACACCACAGTTTGAAAGCATCAATTCTTCAGTGCTCAGCTTTCTTTATAGTAACTCTCATATCCATACATGACTACTTCAAAAACATAGCTTTGACTATATGGACATTTGTTGACAAAGCAATGTCTCTGCTTCTAATACTCTGTCTAGGTTTGTCATAACTTTTCTTCCAAGGAGCAAGCATCTTTTAATTTCATGGCTGTAGTCATCATCCACAGTGATTTTGGAGCCCAAGAAAATAAAATCTGTCATTGTTTCCACTGTTTCCCCATCTATTTTCCATGAAGTGATGGGACCAGATGCCATGATCTTAGTTTTCTGAATGTTGAGTTTTAAGCCAACTTTGTCACTCTCCTCTCACATTCAACAAGAGGCTCTTTAGTTCCTCTTCACTTTCTGGCATTAGAGTGGTATCATCTGCATACCTGAGGTTGATGATATTTCTCCCAGCAATCTCGATTCCAGCTTGTGAGTCATCCAGCCCAGCATTTCACATGATGTACTCTGCAAATAAGTTAAATAAGCAGGGTGACAATATACAGCCTTGATGTACTCCTTTCCCAATTTGGAAACAGTCTGTTGTTCCACGTCTGGTTCTAACTGTTGCTTCTTGGCCTGCACACAGGTTTCACAGGAGATAACTAAGGTGGTCTAGTATTCCCATCGCTTGAAGAATTTTCCAGTTTGTTTTGATCCACACATTCAAAGACTTTAGTGTAGTCAATGAAGCAGAAGTTTTTCTGGAGTTCTCTTGCTTTTTCTATGATCCAACAGATATTGGCAATTTGATCTCTGGTTCCTCTGCCTTTTCTAAATCCAGCTTGTACATCTGGAAGTTCTCAGTACACGTACTGTTGAAGCCTAGCTTGAAAGATTTTGAGCATTACCTTGCTAAGCATGTGAAATGATCACAACTGCACAGTAGTTTGAACATTCTTTGGCATTGCCTTTCTTTGGGATTGGAATGAAAACTGACCTTTTTCCGTCCTGTGGCCACCGCTGAGTTTTTCAAATTTGCTGGCATATTGAGTACAGCACTTTCACAGCATTGTCTTTTAGGATTTGAAATAGCTCAGCTGGAATTCCATCACCTCCACTAGCTTTGCAATGCTTCCTAAGCCCACTTGACTTCACACTCTATCATGTGAGTGACACTAGGTGAGTGATCACACCATCATGGTAATCTGGGTCATTAAGACCTTTTTTGTATACTTCTGTGTATTCTTGTCACTTCTTAATTCCCTCTGCTTCTGTTACGTCCTTGTCATAACTAACCTTTATTATGTCCATTTTTGCATGAAACATTCCGTCAGTAGCTCCAATTTTCTTGAAGAGATCTCTAGAGTCTAGTAGCAAACCATTCCAGTATTCTTACCTTGAGAACCCCGTGAAGAGTAGGAAAAGGCAAAAGATATTTGCTACCATTTATTATTTCACATTTTTCTGAAACTGCTAGCCAATGCAATTAGTTTAGAAAGAGAAAATATTCACTTCAGTCGTGTTTGACTCTGTGAGACCCCATGGACTGTAGCCAGCCAGGCTCCTCTGTCCATGGAGATTCTCCAGGCAAGAATACTGGAGTGGGTTGCCATGCCCTCCTCCAGGGTATCTTCCCAACCCAGGGATTGAATTCATGTCTCTTATGTCTCCTGTATTGGCCAGCAGGTTATTTACCACTAATGCCACCTGGCAAGCCCCAGTTTTGGAAAAGAGAACACAAATGTTGTATCATTTTCAAATTATATTACTATAAGCCTAGAAAACCCCAAAAGAAGCATCCAAAAATTTAATGCAAGCATTAAGAATTTGATAAGTCCAATTACAAAGAGATTATAGAATCATTATATATAACTTGCCAATATACTAAATATATCCAATTGGTATATTTACTAAATATAACTCCAATTGGAATTACGAGAGGCATAATCATTTCTATCAGAATTTATTTAATAGTAAGTGAAGGATGAAGAACTGATGCTAAAGCTGAAACTCCAATACCTTGGCCACCTGATGCGAAGAACTGACTCATTGGAAGAGACCCTGGTGCTGGGAAAGATTGAAGGCTGGAAGAGAAGGGGAAGACACAGGATGAGATGGTTGGATGGCATCACCGACTCAATGGACATGAGTTTGAGTAAACTCTGGGAGTTGGTGATGGGCAGGGAGGGAGGCCTGGTGTGCTGCGATTCATGGGGTCACAAAGAGTCAGACACGACTGAGTGACTGAACTGAAGTGAAGGATAAAAAGAAAGCTTTAACTAATAAAAGGAATTTGTTGACTCATGTATCCAAAATGTCCAGAAGTAAAAGCAGGTTTAAAATGATGGTCAATATTGTGGCACAGTGTTAACCTATATCATGATTCTATCTGTTGATCTTCTGTTTTCTTTTATGTCCTCTAGGAAAAATTACCTTTCCTCCACCTTCTAAACAAAAGTCCTGGGCTTCTTTTCAACTGGCTCGCCTTAGATCATAAACCTATCAACTAGTCATTATGAGTAAGGGAATTCCATGTATTAATTGGCTTTGGACTGAATAATGTGGCTATCCTGAACCTGTCAATATAGCAATGAGGTGGAATAATCTATATTTGGAGTTGGGATGGGAGCAAGCCTAAACAAACCTGCTTGCTCTTAATGGAGTAGGGTGAAAGAGATATTGAGAAGGCAACCAAAATTGATAACAATGAGGATAATGATAATGCTGACACTGATGGTGGCAACAGTAATACAGATAAAATGATTGCATTTTAACATGGATCCATCATCATGCTAATCTCATTCTTATCAGATTTAAATTTATTAACCTCATTTGGTTCTTGTGTTAACTAAGTAATATTATTCACACAAACTGCTTATTACCTAATAATAATGAAAATAATAATTATCATGAAAGAAATAGTAATAATAAGCCATAATAAGGGAAGTAATAGTAATAACAATAATATTGTTGTTGTTTAATTGCTAAATCATGACTGACTCTTCTGTGACCCCTTAGACTATAGCCCACCAGACTTCTCTGTCCATGGGATATCCCAGGCAAGAATACTGGAATGGGTTGCCATTTCCTTACCCGGGGGATTTTCCTGACCCAGGAACTGAACCCACATCTCCTGCATTGGCAGGCAGATTCTTTACCATGGAGATATCAGGGAAGCCCCAACAATAACATTAGCAGCACTGATACTCAAAAGTATTGGGTAAATATGTAGTATTATTCTTCTAATTTTATAGATGATGTAACCGATAATTTTAAAATGTACATGACTATTTTAAGTCAAGTAGAGGTTACACAAGCTGGAATCAAGATTGCCAGGAGAAATATCAATAACCTCAGATATGTAGATGACACCACCCTTATGGCAGAAAGTGAAGAAGAACTAAAAAGTCTCTGGATGAAAGCGAAAGAGGAAAATTAAAAAGTAGGCTTAGAGCTCAACATTCAGAAGGCTAAGATCATGGCATCTGGTCCCATCACTTCATGGCAAATAGATGGAGAAACAGTGGAAACAGTTGCTGACTTTATTTGAGGGGGCGCCAAAAACACTGCAGATGATGACTTCAGCCATGAAATTAAAAGAGGCTTATTCCTTGGAAGGAAAGTTATGACCAACCTAGACAGCATATTAAAAAGCAGAGACATTACTTTGCCAACAAAGCTCTGTCTAGTCAAGGCTATAGTTTTTCCAGTAGTCATATATGGATGTGAGTCATGTTTGGACTGTAAAGAAAGCTGAGCACCAGAGAATTGATGCTTTAGAACTGTGGTGTTGGAGAAGACTCTTGAGTGTCCCTTGGACTGCAAGGAGATCCAACCAGTCCATCCTCAAGGAGATCAGTTCTGGGTATTCATTGGAAGGACTGACGCTGAAGCTAAAGTTCCAATACTTGGGCCACCTGATGCAAAGAGTCGACTCACTGGAAAAGACCCTTGCTGGGAAAGATTGAAGTCAGGAGGAGAAGAGAATGACAGAGGATGAGATGGTTGGCTGGAATTACCTACTAGATGGACACGAGTTTGAGTAAACTCCGGGAGATGGTAAAGGATAGGGAAGCCTGGTGTGCTGCAGTCCATGGGGTTGCAAAGAGTCCAGCATGACTCAACAACAGCAAATGTATTAGAAAGACATAGAAACAACCTAAACATCCATTGACTGATGACAGGATAAAGTAAATGTGATGCATATATACAATGGAGTACCACTCAGCCATAAAAAAAGAACAAAATAATGCCATTTGCAGCAACATGTATGCCCTTAGAGATTATCATACTAAGTGAAGTACATCAGAAATAGAAAGATAAATACCATACAATATTACTTTATATGTGGAATCTAAAATATGACACAAACAAACTTATCTACAAAAAATACTCACAGACATAGAGAACAGACTAGTGGTTACCAAGGGGGAGGAGGGTGTGCAGGGATGGAGTGGGAGTTTGGGGACAGCAGATGTAAACTAGTATATATAGAACAGATAAACAATAAGGTCCTATTGTATAGCACAAGGAAATATATTCAATATCCTGTGATAAACCATAATAAAGGGCAATATTAAAAAGACTGAAATAAATAAATGCACCCCCAAATTGAAAGAAACATGGCTTAGAAACAAAAGAATGTCTGAAGAAATGGAAAGTTTTACCTTGTTCTTAAAGAGAAATACTCTATATTGAAAAGATTAAAACATGACTTTGTGACAATCAATGAAATTCCCAGTAAGAATGTGTGTGCTTGTGTGTATATGTGTATGGTGATATTTTGTTTGGGGAATGAAGACAGAGACAGTAGAGCTCACAGAATATTTCATTTATAACCTTAGATACCTACTCTCCTGCATTTAGGCAGGACTGGGTGACTAATTTAGACCTGTGCTGTCCCATATCATAGCTACTAGCCACATGCAGCTTAACTGAAAAGTAAGTTAATCATTTTCCCAAAAGTTAAAATCTAATTTCTCAGTCATATTAATCACACGTCAAGTGCTCACATTTCAGTAACTACAAATGGTGAGTGGATACTATATTGGACACTGAAGATGACAGACCATTTCCATTATGGTAGAAAATTCCATAGGAAGTGCCATTCTAGACAAAGAGTTGTGAAAGAGGGAAATACGTGCCCTTTTAACTTGTGCACAATTCTCCAGCTGCTTTCCCCTGCCTCTGGTGACTGAGGAGCTGAGAAGCATCGCTGTAAAGTGTTGGCACTTCTGTCAGCCTCAGTACCTGAGAAGTTGTGGAGCAAATGCCATCCCCTGCCTCACTCACACACCAACTCATGTGGTAGACACACTTGGAAAAAGAGATGAACTCTTGTGTTAATCCACTGAGCTTTGGAGGTTGTTTGCTGCCATAGTTTACCCACTTATGACTAAAACTTAGGTGGCATGTGGTAGTGACAGATATTTTAAGAAAGATGAAAACTTGGCAAACTGATTCAAAAGTGAAAATATAATAATAATCAGCTAAAAAAAACCACTTAGGAACATTCTGATAGATATGAAAACTTCTGATATTATAGATATTAAAATATATAATAAGTTACAACAATTGAGAGAGTGTAGGAATAGGCAGACAGATCAATGAAAGAGAATGGATGTGAGAATAAATGAAAATTCAGTGTGAACTAAAGGTCTCATTTCTGATTACCTGTGTTCACTTCTGTCTCCCTGCAGTGCTAACCAGAGTCTTAGTCTTTGAGATGTAGTTTCTCTGTTTTTCTCAGAAGACTTGCCCCTGATAGAGCCATCTAGCAGCTGGGTCCACTAATACAATGTGCCTTTATGATTTTATAATCCCTCAGTCCCATCCTCAATGAAGTCTATCTCCACCCTGTTTTCTAGTTAATTGTGATTGCCCGAGGCATTCTACTAACTTATTGTCTGTTAACATTTCCAATTCCTTAGAGTCCTACCCATAAGGCCAATCCTTTCTTATCGGCCTCACAGTTCATATATTTTGAATGAAGATGGAATTTGTGCTTCACTTAGCACAATCCTTTATGAAACTTATAAACTTATATTTTACTCACTTAAATCTGAATCCTTCTGTCTGTGGTTGCTCACTTCTTCTCTACATTGCAGAAATAGTTATATCCTATAGAAAACATGCTCTTTATTTCTTTAATCTCATTAACATTTTATGATTTCTAAATCTAAACTCTCCAACTATCCTTTACTCATAAGTACACATACCTAATAAAATAAATATTACATGCTAATAGAGTCCCCATTGCCAAGTAAAATTATACCCACAATCTCAGTAATGATGTTGGTCCCCAATTTCCTCAGACATATTCTATTCAAATCTGACATCCTCTATAATTTACTTATATTTTTCAGTCCAAATAATACCTGACTGTCCATCCATCTTTATTTTTCCAGTGTTCTATGGAGACAGACAAAATGGTTAGGCTTTGGGTATAAATATTTGGATTTTCACATTCTGTATACTAAAACAAGTACTAGATTTATCAATTTGAATATTAAAAATAAACACCAGAGTTATTAGAAGAATAAATGAGATAATATTTTTATAATGTAACAAGAGGTTTATTCTGCCTGTGACCCAAATGATAAAGATAGCAAAGAAAAACATTGATAAATCCATATATGTTTAACAACATCACCAAAAATAGCAACCAAAAAAAAACACTACATAATGCTTTATATGTAAAAGTTAAATCATAATGAGTAAAAATGAGGAAACTTTAACATATATGAGAGTTTACATATTTTGTAAGAAAAATAAAACAAAAGGAAAAAGAATAAAGGAAAAACTTCAGTAGAAATTTGGACAAGGATATGAAGAGCCAAGTCATAAAATAAGATACACAAAAGAAAACAAATATATAAAAGATATTCAAACTCCCAGGTAATCATAGAAATGCAAATTTTAAAATGCTAATTTCCCCAAAAATATTAGAATATTAAACAAGTCACTAAAATTCAGGATTAGGGCAGGATGCAGTGAAAAAGACAGTAACATTAGTAACAGGAATGTAAGATCTTAAAACTTTGAAAAGAACTGTGTTTAAAATATGTTTTAAAGTTTAAGAGAGACTTCCATTTGTTGTAATAATCATAAAACTTGAAATTTATGGCAAGGAGGTAATCCCAGAAGTGTGCAAAAGCCTTATTTTGACTGGCAGAAATCTGAAACTATTTCATCTATACAGCAAGAGAAGGGTGGTTAAAAGTTGGAGGTAAAAACCTACAATGCAGTATTTTTCAGGCACCTAAAGTGATGATGGGCTTCCCTGGTGACTCAGTGGTAAAGAATCTGTGCGCCAATGCAGGAGATGCAGGTTCAGTCCCTGGGTAGGAAAGAGTCCCTGGAGAGGAAATGGCAACCTACTCCAGTACTCTTGTTTGGAAAATTCCATGGGCAGAGGAGCCTGGTGGGCTGCAGTCCATGGAGTTGCCAAAGAGTCGGACATAACTTAGCAACTAAACAACAACAACAAAGTGATGATGCATATCTGTATTCCTTTACATGGGGGAGGAAAGGTCCAGAACATATTACTGAGAAAAATAAATTGGGTATCTATCTGCATGTATATGTGAATCCATCTATGTAAAAACAAATGTGGGTATGTATGTGTAAAAGGAGAATGAAAAACTTTTAAAGGAGTAATTATTATCTCTAGCTAGTAGAATTTCAGGTGATTTTTACTATTTCCTTTGTACTTTTCTAGATTTTTTTTCAAATTTACAGAGTGTCTGCTATAGTAAAAATCATTCAAGTAAATAAAAACGAAGATAATTATAAATATTATAGAGCAACCTAGGAAATGTTTGTGGTATTTTATGACAAAAAAATCACGATAGATTTACATCTACACTATGATTGTATCTTCAAAATAGGTGAGCTTACTGACAAGGAACATAAAAGAGTAAGAAAATAAGGAAAGAAGGAAGCAATATGTTGTTGAATTGACACAGTTGATTTTTCTTTTCTTTAAAAACTGTCAACTATCATTATGTTACTTGTTCCATAAACATTTTATGAAATTTAAGTATTTAATAGAACAGGTAAAATCAGTAAAAAAGAAAGGTGGTCTGGTTGATGAAAAAGAAAGGTGGTCAGAAGAAATAGCTTTTTGACTCCAAAGGGAAGAATCAGGAAACTACAAAATGCTAGCTATGGAAGCAAGGAGAGACCATACAGCTATCACAGTGCCAGAAGCTGCCTCAAGGGCAGTTGTAGGAGAACATTTGGGAATTTTGGGTAGGTGATTGAGGCAAATTGACAGGAACTTTCTGTTCTCCCACTGCTTCCATTAAAGCGGCCATACTGTACTATTTTCACACATTGGACTTCCCATAGATCTTGGTTTGAGGTGCAGGGGAAAACTGTGAAAGACTTTAAATTGGACCAAAAGATTCCTGTGCATTTTCAGTGAAAAACAAGGCATTATCTAACACATCCTCTAAATTATCTATTCTGTGGAGACTTTGGGCCTTTCCTTATCTTTGAGTTATTTTATCACTGTGTTAAATAGGTAAACTGGTAGCAAAGCAACACTTGTCCACAAACATGGAAATTCTGTCCAGTGGAAGGCAATGGCACCCCACTCCAGTACTCTAGTACTCTTGCCTGGAAAATCCCATGACAGAGAAGCCTGGTGGGCTGCAGTCCATGGGGTCACGAAGAGTCAGACATGACTGAGCAACTTCACTTTCACTTTTCACTTTCATGCATTGGAGAAGGAAATGGCAACCCACTCCAGTATTCTTGCCTGGAGAATCCCAGGGATGGGGGAGCATGGTGGGCTGCCGTTTGTGGGGTCGCACAGAGTCAGACACGACTGAAGCGACTTAGCAGCAGCAGCAGCAGCAGGAGGGAGAATTGGTCCACTCTCCCTGCCCAAAAAAAATCAATTCTGCATTGATTTATAAATTAATTTCTGTAATTCTGATTCAGCTTTAAAAGTGTAGTATTTAAAGTTCATTGAAGTAGTTGTAACACATTACTGGCTTTCTCATTACTTAATGAGTTAAATAAACTCTTGGGCATGTATTCATGTTATATTTGTATGAAATTCATGGTTTTACGCTTCTAAAAACACTTCCAAAAAACAAAAAAGGATAATACTGAAACTGAGTCCAACCCAAATCCCTTCTTTCCATATATGAGGGAAAGGCCCAGAGAAATCAGCTAAACTTCCCTCACCAAAGAAATCCTCCTTATTAAATGAACATAATGAACATGCGATGCTGTTAACTCACTCTTGCTGTAGAGTGATTGTTGTTGGGAAACCGCCATACTCTGTGTATCTATGGTAACACTGAGGCTGAATTACTAGGAGAAGAAGCTGGAGTCATACAGGATTTAATTCCCAACTCTCTTATTTCTAAGGATATGACTCAGGCAAACTACCTTTTTTCAGCCTCAGTTTCCTTGTCTAGAAAATGAGGACAACAATAGTACATACTTTCATTTTAGAATTGGCATAGCGATAAATGGAATAATGCTTATTATGCTCTTGGAACCATGCCTGGAACATAAAAAGTATTTGGTGCTATCATCACCCATGTTAGTCTAAGGCACAGGTGTTTATAGAGGAATTATCATGAAATGCATGAATACAAAATATAGGGATACTTGGATTTATCCCTTAGGATAAATTATAGATAAAGTATTATACATTGAATTTTATTTTAATGCTATTAACATATATCTCATTTAATTATACAGATTACTTAATAAAATTAAAAATAATTTTGTGGCACTTATAGTTGCCTCCTTTGTTATTGGATGTAATTGCTTTAAGACAGACCCCATCTCTACACAGGAGTACCTTTGTAATTCATCATAGCAATACTTCAAAGGTGAATACTATGGATAATCTGGTCAAATAGTCCAATTTGTATATAATTAGGTAACAATTTAGTAAAATCAAAATTATTTTATTAGCACTATAAATGATAATTTTAATAAATAATAAGCAATAGTATACTCTCATCTTTCACATATGATTGTGATATTTAATTATTACATATTTCTCAATAGCATTTTACTCAACACTTTTATAAATAATCCCTTCCAAGCATTGACTACCATGTTTGTACACAGAAGGTGTTCAGTGAATGTTGTTAAATAATCGATAAACTACTGTGCTGTGTGCTGTGCTTAACTGCTTAGGCATGTCTGACTTTTTGCAACCGCCATGGACTAGCCACCAGGCTCCTCTGTCCATGGGGATTCTCCAGGCAAGAATACTGGTGTGGGTTGCCATTTCCCCTCCTCCAGGGGATCTTCCCAACCCGAGAATTGGATCCAGGTTTCTCTCATTGCAGGCAGATTCTTCACTGTCTGAGCCACCAGGGAAGCCCATAAACTACTGTACACTGTAGTTTGAGTCCTATTGACAACGATATGCACCTGTGACCTTTAAAAAAGACTAGGAAGTGATCGTTTGTTCTTCATGTGCACAGAGAGAGCTCATGCCCATTTTTCATTATTTTCCCCTCTAAGTTCTCTCTCCCTCTGTAGTTCTAGGATGCTCTATAATTAGAAGCCAGCCAGGCATCAACTACTTCCTCTGGGCAAGTTTGTGCCTTAACACCTCTCAGTGACCTTCCATGCTAATTAAACTCCGTGTGAGAATAAAGAACATTGGTACTTAACTGAAATAAAAAGCAATTAAGTGGAAACATTTGGAGATGATTGTATGTTAATAAGAAATCTTAATCAATGTGTATACCTATGAGACTCACAGAAGTACCTTTGAAGAAATCACATTTTCTAATCAAACAAAATACAAACTTCCTTGTTTTTAAGATGTGCACAAGCACATAAGTCTTGATTTATTTCACAGGCAGAAGGAAAAATGATCTCTATTATTCTTTTTGTACTTTTCTGAAAATTACTGAAATATCCCTGAAGCAAAGTTTATTTTCTCTAATATATTAATTGAAAGTACTAAAAAGTATTAAAAAGCAGAGCCATCACTTTGCCAACAAACATCTGTATAGTGAAAGCTATGGTTTTCCCAGTAGTTAGTACAAATGTGAGAGCTGGGCTATAAAGAAGGCTGAGTGCCAAAGAACTGATGGCTTCAAATTGTGGTGATAGAAAAGACTCCTGAGAATCCTTTGGACAGCAAGGAGATCAAACCAGTCAATCCTTAAGGAAATCAACCCTGAATATTCATTTCAAGTACTGATGCTGAAGCTCCAATACTTTAGCCGCCTGATACAAAGAACCTACTCTTTAGAAAAAATCCTGATGCTGGGAAAGATTGAAGGCAACAGGAGAAGGGTGCGGCAGAAGATGAGATGGTTAGATAGCATCACCAACTCAACAGACATGAATTTGAGCAAATTCTGGGAGATAGTGAAGGACAGAGGAGACTGGCACGCTGCCAGTCCATGGGGTCATAGAGTTAGACACAGCTTAAAGACTGAACAAAACATCAACAAATTTTATCCAAGAAATCTAAACTTGGGTTTTTTACCTTTCTGAATTGTTTAAGCACATTAGTCATTTGTATTTTAAGTGCACAATAAAACAGAGTAAATGCAGAAAGTTTAGATCAAAAGTTAGTAAACTCTAGTCACAGGCCAAATTTGGCCCTGCCCTTTTCTTCACAGTTCAACAGCTAGGAATGGTTTTTATGTTTGTAAAGAGTTATGGGTAAAAATAAAAAAGAATATGAGACAGGGACCATATGTAACACACAAAGACTAAAATATTTACTATTGGAGGTTTTACAGAAAAAGTTTGCCAATCTTTCATTTGGTTGATAGCCTCAACTGGAATTATTAGTATAACCCACATACATAAAACCATCCTAATTCAAAATAAGATATAGTTAAAATTTTAAAACAAGATATTTAAAATTTAGTCATTAAATAATAAATTAATTCAATAAACATTTATTCCTTCCCAACCATATTCCAAGGAATGTTTGCACAATTAGCTTATTTGTGTCTCACAAATGCCTGAGGTGGAACTCCTGATTCCTACTTTTTTATGAAGAACCACACCCAGGACTAGTTCAGTACATTGTCCTATGGCTGACATTGATATGTCTCTGATTCCAAAAACTGAAAGATTCTCCTTGTATCATACCCCTGGGTTGGGAAACTAGGGTCCCATTTGCTGCATGGCACAGCCAAAAAAATTAAAAACAGCAAGAACATGCAGGAATGCTTCTAATGACCACTGGTGTTTTTTGATTAATAGATAAGTGATTTGATTTAAATGTTAAATTTTGGTAATGAACAAATGCTTTTGAAGCATTTGTTTCTTAAATAAGATATTGACTGGAAGTTTAATACACTCTGGTCGTCTTTCCAAATATTCTCCTTCTCCTATTTCCTGAAATGTGGGTTATACTTCAACCTATTTGACAAGGCTCAAATTAATACAGTCTCTGAATTACCCAGTCCAAATTAGTGAGGTTGCTCATATCAACCACAAATATTTCAACATGCTTTATCTATTCAGGGCATATGATTCCATGCAGAGTAAGTGCAATGGGTGTTTCTGACCCATAAAAAAAGTTTTAACAGCTGTAAATATATGAAAGGAGGACTTAACAACAATCAGAATTCTTTGAGGGCTTCCTTGGTAGTCCAGTAGTTAAGAATCTGCCTTACAGTGTAAGGGACACCAGTTCAATCCCTGGTCTGGTAAGATTCCACATGTTGCAGAGCAACTAAGCCTATGTGCGCAACTACTGAGCCCAAGCAAGTGCTGCAGCTACTGAAGCCTGTGCACCTAGAGCCTGTGATCTACAAGAGAAGCCACCACAATGAGAAGCCCACGCACCACAACAGAGTAGCACCCACTCGCCACAACTAGAAAAAGCCTGCATCCAGCAAGAAGACCCACCATAGCCAAAAATAAAATAGATATATCTTTTTTAAAAATTCTCTGATATTTCTCTAATCTTTGCTAGAAAAATTTGCAAATGCTATTATTTGCAATACTATGATTTGCAAAAATCTACTGAAATTAGCGACCATCCAGATAAACTGAACATACTATCTTCCAGAATACTGTATATTAGATACACATGGACCCCTCATGAATATTCACAGACCCCAAAGGAGCAAAGAATATTGCATATGACATGCCTAAAAATAAATCTTGGCTAATGTTGATAAAGGGAAATATTGGCTGCTAAAATGATGCATTATTCCTCTTTTCACTTCAACGTTTTGTTCCCTACTTTTATTAAGTTCTATTCCCCATCATACTGTTTATATTCGTGTCTTCTACGAGCTTAGTATTGTGTTAGGAACTATGCCATTATATCAAACAACATAGAAGGAGTACATTAGGCCCTCAGGGACCTTAGGATCTATTTTAGAAAGAAAGAATATATTCTGTTGATTCTAAGATTAAATTTTTCCCTATATCAACCTTTCAAATTGAGATACGTCATCCAGTTAGCTACTGACCTGGCTAAACTCAGGCTGTAATTATCATTGCCCAAACATGCTCGAGACTCAGTCCTAGTTATTTACAGCTATCACTTCAGCTGAATTATGTGCATAGTTGGTGCCACATATAGTGAGTTTAATTACATTTGGAATAATTTAAAATATTATCCCATGTCATAGAATGGAACTGAAAAATCTGTGTATTTAGAAAAATTCACTGAAACTGGGCATACATTTTACACAAATGAAGCAAGTAGTTGTTTTTGGAAGAATTCCATATTTTTTATAGTTCCATATTCTATTATAAAGCAAAAATCAGATATGTCATGGCACCTGAAAAAACAAAGATACTCCAAAAAAGTTGAAGATCTGTGACATTTTATTATGTGTATATATAACTGCGATTATATACTAAGCAACGCAAGTGAGAGCAGGAGATTGCCAAACCTTTAAAATAGACGAGAAATTTCAAAACAACAGGAGGCTACTATGATTATTGCTAAGGGACTGCAGTATGCATAGTTCAATTGGCAGCATTTCCTTCTTTCTGTCCTCCTGATGTATAAAATAATGGTATGTCCTGGAAATCATTGTCATCTTCAATCTGACAAAATACAGTACTTACAAAACTAATAACAAGTGAAGCAAGGCAATTTGTACCAAAATCAAATGAGTGGTTTGGATAGTGCAGGACTTTCATAAAGGCCTGGGAAGACTCTGAAATGAAAGAGCTGAACTTTTGGTAAAGACAAGCTGGACTTTAAAAGTTGCAATAAAGTTCACTGCCTGACATTGAGGTATAGACAGAAGGCTGATATGGTTATTATGATCTAGAATAACCACATCAAGAGCAGGAGTTGTGGGTTCAAATCCTCTCTCTGCCACTGACTAGCTGTGGGGTAATCGGTCATAAACTCTCTGACGGCCTCAGTGTTCACATCTGTAAAAAAGCAATAATAACTGTGACCATTTCATAGTCCTGCTGTAAAGATTAAGTGAGCAAATAGATTTAAATGCTTTAAAAAAATCCTTATTGAATAAATCAACAAATATGAAATAAACAAACAAAGTTGGAGTAAAGGTAAAGGTATTGTGGGCAAGGCAAGATCAGAAGCAGATTATCTGCAATGAGATCAAGTCTGGTCTATCCCAGGGCAGGTGAAGACACAGATTTAGCCGCAAGGAAAAATAAAGTTCTGAGAATTCTCACAGACCTCACATACCTCAAAATTATGTAGGTCAGAGTGAGGAATCTGAGTCCTATTCTCTAGTTAATGTGGGTCATGTGGTCTTTATTTCTCCTTCATTTTAGAAGAAAATTTTATTAGGTTTTGAATTCTAGATCAGTAATTTTTTTCTTTCAAACCTTTAAAAGTTTAATATTATTTCATTGTCTTCCAACTGCTATTGTTTCTGTTGGGAAGTTATCAATGACTTCTTATTGAAAGCAATGTAGTTTTAAATACATATATGTGTGTGTGTGTGTGTGTGTGTGTGTGTGTGTGTGTGTGTGTATCTTGTTTGATATCTCCAGGCTTTTTAAAATGTCACTTGAAGTCATTAGTCATTTTTGGAAAATGATTGATCATTACCTCTGATTCTGCCAAAATCTCTCTCTCCTTTGCTTCTGGGATTCTAATTACATCTATAATAGATTTTACAGTCTGCATTATAGATTTTTCACATCTGTTTTATTTTTGCCTCTTTTTTCTGTAGGCTTCAGTTGAAATCTTCTGTCTTGAGCTATCTTTTAGTTCACTAGTTGTGCCTCCTGCTGTTAAATCTATTTATTAAGTTCTTAATTATAGATATTGTATTTTTCAATTTAATGACTTCCCTCTGATCACTTTGTATAAATTCCAATTCTCCAATATAATTATTCATCTTCTGCTCTATTTTCCAGAACATATTAATCATAATTATTCTAAACTCATTGTGTAATAATTCCAATATTTAGTTCACCTATAAGACTGATTATACTGTCTGTGTTTTTGTCATTATTGATGTTATTTGGTTGTACAGTCCTATTACTTGACAAGCCTAGTAGCTTGACCGAACACTAGACATTTATAACTAATTAAAAGTTGTGGATGATTCTTCATTTTCCTATAGGGTTAATCTTTCCTTTGCTGGACAGAGTGAGAGTGAATCCTCTTAATTCATTCAGGAATTGAGCCAAATTAAGGAGATCAACCCTGGGATTTTTTTGGAAGGAATGATGCTAAAGCTGAAGCTCCAGTACTTTGGCCACCTCATGCGAAGAGTTGACTCATTGGAAAAGACTCTGATGCTGAGAGGGATTGGAGGCAGGAGGAGAAGGAGACGACCAAGGATGAGATGGCTGGATGGCATCATGGACTCAATGGACGTGAGTCTAAGTGAACTCCGAGAGATGGTGATAGACAGGGAGGACTGGCATGCTGCGATTCATGGGGTTGCAAAAAGTCGGACACGACTGAGCAACTGAACTGAACTGAACTGAAGGCTGGATTGCTTGTAGGTGTGACAGCTCAGTTGGTATAGTAGCTCCTGCAATGCAGGAGACCCCAGTTTGATTCCTGGGTCTGGAAGATCCCCTGGAGAAGGGAAAGGTTACCCATTCCAGTACTCTGGCCTGGAAAATTCCATGGATTGGAAAGTCCATGGGGTTGCAAAGAGTCAGACACGACTGAGTGACTTTCACTTCCTTTCTTTCAATATACACATATTTGTGGCTTGCTGTTATTTCCAAGGTCTAGTGCCCTAAGACTTTCAGCTGAAAACATAATCTGCTGTCACTTGCTTATTTAACTTATATGCAGAGTACATCATGCAAAGTGCCGGGCTGGATAAAGCACAAGCTGGAATCAAGATTGCTGGGAGAAATATCAATAACATCAGATATGCAGATAACACCACACTTACGGCAGAAAGCAAGAAAAGAACTAAAGAACTTCTTGATGCAAGTGAAAGAGGAGAGTGAAAAAACTGGCTTAAAACTCAGCATTCAGAAAACTAAGATCATGGCATCTGGTTCCATCACTTCATCACAAAAAGATGGGGAAACAATGGAAAGAGTGACAGATTTTATTTTAGGGGGCTCCAAAATCACTGCAGGTGGTGACTGCAGCTATGAAATTAAAAGAGCCTTGCTCCTTGGAATAAAAGCTATGACAAATATAGACAGTGTATTAAAAAGCAGAGGCATTACTTTGCTGACCAAGGTCCATATAGTCACTATGGTTTTTCCAGTAGTCATGTATGGATGTGAGAGTTGGACTATAAAGAAAGCTGAGCGCCAAAGAATTAATGCTTTTGAACTGTGGTGTTGGAGAAGACTCTTGAGAGTCCCTTGGACTGCAAGAAGATCCAACCAGTCCATTCTAAAGGAGATCAGTCCTGGGTGTTCATCGGAAGGACTAACACTGAAGCCAAAGCTCCAATATTTTGCCCACCTGATGCAACAAACTGATTCATTGGAAAAGACCCTGATGCTGGGAAAGATTGAAGGTGGGAGGAGAAGGGGACAACAGAGGATGAGATGGTTGGATGGCATCACTGACTCAAGGGACAAGCTCTGGGAGTTGGTGATAGACAGGAAAGCCTGGCGTGCTGCAGTCCATGGGGTCACAGAGTTGGGCATGCCTGAGTGACTGGACTGAACTGAGTCATTTTAGACTGCCAAATGGTATGATGCCTCTGTCTTCCAGAGTGGCCCTCTGCCTGGTCAAATTTCTTCAGTTCTCAGCCTTCTGTCTATGCCCCAAACCAGCAAATTCTGGAAACACTGGTTATAGGTTATTTTCTCGCTTCTCCACAGTTAACCCCTCTCTGGAATCTTATACTCTATCCTGACTTCTTCAGAAGCTCACTGATGTCTTTAAATTCAGGATTTGTTCATTTTATTTGGTTTTTCTATTTATCTTTGAAAAGATTGTTATTTCACATAAAACTAACCCATCTTACCTAGACAGAGTGACCTCAAACCTATAGGCCTTTAATCAAGAAACTGATATAATGAAAGTGTTATTTGTTAGAGGGTAAAAAGTAGGAGGCAAATTGAGAAAGACAGAACAGACCTTGAAAAATGTGGTAATGGCAGAATTAAAAGGAAACTAGAAAACTGAGGGCATAATTTCTAATCTTTGTTACATCTTCAAGGTAGATACCTATGGCCTCACTTTATAGAGGAATCAATACTTAGATATGCATTATTGTCTTTCCCACCTCCCAAGTCTATATATTTTCTCTATGGCATAGAGTGGTAAAGAATTCACCTACCAATGCAGGAGATGCATGTTCATCCCTGGGTCGGGACAATCCCCTGGAGGAGGAAATGGCAACCTACTCCAGTTTCTTGTCTGGGAAATCTCATAGACAGAGGAGCCTGTTGGGCTACAGTATGGGTTTGCAAAGAGTTGAACACAACCGAGGAACTGAGCACAAGCATACAAGCATATAGTAGACCTTAGTCCGAAGTAGCTCTGCCATCACTGAGCCTCGGTTGTCTGATCTGTCAAATGAGAATATCTAGTTCGTACAACTGTGACCAGTGAGACTAAAACATATGAAAGCAATGATTTAACTATAAAGAGGTATATGTTGTAAGATTAATTGGGATTTCTTTAATCAGGCATGGTAATACACACAGGATGATGCTGTGAAAGTGCTGCACTCAATATGCCAGCAAATTTGGAAAACTCAGCAGTGGCCCGAGGACTGGAAAAGGTCAGTTTCATTCCAATCCCAAAGAAAGGCAATGCAAAAGAATGCTCAAACTACCGTACAATTGTACTAATCTAACACACTAGTAAAGTAATGCTCAAAATTAATACTCTCCAAGCCAGACTTCAGCAATACGTGAACCATGAACTTCCAGATGTTCAAGCTGGTTTTCGAAAAGGCAGAGGAACCAGAGATCAAATTGCCAACATCCGCTGGATCATCAAAAAAGCAAAAGAGTTCCAGAAAAATATCTATTTCTGCTTTATTGATATGCCAAAGCCTTTGACTGTGTGGATCACAAGAAACTATGGAAAATTCTTCAAGAGATGGGAATACCAGACCACCTGACCTGCCTCTTGAGAAACTTACATGCAGTTCAGGAAGCAACAGTTCAAACTGGACATGGAACAACAGACTAGTTCCAAATAGGAAAAGGAGTACATCAAGGGTGTATATTATCACCCTGCTTATTTAACTTCTATGCAGAGTACATCATGAGAAATGTTGGGCTGGAAGAAACACAAGCTGGAATCCAGATTGCTGGGAGAAATATCAATAACCTCAGATATGCGGGTGACACCACCCTTATGGCAGAAAGTGAAGAGAAACTAAAAAGCCTCTTGATAAAAGTGAAAGAGGAGAGTGAAAAAGTTGGCTTAAAGCTCAACATTCAGAAAATGAAAATCATGGCATCTGGTCCCATCACTTCATGAGAAATAGATGGGAAAACAGTGGAAACAGTATCAGACTTTATTTTTGGGGGGCTCCAAATTCACTGCAGATGGTGACTGCAGCCATGAAATTCAAAGACGCTTACTCCTTGGAAGAAAAGTTATGACCAACCTAGAGAGCATATTCAAAAGCAGAGACATTACTTTGCCAGAAAAGGTCCGTCTAGTCAAGGCTATGGTTTTTCCTGTGGTCATGTATGGATGTGAGAGTTGGACTGTGAAGAAAGCTCAGTGCCGAAGAATTAATGCTTTTGAACTGTGGTGTTGGAGAAGACTCTTGAGAGTCCCTTGGACTGCAAAGAGATCCAACCAGTCCATTCTGAAGGAGATCAGCCCTGGGATTTCTTTGGAAGGAATGATGCTAAAGCTGAAACTCCAGTACTTTGGCCACCTCATGCGAAGAGTTGACTTACTGGAAAAGACTCTGATGCTGGGAAGGATTGGGAGCAGGAGGAGAAGGGGACGACAGAGGATGAGATGGCTGGATGGCATCACTGACTCGATGGCCATGAGTCTGAGTGAACTGCGGGAGTTGGTGATGGACAGGGAGGCCTGGCGTCCTGCGATTCATGGGGTCTCAAAGAGTTGGACATGACTGAGCAACTGAAGTAAACTGAGCTGAATACACACAGACATGGAAATGACTTCATGAAGGAAGAAATTTTTTAATTTAAATTTATTTATTTTAATTGGAGGCTAATTGCTTTACAATATTGTATTGGTCTTGCCATACATCAACATGAATCCTCCGTGGTGTACACGTGTTCCCCATACTGAATCCCCCTCCCACCTCCCTCCCCATACCATCCTTCTGGGTCATCCCAGTGCACAAGCCCCAAGCATCCTGTATCCTGCATCAAACCTGGACTGGCGATTCGTTTCTTATATGATATTATACATGTTTCAATGCTATTCTCCCAAATCATCCCAACCTCTCCCTCTCCCACAGAGTCCAAAAGACTGTTCTATCCCTCTCTAGAAATAGTAATACAAGGCACAGCATGCCATGCTGGGCCCCATGGAGAATCATCAGGATTTTCAGGAGGCAAACTGTGAGCAAAAGCCTTTACTATGGTTACTATAGGAAGGGATATCTGAGGCAGGGAGCACAGGCTTAGGATTGGCTAGTTTGAATAATTCCAGTGGGTCTGGGACACAGGGGCTGTCCTTAGTTATCTGGTACTAGGCCCTGATCTGATTGGGGCAGAAGGACAGTGGCCCCAGAATAAGGTAAGGTAAGGTAAAGTCGCTCAGTCGTTTCCGACTCTTTGCGACCCCATGGGCTGTAGCCTACCAGGCTCCTCTGTCCATGGAATTTTCCAGGCAATAGTACTGGAGTGGATTGCCATTTCCTTCTCCAGGGGATCTTCCCGACCCAGGGATCGAACCCAGGTCTCCCACATTGTAGACAGACGCTTAACCATCTGAGCCACCAGGGAAGTCCAATGAGAGCCCAAATAAAGGAAGTGTTGTAGTTTGCATATGAAAGACAAACTCACAGGTGAGTTGTTTGCAATACTTAGGAATTAGCTACCCCTGAGAGAGACAGTCCCTTCTGGGTCAGCAGGACTTGAGAATCAAAATGCAGAAAGAAAACATGATTAACACAGTAATGCATTTATAGTATAGTAGTATAGTCTACTATAACAATACTGAAGCAGTTATCTTTCTCGAGTACTAATATTCTGCTAACTCTGAGCTCATGAAGAATAGTGGAAGAGTCACTTTGGTTGCCTATGATGAGATGTATATATAGACAGTCAGCTCTTCATGGAGACTCTTACGCTCAAGGGGGACAAAATAGGAATCTGTGTTCTCTTGAGTAAACATTATATTTATAATGGCATCAGTGATATCTCACTAATTCAGTGTTATAAAATCTCTAAAATATGATATTGATGACAATTGTATTTCAATTAATAACTTTAAAATTTCATGTTTTTAGCAGTTGTTTCTTGTTATACAAATAATTATTTTCTCAAAAGAAGTATCACACCAGAAGCATATTTTTTAAATACATTGCACTGTACAGATTATCCCCATTGTTTGTTTTTATTAAATTCTCTATCTCAATCTTAAACACTTTGTCATTTGGGCAAACTAAGAAATTAACTTCCTTCTCAAGTACAAATGCTTGTGGGAGCAGTTTTCCCAGCATGGGAGTCTGTTAGTCCCAGATGTATAAAGAAAAAAAAAGTGCCCATGCAGTACAATACTGTTTTCCTAAACGGTGGGCAATTAAACTAAACAGTTTCAGAACTGCATAATTTATTAGTTCAAAACCAAAGTATATATCATAACAATCAATCCCAAATGATAAAGAATTTTATTTTCCAATTATTGGAAGAATTCATCTCTTTTTACAGAATGCAGTATGTTTCCATAATACAATAAACTCGTTACCCATCTGCTGCCTTCAAAGTGTAACACATATTTTGTAATCTCCAGTAGGTCAGACATTATGTCTCAAATCCTATTCTCCTGTGCCACACACAGCAAACAAATACTGTTTTGGCTTCTTAGTGGCAGTCAAAATTGTGATGTTTACAAGTGTACTATCTTATAAACTCTATAAGGCAGTTAGAAAGGAAAAACTATAAAATTCCTGGCCAAATGTCTCCAGGAGTCTATCTAAAGAAAATGTTAATTATCAAGTCACCTTGTGCTAATAGTGAGGAAAGGCTAATTCCAGCAACAACCATGCCTTCTTCCTGTAATTCACTCATAGCACACAAAAAAATTCCTAAGAATTAGAAAGCATTTTTGCCTTATTATGTTGTTATGAATACTACTCAACAAATATAAAGCTCAAATATAGTACACCTACATTCAGGATCAGCTAAGGAATCTGCCAGGCCTAGTACAAACTGAAATTGAAGGGTGCCTGTCTATGTTCATGTGTCACCCTCTCACATGAGGGACACGTCAGAGACTACCACAAATCCCCAGTGAAATACTTTTCACCACTCCTCACTAGGCCTGTCCCTGAAACAGACACAATGACACTATTTCCCTATCTTATTTCTTTTATTTCTGTATCAAGTGTTTGGGTGAACTCCTTCACAATCCCCATTTAGCCACTGTCAAGTTAGACATTTTATCTGTAATTTATCCAAAATATCTGTTTTGCACAGAAAAAAAAAATGCCTTTGTGGGTCTTTTCAAACACCAGTCATGAGAACTAGCAGTTGGTTCACTTTTCAGGGCCAGTCACAAAGCTGGATGGCCCTTCATTTTCATGGACAAATTGGTGGGTTTGGGAAAGCAGGAATGAAGGTACATTTGAGATGGGCACAACTGTTCTACATAAAAGTGGGAGACAAATGTGCTGTTTGAGGAGTAATTTAGGAAGGCTAGAACAAGGAGAAGAGAGGGGGAGAAGATGCAGGAAACAAGCTTTGTGATATGCTCTATGATTCTTTTTCTTAACCCCAAGGTTATCAACAAGATGTGTATGACTGGGTATTTCTGAAACTCAGAACAAAGAAAACGCAGAGTGCTACCCTGGGTTTCTATGGCACATAACAGTGGCAACTAATGCAAAAGAAACACAAGGATGACTAAGGACTCTTAAGAGCAAGAGAAACTTCAGCCATTAGTCACTCCTATAAGGAAGAATGGGAATTTTGGACTTCCATGGGCCATGAAATTAAAGAACTAGAGCCACACTTTCTAGTTGCAGAGGTAATGGGTATTCCAAAGTCCCAAGTGACTCATATTAATAATCATGAGAGCTTTACTGTGTGCCAGCCCTCATGATCACAACCCCACACCCATCAGCTCTTCTACTCATTCAACAATCCTATCAGAGATACTATTTTGCAGACAATGCAAATAGGACACAAGGAGATTACAGAATTTTCCCAGGATCAGACACTTACTAAATATTGGAGATTAGACCAGAAAACAGGCAATCAACTTCCAAAACTAACGACTAGTCTAAAACTCTATCTCTTGTGATGTCCCATAGGGTCCAGGAAAGTAGATACTATCATTCAGAACTTACAAGTGAAGGAACTGAAGTCAGAAACATTAAGTACTTATTCAAGGAAGCTAGTCAGTGGCAGAATCAGGATCAAAATAGATGTGGCTGATTCCACACCTTTGCTTTTCCTCCCTTTTGGCTCATCTGGACATAGTACCAAGGTTTATCTTCTAGCCCGGTCCTTCATGGTCTGTGCAACCTGAGCAAATCACCAAGCCTGCTGGACTCTTCTTTTTCTCATCTGTCATATTGCAATTATAACCACTTTGAAGTATTTCTTATAGGATATAAAATAAGACATGTGAGCAGGAATGTATTATGCAAATATATAGTGTATTTCCTGCTGCTGTTTTGGAATGAGAGGACAGTACTTCCCATGATGCTTTTCACTCCCCCATTGCTCCATATATACTAAGGAGAGAAGGAAGAGATATATCTTTTGAACAATGTTAATTTCATCCCACGGCTTTTGATTATTCATCCCTCTGAGTGATCCAGTCTCATTACATTCAGTCATTCTCTCTAAATGCTTGGCAGGCATCCAAACAGTTATTTGTTCAACTCAATAATCTAAGTTTATTGTCTTAAATAAATCACACCTGACAAATAACTCATGCTTCAAAATGATCTTTAAAAATGAGTACTAAAGTGACATTGTCAATTCCAAAAATCACAGGTAATTTTAAGGCTTTTAACAAAACAACTTAAAAGCTTGACATTTTAATTTATTGCTATACTGCTTCCTATAACTGTACTTTGACTGGTTTTCACTACATACTAGGCAGTAATTTTTTTCATGTGAAATATAATTTACACTTTAAGAAGATATGAGCTATCAGGGGTGTAAGCACGAGCAAGGTAAACATAAAACTTTTCTTGAGGAGCCAATGCTTCACTTCATTTAATTTTCACATTTTTAAAATGTTAATATCAGAGGCCACAAATGTATAAAAAGCAGGGTATATCTAAGTTCCATAAAAAGATATTGGACACTCATTTGTATAATCTTGGAAGCACACCGAGGAGTGTGACAAAATATATTTCTCATTGTATGTTATAAAAATAAAAGAAAACCAGATTAATAATATGAATTGTCACACATATTGGACTTTAGAAGCTACACTAGGAACAGATAAAGTAATAAAGTAACGTCTAACCAACTTGAACAATGTAAGGTTAAAATCAGGCTTCCTGATACACCACATTAAAAAGTTGAAAGATAAAAAACCATAAGATTTCTTTCCTTCTACTAATTTTGGGTGTTTTTTTCTTCCTCTTTCTCTTCCTTCTTCCTCTTTACACCACTTTAGGTGTAAAGTTAGGTTGTCTATTCAATGTTTTTCTTGTTTCTTGAGGTAGGATTGTATTGCAATAAACTTCCCTCTTAGAACTGCTTTTGCTGCCTTCCCATAGGTTTTTGAGTTGTCATGTTCTCATTGTCATTTGTTTTGAGAAATTTTTGGATTCCTTCAGTAACCTGTTATTTAGAAACATGTTGTTTAATCTCCATGTGTTTGTGTTTCTTACCGTTTTTTTTTCTTGTAATTGATATCCAGTCTCATAGCATTGTGGTTGGAGAAGATGCTTGATATGATATCAATTTTCTTAAATTTACTGAGGTTTTTTTTGTGACCCAAGACGTGGTCTATCCTGGAGAATGTTCCATGTGCACTTGAAAAGAAGGTATATTCTTCTGAATTTGGATGGAATGTCCTGAAGATATCAATGAGATCCATCTCATCTAATGTATCATTTAAGACTTGTGTTTCCTTATTAATTTACTGATTTGATGATCTGTCCATTGATGTGAGTGGGGTGTTAAAGTCTCCTACTGTTATTGTGTTACTGCCAATTTCTCCTTTTATGTCTGTTACTGTTTCTTTTATGTATTAAAGTGCTCCTATGTTGGGTACATATATATTTAAAATTTTTATGTCTACTTCTTGGATTGACCCCTTGATCATTATGTAGTGTCCTTCCTTATCTCTTGTAATCTTCTTTAAGCTCTATTTTGTCTGATATGAGGATTGCTACTCCAGCTTTCTTTTGCTTCTCATTCGCATGGAATATATTTTTCCATCCGCTTATTTTCAGTCTCTATGTGTCTTGAGGTCTGAAGTGGGTTTATTATAAACAGCATATATATGGGTCTTATTTTTGTATCCATTCAGCCAATCTGTGTCTTTTGGTTGGAGCATTTAATCCATTTATATTTAAAGTAACTATTGATATATAGGTTCCCATTGCCATTTTCTAATTGTTTGGGGTTGATTTTGTAGATCTTTTTTCATCTGTTGTATTTCCAGAAATAAATGAAAAAGAAATGAAAGAAACAATAGTAAAGTTTCATAAAACTAACAGCTGGTTCTTTGAGAAGATAAACAAAATTGGCAAACCCTTAGCCAGACTCATCAAGAAAAAAAGAGAGAAGAATCAAATCAACAAAATTAGAAATGAAAAAGGAGAGGTTACAACAGACAATTCAGAAATAAAAAGGATTATAAGAAACTATTGTGAACAACTATATGGCAATAAAATAGATAACCTGGAAGAAATGGACAGATTCTTAGAAAAGTTCAATCTTCCAAGACTGAACCAGGAAAAAATAGAAATTATGAACAACCCAGTTACAAGCACTGAAATTGAAGCTGTGACCAAAAATATCCCAAAAAACAAAAGCCCAGGACCAGATGGTTTCACAGGAGAATTCTATCAAACATCAGAGAAGAGCTAATGCCTATCTTTCTAAAACTCTTTCAAAAAATTGCAGAGGAAGGAACACTTTCAAATTCATTCTACGAGGGCACTATCACCCTGCTACCAAAACCAAAGAACACAAAAAAAGAAAACTCTAGGCCAATATCACTGACGAACATATTTGCAAAAATCCTCAACAAAACTTTAGCAAACAGAGTTCAGCAACATATCAAAAAGCTCATACACCATGATCAAGTTTGGTTTATTCCATGGATACAAGGATTCTTCAATGTATGGAAATCAATCAATGTGATACACCATGTTAACAAATTGAAACATAAAAACCATATGATCATCTCAATAGATGCAGTAAAAGCCTTTGACAAAATTCAGCAACTATTTATGATTAAAACTCTTCAAAAAAATGGGCATAGAAGGAACCTACCTCAACCGAGGAAAGGCCATATATGATAAGCCTACAGCAAACATTATTCTCAGTGGTGAAAAACTGAAAGCATTCCCCTTAAGATCAGGAACAAGACAAGGGTGTCCATTTTCATCACTATTATTCAACATACTTCTGGAAGTCCTAGAAGCAGCAACCAGAGAAGAAAAAGAAATAAAAGTAATCCAGATCAGAAAGAAGAAGTAAAGCTCTCATTGTTTGCAGATGACTGACACTGTACATCAGTTCAGTTTAGTTCAATCATTCAGTCATGTCCAACTCTTTGGACCCCATGAATCACAGCATGCCAGGCCTCCTTGTCCATCACCAACTCCCGGAGTTTACCCAAACTCATGTCCATCGAGTTGGTGATGCCATCCAGCCATCTCATCCTCTGTCGTCCCCTTCTCCTGCCCCCAATCCCTCCTAGCATCAGAGTCTTTTCCAATGGGTCAACTCTTCACATGAGGTGGCCAAAGTACTGGAGCTTCAGCTTTAGCATCATTCCTTCCAAAGAAATCCCAGGGCCAGTCTCCTTCAGAATGGACTGGTTGGATCTCCTTGCAGTCCAAGGGACTCTCAAGAGTCTTCTCCAACACCACAGTTCAAAAGCATCAATTCTTCGACGCTCAGCTTTCTTCACAGTCCAACTCTCACATCCATATATGAACACAGGAAAAACCATAGCCTTGACTAGATGGACCTTTGTTGGCAAAGTAACATCTCTGCTTTTCAATATGTTATCTAGGTTGGTCATAACTTTCCTTCCAAGGAGTAAGCATCTTTTAATTTCATGGCTGCAATCACTATCTGCAGTGATTTTAGAGCCCCCAAAAATAAAGCCTGATACTGTTTCCACTGTTTCCCCATCTATTTCCCATGAAGTGATGGGACTGGATGCCATGATCTTTGTTTTCTGAATGTTGAGCTTTAAGCCAACTTTTTCACTATCCACTTTCACTTTCATCAAGAGGCTTTTTAGCTCCTCTTCACTTTCTGCCATAAGGGTGGTGTCATCTGCATATCTGAGGTTATTGATATTTCTCCCAGCAATCTAGATTCCAGCTTGTGCTTCCTCCAGCCCAGCGCTTCTTATGATGTACTCTGCATATAAGTTAAATAATCAGGGTGATAATATACAGCCTTGACGTACTCCTTTTCCTATTTGAAACCAGTCTGTTGTTTCATGTCCTGTTCTAACTGTTGTTTCCTGACCTGCATATAGGTTTCTCAAGAGGCAGGTCAGGTGGTCTGGTATTCCTTTCTCTTTCAGAATCTTCCACAGTTTATTGTGATCCACACATTCAAAGGCTTTGGCATATCAATAAAGCAGAAGTCGATGTTTTTCTTGAACTCTCTTGATTTTTCCATAATCCAGTGGATATTGGCAATTTGATCTCTGGTTCCTCTGCCTTTTCGAAAACCAGCTTGAACATCTGGAAGTTCACGGTTCACATATTGATAAAGCCTGGCTTGGAGAATTTTGAGGATTACTTTACTAGCGTGTGAGATGAGCGCAATTGTGTGGTAGTTTGAGCATTCTTTGGCATTGCCTTTCTTTGGGATTGGAATGAAAACTGACCTTTTCCACTTTTGGCCACTGCTGAGTTTTCCAAATTTGCTGGCATATTGAGTGCAGCACTTTCACAGCATCATCTTTCAGGATTTGAAATAGCTCAACTGTACATAGAAAACCCTAAAATAGTATTAGAAAATTACTAGAGCTAATTAGTGAATTTAGCAAAGTTGCAAGATACAAAATCAATACACAGAAATCACTTGCATTCTTATATACTAACAATGAAAAGTCAGAAAGAGAAGTTAAGGAATCAGTCCCACTCACCATTGCAACAAAAAGAATTAAATATCCAGGAATAAACTTACCTAAGGAGATGAAAGAACTGTACACAGAAAATTGTAAGACACTAATGAAAGAGAAGAGATGGCTGGATCGCATCACTGACTCAATGGACATGAGTTTGAGCGAACTCTGGGAGTTAGTGATGGACAGGGAGGCCTGGTGTTCTGTGATTCATGGGGTCCCAAAGAGTCAGACATGACTGAGTGACTGAACTGAACTGAATGAAAGAAATCAAAGATAACATAAACAGATGGAGAGATATTCCATGTTCCTGGGTAGGAAGAATCAATACTGTGAAAATGACTATACTACCAAATTCAATCTACAGATTTAGTGTAATCCCTATCATATTTCCAATGGCAGTTTTCACAGAACTAGAACAAAAAATTTCACAATTCATATGGAAACACAAAAAACCTCAACTAGCCAAAGCAGTCTTGAGAAAGAAGAATGGAGCTGGAGAAATCAAGCTTCCTGACTTCAGGTTATACTACGAAGCTACAGTCATCAAGACAGTATGGTACTGGCACAAAAACAGAAGTATAGTCCAATGGAACAAGATAGAAAGCCCAGAAATAAACCCACGCACCTATGGGTACCTTATTTTTGACAAAGGAGGCAAGAATAAACAGCCTCTTCAATAAATGGTGCTGAGGAAACTGGACAGCTACATGTAAAAGAATTAAATTAGAATACTTCCTAACACCAAACACAAAATAAACTCAAAATGGATTAAAGACCTAAATGTAAGACCAGAAACTATAAAACTCTTAAAGGAAAACAGGCAGAACAATTGATGACATAAATCAAAGCAAGATCCTCTATGACCCACCTCCTAAAGTAACAGAAATAAAAGCAAAAGTAAACAAGTGGGACCTGATTAAACTTAAAAGCTTTTGCACAGCAAAGGAAACTATATGCAAGGTGAAAAGAAAACCCTCAGAATGGGAGAAAATAATAGCACGTGAAACAACTGACAGAGGATTAATTTCCAAAATATACAAGCAGCTCATACAACTCAATACCAGAAAAACAAACAATCAAAAAGTGGGAAAAAGACCTAAACAGATATTTCTCCAAAGAAGACATACAGATGGCTAACAAATACATGAAAAGATGCTCAACATCGCTCATCATTGGAGAAACGCAAATCAAAACTACAATGATATATCACCTCAAAATGGTCAGAATGGCCTCATTAAAAAGTCTACAAACAATAAATGCTGGAGAGGGTGTGGAGAAAAGGAAACGCTCTTGCACTGCTGGTGAGAATGTAAATTGATACAGCCACTATGGAAGATGGTATGGAGATTCCTTTAAAAACTGGGAATTTAAAACACCATATGACCCAGCAATCCCACTCCTAGGCATATATCCTGAGGAAACCAAAATTGAAAAAGACATATGTATCCCATTGTTCATTGCAGCACTATTTACAATAGCTAGAACATGGAAGCAACCTAGATGTCCATTGACAGATGAATGGATAAAGAATTTGTGATACACATACACAATGGAATATTACTCAGCCATAAAAAGGAATGCATTTGAGTAGTTCTGATGAGGTGAATGAACACAGAATCTATTATACAGAGTGAAGTGAGTCAGAAAGAGAAAGACAAATACTGTATTCTAACACAAATATACAGAATCTAGAAAAATGGTACTGAAGAATTTATTTATAGGGCAACAATAGAGAAACAGACTTAGAGAATAGACTTATGGACGTGGGGAGAGGGTAGGAGAGGGTGAGATGTATGGAAAGAGTAACATGGAAACTTACATTACCATATGTAAAATAGATAGCCAACAGGAATTTGCTGTATGGCTCAGGAAACTCAAACAGGGGCTCTGTGTCAACCTAGAGGGAGGGATGGGGAGGGAGGTGGATGGGGGGATATATGTATACCTATGGCTGATTCATGTTGAGATTTGACAGAAAACAGCAAAATTCTGTAAAGCAATTATCCTTCAATAAAAATAAACTAATTTTTTAAAAACCACATGATTGTGTAGAGAAAGCCTTTGACAATATTCAATACCTACTTATGATTGAAAAAAAAAAAAACTCTGGGGTGGGAGGTGGGAGGGGGGTTCATGTTTGGGAACTCAGGTACACCCATGGTGGATTCATGTCAATGTATGGCAAAACCAATACAGTATTGTAAAGTAAAATAAAGTAAAAATAAAAATTTTAAAAAAAGATATATTTACAAGAAAGAAGAGGACTGGATTATTAAAATAAAAAGAAAAACAGAAGAAAAGCATCATAATGAAGAACTTATAAATTTCAAGATAGAAATAATTAAAAAAATTTTTTTAATTTCACAATTTCCAATGCTCTCTTAAAACAATTTTAAAGTTTTGGCATTGCAGCAGAAATAAAGAATGTACTCTGGATTTTGTTAAAAAAAAAAAAAAAACAACTCCAGAAAGCAGACAGGAACATACCTCAACATGATAAAAGTGATATATGACAAACCCACAGAAAACATTATCCTCAATGGTGAAAAATGGAAATCATTTCCCCTCTAAAATCAGGAATGTGACAAGGGTGCCCACTCTCACCACTACTATTCACCATAGTTCTGGAAGTCCTAGCCACAGTAATCAGAGAAGAAAAAGAAATAAAAGAAATCCAGATTGGAAAAGAAGAAAACTCTCACTGTTTGCAGATGACATTATCCTCTACATAGAAACCCTAAAGATACCACCAGAAAATTACTAAAACTAATCAGTGAATAGAGTAAATTTGCAGGATGTAAAATTAATGCACAGAAATCCCTTGCATTACTATATACTAACAATGAAAAAACAGAGAAAGTAATGAACAATCCCATTCACCATTACAATGAAAACAATAAAATACTTAGAAATAAATTTACCTAAAGAAACAAAAGACCTATTATAGAAAACTATAAAACACTGATGAAAGAAATCAACAATGACATATATAGATGGAGAAATATACCATGTTCACAGATTAGAAGAATCAATATAGCAAAAATGAGTTTACTCCCCCAAAGCAATCTATATATTCAATGCAATTCCTATCAAGCTACCAATGGTATTTTTCACAGAACTAGAACAAATAATTTCACAGTTTGTATGCAAACACAAAAAAATCTCAAATAGCCAAAGCAATCTTGAGAAAAAAGAATGGAACTGGAGGAATCAACCTTCCTAACTTCAGACTATACTACAAAGCTACAGTCATCAAGACAGTTGGATACCTTATTTTTGACAAAAGAGGCAAAAATATACAGTGGAGAAAAGACAATCTCTTTAACAAGTGGTGCTGAGAAAACTGGTCAACCACATGTAAAAGAATGAAACTAGAACACTTTCTAACATCATACACAAAAACAAACTCAAAATGGATTAAAGATCTAAGACCAGAGCTATAAAACTCTTAGAGGAAAACAGAGGCAGAACATTCTCTGACATAAATCCCAGCAAAATCCTCTATGACCCACCTCCCAGAGTAATGGAAATAAAAACAAAAATAAACAAAAGGGACCTGATTAAACTTAAAAGCTTCTGCACAATGAAGAAAACTATAAGCAAAGTGAAAAGGCAGCCTTCAGAATGGGAGAAAATGATAGCAAATGAAACAACTGACAAAGAATTAATCTGAGAATATACAAGCACCTCATGCAACTCAATTCCAGAAAAACAAACAACCCAATCAAAAATTGGGCTGAAGAACTAAACAGACATTTCTCCAAGGAAGACATCCAGATGGCTAACCAACACATGGAAAGATGCTCAACATCACTTGTTATTAGAGAAATGCAAATCAAAACCACAATGAGGTATCATTTCATGCAAGTCAGAATGGCTACCACCAAAAAGTCTACAAACAATAAATGCTGGAGAAGGTGTGGGGAAAAGTAGGAATGCGAACTGGTACAGCCTCTATGGAGAAGAGTATGGAGATTCCTTAAAAAACTGGAACTAGAACTGCCATATGACCTAGCAGTCCCATTACTAGGCATACACACCAAGAAAATCAGAAGTGAAAGAGACACATGTACATCAGTATTCACTGAAGCGCCTTTTACCATAGCTAGGACATGAAACAACGTCCACCAGCAGATAAATAGATAAGGAAGCTGTGGTATATATACACAATGGGATATTACCCAGCTATAAAAAAGAATGCAATTGAGTCAGTTCTAATGAGGTGGATGAAACTGAAGCCTATTATACAGAGTGAAGTGAATCAGAAAGAGAAACAGCAATATAGTATATTAACACATATATATGGAATTTAGAAAGACAGTAAATACAATCCTATATGCAAGGCAACAAAAGAGACACAGATGTAAAGAACAGACTTTTGGACTCTGTGAGAGAAGGCAAGGGTGGAATGACTTGAGAGAGTAACACTGAGACATTTATATTACCATAGGTAAAATAGATGACAAGTGCAAGTTCAAAGCATGAGGCAGGGTACTCAAGGCCAGTGCTCTGGGACGACCCAGAGAAATAGGGTGTAAAAGGAGGTGGGAGGAGAGTTCAAGGATGGGGAAACACATGTGCACCCATGGGTGATTCATGTCAATGTATGAAAAAAAAAAAAAAAACAATATTGCAAAGACATTATTCTCCAATTAAAATAAATTAATTAATTAAAGTAAGTTGGGCTTCCCTGGTGGCTCAGACAGGGTTGAGAAAATCTCCTGGAGAAGGGAATGGCAACCCACTCCAGTATTCTTGCCTAGAGAATCCCATGGACAGAGGAGCCTGGAGGGTACAGTCCATGGGGTTGCAAAGAGTTAGACAAAACTGAGTGACTAAGCACAGTGCAAGATTAAAATCAATGAATAAGTAGATGTTTTTACTTACTCTTTAATCATAAAGAATGTTTATAATTTCAATAAGTGAAAGTTATCATGTCTTAGTGGAGGAATGTATTGGCATGAATAACCCACAAGAGGATATCATCAAAACAATTTATACTAAATATATGAGTTCTTTGCTCTTTATTTGGATGTAAGCTTTGGGCACAACCAATTTTGTGTGATGTTAGGCAAAACAGTTGTCTGCGGAGGTCTTACAAAAATCTCAGAAAAGAAGAGAGGTGAAAGACAAAGGAGAAAAGAAAAGATATACTCATCTGAACGCAGAGTTCCAAAGAATAGCAAGGAGAGATAAGAAAGCCTTCCTCAGTGATCAGTGCAAAGAAATAGAGGAAAACAATGGAATGGAAAAGACTAGAGATCTCTTCAAGAAAATTAGAGAGACAAAAGGAACATTTCATGCAAAGATGAGCTCGATAAAGGACAGAAATGGTATGGACCTAACAGAACCAGAAGATAGTAAGACAAGGTGGCAAGAATACACAGAAGAACTATACCAAAAAGATCTTAATGACTCAGATAACCATGATGGTGTGATCCCTGACCTAGAGCCAGAATTCTACAGTGTGAAGTCAAGTAGGCCTTAGGAAACACCACTATGAACAAAGCCAGTGGAGGTGATGGAATTCCAGTTGAGCTATTTTCAATCCTAAAAGATGATGCTGTGAGTGTGCTGCACTCAATATGCCATCAAATTTGGAAAACTCAGCAGTGGCCACAGGACTGGAAAAGATCAGTTTTCATTTCAATCCCAAAGAAAGGCAATGTCAAAGAATGTTCAAACTACTGCACAATTGCACTCATTTCACATGCTATCAAAGTAATGCTCAAAATTCTCCAAACTAGGCTTCAACAGTATGTGAACCATGAATTTCCAGATGTTCAAGCTGGATTTAAAAAAAAAAAGAAGAAGAAGAAGAACCAGAGATCAAATTGCCAACATCTGTTGGATCATGAAAAAAGAAAGAGAATTCCAGAAAAACATCTATTTCTGCTTCACTGACTATGTTAAAGCCTTTGACTGTGTGGATCACAACAAACAACAGAAAATTCTTTTAAGATGTGGGAATACTAGACCACCTTACCTGCCTTCTGAGAAACCTGTATGCAGGTCAGAAGCAACAGTTAGGACTGGACATGGAACTATGGACTAGTTCCAAATTGGGAAAGGAGTACATCAAGGCTGTATGTTTTCATCCTGCTTATTTAACCTATATGCAAAGTACATCATGTAAATATGCCAGGCTGGATGAAGCACAAGCTGCAATCAAGACTGCCAGGAGAAACATCAATAACCTCAGATACGCAGAAGATACCACCCTTATGGCAGAAAGTGAAGAAGAACTAAAGAGCCTCTTGATGAAGATGAAAGAGGAGAGTCAAAAGCTGACTTAAAATTGAACATTCAAAAAACAAAGATCATGGCATCTGGTCCAATCATGTCATGGCAAATAGATGGGGAAACAGTGGAAACAGTGACAGACTTTATTTTCTTGGACTCTAAAATCACTGCAGATGGTGACTACAGCCATGAAATTAAAAGATGCTTACTCCTTGGAAGAAAAACTATGACAAACCTAGACAGCATATGAAAAATCAGAGACATTACTTTGCCGACAAAGATCCATATAGTCAAAGCTATGGTTTTCCCAATAGTCATGTATGGGATGTGAGATTTGTACCATAAATAAGGTTGAGTGCCAAAGAATTGATGGTTTTGAACTGTGGCATTGGAGAAGACTCTTGAGATTTCCTTGGAGAGCAAGATCAAACCAGTCAATTCTAAAGGAAATCAACCCTGAATATTCATTGGAAAGACTGATGCTGAAGCTCCAATATTTTGGCCACGTGATGTGAAGAGACGACTCATTGGAAAAGACCCTGATGCTTTGGGAAAGACTGAAGACAGGAGGAGAAGAGGGCTACAGAGGATGAGATGGTTGGGTGGCATCACGAACTCAATGGACATGAGTTTGAACAAGCTCCAGGAGATGGTGAAAGACAGGGAAGCCTGGCATGCTACAGTCCATGAAGTCACAAAGAGTGAGACTCAAGTGAGGGACTGAACAACAATAACTAAATAATGGGTATAAACTGGAAATATCCAATTAAGAATAATTGGTAAAACTGGTACAATTTCCCATTGTTTTTCCTAGCTCATTAAGCTTCCTCTTCCATGACAGAACAGAGAATATATTATGATTAATCCAAAGCGCTAACCTAAAACTAACCTGCGTTCTCCCCCTGACTGCTTAACTACTTTCTCATTCAGTTAGAAGTCAATATAAAACTAGGTAGCTTAATTTAAATGGTCCTCCCTTTGGTCTGTCCTCAAGTAATCATCATCCTCATGCCCAAAAAAGACAGAAAGAAAGCAAATTAAGTGCCCATATGAATACACTGGAATCAAGATATGCTGTAGTCCATGTTCCAGCAGATAACTGAGAACAGAATGTTTTGTGATTAAATATAACACATTCCATGCAATGTTATGTCTCAGTAAGCATAATTTTGTAATATAGTAACTAGATCCAAAAAGAGAGCCTTAAATTACTTAGATAGAAACTTATTTACAACGTTGAACTTTTCTGTCAGATTCAGATTGTGATGAATTGACTTATAATTTTATTATTAGTTTAAAATATTAACAGAATAGGTTTTCAAATGTATTGCTCAACATTTGCCTCATATTAATAATTAAAGTAATAGACTGTTAAGTGCTTATGTAATAAAAATAACAATTCAGGGTTATTTTGAATACCACGTATTGACTGTTTAACTTGTTTTCATATTCAACCACCCACAGGGATGCCTACATTTCTTTAGGAGGAATAAATATGTTTCCTCCACATAGGAATATTTCAGGTCACCCTAAGGAAGTCAAACTCTAGCATATGACACAGTTACCTGGTACTATGGGGACTATCCACCAGAAAACCCAGGTAATTTAGACAAAGATATAGGCTTCTTTTTTTAACTTGAAATTATAGGGTCAGCAGAGTAGAAGGTCCTAAAGGCATCGGCTAATTAAGCAATCCTCTGCTGCGCTGGGGATATTTAGAGATTTCATTTTAAAAGTAACCCATGGATCAAATAGTGTAGACACACACACATACATGCATGCATACACAGACACAGGTAGATGAGTGCATGTAAAGACTGGGGAAAGGAATAAGATCTGGAATCTAATTACTCGCATTGTATTAATGTCAGTTACCTCATTTTTATGTTGTAATGCAGTTACATAAGATGTCACCATTTAAGAGAATGTAGTCAAAGGGTACATGGGACTCTATGTACTGTTTTTGTAACTTTCTGTGAATAGACAATTATTTCAAAATAAGTTTTGTTTTTGTTGTTGTTTTATGAAGTATCTCCATAGATAATTCTGCCTCAGTGAACTGACACATTACTACATTTTGAATTCTAGATCAGTATCATGGGAAAAGATCTAAATGGAAATTATTAAAACAACAAGGCATTAATTTGCTGTCATTGCCACCACTTTTTGATCCAAAGACCTGGATTCAGTCCCTGGGTTGGGAAGATCCTCTGGAGAAGGGAAAGGATACCTACTCCAGTATTCTGGCCTGGAGAATTCCATGGACTATAGTCCATGGGGCCACAAAGAGTCAGACACAACTGAGCGACTTTCACTTTAAAAAGTAAACAACTAAATTTAGATTAAGATTAGCATCATAATTAGTGGTGTGCTTTTAAATGTTTCAACAACCAGTTCTTGAGTAGGGAGCCCTGGGATTGTAGCATTTGTCATATGCCATAGTGTAAATGTTCCACCATGGCCAGCTGCAAACTACAAATGTAATAAGTGGCTCACAAATTCCTAAAAATTCAGCAATCAGTTCTCATATGAAAACTGCTTCATCAGGAAGGAGAATGAGCTCTTAGTAGGTATATATCCTCGGTTCCTTTGACTCTCTGTCCCACAGGGAGGGTCACAGCAGGACAAGGGCCAGAACTGAGCCTCTGTGACTCAGGTTCCCTCTTGTTTAGCTCTAAATCATCTTATAGAACAGCTTCATCTTGCCCAATCCTCTTCCGTCCATTTATTTTATATCTGAACCAGAATTCAGCCAAGATCAGAAGTATCTGATAAGAGTTATAGAGACAAGCTCATCGTGGATTATTTACTGGGGCAATTTCTATTTCAATGGTTTTCCTACCATATCACATAGCAGAAACATGCCATGGGCTGTAACCAATTTGCTTATCACTGACTTTAAAGAACCAAAGCACCTTTTTATATTAGTACCCAGTACATTCCAGTAATCACTCTCACAAATGAAGAATGAGAGCTTCTTCAGAGATTTTGTGTTCTTGGCTGAAAATTCATTTCTCTTCTGTCAGAAAGAATCATGCTTTATGACAAAGCAGGTGTCTTTGCGGGATAGGACAGCAACTGAGCAGTGGGAGAGTCCAAGGATACTTAGCTAGGCAAACCAGATTCTTCTGAGCATTCACATGTGGTGATTGGTGCCAACATCAACCTAACCATAGCTGGCTAGTCCCATATAAAAAGTTTAATACACATACAGAACGCTAATAGGCACATGAAAAGATGCTTGACATTGCATATTATTAGAGAAATGCAATCCAAAACTACAATGAGGTATTACCTCACATTGGTCAGAATGGCCATCTTTGAAAAGTCTACAAATAACAAATACTAGACAGGATGTAGAGCAAAAGGAACCTTTCTATACTGTTGGTGGGAATGTAAGTTGGTACAGCCACTATGGAAAACAGTATGGAGGTTCCTCAAAAAACTAAAAATAGAGTTGGCATATGATTCAGTAATCCCACTCCTGTGCAAATATCCAGACAAAACTATGGTCCTAAAAGATACATGTTTCCCTCTGTTCATAGCAGCACTGTTTACAATAGCCAAGACATGGAAACAACCTAAATGTCCATCAACAGATAAATGGACAAAGAAGATGTGTTACATACATACAATGGAATATCACTTAGCCATAAAACAGAATGAAATAATTCCATTTGCAACTACATAGATGGACCTAAGATTATCATACTAAGTGAATGTAAGTCAGAAAGAGAAAGACAAATATTGTAGATCATTTAACTGTGGAATCTAAAACATGACACAAACGAACTTATAAAACAGAAATAGACTCACAGACATAGAGAACAGACTTGTGGTTTTCAAGGGCAGGGGTGGGGGAGAGTTGGATTGGGAGTTTGGGACTGGCAGGTGTGAAATATACAGAATGATTAAACAAGGTCTTATTATATAGCGCAGGGAACTGTATTCAATATCTTTTCATAAACCATAATGAAAAAAAGAAAAAAAAAACTTCAATACAAAATGGACTAACAAAATTCAAAAAGAATGATTTGATACCACATTTTAAACAATGAGCTTCTCTGGTAGCTCAAATGGTAGAGAATCCACCTGAAATGCAAGAGACATGGATTTGACCCCTGGGTCAGGAAGAACCCCTGGAGAAGGAAATAGCAACCCACTCCCAGTATTCTTGCCTGGAGAATTCCATGGCCAGAGGAGCCAGGCTACAGTCCATGGGGTCACAAAGAGTCAGAAATGACAGAGTGACTAACACTTTAAACAATGACTCTAAATGTTAAGACAGCAAAATTGAAGGATAACTACCAAAAATCAAATTGATTTTAAATTATTTAGAGGCCTGATGTGCATTTAGTCTTTCCAAAAAGCATCTGCTTCATTGACTATGTTAAAGCGTTTGACTGTGTGGATCAACACAAACTGTGGAAATTTTATTTTATTGTCTTTCATTGTCTCCTGCTTGTTTAACTTATATGCAGAGTACATCATGTGAATATGCCAGGCTGGATGAGGCACAAGCTGCAATCAAGATTGCTGGGAGAAATATCAATACCTCAGATATGCAGATGACTCCACCCTTATGACAGAAAGCGAAGAACTAAAGACCCTCTTGATGAAAGTGAAAGAGGAGAGTGAAAAAGCTGACTTAAAACTCAACATTCAAAAAACGAAGATCATGGCGTCTGGTCCCATCACGTCATGGCAAATAGATGGGGAAACAATGGAAACAGTGACAGACTTTATTTTCTTGGACTCCAAAATCACTGCAAATGGTGACTGCAGCCATGAAATTAAAAGATGCTTACTCCTTGGAAGAAAAGCTATGACAAACCTAGACAGCATATGAAAAAGCAGAGACATTACTTCGCCAACAAAGGTCTGTCTAGTCAAAACGATGGTTTTTCCAATAGTCATGTACGGATCTCAGAGTTGGACCATAAAGAAGGTTGAGTGCTGAAGAATTTATTATTTGGAAGAATGGATTATTTGTGGTATTGGAGAAGACTCTCAGTCCCTCGGACAGCAAGGAGATCAAACTCGTCAATCCTAAAGGAAATCAATCCTGAATATTCATTAGGACTAATACTGAAGCTGAAGCTCCAATACTTTGGCCTTCTGATGAGAAGAGCCAACTCATTAGAAAAGACCCTGATGCCAGGAAAGATTGAAGGCAGGAGGAAAAGGGGGTGACAGAGGATGAGATGGTCGGATGGCATCACCACCTCAATGGACATGAGTTTGAGCAAGCTCCAGAGATGGTGAAGGACAGGGAAGCCTGGCATGCTGCAGTCCATGGGGTTGCAAAGAATCAGATACGACTGAGCAATTGAATTACAAAGTTGAGTGGTATCAAGAAAACTATGCTGGGTGAAAAAAAAGTCAAATCCCAAAAGTTATATACAGTATGATTCCACTGATACAACATTCTTAAGTGACAAAATCATCGAGATGGAAAACACGTTAGTGATTTCCAGAAGTTAGAGATAAGAGGAGGAGGGGCAGGTGGTAGGTGTTGTCATAAAAAAAGGCAGCACAAACATAAGGAATGCTTGTGGGAATGGAACTGTTTTGTGTCTTGACTATGGTGTGATAATGCAAATCTCACATGTGTTGAAACTGCATAGAACTAACACAAACACACACATATACACAAATGAGTGCACATAAAGCTGGATAAATCTGAATAAGATGGTGGGTTGTATTAATGTCAGTTTCCTGGTTGTGATGTTTTCCTATAGCCATGTAAGATGTTACCACTGGGGAAATCTGGGTAAAAGTTACATGGAATATTATATTGTTTCATACTGTTGCAGTTGAATCAACAGTTATCTTAAAACAAAGTTTAATGAAAACAAGTTTTCCAATGAACATAAAACAACACCCTATTTATTTAGAACTTTAAAATTTTTTCTCAGACATGTGTTATATTTTTTATGTAGAGGTTAGATTGCTAGGTGGCTGAGGTTTTAAGAATACTGTAAATGATACCATTTTAAAAATTTATTTTCTAATTGTTCACTGCAAGTGTATACAACTGATTTTGTATGTCTATTTGTATATTCAGTAATCTTGCTAAATTTGTTTAATTGTAATGGTTTATTTTTACATTATTTTATATCTTCAATAAGCATAATTATATCTATGAATTATATAATTCATTAGAATTATATAATTCTATTTTTTTAAAGCATATAAGTTTTTCTTTCCTTTTTAAATTTTTTCAGTTTTATTAGGATATAATTGACATATATCATTCTATAAGTTTAAGGTGTGAAATATAGCGGTTTGACTAACATTTATTCTGAAATGATTACCAGAATATATTCAGTTAGCATCTACCGTATGCTAACTCACATAGATACAAGAAAAAATTTTCTTCATGTGAGAACTCAGGATTTATTCTAACATTTTCATATGTATCATATAGTACTGTTAACTATAGTTATCATATTATACATCTCTAGTACTGTTTATCTTATAACTAGAAGTGAGTAGCTTTTGACCTCCTCCAATTCCCATATCCTCATCCCTCCACCCCCACAGCAACCACAATCTTATGTTTTTTTCTATGCATTTGGTTTTTGGTTTTGAGTCCACATATAAGTGAGACCATATAGTATTTTTCACTGTCTGACATATTTCACTTAGCATAATATCCTCAAAGTCCATCCATGTTTTCACAAATGGCAAGATTTCCTCATTTTTTACAGCTAAGTAATATTTCATTTTATATATATGTATACCATAACTTTTTTAGTCCTTTTCTTGATTCATTGTACTAGCTAAGATCGCCAGTAAAATACTGATTAGAAATTGTATTAGGACAGATCCTTGCCTTGTTCATAAACTCATGAGAACATGCTTATATTTTACCACAGCATGTTAGCTATAAGTTTTATCAAATGTTTTTATTCATCTTTTTATACTACAATATGATTTTTCTCATTGTTCTGCTGCTGCTAAGTCACTTCAGTCGTGTCCGACTCTGTGTGACCACATAGACAGCAGCCCACCAGGCTCCCCCGTCCCTGGGATTCTCCAGGCAAGAACACTGGAGTGGGTTGCCATTTCCTTCTCCACATTATTCTGCTAGTGTGAGTGTTTCACAAGTGTCATATTCTACTCTTTCCATTTTTTTTCTCAGAGCAGTTCAGTTTGGATATTTCTTGACGACTAGTTTTTTAATTTGCTAAGCCTATCTTCTGCTCTATCCAGTAAACTCTTAGACCAATCCAATAAGTTCTTAGTTTCACAAATTACTTTTTCAGTTTTAATATACAGTTAGTTTTTTCATTTAGACTTAAATTCGCTTTCAAAATTCTCCAAATTTTTACCGACTCTGTTCATGTTTTTCTCTGTCTTCTTTAATGTATATTTAATAGCTATTTTAAAATACTTGACTGCTAACTCCAATATTTCAATCATCTTCCATTGCTTGTTTTTTCCTTTATCAGTTTTATTTTTCTCCCTTTTTCAAATCTGGTCACTGTTTTATTGTATCTAAGAAATTGTGACTAAAGCAATCATGGAAGGATGCCAGGGATTCAGTCCCTGGTAAGGGAGCTGTATCCCACATGCCCACAACTAAGAGTTCACATGCAGCAAAGAAGGCCAATGCAGCAGTGAGCCAAGTAAATTAATTTAAAAAAAAAAAGGATCACGGAGACTAAAGTCGATGTTGTTTTCCCCCAGAGAGGGTTCACTCTTTCCTCTGTTAGGTAGATGGAGTGAGGAGCTGATCTGAGTGAGGACAGACTGAAGCATAAGATACTCTCTCTACTTCTGGTCTCAAGCACCCTGAGCATGAGATCAGTCTTAGTTGCAGTTCTATCTACCACACCAGAAGACCATGGGATGCTGGCCTTGTATCAAACACCCCATCAGGCCTTCAGTTCAGTTCAGTTCAGTCACTCAGTCATGTCCAACTCTTTGCAACCCCATGAACTGCAGCACGCCAGGCCTCCTTGTCCATCACCAACTCCCAGAGTTCACTCAAATTCACATCCATCGAGTCGGTGATACCATCCAGCCATCTCATCCTCTGTCATCCCCTTCTCCTCCTGCCCCCAATCCCTCCCAGCATCAGAGCCTTTTCCAATGAGTCAACTCTTTGCATGAGGTGGCCAAAGTACTGGAGTTTCAGCTTCAGCATCAGTCCTGCCAAAGAACATCCAGGACTGATCTCCTTTAGGATGGATTGGTTGGATCTCCTTGCAGTCCAAGAGACTCTCAAGAGCATTCTCCAACACCACAGTTCAAAAGCATCAATTCTTCGGCACTCAGCTTTCTTCACAGTCCAACTCTCTCATCCATACATGACTACTGGAAAAACCATAGCCTTGACTAGATGGACCTTTTCTGGCAAAGTAATGTCTCTGCTTTTGAATATGCTATCTAGTTTGGTCACAACTTTCCTTCCAAGGAGTACGCGTCTTTTAATTTCATGGCTGCAATCACCATCTGCAGTGATTTTGGAGCCCAAAAAGATAAAGTCTGGCACTGTTTCCACTGTTTCCCCATCTATTTCCCATGAAGTGATGGGACCAGATGCCATGATCTACGTTTTCTGAATGTTGAGCTTTAAGCCAACTCTTTCACTCTCCACTTTCACTTTCATCAAGAGGCTTTTTAGTAAGCAGAAATAGATGTTTTTCTGGAACTCTCTTGCTTTTTCAGTGATCCAGTGGATGTTGGCAATTTGATCTCTGGTTCCTCTGCTTTTTCTAAAACCAGCTTGAACATCTGGAAGTTCACGGTTCACATATTGCTGAAGCCTAGCTTGGAGAATTTTGAGCATTACTTTACTAGCATGTGAGATGAGTGCAATTGTGCAATAGTTTGAACATTCTTTGGCATTGCCTTTGTTTGAGATTGGAATGAAAACTGACCTTTTCCAGTCCTGTGGCCACTGCTGAGTTTTCCAAATTTGCTGGCATATTGAGTGCAGCACTTTCACAGCATCATCTTTCAGAATTTGAAATAGCTCAACTGAAATTCCATCACCTCCACTAGCTTTGCTCATAGTGATGCTTCCTAAGGCCCACCTGACTTCACATTCCAGGATATCTGATTCTAGGTGAGTGTGAATGATCACACCTTCATGATTATCTGGGTTGTGAAGATCTTTTTTGTACAGTTCTGTGTATTCTTGCCACCTTTTCTTAATACCTTCTGCTTCTGTTAGGTCAATACAATTTCTGTCCTTTATTGAGCCCATCTTTGCATGAAATGTTCCCTTGGTATCTCTAATTTTCTTGAAGAGATCTCTAGTCTTTCCCATTCTGTTGTTTTCCTCTATTTCTTTGCATTGATTGCTGAGGAAGGCTTTCTTCTCTCTCCTTGCTGTTCTTTGGAACTCTGCATTCAGATGCTTATATCTTTCCTTTCCTCCTTTGCTTTTCACTTCTCTTCTTTTCACAGCTATTTGTAAGGCCTCCCCAGACAGCCATTTTGCTTTTTTGCATTTCTTTTCCATGGGGATAGTCTTGATCCCTGTCTCCTGTACAATGTCATGAACCTCCTTCCATAGTTCATCAGGCACTCTATCAGATCTTAGAACTAAGCAAATTTTACACAGAGAAAATTGCACAAATACCTAGTGACTTTTTAGATTCTAGTTTGTAATGCCAGTCCACAAAAATACTCGCTGGTTTTTCTTCCTTCCAATAAAGCATCTATGCCTATGGCAAGCTCAATCCTCAGCCTGTCCCAAGACCTGGCAGATGCCCCTAGGCATGCATATCTCAGCACATCAAAAAAAGAGCTCTTCAAACAACCCAACTTAAAAAATGGGCAAAAGACTTGAATAGACATTTCTTCAATACACACACACACACACAAATGGCCAAAAGCACATGAAAATATTCTCAATATCATTAGTCATTGGTGGTTTAGTCACTAAGTTGTGTCCAACCCTTGCAATCCCATGGACTGTAACCCACCAGGCTCCTCTGTCCATGGGATTCTCCAGGCTAAAGTACTGGAGTGGATTGCCATTTCCTTCTCCAGAGGATCTTCCTGACCCAGGAATTTAACCTAGGTCTCCTGCATTGCAGGCAGATTTTTTACCAACTGAGCTATAAGGGAAGCTCCATCATTAGTCATTAGAGAAATGCAAGTCTAAACCACAAGAAGATATCACCTTGTACCTGTTGTGAAAGTTGCTCATTTGTGTCATACCCTTTGAGACCCCATGGACTATATAGTCCATGAAATTCTCCAAGCCAGAACACTGGAGTGGGTTCAGCTTAGCCGTCAGTCGTGTCCGACTCTTTGCGACCCCACAGACTGCAGCACACCTGGCCTCTCTGTCCATCACCAACTCCCAGAGTTCACTCAAACTCATCTCCATTGAGTTGGTGATTCCATCCAACCATCTCATCCTCTGTCATCCCCTTCTCCTCCTACCTTCAATCTTTACCAGCATCAAGGTCTTTTCAAATTAGTCAGTTCTTTGCATCATGTGGCCAAAGTTTTGGAGTTTCAGCTTCAACATCAGTCCCTCCAATGAACATTCAGGACCGATTTCCTTTAGGATGGACTGGTTGGATCTCCTTGCAGTCCAAGGGACTCTCAAGAGTCTTCTCCAACACCACAGTTCAAAAGCATCAATTCTTTGGCGCTTAGCTTTCTTTATAGTCCAACTCTCACCTCCATACATGACTACTGGAAAAACCATAGCCTTGACTAGACAGAATTTTATTGGCAAAGTAATGTCTCTGCTTTTTATAAGCTGTCTAGTTTGGTCATAACTTTTCTCCCAAAGAGTAAGCGTCTTTTTATTTCATGGCTGCAGTCACCATCTGCAGTGATTTTGGAGCCCCCCAAAATAAAGTCAGCCACTGTTTCCACTGTTTCTCCATCTATTTGCCATGAAGTGAAGTTGGTAGCCTTTCCTTTCTCCAGGGGATCTTCCCAACCCAGGGATCAAACCCAGGTCTCCTGAATTGCACGAGGATTCTTTACCAGTTGAGCCACAAGGGAAGCCCTGTACCTGTTAGGGTGTATATCATCAAAAATACAAGATATAATAGATGTTGATGAGTAAGTAGAGAAACTGCAGCCCTCTGACATGGCTGATAGGAATGCAAAATGGTTCGGCCCCTGTAAAAAACAGTTTAGTGATTCCTCAGAAAATTAACATAGAATTACCACCATTTTCATTTCTAGGTATATAGCCAAAGAAATTGAAAATAGGTGCTCAAACAAATACATGTACATGTGTGTTCATAGCAGCAACATTCACAACCATCAAAATATGGAAACAATCCAAATATCCATCAATTAATGAATGGATAAACAAATTATAGTATATATACACATATATATGGAAAAATATTATTCAGTCTTTAGTATGAAGTAATGGTACATACTGTAAGACAAGTGAACTTTGGATTATTATGATAAGTAAAAGACAGTGGGTGCAAAAAGACAAATATCATACAATTCCATTTATATGAGATAGCCTAAAGAAGTAAATCCACAGTGATAGAACATAGACTGATTGCTTCCAGGGGCTGGGGCAAATAGAAGAATGAGGAGCAACACCTTGGTGGACACAGGGTTTTCTTTGGGGATGATGAAAATGTGTTGGAACTAGGCAGAGGGGGCACAACACTGCAAACATACTAAATGCCAGTGGACTATTCATTTTTAAATGTTTAATTTTATGTTTTGTGACTTTCGACTAAAAAAAGAATGGGTTCTTCCCTCTAGGGAAGTTTAATTCGAATACCTCTCTATACTTCATTAACTCTACAATGTCTTCTAAAAAATGATGTAAAAGTTTTTCCACATCTTTCTAGTTGGTGCAGTGAAAAGAATAGCCTACCCAGAAGTAAACCTCTACATGGTACCTTTTTAAGTGTTTTTAATCATTTATGATTTTGGGGAATTATTTTGTTGAGGTACTTATTTCCTTCTTTATTTTCTGTCTCTGATGATCCTTTGCACCCATGCCCTGATGCCCCTTCAGACTCTCTCAGACCAGGGACCTTGTGCATTTTCTTCATTGCTTTCTCTGTACACCTAGTGTGCTAAGTCACCTCAGTCATGTCCAACTGTTTGTGACCCCATGGTCTATAGCCCACCAGGTTCCTCTGCCCATGGGATTCTCCAGGCAAGAATACTGGAGTGGGTTGCCATCCTGCCTCCAGGGGAGCTTCCCAACCCAGGGATCAGAACCTTGCCTCTCACGTCTCCTGCATTGGCAGGCAGGTTCTTTACCACTAGCTCCACCTGGGAAACACCCATATATCTAGAGCAAGGTTCAAGTCACAGCAGGCACTCAACAGACAATTCCTGAATACACAGAATGTTTTCAGGAGGAATAGCACCTTTCTCTTTTAATACTAGTTCATAAAGTGGTGGTTTAATTGCTCAGTTGTGTCCTACTCTTGTGACCCTATGGACTGTACCCCACCAGGCTCCTCATTCCATGGAATTTCCAAGGCAAGAATACTGGAATGGGTTGACATTCCCTTTTCCAGGGGATCTTCCTGACCCAGGAATTGAACCTGGGTCTCCTGCATTTCAGGGGTTCCCTTGTAGCTCAATCGGTAGAGTTTGTCTGCAATGCAGGAGGCCCAGGTTCAATCCCTTGGTCAGGAAGATCCCCTGGAGAAGGAAATGGCCATCCACTCCAGTATTCTTGCCTGGAGAATCCCATGGACAGAGGAGCCGGGAGGGCTACAGTCCATAGGGTTGCAAGAGTCAGACATGAACCACCACCACCACCCCTGCATTGCAGGTGGATTCTTTACCAACTGAGCTACAAGGGAAGCCCATTAGTTCATATAAAACTGCTATTTATCTTTATCCCTGAAATAAGTACACGGTTGTTGAGGGTTATATTTCTATTGTCTCTAGAGCAAAAGGGCTCAGCTGGTAAAGAATCTGCCTGCAATGCAGGGAACCTGGATTCTATCCCTCGGTTGGGAAGATCCCCTGAAGAAGGGAGAGGCTACCCATTCCAGTGTTCTGGCCTGGAGAATTCCATGAACTGTATCACCAATGGGGTCGCAAAGAGTCGGACACAACTGAGTGAATTTCACTAGAGAAAAATTCAGAGGGGAAGAATGGAGAATAATTTTTTCAAGTCTTGGTCACAACATAATAAAAGGAGATTCACTGACACCAAAGATTCACTCATGAAACAAGTAAGCTGAACAACTATCGAATGAAGCTGAAGTGAAGGCAAGTTGCTACTGTTATCCTAGAGCATCATAAGATCGTGGCAACCTAGAAGCCTTCATATAAAAGACTGCTCTGTGGACAAGACTCAACATGAAGTGGCATGAATTAAAGCGGTCGGGTCAGGTGCTAGCTTGTCAAGCAGTTCTTGAGATCAGAGGGTGACAGAAAATATTTGCTTACCTGATCTCAACTGACTGACCAAAGTCTGAAGGACCAAAAAGAGATCATTCCAATCAATGAACCCACTCTGAGCAGTGGTTTTCAAGAGCTTCTCAGCTCTCCTTTAGCTCAAACTGCAACATGAAAACAGCTCTGAAGATATTCACCCAGCCTTGCTTCATTAAATGTTCTCGCCAAATTTAGATCTCACTTCAAGCGTGTGGGTGCTTAGGTTTCCAACCAACCTTGATTTTGGAATTTATGAAACAAGTTCCACTGACCTGGTGGGACACTGGACTTAATATTTCTAAATAAATTGGACTTAGCAGACAAGAAAATGGTTAAGGAGTCTTCTAAAAAATCAAATAGCTGTTTTGGAAAATGGAAACAACTTGAATGCATTAAGATCACCCTTGAAAAAGTATTTAGGTAAAAAAATATACAATTCAAGTGCCTGGTGCTTACTTATTCCTCTGTCTTGTACTTCCAATGGAAGTTTAACCAGAAAGGTAAGAGTTGAAATATATCATTATATCTTCCAAGATTTTATTTCCATGTATCTTGCACTGAATAAATCGTTCTTTATTTTCATATGCTTTTAGGTATATAATCTATCATCCCCCATCCCAATTCACTCATTTTGGGTTTGCTGTACCACAAACATCTAGCAACACATTCAAAACAGTCTTTAAATAGATTTCATATGATGTGTGCATTGCCTTATAGGTAGTATTTTATATGTGAAGTATCTTTAGTAGCTCAAATAAAAATATATACTAGCTAATGAGCACAGCCCTGGGATTTCTTTGAAAGGAATGATGCTAAAGCTAAAACTCCAGTACTTTGGCCACCTCATGAGAAGAGTTGACTCATTGGAAAAGACTCTGATGCTGGGAGGGATTAGGGGCAGGAGGAGAAGGGGACAACAGAAGATGAGATGGCTGGATGGCATCACTGACTCAATGGACGTGAGTCTGAGTGAACTCCGGGAGTTGGTGATGGACAGGGAGGCCTGGCGTGCTGTGATTCATGGGGTCGCAAAGAGCTGGACATGACTGAGCAATTGAACTGAACTGAACTGAACTTGTAGAAGCACTATGGAGAACAGAGTGGAGATTCCTTTAAAAAAATGAAAATAGAACTGCCATACAACTCATGCATTGCTGTGCATACATCCCAAGGAAACCAGAATGGAAAGAGACACGTACCCCAATGTTCGTGGCAGCATTATTTACAATAGCCAGGACATGGAAGCAACCTAGATATCCATCAGCAGATGAATGGATAAAGAAGTTGTGCTACATATACACAATGAAATATTACTCAACTATAAAAAGGAATTCATCTGACTCAGTTCTAATGAGGTGCATGAAACTGGAGCCTATTATACAGAGTGAAGTAAGTCAGAAAGAGAAACACAAATACTGTATATTAACACATATATATGGCATTTAGAATGATGGTAACAATGATCCTACATACAGAGCATCACAAGAGACACAGATGTAAAGAACAGAGTTTTGGACTCTGTGGGAGAAAGTGAGGGTGGGATGGTTTGAGAGAATAGCATTGAAACGTGTATATTACCATATGTAAAATAGATGACCAGTGCAAGTTTGACGCATGAAGCAGGGCACCCAAAGTCAGTGTTCTGGGACAACCCAGAGGGATAGGGAGGAGAGGGAGTTGGGAGAGGGGGTTCAGGATGGGGGCACATGTATACCCATGGCTGATTCAAGTCGATGTATGCAAAAACCATCACAATATTGCAAAGTAATTATCCTCCAATTAAAATAAATAAATATACATATATATACACTAAAGTGTTACAATAACATGTTTACCTTACCACCTTAATATCATTCATTATTTCTGAGAGTCTTTCTTAATTCTTGATAAAGCTTGGATTTTGACACATTGATAACATATATGATAATTTTATAAGTTCAACTCAGTGAGACTAAGTTCAATTTCTGTATAAACTATAGACCTGACATTCAATAAGTCCTTGGAATCTGAAAATAATAATAGAAGTAATAACATTAATAAATGATTTAGCTTTTTTCCTTTTTCTCAAGAAGGTCATGTTTAATTGCTTCCCAAAATGACCCCAAAGTCTTGGGATCAATAAATCTGATTTATAGATCATCTCAAAACATTCTTCAAAACAGAAGAGTACCTTCCTAACACTGGTGTGGCATTTTCCCTTTAATTCCTATTTTTGCCTGCTAATCTTCACTGTGTGAGAAAAAGTGGTATTGATTTTATCTACAGTTTCAAAAAGCACCATTTGCAGAATCCTTACAATTAACTCTCTTTGGCATATATTTCTCATTTTATTTATGAATGACCTCTATTTGTGAATGCATTTAGTAGAAAGCAATCATAAACTCTGAATACTACTGGTGGCCAATGATAGAAATAGGTAACAAAATTATCCTTTTCATCCTTTGTAGGATGAGGGCTTCCCTGACATCCAGAAGTTGAAGAAATGCTCAGGACAGGCATTTCCATTTCAGGTTGTTCCTGGGCAAGCAAGAACTGCAGGGCAGGAGCAGAGAGTACAATCTCCACCCACAGGGCCACCAAAAGGCCACTGGGACAGAAGGAACAACCATTTCTACCAAAAAAAAATGCGGTACCATTGCATGGGTTGTGGGATCACTGGATCAGTGCAGTGATTTTCTCAGTTGAAACTTGTGGTTTATAAAAACAAATGTGTCCTCTTGTTTGAAAAAAAATCACTTCTTTAATTTTGAGGGCAATGGGTGCTGAAAACTATATACTGCAGGCCCTAAGCTACTCAGGGCCTCTGGTGTAAGCGGCTGGAAATTACCCCACCACCACCACCACCTTTAAACACATTCTGATTTTGTTTGTGCCTTTACTTCATTTACAGAGACTGTTTCCTTATCAAAATTCACTTTTTATAAAAATGAGATAGATCCAGAAACAACTCCTGTTCCCCCTCCAAAGTTTAAACTTTTTTTTGTAATTTCACTTCCATAGGTTCTGTTCCTCCTTTTGGATCATCTGCTTTTTGGTGACTCTCTCTTTCTGTGCAGAAACAGCAGCATGAGTGATAATCAGATGCTTCCCCAGATATCCTTGGAGGTGTTGAGTAATCCATGGTGAATTATCTGTCTAAAATTGGAAAAATCATGAATACCAAAAGTTTGGGGTAGGCAGAGGCTTCTGTTGGCCTATTTCAGCAATGAAGCCTGTGCGTGCATGCGTGCTCAGTTGTATCTGACTCTTTGCAACCCCGTGGACTGTAGCCCTCCAGGCTCCTCTCTCCATGGTATTCTCCAGGCAAGAATACTGGAGTGGGTTGCCATTTCCTTCTCCAAGGGATCTCCCTGACCCAGGAAACACACATCTCTTGCATCTCCTGCATTGGCAGGCAGGTTCTTTACCACTAGCACCACCTGGGAAGCCTGGAGTCTGAATGAAGCCAAAGCAGTAAATAAACCTTTACTGTGTTCACTGAGACTTTGTTGTTTAGTCGCTAAGTTGCGTCTAACTCTGTGATCCCATCCTGGCTGATATGGCTCCCAATCCAAAAATCTTAATTTGTCAGAAAGGTGTCCCTTTTCATATGCTACTAATCCATATAAATTAAATGGCATATGTTAAACAGGATAAAGTTTAAATATATCTGTAAGTTATACTTATTAAAGATGTATTAAATAAACCTTAAAATGAGTTATTTGAGATATCCTGATTCAACATATTTTTAATTAACAGAGTACATGATTTTCGGTTAGTTTCAAGGAGGATTTCCCAGATTGTATATTACTGGGAAAGAGTAAGGGTGAGCCCATAGTCTCATCAGTTCCTTGCAACCCTGTTTTCTCTGACACTGTTCTTTGACGACTGCCAGGACAGAGGCCACCCTCAGCTTTTACAGTGGTTTCTAATCAAAGGGATGTAACAGAAGGGAAGCCTTGGAGCTCAAGCATCACTTTGGTTGAATCTAATAACTTTCACTTCAGTAATCTGCCAAGGCTGTACAGTAATTCTGAATAAATTACTTCAGCTGAAAACCAAAGAATTGAGGCTTTTGAATTGTGGTGTTGGAGAAGACTCTTGAGAGTCCCTTGGACTACAAGGAGATCCAACTAGTCAATTCTAAAGAAAATCTATCCTGAATATTCACTGGAAGGACAGAGCTGAAGCTAAAACTCCAATACTTTGGCCACCTGATGCAAAGAGCTGACTCATTAGAAAGACCCTGATGCTGGGAAAGATTGAAGGCAGGAGGAGAAGGCGATGACAAAGGGTGAAATGGTTGGATGGCATCATCAACTCAATGGACATGAGTTTGAGTAAGCTCCTGGAGTTGGTGAAGGAAAGGGAAGCCTGGCATGCTTCAGTCCATGGGGTCACAAAGATTTGGACATGACTGAGTGACTGAACAACAACAAATTTTGAAAAAAATTACTACCTGTCTCCCCTTACAGTGCATAGAAATTGTTTAGTAGTAGAAGAATTCAAAGAAAATTCTCTATGTAAAAATTTCATTGCTAGTACAAGATCTATTTATTAGGAAACATGATCATTGTTCAAATTTAACTACATCTTTTTAAAAGCTATTACCTTGAATTAGAGTTCCAGCTTCAAACTGCTTGATCAGGGAGATCAGGTATGTGGGAAAGAAGGTTCTTGGTATAAGCAAAGTAATGAACTGTGAGATTGGGGTAGGGGGCGCTGTTTCTAGCTTCCTCCCCCCTGAAATCTGCACCACAGAGTTAAGTCAAATTCTCATGTTACATCAGCTCCTATTACATCCTCAACCCTAAGTTAGTTGTTACAGAGATTGCCAAAAAATATTTAGAAGGCAAATTTTAATTAGGTGTCAAAAGTCAGAAATATTCAGAACTGCACTATTTCACTGCTAGAAATTTATTCAAATGAATTATTGATATACAAAAATATTTTTCTATCAAGATGTTAATCATAGTTTTTTTCATTTTAATAAAATCAGTGAAAAGATGGTGATAAAGTAAATGTCCAAGAATAGAAAATTGTTTAAGTAAATTTTCATGTAAAACAAATGGAGTCAACAAACGCAAGTCTTTGCAGTCACGTGTAGTAGGATTGGAATGACAGCTTCACTCTTGACCAATTCAATCTTGGGCAAGATACTTAGCTTCTCTAACAGCTATTTTCTTGTCCGTGAAATAGGGATAACATTTCATAAAAAAGCAATTAGGGGGAGTCAAATTATATGTTAGGTACACTATGTACCACAGAGTCTAGCATATAGTAAGTACTATCATATCATTAATATTTATTGCTGTAAAAATAAAACAGGATACAAGCATTAAAGTTATATTGTAGAAAAATATTTTCCTATAAGAAAATGTTCACAATTTATTGTTAAAGTAGAAAAAAATATTAATGAAATAGAGTATAGTAAATGACATCTTTTTTAAAAAAACAAATTATCCGTTTGGACATAAAGTAGCAGAAAAGATACAACATACTTTAGTAGTGTTTACTCTTAATGATAGAATTGTGGATGAATTTTGCTTTATATTTTTTAGGTGTTTTGCTTCCATAATTAGTTTATGTACTGCTTAACTGAGGGCTTCCCCTGTGGCTCAGCAGTGAAGAATCTGCCTGCAATGCAGGAGCTACAGGAGACACAGGTTCAATCCCTGGATCAGGAAGATCCCCTAGAGAAGGGCATGGCAATCCACTCCAGTATTCTTGCCTAGAGAATCCCATGGACAGGGGAGCCTTGTGGGCTACACAGTCCATGGGGTCGCAAAGAGTCAAACACCACTGAAGCGACTTACCACACACGCACTGCTTAACTGAATAAACATGTTTATGCAAACATAGAAAGGTGACTACTGCCACAAAAAAATAAAATAACTTGCTGTAAGGAGAGGAAGAGATTGCTTCCAGCTAGGGAGATTTGGCTCAGCTGGTAAAGAATCCACCTGCAATGCGGGAGACCTGGGTTCGATCCATGGATTGGGACGATCCCTTGGAGAAGGGAAAGACTACCCACTCCAGTATTCTGGTCTGGAGAATTCCATGGACTGTATAGTCAATGGGGTCACAAAAAGTCGGACACTACTGAGTGACTTTCATTTCGCTTCAGAGGGATAGGGAGGCTATCACGTACATAAGGGTCCCCAGAGTATATGTGGGATTTGGTCAGGCTTGGACTTGGAGGACACTTCCAAGAGAAAATAGAAGGAAGGGAAATGCAAAAGGGCTAAATGTTTAGGCTTGTTTAGGGAAGAACTCATTAAGTTTAGGTTGCATGAAATAAGGAAAGGGTTTTCCACATCCAGATCAGAAAGAGTTTGAAGGTCCAGATAAGAATTTGGACTTTATTCTAAATCTGAAGGTTCTAAGCAAAAGGTTAATAATGCTCTCGGAAAGAAAAAGAAGAGAACTGCAGTCAAGTAAGTTAAGGAAGAGCTTCACATTTTACCCTCTGTAGATATTCCCAGTGTGATTTTAGTGTATTAAAAGCTTTGCCAAATTGTACCTTTAAGACAGAAAAACAAACCATATTTAACTTTGTATAATTCAGTAGTTGTATATGGATCTTTCTCTATGCCACGTGAAGAATGCCATCAAGTGCAGATGAACTTCGATAGAGAAGGAACGGAAAGATGGTTCTGAGTATGGGAGTCCTGTTCATGTGGGGATATCATCAATGAAATGTTCCAGAGAGGCTTTTTTAGGACCTCAAGAAGCAGAATGTTGGAAAGGAACACACTAAGGGATGAAAGAGAGAAGGCAGAAAACAAACTTTGTCTCCTTACTCGTCCTGCCTGAGCTGACCTCATCTGCAACATAATGACCCAAAGGCTCTGTCATGAGAAATAAGGTGGGAAATCTTTATGGCATAAGATGCAATGGGAATAAGTTCATTTGTACTATATTTTTTAGAGTCCACATATAAGCAATATCATATTTGTCTTTCTCTGACTTACTTCACTCAGTATGACAATCTCTGGGTCCATCATTGTTGCTGCAAATGGCATTATTTCATTCTTTTCTATGGTTGAACGGTATTCCATTGTATATATGTACCATGTCTTCTTGATCCACTCCTCCACTGATGGACATTTAGGTTGCTTCCATGTCCACTATTGTAAATAGTGCTGCAATGAACACTGGGGTGCATGTATCTTTTCGAATTGTGGTTTTCTCAATATATGCCCAGGAGTGGGATTGCTGGATCATATGGTAGCTCTATTTTTAGTTTTTTAAGGAAACTTCATACTGTTCTCCATAGTTACTGCACCAACTTACATTCCCAACAACAGTGTAGGGGGGTTCCCTTTTCTCCACATCCTCTCCAGCATTTATTGTATGTAGATAAATCAGGAGATTGAGATTGACATATACACACTACTAAATGTAAAATACATAATAATAACCTATTGTATAGCATAGGGAACTCCACTCAATACTCTGTAATAACTGTATGGAAACAGAATCTTAAGGAGTAGATATATGTATATGTATAGTTGATTTACTTTGCTGTACAGCAGAAACTAACACAACATTGTAAATCAACTATACTCCAATAAAAATTATTTTTTTAAGAAAAAGATACAATAGAAGATGTCAAGAGGGTCAGTCTTGGAAAAAGCAAGCACTTAGCTCCTTGTCTAACCCACAATTTCCAATCCCTCATTAGACACAGTGACAAAGGGGAAGGTCGACAGCTCTCTGGCTGCTGACCAAGTGAAAAGGAGCAGCAATGAAGTCCCGTGTGGCTCTTCATGCCCTTTTCCAACCTGCTCTCTTCACATCACTACCTTTATCTGCATGGCACTATCCACAGGTGTCATTTCATTAATAAACGTAACAACTCCATTGAAGAAAGTGGAGCAGATAAACTCCATTCACAAGTTTGTTAAAGTTAAGACTATAATGAATACACTTCTAAAGAGGCCTCTACCACATGGCCACAAGGCAACAATTTAATCACAAAGTTCTGGAAGCATTTACTAACTGTGATTAATAAATACTAGCAATTATAAACATACAACATAAATATACAAACAGATATGCTAACAAATATAAATATTACTTAAGTCATAATTGTAAGATGAAAAATGCCAGTATTACATATGTAAAATGTCCAAAAACAGTGTAAAAATATGGGAGACTTTGGCACACAATGGGAGTAATCAGAGAAAATATGCACAACCATCACATCAAAATCAACTGATTTCTAAAATGTGCTTAGTTGTGTCTTGAATAACATAAGGCACACTTAAAAGGACTGCTCAGGAAGTATCCCAGCTTGTTAAAACACTTTATACATTTTACTTTTTTAAATTGCAGCATATACCACTGTTCTAACAAACACATCTAGTTTCTTTCTCATTGATGACTTGATAGGGTCAAAATCAATTTTAGTGACAAATGTGGGGGCAGGGAGTGACCTGAAAAACAACACAGTAGATTCTTATATCCCATGGAATTTCCTTCTCTAGAGACTAGAGTAAAAGCACAGGTCCTCAAAGATCCCTTGTTGAACTTTTTAGTAGAATGAAGTTAAGGCAATATTTTTACTAAGTCATGAGGGAAAAGAGAGTTTAGAGTTTGGATTTGTTAAATCATTAGGTAATTGCTTGTTGTTCCACAGAAATTATGAAGTTGAACTGCAGCCAATTACAAATTTAATTTTGCCAAATGTACTCCCAAAACTCTATACATTCAGGTTCAGGGCAAGTGCCTAGAAACTAGAAAACCTTTGGAAATGCTTAAAAATAGGAAAATCAAATTTATTAGGTCTTGTCATAAGCACATCAAGCACATTTTGTAATAACTTTTATAAAGAACACACTACAGTTGAATGGACATTCAGATTATTAGACTTTTTGTGTATGTGCATGCAAAAAGCCTCTTGATGAAAGTGAAAGAGGGGAGTGAAAAAGTTGGCTTAAAGCTCAACATTCAGAAAATGAAGATCATGGCATCTGGTCCCATCACTTCATGGCAAATAGATGGGGAAACAGTGGCTGACTTTATTTTGGGGGGGCTCCAAAATCACTGCAGATTGTGATTGCAGCCATGAAATTAAAAGACGCTTACTCCTTGGAAGAAAAGTTATGACCAAACTAGATAGCATATTGAAAAGCAGAGACATTACTTTGCCAACAAAGGTCCATCTAGTCAAGGCTATGGCTTTTCCAGTGGTTATGTATGGAGGTGAGAGTTGGACTGTGAATAAAGCTGAATGCTGAAGAATTGATGCTTTTGAACTGTGGTGTTGGAGAAGACTCTTCAGAGTCCCTTGGACTGCAAGGAGATCCAACCAGCCCATCCTAAAGAAAATCAGTCCTGGGTGTTCATTGGAAGGACTGATGCTGAAGCTGAAACTCCAATACTTTGGCTACCACATGCAAAGAGTTGACTCATGGGAAAAGACACTGATGCTGGGAGGGATTAGGGGCAGGAGGAGAATGGGACGACAGAGGATGAGATGGCTGGATGGCATCACTGACTTGATGGACGTGAGTTTGGGTGAACTCCGGGAGTTGGTGATGGACAGGGAGGCCTGGCGTGCTGCGATCCATGGGGTCGCAAAGAGTCGGACACAACTGAGCGACTGAACTGAACTAATGCATGCATGCACATGTACATATATACAAAGATATGGAGGGGGTGGTGAGAGAGAGTTGAAAAATAGGTGGGAACAGAGATAGAGATTATATTTATTTTCCTTAAAGATCTTAACAAAAATCAGCTCTGAAATATATTTAACTGATCACTCCTTATTCTAAATTTACTCCATCAATACTTAAAAACAGTTTTTTTGCTAGAATATTATAGTATCCATTTTTGCCTGAGTTTATAGAATCTCATGAGGTTTTAAAAACTCATTAGCTAATACAATTGCTCTAGATCTGGAGGTTCACTAATAAAATAAAATTCTCTAGTGTTTAACTAGCAAATTGTACTTGATAATTGGTTCTCTGTAAATTGCACTTTGATGGACCTTGTCCACAGCATATTTGATGGAGGGGAAAATACATATAATTCAATTAAAAAATCAGTGTCTCTATATTTATACCATGAATAGCTTAAATGCTATGTTTCCTGAACACATTAACTATTGAAACACCAGGGCTATATATACCACTCTATTTTACATCTTATATAAAAGTTTGTCCTTTAAATATTTGAATGTCATGTATTTCTTTTCTTGATTCATATTTTAGTAATTTGCATCTTGAATACTTTCATAAAGAGCCAAGTCCAAAGGACTGGATCATCTTGAATGATGTTAACCTGACAAGATTCTCTCTAGCATACAGCCAATATTCACGTGAAATTTGAGATTACTTCTAGGGATTTAACAAGTTTGGCTGATCTGGAAGGAATAAAGCTACACTTTTGCTATTATAGAAAACTCAGTGTGGTCAAAACAGGATTTCTACCAACCTGGAAAGTTTTTCTCTTTGGCCTCAACTCTTTAAGAAATAATGTTATTTCTGTTTTTTTACTTTCCTACGATCCAGTCTTTTTTAACTTGACTGAATTATACAAGTTTACCACCAAATATTGTTATTGATCTGCTTATTAAGAATACAATATTCTGATCATGAAAAGGGAGGCAGTATTCCTCAGAATATGGACATTTAACAAAATTCATTTTCCTAATTTCCAAGTAATATAAGGAAATCCATTTGGAGAGAACACAACTTATGAGACAATCTATACTTAGAAAAAATGTGGCAGGATTCTCTTCTCTCATTTATTAACATACGTAGATACTTATACTTTAATAGTTATCTATGTACATGTATACAAAATGAATATAAATGTATTTACAATAATCAAATATACTTGTACTAATTTATTGGCAGTAAAATATTAGTTTATTTTTAATACTTTGGCAATTGCAAAGCTTTGTCAGAGAAAATGGCCAGACAATTGTGACATTTATGTTTTCTCTTTTTGTCTCCTGTGTGCAAGTGATGTAGTAGGTACAGTTTGGGAAAGAAAGGATGGTAAGATGGAGGCATTTGATAAGTATACTGAATTCAGTTCAACAACTTATCAAATGCCATCCATAATTAATATAGCAATAAGCTTCATTGTTGTAGAATATATAGAGGAGATTATATGAAGACTGGATATACAAAACTATTCAGGGAAGTAAATCATTCTTAACATTCAGGATGGCTATGGTTTTACCTGTTTAAACTCACAATTACCCTTTACATTTCTTACATACAATGATTTCTCATATCTACAGATGAATGGATTTAGATCATTTAGTCTGCTCTTATTTCCATATCTTTACACCAACACCATGTTACGTAATTCAATACAGTTTTATAATAATATTTTGAGATTTCATACAGCAGGCTCCTCTTTGTCATTTCTTCCTATTCAAATTATCTTATGTATTATTAAAAATTTACCCTTTCATATGAATCTTAAAATTCTTTTCACAACTTGAGTGCAAAAAATTTGAGAAATTTGAATAGAATTTCACTGCCTTTATAACATAATTTGTATAGAATTGACATCTACTAAATACTAAAATCACTGCAGATGGTGACTGCAGCTATGAAATTTAAAACACTTGCTCCTTGGAAAAACGTTATGACCAACCTAGATAGCATATTAAAAAGCAGAGACGTTACTTAGCCAACAAAGTTCTGTCTAGTCAAAGCGATGGTTTTTCCAGTAGCCATGTATGGATATGAGAATTGGACTATAAAGAAAGCTGAGCGCCAAAGAATTGATGCTTTTGAACTGTGGTGTTAGAGAAGACTCTTGAGAGTCCCCTGGACTACAAGGAGATCCAACCAGTCCATCCTAAAGGAGATCAGTCCTGAATATTCATTGGAAGGACTGATGCTGAAGCTGAGACTCCAATACTTTGGCCACCTGATGCAAAGAACTGACTCATTGGAAAAGATCCGGAAGCTGGGAAAGATTGAAGGTGGGAGGAGAAAGGGATGACAGAGGATGAGATGGTTGGATGGCATCACCGACTCAATGGACATGAGTTTGAGTAAACTCTGGGAGTTGATGATGGACAAGGAGGCCTGGCGTGCTGCAGACCATGGGGTCACAAAGAGTCAGACATGACTGAGTGACTGAACTGAACTACTAAATATTTTTATCATTAAATATGGCATATCTCTCCATATATTCAGGTTTTACTTTGTGTTCAATAAAATACTATAATTTACTCATTAAATCTTATATGTGACTGTAAGAAGTGTTCTTAAAATCTCTGAAAGGTTTAATGTGGTGCTTAATAAATCCTTCCAGCCATATGAAAGGGCTTCTAGAAGTCTCAAGTTTATTGTCTCAAAACAACATGAAATATCCAGAACAAGACTAAGTCTAGATTAAGAGATATGTCTCAGAAAGAACTATACATGTGGTTTGGCACATAGAGTGAAACAGATGCAAATATGTTGAAAATCCGCTGGTTGAGACACCTCTAGGCAAAAGTTACCATCTTGTGGTAAAAGTGACTTAAGCTAAAAGGCTTAGGCTTTTAAAATGTAGAAAAGGCCTCTGGACTCTCAGTTTCCTACGGGCAGGAAGATGGTTGAAGAAAACATTGCAAAGGGTATATTCTTTAGTGCCCTCTTCACAATGGCCAAGGACAATTATGGAAAAGGAAGAAGTCCCGGAAAGCAAAGACAGGAACAATGGAGAATACTGGACTGAGAACCTATGTCAGGAAAGAGAACCACAGCCTAATCAATGAATGATTCCCATCCCAGAATAGAAAGACCTGGCAATATTTGACCAGTAGAATTTCAAATTTTCTATGGACCAATGTCTGTTAAAGTGCCTCATGGTCTCCTTTTCAAATGTGAGGGTTTATTTGGTAATTTTTATCCTGTCTTATTATTATATGTTGGATGTGTGGTGGTAAATAACTTATCTTTGAATTCTAGTTCAAAAATTTTTTAATCAAAAGGAGCCACATGTGGACCCTGCAAAAATCATTACACTCTAGACTTTGAGCCCAATGCCTTGAATGGAAAGTTTTGAGGTATCTGAGATAAGGATGAGACTATCTTGCATTTGATGAGTTGAGAATACTTGTGGTCATAGGAGTGGACAGTGGCAGATTGTACTCTGCGTACCCTTACATTTTGCCAAGTAACTTCAATACCTTACCTCCATGTGGGGGTAATCTACCACATCTCTTTTCATTGGGCTCAATCACCTAGACATGGTAATGAACTCAGCCAAGATTATTCTAATTGCCTAACCAATCACAGCTGACAATAGACACGTGTACCATAAAGTTTAATATTTTTGCCACTGAAATGAGTGTGGTGGTTTGTTATATGACATTATTATGCAAAAAACTAAGATCATTGCATCTGGTCCCAATGCTGCTGCTAAGCTGCTAAGTCGCTTCAGTCGTGTGCAACTCTGTGCGAGCCCATAGATGGCAGCCCACCAGGCTCCACCATCCCTGGGATTCTCCAGGCAAGAACACTGGAGTAGATGGGGGGAAAATGGAAACAGTGACAGACTTCATTTTCTTGGGCTCCAAAATCGCCACAGATCATGACTGTAGCCATGAAATTAAAAGACACTTGCTCCTTGGAAGAAAAGCTGACAAACCTAGACAGCATATTAAAAAGCAGAGACATCACTTTGCCAATAAAGATTTGTCTAGTCAAAGCTATGGATTTTCCATTAGTCATGTATGGATGGGAGAGTTGGACCATAAAGAAGGTTGAGCACCAAAGAACTGATGCTTTCAAACTGTGGTGCTGGAGAACACTGTTGAAAGTCCTTTGAACTGCAAAGAGATCAAATCAGTCAATCCTAAAGGAAATCAGTTTTTAATATTCATTGGAAGGACTGATGCTGAAGTTCCAATATTCTGGCGACCTGATGTGAAGAGCCAACTCATTGGAAAAGACCCTGACTGGGGAAGACGAGAGCAAGAGGAGAAGGGGGTGACAGAGGATGGGAAAGTTGGAGGGCATCACTGACTCAATGCACTTGAGTTTGAGCAAACTCCGGAACATAGTTCAGTTCACTTCAGTCGCTCAGTCGTGTCCGACTCTTTGCGACCCATGAATCGCAGCACGCCAGGCCTCCATGTCCATCACCATCTCCCGGAGTTCACTCAGACTCATGTCCATCGAGTCCGTGATGCCATCCAGCCATCTCATCCTCGGTCGTCCCCTTCTCCTCCTGCCCTCAGTACCTCCAGGATTAGAGTCTTTTCCAATGAGTCAACTCTTCGCATGAGGTGGCCAAAGGACTGGAGCTTCAGCTTTAGCATCATTCCTTCCAAAGAAATCCCAGGGCTGATCTCCTTCAGAATGGACTGGTTGGATCTCCTTGCAGGCCAAGGGACTCTCAAGAGTCTTCTCCAACACCACAGTTCAAAAGCATCAATTCTTTGGCACTCAGCCTTCTTCACGGTCCAACTCTCACGTCCATAAATGACCACAGGAAAAACATAGCCTTGACTAGACAGACCTTAGTCGGCAAAGTAATGTCTCTGCTTTTGTACATACTATCTAGTTTGGTCATAACTTTTCTTCCAAGTAGTAAGCGTCTTTTAATTTCATGGCTGCAATCACTATCTGCAGTGGTTTTGGAGCCCAAAAAATAAAGTCTGACACTGTTTCTACTGTTTCCTCATCTATTTCCCATGAAGTGATAGGACCAGATGCCGTGATCTTCGTTTTCTGAATGTTGAGCTATAAGCCAACTTTTTCACTCTCCTCTTTCACTTTCAAGAGGCTTTTTAGCTCCTCTTCGCTTTCTGCCATAAGGGTGGTGTCATCTGCATATCTGAGATTATTGATATTTCTCCCAGCAATCTGGATTCCAGCTTGTTTCTTCCAGTCCAGCGTTTCTCATGATGTACTCTGCATAGAAGTTAAATAAGCAGGGTGACAATATACAGCCTTGATGTACTCCTTTTCCTATTTGGAACTAGTCTGTTGTTCCATGTCCAGTTCTAACTGTTGCTTCCTGATGTGCACACAGATTTCTCAAGAGGCAGGTTAGGTGGTCTGGTATTCCCATCTCTTTCAGAATTTTCCACAGTTTATTGTGATCCACACAGTCAAAGGCTTTGGCATAGTCAATAAAGCAGAAATAGATGTTTTTCTGGAACTCTCTTGCTTTTTCAATGATCCAGCGGATGTTGGCAATTTGATCTCTGGTTCCTCTGCCTTTTCGAAAACCAGCTTGAACATCAGGGAGTTCATGGTTCACGTATTGCTGAAGCCTGGCTTGGAGAATTTTGAGCATTACTTTACTAGCATGTGAGATGAGTGCAATTGTGCGGTCGTTTGAGCATTCTTTGGCATTGCCTTTCTTTGGGATTGGAATGAAAACTGACCTTTTCCAGTCCTGTGGCCACTGCTGAGTTTTCCAAACTTGCTGGCATATTAAGTGCAGCACTTTCACAGCATCATCTTTCAGAATTTGAAACAGTTCAACTGGAATTCCATCACCTCCACTAGCTTTGTTCATAGTGATGCTTCCTAAGGCCCACTTGACTTCACATTCCAGGATGTCTGGCTCTAGATTAGTGATCACATCATCATGATTATCTGGGTCATGAAGATCTTTTTTGTACAGTTCTTCCGTGTATTCTTGCCACCTCTTCTTAATATCTTCCGCTTCTGTTAGGTCCAGACCATTTCTGTCCTTTATCGAGCCCATCTTTGCATGAAATGTTCCCTTGGTATCTCTAATTTTCTTGAAGAGATCTCTAGTCTTTCCCATTCTGTTGTTTTCCTCTATTTCTTTGCATTGGTCACTGAAGAAGGCTTTCATTATCTCTTCTTGCTATTCTTTGGAACTCTGCATTCAGATGCTTATATCTTTCCTTTTCTCCTTTGCTTTTCGCCTCTCTTCTTTTCACAGCTGTTTGTAAGGCCTCCCCAGACAGCCATTTTGCTCTTTTGCATTTCTTTTCCATGGGGATGGTCTTGATCATGAACCTCATTCCATAGTTCATCAGGCACTCTATCTATCAAATCTAGGCCCTTAAATCTATTTCTCACTTGCTCTGTATAATCATAACGGATTTGATTTAGGTCATACCTTAATGGTCTAGCGGTTTTCCCTACTTGCTTCAATTTAAGTCTGAATTTTGCTATAAGGAGTTCATGATCTGAGCCACAGTCTTGTTTTTGTTGACTGTATAGAGCTTCTCCATCTTTGGCTGCAAAGAATAGAATCAATCTGATTTCGGTGTTGACCGTCTGGTGATGTCCATGTGTAGAGCCTTCTCTTCTGTTGTTGGAAGAGGGTGTTTGCTATGACCAGTGCATTTTCTTGGCAAAACTCTATTAGTCTTTGCCCTGCTTCATTCTGCATTCCAAGGCCAAATTTGCCTGTTACTCCAGGTGTTTCTTGACTTCCTACTTTTGCATTCCAGTCCCCTATAATGAAAAGGACATCTTTTTGGGGTGTTAGTTCTAAAAGATCTTATAGGTCTTCATAAAACCATTCAACTTCAGTTTCTTTAGCTTTACTGGTTGGGGCATAGAGTTGGATAACTGTGATATTGAATGGTTTGCCTTGGAGACAAACAGAGATCATTCTGTCATTTTTGAGATTGCATCCAAGTACTGCATTTCAGACTCTTTTGTTGACCATGATGGCTACTCCATTTCTTCTGAGGGGTTCCTGCCCGCAGTAGTAGATGTAATGGTCATCTGAGTTAAATTCACCCATTCCAGTCCATTTTAGTTCGCTGATTCCTAGAACGTCGACGTTCACCCTTGCCATCTCTTGTTTGACCACTTCCAATTTGCCTTGATTCATGGACCTGACATTCCAGGTTCCTATGCAATATTGCTCTTTACAGCATCGGATCTTGCTTCTATCACCAGTCACATCCACAGCTGGGTATAGTAAAGGAATTGTAAAGCTAATAGAGCACATAAGTTAGAATACCGAAAAAGTTGTATTCTAAAATTACATTCCCAAATTTATACTCTATAAATTGGAATACAAAAAAAATCTTATGAACCAAAATTTGGTAGGAAAGGATGGCCAGAAGAACAAAACTGGAGAACAAATAGTAAGTCTCAAACTCATCTATATCAAAAATAACATTAAATGTAAATACACTAAATACACTGAAGTAGAGAAATTTTCAGACTGAAAGAGCAATATCAAATGACATGCACCCTACAAAAAATATTTTTTAAATATAAAGACACTCAGAGGATGAAAGTAAGAGGGTAGAAAAATATACAATATGAAACCAGTAAGTATAAAAGAGTTTGTGTCCCTATAGAATGGCAAAGACTTCAAGAAATTACTAGGGGTAAGGAAAAATATGTCATAATGACAAAAAGGGAAATTTATCAGTAAGAAATATCAGTCCTAAACATGTGTAACACCTAAATAATCAGCTTCGAAACATATGGGGAAAAAATTGATGGAATAACAGATAAAAATCAAAATACCCAAATTCATACTTGTAGATATTTAACACCTTTGTCTTAGTAATTGATATTAATAGAATAAATAAAAACTCAGAAAGGCTGTCAACAAGTCAAACAACAGAATCAGATAACTTGACTTAAGTGATATTTATAAAACATAACTCCAGCACCTGCAAAGTATACAATTATTTTCAAGTGCACATGGAATGGTCACTGATATAGACCATATGCTAGCCTACAAAATAAGTCTTAGTAAATCCCAAGCCTGGAAATCTTGAAAGTATGCCCTCTGACCACATTGTAATTAAATTCAAAATCAACACGTTGTATATAATAAAATTCAAACTATTTTGAAATTAAGTGACAGAACCCTAAATAAACCATGGATCAAGCAGGAAATCATTACAGGGATTTCCCTGGTGAACCAGTGGCTAAGACTCGATGCTCCCAATGCAAGAGGCCCAGGTTCAATTCCTGGTCAGGGAACTAGATCTCACATGTCACAACTAAGAGTTCACATGCTGCAACTAAAGACTACCCCATGCCACAACTAAAAGATCCTGCATGCCACAAAGATTCCACATGCCACTACTAAGAGTTGGCACAGCCAAATAAATAAATTTAAAAAAAAATACTTTTAAAAGTAAACATTTTATATAAAATATTACTAAAAACACAACACTTCAAAATTTGTGGGATAAAGCTAAAATGTTGTATAAGAGAATCTTTATAGTTTTAAAAGACTATATTAGAAATACAAAGTTTAAAATAAATGATTTACATTTATGCTTTCGAAAACTAGAAAAATAAAAGCAAATTAAACCAAATAATTAGTAAGATCATAATAAATATAACAATAGAAATCAATGAAATAAAAATATACAAACAACAGAGAAAATAACATTTTTGAGTCTTTAAAAATGTTAAGAAAATTAATAAAACCCATAAGTACTGGTCAAGAAAAAAAGAAAAATTTTAGTGCCAATAATAAAAGATGAGATATTATTATAGATCCCCATGTGACTGCAACCATGAAATTGAAAAACGTTTACTCCTTGGAAGGAAAGTTATGAGCAACCTAGATGGCACATTAAAAAGCAGAGGCATCACTTTGCCAACAAAAGTCCATCTAGTCAAGGCTATGGTTTTTCCAGTGGTCATATACGGATGTGAGAGTTGGACTATAAGGAAAGCTGAGCGCCGAAGAATTGATGCTTTTGGACTGTGGTGTTGGAGAAGACTCTTGAGAGTCCCTTGGACTGCAAGGAGATTCAGACCGTCCATCCTAAAGGAGATCAGACCTGGGTGTTCATTGGAAGGACTGATGTTGAAGCTGAAACTCCAATACTTCAGTCACCTGATGCAGAGAGCTGACTCACTGGAAAAGACCCTGATGCTGGGAAAGATTGGGGGCAGGAGGAGAAGGGGACGACAGAGGATGAGATGGTTGGATGGCATCACTGACTCAATGGACATGGGTTTGGGTAGATTCTGGGAGTTGGTGATGGACAGGGAGGCCTGGCGTGCTGCAGACCATGGGGTCACAGAGTCAGACACGACTGAGCGACTCAACTGAACTGAATATAAAAGGATAATAAATGAACAAAATGAACAACTTTTGCCAGTAAACCTGATAACTTAGAGGAAGTGGATATATTCTTTGAAAAGTATTATTTACTGTTAGTTCCATCCATAGGATTTTCCAGGTAAGAATACTGGAGTGGGTTGCCATTTCCTTCTCCAGAGGATCTTCCTGACCCAGGGATCGAACCGAGGTCTCCCACATTGTAGGCAGACGCTTTACTGTCTGAGCCACCAGGGAAATCCCACCAAAGTTAGCTCAAGAATAAGCAGAATAGAAAGCTTTAATATATTTATTAATTATATTAAGTTAAAAAGGAAAAGAAAAAATTTTCCAATAAATAAAACTCCAGAGTTAGATGGTTTCACTAGTGAATTTTATCATATATTTAATAAGGAAATAGTGACAATTTTACACAAGATCTTTCACTTACTAAAGAAAAGAATGCTTCTCAATTCATTTTATGAAGGCAGCATAACAATAACAGAATCAGACAAAGATATCAGAAGAAAACATTATTACAGACTATTATCTATTTAGAACAAAAATGCAAAAATTCTCAACAGAATCATATCAAATAGAACCAGCACTATGTATCAAAGATAATACTTCATGACTAAGTAGGGTTTATCCCATGAATGCAAGGTTATTTAAACATTTAGAAACTGATCAGTGTAGTTCATCACATCGACAGAACAAAAGAAAAAGTCAAATTAATATCTCAGCGCTTTAAGAAAAAGCACTGGAAAATTCAAACAGTTATTTATAATAAAAATCAGAAATAGAAGGGACTTTTCTTAACTTGATAAATGGTGTACATAAAATACTTACAGCTAACCTACTTAAAGATCAGAAACTGAACACTAAGAGCAGAAATAAGGCAAGAATATCCACTCTTCCTCCAGATCAGGAACAAGGCAATGGTGCCCACTCTCACCGCTATTATTCAATATAGTTTTGGAAGTTTTAGCCACAGCAATCAGAGAAGAAAAAGAAATAAAAGGAAATCAGATTGGAAAAGAAGAAGTAAAACTCTCACTATTTGCAGATGACATGATACAGTACATAAAAAACCCTAAAAATGCCACCAGAAAATTACTAGAGCTAACCAACAAGTATAGTTGCAGGATATAAAAGTAATATGCAGAAATCCATGGCACTCCTATACAGTACCAGTGAAAAATTAGAAAGAGAAATTGGGGGTGGAAATCCCATTTATCATTGCAACAGAAAGAATAAAATACCTAGGAATGAACCTACCTAAAGAGACAAAGTGAAAGTGAAAGTGAAGTCATTCAGTCGTGTCCAACTCTTTGCAACCCCATGGACTGTAGCCTACTAGCTCCTCTGTTCATGGGATTTTCCAGGCAAGAATACTGGAGTGGGTTGCCATTTCCTTCTCCAGATGATCTTCCCAGCCCAGGGATCGAACCCGGGTCTCCCGCATTGCAAGCAGACACTTTACCATTTGAGCCACCAAGGAAGAACAGGAATAAATCTACCTAAAGAGACAAAAGACCTGTATAAAGAAAACTATAAGACACAGATGAAAGAAATTAAAGATGATGCAAAAAGATGATGCTTCATGTTCTTGGACTGGAAGAATATTGTGAAAATGAATATACTACCCAAAGCAATCTATAGGTTCAATGCAATCCCTATCAAATTACCAACTGCATTTGTCACAGAATTAGAACAAAAAATTTCAGTTTTTATGGAAACACAAAAGACCCTGAATAGCCAAAGCAATGGTGAGAAAGAAAAATGTAGGAATCAACCTTATTGACTTCAGACTATACTACAAAGCTACAGTAATCAAGACAGTATTGTACTGGCACAAAAACAGAAATATATACCAATGAAACAAGATAGAAAGCCCAGAGAAAAATTCATGCACCTATGGGCACCTTATCTTTGATAAAGGAGGAAAGAATATTCAATAGAGAAAAGACAGCCTCTTCAATAAGTGGTGCTGGGAAAAGAATGAAATTAGAACACTTCATAACACCTTACACAAAATAAACTCAAAATGGATTAAAGACTGAAATCTAAGGCCAGAAACTATAAAACTCTTAGAGGAAAACATAGGCAAAACACTCTTAGACATAAGTTACAGCAAATCCTCTTTGACCCACCTCCTAGAGTAATGGATTTGAAACAAAAATAAACAAGTGGGACCTAATTAAATTTAAAAGTTCTTGTTACTTCAAAGGAAATGATAAGATGAAAAGACAACCCTCAGGATGGGGGGAAATAATTGCAAATGAAACAACTAACAAAGGATTAATTTCCAAAATATAAAGCAGCTCATACAGCTCAATACCAGAAAAATGGAAAACTCAATCAAAAAGTGGGAGGAAGACCTCAACAAGCATTTCTCCGAAGAGGACATAGAGATGCCCAACAAACATATAAAAAGATGTTCAACGCTGCTGCTTATTCACTTCAATTCAGTTGCTCAGTTGTGTCTGACTCTCTGTGACCCCATGGACCACAGCTCGCCAGCCTCTCCATCCATCACCAACTCCTGGAGTCCACCCAAACCCATGTCTATTGAGTCAGTGATAGCATCCAACCATCTATTCATCTGTCATCCCCTTCTCCTCCTGCCCTCAATCTTTCCCAGCATCAGGGCCTTTTCCAATGAGTCAACTCTCTGCATCAGGTGGCCAAAGTATTGGAGTTTCAGCTTCAACATCAGTCCTTCCAATGAACACCCAGGACTGATTTACTTCAAGATGGACTGGTTGGATCTCCTTGCACTCCAAAGGACTCTCAAGAGCGAGACAGCAAAAGAGACACAGATGTATAGAACAGACTTTTGGACTCTGTGGGAGAGGGAAAGGGTGGGATGATTTGGGAGAATGGCATTGAAACATGTATACTAACATGTAAGAAACGTATCACCAGTCTAGGTTCGATACAGATACAGGATGCTTGGGGCTGGTGCACTGGGATGACCCAGAGAGATGATATGGGGAGAGAGGTGGGGGGGTGGGGGTTCAGGATTGGGAACTCATGTACACCCATGGTGGATTCATGTCAATGTATGGCAAAACCAATACAGTATTGTAAAGTAAAAAAAAAAAAAAAAAAAACCTAATAAATTAATTAAGTTTTTTTTTTTTTTTTAAAGAGTCTTCTCCAACACCACAGTTCAAAAGCATCCATTCTTTGGCACTCAGCTTTCTATAAAGTCCAAATCTCAAATCCATACATGACCACTGGAAAAACCATAGCCTTGACTAGACAGAGCTTTGTTGACAAAGTGATTCCTCTGCTTTTTAATATGCTATCTAGGTTGGTCATAACTTTCCTTCCAAGGAGCAAGCGTCTTTTAATTTCATGGCTGCAGTCACCATCTGCTGTGATTTTGGAGCCCAGAAAAATAAAGTCAGCCACTATTTCCACTGTTTCCCCATCTATTTCCCATGAAGTGATGGGACCAGATGCCATGATCTTAGTTTTCTGAATGTTGAGCTTTAAGCCAACTTTTTCACTCTCCACTTTCACTTTCATCAAGAGGTTCTTTAGTTGTTCTTCACTGTCTGCCATAAGGGTGGTGTCATCTGCTTATCTGAGGTTATTGATATTTCTCCTGGCAATCTTGATTCCATCTTGTGCTTCCTCCAGCCCAGTGTTTCTCATGATGTACTCTGCATAGAAGTTAAATAAGTAGGGTGACAATATACAGCCTTGACATACCCCTTTTCCTATTTGGAACCAGTCTGTTGTTCCATATCCAGTTCTAACTGTCACTTCCTGACCTGCATATATATTTCTCAAGAGGCAGGTCAGGTGGTCTGGTATTCCCATCTCTTGAAGAATTTTCCAGTTTATTGTGATCCACATAGTCAAAGGCTCTGGCATAGTCAATAAAGCAGAAATAGATGTTTTTTGGAACTCTCTTACTTTTTTGATGATCCAGTGGATGTTGGCAATTTGGTCTCTGGTTCTTCTGCCTTTTCTAGAACCAGCTTGAACATCTGGAAGTTCACGGTTCACATATGGCTGAAGCCTGGCTTGGAAATTTTGAGCACTACTTTGCTAGTGGTGAGATGAGTGCAATTGCGCTTCCTAAAGCTCACCTGACTTCACATTCCAGGATGTCTGGCTCTAGGTGAGTGTGAGTGATCACACCTTTGTGATTATCTGGGTTGTTAAGGCCTCCTCAGACAGCCATTTTGTTTTTTTGCATTTTCTTTTTCCTTTGGGATGGTCTTGATCCCTATCTCCTATACAATGTCACGAACCTCTGTCCATGGTTCATCAGGCACTCTGTCTATCAGATCTCATCCCTTAAATCTATTTCTCACTTCCACTGTATAGTCATAAGGGATTTGATTTAGGTCATACCTGAATAGTCTAGTGGTTTTCCCCACTTTCTTCAATTTAAGTCTGAATTTGGCAGTAAGGAGTTCATGATCTGAGCCACAGTCAGCTCCCAGTCTTATTTTTGCTGACTGTATAGAGCTTCTCCATCTTTGGCTGCAAAGGATATAATCAATCTGATTTTGGTGTTGACCATCTGGTGATGTCCATGTGTAGAGTCTTCTCTTGTGTTATTGGAAGAGGGTGTTTGCTATGACCAGTGCATTCTCTTGGCAGAAGTCTGTTAGCCTTTGCCCTGCTTCATTCTGTATTCCAAGGCCAAATTTGCCTGTTACTCCAGGTGTTTCTTGCTGCTTATTAGAGAAATGCAAATCAAAACTACTATCACCTCACATCAATCAGAATGGCCATCATCAAAAAATCTATAAACAATAAATGCTGGAGACAGTGTGGAGAAAAGGGAACCTCTTGCACTGTTGGCAGGAATGTAAATTGGTACAGCCACTATGGAGAGCAGTATGGAAATTTCTTTTACAATCTAGGAGTAAAACTACCACAATATCCAGCAATCCCACTACTGGGCAAATATATCCTGAGAAAACCATAACTGAAAAAAGACATATGTAGCCCAACATTCATAGCAGCACAATTTACAATAGTTAGGACATGGAGACAACCTAGATGTCCATCAGCAGATGAATGGGTAAAGAAGTTGTGGTAGATATACACAATAGAATATTACTCATCCATAAAAGGAATGCATTTGAGTCAGTTCTAGTGAGATGGATGAACCTAGAGCCTGTTATACAGAGTGAAGTCAAAAAGAGAAAATCAAATTTTGTATATTAACATATATATACAGAATCTAGAAAAATGATACTAATGAACATATTTGCAGGACAGGAATAGCAATACAAACATAGAGAACAGACTTTGGATATAGTATGGGTAGGAGAGGGTGGGACGAATTGAAAAAGTAACATTGATATATATACATTACCATGTGTAAAATAGATAGCTAGTGGAAAGCTGCTGTACAGACACAGGGAGCTCAACCCAGTGCTCTATGACAACCTAGAGGAGTGGGATGGGGTGGGAAGTCAGGGGGAGGTTCTGGAGGGAGGGGACATATTTGTTTTTGTGGCTTATTCATGTTGTTGTATGGCAGAAGCCAACACAATATTGAAAAGCTCGTGTTGATGTATGGCAAAACCAATACAATATTGTAAAGTAAAAAATAAATTAATTAATTAAATTAAACTATCCCTAAAATAAATAAATAAAAATAAATTTTTAAAAAGAAAAATATCCACTCTTGCAGTTTCTATTTAATATTATCCTGAAGGTCCAGCCAGTGCAATAAGAAAAGGAAATAAATGTCATAAAGATTAAAAACAAGTAAACCTGTTTATATTGTCAGATGATGTTTATCTTGTTGAAAATACCAAGGAATCTACCCCCAAAAAGTACTAAAATTAGTAAAGGAATTCAACAAGATCACAAGATACAAGATCAGTATATGAAAATCAGATATAAATTGGTTATCATTGAAATTTAAGACCTCTTATCTTCAAGAGAAAGTGTTAAGAAACTAAAAAGCCATGTCCTATTGGAATAAAATATTCACAAAATATATGTGCATAAAACACAAATAAAATATGGACTAGAGTCTTTTGCACATATTCCACAAGGGAAGATATAACATATATAATAAGCACACGAAATGACGCACAGTCATTAGTCATCATGGGAATCCACATTAGAGCCAAAATGAGATACTACTAGGGTGCTGTGCTGCCATGCTATGCTTAGTCACTCAGTCATGTCCAACTCTTTGTGACCCCATGGACTGTAGCCCACCAGACTCCTCTGTCCATGGGGATTCTCCAGGCAAGAATATTAGAGTGAGTTGCCATGCCCTCCTCCAGGGGATCTTCCCAACCCAGGAATCAAACCCAGGTGTCCCACTTTGCAGGTGGATTCTTTACCATCTGAGCCACCAGGAAGGCCAAGAATACTGGAGTGAGTAGCCTATCCCTTCTCCAGGGGATCTTCCTGATCCAGGAATTGAACTGGGGTCTCCTGCATTACAGGCAGATTCTTTACCAGTTGAGTTACCAGGAAAGCTCTAGGCTTACCAAAATTAAAAGTATGAAAATTCTAAGTGTTGACAAAGATGTGGAACAAATTGATTTTCATACATCCCTAGTGGGTACAACTACTTTGACCATTTTGGGAAAGAGTTTGGTAGTTCTTAGGAAGTCAAATGTACATTTATCAGGACTTCTCTGGTAGTCCAGTGGCTAAGGCTCCACGTTCCCAGTGCAGAGGGTCCGAGTTCGATCCCTGGTGGGGAAATTAGATCTCATATGCCACAACTAAAAGAGTTCACATGCTGCAACTAAAAGATCCTGCATGCCACAGTGAAGATCAAAGATCCCACATGCCATGACTAAGACCCAGTACAGCCAAGTAAGTAAAAATAAATACATTTTAAATATATATATAGACATTTATCACATGATTTGGCAGCTCCACTTCTAGGTATTTACCCAAAGAGAAATGAATATATATATATACCTCCAAAAAATTTTCAAAAATGCTATTAGTTTTGCTTGTAAGAGTCCCAAATTAAAAACAACTCAATGTTTTCAACTCAATGTCCATCAAGAAGGGAATAGATAAAAACACCATAGGATGATCATAAGGTGATGTCATAGTCAACAATTTTTTTTAATTACTGTTTTAAGCAGTAATATGGATGATTTTCTAAAACATATGACTAATGGAAAAGATCAGACAAGTCCTAGTACAAGCAAAACAGTTTCTAGTCAAAGAAAATCAGTGATAGGTGCCAAGAGAAAGATGGAGTGACTGACTGCAAAGGGACACAAGGAAACATTCTGGAACAACAGAAATCTATGTCATGAGTGGGGTGGTGGTAACATGGGTGCACATTTGTCAAAACTTGTTAAACTATTCGCTTAAACATATGTTTATAAATTATAGCTCAATAAGTTTATTTAAAAAAGAATCACTCTGACAAGAACAATGAAGACAGTCACAGAGCAAGGATAGAAGGAAAAAATATCATGAGGTATGCACAGTAAGTTTACCTCTTCGTTTGAGGATAGAAAGACATTTTTGTAACTGCAATAATGACTCTCTATTCCCAAATAAAGACTAATGAGAATAAAAGCAGTTTCAAAGAACTCAATTCAGCCCTTGGTAGAACAGGCTTGTCTTTCTTTTTTTTTTTTTTTCATTGAAAGATAATTGCTTTACAGTATTGTGTAGAACAGGCATTTTTAATGTGAAATAAGGAAAAGGACATTAAAGTGTAATGGGGACTGAGTCTTATTCCAGAAGGCACTCTAGCAGAAGCAGGGAAGAAGCATATACTATTCAGAACATTGATATAACCCATTGGTTTCATAGGAGTAGAACTTTCCTGCTTCAGAATTATGAGGCTATATGAATATATTTTCTGTTTTCAATATGAGTTAGATTGAATTGTCCTGGAGAATAAATGTTTGTTCTTGGGAGAGATGCAAACATATGTCTTTAATTTTAAAGAAACAGATATGCTCACAAGTCAAGCTGCAGAGCCCTGGACACTCCATCCCTCTTCTGTGAACAGCAAAAGATCTTAGACACCATTGATCCTTTCTCTCAGAGTCCAGACCAAACACCCTAGATCTGAATCTTGGTTATTTGAATAAGATAAGAATAAGAAATACTTATTCTAAGGGATAAGAAATACTTTCAAGTACTTGATTTCCTTTGGGTTTTGGCATGAAGACCCCAGGCAGGTGGGTTACGATTATCAAGAGATGAGAAGGAACTCCAAAAAAAAGAGGCACAAACCTTGGATCAGAGAAGCAGGTTAACAAATGGCTTGAATCCTTAGGCAACTCCCTTTGGACTCCTAGGTAAACCATATCTAGCAAGAAATTTAAACTTGACCCCCTTGTGTTATAATTCCCATAGCAAACTTCTGTGCACCTTCAGTGAATAACTAAATTTCTACAAAGCCTGATAAGATGATTTGGGGGACGCTCAAGCCAAGTTACAAAGGAGAAGAGAGTCAACCATTCTGAACTTCATAGGGCCTCTGATAGGGGCTTAACTTAGATCTGATAAAGTGTGTTGAATTCCATGAAAACCAAACCTAGTTCAGTGAGCCTGAAAGAAAAAAATGAGTAATGGGGGAGAAGCAGAAGCTCCTTCTTTTGGAAGCAAAGTGCCAGAATGCTAAGAGAAAGAGGGAAGAAAGATATTCTCAAGCAATAAAAACCAAGAGTGACAAATATTTACTGTGTACTACAATGCACCTGGTACTGTTACAAGGCCTTAGGGCATAGCAGCTCTTAGAGGTTCCCAATCACATTAGAAACAGGTATTATTATTATTTCAGCAATAATGAAATTGATGTTCAGGGGATTCTAATAAATTACTAGAGGCTATATAACTAGTTAATGTTGCATGATGTCAGGTTTAAAATTCAAGTTTCTACAGCTTAGAAGTCATAATTTAAAAAAAGAAGAGAAAGTCACAGAATAGGAAAGAGAAATGAATCCAAACTCACATAGCAGAGAGTGCAGCAGGAGGAGGGTACACAATTTCTATGGTATTAGGCCAGGATAACACTGAAACCTCACTCTTCCTGGATGTGGCAATTAGCTAATTAGCCAGCAGTCACCACTCTTCTGTGAGATCCTTCACTCTGAAATCCTCAGACTAGCTGAAGCCTCTTTTTTCTTGAATCTTAAAATGTAGCTACAGATACCAGCAGAGGTATCATCTCCATCTGGAAACTTGTTAGAAATGCACATTCTCAGATCCATCCCCAGAGCAGAAACTCTGGTGGAGAGGTTCAGCAAATGCATTTTTAATATAATTTTGTGTTTTTTGGTCTAAAACAACACAGATTTCTTATCTTGCAGTTATGTTGGTTAGAATTCCTAAATAGACCTCACTTGACTAAAGTCAAGGTGTCAGTAGGGTTGAGCTTCTTTCTGGAGATGCTAAAAGAGAATTCACTTTCCTGCTTTTTCCAGCTTCTAGAAGCCACCTGCTTTCCTTGGCTCATAGCTCTTTATTCCATCTTCACAGTCAGCAGCCATGAGTCAAGTCCTTCTCACATCACATCACTCTGACCTCCTCTTCTGCCTCCCTCTTCTGCTTTTAAGGAGACTGGTGCTGACTGGACCCACTCAGATAATTCAGGGGAGTCTTCCTAGTTTAAGATCAACTAATTAGTAACCTTAATTCCATCTGCAATTTTGTCTGGGCTTAGACTACAGACATCTTCAGCAGCTATATGTAGCCAGCTGGAAAGTGTGGCCACTCAAAAGTTTGAGATCCAGCACTTAGGCCTCAGCATTTGTCAAAGTCTTGTCCCCAGGTCTCCCCAAGCCACATGATTAGAGCCCCAGTTTCCAGAATCTAAAAGAAACTAGACCATAGCTAAAAGGCCCGGGTACAAATGATGTTATTAGGGTGAAATCACAACCACCAGGCTGCAATGAACTTTTCCCTGCTACTGAAGCTTGTCACCTTTGAAATATCATCATTAAGAACCTGGATGGTATTCAAGAGCTAGTGTAATTTACAAAGAATCTGTTAAACAAGCCAGGCCTGTGGAGTTGTTCCGCTACACGAGCATTTTTCACTTTAATGATTAGGTTGAGAAGAAAAGGAACCAGCTCTCCTATCCAGATAGTCGAGCTGAGCTGTCTTTTCTTAGATCCTTCTATGTCTGCGACAAAAGCGTCACACTGAAAAATAATGGGCCCTGATTATTGGGTCATTGAATATTCCTTTATTCCTCCTAATCTCCGCAGTAACAGAATTTGGATATATGAGTAGCAGAGAGAGATCACCGATAATGCTTTGTCTTGGTTGAAAACATTTTGCCAAAGATGCTGTGCACGTTTCCTCAATTAGATTTTTTCATTAAATTTCTTTGTACTTTTCTTTTTTTTTCCCTCCAAACTTGAACCTGACCTAATGTTCACCTTGATATTTAGTTGATGCTGACTGGCTTATTTTCTTTCTTTTTTAATATGCAGTGTTCATAAGAACGTGTTTTAAGAGTTACATGTGGCCAAAAAGGTTACTCGAGCTGAATTAAACCAAATTACAGTAAGTAACAATAGAGGAAATAAGATATTTCATTAAAATGATACATTCTTATTATGTATTATTATGTATTTAATACAGGACTTGCTATACATCACAAGTGTGTTATTACTATGCATATTTAGGGTAGGAAAGTAATGAAAACAATATTTCATTCTGTAATAGTAAAGTAGTTTTATGGGCAAAATTTGAATGGGAAGCAGTAAAATCAAAAAGTAAACCTGATAATCTCTGAAATAAGGTTGGGATGGGAGGGTAGGTATGGGGAGAGGGTGCTAGAAAGAGATGTGGAAGGAAACAGATAACTGGGAAAGAAAATAAATTCCCATTTGTTTAGCAGTAGGTCTGTGTTTGTGAGTGCTAAAGTTAGTGGGGGCTCCAAGCTGTAGTGAACCAGGGTTCACTTTGATGGGGAAAGCAAGAAACAACTGAACCCCGTGGTCAAGAGAGTCACCATCATTTCTTGAGTCGGAGGAGACAGTTGAAGATGAAAAATGTGATAAAATAAAGCAATAAGGAAGTGGTCACAGTCTTAAGGGAATGAGGAGTAGGACAGCCAAAAACTCCAGACAAAATCAGGGTGCTGCAATAAATTTACCCCACACAAATACATCGAGGCGAGCCCATTTCTCCTTCTCAGGTTCAGAGGGTTATTTTCTCTGTGCACATCGAAATGGCCTGGAAAGTATTTAACTCTGGAGTTATGCTTCCAGATTTCTCTTTACTTGGGAACAGAAGCAAAAGAGTACACACTTAAAATGGTTCAGGAAACCATGATACAATCATTTCGAGGTATTTAGGAACCATGGGATGTGTGAGACACACACAGTGCCTTTGCGTCTTAACTAAAATCCAGTAGCATGGGCTTCCCTAGTGACTCAGTGGTGAAGAACCTGCCTACCGAAGCAGGAGACATGGGTTTGATCCCTGCTTCGAGAAGACCCCACATGACACAGAGCAGCTAAGCCCGTGCACCACAACTAATGAGCCTGTGCGCCACAACTAGTGAAGACCACAGGGCCTAGAGCCCATGCTCCACAGTAAGAGACGCCACTGCGATGAGAGGCCTGAGCACCACAACTAGAGAACAGCCACTGCTCACTGCAACTGGAGAAAAGCCCATGCACCAACGAAGACTCAGTGCAGCCGAAAACCACCACCTAAAAAAGTAAAAATCATTTTTAAAATTCCAGCAGTGTGTGAATCCCACTTTAAGCACAGGGAAGGTATATTGCCTTCATTTGTTCACTTTAAACGACCTGAGTATAATTCACACTGAAGTTGCTATGAAGGAGGAAGTAGGATAGATTAACCTTTCGGTGCCACACCTGGTCTCCGGATTTCCCAACGTGTTAATGAATTTCCTGAGATGGGAGCGTCAGACCTGCTGGCAGTACATTAATCTGAGGGAGCATGCAGCAATACATCCTCCAGACTCAAAGGTGGGTGAACCAATTTAGAAAGTGTTAAATCAAGTCCAAGCCATTCCCTAAAGACAGTACCAACTGCAAAGCCCAAAGACATCTGGAAAAGTTACTCTGGCACAGCTTACTCAGTTGCTGCTGAATTTCTAGCCTCCTTTCTTCATCTGCATCTAGAAAACAGGGGATTTGACCCTATGCCTCTCTGAAATTCCTTCAGAGTAAAGAGGAACTATAAACATAACAAGAAGCTATCTCTCAAATGTACCAACCCATAGGTCAGCACCTACTCTGTTCAATTAATGAACAGCCTGACTATAGAGATAAATATATGCTTTTAAAAAGATATCTTGTCATTGGAAGTAACTGAGGATGAGAATCTACTGGGAAGTAAGCATTTTTAAAGTAACTAATTTTTAGATTTTTTTTTTCTGGTGGAATTCAAAAGCATGTTTAAGATGGGCTGGTGAAAATGATAAGCAGATAAGAAGACAGCAAGGAATCTTCTTAAAGGGATTTACTAAATTTAAACTCCTGAGGCCAAATCCAGTGTGAACAAAACTGGAAAGCCCACCTGGGCTGTGTTCTGGAGGAGTCAGGCTAGGCCACGCTTCACAGAAACCAAGGGGCGTCTATGCAGATGTGTGCAGAGTAGGAACAGGAAGAGGGACAGGATCCTGGGGATTCTTCAGCCTAAGTACATAAACCCAAGGCATGGAGAGCATTGCAAATAAAATGGAGATCGTTCAGGGAGAAAGAAACTGGAAAGTAGCTTCCCTAGCCCCACTGAGGAGCCTGGACAGTGAGCTAAAGCCGAGGGCAGACCTTGCTCTGTCCTGCTCCAAACGAATCCTTCGTCCAAATTCTCGCTTCCCCGGGACAAGGGCAGGGAAGACAGATTCTCTCTGTTATTCTAGCTCTAAAACTGAGTGGGATACCAGGCATAGAGCAGAGGGGTTCATAAATGTGCAGACTGACTCAGTATGGCAACCATTCAACCCACATGTGAAACCACATGGTGGGATCATATCCCCGACACTTAATCTTGGCGTTCCCTGGGGTTTCCTGCCCCTCTGCCTTAAAACATACCCTGAGGGCTTGGCTTTTTCCAGGAGCCTGCATGGATTGGCAGAAGTTATATACTGTGCGAGCTGCCATAGGCTATAAGACTGTAGCTTTAATTTTAGGAGATACTATTAGATTACTTGCCAAAAAACTCTACACCAATTCACATTTCAGAAGTTTATGAGTATACACTTTTCCCTGCTTTCCTACCTAAAATTATTATCCTCATTCTAGTTTTTGACAATCAGATAGGTATAAAGGGAAAGTTAATAACTGCTTTCATTTGTATTTTACTCACTACTAGTCAATGTGAGCACATTCTCATATATTTATTGGCAATTTGTATTTGTTCATCTGTAAATTACTTATTCATTTTTAATCTGTTTTTCTATTACATTGTCTCTTTTGTTTATTTGTTTTTACCAATTTGTAAAAGTCCATTAAACATGATAGATATTAGCTCTGTTACACATTTTAAATTTGCTTCCATATAAAATTCCTCTGTTAATTCTGCTTATGTTATCTTTGTGTGCCCACTGTGGTGAATTTAAGCATAATGTTAGGCACCTCCCTGGTCATCCAGTAGCTAAGACTCCGTGCTCCTAATGCAGGAGGCCTGGGTTCCATCCCTGGTCCGGGAACTAGGTCCCACGTGTTGCAGCTAAGAGTTCATATGCCGCCACTAAAGATCCATGACAGAGATCAAAGATCCAAGTGCTGCAACTAAAGTCCTGGCACAGCTAAGAAAAAAAAGAAAAATTTTTTTAAGAAAAGGGACATTAAAAAAAAAAGAAAAGGGACATTAGCTGTTTTATATTTTGGTGGAGCAGTGGAGAAACTGACTCAGGGTTAAGAATCAAAGAATGCCATCCAATCCATGATGCAGAACCAACCCATCTGGGATTATTACACCCAACACATGTGCCAGCAACTTGCTTCACTGCAACCACAGGGCTAACGTCCCCGCGATCGGTGAGCAGGCCTCTCTCTCTTCAGTTGGACATAATAGGGAAGTATGTCATCCTGACCACAAGTTGGCAGCTCCCTTGAGATCTGAGGGTCACCTGTCTTAGGATGTAGCTGAACATGAGGATGGCAGAACAGGCAGACAGAAGCCAAGTGTGGCAGCATTAAACCACTGCCTGAAACAATCTTGAAGTCAGTGATTCCTCTGTATTCCCTGTTCGATGAAATAACAACTATCCAGATCATTTAAGCTTACATCAGGGTTTCTGATACTGGAGCCAAAAATGTCCTAAGAGATGCAGAAGACACCATGTTCTCATACTTTTGTTTGTGGTGGACGTTTAAAAACATTTTCTATGTTTCCGACAATAGATCAATTGATCTAGGAAACCACCCATTCTATTTAGGTTTTCTAATTTATGTCGGAAGAAGCAAGTAAAATTATCTTATGATGTGTTCTATATTGTCCAGTATTTTCAAATACCTTTTAATTCATTGGTGCTGTTCTTTCAAAGGGAAACAGACAGAGTTATTTTGTTGAAAAAGGTGAAGAAAATACTAGAGCTCCACATTGCTCATATTTCTCAGTGGACCCCAAAGCAGTAAGGTTCCACAGAATACCAGGTGAGAAACACTGCTGTAATTCCACCACCACCACAGTCTAAGAGTAAAGTTCACCCTGTAGTTTGCTTTTGGAGAAGGCAATGGCACCCCACTCCAGTACTCTTGCCTGGAAAATCCCATGGACGGAGAAGCCTGGTAGGCTGCAGTCCATGGGGTCGCACAGAGTCGGACACAACTGAAGCAACTTAGCTAGCTAGCTAGCTATAGTTTGTTTTAGTTCTATTTTGTGGTGCAGAGGTTAAAGCATCTGCCTGCAATGTGGGAGACCTGGTTTGATCCCTAGGTTGGGAAGATCCCCTGGAGAAGGAAACGGCAACCCACTCCAGTATTCTTGCCTGGAGAATCCCATGGACAGAGGAGCTTGGTGGACTACAGTCCATGGGTCGCAAAGAGTCGGACACAACTGAACGACTTCACTTTCACTTTGCAGATTTTTAAAATTTATTTTTAGATACATAATATATTCATTTGGTTCAAACACCAAAAATATGAAATGTCATTTGGTAAAACATATCTCTACATCCCCCATACCACATTTACCCAGTTCCCTGTCTGGCCAGTGTTATGTTTAATATTCCTATTTCCAGATAATCTTTAAATTAATATGAATATAAAAATTATATATACTACACAGCTACATATATTCACACACACCTATATATCTTATTTTTGTAGTGCTTTAGATAAATGGTAGCTTACTGTATACATATATGCAATATATGTATATGTATGATATGTATATGTGTGTATATATTTGTATTTGTCAAAATTTTTCCCCTGATAATGTATACCAGTGGCCTCTCTACCTTAGAGATAGATGACATGATGTTCTATTATAGATATAGAGCATGACTAATCAGTTCCTTGCTGATGGCATTAAGATGTTTCTATGTTTTTGCTATTGTAAATAACTGTTGTGAATAATCTTGTACCTGTGTCATTTCAAACGTACTTGAGCATATCTACAGGATACATGCTGAGACATGGAATTTCTGGGTGACAGGATAAATACATCTGTAAATTTGATATATACTTTCCAGTCTCTAATTGCACTAATTTGCGTTCTCACCAGTCATGAATGTCTGTTTCCTCTACTGCCTCACCACTATCTTGTGTTATCAAATTTTTAGATTTCTGCCAATATTATAGAATAAGATTAGATCTCTGTTTTTTATTTCTGTTTTTCCTTTTATGAATGAGATTGCACATCACTGCCTATGTATAAGAGTTATTTGAAAGTCATCAGTCATCTTCTGTGAACTTCCATTCTCCTTCTTTGCCTATTTCGGTTTGTTGCTCTTTTTCTGACTTAGAGTTTATAGAAATTCTATGTTTGAGAAGTTAACCACTTATCAGTGATGGCATTTGCAAATATTATTCTCAGTTTGTCATTTGTATTTACTTACAGCATTTTTGCCATGCAAAATATTGTATCTTAATCTGTGTACAAATTAGATTTGTTTACAAATATTTGATGGCTTTTTCATCTTGTGTCAGCTACAAAGGACTTTTCCACTTCAAGGCTAAATACTATTCTCCATGTTTTCTTTTTATTATTACTATGTGTTTCACTTTTGAGACTGACTTTAACAATTTTCCAATTTTCATGCTAAGTGTTGTGAAATATACTAGGATATTCACCTACCCCAATATTATTTCCCTTATAGTCCATCGTTTCCACAGTGATTGAGATTAAACCTTTATCATACATAAGGAGTCCATTTCTTGATTTCATAGCATTGATCTGCCTATTCATTTTCCAGTGTCATAATGTTTAACACCTGGAGAAATATGGTCTATTTTTTAGGTGATAGCTCTGGTCTCCCTTCTTGCTTTTCTTTTATTGAGCTTTGGTTATTCTTAGTTGAAATGGATCAATTTCTTGAAAGACACAATCTACAAAAACTCACATGAGGTGAAACAGATTTTCTGAACAGGCATACCTATGTATCTTAAATAAATTGAATCAATAATTAATTGCTTTCCAAAACAGAAAGTGACAGATCTTGATGGTTTCACAGGTAAATTCTACCAAACACTGAAGGAAAAAATTATACCAATTCTCTACCATCTTTTGTAGAAAATACAAGCAGAAGAGACTGTCTTATGAGGCCAACATTATCCTAATACCAAAATCAGATTGTGGTGCTGGGGAAGATTCTTGAGAGTCCCTTGGACTGCAAGGAGATCAAACCAGTCAATCCTAAAGGAAATCAGTCCTGAATGTTCATTGGAAGGACTGATGCTGAAGCTCCAATACTTTGGCTACCTGATAGAAAGAGCCAACTCATTGGAAAAGACCCTGATGCTGGGAAAGATTGAAGGCAGGAGGAGAAGAGGGCAACAGAGGATGAGATGGTTGGATGGCATCACCAACTCAATGGACATGAGTTTGAGCAAACTCTGGCAGATAGTGAAAGACAGGGAGGCCTGGCATGCTGCAGTCCCTGGGGTGGCAAAGAGTCAGACATGACTGAGAACTGAACAACAACAACATTATAATAAAATAAAACTACTGATCAATAACTCTTCTGAGCATAGACATAAAAATCCTCAACAAAATATTAGCAAATTGAATCCAACAATGTATATATATACACCATAACTAAGTGGGATTTATTCCAAGTAGCCAAGGTTGGTTCAGCATTCAGAAACAAGTTTATGCAATCCCTCACATCAACAGGCTAAAGAAGAAAAATCATGTCATATCAATAGGTGCAGAAAAAGCATTTGACAAAATTCAACATGCATTTTCAGCAAACTAGGATTAGGGATTAGGCTTCCCACCTGACCCAAACTATCACTAGATGGATATTAAAGTCCTGACTCTCCTCCAGCCTTCCTCTGATATCATCCCAGCAGGGAGGTGGAAGAATAAACTCCAGGGGCGCTGGAAGTCCCAGCTCCCTATGTGGTCTTGACTGAACAACTGAACACATATACCTACCCCTACCCCAACCAAGAGAGGTGTTCATTTTAGCCTGGCGAGTTTGGAAATCTAGGGTCTTCTCTCCGCCTTTGCCGGTATTGCAGAGGTGGGAAAAGGACACAGTTCTCTCTATGACAACTGGCTGGAGTAGAGAGGTTACTGTCTAAAAGCTTTCTGTCTTGCTTGGTTATGCATTTCTTTATCCTTTAACAGGAAAGTGTGGGCTTCTGTAGGGCTTTATCTTACATCTTGGGGTTACCAGGTTCTTAGCTCTAAGTTGGAAGAAAAAAGAAAACCCAGAGCTCTTACCACTAGGCTATTCACTGGGTCAGAGATCTTTAGCCAGATACCCTCTTCACTCCACTTTTTAGAGCTTTCTGGTGTTTTGTATGTAAAATCAGAGTGCTTCCTTAGACTCAATGATGGGAAGAGGGAAAAGCACATCTACAATATCTTCCAAAGAGTAGGAATCTGACTAGGTATTTGCAAATCATTTTGTTGCAAATACAAAATGTAATATTTTATTCTATAATAGCATCTGACAATGTTCTGTGTATATATGAAAGCTATTAATATGTGCATATTCACTTTTTAGCTTTTTATTTTGTATTGGAGTATAGCCAGTTAACAATGCTGTGATAGTTACAGGTGGACAGCAAAGGGACTCAGCCATACATATACATGTATCTATTCTCCCCCAGACTCCTCTCCCATCCAGGTTAACACATAACATTTAGCAAGATTCCCTGTGCTATACAGTAGGACCTTGTTGGTTATCCATTTTAATAAAGAACTGTATGTTAGCACCAACTCACTGAATTTTTTTGCTCTAGCCTTTTCTAGATATACAAACATATTGTCATAGATTTTTCTTTTGCTCACTTTTTATTACTTTTTTTCTTTTCTGTTACATGAGAAAGTACCAAATTACAGTGTTAATTAATGGTAGTGAAATTCTTTGTCTTCTTCCTCACTTAGAGATATTTTGTCCCTGCTTAAGCCTGATATTGGATTTGGGCTGGAATATTATTATGATATTGAGTGCTTTTAATAAGAAAGCTTTTGATGTCAAATGACTTTATAGACCTAAAGATTTGATGATCTAATATTTTCTAATATTTATATAATAAACTATATTTATAGAATCCCTAATGTTGAATCATCCTTGCATTTTCAGAATAAATATCATTTGGACTCAATATTTTTTTAGCATGCTGCTAGATTCTATTTGCTAATATTTTATTTAACATTTTATATCAATATTTATAACTGAGACTGTTCTTTAGTTTTCATTTCTAAACATTCTTTGTCTAATGTTGGTATTGACATAATGTTTGCTTCATTAAGAGAATTTGGAAGCTTTCCTCAAACTTTCCATTTATTTTTTTTTTAGTTTCTTTTCAATTTTTTTTAGTTGGAATCTCTACTTATTAATAGCCATGACAGATTTCACCTATGAAACTATCATGTTCAGTAAATTGGGAAAGGAAGCATTTGCCAAGTTCCCTTATGTTTTCCTATGAAGTTCAGTTTGTTTACATTTTACAGTCTCATCTATGTATGTTTTGACAAATTATACTAGTTGAAAATCATCTATTTTGTCTATGATTTAAAAGTTGTCTTCTTAGAATCAAATAAATTCATTTCCTATGATCCTTTAAATTGCCTTGGGATCTGGGTTATTTATGCCTGTGTTTTCTGCCCTTTATTTTTTGAAAAACATGACTGGTAGTTTCAATTTTTTTGTTTTTGTTTTTGTTTTCAGAAAATCAGCTTTTAGTTTTGTCTGTTATATATTTTGTCTATTTTCTAGAGGGTTTTATTTTGCTGTTATCTTCAATTTTTAAATTTTTTTCTTTACTTTGTACCTTGGTTCACTTTGCTGTTTCTTTTCTGATTTTTTTAAATCAAACACTTCATACTTTATTTTCATTAATACTATTTTTATTGATATTAATATTTAAATCAGTATACTCCTTGGTAAAAATTTAACTGTATCCAATGTTATTTTTTTAAATTATTTTTTTATTGAAGGATAATTACTTTACAGAATTTTGGTGTTTTCTGTCAAACCTCAACATGAATCAGCCATAAGTATACCTATATCTGCTCCCTTTTGAACCTCCCTCCCATCTCCCTCCCCATCCCACCCCTCTAGGTTGATACAGAGCCCCTGTTTGAGTTTGCTGAGCCATATAGCAAATTCCCATTAGCTATCTATTTTACATATGGTAATGTAAGTTTCCATGTTACTCTTTCCATACATCTCACCCTCTCCTCCCCTCTCCCCATGTCCATAAGTCTATTATATATGTCTGTTTCTCCATTGCTGCCCTGTAAATAAGTTCTTCAGTACCATTCTTCTAGATTCCATATGTATGTGCTAAAATACTATATTTATCTCTGACTTACTTCACTCTGTATAATAGGTTCTAGGTTCATCCACCTCATCAGAACTGACTCAAATGCATTCCTTTTTATAGCTGAGTAATATTTCATTGTGTATATGTACCACAACTCTTTATCCATTCATCTGTTGATGGACATCTAGGTTGCTTCCATGTTCTAGCTATTGTAAATAGTGCTACAATGAACAATGGATGTATCCCTTGCTGTTTTTTTAATTATTATCTTTTATCTGCTTCACAACTTTTTGTTTGTACTTTCCTCCTTAACTGAAAAGTTGTTCAAGGTTTCAAGTTGTTGTTGCTGTTTTCCCTAAAGGTAGGAATGCTGTCTTCTCTCTTTTTGTTATTTTCCCACTTTAATATGTTACAATCATAGTGTCCATACTATTTCTACTTTTTTAAGTCATAAAAATTACTTTGTGGCCAAAAATATGGAGCCAATCCCATATTCTTTTGTGCCAATCCCAGGGGCGTTTGGGGGAAAAAAAATCATGCAGTCTCTAATTTTAAAATATTAGGTATGTGTACTATTCCACTCAGACTGTCATAATAAAACACCTTACATTGGGTGGCTTAAACAACAAAAATTTATTTTCTCACAGTTCTGGAGCTTGGAAAAGTTCAAGATCAAGATTCTGGCAGAGTTCAGTTTCTAGTGAGGCTTGTCTGGGAGTCTTGCCTTTGAGCGTAGAAGAGGGAAAAGATTTTCCTCTTTCTCTTCTTATAAGGCGACCCATCTTATTGTTTTAGGGCCCCACCCATATGACCTCATTTAATTTTAATTACCTCCTAAATTCTCCAAGCCAGGCTTCAGCAATACATGAACAGTGAAATTCCAGATGTTCAAGCTGGTTTTAGAAAAGGCAGAAGAACCAGAGATCAAATTGCCAACATCCGCTGGATCATCAAAAAAGCAAGAGAGTTCCAGAAAAACATCTATTTCTGCTTTATTGACTATGACACAGCCTTCGACTGTGTAGATCACAATAAACTGTGGCAAATTCTGAAAGAGATGGGAATATCAGACCACCTGACCTGCCTCTTGAGAAACCTATAGGTAGGTCAGGAAGCAACAGAACTGGATATGGAACAACAGACACATTCCAAATAGGAAAAGGAGTACGGCAAGGCTGTATATTGTCACTCTGCTTATTTTACTTCTATGCAGAGTACATCATGAGAAACGCTGGGCTGGAAGAAGCACAAGCTGGAATCAAGATTGCAGAGAGAAATATCAATAATGTCAGCTATACAGATGACACCACCCTTATGGCAGAAAGTAAAGAATAACAAAAGAGCTTCTTGATAAAAGTGCGAGAGGAGAGTGAAAAAGTTGGCTTAAAGCTCAACATTCAGAAAACGAAGATCATGGCATCTGGTCCCATCACTTCATGGGAAATAGATGGGGAAACAGTGGAAACAGTGGCTGACTTTATTCTTTTGGGCTCCAAAATCACTGCAGTTGGTGACTGCAGCCATGAAATTAAAAGATGCTTACTCCTTGGAAGGAAAGTTATTACCAACCTAGACAGCATATTCAAAAGCAGAGACATTACTTTACCAACAAAGGTCCATCTAGTCAAGGCTATGGTTTTTCCAGTAGTCATGTATGGCTGTGAGAGTTGGACTATAAAGAAAACTGAACGCCAAAGAATTGATGCTTTTGAACTGTGGCACTGGAGAAGACTCTTGAGAGACCTTTGGACTGCAAGGAGATCAAACCAGTCCATCCTAAATGAGATCAGTTCTGAGTGTTCATTGGAAGGACTGATGTTAAAGCTTGCCAGTAATGCCTAATGTGGCAGGAGCCATGTTAGGCATTACTGACAAAAGCTAAAACTCCAATACTTTGGCCACCTGATGCAAAGAGCTGATTCATTTGAAAAGACCCTGATGCTGGGAAAGATTGAAGGTGGGAGGAGAAGGGGACAACAGAGGATGAGATGCTTGGATGGCATCATCAACTCAATGGACACGAGTTTGAGTAAACTCCAGGAGCTGCTGATGGACAGGAAGGCCTGGCAAGCAACAGTCCATGGAATCGCAGAGTAGGACACAACTGAGCAACTGAACTGAACTGAACCTCCTAAAGGCCTTGTCTCCACATATAGTCATGCTGGGGTTTAATGGCTTCAACATATGAACTTGGAAGAGAATTTAGTTGATTGCACTATATAAGAATCAAAAATCTGTCCTATTGATTGTGTTATTGGTGACTATTTTGTGATTGAAAAACAGATAAAAATACATAGGTACAAGTTTCCTTACTTTCAGACAAGACTTGTTAAATTACATCTTGGGGTTTTTTGGTTGTTGTATCATTTCTTTCTTAATGATAATGCTTTTCTTTTGGGTCTCCTTTTCCTATCTTCTTTTGAATCCTTTTATACTCTTTAATAGGAGAAGGAAATGGCACCCCACCCCAGTACTCTTGCCTGGAAAATCCCATGGACGGAGGAGCCTGGTATGCTGCAGTCTATGGGATCGCTAAGAGTCAGACACGACTGAGCAACTTCCCTTTCACTTTTCACTTTCATGCACTGGAGAAGGAAATGGCAACCCACTCCAGTGTTCTTGCCTGGAGAATCCCAGGGACAGGGGAGCCTGGTGGGCCGCCGTCTATGGGGTCGCACAGAGTCGGACACGACTAAAGTGACTTAGCAGCAGCAGCATACTCTAATTCATATTTCAATTATTTTAATTTTTTTCAGTTCTCTCTTATTTCTTACTGTACATGTTTTCTACAATGCATGACAGACAAGCCTTCCTCCAGTTTTGTCTTCCTCCATGACAATTTTTCTTTCTTCTACTTACTTCCTGAGTTCCACCAGCTCATATTTTATTTCTTCTCATTGCCTCATCATTTCTTCCCTGAGTTTTTGGTTTGATTTTTTGTACATGGTTTTGCTTCAAAGAAGCAGCTGGATCATAAAGTTTTTGGTCCATGTTGAACTATGTATTCATAATTTTCATCTGTCCCAGGAAAACAATTTTTGGTGAATATTACTTGTCAATAAATTTTACTGTTAATTCCTCCTATTTTGTAATATATTTTTATAGATGCTGTGCAAGCTCTTTTATGGACCAACTATTTTCACGGAATTTCTGTAGGTGGGGAGGACCAATGTAGGATTTCATATCACAGAGGGCTCTCCTCTTTAGCTGACACAGGTAACACAGCTTTTTGCAAGTAACTGGCCTGTGGGGTTTTGTTTGTAATAGACCCTCTTTCCCTCCTCTGAACCTAATTGCTTCTCCAGGGTGTGTTCTCTTTCTCATCTCTATCTATCTCTATTTCTAACATCTCTTTCCCCTCCTTCTCTTGCTCATGCCCAGGGTCTCTTGTGTGAAACTAAACTTATTTTGGCACCTTTAACAAATTATTTCACATTCTCTTTTTGAGTTTCTCAGAAAATGGCATTTTTATTTTTGTTTTTATGTCTCTTTGTTGATTGATTTTGTTTGGTTTCCTGGAAAAGATGGAGATTGCCTTATCTGTGTAGTGTTTATCCTAGAAATCTTCCGCTAGAAATTATGCAATCTACAGTTAGGACAGACCATGTAGATTATGTAAACCAGCTACTCAGTTGATGCCTGAATACAACCTTGTTTTCTTCGTTTCTGTAACTCTGGCACTACAGAAATGTGTCAGCCTAGGGTACCACTGGGTTTGGTACAGCTGAAAGAGCCGCAGGCCAGGAACATATATAAAAGATGTGGTGTTTAATATTTCCTTGGCCACTGTCCAAGGTAAAGCAAGACAATTTTCTGTGTGGGCCTCCAATTCTCCAACTGAATTGGGTGAAAGGATGACAATTAACCCTCCTTTTTAAGAAAGGTCAGCAATTTTTAATAAATATTTGGACAAATATATGATATCAGATTTCAGGATATATTCTATATTATAAAGATAAAATTTTATATTAAAAATACATGATTTGCACTGAGTCAAACTTCTGCAAATATCCTCAGCCATGACACCTCCAGGAGGGAGATATCCCAGGATATCTTCATCATATCCTTACTAGGCTCAAACTTTTTAAATTTGGCTTTTCCAACAAACATAACTTAAAAGTGTGGGGAGATGTTTTCCCTTTTCCCAACACTTGGCATTTTAATTATTAAATGCTTTTCCAAGTTAAATTTTGAGTGCACAAGCCATGCTGCTGTCTAATAATTTAATTTGGCAAACAAATTATATGTAATTTCCCTGACAATCTGAAATCTATAAACCACTAAAAGAGAGCCAAGTCATTGAGATGCATGATAATTAATGTTTATAATAAAATAATTATATTTTACATTGCAAAGGTCTAAAAATTCACAGTAATTCTTCATGTCTTTTTTTGCTTACTGACATTAGGAAAACAGAACGAGCATGCTTCACTTCAAAAAAACTGAAGTTTTTAATATCTGCAAAAAGAATCATCTTTATTTATAAAACTGTGAAGACAAGACAGTTGTAAATGCTCTAAGTCAAAATGCTCTTCCACCGTAACCTAGTGATCTGGGGAGGTGGTTTAAATCCAGTCACCAGGGGACAATTTAGTAAGTATCTACAACTTGGGTATTAGTTACTGTGGCCTTCTAATCTTTTATTTCCTAACAATCATATTTGTGTTCAATAAATCGGTAACTAAATATAAACGGGACAGAATAACTAATGCCCAGGTCCTAGATACTAACTAGATTGTTTACTTTTGTTTTTGATAAATAAAATGCTATCTTGGATTCTCCTTACAAAAAATAGATTTGTTTTAAACTTTAAAATGAAAATATACTTGATAAGTATTCTTATCGTGACTAAACAACCTAACCTAAAATAAAAATGCAGACTTTCTCAGCTTGCCTTGCCTACTGTTCATTTTACAAACTCAACTTAATCTGTTTGATTTGCTTGACAAAGCAGGTGTGTAACATAAACTCTCTCAGCATTCCTCAACATTGTTTCTAGTATTTTCAAGGTGTATGAACTGAATGTATCCCCCTCAAAATTCATGTTGGTAGCTTGACCCCCAGTGTGATGGTATTAGGTCAGGAGGGTGGAGTACTTCTGAATGGAGTGCTTTTATGCCTTTATGAAAGAGACCTCAGAGAGTTCCCTTGTTCTTTTCTTCCACATGAGGACACAGCAAGAAGATGGCTGTCTTTAAACCAGGAAGCCACCACTTAACAGACACTAAATCTGCCAGAACCATGATTTTGAACTTCCCAGTCTCCAGAATTATAATAAGGGTTTGTTGTTCAAACTACCAAGTATATGGTATTTTTTTGTGCACGCTAAGTCACTTCAGTCACGTCCAGCTCTTTGAAACCCAATGGACTGTAGCCCACTCTAGGCTCCTCTGTCCATGGGTTTCTCCAGGCAAGAACACTGGAGTGGGGTGCCATTTCCTCCTCCAGGGGATCTTCCTGACTCAGGGACTGAAGCTATGTCTCTTATGTCTGCTGCTTTGGCAAGCAAGCTCTTTACCACTAGCGCCACCTGGGAAGCCCCATGATATTTTTGTTATAGCAGCCCAAACACAAACGAAATATAATTATCCCATTTTACAGATGTGGAATTCAATAACCAAAGAGGTGAGGCAGGAGACAGGAGTAATGGAGTGCAGACTCTACTCTGTTATCTTCCTGACTTAACCCCAAACCCCTGATCTCTCTACTCACCTTTGTGAACACACACTTAAACAGTCCATTAGGAGAACAGGAAAACACCATGTCCCAACTGCACTCCACAATCAGAATCCACAATTAACACACAGTTGGAAAAGGGACCTGGTGAAGTGAAAGATGCCACTCCCACTCACATTTTATTCAACAAGGCAAGTCACACAATCACATTTAACCACGCTGTGTTCAAAAACAGGGGAGACAGAAATACTTGGTAGGCAGCACTGATGACTGTGGTATTTAGTCTAGAGGTGGTGTCTGTAGTTTATGAGGCTAATGAAGTCAGCTTGTACTTAATGCTGAAGGACTTTGAACTCCATGTTCTAGGACATCCGGAGCCAGTGAAGGTTTTGAGCAAGAACATGACACTATAATGGATTGAGCAGCAATCTGAATTCCCATAAAAGACATGGGCTACTAGACTCTGAGACCTGCTCTCCAATTATCGTTTCAAACCAACCTAGTTCATGCTTTTTTCTCACTCATCAAAGCAGAACCTGGGGCATGCCTCCTCAGGCCAGCTTCTCCTTCCTAAGAACCGCAGAATGATATGATCTTTTAACACTAAAAGCAAAAGCTATTATGTGGCACAGGGTGAAGAGTCCTGCTGACACCACTTCAGGTGAATTGTAGTTGTATGTGGCAGGAAGGTGATCGAAGGCTCTCAGAGGAGAGCAGCCTGCCCCCAGGAGCAGGTACTATCACACAGCTGTGTAATTGAAGTTGTTCCTTTTATTTAGTGGCAAAACCTTAGAAGTTCCCTCTCTGAAAAAGAAAATGCATACAAACAGAGACACAGAAAACATAAGCCTGTACTATGATTCATCTTGTTTTTTAGGGACAGATTCCAAGCTTTATGCTCATCAGAGCTAAAGGTGGTTGGGCCCATTACCTCGAGTCTAGACAATTTGTGGCCGTATTGTTGTCACTTCATGTACTTTAAGACTGACATTATTTACAAATTCCTTCTACATGAAGTTCTTTTACAATGTCTAAGATAGAACCATGTAAAAATAAATATTTAATACTATGAGACAATGTGTATACATATATATACAGATATACATATATGACTATAGTAGCAACAGATTTGTATACAGAATATATAAAAAAAGTACACAAATATATAAATAAAAATTTATTTATATATGAAATATATTTAAAAATTAAGGGTGTTAAATACAATAAATATGGACAAAAGTAAGTCTCCTCCAAGGAAGATATATGAATAGCAAATAAGTACATGAAAAATGCTCAGTATCATTAGTTATCAGGGAAATGTAAATTAAAACAACATGATCATACCATACCCACTAGAACAGATAACATTAAAAAGATTACCAATATTAACTACTGTCAAGGATGTGAAACAACTGAAATTTTCATCCACTGCTTCAGGAGTGTAAAATTGTACAACTGATCTGGAAATGTAAGAAGTTTCTGATAAAGTTATACTTTATCACTATCACTGAAACATTTCACTCTCAGGTGACTACCTTAGTGAAATTAAAATATATATTCACAAAAAGACACAAAAATATTCCACCTGCTTCATTCAAAACACCTAAAAAGTAGATATCAACCCAGATGCAAATGACAATATATTTATACAATGGAAAACTACTCAGCAATGTAAAAGAACAAGCAGTTGCTTCTTCAAACAACATGCTTGAATCTGAAAAGCATTTTACTAAAAGAAGTTGAACACAAAAGTTCATACTATATGATTCCATTTATATAACGTCCTAAAATAGGCAAAGTTAATCTATGGCAACAGAGCCTTCGACTGTGACCTATGGGTAGACAGAGCAAGTTTTGACTGCAGTGGATAAAAGTGAATTTTCTAGAATAATGGGAATGTTCAACATCTTAGTGTATCAATAATGCAGGAAATACGCATTTGTCAAAATTCATTGCATACTGCAATCAGTATCTGTGCATTTCACTCTATGTTACTATATCTCAAAATATTAAAAATAGTTATTTAATAACCTGATCTAAATAATGACAGCTAGAATTTCTTAGAAATGCATTAGCCCTGATACATCTGCTATATTTAGTTCCTATTTTGGAAACTTCTAACATATAGCATGATACAATATAGGAATCACAAAATTGAAAGTCTGCAGTAGACAATAGCCAACATAAATCAATAAAATGGTCTGGATAAAGCAGTAAGGAGTTGGCCCATGGTGAACTGCAGAGAGAATGCTACATTTTAGAAGCCTTCAGATATGGCTCCAGCAAATGTTTGCTTCTTGGATTTGCTGGCCCAGAGTTACTGTGTTTCCTGGTTTCTCAAAAGAAATCAGAAATATATATATATATATGAAACATACCGGCATTTATATTTGCAAAATTAGTTTTAAAACTAAACACCAAGCAAGACAAACATTGTGTTTGATATAAATTTTAAGCAACATAAAATGACCCTAGCCTTCTCAGCCCCACCTAGATTCCAGTTTTCTCACTACAGAATTGCTTTCTAAGAGCAAAAGGAAGCAAGAAGAAATAATCATTGCTCAGAAACTAAATGTCAAGACATGCTTCCTTAATCCAATCAAATCCAAGTTCTTTCTGGATGGTAATGGAGGGAAACATCGTTTCCAACTCTTTCAGTATTTTCCTCCTTCTTGCTAATGTCCCTTGTCACCTCTCCATGCCAGCCCTAGGAGTCACTATTCACAGTTGAAATCTATGCCATATCACACGCACACACCTCAAAAGCTGATGTCAGACTTAAAAGCTTAAACTCAGCTTCAATAAAGTTTCTGAAGAAAAAAGAACATCCAGAAAGATAATCTACTTTGTGAGATTAAGTTATCTCAATCTATTATGTTATCTTTCCCTTATGATGCCATGGCATTGACAAGTGGATTCTTTCCCCCTGCCTCACCTGAGAAGTTGTAGACCTCTGCATCTCTGACTAAATACTAGCCTGCATCCATGGATCAAAGGTAGATTAATCTCACACCCCATTTTTCTTGGGATAATCCTTGGTATATACATATTTTGTTATTAATAGCTTCTCTTTAACTCTCAGAGTTGGCCTGGCTTGAAAGACAAATTTTACAGTCCCCCTCGTCAGAGGGCACCTTAAAACTGAAATAACTATCATATCTAGACTTTGAGCCTATAACCAAGAGGGAGGGAAAGTTTCTTCTTGCCTATCCATGGCTCACCTTTTACATGCCAATTTCCTAGCAAAAGAACCTATAAATAACAAAGAATTCCACTTCATTTCTGAAATGATTTTAAAATTCATAATAAAAAAATTAGCATTGAAAGTCACTGGACATGTGGTTTGCTGAAACTAAGCATTATATGAAAAGATTATCTGAGTCCCTAAATCCTTGATTTTAATATGACTGTAGTACATAGATTTAATAATAAATTTGGGAAGAAGACTTGATGGTGTAAAAGCAAGATCTCTGACCAAAGGGAATGGAATTGATAAAATGGAGGAGGAGGAATGAAAGAAAGAGGGCATAAATGGAGTCCTTGAGAAAGCATATATTTTCCCACCTTAAAAGTCAAGATCCTGAGTGCAGTTGGTGGGTTAAAGTTAGTGAAGACTTTACATGTGTTCAGGGGGGTCACCAGGTCAGAGGGTACCTGTGCCTCCTGTCTCAGCGCAGAGCTGAAGGGGAGCTACAGGCCTTTAGACAGAAACCTCGTACCATCATGGTGTGAGAGCTGCAGGGTGTCAAAGGCTAAGTAAGGGGTACAGGCAGGCAGATGGGGGCAACCCATAAAGACTCAGACAATCCAGCTAGTGTGAACAGAACATCAGAAAACCTCTAGAACCTCATTTTCCCTTCTACCTTCTCCATGCAGACTAACTCACGGAAAACTTTCTGTAGACCACCAACCTCACAAGTTCTCGGACTTGTCAGATGTGTTAATGTCATGACACCGGATATTGCAGCCTAAAAACTAGATAACTTCACCTTTCAAATTCTGTAGCAGTTGTAAAATGTAATGCTTTGTTGAAAATATGTATATGTGCCTATATAATTGCATGCCTAGAAAGAAAAAGTATGCAAAAACCAGTGTTCATCTCTGAATGTTGAGATTAAATGTACATTTTTGCAAAGAATTTGATTACTTTTTCCATCAGAAAAAATAAGTAACTGTTTTTTAATTTTGCAGTAAGTGATTGATGTGTGTAGTATGAAATACAGAATTCATTACACAAAGGTAGAAACTGGTTACTTATTTCTTTAATTTGAAGACTCATTATATTACCAAAAAAAAGTCACATCATTTCTCAAAGTAGAACTAATGCAAACACTACTAAGCATCACCCTTTCTAACACGTGATTGTTTTTGCAACACATCTTATATGGTCATCACCAACACCAAGCCTTAGGAGGCATTACTATAAAGAATTAGAATCATGTTTCAGTTGTTGGTCTTGTATAGGAAAATACATTGAAGGCCCTAAATTCCCTTTCTCTACTTATAGATTGATACATTAAATTGTTCACTGTATTTTAAAAAATAAAAGAAAACAAGAGAGTCTTTAGGACCCCACATGTGGGGCTCATATATGGCTGAGAAATGGGTTGTAGACCAGCCAGCCTTCATGAGTGGTTCAAAAAGGAAACAGATGGCCTGACATGTTAGCCAGAGTCCTTGGCAGATGAGTGATCACAGAGCATACCAGTCAGTGACAGAGGACAAAGAGCAAATGACCAAGATGAGACGCATCTTTGTGGGTGCAGAGGACAACCACGGGCAAGTGGCCCTGCCCAGTACCATGAAGCCCAAAAGCCCTTGGAAGCTCAGTTGTTACACTGGGGAGAATGACCAAGAGGGTAAGAATCCTAGTTTCTGACCATGTTTATGTTGAAATGCCTGAAAAATGAAGTTGGTTGAGTTTATCTGGAATCAGGATAACTACATTTTCAACTTTAAGTGTAAAAGGGGTATGAAATGAAAGCTACATTTTTGGTTGTTACACATCTGAGTCTGTGACCTGTGAATTTCTTACCCACTCTATTGTATTTCCCCAGGTACTCTATGGTTTTTGTTATTGCTTTCCACCTGGTAGCATAAAAAGCCTAAAAATCTTAAGGAAAAGCAAATTTGGTGACTGGATTGCATCAAAAATATATATATTTGAAGTTGATACAACACCCAGAGAAACCATAAATCTGACCTCTGCATGGCATTTCGAATAGTGGACTCATTATCCATAATGTTCCCACAATCAGGAAATGTAATTTTTGTCATTTGTTTCAAACTCTGCCCCCACCAAAACCTGAACCTGAACTGCCAAGAATAACAAAATTGACAGATTTGTAATTCAACTCTCCATTTCCCCTTCCTGTTTGTTTGATGGATGTGTAGATTAGCAGTGAAATGGCCCAAGACTAGCAAGAAAATGAGGGGAAAATATCTGGTCGTGGTCTCATAACAGAACTTTACCACTGTAACCTGCCCACCTTCTGCATCTGTATCTTTGCTTCAACATGTGCACACAGAGAGGCATGCACACATGCACACACACTCATCCTCTACAAACCTATTGTTCTTAATATTTCTAGAGCAAATACATCTTTAAAATAGGAATCCATTATTTGTACTTTAACTTTTTTTAATTTACATTGGTCCACTTGTATTTTTCTTTAATCTCAGGGAGATCCTTTTAAAGAAAAATTGTCCTTGGCCTCCAAAACTCTCTTAAACTAAGCCTCCACATTCTTCTCATAAACACAACATATGGAAGCCTTGTACCTTCCAAGCCCTGTACCTTCACACAACAACCTCTTGTCCTTCATGGATCTCCCATCCAATTTAGCCATCCTCTTCTTTTTCAAGCACCCAAGTCAGAGTACCAGCCTCAGACCTCTGCCATTGCCCTTGCACATGATGGTGGATCTTGGATGCAAGATTTGCTTTTGAGGCAAAACCCTCAAATGCCCTCCCTCCTCTCAGCCCCATGCACGGGCCCACTGCACATAAATAAATCACCTGCTATGTGGCCAGATCTCGTTCACCATTACCCCTAGACATTGCTCTCCTCCAAGGTCTCCACTTACCGACATTTCTTTCCTCTGACCATAACTCATCTCTTTCCATTTTTTTCCTAAATTCTACACTCCCAATGACTGTTTTTAATGATCATTATGATCTCTAGATCCTTGAACTCTGTCATGCCTGTTGGATGTCCAAGGACCTTTTTCTGGACTCATTGACTCTCTAACTGTCCTGGACCCAATGGCAGTCATGATCACTAATACTCTACCACCTTTCTTTCAAAGATACTCCAACTTTTTGCTCTCCTCAATATGGCCCCATTACCCCCTGCCAAGCATCCATGAAAGAAACTTCTAGAAAGACAAGTTTATTAACCTGAAACAAGTTGTCCTTTTGTGCCCTGTTGGATCTTTCTCATATTTCTTGAGCATGGTATCTAAACTCCTACCTCCAATGCCATCCAGGATCCCCCAACTTCAGCCTTACCAAGATCAATCAATGGATTATTGATCTCAAAATATTTCTCTATTTTGCTTGATTCCATCTCTTCCTGATTTGCTCCAGAATTTTTCTCCCTCTGTTTTGCATTTTCAATCTCTCCCCCTCCAAGTTCCTTCAACTAAGTTAAGCATCATGCTAAATTTTCCCACATCTTAAAACACTTCCCTCTGCTCTGACTAGAATGAGATGCTCATTTCATGTCTCTTATCTTTTTAATCACAATTTATTGAACAAGGACTCTAATTCCATTCCCCCTTCTGGCTTCCCACTCACCTCTTACCATCTAGTACTAGCCTTCCCTTCTCAGAGACCACATCTCAGTGCCTACCCTCCATCTTTTCTCTGAAATCTTTGACACTGCTAACCCTGCTGCTGCTGCTGCTGCTGCTGCTGCTGCTGCTGCTGCTGCTGCTGCGTTGCCTCAGTCGTGTCCGACTCTGTGCGACCCCATAGACAGCAGCCCACCAGGCTCCCCTGTTCCTGGGATTCTCCAGGCAAGAACACTGGAGTGGACTGCCATTTCCTTCTCCAATGCACAAAAGTGAAAAGTGAAAGTGAAGTCGCTCAGTCATGTCCGACCCTCAGCGACCCCATGGACTGCAGCCTTCCAGGCTCCTCCTTCCATGAGATTTTCCAGGCAAGAGTACTGGGGTGGGGTGCCATTGCCTTCTCCACTACTAACCCTAGCCTCACTGAAATTTTTCTCTTGTATGTGCTGAAACTGGCCCTCCTCCTACCTCTCTGATCAATCTCTGCCCCATTTTTAGCTCTGCTTTATCCTCCTGCTTCCCCAAGTGTAGGCAGTTTCATGACTATCCTCAGCCAGGAGCTTTCTCTATATATACCCTTTTCTCCAGGGACTATCTCCCTCCTAACATTTTCAGTCATCTCCCAGACATCTTCATTTGAACATCCCATTTGGATCTCAAAGTGAGAAATTGCAAATTTGAATGCATCTTCTTTCCCCCATCTACCACTTTTCCCAGAATTTTCCATTTTTTGTTAACATTCTTTATCATCCTTTATGTCACACAGAGTTAAACCTCAAAGTAGTTGCCAAGCCATATATCATCTTTTGCTTCCATATCCAGGCTTTGTCTAATAGCCAGCATCTTCCAAACTTTCTATCTCTATCTGAAGTCACATTTGTGATGACTCAGCTTATATTTTAGTTTAAACTCTTGGTATCACACATTGAAACTCCTGAAATAGCTAAATTGCGTCCCCTCTCATTTCTTCCTTCTCTGAGACAACCCAGATACTTCTGTTGAACTAATCTTTTGAAGGCATAGATTTAACAATACGACTTCCCCTACTCAAAACAGTCAATGGCACCCCATTGTCGTCTTAGTTAGTGATAAATTCTCCATTCTGGCATTCGAGGACTTCTACAATATGGCCCCAGCCTGTGTTCCAGTCATATATTCTACTTATCCTCATGCTCTAATCATTTGAGTAAACTGAAGAAAAATACTGACAAGGGTTAAAACTAAAAAATTTCTTTTTCCCCTTACTTTGTATGTCCTCTGTAAGAAGATTTATCATTTAAATTATCTACTTAAATGTCTACGTACTCTAGTAAACTTTTCATCTTTAACCTCCTGTCATTCTGTGGGTAGATCTGGATAAAGGAGAACAACAAAGAAACATATTTTCTCAAGGAGCCAACACTAAGGACTTCCCTGGTGGTGCAATGGCTAAGACTCTGCACTCCCAATGCAGGGTGTCCAGGTTTGATCCCTGGTTGGGGAACCAGGTCTCCATGCCACAACTAAAGATCCTGCATGCCGCAACTAAGACCTGGAGCAACCAAATATATAAAATAAATTAAAAAAAATTTTTTTAAGCCAACACTCTTTTTTCCTGAATAGAGCTAGAACACTGACAACACCAGCACTAGATAAATGATATTTATTATTATGGCTATGACTTAGTCTAAACTACATTTTTCATAACTCTGTAGAGATGAAGCCTAATACTTACAAACTTATAGCAATGCAATGAATTCTTGCCCATAAATAAGCAAATTAAAGTCCACCCAAACCAGTTTTGAAATTTCAAATTCATTTCCAACATTCCTAATCCACAAATTCATCTGTTCATTGGATTCTCCTTTAAACTTATTGTAACATCTTTTTCCCTCATTTAATTAATGCGTTAAACAATGTCTTTGAGATATATTTATTTTATACATGTGTGAGAGTCATGTCCCTTCATCACTCTGACTACAACTACCACTGAGCATGTCAGATCTGCCAGCCACTCACAGAGCACACCAGCGGTCACTCCAATACTACAAACCTAAAGCCTTACTTAGCCTGCTGGCACCCATGGTGTTTTTGAGTAAAGGAGCTTCTACAGCTACCTTCATCTTTTCCCAGGGGTTATGGTGAGGTGGCATCAAGTTAGCTTGGGGGTAAATATAATATTTAGGCTTCCCTGGTGGCTCAGATGGTAAAGTGTCTGCCTGCAATGCGGGAGACCTGGGTTCAATCCCTGGGTTGGGAAGATCCCCTGGAGAAGGTAATGGCAACCCACTCCAGGACTCTTACCTGGAAAAATCCCATAGACAGAGGAGCCTGGTAGGCTACAGTCCATGGGGTCACAAAGAGTCGGACACAACTGAGCAAATTTACTCACTCAAATATAATATTTAGGACCCTAGCAGCACCCTAAAAGGCCATATGAGTTAGCACACACTGTTCCTAAAGCCTCTAATATGTGTCAAGGGAATCTTTTAAGCCCTAGGAAAAATCCAGTTCATCATAAGGAAAGATTTTACAGATAAAGAGAACTGAATTGCAGTCCTAGAAAGGTGAGTCTTGCCAATACCAATCAAAAAGCAAGTCAGTGTGAGAAGTGGGGTGGCAGTCTGTGGCCCAGAAGGCCCAGCACCATTGGAGTATTGCCGTGTGTCCAGTGCACATGCTCTACCTGAGCCATCCTATGGTCTCACTGAATTCAGCAAAAGACAGACCCCTACTTGGAGGTGGGGAGGGGTGCATTTATCCTTCCCAGAAATCTGCTGAGAAGAGCCGCTGCTACAGCTGAGCATAAAATGAAGAGGTCTCACTCTTTCGAGTCTGAGCAAAGGACAGTCTAGATCTAAGTGCTTCCCAAAAGTCAGTCAATTCATTATCACTTCCACCCCTTCCCTGAGAAGCTGGGGGACAAGGAGATCTCTGCATATGATCCCTGAATGTCTCCAGCATTTCCTAAACATTTGGCCAGAAACAGACATAAGAGAGTGCTGTGTATTGGCCACTTAATCTACTTCATCCCTACCCTATTAGGACAACAGTGCTCTGGGTGTAGCCCACACGCACGCCCCTTTCTAGCCATGGACAGCTGCCAAGGATGCTGTCAGCAAGCCCAATTCCAGAGTTACCCCAGAACAATAAAATCTGACTCTTCTTCCACTGTGTGTCTCTCAAAGTCACTTAATTTCCCCCTTTTTCCCATTAGTTGACATTATAAAAACATTGTTCTAGTTTAGGTGGAATTTTTTTCCTGCTTCATTACACTTGCTTTTTTTTTTTTTTTTTTTTTTGGACTTCCCTCCGCTATATCTGCAATGAGTACACACCACCTCCCTTGCAGCCTCTCTGCTTTTAGCAATAATTTGCACATAATGGAACAGCCAGAGGGGGTTTGATCAATGACCTCTGTCTCAGAGATGCTGTTCCTAGGGAAACACATCTGCCAACATAAAGTATTGGAGCAATCACAGCTCAGTGAACGCAGTAATAAGCAACTGTTACTCTGGCGCCATCAGTCATGTTCAGTTACAGACCTGAAAGGAAATGGCACCTCAGGGAGCAATGTCCTTCCATAAATTTGGGCAACAATGAAGAATGATTTGCAATCAAGTAATAAAAGGCCCAAAAAAGGTCCACCATGCATACTAACATCCAGTATAGCTGACAAAGGAAATAAAAAACCTTGGCATTGTTTGCTCGTTATGTAAACTACACAGCTGTCCAAGCAATTAAGATATGATTTTGGGAATTCTCTCGTAAAAATTTGCTAACAGTGCTTCCACTTGTGAAAGTGACATTCTTCTTTATCAGTAAAGTGCATTTCATTAAGGTAATGCAATTTCATCAAACTTAATAGTAGGAATTGCTTAACCTTATGGCAAGAGTACGTAAACAACATAAAATTAATGTCACTCCTCATGTGGGGGAATAGATCTGCATCAGTGACAGTGCTGATCCAATAATAAAGAAAGCCAGTGGCAGAGCCTTCAGGTCCAGGGGCTCTGGGGGCAAACAGCTGCTCCCTAACTCACATGTTAGAAATCTGCTCCAGCAATAACACAGTTAAATGTTAACCTTAATGCACAGTGTTAAGCTGGAAGTAAAGAAACTACTGAAGATTGGTGAGAATAAGGGGCTGACTTCAGAACAAATCAGGGCACTGATCTTACCAAGAAGAGGCACAGGCTTGCTAAGCAATCAAAAGAAATGAAAAGGAAAGTAACATTCCCAACCGAACTGAGTTGCATTCGTCCGAGAGATAAATGACCCCTTCAGTTTGTTGTAGACCCCACAGCCATTATCTCTTACACTGGAGGTCTTCTCTGGACACTGGATAGTGGATGGAAACAGGAAGCCCTTGCTAAGAAGAATTCCATTTGGACTCTTCACTTGCACCAATTCAAGCTAAGCTGAATTTCCCCCTCACAAAGCAAATGCTATTATAGAGTTCCCACAGGAAAGCTGGTACTTGAAAATCACTGTCAATAGAAGAAAGAGCCCTTCATCTTCTAAACAGAGCCCAAAAACATGGTTACCTTGAAAAGTTTCAGCCTTCTCCTCAATGTGTACTTTCATCAAAATTGTTTATGATAAACACAATTGATTCACTTCAAATCTCCTTCTCAAATTTCCATAGTAAAGGAGTGGGGAAGTAGAAAAATGAAAGCAAATAATCTAGATTATCTCCAGATTATGCAATTAACAGCCAAATGATTAGATACTCATCCTGCAAGGAAGCTCACTCCTTCTCTACTGAATACATAGTCACTGCTCACTATGTGTTTCCAGATGTGAGAATGATGGAGGCCATGCCTTCAGGAAGCAAGTGGTCTGATAAGGAAGACAAGCATGCAAATAAAGAGAAGGTTGAATGAAATGAGCGGCACTTTGATTTGGTATCAGCGGTAGAGAGGAGTGCAGGTTTAATTTTGACTGTGGAGTAAGGTTGTGAGCCTCCGTGACCACGGTAGCATTTGTTGATGAGCAGGCCATCCCAGAAAATGATGCTATCATGGAGTCCTTTGAGAAGAGGGTAGAGATGGTTAATGAGATGCACTGACAGATGTGGCTGGATTGAGCACTGAGCCACATCATGGAAAGCCTTGAATGACTCAGGGTTCTTTGGGAACCAGATGGCACATTCAGATGAGCTCATCAAGGAAAGGTTAATAATGGGATATTTACAGAAGTGTGGGCAGGATTAAGGGAAAGTAACAAGGCAAAGTGAAATAGTCTATAACTACCAAATACAGGGAGTCCTTATCACCCTGGAGGATACTGAAGATGGAAGAATTCAGAAACCTAAAGAAAAATTTATAGCTGTGGCTATAGGATTCAGTGTCCCAGAGAGCGCTGCTGTCTTAGAGGGATACACCCCAGCAAGGAGGAATGCACAGGAACAAATACTTTGATGACTCTCTCTTTCTCTCTCCCAAAGGGAATCCAGAAGGCAAGGGAGCCCATAGTTTCAGTCAATAAATGCCAGTCTCAACGACAAAGCACAGGGGGAAAAAAAAAGGATAGTGAGTTGGTCTAGAGAGGCACATGGTAAATATCCAGCAAAGCCTAATTACCATGATAAGAAATTTAGACAGGGTTTAACCACTTTGGTTATAATTCTAGTATTAATTCTGTGTGAGTAGGAATGTAAGATTCTCATTTTAGATTATGAGCTATTTAAAAGCAAAGCACTGTGTCTTTATCATCGTTTTATCCCCTGCATCTCATGTAGGCAGGCACAAGTGGCAATGTGAGAATATTAGTGACTAGCAGTTAAACAAGACTGATACTGTCAAGCCTCAAATACCACAAAGAATTTTTGCTTATGGACTCTGGAAACTCACAATAGTCCCCTCAACAAGAACAACAGTAAATGGATGTCAAAGTTCATGGCATGCTACTTTTGCTGTACAATTTTAGGTCAGCCCTGAGTATATGACCAAATCCTGAATGGACTAGAGTTTTACCCTGGCCACGCATCTTCTATTGCAAAGGGAAACCAAAAGCAAGTCACTGGGCAATAAGGCCACCAAATCATTAAACTCTGTATTGCATGCTGTGCTTAACATCAGTTTGGGTCCACAGAGAGGATGAAAGCACACTACACTGGCTCCCTCTGCCTGCAGAGAATGGGAGACAAGGGTCACTTTTCCCTGGAGATGAAAAGGGAAGGATAAGGGTAGCAGCCTTGTAGTACAAAGAGCCTTGGGCTTGTTATGAGCGGCCCCAAGTTTGGGGCCCAGAGCCACAGTATATGACTAACATGACCATCAACTCTCTGAACCTCACTGAGCTGGAGCTGCTCACAGGTCAGGTCAAGATAATTCCTACAACCAAGGTTGTAGCTAGCATAAATGAAATACCATGTAGGAAAGCGGTTTATAAACTGCCACACAGCATGCAAGTAGAAGGTATTATTCTGGCCACTGCTTCCTAGCATTCAACAATTATTCAGCCTCTGCAGAGGCATCCTATCAACTCCTCTTCCCCCAGTAATAAGTAAAAGGGTAAAACTAAACAATCTGGGGGTTAACAAGTTTTTCATGGACATTTCTTTCAAGACTTTTACAGCACATAGGAGAGAAAGTAATCAAACTTTTCAATTGTATTTTATTTATTCTACCTATAAATGAAGCCTGTTGTCTATTGTTTGATTTATTCAGGTTACTCTGTCAGTTTTGCTAAATTTTCCATCAAATCCACATGGGCAATGAATAGCTAGCTACCACTTTTAATTCATCATGAATGCCCATAGAATGAATGAATGCTTCAATACCCTATACTAGGATTCTCAAGGCAGTTAAATGATGGAGATGATAGACAATAAAAATATAGCATGGGAGATAACTATATGATGGGAAGTTTCATCAAGTATGTTGCATGATCAGGGGCACCAGAGTGTTAAAGCAATGGTAGTTCTTTGTCAGAAATGTTCAGTCAACTGCTATTTTTGTTTCTGTTTTCACTGAGATACAGCTGACATATGACGTTGTATTAGTTTCAGATTTATGACTTAATGGCTCAATATTTGTATATATTGCAAAATGATCACCACAATAAGTCTAGTTAACATTTGTCACCATACAATTAACAAATTTTTTTCTTGCAATAAGAATTCTTAAGATCTACTCCCAATAACTTTCAAATATATAACACATATTAGCAACTATAGTAGATAAGCACGCTGTATATTACATCCCCAGGACTAGCTGATTGATTTATACTTACTTATTTTATCACTGAAAGTTTGTACCTTTCGATCTCCTTCACCCATTTCACCCATTCACCCATCCTCTATCCCAGCCTTTGGGAACCACTAATCTTTGTAGTTAGGAACTTGGTTTGGTTTTTTTAGATTCCACATATAAGTGAGATAATAAAGATTTGTCTTTCTCTGTCTGATTTATTTCACTTGATGTAATGCTTTCAAAGTCCATCCATACTGTTGCAGGTGGCAAGATTTTATTCTTTTTTATGGCTGAAATACACACACACACACAATTTCTTTATCCATTCTTCTATCAGTGGATACTTCTGTTGTTTCCATATCTTTTCTACTATAAATAATGCTGTGATGAGCATGAGGATACAGATGTCTTTCTGAGATACTATTTCTGTTTTCTTTGGAAAAATACTCTGAAGTGTTTTAAATTCTCTCCCCCTCATATGCTTCCACCACTATGACCATAGCTGCTGCTGCTGCTGCTAAGTCACTTCAGTCGTGTCCAACTCTGTGCGAGCCCAGAGACCATAGCAGTCAGCCTTTAATAATGGCCAAATCTGTTGATTTTGCTTTCATCTTGATATCTGTCTTTATGAGGCAGAATAACGTAGTTTTAAAAACCACTCTCTGGAGCCATATGGCCTGGGTTCAAATCCTGTCTCTGCCATTACAAGTCACATGACCACAGAAAAAAACCAGTTATATAACCTGGTTATGCCTTCATTTCCTCAAATGTGAAATGGGAATAATAAGAGAACCCACTTCATAGGGTGTTACAGTGCCTGGCACATGGCTTTACAAGTAGTTTTTATTTAAAAACTTCTTATGATTTCAAAAAATAAACATTTTTGACAGTTTTCTGAATCTCTGTAAACAATTCCTTTATTTCTAAATAAGAACTTGGAGACCTTCTTTCTAAATCAGTGCTTTAATGCATAGTTCTCCAGGTATGTTGGTTTCAAATTCTAATGTTGCTAAAAAATTTGCTTCTAAAAATTTGTTCATGGACCTTAATGACCACCATGGAAAATTCTTTCACCAAATCCACCAACAACTCTGTCAAAAGACCTAGACTCTAGGCCAAGATCTCTGCCATAGGGAATTGGGTCACTAACTAGCATGTGTGAGAAATTCATTTAACTTTTTTGCATTTGAACGTCCCTAAATTCAACAACACTGAAAGAGGAGGTGCTGGGACTTGGAAACAAACCTATGAGTGCTTTCAGGGATTCAGACATGAACAGAAATGTTCAGAGATGACAACAGGTTTTGGATTCCCTCATTAAAAAGTCAGCAAGATCAACAAGGACCTACTGTATAGCACAGGAACTATACGTAATATTTTGTAATAACTTCTAAGGTAAAAGAATCTGAAAAAGAATACATATATATATACAGTTGTTTAGTCACTAAGTCATATATGATTCTTTTGCAACTCCTTGGACTACAGCCCACCAGGCTCCTCTGTCCATGGAATTTCCTAGGCAAGAACACTAGAGTAGGTTGCCATTCCCTTCTCCAGGGGATCTCCCTGACCCGAGGGTCAAACCTGCATCTCCTGCATTGGCAGGCAGATCCTTTACCAGCGAGCCACCAGAGAAGACCAAATATATATATATATATACACACACACATACATTCATAGGGTTGGCTAAAATGTTCATTTGGTTTTAAGTAAAAATAAAAGACATACTTTGCATTTTCACCAAGAACTTGAGTGAACAACGTATTCCCCAACTGAACAAACTGTTTGGCCAATCCAATCATACATATGTGTATGAATCGCTGTGCTATACACCTGAAACTATCACATTGCAAATCAACTATGCTCCAATAAATAAATAATTTTCCCTCCTCCCCTCCCTCCCAAAAAAGACAAGAAGAGATTTCTGAATAGACTACCTAAATCTGCTAGGTAGAATCACTAATTCAACATTATTAGGCCCAGGAACGTCTCTTGCTTTTACATTTCAGAAAGGATGAGTAATATGGGATGGACAGAAGGGTGAGGAAAATAGCCTATGAGAGCAATTTGATTTGAAGGCCCTCATTCTTCTCTGCTTTTCAACAAGCAATGAGAAGTCATTCACTATGAAACACATAGCATGATACACCTGTCTGGGTATCCCTGCAACCTAAAAGGATAGAGAAGATACCCAGAAAACTCTCAACTGCCCTTAATGATGGAAGCACCAATGTGGAAGGATGTTAAAGCCCAAACCTGAGGTTATCGGCTCATTTAGGACAGCAGCCCTTAAGGCACTCTCACCACAGGCTCCTGCTCCTGGGCAGCTCCAGTCCACCTAGAAGCAACTGTGATAGAATAGAAAGAACACTGGACAAAGACTCAAAAGACCTAGATTTGAAGCCAGTCTCACAAGTTCACACAACAGAAAGTATTTTTCAGAACTTTGGAGTCTAGAAAAAATGGATGGACAGACTTGGACATAAAAGCTACGCATCTGAGGGTCTGTGACGACCCTCAGATGACTCAGCTTGATGATGATTGCTGCTGACTCAGCTTTACTTAGAGCTATCTATGGTATCATTGGGCTTCACTGGTAAAGAATCCACCTGCAATGCAGGAGACCTGGGTTCAATCCCTAGGTTGGGAAGATCCTCTGGAAAAGAGAGAGGCTACCCACTCCAGTATTCTGGCCTGAAGATTTCCATGGACTGTATAGTCCATGGGGTCACAAAGAGTTGGACAACTGAGCAGCTTTCTGTTCAAATTGATACTTTTGAACTGTGGTGTTGGAGAATCCCTTGGACTGCAAGGAGATCGAACAAGTCCATTCTGAAGGAGATCAGCCCTGGGGTTACTTTGGAAGGAATGATTCTAAAGCTGAAACTCCAGTACTTTGGCCACCTCATGTGAGGAGTTGACTCATTGGAAAAGACTCTGATGCTGGAAGGGATTGGGGGCAGGAGGAGAAGGGGACGACAGAGGATGAGATGGCTGTATGGTATCACTGACTCAATGGACATGAGTTTGAGCAAGCCCCAGGAGTTGATGATGGACAGGGAAGCCTGTGTGCTGCAGTTCATGGGGTCATAAAGAGTTGGACATGACTGAGCAACTGAACTGAGTGACTTTCACTTTCACTTTTCATGATACCATTATTCTCATTTCTTAATCAAAGATGAGAGAAGCACAGAGACAGAGCAAACAAAACGCAGGCTGACATATTAACATGTGTGGGGCATTAGAATCTGGACATCGTTGTGGGGCTATGATTCTTCCACACCTGTACTATGTTAGGGTGAGGGGGATGTTTAACAACCTTTCACAAAAAGTGTCAGACTACCATTCAGGGAGGTCTTTCTGCGAATCAGGCTACTAGCACTAAACGCCTCTCCTCCACAAGGAGATACTAAGGGTCTCTCCCACTCCCATCATCAGGACACTCAGAACTCAAAGCCAGGAATATCAAGCCAAAATAGAATTCGGAGAGATCAATGACTCACAGATAGTAAGTCAGGCAGCTAGACTTAGGAACACATATTGAGCTAAGCATCCATAAGTTCTAACTAACTTAAAGACTATCTCCTAGGAAGTGACATTAGACAAAAGAATCTGGGAATATAAACCACCCCACAATGTCCTAGATTAATGCTAACCCCTTGACCACACTGTCAGTTTCATCACCCATTGCCTTGTCAACAAAAACCATAAAGTGATCACTGATATGAAATCAATGTAGTATCATTATAGTTCCAGAACTTAATATCCAACATAGAATGGATGCTCAACAAGCCTACAAAAAATACTGAATGGATGAATGCTATTTGGGGGCCTATTCTCTCATAGCTACACAAATAATAATATTTTATATGAGATTTTTTTTTAATTTCTGTAATCACACAATTTTTCATGAAGATCAACAACCACTGTGATGAAACATATGCTATACATTAATAAAGCTGTACGTTTACATCATGGGATAATGCATACATGTCTAGATGTGTGTCTGTGTGTCTGTGTGTCTGTGTGTGTGTGTGAGATTTCATAATGTCATTAAGGAACAGTTAAATCCTGCTCTGCTCTATAATAAATGGCTAACATGCCTGCATATAGGCCAAGAGTTTTAAGTTCACACACCTATAGAGGGCAGACAAGCAACAAAGGCAGGATCAGTCAGGACAGAAAGCAAAGCTGCTAAGTGTTTACTTCTCAACCAGACCAAGCTGGTCTCCAATAGCAATCACTTCACAACGTTGTCAAAAGGATACAGAACCATATAAAATGCTTTGCTAACCAACTAAAATAGACAACAGAACATCTCCCTGGACTCTGTAAACAATATAGCATAGTTCCTTTACTCAGACCAGGAGAGGGGTATTGTCTGGGGTCCTCCCCAGACATCCTGTGATTCTAAAAAGAAAAGAGTTCTCCCTAAGTGAAAGCCAGCAGAGTAACAAGGGAAGTGGTAAGACAGGTGATTAATTTTTTTTAAAGCAGTAAACCGACAGATCTAGGGGAAAACAATCTGTAGTACCTAATGACCCTCCAAAAAAATGGTAGTGATCCATCATCTATCAAGGGAGTAGAAGTGGAAAGTAATAGAACTTGTTTTAATTATGACAATTTAATTTTTACAAGGCAGTAAAGACTATAGACATAACAATTATTGAAGTGTAGTGCACACAGGCATGTGCATGTACACACTCAATATCATTAATTTATATAATGATACAGCAATGAGAATTTTGTTTTTGAGGGAGGAGACATTTAAGTTGTTTTTTTCTCCCTGTAATTTTACAATTTAGAACATTAACAATCTAGGTTCTGAGGTGAAAATTTTAAATAGTGGTCAATGCTACTATAAATTTTTCTCAGCCACTTATGCCATAAGTTAAGATATTGAATATTTGGGGGAAATTTGCAACTAAAGAGCAAAATCTTCCAAGTCTCTGTACCTAATGAAAGAAGCCGAATGAGAAGGGTTTTTATTAATCAAAACTTACCTGACCATTTATTCAATCACAGTCAATTTTTTAGCTCTGACTTTGAGTATAGAATTTTTTGTAATTTTTTTTTTATTTTTAGTTGAAGGTAATTGCTTTACAGAATCATGTTGGTTTCTACCAAACATCAAAATGAATCAGCCAATTAAATCAAAAGGTTGATATCTTCTCTCTTTACAGTATTAGCAATTCCACCCACCCCTGGGCCTTTGTATCAGAGACTATTTGGAGTACAGAAAAACTGAGGCCACTCATCTTAGACATTTGATCTTTTAACAATGCAAATTAGTTTCCAAAGGATTGTCCTTTAGGGTACAATGCAGTGTTTTAATTAATTTGGTATCTACAGAAATTTGGGGACTGTTTGTTGCTTTTCCTATGACAAAATAACAAAGCTTTAAGTTGGAGAGTTCTCCTGCTAAGACCCCATTCCACACTATAGTGCTGAATGTTGCCAGTCTTTGATGTGCCATTAGTATTTCTTTCCCAAATACAAAGCTGTATACAAAGTACAGCCTTTATAAAATTTTCAAAAATTTTTTTCATTTTACCAGTAACTCATGACCCAGCTGACCCATGAAAAAAATGGCTTATCCTGGAAGAAACAACAAAAATCACAACAAAAACCAAGGTGGTTTAGAAAAGGCAGTTTCAAAGCCTGGAGTTTTAAAAAGAAAAAATGCACACACAAAACAAAACAATTAATACATCAGAGAATTCAGTCAGGGTTTTGTAGCATTACAAGTTTTCTCAGCTATAAAGAAACATATTGAATGTTTAGAGCACAGCCCATTCTTCACTGCTTCAGTTGTTTCCTTTTGTTTACAAGTCTCTGCCATCCTTCTTTGTGAATTGAATGCTAAACTATCTCTGGAGAGATGTTATATTGCTTACAGAATGCTTCAGCAGATGGTGCTTCCTGTTGCAACAGAAGGCTGTGATTATACCTGAACTCTTCAAGAACTCTAACACTGAAAAACAAGATAAATGCAAGTCTTGAAAAGTTTTATCTCTTCCCTCCCTAGCTATATAGATGCTCAGCCAACCACCGGTCCTTCTTTGTCAATTTACCAAATAGAAGCAACTCTCCCCACCTCATCCCATCTCCTCCAAACCAAGGAAGCCTTTTTTTTTTTTTCTAATGGCTTACGTCCCCTATCAGCAGAATTTGTTTAAGAATTATTAAGAGTATTGCTGATTCAGATGCCTGGTCACTGTGCATTCGGATATTTGAACAACCCATTATAAACAATAAAGAAAAGGGAATAGGTCTTCATCAGGAAGTGTCTATAAAAATAAATTGAAATACTGAGAAGGCCACCTGGTGCCAAAAATTCAGGCCTATTGAGAAATTTATCTCCACACATTTTGAGAGGAATTGTCCTTTTCGAAAGACTCTTGTACTCATCCTTTGCAGTAATACCGTCATCTTTGAAACTGAACAGCACTTCTTGGTGAGTCTCAAGGACCTGTCACTTTGCCCTTGAACCTCTTTTCTATTTTTCTCTCCCTAAATGTCTTTCATGCATTTCCTGCCATGATCCGTTTAGTTCACTGTCCAAAGTGAAGGGTAATTCCTAATTTGTCTTATCCTGTCTCTGCATTCAAAGGAAAAATGTCACAACATATAATAGAAGCAAGAGGAGAGAAACCACATACACACATAGTTACTTCATAGATATAATTTGGAAGATAGCAGAGTTCCTCTTTAGAACTCTGATGATACACAGCATCCTGAAGCTTTAAGACCTTTATTTGTGTGATGCACTGATCTGGCCTTCCGTTATCCCCACAATTAACCCATGAGCCAAAACTCTTCCCTCCCATAACACAAAACACTCACTCTTAGGGCTCTGCCTTCTCATGTGACGATGGATGAGAAAGATTCAGGCAGGTTATAGCCGAAGTGAAATGCAGCCTTCTAAGGAAATTCATCATGTGGAATTTCAGAGCTGAAGACTATTCAAACAATCATCTAATTCATACCCCTCATCTCAGAGGGGAAATAAAACCCAAAATGTTTATTGATTTACCCAACACCATAGAAAGAGCCAAGACTGTCCTAGAACTTAAGTCTAGTTATTAAACATATCACCAGCCCTGGTCTTAAATATGCAAAATTTCACAAGTGCTGGAATGAGTAAAGCATTAAAAATTTCAACTGATCTCTGGGTTTGGTGCATCAGTACATCTAGCTACCACCTTTATGCACCTTTAGCTGGAAAAATCAACTGGCAGACCCTTCTAGAGTGACGTCACTACCTGCTTGCATCCAAGGTCACTGTCAAGGTCAGGAACTGGGGACATAGTGATAGTCTATTTATATTCAAGGAGAATAACAATTTTTATTAATACGGTGTACCCCAGTTAAGACTAGCAATATTTCAAGGACTCAATAGCCATATTTGGGTAGTGGCTACTATGTAAGCACAATTCTGTAGAGTTTGAATAACAATGTACAAAAGTTATAATGCTTCTTTCTGATACATTTCTTAGCTAATCATAAAAAAGTCAAAATATGCAATGTCTGTGCCTTTCTTTTTTCCCTGCTTATCCCAGTATGTCCTGGCCTTATGCCACCTCATCGTTGAACACCATACTCAGAGTATTTAGAAATTAAATCTTTTATTATTTTTGTGCTACAGAAGTTTTGCTTCCCTTTCATTATTGCAATAAAGTAAAAGGCTTTCCATTCCTGCTACCACACATCTTAAATCTTCTATCCCCTAAAAATGTACAGGCCCAGCATGTGCATGTTGTCAAGCAGACTCTGTGCCATTACAGCCTGAGCCAATAAAAAGGAAGTTTATTAATAACAAAGGGCAACATGGCAGATGGGAGAATCTAGGTTCATCCCACTTGGAAACTAAAGACCAAAAGAAATGTCTTATGAGGCATGTTGGAAAAATGTCTCCAAACTATGCCAGCTGACTTCCTTCTGTTCCCTGGTTCACCTGAGCTGCTGACTGAACGTGAAACTCGAGAGCTGCACGTTGGTGAGAAAGAGCTCAGGCTAAACCTTCTGCGTTCATCCCAATTGCAGGATTCTCAAACAAGAAACTGTTAAATATCACGGAATGAAGAGGAAGGGGCGATAAAGAATAGTGAGAAAGAATGAGAAAGAGAGAAAGGAGGGAAAATAACAAGAAAGGATATAGAGAAGTGACAAATTATGCAAAAAATACATCTCTAATCCAGAAAAAAGTTATCTTTGCAGTACTGCCACCCAGCGTTTCAGGGGGCCTGCCCCAAGCCCTGGTACTTAGAGGCCCCTGATCTGTAGGCTTCTGGCTGTAACATCCCTCATAGGAAATATCTGTAGGGCCATAAGGAGAGCCCAACTGAGACCCATCCACCTTCCTCCTTCCAGATAATGCTGTGTGTATCCAGGAGCCTAGAAATCCCTGCCAACAAGACCCTCAGGTGCCTGGAGGGTTCGTGAGGGCCTTTCCTTCTGTCTGCACGATGGTGATGGTCCCTGGGGCTGCTCAGCAGTGGCCAGAGCAGCTGTCTGGGTGGAGGAATGAAAGGGGGCTTGACAAGGTGGGGGCATCCCTCAGTGAGCATGCAAAACAGCTCAGGATTTGGAAGGGACTCAGAAGCGGGAAGGGAAGGAATCTTCATGTTCTGGACCCACAATGTTAGGGCCTGGTGACCTTTTTCACATAAGGCAGTTGATCCAGTCATGCAGTATTTCTACAGTTCTCATTGGGAGAAAAATATGCTGGATTAGACCTTCCTGTAATATTTTTCTTCATGGAAGGGTCTTTCTTTCACTTATGGCATCTTACAATTACAGGCTGCCCACCTGGATCTGCTAGTTCTAACTTCAACACACGGGTGAAGCGTGGGCACCAGTGTCTGTACTTCTCCTTTCACTGTCAGTGTGTAGTTTATGCAGAAAGGGTGAACCAAGCCAGGGAGCATTCCTGGTTTGAGAGCCTGAAATCACAATCAAAGAGCTACCTGAAGTCTGCATGAGGCCAATCACAGTAGTCCATAGACTGCACAGCTCCACTCAGAATGGAGCTAGAGGGGAAGAAAAGTTAGACATTTATGTGGCAAATCTGTAGGAACCACTTAAGAGATGCAAAAAGAGAGCTATCTGAATCAGACAGAGAAAGCTGAAAGACCATTTTTATTTGGTGAATTACTTTGGCTTTAGGGATACAAAGGTAATCAAAAAAAGATGGAGTCTTGGTGATTTAAGCATATGGAGTTCTCAGACATACATTCATTTTAGGGTTTTTTTTTTTTCCTCCTCCCACATTTTTGGAAAATTTATCCTAGCAATTGCTTTCTTGATGGAGACATGAATTATGCGTTCTGAATAGTGATGAGTAAATTTAAAAGGGTTCAGGGCTGAATGCATGAATACTCAGTCAGCTCCTTCTTCTTAACTCATAATTCCAGCTTTCCCAACCATTAAAATCAAATGGATAAGCTTGTAAGAATAGGCTTGCTTAAAATACGGTCAGGACTTCAGTCCAATTTGGCTTAGACCAGGTATATCATAAAATTATAAAAGAAAGAATTAAGACAAAAGTGAACCTCAAAAATATCCCAAGTTTAAAAGTTAAGATGATTGGTTAAAAAATTTTAAAGTAGGACTGTTAATCTCTAAAAAATAGTAATTTGATCTGCATGATATCTAGTTTGTAACAACTAAATATTATTCTGATTTTCAATCACTTCTTTTCTCCTTCAAGTTTCATATATAAGAGAGAAAATACTGCATATGAAGTACTGTAGTATACTTGATATACTGCAGTATAGCAGTGTTAGTGTACTATTATATATTAGAGGTACAAGGTAAGTGAGACACCAGTCTTTTTAAACACAAACTTGAGATTTTTAAACCGACTGACATTCAATCCAAATTGTTCACCTACCAATGACAATGAGTTCATCGCTTATTGGCAGCCTAAGGAAAAAACTTGAATATCATTTGTTACCTGTCTTTTTAAATTTTCTGGCAGCATATGTTTGTGTGCGTTTGTGTGTATTTATCTCTGTAATCACTTTTGTGTGTCTTTGTTTTCCTCAGAGTAACTCTGCATAAAGGTAAAGACCATAATCAGATCACCACATAATCATTTTAAGTTCTACTTCATACCTTTACACTGACAAGTCAATATGTGCTCAGTTGCTAAGTCACGTCCGACTCTTTGTGACCCCATGGACTGTAGCTGGCCAGGCCCCTCTGTCCACGGGATTCTCCAGACAATACTGAAGTGAGTTCTCCAGAGATATTCTCTACCCAGGGATCAAACCTGCATCAGCAAGCAGATTCTTTACCAGCTGAGCCACCTTACACTAACACAGTTTCCATTCATCACTAAGTCTCCAGACAATCTAGCCAGACTTGAGTTCCATCTTTATTAAGTTCAGGTAACTAACAGTAGATACATGGGTATTATTGTATGTATGAAATGACTGACTCTAGTCAGAAAGAAAAAGGAAGTTCTCAATTTAGAGAACAGGGACAGAATTAAGTAGGTATTACACACTTCATGGAGTTTATTTGGTTTCATTATGCAGTATCTACAGTTAGTCACACAGGAGAAAAGAATAAAAGAGGAGTGTGAGTTAGGTGTTTAAATTTGTTCAAGTATTACAGTAATGAGTTCCACAATTTACCCCCCACCCCACCCCAAGAAAAAAGTACAGTAAAACACAGCTCTAAAATAGCACAGCAAGCCCCATTAGTCACTGTGGGGAAAGCAAAGTGCTTTAATTCCTTCCAAACTGTCAAGAAGACAGTGAGGGATGGAGCGCTTAAAAGTGCCTTTGTTAAGGATGTTATTGCTAACCCATCTAGAAATAAAGGCGGTGCTGGGCTGGGGAAACACAAAAAAAAACCTTTTCTTTGTACATCATGTTATCTTTTCTCAACTGGGACACTCTTAGTGTCCTGGGGCTGCTCTAACACATTACCACAAACTTGGTGGCTTGAAACAACATACGTTTATTCTCTCACAATTCTGAAGGTCCTAAGTCACTTTCACAGACTTAAAATCAAGGTGTCAGTGGGGCCACACTCCCTCTAAAGACTTTAAGGAAGAATCTGCTTCTTGCCTCGTGCAGCTCCTGGACACTAATGGCATGCCCTGGCTAGGCTCACATCACTCCAGGTTCTGCCTCAATGGTCACATTGGAAACGCCTCTATTCTGCATGTGCATGCGTGCGTGCGTGTGTGTGCATGTTAGATCACCCTTGGCCTCTCTCTTATTTAAACACGTGTGTATTTGCATGTAGGGCTCATCTAGAACATAGAAAATACTCTTCCAGCTCAAGATACTTAGTGAATTGCATCTGAAAGAAAGTGAGTCGCTCAGTCATGTCTGACTCTTTGCAACCCCATTTATTGTAGCCTGCCAGGCTCTTCTGTCCATGGGATTCTCCAGGCAAGAATACTAGAGTGGGTTCCCATGCCATTCTCCAGAGGATATTTCTGACCCAGGGATCGAGCCTAGGTCTCATGCATTGCAGACAGATTTTTTACCATCTGAGCCACCAGGAAGCTGTTTTCTTTTTCTTTTCTTTTTTTGTTTGTTTTTGTGGGGTTTCCTTTGCTTGGTTGATTTTTTGGTCATGTAAGGTCACATTTACAAGATCCAGAAATTAGAATGTAGATACCTTTAGGGAGTCCTTTTATAGCCTACACAGACACCACTGAGGTGAATGGTAGTATCTCAAGTCCTTGAGGGTGGTCTCCAACACCCAGCATCAAAATACTAAAGATGACAGAGAATAATTCCCTTATCTCTGCCCCCCAGCAATTCCAATGAAAGGACAACATGGGCAAGGGTACAAACACAGATCCCTGTACCCACAGCCACCTTATGTGGCCCAAAACAGCATCTACTTCCTTAAGAATGTGACTCTAAAGGGTTTCTGACAAATACAGGTTTTCCCTATCTTGACAGACCATCTCTTGTGATGATGCCTCTTCGCACAGCCATCTTATATAAATCCTCATTCTCATGTCTACATTTTATCACCACCCACTCACTCCTAATTCTCTAAATTGTCTTCCATTTGTCTTCATCCCTCAACTGAAATAATTCCTTCTATGTCCTCTAAGAAAAGTGGCCGTCCTGGTCCCTGTCTTCCTCACCCAGTCCTGACCCTACCCCTCTTCCATTTCCCCACTCTCCTCTCACTGGCCTTCCTTTTGAGCAGGAGCTTGGACCTCACACTGCTCTCATACCCTCTTGCCTCTCTCAGAACTCAATCTTTTGTGGCTCTCAAATTGATATCACCAACTGCTATCCCTCATGTTCTCATGTGGCAACCCACAAGTGCCTCCCAGAAAGCCTGATAAAATGCGTATTCCTGGATCCCATCCAAGTTTCTAGCTCAATAGATCTGAAAAGGAACTCAGAAATTCCGTCTTACATGCACTCAAGTGATTCTGATGCATGTGGTCTGGAAGCCAATGTTCAAGAAACACTGTTCTGGAACCATATTGTTATTGCCTCATGAACCCACTGAGGTGTTTGTTCACCACCAAAAACTAAACTTACATAAAAAGCAAATATGACCTCACCAGATTGACCTTCCTATTTTGTTTCCCTTAGTGACATTACCATACTTCCAGACATCCAAGAGGATGTCTTTGACTTTCTCCTTGGCCCCACTGTACCCAGATTCCAATCCACATCTAGAATATTACACTGAACACCCTGGACACCTCTCATAGACTACAGAATCATAGGATTCTAGAGAGAGGAAGCTCTGAGAAGTAATCTAGCCATCCCAGTGCTTCCAGCTGTCAGGACCTTGAAGCCCAGAGAGGTTATATTAGAAGCTGCAAAGCACCTGAAAATACCCCTGGGGTCATAGGTTCATAAAAGAGATCCTACAGCCTAGATTTTCTGAATGAGCATGCTCTCTGAAGGCAGACTGCTTGGACTTAAATCCCCAGCTCGGCCACCTACCAGGTACATGATATATGACACAGAAAAGCAACCTAACTTCTCTGTGCCACCATTGCAAAATGGAGATAATAGTAATTCCTACTAGTTTGCTGTGAGGATTAGTGGGTCAACATATAGAAAATGCATAGAACAATATACGGGCTTAGTTGCTCAGTTGTGTCCAACTCCTTGTGACCCCATGGACTGTCTGTCCATGTCTGTTCCTCTGTCCATGGGGATTCTTCAGGCAAGAATGCTGGATTGGGTTCCCATGCCCTCCTCCGGGGATCTTCCCAACCCAGGGATTGAACCCAGGTCTCTTGCATTGCAGACGGATTCTTTACCAGCTGAGCTACCAGGGAAGCCCCAGAGAACAGTATATAGGTAATGGTAGTTAAGTGTCAGCAATCACTATTATAACCATAAAGCCATCAGGAGTATCTCCTAAATTAAAGTTTGACTTCTGTCTCCAATACCTGTCTGCTAACTCTATAGTTTTGCATCACACTTGTACTGCTCAGTCTAAAGGACATCATTTGACTGAGAAAAAGGTTGCAGACTCCCAGCTGTCACAATTTTACAGGAATGAAGAACATGCAAGCCACAGGTATCAAAAAAATGAGGTGTAGCTCCACCATTTGCCTGAAAAATAAAGGTTATCTATGACACATACTATATAGCTGGCATGCAGCTATTATTATAAAATATTCATTGGCACTACAAAATGCTGCAGGCACTGCACAAAATATAAAATAACAATCTCTCCAGGCCCTAATTGATTATAGGCCATATATTTTTAAGGGAAGATGCTACTGAGTTACTTAACAGAGAATGAGACTCCAGGCTTTTAGGCAAGGAAAAATCATATAGTCTTGAAGGACAACAACGATTTATGGTGTGTCTAGAGGGTGTATCTGTGTTTCCTCTTCAGCAGCAGCACATCGGAACTGCCCACAGGCTTTGTACAAAGCAAGTGCGGTGCTGGTCCTTACACTGACCTAAGCACAGCTTCCAGTTATAGGATTATCACATAGACTAAAGACCTCTCCGATTTGAAGTCAGACACATGGGTACGAGACAACATTATGTGTTACAAATATCAGACCACAGCCACCGGAGCACAAAATTTTCAATTATGTTTGCATGGGATAGGTTGGAAGGCAAGAAAACTGCAGCTGAAATGAAATAAAATATTTGAAAATGAGTTTTCATTTGGGGAATTTCAAAGTCAAAATATTTTTACTCATTGTATCGTTACTACTCTGTTCTTTAACTGTGTTTTTCATCCCTATCCTTTTTCTTTCCTTTAAAAGAAGAAAATGCCCTTAAGATAAAACTTTGTGTAAATAACAGTAAATCTCAGGACAAGCCATTCAAGGCTTAATTTTTTTAAAAATAAAATCTCATGTCTTTTTCTATGAGGCCCCTGAACATATGTGCAAACAGCGCTCTTTTCAGCTATCCTTAAGAGACAATAATCCCCAAAGTCAGAGAAAATTCTTAGTTGACAACCTAGTCATTTGAAAGTGTATATATACATGTGTTCCACGGTCTCAAAAATAGCCAACACTAAGAAGAAATAAATGGGGAGAGGAATGCTGAATGTAAAACAGTGTCACCTTTTTCTCTTTTCCTTTTCTATTTTATCTTTCATTCAGTAGAAGTTCACACAGTGACACCTAGTGCAACTGGCAAGGCTATGACAGCCTAGAAGAGTGAATGAGAGAAGCTGCTTGGCAAACTCCAGGTTTAATTTCAGCTAATTCAGTAAAATGGAAAGGCTTGCCTTTCGTCTTAGACCCCAATGTGCATGCATATCCTAATTATCATTTGAATCTATTTAAAAATGTATCATGCTTATGGACCATAATTCCAGCTCAGTTCATTTCCTAACAGTTAGAAATGCTGGATCATTAATATCCATAATGAAGTAGAACTGCAATTAAGGGACTCAGCAAAAAAAGCCCCCCACCTCTTTCTAAGAGGCTTGCCAAGATAAGCTCGGCGGGTTTTGAGGAATCTTCCTGAGCATTTCTATGGTGTTTTCTCCTTAAAGACCTCCCTTCCTCTGAGTCTGTTACAAGAAACCCACCAGAGACCTGCAGACACTGTGTGCCACATTATGCAAAGCAGCCTTAAGACATTCAAGTCAACTGATCTCTGACTCAGATGACCTTCTATATCAGAACAATCCAGAAACTCCCTCAGTGAGGTTTGATGCTCTTCAAGTGTCAAGATCACGCTGCCCAGCCTTGGCATCCCCCCAACAGCTACAACAGCCTATAGCGTTACATACAATAAGTGCTCAATTAATTGTTGCTGAATGGATTTTCTTTTGTTCTGTTTCTACTAAGGCCTGCCTCTTTAAATTTCTCTCATTCCTATCCTTCTGTGTCACCCATGTGCATTATTTTCTACCAATTCTGTTTGAAGACTGGATAAGAGCTAAAAGAGAATCCAATGGTGAGAAATACATGCCACACACATAGCTTTAACTTCTGCACTTGGGCAGGGGCGTTTGTCAAAGCTCCACTACTTACTCTGACAGAAGGTAATGGATGCAAGATGAAGCCATCTCCCCAATACCTAAGAGAGTAGGATTGCCTGAGGAATATTTATCAAAAACTTTCACTGTTACTCACATCAAGTTTGAGTCCATAAGCTAAGCTGCCCCCAGACATAAATTCAAAATACCTCTCCTTTCCACAAAGGAAATTCAACATCTCAAAACAAATTCTAAATAAAGGTGTGCATAAAAATAGGTCTACTCATTACAGCTGATTCATCATAGCAAAATCAAAAGGATGCAGCTTAAATGTCCAATATTATCCACCCATTTAATTAGTGTGGCTGATTATCTATCCCAGTGTCCTGCTCCAAGGCCCAGGCCTGCCCTTCCCACTAAGTTCACCAGCTGTTGATACAGAATTTCCAGCCCCTGGCAGTTTCCTATCTCCGGTGCCTCTGTCTCTCTTGCTTTTTTGTCAGACAGCTCTCTCTGGCACCAAAGAAGGGCCATGGAGTCAACACGCCCAGAGGGTCACTTCAAGGAGTGTGTGGTGAGAGACCGCGGACATTCCACATGGTGTCTCTGCGGATCTCCAGCAGGACTGCCCTGCCCCCAACCCCCGCTGGTGACCCTGTGATAAACCTCTCATCAGTGTACTCCCTTCCCTGCCTCACTTTCCCCGTTTATCAACTGTGGTTGTTGGGATCAGCTCTGAATACTGCCACACCCAAGTCCTTGTCTCAGGTCTGGAGAGCCCAAAGTCAGTCAATTAGGCTATATGCATAAGTGAATATGTAGTAATAAAAACTAATGCCTACATGCCAGATTCACACTATTTCCAGAGCTCGAGTTGGTGACTGTGCCCAGAGCTGAAAACCAAGGTACCATACACCCTGATTTTCTAAACGGACCACAGAGCAGCCACACAAAGTCAGAAGCCAGACGTCGTCTTATCTGGTTTACACAGAGGCAGCAGAATCAGCCCTTCTCCTCCCAGCTTTTCCCTCCCAATGCTCCTATGAAGACAGCTGGCAAGGTGGGACCATCCTGAGCCTTTGGGTGAGGTGCTGAGTTCATGCTGAAGTGCTGTCTCCTCCCCTTCTGTGGGATGCTCCTTCTTGCCCAAAGCCAAGAGATGAAGCTCCAAAGGAAAACTTGTAAGGGTTTCAGGATGTCCTGAAGGAGGAGAATTGAGAACCTTGCTTCCCTGCAGGAAGGTTGCTGAGATGTAGCAGCCAACAGCCTCCATCTGAAGCCAGGGAGAACTGTGGGAGGGGTCAGCATGTGCCCTGTGAAGATCCAGACACAGTGGGCACTGGAAATGGTGCTGAGTCTGATGGGGAGACTTCTAAAGGAGGGGGTGCCTACTGGAGTAGCCAAGATAGTAAGGCTCAAAGAGCCCAAAGCGCAACCTCTTAGGGAAGCCAGCAGGGCGGGTCCACATAGAAGAGTGTTCTGTGGCCTTGGAGAAGGCAAAAGTCACCCTCAGCAATTCCTATGACTCCTCGTAAAGGGGATCAAGATTTGGGGAGGGCCTGGGCTCTTGAGAAAAAAAGAGGCTTATCTAAGAGAAGGCATCTGAGGCCTGGATAGCTTAGAGATCAGGCCCATGGAGAAACTGTACACAGCTGTCCCTCTCAGGAGGCTCCCAGGGATGGAGGAGGGCAGAATGAAGCCAAATACCACCCCAAGGAAATTATCCATAGCCCCTCACTCAGAATAGACACGTCCATCAAATCAGATGGAACCGGAAAGTGGTGGAGACCATCTCGTCAACAGGCACCTGAGGACAGGACTCCTGCCCCAGGATCTAAGGTGACAGCCTGGGATTGGGCAGGGAACAAGGACTAGAGCCCAGTCATTCTCCCCACTGCCACTCCGGCTTCCCAGCACCAGGGTCAAAGAGCTATCCTGTTCTGGAGAGGAAATGAGCAAAGCTTTGAAACTTGAAGTGTTGAAATGAACACAATTCATTCAGCTTTAAAGAACTGAAAACAGGACTGTTGCAGTAAGAGATAGCAATGGGAAAGTTGGAGAATCTGACCAGGATGTCATTAAGAGCTGACACCCCAGGAGGGGAGGAGTTTAAGCTAGAAACAGTGACGGGAAGTAAAACCATGTCACATGTACACCCAGAACACCGACTCTTCAATAAATCCATTACTTTCATGAAAAATTCTCAACGATGTCACAAAATACTTATGTATATAGCAAAATAGAGAGATATGGATAGATAGTGAAGGACAGGGAAACCTAGCATGCTGCAGTCCATGGAGTGGCAAAGAGTCAGACGTGACTTAGCAGTTGAACAACAACATACAGTAAAATATAAAATATTAAGTGAAAAAGTATATAATATGTCATTAGAGGTGATGGGAAGGAAGGAGGGAAGGAAATAGATGGATTGGTAAAGAAGCAGACACACTCACAATTTTAAGCAAAGTTAGCTTTGAAAATTAAAATTACAGGTGACTTTATCTTCTTTATAATACTCTTATTGTCTATAAATTTCTTAAGACAAGAACTTCTGAAATTATAACTTGTGAAATTAGAAGAAAACGTTAGAAGGATAAATAAGAAAATAAGTACCAAGATACAGTCTTCTTTTAAAAATATAAACTTCAGCTCCTGCACCTCACTCTACTTGCAGACCAGTACCTGCCCAGGACTAATGACTGACCACAAGCTGCCAACAGCCCTGAACAATGCTCTTGTCCCCTGCCCACCTAAGTCATAAAATTCTCACAGGGACCACTATTCTATTACTCAATATGTATTAAATAAAAGGTTAAAAACAATAAATCAGTGGGGGAAAGAACATTAAAGGAAAATTCCTTAACCTTATACTGTATTTACATGAATAACATTTTGTAACTGTGGACAGTCCTAAGAGGGAGGGAAGAATTAGATAGAAGACCCCCAGTGAGTAATATGTTTCAAACCACTGTGTTCCAAAACAAATTATCCTTTGTGTTTTAGAGAAAAACCATGGACCTTGAATACAACCCTAGACAAGACACCAAGGCAGAACAGCACAGTGCTGTGGACGCTGCTCTGGAGCAAGGTCAGCCTGGGTTGATTCAAGTTCTGCTACTTCTTGGCTGTGTGAATTTGGGCAAATGACTTAACCCCTTTGTGTCTCAGTTTCCTTATTTAAAAGGTGGGTTCTGAGGGTTAAATAAGTCAACATATGAAAAATTCTTGGAAGAGTGCCTGATGCTCAGTGAGTGGTCCAGTGAGCCTCACGGGGGTAACTGAACCACAGACTCCTATTAAGAAATGACAGCTTTCATTCACTTAGGAGTGTATCGACCAAACAGTGAAATTTCCAGTTTCTCTTTCGCCCATCTTTAGGAAGCTCCATGACTTCAGCAACTTTACCCAGAAAAACAAGAAATCACAGGTTCTGATGTCACACAGATAACACTTCACTGTCACACAAGTGGTAAAGTCACCTTTTAACTGTGCCTTGGTTTCCTCAAGAGTAAAATGACTGTTTTCATTTGCCCCACCAATTTCACAAGACTGTCAGAGAGCAGCAAGCCAAAGAATGTATGTGGAAATAGTTTGAAAAAGTAAAAAGCACTATATAATACAAAAAATTTTAAATAGACCAACAATTAAAATATGAAGATAAGACTAAACTTGGGCCTTCCTAGTTCTTAAGAAGAACCCTCACAAAGACTAAAATCTAATTATGTCTAAATTTTATCATTCCAGGCTTTCTGGGGTTATTATTGCTATTTATTTATTTTTATTTTTTATTGAATATAGTTGATTTACAATATTAGTTTCAGATATGCAGCATAGTGATTCAGTATGATTCATTTATATATTATGAAATTATATGTGTATAAAATAGATAAGCAATAGGATATATTATACAGCCATTACCATGTCCATTATTTTGTAATAATATTAAATGGAGAGTAACTTTCTACTTTTTATATATGGCCACTAGAAAAATTTTAATTACATGTATGGCCCACATTATGTTTCTATTGGGAAGTGCAGCCTTGGACAATAACAGGTCCGTTTGTAAGAAGGACTTGGACAGTCTCAGTAAATGAAGTACCTGGAGGCACGTGAGATGGGAAACAGCAGGATTCTGGCAACTACCAGAATCCTGGTAAGTGTTTTGTACCACATCTTCCCTTTGTTACTAGTTGCCTGAACATTAAAGCATACTAGAAAGGTAAATAGAAATTCTAGTAGGCTGAAAAAAAACATTAAATTACATGACCCTTCTTAGACAAAGAGTTGCTATGGAAGAATCACAACCACAATCACGAGCATGCACTTGTGGTTCCATAGAAGTGCCTGCCGTGAGCCTAAGACCACAGAGCCCCCAGGTGCGTCCAATGTTTGCCTCAATTACTACAAAGCATACCTGAACAGATGTGGGAGAACATTTGAGCCAGACATTCAGGGGCTACAGAAAGCACAAATCCCTGTGATGCCTTTTAGAGACGGTGTGGTCTGAGAGATGTCAACTTCACAGAACAGAACGAGGAGATGCATGCCACATGCTGAGTTCTAAAAGAACATTTTGGAAGGACAAGACCAAGAGCAGCAGGAAAGGGCCTTTCTTACCTATTCAGTTCTGTATATATACACCAACAATTGTGGAGTTTCTGGACCATGGGCAAACAGAACATAAAAATAGTTTGACTGTAGCCAACAAAGATCCTGGAGCCAAAGAACCAGCCATATCTCCATTTCGGGTACAGTTCATGTTTGGTGCTGGCCGCCTGAGTTCAAGGCACAGGCAATAACTAGACTGTAGAGGGCTTGGCTGCCTGCAGTGGATGCATTTGAGGCCAAATGCATGATGCATCAAAGAGAAAAAGAGACGAAGATTCATTACAATATGAATCAATTTAAAGTACATTTAATGTTCCATTGGTTTCCATAAAAAGAGGACCTAGAATTAGTAATGAATATTGATTTCCAATTATTGGAAGGGAAGAATTCAACAATTAAATGAGAAGTAAATAACTGTCCCACATAGACCTATTGTGAGCAGAAAAAAAATAGTACACAGACCAATTGCAAATATCAATTCAGAGAAATGTATTTTAAATGTTCAGTATCAGTAGCCAATTCTTAAAAATTTATCAAGGCAATATCCTTCTTGCTTATAAGGAAACAGACAATACAATTTGAAAAGAAATCATACCTACAAGTATTTAGAATTGAAACAAAAAATGAGTAAGTATCTCATCCTCAAAACATTGAAGTTTTATAAATATCTTTTGAAGAAATTCCAAGTGAAGTATCTTTAGTGCTCTTCTACGGGGCTTCCCTGGTGGCTCAGATGGTAAAGCATCTGCCTGCAGTGCAGGAGACCCGGGTTTGATCCCTGGGTTGGGAAGATCCCCTGGAGAAGGAAATGGCAACCCACTCCAGTACTCTTGCCTGGAAAATTCCATGGACTGAGGAGCCTGGTGGGCTACAGTCCATGGGGTCACAAAGAGTCGGACACGACTGAGCGACCACATTCATTCTAACCTTAAATTCTTAGCTTTACATGAAAAGTAGATAAAAACAAACTTCAAATACTAGAGCACACAAGATGTCATTGCTGTAGAACTTGTAAGGAGACCACTAATAAGGAGAAAGGCTATGGGAAATTGGTTTGAATTCAGTTTTTTCTTTTTTTTTTTTAAGCCAGCCAGCTTGTCAGCTTGCCACAATTTTTTTTTCAGAGTTTGTCTGTTTGGGATATTGGCAGGAATGGTCAACAAATTTCATCATGAAGGCTACCCAAGCTCTGTGTTGAGAAGGACTCCGAGGTCATGTCTGTGCTCAGGCTCAGCAGGAAGGAGTACGGCCATTGATTAGTGATGTGTGACTAGAGAGGAAGTCGCCATCCTTGGGCTATGTCTTTGCTTTCCCTCCAAAGAAAAGCACAGCTGTAGAAACACCTTTCCTACCTGCAATTCTGATCAGTGTCAGTATATTTAGATGAGATCATTTCAAAAGCTAGTGATTATAGAATCAGACCACTCCACCCAGAAAAGCAGGGTGCAGGAGATATTAATTCCTGAGCTCACCTTTCTACTCCTCTGACCCTCTTTTCTACAAAAGGCACTTGTACTTGTTCATTATCCCTCTTTTAAGGACACGTTAACCTCTTTCACCTCCAAAACAAAAAGTTCTTCTCCAACACATGAAAATTTCTTTGTTTGTATAAACCAGGGAATGATAGAAATTCTGCAAAAGCAAAAATCTTCTGTACCCTCCCCCACCAACAAAAATCCCATTTACCACCAATATAATGTTCTCTTCTCAAATTATTCAGACCTAATTTTTTGACTTAATTAATGCCAGCACTGCCCTTTCGCTCACTGCCATCTGCCAGGAGTCATCTCCCAGGCAGAAAGGTCACAGTGCTGAGCGTGACACAGGCACCGGAGACACATGGGATCCAGGCTTCCCTCGCCTTGTCATTCACCTCTCCTGCACCAACACCAGCCAGCATCAATTATCACTGTCATTGTCGGACAGTCACATATCATCAATCAGGGGTGGCAAAAGCTCAGCAGCTTCTGAGCTCGCCTTAAGAAAGCATGCAGATGCTTGTACCCACTTGGCGAAACAACTAAAATGTGTAGGAAGGAAAGCACATCTTTTCCGTTTAGAGTGCTATCTATTAATGCAGAGAGCACAGTCATAGATTGAGCCACATGGAACTGCCATTTTTCTAAGCCAGTGACAGTAAATTACTAGCAATTCCAGATGGTTCAGACTAACAGAGTACAGACGACTGCACCAGTTTGGCAGGTACTTAACTAAGACCTGAACTGAGTTTGTTACCTGAGACATGTAACATTATAACGAAATATCTTATTTCAGAAGCATTTCAGGCTGTTACAATTACCTAATGAAAGGAAATATGCTTCTATGAACTGAATACCTATGTCAGGCTCTGCAATGGGTATCCAGTGATACCCCTGTGCTAGTGGAAGAGACAGATATATGAGGAAGGATCTGTGAGAGGGAAGCCAGGGTTCATAGGGAATACATCAGAGATCCACCCAGACTCCTCTGGAGGGGTCCAGGCAGACTCTTGGAGGAGACAGCATCTTGGCTGGGTTTTCAAGGATGTGTCAGGAGAGCCAAACTGAAGTCCAAGAGTCGGTGGACTGAGAGAAGGGGGTGGTGAGGACAGAATCAACTTCTAGGCAGTCCCACTTCCAAAAAAGTTTGGCAAAGAATGTTTCCATTCACAGCATCTCTGGCTTGTTCCTGTTATTCTGATTCATTATAACTGTCTTTTCCAGCATTAACTCAGGCCAGTGGTTGCAATGAATAAAGAGCAACATTAAAATACCACCAGGAAAGATTCATCATTCTCAGCTTCTGACTGGGGAGAGAAAATGTCTTAAAGCTTCATAGGTGTTTCTGTTTAATCTGGGGACCCATGTCATATTAACTAACTAGATAAATACCTGGGGTACTCAATCTTGCTACTAACATTTTAATCCCTCCCAGTCCCATTAAAATTGTGCCTAATATCTGGTGACTACAAATAACATACAACAGACCTAAAATTCATTTTCAGGGGGGAAAAATGTGCAAGGAGAGAGGTCCACCTCTGCAATAACCTTCTTATTACAGGATTGCCATTTGAGATTGCCCGGCTGGCATTTGATTCCTGCAGTGTGTGGAGTCCCCTCTCTTGCTAATTTAGCTGCAGGTCAGACCTCGCTCTGCTTTAGAACTGCATTAAGGGAATTGTCTTCTCTGGCTGGGAAAGACTGCTGGAATCCAGAGAAGGAGAAACAAAGGGCGCCCTCCTCAGAGAAGCTGCCAAACGCTCAGACCTTTCATGTTGAATTACACTCGTCACCCTGGGATCTGTGTTGCTGGCCTCTTCCCCCTCCCATTTGCAGTCATCAAACCCTCCGCATTCAGAATCCACAGTGAGCATTCAACTGCTTCAACCCAGGGAGAAAATCCAATACTTTTTCTACATCTCATTATTAAAGCAAAAATGGAACAATAGCTGCCTAATTCAACTTATGTAAGAAACTCAGTGAATTACATTGCCATGAACTAAAAAAATAAATCCAAATGTTAGCATCTCTGGAACTGAGACAGCAACAAGAAAGGTACCTTGGGCAGAATCATACACCTCTGCACATGGAGCCCAGCCTGGCATCTGAGTGATCCTGGCAAGGATCTTATCTGCCCCTCCTTTTTATCTCACATGGTTCCTTTTGCAACTTTTTCAGCCTTTGGGACCTTGAATCAAGGAGCAGGCAGCTCTACGTCGTCAGCTAAACTGAGCTAAAATACTACACGCTAAGATATACATGCACTCCTCCTTCTAAGCTAAAGATCTCCTTTAGGTGAGGAGTGTGGAAATTGAGGGAATAACGGGCAGAGTGTTATGTCATTCCCCAACTGGGACAGTTACAAAAAAATCTTCTGACTAAGGCATAACAAACATACAAAGAAGGGCACAAATCATACATGCTCAGTGACTACCCTTATGGAAACTGCACCCAGATTAAAATCAGAACATTATGCCAGAAGCCCCTTCCTGGGATCCCACCTTGCTTCTCCCCATAGCCAGGGTAACCACTCTATTGACTGCTAACACTATTGATTTATTTGACCTCAAATTAGAATACTTCTAAGAGACCCATGCTGAAGCTCTGATACTTTGGCCACCGGATGTGAAGAACTGACTCATTAGAAAAGACCCTGATGTTGGGAAAGATTGAAGCCAGGGGAAGAAAGAAGGGGATGACAGAGGATGAAATGGGTGGATGGCATCACTGACTCAACGGATATGAGTTTGAGCAAGCTCCAGGAGTTGGTGATGGACAGGGAAGCCTGGTGTGCTGCAGTCCATGGGGTCACAAACAGTCAGACACAACTGAACAATTGAACTGAACTGAATCATGCTGGGACAACAGCATAAACCAGGCTCTCTGTGGCCAACCCAGATGTATGTTGTATAAACATCAGTCACATCTGGTCTGTTTCCCAAGGCACTTTACACTGACCCCTGTTCTAACATGTGTCACATTCTGCATAGTTGCCAAGTTTTGCAACAAACTCCCTGTTTCTGGAGGTCAAGGTCAAGTCTGAGTCTTCTCTTTTTTCTCCCAGTATCATTCAGTGACTGTCTCATGCCACCTGATGAAGGATCCAACAGCACTTGGGTTTCCAAATTCCTATCCCTCATTAGTAGGTTGGGCAGAGAATATACCATTTTATCTCCATCCTGGCCTGATGATGGGGTCTTCTGGAGGCAGATTTTGCCTGAGGAAAGTTTCCTGTCAGCCAAGAGTCTGCCTGGCCCCTTCCTGCAATGAAACCATCATATGACCTGTGCTCTCAGCCTGCCCACTTTTTGTGCATACCCTACCCACCCTCCCACCTGTATGTGTATCTGGCAGGGGAGGAAGGAGGCAGGAGAGAGGGGAGAAAAAGACCTTCTCCTTGATTATCAGGCTCCTCTCAGCCCTCCAGGCCTCAACCTTCAGTGTCCATCTTTGTAGGACTCACACTGCCCAGTTTTAGCAAGAATCTTGTTAGGTTAATCTAAAAAGAACACCCACCTTCAATACCTAACAGCTCTCAGTGTCTGATCAAATTCCTCATCCACCACCCTTGGTACCTGACCACCCTGGCCAGCCTTCAGCAAGCATCCCGTCCAGTCCATTTAGCCACAATGCCCCCCATACTCCTGATGTTTCCTCTTAGCAATTTTCCATCCATCACCCCCAGCCTTGCTCCTCAGCTATAAATCCCCACTTGTCCGTGCTGTACTTGGAATTGAGCCCAGCTCTAAACTGAGGTCTCTTTTCCCTGATTGCAATAATTCCTGAGTAAAATCTGTTTTATGCTTTAACTACAGTCAGACTCTGGTTGTCTTTGGGATGGAGGGCACATGCTGTGCACACATGTGTGTGTTTCTTCTTCTTGGTTCTGCTGCCACTGGTCTATGTTAAAACAAAAAGCTTCCTTTCCAGCCCCTACCCCTTCACTCCTCTCATCCACCATTTGACCTGCAGGCAAATGAAGCCATTCAAATATTTGCTCATCATGTCATCTATTCCCATCCGACCTTGCAATTCCTGTCATGCCCCACATGTCAGTTTGAAGCATAACGTCATTAATACCTCCAGTGCACTAATGGATGCTTCACACATGAACGCATTAATGAAATGTGTTATTGTTTTCCCTCACAGGACATTAACAATCTACCTCACGCTGGGTCCCGGAGCCCCTCGGAGTTGCTGAAAACCACTAGCTATCAAATGAACCCTCAGTTCCGCCTCAGTAACTTTAAGTTCAAGTTTATCACTGAAGCGTCACTCATGTGAGAAGAAAATACAAGCCTCTGAGGGCTTTGGGGCCCAGCTTCAATTACCATAAAGAGTAACAGGCAGTGATGGCTGCAGGACGGGGTGGGGGGAGCCAGCGCCCCATGGAAACAAATCCTGTCAAAATGAAATAGGAAAGATCTGGGTGTCGCCGGCAAGATTTGTTTCTTGTTCCTCCCCTTTGTCTCTGGGCTGATGGTTTGAATAATGAAGACGGTATTGGTTTTCTTCCTGAGCTCGCTGGCACAGGAAGGAGGTCTGCTTTTCTGACGCACAGCTGACATATTAAGAGGGATTAAAGTTTCTGTACACAGGCAATGTTTAAATTAGCTTCCTTAAGCCCCAAAGAAATCTTTCCAGCTGATTTGCAAAATGAACCCCAGCACGGCCTGCAGCCACCCTGCACTGGTTGCCTAAACAGAGCCTCGGGTTTCTATTTGGCCAGCTGTTTTGCAAAATCGGAAGAAAAGGAAAGGTAATTCCCTTTCAACGTTGCCTCAGCCAGTATTTCTTCTGTAATTAAAATTGAAAGCTTTCCCCAACAGGTTCTCAGAGGCTCTCCTGGAGAAACAGATTTCTCTTTTCCTGTATAATTAAGCGCAAATTGTAAGGTGCGGGGCTTTGCCATTGCGGAGGGATGGATGGTCAAGAGGTGTTCCATGCAAGGCTGGGGGACAGCTTTTGTGTTTGGTTAGCTGTTAGGAAATGCTAATTGCCTTTTCTCTTGCCATTAGGCACTAATCCCCCGCTGTGCCAGAAATTTTTTGCAGGCTGGGGCCAGAAAGGTGGAGGGAGATGTACAGCACAAATACCGCACAGAGAATCACCTGCACTGGGAAATTGCGGCTCGCCCAGGAAGGTGTTTGTTCGCCCAGCGTTTGTGCCAACAACATGCCCCCAAACTTCTTTTCTTCTTGTCCTTGGGAGCAGGCTTCAGAGTAGGTACGAAATCCAGTCTCTGAATGTCTCAGGTCACTAAGCGTGTACCCTACACTTAAAGCTTCCAACAGCAATTAAGCATCTAATCAAAAACTCCTGGCTCAGGAACAGAAGTCAAGGCTTAACTCTTTCCTGCAAGGAGATCCTTGTTGCCTGCCTGTCAGAGCTCTGTCCCTGAGTCCCCACATCTATCCTCTGAAGGGGAGACAGCACACAGCAAGCTCCCAGAGGCCCCCAGCACAGCCACCTAGAAAGCTCAGGAGGCCAGTGTGTGTTCCTACTCCCTCCCACAAATACAAGGCAAAATGGGCTGGACCCACATCACCCTAACACCTCTGCCTCTGCAGGTCTCATCCCAGAAATGGTCTTGACTTTTAAAGAACCAGAACTGTGAGCACAGATGACAATTTTTCTGTCATTTTACGTTAGCCCTATGCAAAAAGCCTCCAGGGCGGCCCTGAGACTCTGTTCCCCTGGTGTTGACACCCTGTATGGTCACCACCTCCGTTTCAGCATAGACAGAATCTGTGACTTTTTTCTAAACAATTGAGTATGGCGAAGGTGAAGGAGTTTGGCAGATGTTATGAAGGTCTCAAGTCAAAAAGGTATATCAACAAAGGAGATTATCCTGTGGGGCCTTGTCACATGAGAGCTCATCAAAGAGGAACCAGGCCTTCCACAAGCCAGAGACCCTCCTTGCTGGCTGGCTGAAGTAAGCAGCCACACTGAAGAAGCCTATGGGGAGGAATTTCAGGGCCTCCAGGACCTGGGGGGGCCTCCAACAACAATCAGCAAAAAGCTGGGGACCCCAGTCTTAGAGCAACCAAGAAATGAATTCCGCCAACAATGTGAATGAACATGAAAGTGCATTTCTCCCCAGGTCATTGTCCACAAGACAACGTGGTCCTCCCAACAGGTTTATCAGAACCTGGTGAGACCCCAAGCAGAGGACACAGTACCTGGACTCTTGACCCATAAAATGTGCAGTTTCAAGCCACTAATTTGTTACCCAGAAAATAACCAATACAAGTTGGATACATTCAGATTCAACATTTTTAAATGACTACTGATTCAGCTATATTGCAGCCATGGTTCTTCATCATTAATATCTTCAAATCACCAGGCAATTAATAAGTTCCTCCTATGCACTGCCACTTGGGGGCATGGTGCATATTTTGAGACCACTGTGTGAGATAGTCTATCAGTCATTTCTCATTTCTTGTCAACCTTGCCTTTTTAGTCCCTGAGACAGCCCATGTTGCAAAGAAAGACTTTAAAGCAAGTGAAAAACGACATTAAACAAAAAGATATGGATCCTATGCTTGACACACATATATTGCAAAGGTAAATTCTTTTTCTTTCAAGCTTTCACTTGTACAAATAATGAGAAAATCATATTTTATTCCTATTTGTCTTAAGCCTACTAAGTCTTTGGTTCATAAGCTTCTGGACAACTTTCACTTCAAAGTTCTCAAAAAGTAAGTTTTGTAGTTCAGATCATTTTAGAAATCAACTACCTAGACTGGCGATTCGTTTCTTATATGATATTATACATGTTTCAATGCCATTCTCCCAAATCATCCCACTAGGTTCGATGCAGGATACAGGATGCTTGGGGCTAGTGCACTGGGATGACCCAGAGAGATGGTATGGGGAGGGAGGTGGGAGGGGGGTTCAGGATTGGGAACATGTGTACACCCGTGGCAGATTCATGTTGATGTATGGCAAAACCAATTCGGTATTGTAAAGTAAAATAAAATAAAATATTTTTAAAAACTGAAAAAAAAAAAAAAGAAATCAACTGCCATATACCAACAGGACTTTTTCCCCATAAAGCTTGACAAGCTAAACCTATTTATATAGAAAAGCAGACCAAGAAAGATGAAGATACTTTGGAAGACTCTAAATATCAGATACAGTGATAAGTTATAGTATATTATACAGTGTGATACTTGCACAATGATTTAAAGAAATAATAAACCAGCAGAATAAAAAGGAGTCCCCAACACAGGCCCATGCATGTACTGAAATTTGATATATAGAAGATAGGACATTACAAACCAGAGGGAAACAATGTCCTGCATAGTAAATGATACCCGATGATAGGTTTCCAGTACAGAGGTGGGGATGACTGAATTCCTAAATGAAGGTTTCTTCCATTTTCTTCCATTTCATTTAACTACCAAACAATGAAAAGAGAAGTAAAAAAGGTACAAGCGAATATTTTTAAACTATAACACAGAAAATAGTTATATAAATCATGTCACTTCACTGTATTTTGCAACCATTTCATTATTATCTTAAAATAATCTAAGATTCAGTGGAGCTGACTGACCTTTTAAAAAATATATTAATTACTGCCTATGATTCAGCTCTTAACACACATGCCAAATTTGTGATTGAGAAAGGGGATTCGTTTTCTTAAAAAACATTTTTAACATGCCTTTGGCCTAACAAAAGCCAAACATAGGATATATTTCAAAATCATAGGATTATGAAGATTTGATAGGAGTATGAATGAAACAAGATTGGTCATAAATTGTTAAGTATTGAAGCAAAGTAATGGGCATCTAGGGCTTTATTATGCATGTATTTTTTAACTTTTCCATAACTCTTTTTTTAAAGGAAAGAAAGAGTATTTGATAAAGCATCTCAAGAAAGTAAGCTATACAGAACTTGTGTGCTATGATTTTAAGAAAATACACATGTATATGTGCGCATATATATAATATGGATATATAGGCATACTAAAATATATGTGCATAGAAGTTATGCTATATATACACATACATATATACATAAGTAACTTTGGGGAGTAGGCAAGTCTGCATTCTTACGCCTTTATGTTACAGGTAAGGATCCTAAACCTTCCTGGGTGGTTATCTTCTGTTTGCCCTCCAGGTCCCCTCTCCACCCTTCTCTGGTGACCTGCAAGGGTGAGGCTTACAGGATCCCAGACCCTCTAACTGGGTCTGAGCTATGAAGAGCATGAGAGAGACATAGGGCTTCCCTGATGGCTCAGCTGCTAAAGAATCTGCCCACAATGCGGGAGACCTGGTTCAATCCCTGGGTTAGAAAGATCCCCTGGAGAAGGGAAAGGCTACCCACTCCAGTATTCTGGCCTAGAGAATTCAATGGACTGTATAGTCCATAGGGTCGCAAAGAGTCAGACATGACTCAGCAACTTTTACTCTCAGAGAGACATATGGGAGGGAGGTGGAAGGTAAAGTCACAGCATTTGTTACCCTGACTCTCTCCCCACCAGACAGCCTCCACATGGGCTATAACCTTCCACTGAAGGTTACCATACCTCTCAAGAAGACCAGTTCTACAAGACTGCTTTCTGCTGGGTTCCTGAAACTGATCCCTCTCTTTTCTCCTCTGGACATAGAATTTGCTTCAGCTCCGCTGCCACTATCCCCAGATTCCTGCACAATCGTTTGTATGGGGTTATACTCACACCTTCATAACAGTTTTGTGTGCCATCTGTTTTCTTTAAGGACCCTAATTACCATACTCTTCATTAAACAATAGATGGCACACAGTTATGATGAATAGAGATGGGGAGATTTTATTCTCTACATGTGCAAGTATTTCCAATACTGCAGTTATATTCTAGGTGATTCCCAGGCTGAACACAGCATAGGTAGGAGTAAATTTTAAAAGTTGTAGAATTGGGGGTATCGGCTAGATACTTACTGGTCCACAACCTAGTTCCCTTTGCTAACAGACATGAAAGGAACTAGAGAACAGTCCTTTCTCTGAAAAGCCCAAATTGTGAGAGTAACTCAGCTCTTCTAACTTTCGCCATATTCAAACCTAAACTCAGTGCTATAACATTATTAAAGCATAAATATTACACTATAATTACCTGAGTACATGTATTTATCTCCTCCAGTAGGCTGTAAGCAATTCAAGGAAGAGTCTATCTCATTCAACTTTATGTCCTCACCATCTAGCATAGAGTCTGGCACATAACAGACACACAGTAAATGTTAATTGAATGAATAAATGTCTGCTTGAATAAACGAATGCCAGTGGGGCCTGTGTGTTCCATAGCAGGGCTCTAAACAGGGGCTCTTCTCACCTTCTAGTTGCCATCTGGCTTCCAAAAGCAGCAGCAAATCCAAATGTGACCTTCATACCATGGAATAAAGAATCTTTCTCATCTGAATCACTCCCATCTGCCTGGCTACTGTCAACGTAAGGTCTTGAGGCTGAGACACACCTTCATTCGTTAAAAGGGGATGAGGGAGCAGATGGCAAATGAAGGTACTAAAGCTCATTAATTCCTAATGGAGGCTTCCTCCTGGATGTAATTAGAACAAAAAGAAGGAAGAGCCAAAGGAGGAGTGTTTGGGAGATAAAGTAGGCAGCTGGAAGAGGTTTATGAAAGGTATAAACCCTCAGGGAGCTTTCCATTAGTGAGGAAAATAATACCCACACTTCACAATGGCATAGTTTTCCATAACCAGCAAAACACATCTGCATACATTATTTCATCAGAGTCTCAGGAAAGGATTGTGAGACATCAAGGAGAGTTTCATTTTTCCAATTGCATAGATTTAAAAAGTGGTACTCAGAGAAGTTATGCCACCTGCCCTGAGTAACATGGCTAGAAAGTGACAGAATAAGGATGGATTTAAAACATTCTGACGCTGAATTTGGCCTCCATCCATTTCATGGCTATAAATGGAAAGAGACCCCCAGACCAGTTCTGAAAAGCAAGTAACACTCCACCCGGTTCAGCTATTGCATACCATGGTCTTTTCTTCCATGCCCATTACCAATCGCTTAAAGACATCCAGTTGGCTTCTATTTATGATTGGCAAGTCAAACACAGGAGTTCTTATAGGCCCGCAGTTTTTATTTCTTTATGTCCCCATGGAAGACCAAGCGAAGAGAGAAAGGAATTCTTCCTATTAGACCTAGTTAACTGACTCCATTTATTCCCATTGTTCCCAACACAAAATAAAGGTATTCAAATATACAGTTGCACAGAAATTAAGAATTACATATTGTACTTTGATCTTAAGGAAAGTGTACAGCATAGGTCTGAGATACCAGCATTAAATGCAGAGACTTTATTATCAAGGGTTTGCTAATCATACTCAACATCAGTCTATCCAAAAAAGGATTACATTACTTGAAAACTGACTCTTTACATTAAAGTAAACTTTCCCCTTGAAGTCTTTTTCTTCCTCTCTCAAAGGCACACAGCTGACAGTTCAAAAGCAAGCGGAAGCGGAAAAGAAAAAGGAAGATGTTCTATTTAACCAGCATCAGTTGCTTATAGCTATCCTGCTCTCAATATCCTTTCCCCTCAAGGAAGCATTCAGCCAATATTTTTATTGGACTGATGCCCAGATAGCTCCATTAATTCATGCAACTACCTTTGTTGGAGCGCTCCAGGCATTATTACTCATGAATCCTACAGAGCACAAATATATCTCTAGAAAAACTGTCATTTGTATTACATATGACCTTAAAGCATCTTCATAAATTATACCTTCAAAGCAAACTAGAGACCACCGCAATCTTTTGCTATGTTAGTCATCTTAATTTCACCAGACCTACTGTCTTTTATTTACATATACAATGTAATTAAATTGGTTTCAGTGAGCTAGGTCTTTCGGTTTCATCAATATCACAAGGTACTTTTGATGATGTATGATCTTTAAATCTGTAATGGTATCTTTCTACTCTGTGGGTTTCATTGGTTCATACTTGTCCTCTAATTATGCTGTCCTGTGATGTGTTCTAGCTATGATGCAGACTTATAGGCTGTGGTTTACTTCCGATACTACATCTAGTATGTAACGGAACAAGAAAAATCGTACTTTGGCTTCATATACATTAGACTGTTTAGCATGAAACCTGTCCATTTTCAAAGATTTTTGGCAACAGAAATATAGTCAATTATTATATTAGTTACCTTATCCTAAAGTGTCAGTAGCCCACCATGGTAATAAGAAAATTCTTTCCCAAAATAAGTACCATTTTATTTCTAACATTATAAAATGAGCACTGTTGTTTACCCAAAATTTCCATGAAATCTTTTAATAAATATTCTTGTTTCACATTAGGAGTTTAAATGAATAAAGCATTATTCACATAAAGGGAAGAAGTACTTTGACCTACTATACTATTTTCTTAAAGAAACTGGAATCACATTTCATGTTAATATCCTGAAGATGATCTGGGACATACAAAAATTCAGTATTATCTATGAACACTTTAGCAAAACTTTTTTGTCTGCAGATAGAAAGCAACGATTTCATTCAGCTATTTACATATGGCCCAGATATTAAAAAGGAACTGTTTCCTGCTCTCTGTGAAGGAAAACTATGAACGAATATCACTGGGGTCATTATCAACTGCACACGGTAACAGGTAGCTTGCAACAAAGTAGTGTCTGAAAAAAATGGATGTGGAGCAAGAAAATCTGTCTTAAGGCATGATTGGGGGTAAAAGATTAACTAAGGATAAATATTTGTGTTGCCTGGCAAAGTTCTCCAAGTTCCCAGATGAGGAAAGTTCTTTCACACAGATATGGAGTTTTCCAGGAGAGTTCTAGAACCTTTCAACCTCAGAATATATCTGGCCTGCCCTCTTTTCAAAAATTAAACTGGTGTGATCTTGGAGAAATGGGAGTTGAACCAGCTCTTAGAGCTCTTCAGAGAACAGGAATCCCAGCTTCCTGACTCAACCATGGTGCTTCCATCTAGTTTATTTTACATGGCCACATTTACCACACTTACAGTGCAGCCCAAATCCACCTGTTCTGTTTTCTTTAAGCAGCATTCACTCATTTATTCAATAATTATATATTGAGCACCTCTTACATTCCAGGTACAACTTTAGGAGCTGGGATTAAACAAGAAACCAAATTCTTCCTCTTGTGATCGTTATTATTCTAGAAATAAACTATTCAGTTCCAGTAACATCTATATTTCTTGTATGACACTGGGTCAACTACTTGGATCAAAACTAGTTTTGTTAGAATTCCTTTAACAAAAAAAAAAAACTCAGCTACATGAAAATCAACATTAGGTTTATACTCACAATTTGACCACATTTGGGGCTTGTTCTTTTATATTATATGTCATCCTCATGTTTCCTAGAGGTGTACCCTGAACTGAAGAGCTGTTTTCCCTCATTCTGGAAGAACACCCAGTTCAAATCTATATGCCTCTCTGAAGGAACACAGGTGGAATGTGAAGAGAGAGGGTGCCTAGCCAGCTACAGGCCCGTTCAACCTTGGGAAAAATGGGATTGTCCTTACACCAAGTTTCCTAGGAAGGATACAAGGAAAGGCTGTACTGTAATTACTGTTCCAGCTAATGTGTAATGACTACTACTACTACCACTGTGCTTTGACCTCACAAACATTAGAATACTTATGCAACTTAAATACTTAGCAACTCCATGAGGAACAGATGAGGAAACAGGCCAGATAAAGTTAAGTGACTTGTCTACAATTAAGAACTCTGGCAAGTCGTGGTGCTGGGATTCAAACTTAAGTATGTCTGATTTCAGGGGTCCCTCTCTTATGAAAAACCTATGATGTTACTTATCTAATAAAACCACAGAAAGGAATTATCAAACTTTAACCATCACTATTTCACATCCTATAGAATGACATAACCCAAGATGAAAATACAGAGTTTAAACATCAGTCATACAGCTTCACAGCTGAATTCTACCAAAAATTTCGAGAAGAGCTAACACCTATCCTACTCAAACTCTTCCAGAAAATTGCAAAGGAAGGTAAACTTCCAAACTCATTCTATGAGGCCACCATCACCCTAATACCAAAACCTGACAAAGATGTCACAAAAAAAGAAAACTACAGGCCAATATCACTGATGAACATAGATGCAAAAATCCTCAACAAAATTCTAGCAATCAGAATCCAACAACACATTAAAAAGATCATACACCATGACCAAGTGGGCTTTATCCCAGGGATGCAAGGATTCTTCAATATCCGCAAATCAATCAATGTAATTCACCACATTAACAAATTGAAAAATAAAAACCATATGATTATCTCAATAGATGCAGAGAAGGCCTTTGACAAAATTCAACATCCATTTATGATAAAAACTCTCCAGAAAGCAGGAATAGAAGGAACATACCTCAACGTAATAAAAGCTATATATGACAAACCCACAGCAAACATTATCCTCAATGGTAAAAAATTGAAAGCATTTCCCCTAAAGTCAGGAACAAGACAAGGGTGTTCACTTTCACCGCTACTATTCAACATAGTTCTGGAAGTTTTGGCCACAGCAATCAGAGCAGAAAAAGAAATAAAAGGAATCCAAATTGGAAAAGAAGAAGTAAAACTCTCACTGTTTGCAGATGACATGATCCTCTACATGGAAAACCCTAAAGACTCCACCAGAAAATTACTAGAGCTCATCAATGAATATAGTAAAGTTGCAGGATGTAAAATCAACACTCAGAAATCCCTTGCATTCCTATACACCAATAATGAGAAAGTACAAAAAGAAATTAAGGAAACAATCCCATTCACCATTGCAACGAAAAGAATAAAATACTTAGGAATATATCTACCCAAAGAAACTAAAGACTTATATATAGAAAACTATAAAACACTGATGAAAGAAATCAAAGAGGACACTAATAGATGGAGAAATATACCATGTTCGTGGATCGGAAGAATCGATATAGTGAAAATGAGTATACTACCCAAAGCAATTTACAAATTCAATGCACTCCCTATCAAGCTACCAGCCATATTTTTCACAGAACTAGAACAAATAATTTCAAGATTTGTATGGAAATACAAAAAACCTCGAATTGCCAAAGCAATCTTGAGAAAGAAGAATGGAACTGGAGGAATCAACTTGCCTGACTTCAGGCTCTACTACAAAGCCACAGTCATCAAAACAGTATGGTACTGGCACAAAGACAGACACATAGATCAATGGAACAAAATAGAAAGCCCAGAGATAAATACACACACATATGGACACCTTATCTTTGACAAAGGAGGCAAGAATATACAATGGAGTAAAGACAATCTCTTTAACAAGTGGTGCTGGGAAAACTGGTCAACCACTTGTAAAAAAATGAAACTAGATCACTTTCTAACACCACACATAAAAATAAACTCAAAATGGATTAAAGATCTAAATGTAAGACCAGAAACTATACAACTCCTAGAGGAGAACATAGGCAAAACACTCTCCGACATAAATCACAGCAGGATCCTCTATGATCCACCTCCCAGAATTCTGGAAATAAAAGCAAAAATAAACAAATGGGATCTAATTAAAATTAAAAGCTCCTGCACAACAAAGGAAACTATAAGCAAGGTGAAAAGACAGCCTTCTGAATGGGAGAAAATAATAGCAAATGAAGCAACTGACAAACAACTAATCTCAAAAATATACAAGCAACTTATGCAGCTCAATTCCAGAAAAATAAACGACCCAATCAAAAAGTGGGCCAAAGAACTAAATAGACATTTCTCCAAAGAAGACATACGGATGGCTAACAAACACATGAAAAGATGCTCAACATCACTCATTATCAGAGAAATGCAAATCAAAACCACAATGAGGTACCACTTCACACCAGTCAGAATGGCTGCGATCCAAAAATCTGCAAGCAATAAATGCTGGAGAGGGTGTGGAGAAAAGGGAACCCTCCTACACTGTTGGTGGGAATGCAAACTAGTACAGCCACTATGGAGAACAGTGTGGAGATTCCTCAAAAAATTGCAAATAGAACTCCCTTATGACCCAGCAATCCCACTGCTGGGCATACACACTGAGGAAACCAGAATTGAAAGAGACACATGTACCCCAATGTTCATCGCAGCACTGTTTATAATAGCCAGGACATGGAAACAACCTAGATGTCCATCAGCAGATGAATGGATAAGAAAGCTGTGGTACATATACACAATGGAGTATTACTCAGCCGTTAAAAAGAATTCATTTGAATCAGTTCTGATGAGATGGATGAAACTGGAGCCGATTATACAGAGTGAAGTAAGCCAGAAAGAAAAACACCAATACAGTATACTAACACATATATATGGAATTTAGAAAGATGGCAATGACGACCCTGTATGCAAGACAGGAAAAAAGAAACAGCTGTGTATAACGGACTTTTGGACTCAGAGGGAGAGGGAGAGGGTGGGATGATTTGGGAGAATGGCATTCTATCATGTATACTATCATGTAAGAATTGAATCGCCAGTCTATGTCTGACGCAGGATACAGCATGCTTGGGGCTGGTGCATGGGAATGACCCACAGAGATGTTATGGGGAGGGAGGTGGGAGGGGGGTTCATGTTTGGGAACACATGTAAGAATTAAAGATTTTAAAATTAAAAAAATAAAAAACTATAAAAAAAATAAAAAAATAAACATCAGTCATGTATTTTCAGTTCCTTCTCTGAATCTTAGCTATGAATCTATGCTTATTTTAAACATTGTTTTGTATGCAATCTCATAAGAAGACCATCTATGTCTGTATCAATTAAAATATAAAAGAAACAAATATTCAGTGCAGATATCTGGTTCACTTACCTTGAACAAAGGAGCTTCCACTTTTGAAGATGGGGAAAGATCAGACAGGAATGAAGTTCACTTTAGTTTGGTCCAGGAAAAACAAAGATTCACAGTTCTGGGAATAAAGAAAGAATCAGACCTTGTCAGGACATTTGGTTCTAATTACTAGTGACAAAATGTTTCTACCAACTACATAAATGTAGTTGAGTCATTTGAGCTACAGAAGGTCAAAAACAATGATTATGATCAAGATATGATTATTATTGCATATACTTTTGATTCTTAGGAGTGAGTCTTCCTTTCTCTTTTCCTTATTAAAATTAAGATTTTATGGTTTATCAGAGCAAAGTTGATAAGTGAACAAGATAATTTAATATTATTTTGATCATGAAGCATATTCCTTGTAAAACAAATTCTCTGGAGCTATAGTCTCTCAATTCCCCTTGTTCTATCCCAACAAAGCTTCCTCTGTCTCGTATCTAGCCATAGCTTTGCTCAATAAAGCAAAACAAAACATAAATCATCTAATGCAAGCCATTAGAATGAAGACCTGGCCCAGAAGACCAAAAAAATGCCATTTGACATAAAACAATAGGATGTCGTGGTCTAAACTACTCATCTGGCTTGTACCATAAATCCCTGAGTATCATTAGTTAGTTGTCTTTTCAGATAAACTCAATGAAAGCTTATTGAATAATTTTCCATGTGCAAGCACTGTGCTAGATATTAAGAGCAAGGAGGCAAATAGAAGATTTATCATTGAAGAAAGGGATATATGCAAACAATCCTGACATCAAGTGATAATTTCAGGGATAGACAGAAAAATAGCATACTTTTGAAGAATAATGCTAACTTGATATGATATTTTTTTCTGATTTATTATAAACCCTTGCAAACCATAAATTTGTATTTTCTGGGATCTTTGCATTCATGAGTGTAAGGACAGAAATTCGGTATATTCTAAAGTACATGTGTAAACTGATATCGGCTTCAGACACAGGTAGATCAGGCTTTTTAAAGAGGACATAAGAATTTCTTTATCTACTCCTTGGCTCTGGATCTTAGCTTCATTCTTCAAAGATCCTCTAATAGTGGGATTAAAGATAGCCCCAGAAATACTGCACCTGGTTAGTAATCTTGGGAGAAAGAACTTCTCTTCCCCATAGTTTAAGTCAAAAGTCATGGAATTCATTCCTAGTAGACTGCTTTATGTTGTGTGTCCATCATCATACAAGCCACTGGGGCCAGAGGGATGGGATACACTGACTGGCCAAGCTGAGTCATGTGCCTCCTGCCGGAGCTCCTGGAAAATCCAAAGCACATGACTGAGCTGTAGGGGGAGGTTCACCTAAGGGAAACCTAAGTGTAGTTATCATATGAAAGGGAAATGTCTCCTGAGCAAGGCAAACACCATGCACCCACCACAAAAGGTACTCAGCAAATATTTGTTAATTGATGTATTGATTAGTAAGCCTGGGATAAGTGAGATGATGGTAAATACTATGTGTGAAAGGAAACAGAGCCTAGATAAATTGTGAAATGAAGCTACAGAAGTGGGCAGCATCCTGCAAGGCCTTTTGGAAATAGATCAACAATAAGGAGCCGATCTTGACTATTTTGCACCATTTGAGAATTAACTGAGTCTGTAATCAATAAACAATCCTGAGGGCTTGCTAAGGTGAGTGCTGCCTTCCGTGATATGAGAAACGTGTCATAGGTTTCAGAAGGTGAACATGGCTGTGATTGCCACAAAACAAGAAAAATAAATAGAAATCTTAAATGAGTCCTTGAATCACAACAGATACAATTATGAAAACTAGAATATCCGTTTACCAGACTTTCATGTTATTACTTTAAAAGACTTCCCTGAAAAGCCACAAGGAAAAGATATCTCTTATTTGAATCAGGGAATGATCTGAAATGGCAACAAACCTTTGCTTCAAAAGAAAATCAATTAGTCCTATAAAAACAGTGTCTATAAAAATGCACATAACTTTGATAATGCATTATATTTGCAAGGTAGAGGAACCTTTAAAAATGCATCAGTGACTTAAATGACTTTTCATTATTATACTACCTTAAACAAATCTTACTTAATGCATTAAAAGCTTTGTGCAGTTCTTACTTTATCCAACCAGGAACTAAAAAATGTTTCAAGAGGTCTTCAAGTCCAGCCACCAGCCTCCAAGAAAAGCTACATGTACAGTATCATAGACAATAGCCTCACGTGTCCATGCTGGCATCTCATAATTCGTGCCACTTGCCTAGCTCTTTGCAAAAGCCCATTTTTACATAGAAATGATTCATTTAGTATAATTAGAAAGCCATAAGTTTTCACTTATTCATTCAGAAATGATTTTTAGTTCCTATAAACACTGTGCTAGGAAATAACATGTAAAAATGAATGAAATATGTCTCTTGCTCCTAAGGAACTCACAGGCTAAAGACACCAAGGTGAGCCAAAAATTACCATACAGTATGATGAGCACGTTGGAGAAGGAAATGACAACTTGCTCCAGTATTCTTGCCTGGAGAATCCTGTGAACAGAGGAGTCTGGTGGGCTGCTGTCCATGGGATTGTGTAGAGTAGGACATGACTGAAGCAACTTAGCATGCATGCATGCGTTGGAGAAGGAAATGGCAACCCACTCCAGTATTCTTGCCTGGAGAATCCCAGGGACAGAGGAGCCTGGTGGGCTGCCATCTATGGGGTCGCACAGTGTCAGACACGACTGAAGCAACTTAGCAGCAGCATGATGAGCATGGAAACAGGGAGACATGTAAGGTAAAAGGGGCTACAAGCCCTCTCTGTACCTCGTCACACTATTTAAAAAGTTGGGGGGAAAAAAGTTGGCCATTCTGAAATACATTATCTCCAAAGATTTATATGTTCCTAATTTCTCCACCACTTCCACACTAAGGAATTTCCTAACTGCCCCAACACTAGAGTGTCTTTTATATGGAAAAACTGCTACAGGGAAATCGTTAACAGCATTTACTAATATAATACCCAACCAGAGAAACCACTCTTTGCCATGATAAGTTTTTCAAACTATGAGGAGCAGTAGGGCTGAAATGAATCTAGTCATGAATGAAAACAAAATGATTGAATGAAAACAGTTTGTTTAAAAGTATACATTGACATTTCCACTCCAGACATACAGATTAAGAGGCTGTCCATCAAGGTAAATCAATTTGAAAGTTGAGCCTGACTCTCTCCACCCTCAAGAAGTGATTTGCAGGTATTTGTGGCCTTTCATTTTGGTTTGACTGTTATTTCATGTTTTACTGGTAATTCTTCTTATGGAACACTAACAACATTTATTTGTTCTTCAGTCAGGTTTATTGAGGTATAATTTACAGTCAGTAAAATGCACCCTTTCTAGCATACAGTTCTATGAGTTTTGACAGATGTATATAGTCATGCAACCACCACCACAGCGAAGATAGAGAATAGTTCCAACATCCTGAAAATTTTTCCCTGCCCCTTGGAAGTCAACCTCTAACCCCTGACAACCATGGTAAATAAATAGAAGCCCCTGTTTCCCAACTTTTAGCTATTCAAGTGCCACCTTTCATAATTGTGCCTCTACCTGCGCATCACCCATATCATTATTTATTTAACAATTATATGATTTGCAGTTTTATTGAGAAATTTATTTTCAAATGGAAATTTATTCTTTCCTATTTTAAATGAGAATCCCTTGCCATATATAAAACTATGAACAATATCCAACAATATAAAACTCTCTCTGTATGAGTAGATGTACCTCCCCAGATCCTGAGTTCTTGAGTGTCCCTGGTGGGGGCAGTATACACACTTACACATGCTTTTGGAAACACACCAGTGATGGTAGCTATCCCATGCTCTAAATGCTTTCTCCTTGACTGTATATTCTGTGTATGCTCAAAGAGTCAGACTAGAGCTCAAGTAAAGCATTAAAACCTATTTAAAATTACAAAATTAAAATCTATTTAAAATTTTAAAAACTATTAAAATTGCAACATCTTTCTACCTACATCAGGTCTTGGATGCCTACTGCTTATTTGCTAAACAGGTTACCAAGGCTGGTTTTTATGGAAATACAGACCAGATGGACCTTTTTCCTCATCTCTTCAAAATGGTCCTTTCTAAACAAGACCAAGGCCAGTGTGATTCAGCAACACCTATTTTTGTCACACTTGACATATGGTATCTCCTTACTCTAGATGAAAAAACGGAATAGAACCTTGGCCCCCAAAACACTTAGAGAATTTATTCACCAATTCTTATCCTTGTGTGAGTATTATCTTATATATCTGGTGATTGCTATAGGAATCTATGTAGATAATCACATTTTTAAAGGAAATACACTATTGAAATTTCTTCTAACCCATGGTCACTATGCTCCTTGACAACAATAGTTGATCATGATATTAACCATCTCTTCTGTTTGAAAGGGACTAAAATGTTTGTTCTGCTTCCTGTTTAATAAAGCCATAAAAAGGATTAATGAGGGAAAACCTCTAGAATACTCCAAGCACTTTCCAAAAAGGCAGCAGTAAAACAGCAGGTGCCTCTTGTGAACACACATTTGTCTTCTTCCTGTAAACTCATCCTGAAGGACATCAGGCTTCCAGCTTATATTTAATTGGCTGATTATGTTGTCACTCTTGAGCTCCTTGCCAAGTTACAGGGAAGAGTTTTCTTGGAAACCGTAGTTCCCCAACTTTCTCCAGCTATGCAGTTTAATTACATCTAGCAAAATGACAACAGAGCTCCTAATTAGCCTGGAGATTAATTACTGCTGAATCAGTCCAAACACCACAGCTACCAAATTCAACACAGGTGCTTAGATGAAGGGAAAGAGTTTTCTCAATACCCAACAGAAGGTGGACATGGAAGGTATGCTTTAGGACTCTCTTCCCGTGAGCTTAAACACACAACCTGTGCAAAATACCTTGTGTCTTTAGAGCCAGGATACCCCGAAGTATTCAAAAAAGAACTAGACTCAAAAACATTTCAAATACTGATATCACATATTCTGAAATGTGCATACTTTCTTGCTATACAAATTTATGCAAACTAGAGCTCCCTTTCCCCTTCTCATTTTACTGAGGAGTCTAAAAATCCTACATAATTCATCTACTTCTTCAAAACTATAAATGAGTGATATAGAGAAAGTAAAAAGCAAGCAAAAAATCGTGCTGTATCTCGTGTTCATCTTGTGACTTCTAAGAGTGTCTATAAGCCTATAGGGTGGATACCACAATACCAGGGTGATAAATGTATTGTCATATCAAAGTCTTGAAAGCCAACCACCACGCAGTGGAAACTCCTATTTTCAATTGGAGAATTCCTGAAAGAGGAAAAGGCTAGATTAGCTAGGTAGAGAAAGGAAGGAGCTGATGCCACTTACAAATGCTACCCATTTCTTACTTCTCTTTATGTACAAGTCACTTGAGGTATGTTTAAATATATATACACCTAGAATCCAACAAACATGAATTAAACCCCCAAGTGATTCTAATAGCTGGCCAGAGTTGAGACCAGCTGGTCTGGTGTAACCAAAAAGTTGCCCAGAGTGTGTAACTGTATAAGACTTAGGAAAGTGACAAAACCAGAAAATGGAGAAGTAGTCCAGAAAGAATGAAGCTACAAATCAGAATTACAAAAGCTCAGGGACTTCCCTAGTGGTCCAGTGGCTAAGACTCTGAGCTCCCAATGCAGGAGGCCCAGGTTTGATCCCTGGTCAGGGAACTATATCCCACATGCCAAAACTAAGACCCCGTGCAGCCAAATAAAAAAATTTTAAGTTAAAAAAAAATTCCAGAATCTCATATTCAAAAGAAATTCAAGGCATGTGGAATTAGATGCATGCTTGATTCTTAAACCATGTAAGAAACAAGCAAACTATCCCCTAATTAGAAGTTGATGTGATAGTGTTGAAGAAGCACTTGTAATGCATTCAGTTCAGTTCAGTCGCGTCCGACTCTTTGCGACCCCATGAATCACAGCATGCCAGGCCTCCCTGTCCATCACCAACTCCCGGAGTTTACTCAGACTCATGTCCATTGAGTCAGTGATGCCATCCAGCCATCTCATCCTCTGTCATCCCCTTCTCCTCCTGCCCCCAATCCCTCCCAGCATCAGAGTCTTTTCCAATGAGTCAACTCTTCGCATGAGGTGGCCAAAGTACTGGAGTTTCAGCTTTAGCATCATTCCTTCCAAAGAAATCCCAGGGCTGATCTCCTTCAGAATGGACTGGTTGGATCTCCTTGCAGTCCAAGGGACTCTCAGGATGCAAGCCTTTGTTGGTCTGATTTCCTGTTTGCTTCTTTGTGTGTTCGGAGGAGTTGTGGGATTTTGTTGGGAATTAAAAAAAAAAAAATAATCCTGACATTGACTAAAAAGAAAAACTACTCAAACAACCCAAAGAGAAATCCATAGGAGGAAAGAAGGAAATGACATCTGAAAAAGACTTTGTGGAAAGATTCAAGAAAGAGAAATGTACACAAATGCATAGGCCTGATGCGTGTGCTTCACTTACACCAGGACTGGGCAAAGCTGCTGCAAAGCCATTTGCTTGCACAGGACTGGAGGAGAGAGTACATGGCTGCCAGGAGAGGAATGTTGTCAGAACGACTTCAGAATGAGCTCAGCCATGCTCTCCAGCACTGGGAAGCCCGACCACTGTGCAAGCAGCCGCCCCACCATCTGTACAGGGTAGCTCCTCGGTGCTGGGCCAACCCAAGCTGGGCCACAAGGCCACCTCCTGGGACAGCTTCTGTGTGTGGACACACACCCACATCCACACGTGGTAGGAAATGGCACTCAGAGAGAGGTGATCCTGTCATTCTCGCCTTCTGAAGTGGCACTGCTCAGGGTGACATGACTTGAAATCCAAAGACACATGTTCGAGACTCAAGCCTACATCTTACTTCCTGGATGACCGCTGGCAAATCATTTCATTTCTGTGAACCATAGTGTCATCATTTTGTAAACGGACATAACATAGAATTTTAGAGTTCATCCAGTCTAACCGTTATCATTTCACAGCTGAAGAAATTGAGAACCAGAGAATATTAAGTGAATGCCCACCTTCAGCCAGCTGATGGATGGGTAAGCAGAATTCACACTCAAATTTTCCAGCTTGAGTTACCTTTCTTCCCTAACCATTGGAATCTTCTGCCTCAGTACTTCCCCTGACTTGCAGGACTGTTTTAAGAAAGGAGGTTAGGAGGGTAAGAGCTTCTGGTTCGTGATGGTGAACTGAAACCACATCTCACTCCCAATGCCTCCCCAAAAGCCCACAGAACTTATGGAAAAGATTTTTTAAAGGAGAAAGAGGAATAAACAGATGAGAAGGGAGGAAAGGGCACCAGCAATGAACTTTGAATAAATCCTAGGAGATTGCAAGCACACTGGGATCGAATTGGTGGAGAAATTTTTTAAGTATTAAACCAGTTTCAGTTAAAAAAAAAAAGGGTGCCTTTATCAGTGAAAACATTATTTCCCTATCCAGGGTATCTTCCCAACTCAGGTATCCTAACTGGGTCTCCCACATTGTAGGCAGATTCTTTACTGTCCGAGCCACCACGGAAGCCCTTAAAAAGAATATATAACTTTAAACCTAATATTAATGCATTAAATATATTTATAAACATGCAATATTAAATATATGTTAATTCATACATATGATAGACTACTACTGTGCAGCATTTGGCATTCATAGAAGTTGGGAAGACCTTCATATACTGACACGGAAAGGTAATAATGTAATGTCACATGAACAAGAGAGGCATCAAAACGATACAAATAACACAAACCTATGAGTGCATGTCATATATTCCTACAGTAAAAATAGAAAATGCCTAAGTGCTTGTCATGTAAATGCCTACCAGATTGTGATAAGCACCATTTTGTACATAAGGAAAATGAGAAACAGAGAGGTTAAGTAATTTGCCCAAGGTCACAAAGAAACAGTTGAGTAAATGAAGAGGCTGGGACACAAATCAAGGTCATGTGGCTCCTGAGGTGATGTACTCCCCAGCAGCTCTCAGCCTGCAGAATTGCAGAGAGAGCTCTAAAAAGAGCTCTGGATTGAGTTAGGGAGGTAAGGAGTGAAGACTCCCCATTTTACTTTTACATTGCCCTATTGTTTAATAGTCTTCAATAAGAATGTGTTTTTCACTTTAAAATTGGCTCTTTTTTGAGGTGCAGTTTTATGAATTATAGCACATGCATGGGTTCATGTAACCACCAGCACAGTCAGGATACAGAACAGTTTCATTACACCCAAAACCTCCCCATTACTCTCCCCATCTCAAGCCCCTGGCAACCACTGACCTACTCTCCATTACTCTACAGTTGACCCTTGAACAGCAGTTACAGTTTGAACTGCACTGGTTCAAATTATACATGTGGTCCACTTATACATGAATTTTTTAATAGTAAATACTGTAGCACTACACAAGTTTGCTTGAATCTGCAGATGCAAAACCGTGGGTGAGAAGGGCTGACTATAGTTATATTCTGATTTCAACTGGGAGGGGGTGGTTAGCACCCCTAATCCCTTGTTGTTCAGGGTTAACTGTAGTTCTGACTCCTTGAGAACATCATGCTGTATGTAGCCTTCTGATGATGGCTTCTTTCATTCTACAGTGTGCCTTTGCAATTGTGCAATTAATTACATGCATCAAAAATATGCTCCTTTATATTACTGAGTAGTATTCTATTACATGAATGCAGCAGTTAAAGCACATTTAGGCTGGTTCTAGTTTGGGGTGATTATGAATACAGCTACTATAAACATTTGTGTAGAGTTTTTGTATGAACACAAATTTTCATTTCTCTTGGGCAAACACCTAGGAGTACACTTGCTGAGTCTTATAAGTGTGTATCCTTCATAGAAAACTGCCAAGCCATTTTCTAGAGTTGCTAGACAATTCCCCATTTCATCAATAATGGATTATAGTCCCTATTGCTCTACATTCTCATCAGCATTTGGTACTTTCAATATTTTAATTTTAGCCATTCTGATAGGTGTGCAGTAAGAATATATTACTTAAACTTTTTAAAAATGAAACAGAATTGAATGGCATAGGTAAATATAAAACAGATTGTCTCCTAAGCTGTTGGTAGGTAGAAACACAAATAAGAACTGTTTGGGGAAATTCCTTTCACCCATTAACTATTTCTTGAGCACCTAACATATGTCCACTAGACTCTTCATACACATGTTTCAAAGGCTTAGGAATTCTCACGTACTTTATGATTTTATTTTGTCATCTCTATCTTCTATTTAGTTATAATACCCATAGTCTGTGTCACATAACACTAAAATGTAGATTTAAAAAGTAGTAGAGCTCAAAAAAGATAACATATTAAACTAAATTATTGTTTACATTAATAACTTGTAATTTTGGAAAACACTGTACTCTACAGATACACAAATAGAAGTTCAGCTATAGAATTTTACCTGTTCCTTCCACCCTGAATCTCTTTGTTTTGTCAAAACAGGTAGAAGAGTTAGTTTATTTCCTACCAAGGCCCTGTGAGTGCTTGACATTGAGAAATTAGAGAAGATATAAGCACCAATTGATTTTCTGTTTGCCAACTGTGGACACTGCAGATTATTTATGGAAGCCAGAAAGAAAATAGAAAAAAAGGCAAAGATGTGTGCCTGGGTTGGAAAGCAGCAAGGGGCTGCCCAGGAATTCAATTACAGTAATCCCTGCTGGCTCAAGACTTCCTGCAACTTTGCCACCTCCTTCTTGCCAAACGTAGGCCACCTGGGCCAAAGGACTCCAAGTGTAATACATTAGCATCTCAAAGACCTCTTTCTCCTGGTTTGTATAGACTGTCAACAGCATCTTCAATAGTAGAGAGAGAACAGATGCAAGAAAGTCAGTTTGGAGTATAAAAATTCATTGTTACAAAGAGGCCGAACAACATGGCCCTGGACTGAAGGAAAATCAGGAAAAGAAATTATTCTCAGAAATTACTTTTAGCCAAGGAAAGTATTATATTCAGGGGAAGACTTGCATTTCTCCCCAGGGTAGTCTCATGTTGGTTCCTGACCCCAGTTCTCCTGTGTGTGCTTAGTCACTCAGTCATGTCCAGCTCTTTGAGACTATAGCCCTCCAGGTTTCTCTGTCCATGGGGATTCTCCAGGCAAGAATACTAGAGTGGGTTGCCATGCCCTCCTCCAGGGGATTTTCCCAACCCAAGGATTGAACCTAGGTCTCACATTGCAGTCCAGGAAGCCCCAAGTTTCCTAAACCAGATTAAATTTAACTAATTGGCTAGAAATGCTTTTCATAATTCTTCTGTATAGGGTCCTAATCATGGAGACCTAGAATTTTAAGTTGGTTGAATATGTGATTCAAATTTTAGTTCAGATTTCACAGATGGGACCCCAAGCCTTGGAGGAGCAAGAGTTCAGCAGTGTCAGAGCAGAGCCATGACCAGAAGGAAAGTTTTCAGATACCGAGTCTAGAACACAGGTTAAACTTACTTTACATAATTGTTCTGCCTCTTCAAGGAGAGCTATTCATACGCATTGCTTTTGGATATTACTGTTATTGCCTACCAAAAATGGTGCTCATAGTGACATTCCTTGCAGAAATGCCCCTCAAGAAAGGAAAAGGGGAAACAGAGGAGGAAAATCTTCAGAAAGAAACTATTGCAAATTAATGAGAATAACTTTTTCATTGAAGCTGGTTTTAAGCATAAATAGCTCATTCTTAATGAGATTCAGTTGATCTTAGATATTGTACAGTTTTACCTCATCATAATTGTATTCCAGTCTTCCTGTCATTCAGATCAAGATGCATGATACAGCTTCAAATTAAGTTCAATTTCTCAATTTTTAAGGACTGTGAAATTCAACCACAATACTTCAACTATCACTATCCAAGAACTACTAGTGTGGACTTGGCCATCAAAGAGAGCAAGAATAAAAGGGACCCAAGAAAATGGATGAGATTTCCAGAAGCAAAGATAAGTAATGGATTTTCCATTTCCAGGGAGTTCATTCCTCAGGTATATAAAAATACATTTAAGTTACGCCTATTCAAATCCTATCTAACTTTTATGTTCTTACCCTTATTTAGGGGCTTCTCATATGGTAAAGAACTTGTCTGCCAATGCAGGAGACGTAAGAGACTCAGTCCCTGGGTCAAGAAGATCCTCTGGAGGAGGAAATGGTAAACCACTCCAGTATTCTTGCCTGGAGAATCCCATGGACAGAGCAGCCTGGTGGGCTACAGTCCATCAGGTCGCAAAACGTCAGACGTGACTGAAGCAACTTAGAACAGATAGACCCATATTTAAGGTCTAGAGCACCTAATATATCTGATGCTGTGATCTGTCCTAGCAGAGTGATTGCCAATGCTGGTTAAATCCTCTTGGTTTATCTATCTCTGCTTAAACTACCTGAATGGATACTTTTATTTCAAGACTTTACAAATAATTATTAAGCCCTAACTATGTGTCAGGTGCTCTTTTTAACAAATAACATGTACTAATTCATTTAAATCTCAAACAAACCTATGAGATGAGCATTACTGTTATCCTCATTTTACAGCTGAAGAAACTGAGGCAATTGAGGCTAAGATACAGGTGATCAAAGTCACAGTGTATAAAAGCTGGGAAATAAGCCCGCACTTGAAAAGAAGCAAAACCCATTAATGAACAAATTATGTAGAGTTTGAGAGTTAATTTAAGTGTATGTGGGAATAGATAAGGATATATAGTAATTTATTAAGAATTATCATCGATGACCATGGTCTAGGTTTATTGTTAACTCTACCTCGCTATATAAGCTATTAGCAACAAGTGATAAGCAGCAGATCTTTATCCTGAACTACACCCATCTCGCTGAGTGTCTCACCAGTTATATTACCTGATGCTGAGTGTCTCACCAGTTATATTACCTGATGCTGAGTGTCTCACCAGTTATATTACCTGATGCTGAGTGTCTCTTCTGTTTCCGGTAGCTCCACACCTCACACTCTTCCATAGTGCCCTTGCTTGGATCACCCAGTGCCTTTTTTTCACAACAAGTAAACATACTGCAAACAGCTTTAACTCCTTTCCTACTATTACACCATTTCGTTCCTTAAAGCAGAGAGCTTTCTTGCCTTAACTATAAAAATTTCCTGTCTACAACACAAATGAACATATCTATGAGACAGAGGCAGAGACAGGAGGTCGGTGAGGGAGGAAAGGATTGGGAGTTTGGAATTAGCAGATGGAAACTATTATTTAGAGAATGGATAAACAACAAGGTCCTATTGTTTAGCACAGGGAACTTTACCCAATTTCCTGGGACAAACAATAATGGAAGATTTTTTTTTTAATGAATGTATGTACATGTATAACTGACTCATTTTGCTGTACAGCAAAAGTTAACACATTATCAACTATACTTCAATAAAATTTTAAAAAATAAAAATTTCCAGTGAAAGTCTGTTGCTCCAGCTGTTGCTGTCTTCACCAGCACTGAATGCTTAATTCCTTCCACTGGCATGCCCTCTTTAAATGCCTTCTTAGAACCTGTTAATATCCCCTGGGTTGTATAGGTCACCCTGGCTTTGACAGCACCCAGTTCAAGGACTGCCCATAGACAGCTTCTTAAACCCGAATGTTCATATGAATCAGCTGCCGATATTAAAATACAGATTCTGACTTAGTATCTCTGGGGTAAAGCCTCAGATGCTGCATTTCTAACAAGCTTCCAGGTGATACTTCTGTATTGTGGTCTTTGAAACAACAATCAGCAAGAACCTCATAGACTTGTCACCTCTTCCTTACCAGTTTCTTTTATCCCACCATTCAGTTCAGTTCAGTCACTCAGTCGTGTCCGACTCTTGGCGACCCCATGGACTGCAGCATGCCAGGCTTCCCTGTGCTTCACCATTTCCTGGACCTTGCTCAAACTCATGTCCATTGAGTCAGTGATACCATCCAACCATCTCATCCTCCATTGTCCCCTTCTCCTCCTGCCTTCAATCTTTCCCAGCATCAGGGTCTTTTCAAATGAGTCAGTTCTTCACATCAGGAGGCCAAAGTATTGGAGTTTCAGCTACAGCATCAGTCCTTCCAATGAATATTCAGGACTGATTTCCTTTAGGATGGACTGGTTGGATCTTCTTGCAGTCCAAGGGACTCTGAAGACTCTTCAACACCACAGTTCAAAAGCATCAATTCTTCAGTGCTCAGCTTTCTTTATAGTCCAACTCTCACATCCATACATGACTACTGGAAAAACCACAGCTTTGACTAAACGGACCTTTGCAACTATCTAGTCACACAGCCTTTGGCATAAGCCCTCTTGGACCATTAACCCCACCATATAGCCACCAAGCAGACGACCCACAGACTGCAGAACAATTATACCAAAGAAGTTCTCGCACTGTTAAGAAAGTTCTACGACCCACAACAAATTTCCCAACCTGGGGATCTGGCAAAGGGACTGAGAACTCTCAAGAGAATTTGACTTTGGAGGCCGGTGGGACTTGATTACAGAATTTACACAGAACTGGGGAAACAGTCTCTTGGAGGACACAAACAAAACCTTGTGTACACCGGGACCCAGGAGAAAGGAGTAGTGAGCTCACAAGAGACTGGCCCAGACTTGCCTGTGAGTGTTCAGAAGTCTCCAGCAGAGGTGTGGGTGGGCGGTGGCCTATTGCAGGGTCGAGGCACTGAGTGCAGCAGTGAGTGCACGGAACCTTTTGAAGGAGGTCGCTATTATCTTCATTACCTCCACCACAGTTTGGTCTCAGGTCAAACAGGGAGGGAACAGGGCCCCGTCCATCAACAGAATCCCACCATTAATGCTCCGGTATCTTCCTTCCATCTCCCGCCTGAGCTGCAACAGCTGGGTTACACATAACAAATGTCTGAGTTTTTTTCTTCCTGTTCCTATGGTCACTAAACATGTATGTTTCTCAGTTCTCCCAAGAATATAATTGACCAAATAATCTAGAGATTTTCTCATTCAGGGCAACTGAAAGAATGAGAAAAACATCACCAGCACTACCCTTAAAATTTTAATTCATAAATAGATAGGCTGCAAAGCTGCCCTCTTCTTAGCTCATATTTATTCTCCTCTAGCAGCTGGAAGTCTAACTTATGAGGAAATGGAAAATAGATGAGAGGAGGGCTTTGCCCAAGAGAGCTTTCATCAGTAAAGTACCAAAGTAATTACTGCACCTGACAAATTCCTACTCCTTGTTTTAGCCCAGTTTTAATAAAAGAAAGATTCAACAATGGTTTATATTACCTGGCATTGCCTTTAATTTCATCAAGCTCCAGCATGAAGACTTGCCACATTTACACTAAACTTCTTTTTTCTCCTGAAGTTCATTTGTGAAGGCAGCTGCTGGGGCTTTAATCATCTTTTCTTCAATCTTTCATTTCTAACACACTGTGAGTGATAATGGCTCTCCCAGGCCCCCCTGCAAACTAGGCAAATTCTCCTTCATGTCACTCCCAGGTAGTCAGTGGTACAGAAAGCATCTACTAATTAAGAACTGAAAGGCCATTTCAAATGCTCTGGCTATAAAGACTTACCATTTCACATTCACGTTGGGCCCCATGCAAAGGTAAGGTCCTCCGACCTGCTGGACCAGGCAGTATTTCTCCTAACTTAGGAACAGCAGGCAGACTCTTGGCATTTCAGAGGTTCTGCAGAAATCTAGGGTAATGAAATGCTGCTCATGTTTGAGAGCACAAAGCCCTTAGAATAACCTTGTCAGTATTAAGTAGATCACAGGAGTTCAAATCTCAATCACTGAGGCCCTGATGTCTCAAGGAGCACTTAGAAAAACCTCGACAATGTTTTATGCCTCCAGGATCATTCTTTTCACACTGATGCTACTTAAAAAGTTTATTTCCTATGATTTTCTCTAAAAACCTGTAGGCTGCAAGCTGTTGCATGATTTGAAGAGTGTTTAAAACTCCATCTGGCTCAGACCGTAAAGTGTCTATCTATGAGGGAGACCTGGGTTCGATCCCTGGGTCGGGAAGATCCCCTGGAGAAGGAAATGGCAATCCACTCCAGTACTATTGCCTGAAAAATCCCATGGACAGAGGAGCCTGGTAGGCTACAGTCCATGGGGTTGCAAAGAGTCGGACACGACTGAACGACTTCACTTTTTCACTTTAAAATTCCATCTAGAAAAGTTACTGTTCAAGATGGCAACACAGGAAGATCCCAAACTGACCTCCTCCCATAGACACACTGAATTTAGAGCCACATATGGACAGGTTTTTCTCTTAAGAAAACCTAAAGTTAGGCTGAGTGGCAAACAAGAAAGAAACCATATGGAAAGAGACATACAGTCTCAATATAAACCCCTCTCCCCGCACAGAGAGCCACAACCAGAAGAAAACAAAACCCAGAATTTCTCCCCAAGAGGAAAAACTTTGAGCCCCACATTGGACAACTTACCTTTCAGTACCTGCACCTGAGAGAGGAGCCCCCAAAAGCCCTAACTTTGAAAGTGAACAGGGCTCACATCCTGAGACCCACAGGTCGATAGCATCCTGAGAGCACGCTTTTAAAGGGTGCACGTGCTCAGCTCTACCCACTCCGGGACCCAGCTTGAAGGCCGCCAATCAAGCCCTGAGTTAAATGAAGGAGACTCACCAGCTGATAAGAGTGTTGTCCCGAGGGGCAGGCATCTAATTAACACCAACCTCTAGGAGCCTGCTGGAACTCTACAGCAAGGGAGGCTGGGGAGGGGGCCATCTTCACACTCTCCCTTTGCTCTGGAGCCCCAGCATCATCCAGAAGGGAGCTTTTACCTGCGTCTGGTGCCCAGATCTCTGTGACTGCCACCAGGGGCAGTGGGTACCTCTTGACTACCTGGCTCTGGAGGCAAACAGAGCTTGCATTCCTGGTCCTGTGGGACTGTAATAATCAGTATTACCCAGAAAAGAGCTCATACCCTAATTTTTGCAGCTGCTACCAGAGGACACGTCTGTAACACCAGCCTCTGGCAACCAGTGGGGCTTACACCTGTAGGTCTCACAAGACTGTAACCAAAGGAGAAAGAGTTCTTAAGTAGCTACCACTCCTCAGGGCACAGCAAGAGGTAGCAGACCCAGAAGCCTGTCTCTGGGAAGAAGTGCTTAGTCATTCAGTCATGTCCGGCTCTTTGCGACCCCGTGGACCATAGCCCTCCAGGCTCCTCTGTCCATAGGGATTCTCCAAGCAAGAATACTGGAGTGGGTTGCCATGCCATCCTCCAGGGGATCTTCCCAACAATGGAACCCAGATCTCCCGCATTGCAGGTGGATTCTTTACCATCTGAGCCACCAAGGAAGCCCAGGAATACTGGAATGGGTACCTTAACCCTTCTTCAGGGGATTTTCCCAACCCAGGAATCAAACTAGAGTCTCCTGCATTGCAGGTGGATTCTTTACCAGCTGAGCTACCAGGGAAGTCCCCTGGGAAGAAGGCCTATTAGCTTATCATCATGGATGTGGCCTGAGGGGCAGACTTCTAATTAAGCACACATCCAGGGGCTGACTGTAACCCTTTGCAGAGACCTTGGAGGACAGGCATTACCTCCAGGCTTTCCTGTTGCTGTGCTCCAAGGAGCCAGTGTCTCCTGGAGGGGAGCTTTCCACTTGGCCCCAGCCTTGGCTTTTGCATCCAGTGCCCCCAGGTTTGCAGTTGCTGCCTAGGGGATGCCCTTTGATCGCCTGGTTCTGGTGGACAGGGGGCGGGGTGCTTGCATTCATGGATCCTACAGGACTGTGACAAATCAAAGAGCCGGTCCTTGGAAGGCAGCCAGCCTGGGGAATGTGCGGACAGCAGACTGACGCTGCCCCACCCCGACCCGCCAGTCTCTCTGTGAAGGAGGTTTCTTGGCTTGTCCTGGGGCTCTGGCCTGAGGGGCAGGTGTGAGATCCCCCCACCCCCCACCGCCACGCATCTAGCAGACTCTGGAGCAGCTCTCAAGCAATGCAGGCTGTGGATACCATCTTGGCAATCTCCTGTCTTGTTACAGCTCGCCAGTATCTCCCAGAGAGAGCTTATACAGTTCTTTGGAGCTCCAACTGTTGTGACTGCCAGATCACCTGGCTAGCAGAGTATATGCTTATGATCCCACAAAAAACATGTATATATTTTCATACTTTAAAAAGCCACTGTCTGAGGGGTCTGGCTTCTAAACAGTCTGAATCTAGATGCGGAGATCTTCCCCCTAGAAACACTGACAGGTCTTGCCACATCCTCAATTACCGAGAGTTACTAAAATTATAATAGGCTGCTTGGATAAGCACAAAGGTTTAAGAGACAACAAAGCATTGGAGCAGGGTTGAACAACAAGGTTCATCTCCTACACGAGGCCACTCCTTCAGGGCTGGGAGAAGTGGTTGTTTCACCGACTGTATAGAAGCCAACACGGAGTGTCAAGCAATATGAAGAAACAAACAAAAGAACAAGGTAAAATCTCCGGGGGCGGGGGTGGGGGGGGGAAGACCTTAATGAAATGGAGGTAATAGGAAAGAGCAACAGGATAAGCATCTCCAAATAAGGGGTGAAGATGACAGGGCCAGCTGACAAGAACCATCTTTTTTGACAATTTCCTCGTCATCCCCATCTGGAATGTGGGTAGTAATGTCCTGGGATAGAACTGATCCTGGGACAATGAAAAGCCCTGATCAGACTTCTACTTCTTTGAGATTAGCTTGCGGCATCATCTGGCCTGCTTTCCTGGGAGCTCTCTGGTTTCCACAAAGGAAAGCCAAGTGTATTGTAGAGGGAGTGGAGGGGAATTTTATAATAATAAGAGTCAATCCAACAAAAGGACATAACATATGTAAATATATGCAGCCAACACAGAAGCACTTAGATATATAAAGCAAGCATTAACAGATCTAAATGGAGAAACAAACAGCAATATAATGGTCCAGTTCAGCTCAGTCGCTCAGTCGTGTTCGACTCTTTGCAACCCCATGAATCACAGCATGCCAGGCCTCCCTGTCCATCACCAACTCCCGGAGTTTACTCAGACTCACGGCCATCGAGTCCATGATGCCATCCAGCCATCTCATCCTCTGTCGTCCCCTTCTCCTCCTGCCCCCAATCCCTCCCAGCATCAGAGTCTTTTCCAATGAGTCAACTCTTCGTATGAGGTGGCCAAAGTACTGGAGCTTCAGCTTTAGCATCATTCCTCCCAAAGAACACCAGGGCTGATCTCCTTCAGAATGGACTGGTTGGATCTCCTTGCAGGCCAAGGGACTCTCAAAGTCTTCTCCAACACCACAGTTCAAAAGCATCAATTCTTCGGCGCTCGGCCTTCTTCACAGTCCAACTCTCACATCCATACATGACCACAGGAAAAACCATAGCCTTGACTAGACGGACCTTAGTCGGCAAAGTAATGTCTCTGCTTTTGAATATGCTATCCAGGTTGGTTATAACTTTTCTTCCAAGGAGTAAGCGTCTTTTAATTTCATGGCTGCAGTCACCATCTGCAGTGATTTTGGAGCCCGAAAAATAAAGTCTGACATTGTTTCCACTGTTTCCCCATCTATTTGCCATGAAGTGATGGGACCAGATGCCATGATCTTCGTTTTCTGAATGCTGAGCTTTAAGCCAACTTTTTCACTCTCCTCTTTCACTTTCATCAAGAGGCTTTTTAGTTCCTCTTCACTTTCTGCCACAAGGGTGGTGTCATCTGCATATCTGAGGTGATTGATATTTCTCCCGGCAATCTTGATTCCAGCTTGTGTTTCTTCCAGTCCAGCATTATAGGGTATTTTAAAATCACACTTACATCAATAGATAGATGATCCACATGGAAAATCAATAAGGAAACATCAGCCTCAAATGACACATTAGATCAAATGAGATTAACATACAGAACATTCCATCCAAAAGCAACAGAATACACATTCTTCTCAAGTACACATGAAGCATTTTCTAGGATAGGTAATATGTTAGGTCAAAAAACAAGTCTTAATAAATTTAAGTGGGCTAAATTCATATCAAGTATCTTTTCCAGCACAACGGTATGAAACTAGAAATTAATTACATGAAGAAAGCTGGAAAAACATGTGGAGATTAAACAACATAGTACTAAAAAACCAATGGGTCAAAGAAGAAATAAAGAGAAAATTTTGAAAATACCTTCAGACAAACAAAAATGGAAATATACCAAAATTTGGGGGATGTTGCAAATGCAGTTCTAAGAGGGAATTTCATAGCAATAAATATCTACTTCAAGAAACAAGTCTGAACTAAACACCAAACTTTACATGTCAAGGAAGCAGAAAAAGAAGAACAAATGAAACTCAAAGTTAGTAGAAGGAAGGAAATAACAAAGGTTACATAGAAATAGAGACCACAATGACAGTACAGAAGTTCAAACTTAGAGCTGGTTCTTTGAAAAAATAAATGAAATTGACAAGTCTTTAAATAGACTTAGCCAAGAAAAAGAGGACTCAAATAATATCAGAAATAAAAAAGGAAATACTACAAATGATATAGCATAAATACAAAGGATCATAAGAAGCTGCTATGAAAAATTATACATCAACAAACTGAACACCTAGAAGAAATGGATAAATTCACAGAAATATACAATCTACCAAGACAGAATCATGATTAAACAGAAAATGTGAACAGACCAATTACTAGTAAGAAGATTGAATCAGTAATCTAGAAGGATGTCAACATCATTAACCATCAGGGAAATGCAAATTAAAACTACAATAAGATATTACTGCAAATTAGAATGGCTACTATCAACAAGACAAGAAATAGCAAACATTGGTGAAGATGTGGAGGAAAGGGAACCTTGTGATTGTTGATGGGAAAATAAATTGGTGCAATCACAATGAAAAACAGTTGAGAGGTTCCTCAGAAAATTAAAACTATAACTACCATAGGACCTAGTAGTTCCACTTCTGGGTATTTGTCTAAATAAAACACTAACTCAAAAATATATTTTCACCTCCATATTCATTGCAGCATTATTTAACAATAGCCAAGACATGGAAACAACTGAAGTGTCTATCAATGGATGAATGAATAAAGAAGTTATTGGGTGTGCTTACTTATATGCTGGGAATGCAACACTGTGACAGAAATAACTGAGCAATACACTCCATACCTTGACCCCTGCATAAGACCTATAGAGTCCTTCACCTCAGGTGGCTGAATCCATGGAATATGATTGGAATTCATTTATAATCTGCCTAAAACAATCTAGAAGTTTTTTTTATTTTTTTTAATGTATACAGCAAAGGGTAATGCCTAACTACTTTAATTCTACCACATGAAGATGCAGAGTGGTACAGAAATTTACTGTATGACTATTTCCACTTTGTGCCAGTATATAAACTCTTCATCTCTTCATTGATAGCTCATCATGAGATTACATGATCACTTAATACATCAGTTCTTCAAAGGGGGCAATTTCAATTACATGGAAGCCTCCCAACATTGTCATTAACAAGGAAACATAGTAGGCGGCAAAATCCCAGGCTAGATGTTCATACGGAAGAACTAATGATTACCTCCAAAGTCCACATTTCCTTAATTATAGCATCACGTTCAGTAAAATTAAAGCTTTGTCAGCCATCTCTGTGTTTATGGGGGAAAGGAATTTGTATCATTCAAAATTGACATGTTGTACAAGGGAAGGTTACCATCAAAGCGGAATGAAGCAGACTGCACTGCAGTCTTCCTTTTTAGAACAACACATTCTCCCAAAAGAAAGAAAATAAATAGAAGGGTAAATCGTCTCTGTTGTTACATTATTTCTGAATTTTGCACTCTTGTGACACCCAAAAAAGAATGCACTCCACAGAGTGTATACTCAAACATGAAGCAGCTTGATTGCTAGTCCTGACAATTGCATAAATTAATGACAACTCTCCATCAAGAAAAGATCTAATTTGATGATGTTTCAAAACAAGTTTTTTGCAGTACCCAGATAAAATGTAACAAATAATTTCAGTTAGTGCTTCTTGGGCTAGATGTGACAAGCTATGACCTAAATGAAAGAAATACTCTTGTTTTCTGTGATTATTTCTCCTCTGAAGGATATAATAAATCTAAATCTAGATCTTTTACAAGATACGCTATTAAGCTGGACTCAATACTGCCCTATAAAATGAGAAGGATGACTCGTGGGGTTGGAAAGTAGTGAAGAGGTGGAAATGCTCAGTCACTGTAGTGGCTGACTCTTTGTGACCCCATGGACTATAGCCCACCAGGCTCCTCTATTCATGGAATTTCCCAGGCCAAGAATACTGGAGTGGGTTGCCATTTCCTTCTCCAGGGAGAAGTGAATGAGAAAGAGAAGGGAAGTACATCCTACTGACAATGATGGGAGAGAAGAAATTATCCAATCTCTCCATGTTAGTACCAGGTGACCCGGTCACTCAGCTGAACTATATTTCCTTTCCAGGTTTGTGAAGGGAGTGAGGAAGGAGAGAAATATTTGTCAGGGAGAGGATTCTAGCTAACATAGTCTTAGATAGTACAGTTCAACAGAAAATGAAATCAGCCTGAATCTGAGGAGTCTTGATTCCTATCCCAGCTTCACTACTGATTTTCTCCGTGGCTTTGGAAATGCTCCAGTGCCTCCAGTTCTCCATTTTATCACCTGTAAAGGGAATCATCTCTAAACTATTGCTCTCCAGAAAATGTACATAGTAGCACAAATGATTTATAGAAAATGCTATGCAAAGAGCTAAGTGATGCTCACCAAGAGAAAACTGTGTCCACGTCTCTATTTGCATTTATGATTTGATCATATATTTTTAATAATAAGGTCATAAGTTAAACTGGCCAAGAGGCAAATGAGTCACTCTAAATGTTCCTAATAAACTTGTATCAGAATCAGTTTTTCAGGAGGGAAAGATCAAACAGGTTTTTCAATCCATCTCAATTTCTCTTTCTAGAGCCCCACGCTTTCCACCATCTTCCTAGTTACAACAAGCCACTGTCACACCTCAAGTGTGAACCAGCCAGTATGGCTCAGGCTAGTTTCTCTGCCCTCTTCATGACAGCCCTTGACAAAATACCTTTGGAGGGGAGACCTCATTCCCCACCTCCACATAATCTTAGAATGTGCTTCTTACGTCTGACTTTCCCCTCTCCCCAGATTCTTTCCCAGCTTCTCGTGCAGAATCCTCTTTCAGCCTTCCTCAGGATGTCACCTGCCCTCCCTCAGCACACACCAAACTATCCCCTTTGCTGCTCACCCCCAGGATGACAGAGTCCATCCCATGTCCTCTGTACAGAACTGTCTTTGGAGTCCACTGGTATTGATGGAGGCTTCTGCAGACATTCCATGGGGTTGCAAAGAGTCAGACACGACTGAGCGACTTCACTTTCACTTTTCTGCAGACTTAGTCTCGAAGAAAGAGTGTATTCTTTGTGGGTGGAAGGGTGCGATGAGCTCAGCTCATCTCTCTACAGCAGCATTGCTGGGCTGGGGGCAGTGAGTCCTCTAACTGCAAATACAGCTGTTCTCCGTTATGAGTCATCATGTTCTGGAGGTCACCTGGGCCTGTGGATCTGAAGCCTGACCTCTCTACCTATACCCAACCTAGGAAGCAGTTCCTAAGACTGCTTTTACAAGGCCAACTCTAACCCAGCGGCCAGAGTATTCCCCCGGCCACATAATCCTGAAAGCGCTCTGGCTGCTTTCCAGGATCACTTTCACCTACAGAAACTCATATTAACTCCTGGAGACAACACAGATGTGGACTAGTACACAGTTCACTCCAGCTCTCCTATCACCAAATTTCTGCCTCTGTGGTGGGGAAAGGAGCTTCAGTGCTTCCACCAATGAATCATGTGTGTGTTTCATAAGGAAGCAGATGACTCAAGTTACATGAATATATAAATTAATTCCCCCCAAAGACCTAAAATGGAAAGAAAAAAAAAATCTATGAATTCTCACAAGTGTACCTGGTGAATGGAGAGTCCCAGTGGGTTCAGCAAGGATGGGAATGGGAATCTCAGGACTCCACCTCCACATAATCTTTATGCCCTGCCTGCCTGAGCTCAGAAAAGACTCTTTCTTGCTAATCTTTCATCTTCCCCATCACCAAAATGATGAGTCAGATTCTCTGTCCCTAGGTTCCCTGCCAAGCCAGACACTCAAGGATTACTGTCTTACACTTTTCTTCCATAAACAGCGAAAGCAACTGCTTCATTTTACCTTAGCAGCTCACTTTTTGGTAGTCAGATTTCCAATGGTAGCCCAGAATTATTTCTATATACACTAACTTGGGAAGCAAAGAAAACACTTACTTTTTTTCCTCATTATAAAAAATTGCACAATAAAATAATATGGAAATGTAACTTAGAAAGAGATAGTAACACATTATCTTACTTCTCTTGTGAAAATAAGTTGGTTACAATTTCTTTCACAGTTTTATAAGACAAACACACCTTATTCTTACTATTAATATTTTAATAAAAACAGATTTACATTAAATAGACTTATTACCAAATTGCCTTTGCGTTTAGAAGTCCTTTCTTGTCAGCAAGTATAAATCTCTCTCTTTCTTTCTTACCAACTGCATTAGATTCCTCTGTGGGTCTGTACCATAATATGGGCATCCTTTTAATAAAATATTTTGTCTGATTTCCTAATCACAAATTTTCTAAACCCATAGTATCCTTATACATGTAAATGACTATTATAGAATAATTAAACCAAGACTGGAGCTTACCAACTTATTTTAGGTTGTGTTTTGGTTTATTCATAAACCAACATGTCAGCATCCATCATTTAGTCAAATATGGCACAACACACTGTCCTGAAAGGGAAATAAGAGGTACCCAGAATGCAAGTTATTATATATGATAAAATTTAATTAGCCATTTGCCGCAAAATGATTATATCTCTTTTAAAATGTCTGCCTCCTTTGTTTGCTATAAATATTCATTTAGATACATAAAATATACTAAGCAGCATTTTGTCTGCATCCCATCAAGCAAATCCACTGAGGCGTGAGGGCTATATAAGCAGTGGAGCAGAAGACCATGCTATTACATGGATAAATGCTCTGGAGTTACTGAAGCAAGACAAAAACAATCACGGGAACATGGATTTGGAATATGCTGAAGCAACCATGTTTGGGGGGATGGGGGGAAGAAAGAGCTGCTCATAAATAAGAAAATACAGATGTCATGATATTCCATAAAATTGAGTCTGTTTAGTCTGATTCAGACAGATTGTTACTGTTATGCTATCTGCCTATCAGATATTTTAAGTTCATCAAGAAGCCATGGTCAGTTAACAGACCTACATAATGGAATGTTTTATAAGATGATTTTCTTTTAATCACCCAGAGGTCTAATAGGGTGGTTGGCCTGCTTCCCTAATAAAATTTAAATAGCTTTGCCTCAGGTCAAAGTGAAGTCGGCCATCCTACAAGGAGTTCATCTGTGACATCCATAATAGCTGCCCAGTCTCAAGGGACCATTTGAGGTTACTGCTTCTGTAGGAAAATAAATAGTCACACACACACACACACTGCAAGCAGCAGTTTCCTAGCCAAAATGAATTTCAATCCATAGTCTATGTCTTTGTTTTCAAGGGCTGAGTAAGCAGAATAACCTCATTCTATATCTTCCTGGCCCAGCACACTTCATGACTTCCTCCTCACCTACCACAGAGTTCCGAGACTCCCTGTGGAAGGTACCGCAGCCAGAGGCCAGCAGTACAGCACCTCTCTTCAGGCCCCATTCTCATCCCTTGGGCTATAGCCTTGACTCTCTAGTGGTTCTGTGGCCTCACCCCGCACTTTCTGCCCCCTTGCTTCATCCATGCCTATATTGTACTTTCTGCTTGACTTTTAGTGGTGTCTTCAGCCTCGGGCCCATTCTCTAATGCTGAGCCCAGATCCCAGGGCCTAAGGTGCTTAAATGGGAGGAGATTGAACCTACACAGTTGATAAGCCTTTAACTGGTAATTACACATGGCACACATGTGCAAGGATGCACACACACATACACATACACATGTTAATAAATGTATCTAACCATGTATGGGTAGACCTGCCCAGTTACTTTTACAAGTGAAGCTCAAAAGGCTTCCCAGGACTTGATTTCTCTCCCTACATATCTTTAGGTTCATTTTCTCTTTGTGGGCAACCATACTGTGCACAAATGGTAGTAAGGGGAGATGACCATGGCAGCGCTAGTCCTCCAAGATCAAGCCCAGGGAAAAACATCTCTGCCTCGTCCTTGAATTCTCAGGCGTACATTTGATTGTATTTTACTGGCTTTCAGTCTGTCTCATGACATTCCCTGAACCAAATGTTTTCTGGCCAGAAAATCGTAAACACTGATGCCTTCCAAATGCACCTGAAGCACAGGTTAAGGACTGGAGAGAACCCCCAGAGATTCTGAAGATTTACTGCTGGAATAAGAGAGAATGAATGTTGGGGTGAATGATCAAGTACCTGGACGTTCAGATAACCAAACCAATTGCTTCATATTTTTGTGCCAATTATATAAGTTGAGAAGCAGTTCAATCAAGAGTTTCAAACGACTCACAGGCTCAGATACTAAGACACCTTAGCAATCACATAGCTCCTGGCTGTTTAAAATGTGCTTCCTGGACCAGCAACCATAGCATCACCAGTTTTAGAGTTGCAGCATCTCAGACCCCCTGGCCCTGCTGAATCAGAATCTGCAGTTTAACAAGATCTGCAGTATATACAGTAAGGTTCAAAATGAATAATCCAAATTTAACTCTCAGTTTACAGATAGGGAACCTGGGATGAGGCAGATGAAGATCCTCGCCCAAAGGCATACATCCAGTAAGTGGGATATTAGAATCCAGATCTCCTGTCATATATGGGAGGCTTTACTCCAAATTGACGCCACTTTGCACTGTCAATTTTTCAACCAATCACAATTATATTTTCAATGATGTATTTGTTATTAAAACATACAAATCAGGAAAGAAGTCAGCATAGCATAATGGTTCAGAAGTACAACTCTGAAATCAAAGAGGTCTGGATTCAAATCTCAGCTCCAGCATTTATTACCTCAGAATTTTGGGAAAGTTATTTGACAGCTGTAAAATGTGGCTTCTCAACTACCTACCTTACAGAATTATTGTAGGAATTGAAAAAGGCATATATATATATATATATATACACACACACACATACATATATATGTTAAAAATTTAATCAGTATGTCGAGCATGTAGAGCTTAAAAATATTATTTTTATCATTTTTCATAGAATAACCTTTTCCACCCATTTATTCTTTTCATCTCTGTCTTCACAGGTATCAGCAATACAAACATGGATGAAAATGAGTGCCTGCCGTCAAGAAGACTACATTCTATCAGAGGAGGCAGAGTAGCAACAACTAGGTTGTAACAGATGCTAAACCATCAGTATGCACAAAGTGCCACCAAACCACAGAGAAGGAGCACTTAATTTTGCCTAGCAAAGGAGAACAGGCTCCTCAGAAAAAAAATCATATAGCTTGCACCTGAAGGGGGCCTAAAAGTGCATCAAGGTATTCAATTGCAGTGAGTTTTTGAGGAATTAACATATATGTGGTGTTGAGGGTTGAGGGCATTAAAAAATTAATAAGATAACATCCCCAACAGCATCATAAGATCATCGAGTGCAGAGCTATAAGTGACTGCTGAAGGACGCTGTGAGGCTCAGCCAATTATCTCCCCACACCCTTGCCATTATATGGGGCCATGAAATAAGTTGTTACAAAGAAGGGTTAGACATAATGTGTATCTGATCCAGAGCAGAGCATGGGAGAGAGGGCCCAAGTACACACATTCCATCCGGTGCAGCTACAAGATGGTAGAGCTTTGTTCATTGGAAGGACTGATGCTGAAGCTGAAGCGCCAGTACTTCGGCCACCTGTTGCTAAGAGCCAGCTCACTGGAAAAGAAAACCCTGATGCTGGAAAAGATTGAAGACAAAAGGAAAAGAGGGTAGCAGAGGACGAGATGGTTGGATGGCATCACTGACTCAACGGACATGAGTTTGAGCAAACTCCGGGAGATAGAGAAGGACAGGGAAGCCTGGCGTGCTGCAGTCCATGGGGGTCACAAAGAATCGGACACGACTTAGCAACTGAACAACAACAAGAACTTTGTGATGGCTTCACAATAAAGTTTCCCGCTGCCCGAGTTAGTCATGCTGTGTGGGCTAGAAATACACTTTGGTGGAGTAAATCACTCTGACTTGGGGGTTGCTTATTAGCATAACCCAGAACACCTGACTCACGTGGGATGATAATATTCATGAAGGGTGACTCCAAGGAAACTATGACTTCAGAAGGGGTAGAGGGAGGGAACTGACGTCAAATCAAGTGTGTTTTGGGGGGTAGGGGGCTGCCGGAGGAAGTTTCTTAACTGCTGCTGCTGCTGCTGCTGCTAAGTCGCTTCAGTCGTGTCCGACTCTGTGCAACCCCATAGATGGCAGCCCACCAGGCTCCCCCGTCCCTGGGATTCTCCAGGCAAGAACGCTGGAGTGGGTTGACGTTTCCTTCTCCAATGCATGAAAGTGAAAAGTGAAAGTGAAGTCGCTCAGTCATGTCCGACTCTTCACGACCCCATGGTCTGCAGCCTACAAGGCTCCTCCATCGTGGGATTTTCCAGGCAAGAGTACTGGAGTGGGGTGCCATAATGTGTTACTAAGCAAAACCTGCTAATATTTCCCTGCTGAAATAACAGTATTTTTCAGAATTTCATCTTGAAATCCTCCTAAAGATGCACCCTCTCTCACGGCTAGTGAAACCACCATACGTCACCGGGTCATAGAGCATGTCAGTGTTACAAAAACAGTTATGAATCACTTTAAGCAAAGCAAATCCAGCTGTCCGTCTTTCCATGCTACTTCAAAGCCGCCCGACCATCTAAAGTCAAACTTCTCTGGATTAAATAGGCTACAAGGCTGAAGTCCAGCAAGTGTCTCTTTTAACCTCTAGCAAATTTTCACAGCCCAGTGGCAAACTCCTCCCAAACAACATTTCTAATGGGAGGCTGACAGACTTCTAACTAAAGCAGTTCCAATGTGCCGCTATAATAACCTACTTCTTTTGATTGCATTTATTTTTAATGATTATTTTCCCTGCGTGCCAATCCAACCTGTGCTTCCAGCCCAGAAAGATGGGGGAGGGGAGGAAGCCAGGGAGAGAACGTTGTCTTGGGCTGCACTGCCACCTAGAGGTACCGCGGCAGAACTGACGCATTGCTCTTCAAAGAGCAGTGGGCGCTTTGAAATAAACAGTAACCTTTCTCCCTCTGCATAGGGTTGGGTAAAATAACTGAAATGAGCCCCTCAGTTTCGCTTAAACAAAATATAATAAAACAATCATAAAATATATAATAAATTTTCACTTAACACACCCCAGGTGGTCCTAAAGAGGGAGATCCTTTAAGAAATGGTTCTGAGGAGCTCTTAGAAAAGAACAGTTTTCAGTATTACAACAGTTAGATTTGATTTGCAGCTTGAACTGCATAGATAGAAAAATCATTTGGAAATGGATTGTTACAAAAGTCTGAATAGGTCTATCTGGTCAGAACTACACTTCGATTGCAAAACTGAAATTTATTCAAAAGTTATTAGGCTCAAATCAGAAGCCAAGGAGTATCATGAAGATAGACAAAAGGACAAGGCTGATGATGTCTTAATTACTGAAGTTCTGCAAGTGACAAAATTTGACAGGTTCATTCCTAATTGTCATTATTTCAAGGGCAAAGTCAAAAGTTTGTTGTTGACAAGGTCTTTGACTTTCTCCTTAGGCAATGTCAGCTTGTACACAAACACAAGCTATTTTAAATAAACCTGAAGAACTTGTATTTCAGGAGGATGTTATTTCCAAATGATTAGTACAATGAACACACAAGTTCAGGGAAAAGATAATTTGGGCTTTCTTTGGGAGAGGTAATGATTTAGTCCACATTACTAATGGCACTTGCAATGAAAGAGGGGCAAAAACCAGAGATGAATCATTCAAGGGCTTGGGGATTTTCAGCTGCAATCTCTCTGTGACATTTTAAGCCAGGAATGATGGGCTGTTCTTTGAATTTAATGAGCACATGTACATTCAGGAACACATCCCAGGACCACAGACTGTGTGTTCCCTTCGTTTGCATCACTTCTCTGCGATCAAAACACTTGGGGTATTGAAGTTGAAAAGACAAGAAAGCAAAGAAACAAAAAAGGGGAGAAAAAAGTTATTTTGCAATGCAAAAAGCCTATTACCCTTACTAGTACAAAATTCAAAATTAGGCAAATTATCAGTTCCACTCACTGGAAGAGGGTTATTTTGGGAAAGTCAAAACAGCACAGTTAAAATAACTGTTTACATTTTTGAGTACTTACAATGGTCCTGCTGCTATCTTAGGTCTTTACTCATTTAGTCCTCAAACCGCCATGTAGGGTGGATACTATCACATCCCTATTTTACAAATGAGGACAGTGAAATCCAGAGAGGTAAAATAAAGATAAAAACTCAGGCAGTTATTCTGACTCCAGAGTATCCATTCTTAAAAACCATGCTATTAAGCTATCTCATTAAAGAACATTTTTTATAGGACAGCACAAGAAACTACTGCTTTTTCCTGTGGGATGTTTCAAGACGGTGCCTCTTGATGACTTGATGAAAGTCATGCCTTCCTGGACCATGCCCGCTGCCCCTCTGTAGGTTTCCTTTCCTGCTCAATGCCCACTCAGGTCAGATCACCTCACTAATAGAAGAGGCCATAACCCTATTAGTGTTCAGGACCTGGTGGCTTTCCCTCTTGGACCCTTCTCCGGTGACTGAAGAATGAGCCAGCCCATTCTTCAGTCACCCCATGAGGAATTTCCTTTTCCCACCCAGAGTCCACATGTGCCCTCCCCTCCCAGGCCTTGGGTGAAGGTGACTTTTCTGAAGTCAATCTGAGGTAGGTGTTCAATAAACAGTCGAATAGGATCGATGGAGGTATTTCCGAAGCTTAATCAAGCTGGAGGCATTTTTCAATATTGATGGGGTTCCTGGCAGCTCTTCTAACCTCACCCAAGATCCCTGATGGCTACAGATAGACAGTGGTCGATGGTCTACAGACATTCCTTGCTTTCCCTAAGATGCCCTCTGAAAAAAACTGGAACCCTGAAAAGCCTCGATAATAAGGATTTTTACTGGTTCAGGAAAAAAAAAATCAGCCAAGAGAAATACAACTTGCCTGCAAATGTCATTAAACTGAACACTTTGTTATAGATCCTTTCCAGTGAGCATGAAAGGAAGGTCATTTAATTGTAACCCCCAGAAACTGCCTCTGTTAATGTAACATGTTCAGTTGGTTTAATTATTCAGTCTTATGCTATCAGAATGTGATAAAACCTAAATTATCCATGCAGTTGGGGAAAAGGAAAAGTAGAGGGGAATGAAATTCCCAGGCGCATCTCTAATATTAATTCCACTGAACCATAGCTTGTTTCTCAGGTTCAGAAGTATTGAATGAATGAATGAACAAATGAACCAACAAATCAACCTTTGAAGAAACAAGTGAATGAAGAAACCAAGATGGCCCGGGCTAATCACAGGTAAAATGTCACCACAGAGAGCTCCAGTAATACATCTACACAATGGACAACCACATAGACCATTCCTTCCCTGTGCCTCGGTAGGCTCTGTGGCCAAGAGACGCGTGTTGTCTAGTGACCTGGCTGGCCTGGCCAGGAGTCAGCTGGCTCCAGAAGGCTGAGTCCCGCAGAACCAGAGAACATGCATGGCATCATGTCCAAGAGAGAGAGCACCAGAGATGGAAGCCAGAGGAGCCTGTCTGAAATGGGTTTTCAGGACAAAGGAGGCTGGTGGTAGGTACTGGGAGTCAGGAGAGAGCCAAGGTGAGGATCCAAGAGGCCAGTGAGTCAAAGGAGATTGGTCCAAGCACATTAGACTAGATGAATGGGATCGCTGTTAGTGCCAGCACTGAAACCACAAGAATTTTATTTCTTTGGCTGGCCTTTCTATTTGCTTTGTGCTTATTTTTTCTAAATAGGAAATACATGTACATTAAGCAAATCTCCAAAAAGATTCCAAAGGGTATACTAAATGGTAATCTCATTCTCACCCTTGGCTCCCAGCTCCCCAATTCTCCTCCCCTGAATTTCTTCTGGGTCCTTCCATAGGTAACATGTACATATATACGCATAAATGTATTTACGTCCTATGTATCACAAATCATATCATATTATACTTATCAGTTCTTTATCTTTCTTTTACATTTACCAACACATCTTAGAAATGGTTCCATAAGTATATGGAGAGCTGGTTCATCTTGATGGCTGAGTAACATCCCTTTGCACAGACCCACCAAAATTAACCCTGTTAAAATGTCTATTTAGCTCCTTTGTAAACTTTGCTATAACAGATAATGCTGCAGTGATGGACATGTTGGGTGCATGTGAATATATCTGTAAAAGTGAAAACAGGTTAATAAAGTTCATTTTAAATTTTGATAGGTATTGCCAAATTATTCTCCAAAGAGGTGATACCAATTAATATTCCAAACCATACTCTAGTATCCAAGACATCTGGGTTTGGAGTCTGATGTTGATGGAACAGGGTTTGATGGAACACCTACTACATGCAGACACACTTGCCCCTCACAAGCAGAAACTTGCTCTTCCACAGTGCTATTGTTTATCAGAGAAAAGTTGGTTAAATGGTTTTTCTAAAGCTACATGACAAACCTAGGTGTGTCAATCTGCTACTCACAAGCTGTGCGACCTTGGGTAAATGATAACTTACCCAAGAGAGGTCTCAGGTTTCCCAAAGAATTTGTCAAAAACCTGGAGTCATTATCTTCTAGTCTTCCAGTTCTCAGTCTGCAGTACCTTGTAATATGGCAAAAATTCAGATGTCCCATAGGGAAAAGAAAAGCAGAGGTCCTGGCTCATGAACATGCATTAACATAGCTGGCTCAAAAACCAGAGTCACTATGGGTCCCCTCCTCTCTTATGACCAGCTCAACTCTTCATATGAAACAAGAGCTAGGGAAATGGTCACAACTTAATTCAAGCCAACCCAGTAGGAATTTACCATGTACAAGAGGAGCTGGGAAGGGGTGACACTGGAGCCATGTGGGTCCTCAGAAGCTGGTGGCCTCTGCACATTTCCCCCTTGAATCCCAGCTAGAAGTATTTTCAGACAGAATTTTCTTACCCTCTACTCTCCGATTTCTTCATTTTGGCGAAGAACCTCAAAACAATTCCAAACAACTCTAAACACTACTGTTGTTCTTTCAGTGGTTGAAAATCCTGGCCTCCGTTCTCGTTGAGGCTGATCTCGATGACCGCCTGATTCCAAAGACGCACTAACATCTCCTCTCCCCACAGTGTTTCTTGCTATCACTTCCTGCATAGAACGTGTAACACACAGATGTCACGATGGATGTCACCTGTCCTCAACTGCTGTTCTGAAAAGTGGATAAACCAGTGAATGGGATGGGGCCATCACTAAGGTTCCTAACAATACTGCTGGACTCTGAGTGCCTAAAAGTAAAAAAAAAAAAAAATTGTTCTCTGCATCTCTTTGGTCCTCTCTTCCCCACCATGCACACTTCTCAAAGCTTCTAGCTCTAGCAGGAATTCTGGAAATGTCTGAGGACTGTGTTTGTTTCCAAGGGTAACTGGAACAAATGACCACAAACTATGTGATTTAAAACAACACATATGAATGCAGGAGAGAGTGTGGAGAAAAGGGAACCTTCTTACACTGTTGATGGGAATGCAAACTAGTACAGCCACTATGGAGAACAGTCTGAAGATTCCTTAAAAAACTGGAAATAGAACTGCCTTATGACCCAGCAATCCCACTGCTGGGCATACACACCGAGCAAACCAGAATTGGAAGAGACACGTGTACCCCAATGTTCATCACAGCACTGTTTATAATAGCCAGGACATGGAAGCAACCTAGATGTCCATCAGCAGACGAATGGATAAGAAAGTTGTGGTACATATACACAATGGAGTATTACTCACCTATTAAAAAGAATACATTTGAATCAGTTCTAATGAGGTGGATGAAACCGGAGCCGATTATACAGAGTGAAGTAAGCCAGAAAGAAAAACACCAATACAGTATACTAACACATATATATGGAATTTAGAAAGACGGTAACGATAACCCTGTATGCAAGACAGCAAAAGAGACACAGATGTGTAGAACAGTCTTTTGGACTCTGTGGGAGAGGGTAAGGGTGGGGTGATTTGGGAGAATGGCATTGAAACATGTATAATATCATATAAGAAATGAATCGCCAGTCTAGGTTCGATGCAGGATACAGGATGCTTGGGGCTGGTGCAGTGGGAGGACCCAGAGAGGTGGTATAGGGAGGGAGGTGGGAGGGGGGTTCAGGATTGAGAACACATGTACACCCATGGCGGATTCATGTTGATGTATGGCAAAACCAATACAGTATTGTAAAGTAAAATAAAATTAAAAAAAATAAAAACAAAAATATATAAATTAAAAAAACACATATGTATGCTCTCTCAATTCTGGAGGTCAGAAGTCCAAAATCAAAGAGTTGACAAGTCTAGGCCCTCTATAAAGGCTCTAGGGGTAAATGTGGTCTGTGCCTTCCTCTTAGTTTCTGGTGTTGCTGGCTATTGTTAGGGTCCCTTGACGTTGCAGCTGCATTGCTCTCATCTCAGAGTCCATCATCACATGCTGTACCCCCTGCCTGCCAGTCTGCCTTCTGAAGCGCATGCCAGTCACATGGGACTAGGAGTCTCCCTAGTCAGGTATGACCGCATCTTAGTTTGAGTATATCTGCAGAGACCTATTTCCAAGTAAAGTCACATTCACCAATACTAAAAGTTAGAATTTCCACATATCTTCTGGAGGGGATACAATTCAACCCACAACTGTGATTTAATGGAAAATGCAAGTACATGAGCAAGTTCATACTTCACAGAAAGAAGAAAGGAAGGAGGAAGGAAAAGAAGAAAGGAAAAAACTGAATTTTTCATAAGATACGCATGATAAGAAAGTATCATAATTTATGTATCTAAGTATCACATCAGGAGGAAAAAAGGCCATTTTAACTTGGTTTTCTGAATTTATGTCCTGCAGTCATTATGTGATTTGTAGTCCTTTATATAACTGAGGACACATGAACAGCTCTTTTCCTCTTAGTTAATTTCTTCTTTTGCCTACTAGCTTGCTTATTAAAAAAAAAAAAAAAAAAGATTACCTGACGGTGAGAGCTTTGCATTATATACTGAGTATTTTAGGTTAAGGTCTTGTTTTAAGGGGAAAAAAATTACTTCTAAGTTGAACAGGGGCTTTCCTGGAAGCTCAGTTGGTAAAGAATCCACCTGCAATGCAGGAGACCCCAGTTCAATTCCTGAGTCAGGAAGAACCACTGGAAAGGGGATAAGCTACCCACTCCAGTATTCTTGGGCTTCCCTGGTGGCTCAGCTGGTAAAGAATCCACCTGCAATGTGGGAGACCTGGGTTCGATCCCTGGGTTGGGAAGATCCCCTGGAGAAGGGAAAGGCTACCCACTCCAGTATTCTGGCCTGGAGAATTACATGGATTGTATAGTCCATGGGGTCACAAAGAGTTGGACATGACTGAGCGACTTTCACACACACACACACACACATGCACACACACACGCTTAACAGAGAAGTCACTAATGATAGGGCCATATGCCTCTAGTTGTCGTTCTTTCCTTATGGGGCTGAAACAAAACCCGCACATGTCTTGTGCCTTTACCTCCACACTCAAGAGAAATGGAAGAAAGGAAGGGAGGGAAGAAGGGAAAAGCCAGCCCCCACTCTCAGCTCCCAGGCCTGCAAAGGAGGAATAAATGTGTCGGCTTGAAGACAGGAACCCTGAGCTCTCCATCTGGCTCTGAAACCACACCAGACCATCACAAGCTGTCCAGTTACCTCACCAATTAAATACAAAGTGCTTAGGATGGATAATCTCTAAAATCCCCCTCAGCGGGGCATTTGTTCTATCCTGGGTGTCCACTCACTGGATTAGGTCCATGGAGAGATGAGTGTTTCTTCTGCTCACCATCCAGTTGAGAAAACATGAACTGGTTCTTCGAAGAACTTGAGAGCTTCCAATACTCAAGAGGGAGGGAGAAAAACCCTATGGAAACCAGTCGTTCTAAAACGAAAACAGCAAGGGACCTGGCCTGCCACAGGGCAAATGCCACTGAGATGACTCTGAATGTGAATCTGAGCAAGGGTCGCATTACAGTCTTTTCCCTCCTTCCAAGGAGTCAAAACAACAGAAAGATGTTTCCTATAATTTTTAAGACACACACACACACACACACACATATATATATACTTAATAATAATTAAGTAGTAAAATATTTTCTTCTCCAAAATCATCTGGACTCAGTAAATCCAGTATTCTTTAACACATACATTGTCTGAGGCAGGGTGCTACAGTGGAAAGACTCAAACAGCCCTAGGTTGAATCCTATCACTGCCCTTCAGGCCCTCAGTCAACTGAGCTAAATCACTCACCTTGGTTAAGCGTGTTTCCTCTTCTGTTAAAACAGGAGTTCTTGAAAGGATACCATGAGAAGATTTGTAGAAAGTTTGTAGGACACAGTATTTAGGAAATACTCGTTTTTCTGACTAAAATAAGAAATATATGCCCTCTCCATACCTTGCCCAATCTAAGTGAGCCACAGTCTGGTTGATGCTCTGCAGCACCCTCTGGTATCAGCTCCCTTTATGATAGAGCATCTGCAAAAGGTCAGCTGAACATGCTGTGATGTGTATTTTCAGTTGTTCATCTGTGTACTTGCCCAGTGCTCCCACTGAAATCCCATCGAGTCTACAATCTCCAGAGTTATAAACTCCTCAAAGGACCATATCCATTTACAGCCATTTGAACAGCCTCTAAAATGATAAGAGGCGCAGAGTACACATTAACCCAGTGGCTAGTGGAGAAGCCCACGGGAACACACATTCTCTCAGTCACTACACAGCTGGAATTTATCAATGGCTCCATTTTCTCCAGCGCAGAGGAGATGGCCTCTTCTGTGATCTTGTCAACTAAATGATATGTTCCTCAGGAATAGGGAGCATACTTTTTTTTTCTTTCTGCCCAGCCTTTCAGAGAGCATTTCCTCTAATCGATGCTATGTAAGTGTTTAGTTGGCCAACTCTATGTCAGGTTGTGTTTATTTAGATGAACATTATGTTTGAAATGATAAATGTTCATTTCCTATTTTCAAAAAGCATCTATGAATTTTTAAAAATCACTTCACATGCAAGTATTAAATAGGTCTCAAAATGTTTGGTTCTGTGCTTCTATTTAGGTTCTCAAAATCAGAAGATGAAAAGGCAAACTATGGAAGAGTGTAAAAACATTCTTCCTTTACAACATTTAAATCACTTAGCTTACAAAGAAAAAAATAAAGGTACAAAATTATTGTGTTGTGGCAGTAGTGAGACTAATAGCCCACCAAAGTACCAATCCACAGAAACTGCAATATGTTGTTACCTTATTGGCAAAAGGATCTTTGTGGATGTGACTAATGATCTTGAGATGCAGAGAGCATTTTGGATTATTCAGGTCATCTCAAGAAAATCACAAGGGTCCTCAGAAGAGAAGGAGCAAGGGAGGAAGTCAGAACCAGAAAGAGATATGAAGGCAGAAAAGGAAGTTGAATGATGTCACTGCTGGAGGGCAGGGGGAGTGATGTCACGCCAGGAGCCACAGAACGTGGGCAGCCTCTGCTGCTGCTGCTGCTGCTGCTGCTAAGTCGCTTCAGTCGTGTCCGACTCTGTGCGACCCCATAGACAGCAGCCTACAAGGCTCCCCCGTCCCTAGGATTCTCCAGGCAAGAACACCAGAGTGGTTTGCCATTTGCTTCTCCAATGCATGAAAGTGAAAAGTGAAAGTGAAGACGCTCAGTCATGTCCAACTCTTAACGACCCCACGGACTGCAGCCTACCAGGCTCCTCCGTCCGTGAGATTTTCCAGGCAAGAGTACTGGAGTGGGTTGCCATTGCCTTCTCCTAAGGAGCTGGAAACAACAAGGAACAGATCCTCTCTGCAATCTCCAGAAGAAATTTTATCCTGTTGACATTGTGATTTTAGTCCCTGAGACCGACTTTGTACTTGTGGCCTCCGAAACTGTAAAATCACTTTATGCTGTTTTCAGTCATAGGGTTTGTGGTAATTTGTCAGATCAAGAAGAAAAACAGGACAAAATACATATAATATACTAATTATTGGGGTGGGGGGTTGATACCAAAATTAAGAGGTGTTACTTGTAAACAAACTAGAAGGATTAATGGATTAATTGTATTTACATTTTTTTAGTATTAGCAGAAAATAATCTTATCCATAGGCCTTGGGTAACTCATAGGAAGTGAGAAGGCTTAAGAACCAGTGCAGATTACAGATTACAAGCAGATATCAACCAAGGGGAGTTCAGTCCTGGGGAGTACAGCCACAGCCATGCCCCAGAGGGTCCAGGGTCCAGCCAAGACACTGCCAGTGTAGCACCCCCCCCTACCATCACTGTGGGGTGCGTGATTTAATAACTACCTTTAAGTCTGTATCATTCCTTTAGAGATAGGTACTAAGTCGAGGTTGTACACATAAGCCTGGGTTTTAGGAGATGAAGAGAGGAATGTTTGTTCCTTTAAGTTTCTCTCAGGATCTGTGGAATTCTGCTTCCCACTAACATCCATGGTGTGGGATTCCAGCTAAAGAGGAAGGGTACTCAGATGCTGGTAGTATAGAAAGTGACAAATGGCTGTCAGAGAGTCTGATAACCTGAATTATCTAGCACAGTACTTAATTAAGAAATTTAAAATTCTATTGTGAAGACCCATTTGTCTGTAGTAAGGAAAAACAGAGGCAGGTGAGTCAAAAACTTTTGAGTGAAATTCAAGTATCCAAATTAGGGAATATTTAAAAATTGTGTTCTGTGTAATACTAATCCACCTCTTCCATCCCTCCCTTCCTCTTTATTTCCTCCCTTTCTTCCTTTCTTTCTTCCTCCCTCCTTCTGGATACATCAGTTGAAAGTCCAATGAGCTACTCTCTGGAAACAAGGCTCCCTAGAGATGCACAGTCTGAGAGGATCTAGTGAGAGTGGGTACAGAATGTCTGTGGCAGTATAGGCAGGGAGAGTGTGCAGCGCTCTCTCTTTCCCTCCCTCTACCCCTCCTTGCTTCCCTTCCTCCCTCCCTCCTTCTCTCTTTTGTTTTATAGTCCATGCAGTCTCCCACCAAGAAGCAGAAACAGAATAACCCTATGAGGCAGAATGAACAGCTAATCTAAGCAGCAGGGCATGAAGGGAAGGAAGCAGGACCCCATTCAGCATGTGGAGGCAAGGACAGGAGAGCACAGCTGAGACAGAACTGGGGTCAGGCTCTCCCCACCTTCTGTCCTCAGATAAAAAGATGGTGTAATGGCACTTGATGATGACAGCTTTCTCTTTTATTTTTATTTTAAATGGACTTTTGTGGGGGGTTTTCCCTTCGGTATTATTGAGATATAATTCACACGCATTGTTTAGGCTTGCGGTGTACAGCATAATGACTTGACTTACATATATCGTTAAAGTCTTATCACAAATTTAGTGAACATCCATCATTTCATTTAGATAAAAACTTAAAAAACAGAAAAAAGTTTTTCTTGTGATGAGAACTCCTACACCTTCTCTGTTAACTTTCATGTATAGCATTCAGCAGTGTTAGCTATATTTAGATTACAGCTTTCTTAAGTCATACGGGTCCAATTTGGACCAGTATCCTTTTGCACCTGGCAAAGTCTCCCATCCTGGGATCTCCCTTCAGTATCTTCTCAGAATATTCCTGTGCTGAGTTTCTTACTTCCTGTATTCTGTGTTACTTACTCTTGCTTTGTTGGAACAAGTTCTCCAAGAACTTCTTTTAAAAGCATGTAGAGTGTATGAAAGAGTTTTCTGAGATTGTGAATGTCTTGCAAATGTCATCATTAATGACATTTTACTTACTGACAGTTTGGCTAGGTATGGAATTAAAGGTTAGAAATTATTTTCTTTCAGAAACCTGAAAGCATTGTTTCACTGCCTTGTGCTTCTGGTGTCTCCATTGCAATGTGCACAGCCATTCTAATCCTTGTTTCCTAATTTTATTTCTTCTTTTCTCTGGAAACTTGCAGAGACCCTAGGCATAGGATCCTAAGAACCTTGTGCTCTATCTTCATTCCTTCTTCTGATTTCTAGATAGGCTGTCTCAATCTAGCAACATGTTTTTTGGTTCTGAAAGTTTGTCTTGAGTATTTATGTCATCCTGATTTCTCTGTTGTTGCCTTCTGGAATAGCTATTTTTGAATGTTGGCCTTCCTTTCTCTCCTGGTTTCTCTTTGTGCTTTTCTTTCTGGAAGACTCCTTGAATCTGTATTCCAAACTCTGGTGTAGATTGTTTACTTTTTGAAACTTTTACTGTCATATTTTTAAGAGCTTATTTTTGCTCTATGAATGTTCTTCATTGATAGTACCTTGTTCTTATTTCATGGCTGCAATAGTCTTGTCTCTCTCTAAATATATTAATGATACCTTTTTTTCTCTGCATAAGCTCTATTCCCCTCACCCACCCCAGGCTGATATTTTTCTGTTTATTTGCTCTCAATTTTATATGTTAGAGCCTTTCCATAAAAATCCAGTGACCCTTCAATTGTTCAGAGGAGCTAAAATCCTGATTGAAAGCTCCAAGTAATGGGAGCAACCTGCCAACTTTGAACTTTACTGTAGGGTGAAGAGGACAGGGCCTATTTCTTAGAAAGGGGTCTTTCCTCTTAGCTGACCAGTATTACAGGGAAAAGTCTTTCAGTCTCTGAAAGATAAAGGCATCAGTGTCCTGAAAGCTGAGTGCATATTCTCAGTTTTTAGCACTGAGCACTCAGATAGTGTCACTTAACTCCTGCTTTTTGAACAGTACAAACACAGTCAACAGTGCCCAGCCTAGCCCCTAATCTAGCATCCCTCCCTTTCACTCCAGAATATACACCTCCAGACTTTGGTCACAGTAGTAGTGGCACAGCAAGGGAGAATATTTAAGAATAGAACTGCTTCTCAAACTGCTTCCTCCTGCCCACCTTCCCTTTTAAAACCCATGCTTCCACCAACTCCTGAGCTTTGCGAGAAATCTGCATTGTAAATCTAGATTACTCTCAGCTTTCTCCTACTACTGGCTTCAGATTCAGCTTTCTTAGGCTGTTAGCTCATTTCCAAACTTTCTATCTGCTCTCCAGTTTCATAACTTAGTTGCTACTGTCTTCTGTCTTTGCGTGTTTGTACCTTTAAAAGAAATATCCATTTGACTCTAGTTTCAATGGAGTTTAGAGAGAAGAAAAATGATATACCATCTCACCCCAGAAAACATTCAATATTTCTGATTCTTAACCCAGTTATCTTCAGTCTTTAAACCTTCCTTACTTCCTCATCCCATGTTCATGACTGTAAGAGAGATGATTAAATCAGGTTAGTTTCAGAGCTCCAGTTTTAATGCAGGAGTAGACTGTACAACACATTCCTGCAAGGGCCAACACATTTTATCCTTGAACTTCAGCACACTTGATGGTCAAGAACTACTGGCCACATGCATCTTTTTCTTCTGTGAGATTTAGCTTGCTAACATATAAAACAGCATATATGGTGTGAGCACCAGGCTCCCCTTGCTTGGAGCCTCAAGAGGTATCTATGTATTAGCAGTAAGCAGTAGATCAGAGGTGCAGGACAGAGCAGGAAACCAAGCCCTCCTTCCCACAGAAGGAGCCCTGAATGAGAGCCTATAAAAAACTAACATCTCTAAATCAAGTTTGGAGTTTTGATTACTACATGGGAATTCTCATCTGAATATACTACATTTGCAGTAGTATAAGAACCCCTACCCTTCTCACTCAGGGTAGGGGTTCTTATAATACTTGGAGTCATGGTCTCATTGGGTCTATGGATAAAAATCCCTATTTCTATCTCAGATGGGAAAGAAATTACATGTTTTCAGTCAATGCCCACCAGAATGTAATCTGCTTGAGAATCTGTCTTACCCACTACACTTCCCCAGTGTCTAGAGTCATATCCAGGACATGGTCAAGCTCAATAAGCACAGTTAGGGAACAGTTAGGAGGGAGATCACCAAGAGCCTGAGAGATCATGCTAAAAAGTTTTGGGGTTTTATCTGAGACAAAATATCTATTTCTGGAATAATCAATCAAGAAGAGATGATATTTGTGGGACATTAATGGACATGGAACAACAGACTGGTTCCAAATAGGAAAAGGAGTATGTCAAGGCTGTATATTGTCACCCTGACTATTTAACTTATATGCAGAATACATCATGAGAAGCACTGGACTGGAAGAAGCACAAGCTGGAATCAAGATTGCTGGGAGAAATATCAATAGCCTCAGATATGCAGATGACAAACACCCTTATGGCAGAAAGTGAAGAAGAACTAAAAAGCCTCTTGATGAAAGTGAAAGTGGAGAGTGAAAAAGTTGGCTTAAAGCTCAACATTCAGAAAATGGGACCAGATCATGGCATCTGGTCCCATCACTTCATGAGAAATAGAAGGGGAAACAGTGTCAGACTTTATTTTTTTGAGCTCCAAAATCACTGCAGATGGTAATTGCAGCCATGAAATTAAAAGACGCTTACTCCTTGGAAGGAAAGTTATGACCAACCTAGACAGCATATTAAAAAGCAGAGACATTACTTTGCCAACAAAGGTCCGTCTAGTCAAGGCTATGGTTTTTCCAGTGGTCATGTATGGATGTGAGAGTTGGACTGTGAAGAAAGCTGAGCACCAAAGAATTGATTCTTTTGAAGTGTGGTGCTGGAGAAAACTCTTGTGTGTCCCTTGGACTGCAAGGAGATCCAACCAGTCCATCCTAAAGGAGACCAGTCCTGGGTGTTCATTGGAAGGACTAATGCTGAGGCTGAAACTCCAATACTTTGGCCACCTCATGCAAAGAGTTGACTCATTGGAAAAGACCCTGATGCTGGGAGGGATTGGGGGCAGGAGGAGAAGGTGACAACAGAGGATGAGATGGTTGGATGGCATCACCGACTCGATGCACATGAGTTTGGGTGAACTCTGGGAGTTGGTGATGGACAGGGAGGCCTGGTGTGCTGCGATTCATGGGGTCACAAAGAGTCGGACACGACTGAGCGACTGAACTGAACTGAACTAAAAGAACACTAATTTTACACCTAAAACCACACTGGAACTACTCATAAGACTCCCTGTGAAGAGATCTTTATCCAGCTCCTGAGTTGTATCCTGCTGCACAGCAATGGGATGATGTGCCAGAAAACTGGGGTTGAAAAGTTTTTAGAAAGCCAAAATCCTAAGAACAGCATGGGACTACAAAAATATATTTCTAATGCCACGGAACATGGTTTATGCACTGCCAGCCTGCAAGGTCAAAAGTTAAAGGGTCTTACAACTAAATTTCCACTCTCTGAAAATATTTAAGAAACATAAATTCACACATAAATTTGATACACAGATGCAGAAAAAAAAAATTTTAATGAGTAATTATTCCTAGAATTTTGCACATGAAAATTCATCTTGCCCTGCAATTTCTAGTTGAAGCATTTATGCCTATTTTCCATTTTCAGCTATGAAGACATATCTTGACATCTAGATCTGGATAGAAGAGATGTTATTTTTACTTTAAGACTTGCAAAACAATATGCTTTGCTAGGGATGTATTCTCATTTTGTGGTGTTTTGGGTATATCCACTGGAGATCCCTGTTGACAGGCTACATCCTATTATTAACATAAAGGTTATCTTCCATGTAGTTAGAAGTCACCACCACTACATCTACTGTCATTTAGATTCAAAATCTTGGTCAGAATTCTTGTATATTCTTAATCCCTTCATCTAATCAGCCCTTAATAACTGGAAATCCCATACTCCATTCACAACTTTACATTCTAATTCCATGGGCCTCATTTTTCTTTGTGATTTCCTTCTCTTTTAATCCACTCTACACAATATCCTATCCTATATGATACACCAACTTTGTGTCCATCAAAACACCAAAAATATATGTGAGAGGTTAATGAACTTATGTCAAAATGAATCCTCTACAATGCCCCATCCCCCAGGTAACATGGTAAATTTCAGGAGTTGTCATGTACTTATGGTAGTATCCAGGGTTCTGAACAAGATAAATGCAATCAACGGTGCTTCAAATTTTTCTTTTTTAATTGACTGATCAAAGTGCCAGGTACTGTTCCAAGCCCTTTTCATACATTAACTCATTTAGTCTTCATAACAAGTCTATGAGAAAGCTACTGTCATCACCCCTATTTTACCAGTGAAGAAGCTGGGATATACAGAGGTTATGCCCCTTGCTCATAGTTACCTACTGGTAAGTACATGGGGCCAGGTTCAAACTAGGCAGGCTGGCTGCAGAGTTCATACCCATGGCCACTAAATATGCTGTCTCTTATTTATACTGTCCTTGTCCACTGTGTATGAGTGTCTCTGTGTATGCGTGCCTGCAAAAACTCTGCAAATCCTGCCTTAAACGGTTAATTTTTGAAGGACTGTATAAAGCAGAGGGGAAGAAGTAACAAGCAAGGATAAAGCTCAGGGCATATGTCTAACTGAAGAAATATAAGAACAGTAAAGATATTGACCAGTTGGAAAGGGTGCTACTCAAAGATAGCAGGTGGCATCATCCTGGTTTGGGGTCAAGAGGGTAAATTTCCTGAGAGAAGAGATGTTTATGCTAAAGCAAAAGGGGACTTCCCTAGTGTTCCAATGGCTAAGAATCTGTGCTCCCAATACAGAGAGCTCAGGTTCAATCCCTGGTCAGGGAACTAGATCTCACATGCTGCAACTAAGAGCTCACAGGCTGCAACTAAGACCTGGCTCAGCCAAATAAAAAAATAAACATTAAAAAAAAATACTAAAACAAAAGGATGAATAAAAGCTATCTGGGGGACAGAGGGCAGGCAGTGAGGTCGGGGTGGGGGGGGCGGTGGTCAGAGAAAGGAACTAACCCCTGAGATCATGAGGATGACCAGAGCACATCCTGAAAATTTTCTACGACAGCCTCACTATTCCTAACCATCACACTCCAAGCTGGTCAACTGGCTGAGATGACAAGGCTATGCCACAGCACTGCAGACCATATGTTCATCCTCTTCTCATGCAGGCCAGAAAACAACAGTGTTTTAAGGCACGGTTTCCTGAAGGCACATCCGAGAACTAAAACTGCTTCAGGGATGCCTGAAGCCATGCTGAAAGGGAACACCCAGAAGGCCCAAGTAAGCATGCTGTACTGAATTTACAATGCAGAAAACATTTGTAGTTCCTTGGACATTTGCATTGCTATAAAAATTATACTTTATGGGATAATTATTAATGGTTTGAAGAGACATAAACAGTACAAACGAAATATAGCTGATACTATGAAAATGTAAACCATGTAAATCAAAATCATAAAACAATTATTCAATACTCAGAGGCCTACTTAATATATACATATGAAATTTCTTACACACATATGCAATAAAAGCCCACAAAAACCATCACTCTAAAGTCATTCACTATACAAATATGAAAATAAATCTTTATCTTTAACCTCAGTTTTATCTTCAGCAAGAGGGTTGTGCAGTTTGGCTTTATGCAAATCACATTTAGTATTAAATAATCAAATGTCACATATGTCATAAAAAGCAGCAAGTGGAAAAAAATAAATTATGAAAATGTATGAGGCTAAAAGTTAACAGTGAAAAATGTCTCCATATTCAATGTTCTTTTCCATGATGAAACTAAAATATTATCCGATGTATCAGGATACATAAAAGAGTATAGCATAATTGTGATTTTAAAATCTCTCAAAGGAAAAATTGAGCCAAGATGAGTTACTTGCACAGAACTATGCAAATGTATTGAATTAAGCCTAAGTTAAAAACATTAGATACTTTTGTTTTTACCAAAAATATTATTTAAACTTGCGAACACCTTCATGAAATCAAATGTTGGTAATAATCTTGATTTCCATTGCAAGGCAACAGAAAGAGCTTTTGTTTAAACAAGATTGCTAACTGGAACTTTAAGTCTCTAATTTGGATTTTGTTGCAAAAATATTTATCCAGGTTCAAATAGCTAAAGATGACGGCTTTGTCTATCAGAGGTACCGTTGTAATCTAATCAGTTTGGGTAAGCTGGTGGTAAAACCCAGAAGCAAAGAACAAGATGATACTTCTATATCAAAGGTACATTCTTATATATAAATTTTAAGACAAATATTGACACTTTGCTACATGGAACTATTTTAATTCAACAAAAAGGGATGTTCTTAGATTACTTAGTACAATAAGTAAGAACTATGATTTCTGTTTTTCTCAGCAAGCTACTTGACCTGGCCCTATGAACCAAGGTAAATTCAAGTCTCTGTCTGGGAATTACTTGATTGGTTCAGGTCACTGAAAACCAAAACCTGAATACCAGGCCTCGGTGAGCCAGCCTGGGGTCAGGTGTTGACTCCTTCAGCTCTTAAAGACATTTTGGTAGGGAAGTCTGGGAGGCAGACTTCCAGCAAGCAGGACCCACCAGGCTGTGTGCAAGAGTAAGTCATCAGTCACCTCGGACAAAAGACTCCGACTTGCCTGTCCCTTAACCACAAAATCCCTTCAAAAGAGATGACTTTCCAAACCACACAGAACATTTTATTCACTGTTCATTATTTAAGAAAGAGAATGCAGGGAGAGTTAAGAAATTTGCATTATATTGGAGATTATGCTTCTAAACCGTGGAGAGATTCAAGCATGCATACTTTCATTTGGCAAGATGTTAAATCATTCTAAGTACTAGTGTATTTTTTCTCAGTCAGTTCAGTTCAGTTGCTCAGTCGTGTCCAGCTCTTTGCGACCCCATGGACTGCAGCATGCCAGGCCTCCCTGTCCATCACCAACTCCAAGAGTATACTCAAACTCATATCCGTTGAGTCAGTGATGCCATCCAACCATCTCATCCTTTGTTGCCCCCTTCTCCTCCTGCCCTCAATCTTTCCCAGCATCAGGGTCTTTTCCAATGAGTCAGCTCTTCACATCAGGTGGCCAAAGTATTGGAGTTTTAGCATCAACATCAGTCCTTCCAATGAATGTTCAGGACTGATTTCCCTTAGGATGGACTGGTTGGATCTCCTTGCAGTCCAAGGGACTCTCAAGAGTTTTCTCCAACACCACAGTTCAAAAGCATCAATTCTGCACTCAGCTTTCCTTATAGTCAAACTCTCATATCCATACATGACCACGGGAAAAACCACAACCTTGACTAGATGGAGCTTTGTTGGCAAAATAATGTCTCTACTTTTTTTTCAACATTATTATAATTTTAATGAAAAAGTTAAACCAGGGATCTCTAAATTTTGGGATCCTAGTATTAATCAACTACAAATAAGTATAAGCCCCTATCACCAATGACTGAGATGTTTCTTTCTAATGAATTGACCATTACCTTTCTAAGATCTGAAATGGCCAACAGACCATAGAAAGAGACTTCTTTAGGCTCCTGTTCGAAACCAACAGCTTCAGCAAACAGCTGGCCTTGATTCAGGGCCAATGTCTCTGCTTTTTAATATGCTCTCTAGGTTGGTCATAACTTTTCTCCCAAGGAGTAAGCGTCTTTTAATTTCATGGCTGCAGTCACCATCTGCAGTGATTTTGGAGCCCAGAAAAATAAAGTCTGCCACTTTTTCCACTGTTTCTCCATCTATTTGCCATGAAGTGATGGGGCCAGATGCCATGATCTTTGTTTTCTGAATGCTGAGCTTTAAGCCAACTTTTTCACTCTCCACTTTCACTTTCATCAAGAGGCTCTTTAGCTCTTCTTCACTTTCTGCCATAAGGGTGGTGTCATCTGCATATCTGAGGTTATTGATATTTCTCCCAGCAATCTTGATTCCAGCTTGTGCTTCTTCCAGCCCAGCGTTTCTCATGGTGTACTCTGCATATAAGTTAAGTAAGCAGGGTGACAATATACAGCCTTTTCCTATTTGAACCAGTCTGTTGTTCCATGTCCAGTTCTAACTGTTGCTTCCTGACCTGCATATAGGTTTCTCAAGAGGCAGGTCAGGTGGTCTGGTATTCCCATCTCTTTCAGACTTTTCCACAGTTTATTGTAATACACAGTCAAAGGCTTTGGCATTAATGAGATATAATTCACATACCATAATATTCACCATTTCAAGTACATAATTTAGTGGGTTTTAGTATATTCACAAAGTTGTACAATATTACCACAGTACAATTCCACAACATTTTCATCATCCTCCAAAGAAACTATACCCGTTAGTAGTCACTCTCTTTCTCCTTCACCAGCCCCTGGCAGTCACTTGCTGGTGTGTGCTTTTTAAGTGAAATGTGACAACTCTCCTGCACATTATATTTTCAGTAGTGTGTTGCTTTATCTGTTCTCATCAGAACTTTTAACACAGAATTCAAACCATGAACTTTATAAGTATTCTGAGATTTAAGAATACCCTCTTCTATACACAAACTTTTTCTCTTGCAAAAATATTTTCATTCTTTATACATGGAAAATAGATTTTTCTGTCTCCACTGGAGTTTAAAACATTACTATTTTTCCTCTCAATTAAATTTTGTTCTTGTATAAAAAGTGAGACGAATCAATGCTCCAATATTTAAAAATCATGAAGGACAAGAGTCCTTATTAACTGTGGCCGTCATGCTCTCCTTCCCACTGCTATGAGCTGAGAGGGTCCAGGTCTGAGAGGCCATGCTGCCTGCTTACAGGGGAGGAAAATGGATCTATGCGGGCTGGTGATCACAAGACTAGTTAACAGTGCAGCTAGGATGGTAACCCCCATTTCCTAGTTTTGCAGTATTGAATGCTGGAAGTAAATGTTATAGGTCATCTACAAAGTCAGCAATCTTCTATAGCTTTGATCTGAGCATATGATTTTTTTAACCACTTTAAAAACATTTACATGCCATCTGGTAAGATTTTGTAATGACAAGACAGGTATATTTAACCAGAGGGTCCAAACCATTCATTGAAACACAGAAAGAAAAAAAAAAAAAAAAGCCAAGGTTTGGAGGGACCCCAGAGCACTGCTCAGATTCCACACATGGTAACTCTGCACACGACAGTGTCCACGGGATGCACCCCTCTACATAAGAAGCACACAAGACACATTCATTCAGTTCTCTGAGAACAAAGGCTTCACAGGCCAAGGATGTTTGGGATTTTACCACTGCAACAGTTCTTATCTGGGTTGACTTTTTGGAACTGGTCCCACTTAGATTGGTAATTGTCATCCTCATTTTCATCATTTTTTTTTCTTCCCTGGAGAGAGAAAAACATAGAGAGAGAAAGATTACTGAGGTATAAAACTGAACCATAAACAGAGAAATAAAATAGAACTGCTGAGCACTTACTATGTGCTACCCAGACAGCATTCTAAATCCTCTGTAGGTCCTGACTTATTCCTTGTACCAACTATGCGATTTTGTTGTGACCCACATTATATGTGAGGAAACAAAAGGAAAAAAAGTGAAGAAATTTCCCTTGGGTCACAAAGCTGGAGAAGTGGCAGGGCTGGGATTCCAACCATGCAGGTGGGCTCCACTGCCTTCATTCTGAGCACCAGACTACACACTCATGCATGCATGCACACGCACACACACACACACATGCATAAATACATGTGTACACACTCACATGCACACACAGGCTACTCCTGCCCTCTCTTGTGGTTTCACATGATTTATATATAGTCTGCCACACACAGCTCACTCCTTAGAACTCTGGAACATGGCTCCCATTCCAAGCTAATGCTTATGATAAAACTCATTGCTTTATTACCATTTATGATCATGGAGATAACAGATGGTTAAAATCCAGGGGGATAAGTCTTCCTCTTGCCTCTTCCTAAATTTCTTGCAGAATTAACTGCTAGAGGCAATATTGCACCAAAAATATCCACAATCTTAAGGAAAAGAAGTCTCCTACCCCTGGGGATGCATGGGAAATACACACTCAGACAAGCTGAACTGTCTCTGGGTGAGGAGAATGTGACAGCTCGTCCCCAAGAGTTCCACCTCCCTGCAGTGTCTGGCACTTCCTATGAAGTGGTGAAGCTTGTGCCGCTCCCCCATGGCCAGTACCTACCTGCTCTGTGACTGCTCAGACCAGTAGAAAAGCGAGGAAAGGCTGTGCTGACACTTTCAAGCCAGGCATTAGTAAGGTCTAGAGACCTCCCTGGTGACCCAGTGGCCAAGACTCTGTGCTCCCAATGCAGGGGGCCTAGATTTGATCCCTGGTTAGGGAACTAGATCCTGCATACCACAACTAAGACCTGGCATAGCCAAATAAATAAATAAATGTTTTTTAAAAAGAGGTCTGGCTACTCTGAGCTGCAGTAAAAGCAGCCCAGGGATCTTCACTGGAGAGAAGCCAGCAGAGATGTCCCGAGGGCTGAGATGCACAGGGAGGAGCATCCTGGCAGCAGACAGCAAACTGCGTCTAAGTCCATGTTCTTCTGACTGCAGACACATGAGGGAGAGGAACTGTGCACACTCCAGTGAGATCCAGTCAACTCCAATAATTATAAAAACTCAAAAGTGGTGTTCTAGGCAACTACAGTTTGGGTGGTTTGTTACAGAGCAGTAGATGCTGGTTCCCAGAACAGTGACACTGTTGAAGGGGAATAGACTGTAATCCACAAATGTCATTAAAACGCTTCAGCAGCCACATCCAAAATGTAAACAGAAATAGGTCAGATTAATTTTATTAATATATTTTAACTCAGTATTGCAAAGATATGATAATATCTTCAGCATGTTACCAATAAAAATATCAATGAGGCATTTTACAATGTTTATACCATCTTCAAAAGCCAGTATTTATTTAATACATTCAGCACATCTCAGCTTGGATGAGCCACACTTCAGGCAGCCAATGGCTACTAAACTGGTCAGCATAGCCCAGGAAGGAGCGGATATGCACTAACCTCACTGCCCTGTGAGTAGGGAAAAAAGGAAAAACTAGTTCTTGCTCTTTAGAGTTCATAAACACAATGCTACAGATTTTCACATATTCCTTATTTAATACATTCAATGCACATCCACAAAATCCTGATGGGTAACAGACGAGCATCAGTCTACTTACTTCACAGATGAGGAAACAAAGACTCAGGAAAAGAAGGGAGTTGAACCTTCTTCACAGTTCAACCCATAAACCATGTCAGACTCAGTTCAGAATTTTAACCTCCAGAACTGCATGATAATACATTTTTATTGTTTAAACCACTAGGCCAATGGGGATTTGTTACAGTGACACAGAAAATTCACTCAACTTTCAAATGCAAAATAGCAACCATTTGGTCATTCAGCAAATGTCTGATTTATGCCAAGCTCTGAGACCCTCAACCAGTGAGCTTTGAGAGAGAGAGAGACAGCTGTCTTCTAAATAAATCATTAGCCGGTGCCTGAAAGAAAGTTGCTAACATACAAGCACAGCGTTTGCAGGAACACAAAAGGTGCACTACAGCCATGCTGGGGTAAGGGGAAGGCAGGCTTTGTGGAGATGGAGTTTCATGGAGACTTTGACAGTGGAGCAACCTCTTGATGGGATAGGAATTCACCTCCATTTAATGAGGGAGATCCTAGGTGTAGGAAACAGCACGCACGAGGCAAAGGTGCATAAAAGAAAGTGGCCATGACAGGAAGCTAAGTTTGCTGTGTCTATAGATTATCAGTTATTTGGGAAGCAAGATAAGAGGTGCAAACAAAGGTAGGTGATGCTGGGCTCTGAGGGACTATTTGCCACTTGCTAGGGAACTTGCACTCTCTGCTGTAGGTAGAACACCAATGTCGGGGTGCAAGAAAAAAGTACGAACTGGATTTTCACTTATAAAGATTACCCTGATTACAGGGTAAAGAATGAACTGATGTTGGAGAAACTCTGAGGCAGAAACTTAGGTGCCTCCTGAACTAACTGGGGTAGGAAATTCTCAGGCCTAAAGAAGAACAGAGAGAGAAGAGAAAACATGGACAGATTCAAGAAAGATTACGGAGAGGTCACTAAGTCAATAGGGACCCAGAACCCACTAAAGGTAGGTGATGGAGAAAGCCAGGAAGGAGTCAAGACTGATCTGGGTAACTATCTTTTAGTGATAATGTTGGTAGTTCCTGAGAAAGGGAATGTAGGATGAGGAATAATTTTAGAGAAAAATTAACACATTAGATTTTAGATATGTTGGGGGCAGTCATGCCTATGGAATTTCCATCTGTTGGTGGGTGGGAATGTGATCATGGAATTTTTTTAAAAGATGGAGATTAAAATACAGAAAAATACAGAAATTGGAAGTCATCAGCTAGACAAAATTCTAGAAACCATGAGGGTAGAAACAGTCAGAGAGAGCGAGAGTAAAGAGAAAGAGAGAACAGAATCTTCAGATTACAACATTAAAGACAAGCCAGAGGTTCAGGGTGGAAAAAAGTTCCAATTTTGCCACTTAGTATTAGGTTGGTGCAAAAGAAATTGTGGTTTTTCATTGTTGAACTTTGCTGTTTTGATATTGGAATACATTCTTAAATAAATGCAGCTCTGTTATACATCATTTTAATGTGCATTTCTCGCTTTATGTTTTTTACTAACGACTTCTTACTCACTGTTTATTTTATATTTATTTTAGACTATAGAAATTATGTTACACAAAAAGCAAATTCGAGGCATTTTCTTATTTGAGTTCAAAATGTGTCATAAAGCAGTGGAGACAACTTGCAACATTAACAATGCATTTTCCAGGAACTGCTAACATACAATGCAGTGGTGGTTCAAGAAGTTTTGCAAAGGAGTGGAGAGCCTTGAAGATGAGGAGCCCAGTGGCTGGCCATCGGAAGCTGACAACAAATTGAGAAGATCATCTAAGCTCATCCACTTACAATTGCACAAGAAGTTGCCAAAGAACTCAGTGTCAACCATTCTACAGTTGTTTGCCACCTGAAGCAAATTGGAAACGTGAAAAAGCTTGATAATTGGGTGCCTCATAAGCTGGCTGAAAATCAAAAATAAATTGTTTTGAAGTGTCATCTTTTCCTATTCTATGCAACAACAACAAAACCATTTCTCAATCGGATTGTGACATGCAACAAAAAGTGGATTTTATAATGACAACTGGTGACAACCAGCTCAGTGGTTGGACCAAGAAGAAACTCCAAAGCACTTCCCAAAGCCAAATTTGCACCCAAAAAAGGTCAAGGTCACTGTTTGGTACTCTGCTGCCTGTCTGATCGACAACAGCTTTCTGAATCCTGGCGAAACCACTACATCTGAGAAATATGCTGAGTAAATTGATAAGATGCACTGAAAACTGCAATGCCTGCACCCAGCATTGGTCAACAGAATGGGCCCACTTCTTCCCCATGACAACGTTCAACCACATGTCACACAATCAACACTTCAAAAATTGAACGAATTGGGCTATGAAGTTTTATCTCATTCACTATATTCACCTGACCTCTCACTAACCAACCGCCACTTCTTCAAGCATCTCAACAACTTTTTGCAGGAAAAACACTTCCACAACCAGCAGGAAGCAGAAAATGCCTTCCATGAGTTCACTGAATCCTGAAGCAGGGATCTTTACACTACAGGAATGCATGTGTGTTCATCCACTCAGTTGTGTCCTGACTCAGCAACCCCATGGACTGTAGCCCACCAGACTTCTCTGTCCATGGGATTTTCCAGGCAAGAATACTGGAGTATTCTTCCTCCTCCAGGGGATCTTCCCGACCCAGGGATCGAACCTGCATCTCTTGTGCCCCTTCTTTGTCAGGTGGATTCTTTACCATTGCACCACCTGGGAAACCCAAACTACAGGAATAAATAAACATTTCTCATTGGCAAAAAATGTGTTGCTTGTAATGGTTCCTATTTTGATTAATAAAGATGTCTTTGAACCTAGTTATAATGATTTAAACTTCACGGTCCAAAAGTAACCACGGTTACTTTTGTACAAACCTAAGGCAATGGCACCCCACTCCAGTACTCTTGCCTGGAAAATCCCATGGATGGAGGAGCCTGGTGGGCTGTAGTCCATGGGGTCGCTAAGAGTCGGACACGACTGAGCGACTTCACTTTCACTTTTCACTTTCATGCATTGGAGAAGGAAATGGCAACCCACTCCAGTGTTCTTGCCTGGAGAATCCCAGGGATGGGGAGCCTGGTGGGCTTCCATCTATGGGGTCGCACAGAGTTGGACACAACTGAAGTGACTTAGCAGCAGCAACAGCCGTGTCAGTTTGAGCAAGCTGATTAAGCAGTCTAATTTCCCATTTTCTTATGTACAGTGGGTATAATAATCACAGCATCCTCACAAGACATCCTCACATCTCTCCCTTAGGCCTCTATCAGCTACATATCGTATGACTGCCTGGTCATATAGTTTCTTTTTTCTCTAATGTTAAATTACATGGCCTATCTTATATACCTTGATGTACAGGGCTTTCATACCACCTACTCATAATAATGGAGACATTACTGAACCTGAATGCAAACATTAAGAGAGAAAAGTACCCATATTGTTCACCTGGCCTTCAGTTTCTTTAATCCACCAAAAATACGGACACATTCCACTTTAAGGAAATCAGGAAGACACAATTCTAAACATCTAAAGCGGGTTTAAGGCTGAGAAAATTAAATTACCTCACCAAAAAATACCATATGCTTAACAATTGCATTTTAAAAGACTCACTTTTATGGACAGATTTATACCCAGTAGGGTCAACAATCGGGGAAGGCAATGGCACCCCACCCCAGTACTCTTGCCTGGAAAATCCAATGGACGGAGGAGCCTGGTGGGCTGCAGTCCATGGGGTCACTAAGAGTCGGGCACGACTGAGTGACTTCACTTTCACTTTTCACTTTCATGCATTGGAGAAGGAAATGGCAACCCACTCCAGTATTCTTGCCTGGAGAATCCCAGGGATGGGGGAGCCCGGTGGGCTGCCGTCTGTGGGGTCGCACAGAGTCGGACACGACTGAGGCGACTTAGCAGCAGCAGCAGCAGGGTCAGCAATGGAGCTCCACTGATACCTCACCCAGATTTTTTTTTTCTTTTTTTCAAATTTCAGGTCATTGATCAATTTAATGCCTGTTGAACTTGAATTTACTGCAAAATATTGAATGTTTGTGGCTCCAGTGACAGCAAATGTACTTACAGTGGTTAGGATGAATGTCCTATTAGCCACACAGGAAACTGCATTTCAGGGAGAAACTTTTCCTGGGATTGAGAGGTTTTCCAGGAAAAAGCAGTGTTCAGGTTGTTAAGCAAACATGTATGGCTTTCATTCCAAAATGAATTCTGTTTCAGACAGTGTAAATCTTCAGCTCTTTTAGTTCAAGTTTTTTATGACATGCTGCTGCTGCTGCTGCTAAATCGCTTCAGTCGTGTCCGACTCTGTGCGACCCCAGAGACGGCAGCCCACCAGGCTCCCCCATCCCTGGGATTCTCCAGGCAAGAACACTGGAGTGGGTTGCCATTTCCTTCTCCTGTGACATGGTAGGAATTATCTTATGAGATCTTATGAGATCTAAATCAAGAATTTAACATGTTTTCCATTATACATAAAGTTCTAAAGGCTGTAAAACTTTTAAATGGTAAAGTTATCTGTGGAAACTATATTGTTTTCATTTAAGATTTGGGTACTTTGCAAGTAAATCTGATGCCACAATAATAAAGCAAATTAAAGTCTTTACATGACTATTTACTTTTAATTTTCATATTTAACACATTGTTAACATAACTTAGAGCCTCAAGTTAGGCCATAATACCATTACAACAATTTTTAAAACTCCTTGATAAGTGGTTCACAGGAACTCCTTATGTTACCAAAACACTTCTGCATAAGGTGTTTTAGGTAAAGAAATGTAAGCCTGGGTGGAAGCTACACTGTAAACAGTGTGGCTGCTGAGCTAACCCAGTTCACCCACAGGAGCAGGTGGGGGAAGGGCATAGACAGCCTCCAGCTCTCCTATCTTTATGATATAATAAAGAGGATTGATCCTGTACTCTGGGTATGACCATCGCAATCTGGAGTCATTTAGCTGTAATATGATTCCACAAGACAACTCAGTGTTAAATAGTGATTATGTTATTCAGTAGAGTCCAGGCTGTTAAACATACAGAAGCATACACCGTCAGAACTAGAAAGGGCCTTAGGCACCATCTTCTTCAGCCCCTTCCCTCACTGTACAGATTCAGTTCAGTTCAGTTCAGTCGCTCAGTCGTGTCCGACTCTTTGCGATCCCATGAATCGCAGCACGCCAGGCCTCCCTGTCCATCACTAACTCCCAGAGTTCACTCAAACTCACATCCATCGAGTCGGTGATGCCATCCAGCCATCTCATCCTCTGTCATCCCCTTTTCCTCCTACCCCCAATCCCTCCAAGCATCAGAGTCTTTTCCAGTGAGTTCTCTTCACATGAGATGGCCAAAGTTTAGAGATACCTAAAAAAGACTAAGAGACTTAGTCAAAATTGCACAGGTGTTCAGGGTAGACTTAAGACTGGACTTTGAACCTCCTGACACCACACTCCTCCAATGTGCTGGGCAGAAGCCAAGAGCCACACAGAGGGCCTGACCTGAAGCATCTTTTCCTGCTCAGTAGGGCCAGCAATTCAGCAATCCCTGTTTGAGGCCACGGTAGCACTGAGCCCCTTATTCTACTAAAGTTAAGATTCTTATGAAACCAGAATCTCAGAAATAATCAGGGGAAGAACTACATGCCTAAAGTTACGTTTTTGCTTTGTCAGCAACGAAAGATCATTATGCACGGATGTGAGAGTTGGACCGTAAATAAGGCTGAGTGACAAAGAAGCAATGCTTTCAATTTGTGGTGCTGGATAAGACTCTTGAGAGTCCCTTGGACTGCAAGGAGATCAAACCAGTCAATCCTAAAGGAAATCAACCCTGAATATTTGATGGAAGGACTGATTCTCAAGTTCCAATACTTTGGCCACCTGATAGGAAGAGCTGCCTCACTGGAAAAGACCCTGATGCTGGGAAAGATTGAGGGCAGGAGAAGGGGCTGGAAGAGGATGAGATGGTTAGACAGTACCACTGACTCAATGGACATAATTTGAGCAAACTCTGGGAGATAGTGAAGGACAGAGGAGCCTGGAGTGCTGCAGTCCATGAGGTCACAAAGAGTCGGACACAACTTAGCAACTGAACAAAAACAAAAAGATCATTAGTCTAGATTTTGTTAATGCACATTGTTTTAATATTTAATTCTTTTAGACCAGCAAAGACTCATCTTTTCATTTGTGACAGAAAACTGTACAGAAGAAGTAAATTCAACATAAAACATTGTTATTTCTTAAGAATACTGCAAGGATTAAAGTACAGTTAAATCCAAATTCCTCAATGATGCAATTTTCATTCTAATCCATATCCTAAAACATTATTTATTATTAACGCCATTGCCTTAGCTTAATAATCACCTGAGTAATAATTTAAACAAAGTGCTTCCAACTGGCATGATATAAAATTTGCTTTATTCAGTTTTTCCCCCCTTTACCTTGGAAAATGTCGTAATAGACAGTTATATTCATAATAGTCTCTTGTGTTTAAAATCCAGCTCCTGGAATTGATTCATACACATCAACTATTCGCTTTGTGATGACATTTGCAGAAATGTCAACGATTTCTCAGATGCACCTGCTTTGTTTGGCAGCAAAGGTATTATATTTTGCCAAAGTTCACAGTGAACAAGCAGCACTACCAGTTTTTATAAAAACTACATTTAACTGTTTCTCCAACTACTACTGAAAGACTAGACAGTGTTTTCTGATGCAGACTCATGTTAGGGTCAAGAATCTTGGCACATGCAACAGCTAAGTGAAAATTCTATCTTGCATCCAGTTTTCCAAATATAAGGCAAAACTCTACCAAACTTCCACTATATTCAAACCATCTTTTAGGCTGTTTTACAAAATAATGCCCCACAGATCTATAAATACACATACACACACACACACACACACACACACACACACACACACACACACCATTAAGTGAAGGCTTTGATTAGGTTTCCTGGAATGTTAGCTTTTAAAACTAATAAAAGAAAATAAAAATATTCCCCTGTTGAGTTTGGTAAAACAAATAATTAAGAAACTGGATTCATTTTTTTACTTAAAAACAAAAAAAAAGGTTTGAGCCTAGTTATTCCAGGAACAACTCCTAACTAGATTTTTATTTGTATCCAAAAAAAAAAAAACAAAAAAAACCCTATAGTACAAAATTTCGTGATTTATGCTTCTTACTTCCAAGAGTCACCCAGGCTACCAAGTGTTCTCTACCAATAATTTTAGAGAGAAAAATGATAGCTTAAGGTAAGCACTCAGTAATTAAATGTGCTTCAAAAGTACATCTTCTCTTGGCCAGAAGCTAACACACTTCCCCCTTCACCCTATCATCCCTATCATCGTTTCCTACCAAGATTCAGCAGCCTATGTCACTGCTGTCTGGTCCACCATATTTCAACCTCCCCCAGGGGTTATGCACATGATCATCCATCGTACTACTCTCCTGCTTCAAACCCTTTAATGCTTCCCCCATCCTGCTCATGTTGAAATGCTTACCCAGCTGATAAGGCCTCACTTGTATGTGGCCCCAGCCAACCTTCCACTTTTATCTGCCACCTCTCCTCCTCACTCACAAGGCTCAAGTTACCCTGGCTGTTCCCCTGTCTCCCCAGTGCTCCAAATTCCCTGCCACCTCAGGACCTTTGTACCTGCTGTCCCCACTATCTAGGTTATTCCCTGCCCCCATTGACCCCCTTTACCAGGCTTTTACCTACCTTCTAGATGTTTAGGTAATCCTCTCTTGAAGTTCAGTGTTTTCTAACTCTGAAAAGTTGATAGTAGGTTTTCCTATTATTAAACCTCTTGACTTACGTATTTTCCCAGCACAACTCTAACTGAAAAAGTTATTTATGTGTGTTTTTGTTGAATAAGCTGGAGACAATTTCCCTTAGGAAAGGAGAACTGGGTGTGCTGTGGGGCTGGGTGTGGCTACACAGTCCAGTGTGGGAGATGAGGAGAGTGTGGTAGGCGCTCTGGAGCAGGGAAAGAGGGAAGAACCAGGTAACAGGGAGAGACTACTATGAAACCTCTACCCATGAGCCCCCAAATCCATAGAGAACCTTAAATGAATGTATTTCTAGTAGAATGGGTAGTGCTGCTGCTAAGTTTCATAATCAATATATTATGGGGTAAAATAGAGACTCCCTTTGAAGATACAAGAGGGTGGAGGCCAAGAGATGCATAATCAACAACCAAATCTGAAAAATTGTGGTTAGGGAATAAAACTGGCATGTAGCCAGGAATTACAAGACCTCTAGGGGGGACATGTGCATTATGTGAGTTTAACATCTATCTGCCCCTGAGAGCAAACCATGTGAGGGCAAGGACAGTCTGCTTTATTCTTTACCCTCTGCTCAGCTCACACTGAAGTGCTTTTCATGTGGTGGATACAATTAAATATGTGCTGAATGAATCTGTTCTGTATTTCATTGCCTAGTTTTTTATTTTTATTATATCAGGTTCACAGTTCTAAAGCTTAAAACAAGGAATAATTCCAACTTAAAATAGTGAACTCAGAACTTCCTTTTAAAGTTCATGTGTATATACTACAAAGCAGTCTTTTCATGGTGGCAAGGACGGACATCAATGATCACATCAGGTCAGACTGCTATATTATGAACTTCTTATTTGACCCATCTGGTTCCTTGTTCAGGTTGTTGTTCAGTTGCTCAGTCATGTCCAACTCTTTGTGACCCCATGGACTGCGGCACACGAGGCTTCCCTGTCCTTCACCATCTCCCAGAGTTTGCTCAAACTCATGTCCACTGAGTCGGCAATGCCATCCAACCATCTCATCTTCTGTTGTCCCCTTCTCCTCCTGCCTTCAATCTTTCCCAGCATCAGGGTCTTTTCCAATGAGTTGGCTCTTCAATCAGGTGGCCAAAGTATTGGAGCTTCAGCTTCAGCATCAGTCTTTCCAATCAATATTCAGGGTTGATTTCTTTTAGGATTGACTGGTTTGATCTTGCTGTCCAAGGGACTCTGAAGAGTCTTCTCCAGCACCATAATTTGAAAGCCTCAATTCTTCAGCACTCAGTCTTCTTTATGGTCCAGCTCTCACACCTGTACATGACTACTATGGTTTATAGCTTTGACTATACATACCTTCGGAGAAGGCAATGACACCCCACTCTAATACTCTTGCCTGGAAAATCCCATGGATGGAGGAACCTGGTAGGCTGCAGTCCATGAGGTCACTGAGTCGGACACAACTGAGCGACTTCACTTTCACTTTTCACTCTCATGCACTGGAGAAGGAAATGGCAACCCACTCCAGTGTTCTTGCCTGGAGAATCCCAGGGACGGGGGAGCCTGGTGGGAGGCCGTCTATGGGGTCGCACAGAGTCGAACATGACTGAAGTGACTTAGCAGCAGCAGCAGCAGCAGCAGCAGCATACATACCTTGTTCAGGTAGGACAAGTCATGAGACCCACATAGCATTCTGACACAGTGCCAAAACAATAACAAAAGAATAAACACTGCTCACAGTAATAATGGGGACAGAAATGGTATTCAACTTCAATACAACACATAACCAAAAATAATACTATTCCAACTGAGTACGAATCCTGGAGAAAAGAACAATTTTTCCAACTCTCTTCACCTCTTCACCAAGGTGACACACTGCACCAGAGATCTTGGCACAGATCCTGGCACAGAGATCTTCCAGAATCAAACCCATCTTTTCCAAATAGAATATCCATTATTTTTCCTTTACCTGGATTCCAGGACAAGAAAAGAATTTCAGAAACAGGAAGAGTAAGGAGGAAGATGGAATAATTTTGCCTCCTCTTTGTCATTGATACTCAGCAGGTGGAAAAGCTCATGTGATGGTTTTATCTCTACAAGGGATTTAATTTTTGGTGCAATTACTTACCTTCACGGGGCAGAAGGGGGCCACTGGGAGTACTGCCTGTATAAGGACAAAAGACCCAACAAACAGAGTGGAGGTTTGTCAAACAACCTCTTCAGCAAAGTTAGACAACAGTGAAAGACCCCTTCCAGTTTGGACCCACTCTCTCTCTTATCACAGCCAGTTTTCCTCCAAGGTATCCTGGGACACATTTTTGTCCCTTTGCTTCAGCAGCATCATGAAGATCAGCCTTGTTTCATGTCAACACAGAGGAATGCTCTCACGGGCTACCTCTTACCTCAAAGAGAAGAAAAAAACTGTGCACATGTCCAACATTTCATAAGTTACCAGGATGATGATGACAACAGCTACCATTTCCAAAAGCCCCTTATGTGCCACATGATTTATAGACAATATCTTCAAACCTCAAACTATCTATAAAAGGAGCCAAACTTTTTCCCACTGCCACGTGAGGAGTTAAATAAGACCTTGTAAGGCCAGGACCAGGGTCTAAATTGACTCTATCACCCCTGCCACTGCACAAACAATACAAACTCAAGAGGCATGACCACAAAATTTTATTTGGCTGTGGCACCCACATAATTTTGAACAATTTCCACTCCAGACAGTGGTGATTATGAGTCAACTTCATTATTCCAGATACAAAACACACAAGAATTCCCTTAGCTATGATGGGGCAAAATTGGAGTTTGAAATTTCCACACTTGCTCTTATCTGGTTTATAACAAAAGCAAAATACAAAGGCCCTAAAGGTCAACTTTCTCCTTGTGAGGAGTCAATGAGCAATCATTCAAAGCTACAGATTCTCAGGATAATGCTCCCAAATCAGCACAGCACTCCATGCCTCAGCCCTGGCATGCACAGAGGAGCTGGGAGCACAGTGGAAGATGTGAGAGGCAGAGTTAAGCTGGAGACCCCGCCCCTCCCACCACCTCGCTGCTCACTGGTTGTGTGAAATCAGGCAGGTGTCTTCCTGTTTCTGCCTCCATTTCCCTACGTGTTAATTTAAGGAGTCAGTAAGGGCACATTCCCCGCTCAGCAAGCGGGATGAGAACAGAGGACAACTTTAGAAAAATAGGTTTCTGGTGTCTGAACAAGAGAGGCAGCAGTCCTGACTGAAATGTGGGGAATGACTCTTTGTGGTGCCGGAAGGCATCCAAGTGCTCATCTACTCCGGTGCCACACCTGAGACAGCATCAAAAAATAAGCCTCAAAAGCAATGAAACTATATTCGACTTCCTTTCTCTTCAGACCATTTTCCTTCAATGGTAGGCACCAGAGCGAAGTAAAAGCAAAGGGGAGAAGGAAGTGAATGGCCTCCCCCAAAACTAGATCCCCTACCCGTTAATGTTTTAAGTAATTGCATTTGGTGGGGAACCACTCAGGATCCAAGGAGGCATCACATGGAAGCCATGAGTCGAACATTTACTTAAGTGAGCCAAAAGTCTGAGCGTCTAAGTGACTTCCCACAGGCATACAGGTAAAACAAATACTGGCACCTTCTCCAATTCCTGACTCAAATATCACCTTCTGGTGCAGCTACCCTGATCACACTATCTGTAGCCCACTGCCTCACTATGAGGCCTATCACCTTTCCCTCTTTCTGTTTTTATAACATTTATCACTTTCTATCATCCTATTTATTTTACTTATGTTTGCCCTGTGCTATGTCTCCCACACTGGAGCATAAGCTCCATAAGGGTAGGGCTCCTTGTTTTGTTAGTGGATATACTGCAAGCTGGTGACTGCAGCCATGAAATTAAAAGACGCTTACTCCTTGGAAAGAAAGTTATGACCAACCCAGATAGTATATTGAAAAGCAGAGGCATTACTTTGCCAACAAAGGTCCGTCTAGTCAAGGCTATGGTTTTTCCAGCGGTCATGTATGAATGTGAGAGTTGGACAGTGAGGAAAGCTGAGCGCTGAAGAATTGATGCTTTAGAACTGTGGTGTTGGAGAAAACTCTTGAGAGTCCCTTGGACTGCAAGGAGATCCAACCAGTCCACTCTAAGGGAGATCAGTCCTGGGTGTCCATTGGAAGGACTGATGCTGAAGCTGAAACTCCAGTACTTTGGCCACCTCATGCGAAGAGTTGACTCATTGGAAAAGACTCTGATGCTGGGAGGGATTTGGGGGCAGGAGGAGAAGGGGATGACAGAGGATGAGATGGCTGGATGGCATCACTGACTCGATGGACGTGAGTCTGAGTGAACTCCAGGAGTTGGTGATGGACAGGGAGGCCTGGCGTGCTGCGATTCATGGGGTCACAAAGAGCTGGACACGACTGAGCAACTGAAGTGAACTGACCTGACTGATACTGCAAGCACTAGCCCAGTACATGCACAAAGCAGGCATCCCCAAAATATTTTTGAAGATGTAAAAGTCAGAAAGATATCTCACATAAATATTCAAACAATAAATTATTCATGACAGGTAAGTAAATGGCCTTACTTTTATTGTAAGATTTTATAACTTGGTGGTTTTCAATCAAAGTATATTAATTATTAATTCAGATGGTCCATTCACCACTGACATTCGACAGCTGCTCAATCCTCTGGCCTATCCCAACAATCTCACCATGAGTTTCTACCCACTTACAGTGACCATATAAATCATCCCAGTACAACTGCCTCAAATCAGAAAATTTAAGCCATGGCAAAGTTTCATCGTGATTAGTGAAAGTCAAATGCCAAGTGGCATCTAATTTTTTCTCCATAACAAATTCAAGAATTCATCTTGAATACAGTTTTCTTCCTTTTCAGACCATATGAAAGGTAATACAATTAGCTAAACAGGTCACTTATCACATGTAGATGCTTATTTAGCAAATTATGGCAGTGGGGCCCCTGGCACAGGCCACGACACCTGGTCACTCAGGGCTATCTCAACCCAGGGGCTGACCCTGTCGTCTGTGCCTCCTTTCCTTGAATATAATCTAAAGTCTTAAAATGAAGACCAAGTCCAACAGTTTCAGCAATAAAAGTTTTGCTATAAAGCTGATATATCTGTGGGTATGAGTGAGCAAGAGTTATCCATTCTCACAGGGTTCTCTGAACTCACTGGTCTATCCCAGGAAGGTCTTCTGTCCCCTGGGGCAGATCCCTCTCAGCTACACACTAACTACCTTGGAGATCCTTTCTTGATAGCAAAATTTGTTCCTTCCTTAGCCTTCTGCATACTCGTGTTTAATCAAAGGAGCAACCAGTATTTATTGAATTAGGAGGTCAAATTCCCCCTTCCACCCCCAACCTCTTAATAAACAAACACCAGCATCATATACTTTCTATGCCTCGGGTTTCTCATAAAAAGAGAGAATAGTATTATATTTCCTACTTTCTTTCTCATACAGGTTACAGAGAAGAGCACAACATGTAGAAAATTTTGTGAAATAAGATACAATATAAAAGTCAACACACTTTCATTATATTTACAATCATTTTAAGTCATATTTCAGTTGAACAACATGCATTATTATTGCCTGAATCTTATCGTTAATTTCAACCAGTCTTTGCTTTCCTTTTTTTTTTTTTTTTTAAATTGGCCATATCTCAGCATGTGGGATCTTAGTTCCCGGACCAGGGATTGAACCAGCGCCCCCTGCAGTGGAAGCACAGTCTTAACCACTGGACTGCCAGGTAAGTCCCTGAACCAGTCATTTCTTACTTCTTTAGTTAAAAAGAATACACATTCCAGTGTTTCACAGGGTACGAAACAGGACCAACTGAAGAATCTAGAGGCTAGCTTGAGATCAGATAGCAATCAATTCTCCGTTCAGCCACCTCTTCACTTAATGCCTGTTAAAAAATTACAGACAACAGACTTACTTGCAAAACTGTATTAGCCATGGGTTTTGTTTTTTTCCCAAGAGAGTATGATGAACCATGGCTTGAAATGTACTTTTATAGTGATTAATGACAGTTGGTAGCACACTAACTATGGTCAAAATCATTTCCTACTTTAAAAAATTATTTACCATGAAACCAAAAGATACGAAACCCTCTCAGATGAAAGACACCATCTTACTAGAGCAAAAGAAAGCACAGATAGTTACCCACATAAGCTAAAGATACCAAAGGTATTTCAGTGGTACCTTGGGATGTTTAAATCACCCAAACCACTACCTGAAAGAATAAGGTTGAAAACATGGCTCTTATGGAATCTGGACCTGGCACAAGCTCACACTCAGATGGTGTTCCATCTATGCTTCCAGCACATGTGGAAGCCCCTATTACACCTCCAATCACACTCCACACTCAGCTCCACTGCCCCCTTGTTTGTGAGAGGTGCTGCTCCTTCTTGGGCTGCCTGAATTTTTGCTTACTGCCAATGGGATTCTGATTTTATCTATAAGAAAATGAAGAAGTTATTTTTTTTCCCCCAGAAGCTCACTTTAGTAGTGTCCTTGGCTCTGTGGGAACTTGCCCAGCTACTAAGGCAGAGATCAATATTGCCAGATGCCACTGGGAACCCCCCTTCTCACACCCAGTTCTTTTTGATAGCCTGGATCAGTGGCTTGTAATCAAGTTCATTTTGACAAAGGAAAAAAATAGCATTCTCCAGGACAGCCTGTAACTCTCCATTGTAACTTTTTTGCTTCTCTGTTTGATTTCTCACCTCAGTCATTCTTGTGCATTAAGAGAGATTTTCTCACACATAACATCATACAGCAGCAAAACACCATCTGCACTTCTGAAGTAAGACTTGGCAATACTTATGAATCTGGAAAACAGAAAATCTCATTATGTAACAGTTCTAATCAATCAGTTTGGTGCTGCCTCATTCTTCATCTCTTTAATGCTCACTTTTTTCTCATCTTCTAAAATAAGCCCTGATTGAGAAGAATCTAATGGCAGCCTATTACTGTGATAAAGCCATCCCCAAGGCAGAGTAACCTGGTGAAAGGGAACAGGATAAGAATCTGGGCTACTGGTTTAGAAGAGCCATCATTCTCTCCACCAAATAATTCCAAGAATATCTACAAACCCCAAAGCATAACTAGAACAAGGCTGAAAGCACAATTTTTTAAAAAAGTTTCAGCCTCAGCAACAAGCTGGAGAAGGCAGTGGCACCCCCACTCCAGTACTCTTGCCTGTAAAATCCCATGTATGGAGAAGCCTGGTAGGCTGCAGTCCCTGGGGTCGCTAAGAGTCAGACACGACTGAGTGACTTCCCTTTCACTTTTCACTTTCATGCATTGGAGAAGGAAATAGCAACCCACTCCAGTGTTCTTGTCTGGAGAATCCCAGCGATGGAGGAGCCTGGTGGGTGGCCATCTATGGGGTCACACAGAGTCAGACACAACTGAAGCAACTTAGCAGCAGCAGCAGCAACAAGCTACCAGATCCCGCATGTGGGACACAGAGAAAAATGGAATGAGATGCACATCAGAGACAGATTATTTAGGGGGTGGTGGGTAGGCAGTATTGTGGATGGGGGAAGAACTAACCATGTGAAAAACCACAGGGCACATGCACAGAGTATGGGATGGGGTGGGGGGTGGTGGCGGGCCTCACCAGTGGAAGGGCATATCTCCACCCACATTTCCTAACTCTAAACCCAGTGCAGCACTTCACAGGATCTTAAACAGGGCCATGTCAACCACATGTTTTTTTTTTTAATTGGAGGATAATTGCTTTACAATGTTGTGTTAGTTTCTGCCATACAACAATGTGAACCAGCCACAAGTGTGTGTGTGTGTGTGTGTGTGTGTGTGTGTGTGTATATGTCCCCTCCCTTTCAAACCTCCCTCCCACCCATCATTCCACCCCTTCTGTGTTGTCACAGAGCATGACATTAAGCTCCCTGCATCATATAGCAAATTTCTACTGGCTATCTGTTTTACATATGGTAATGTTTATGTTTCAATGCTACTTTCTCAATCTGTCCTACCCTCTCCTTCCCCCACTGTGTCCACAAGTCTTTACTCTATGTCTGCATCCCTATTACTGCCCTGCAAATTGATTCATCAGTGCCACTTTTCTAGATCCCATATATATGTGGTAATACACAATATTTGTTCTTCTCTGACTTATTTTACTCTGTATAATAGGCATTAGGTTCATTCACCTCACTAAAACTGACTCCAATTCGTTCCTTTCTGTGGCTGAGTAATAGTCCATTGTGTATACGTGTACCATGATTTCTTTATCCATTCATCTGTTAATGAACATATAGATGGCTTCCATGTCCTGCTGCTGCTGCTGCTAAGTCGCTTCAGTCGTGTCCGACTCTGTGCGGCCCCACAGACGGCAGCCCACCAGGCTCCCCCGTCCCTGGGATTCTCCAGGCAAGAACACTGGAGTGGGTTGCCATTTCCTTCTCCAATGCATGAAAGTGAAAAGTGAAAGGGAAGTCACTCAGTCGTGTCCGACTCTGTGCGACCCCATGGACTGCAGCCTACCAGGCTCTTCCGTCCATGGGATTTTCCAGGCAAGAGTACTGGAATGGGGTGCCATTGACTATTGTAAATAGTGCTACAAAAAACATTGGGGTACATGTGTCTTTTAGAATTGCGGTTTTCTCCAGAAGGCAGTGGCACCCCACTCCAGTACTCTTGCCTGGAAAATCCCATGGATGGAGGAGCCTGGTGGGCTGCAGTCCATGGGGTTGCTAAGAGTCGGACACAACTGAAGCAACTTAGCAGCAGCAGCAGCAGCAGCAGCAGGGTATATGCCCAGTAGTGGGACTGCTGAGTCACATGATGGTTTTATTCCTAGAGTTTTTAAGGAATCTCCATATTGTTCTCCATCATGGCTGCATTGATTACCTATTCCCACCAATAGCACAAGAGGTCCCTTTGTTCCACACCCTCTCCAGCATCCACTCCAACATTTATTGTTTGTAGATTTTTTGATGATAGCCATTCTGACCACTGGTGAGGTGATACCTCATTACAATTCTGATTTGCATTTCTCTAATAATGAGCAGTGTTGAACATCTTTTCATGTGTTTATCGGCCATCTGTATTTTTTCTTTAAAGAGTTGTCTGTTTAGGTCTTCTGCCCGTTTTTTAATTGGGCTGTTAGTTTTTTTGATATAGAGCTGCATGAGCTGCTTGTATATTTTGGAGATTAATCCTTTATCACTTGCTTCATTTGAAATTCTTTTCTTTCATTCTGAGAGTTCTTTTTTATCTTGTTTAGTTTCCTCTGCTGTGCAAATCTTTTAAGTTCAATTAGGTCCCATTTCTTTATTTTTATTTTCATTATTCTAGGAGGTAGGTCAAAAAGGATCTTGCTGAAATTCATGTCAAAGAGTGTTCTGCCTATGCTTTCCTCTAAGAGTTTTATAGTTTCTGGCCTTACATTGGGTCTTTAACCCATTTTCAGTTTTTTGTGTGTATGGTGTTAGGAAGTATCCTAATTTCAGTCTTTTACACGTAGCTGTCCAGTTTTCCCAGCACCACTTATTGAAGAGACTGTTTTTTATCCATAGTGTGTTCTTGCCTCCTTTGTCAAAGATAAGGTGCCCATAGGTTCATGGTCAACCACATACATTTTTTAAATGGTTTGTCTGTCTCAACAGAACTCAAAGCATCTTGCCTCTCCTGCCCAGCAGTATCCCAGCATTGCAATATGGTTCCTCTATAATGAGAGTTTTCATTTGGAAATCAATTTCTAAAAAAATATTCCATTGGTTTTTACTTTCAAGCTCTCTTTGGATTAGACAAGGGCCAACAAGTCAAAGTTCAGCGAAGTAGAGAGGAATGAACCTGGCATTCAAGAAGAGTGACCTTCACAAACTATATGTCAGAATGTCAGATCACACATGTGCACACAGACACACATCCGCAGGCTGGCTGACTTAGGGAAGGAGTTAATCTACAGATAAAAGGAAAATCCATGTTCTATTTGTCCATGTAGTTAGATGGATTCAGTTATATCTGTGTGTGTACATGCACATAAACATGTCTATGTGTATACATATAAATGTATATATGCAAGAATATTCTATGCATATATGTACATGTATATGATACATATATATGCCATGCTCTCTAGCAACTGAACCAGTATCTTTTCATTAATTAAATTGAAATGAAATTTCAACTTTGGTATCTTCAAGAATATAACAGGGAACCACAAATATACAAAAATACCCATTGTGAAGATGGTAATCAATCTGTTCTAACATTTCTGGTTATCAAAATAAGGACTCTTTAGATGAGAAAAAATAAATGATAATGCATATTTTCAACTCCTTTTTCAGATTATGCAAATTTGGGAAGTCAAGACAGTACTTTTTCCTTGTTTTGAGAGGTATTACTCATATATCCCATTGTGAAGAAAGGGAAGGAAAATGCAGCTACAATTTTGACCATAATGGCAAACTGGGCATCAGTAAGATCACGTTACCAACAAAAGATGACACCTGATCACAAAGTCTTTCCTTAGGCACCCTGCGTAAAACTGTACCTCTCCCAAACTTTATTTTTTTAATTTGCTTTTCATCCAATTCCCTCTTTGGGGATGTAAGCTCCTTTCAGACTAGGATTTAGTCAACTTTGTTTATTGTGCATCCACAGTCCTGCAACAGCACATGACTCACAGGAAGACTCAGGAAGTGCTGCTGCATAAATGAATCTGTCATCTCTGGCTCCAAATTTGGTTTGGTTGATCTCACTGGGTAAATATATATCTAAGTTATTTGTCAGTCTTCCTTTCCCAAATTTAGGCCTTAGCCAGAACAGAGGAGGACTACTCTATACACAAGGACACATACGCCCCTGCTTATATACACATGTATTATACCAAGAGAAAAAGCAAGACCTGTGTATGCGTGCATGCTGTGCTTAGTCCCTGGGTCGTGTCCAACTCTTTGTGACCCTGTTGGACTGCAGCCCACCAGGCTTCTCTGTCCATGAGATTCTCCAGGCAAGAATACTGGAGTGGGTTGCCATGCCCTCCTCCAGGGGATCTTTCCAACCCAGGGATTGAACCCAGGTCTCCTGCATTGCAGGTGGATTCTTTACCATCTAAGCCACCAGGGAAGCCCATGTATCATAAAGAAAGAGCGAGACCTATGTATGTGTGTATATAATCCCTAAAGAAAATAGAATCAAGCTAAAGAAAGTTTTCTTCCCATTATTCACTGAAAAAGGAACTGTACCCAGGGTGGCACCTATATTTCCTCAAAGTCATCCTTGCAAAGTCTCATGAGGAAACTTGGCTTCCCCACTGCAGCAGCCCCAGCCAGCACAATCTTGTGAGGCTTCTGTGAACCACAGGATTTGTGGTTATCATCCACCACCCATTTAGGGAAAGAAAGCCACCATCGATGACAAACGTAGTGTCAGCTTTCTTCCTAGTAAGTTATATGGCTCGAAAATTAAGTGTTCATGAATACAAGTGCCTGCAAAACCAACTATCTGTGATGAAAGACATAAGATGAGCTTTCATGAGGAGCTAACAATGCTGTCTTCACTGGCAGATCCCAGGCTTCCAACCCGGGATGGAAGCTGCACCTTCTGAGCCATACATATCTTCATCCCTTATATTCAGGAAGCTTTTTTTAAAAATTTTTAGTCAGCTATTATAAAACAGTCTTTCATTACACATATATATCACAAAGTAAAAAGAAGAAATATATGTACCTGAATCTACAGTCAATGATGTTATGGAACAAAATAGCCCCAAAAGGAAACCTGTGAGTTTTTCCTAACTTAGTAGAGAAAAACACTCTCCTGTGTTTCATATGTATAACCTTTAAAACAATGCCCATGACAGATAAAGGTCAAACAGGATGATACATGTTTTTCTACTGAAGATAGAGCCTAGGTGAGCAGTGATTTAAGGGCTTATGTCTGTGTCTCAAAATTGCCTTCAAAACTCTCCTGCAAACCCTGTGATCTCTGGAATCCCCTCTGGTGCTGGTACTCCACCTCTGAGTCCTACTCATTGCAGTCTCTCAGGGTAGACAGGCTACTGTCAAAGCAGTTTTTGGGCAGGGTGTCAACGTCACAATTCATCCTCTGCATGGGATCCCAGAGGGCCAGAGAGCCACAGTCCTCACCCATGCAGGGAGACAGGATGACCAGGTGACAAAGGAGAGGACCTTTGTACCTAAAGGCTGGCAATGTTCAAGACAACACAGCAGTGAAATCAGACAGCAAGGGAATCAAGAAGACTGACATTTTCATTCTTGCCAAGAGACACAGTGTATTCCATGATTAAGCATCAGGGGAAATAAAACGCTCAGAGCAATATCAGTTCATTCCATGCAACAATCAATTAAGATAAAGACATTTAAATCAAACAATTAATAAAATAAACTTTTTTTTTTAAATTACCTTCTTTATTTCCTGATACAAAATGAATTAGAATGCCCAGGGCATAAATGCAATCTCAAATTGTGTTAAGGAAAAGGCACACAGAACATATGAACCTTTCTACTCTGATGTGATCAGACCATATTCTGAACAGCTATCCATTTCTGGATATTATTTCTACTGAGAAGGGATGCCGAGAACCTGGATAAGAAACTCAACTGATGACATGACACTTAAAACCCTCAGGTCAGTGCGCTGAGTTTAAATTGTAATGGTTTCTCTCTCCAAATACCTGAAGAACTGACACAGAAAGAATATACTGCCTCAGGTTGCACAAGACAAAATAAGGGTCAACTTAACTTTTCTGGGAGTCACATCTCTAATCAACATAGTAAGAATAGCAGGCAATTAGAAATGTGGCTCTGGAATGGTTTGACATCTGAGATGAGTTTTCTGCCACTAAGTGGTGACGTGTGGAAGACTCCTAAGGAAGAGACTTAACAGGGAGGTGCCTCACACAAAGGCTGGAACTCCTGACTTCTAGAGTTGGGAAATTCTAACATTTTGTAAGTGAGAGAGAAGTTAACATCAAGGAGGAGAATAAAAGAATCAAAGAAACTGCATTTTTAAATTTACTTTGGCTTTTCCATTTGATTCCTATAATTAAGTTTATATTGAAATAAAAACAATGGCTACAACTTATTTAGTCCCCACTGCACACTGGGCACCATCCTAATCACCTGGCACACATGACATCATCAGAAAGAGGCAGGGTGCACGGGTCTCCAGATACAATAGTAAGACATGGGTGTTCTTAGAGAAGCGAGGGTAAATTAGTTCCTTGGTATCTTTTCTTTTAGAATCCACACATAAGCAGTATCAAATGATATTTGTGTTTCTCTGTGTGACTTCCTTCACTTGACCCGATAATCTCCAGACTCATTGACTTAGAGAATGAACGTATGGTTACCAGGGAGGGGTAAGGATGGATGGGAGGGAGGAGGGATAGACTGGGAGTTTCGGATTGATAGTACATACTGCTGCATTTAAAACAGATATACAGTCCAGGTTCTATGCATGATACAGGATGCTCAGGGCTGGTGCACTGGGATGACCCATAGGGATGGTATGGGGAGGGAGGTGGGAGGGGGTTCAGGATGGGGAACACGTGTACACCGTGGTGGATTCATGTTGATGTATGGCAAAACGAATATAATATTGTAAAGTAATTAGCCTCCAATTAAAATAAATAAATTTATATTAAAAAAAAGAAATATTTTACTTCAGGAAGCTCTGGAAACAATGTTTTGACATTTTATTTCATTTCAGTTATTCTTCCCATGGACTATTTTTATACTTACTAAATTCAGAGTCAAAGGAAAAAAAACAGATATACAAAAAGGACCTACTGTACAGCACAGAGAACTCTGCTTAATATTCTGTAATAATCTAAATGGGAAAAGAGTTTGAAAAAGAACAGATACACATATATGTATAACTGAATCACTTTGCTGTACACTTGAAACTAACACAACATTGTCAATCAACTATACTCCAACATAAAATAAATTTTTTTACAAAATAATAAAGTAAAAACTAGCTAAAAAATAAGAGGGTAATCTTAAATATAAGCCATATAAATCTAAGTCAAAAGTGTTTTTGTGCCATTAGCTAATGTTCAAAATTAACTAAAAGGGTAATTTAACCACCAAGCTCTCTCTAAATATACTGTTCAATTTTAAAGTCTTCATCCCGGAACAGGAATTTCATATCATATCTCAATCTACCTAGCTAACTCCGTGTGTGTAAGTTTCTGTATATTTTTTCTGTTAGTCTCATCATTTATGAAACTCTCTTTCTGAAACTGATTTTAGATCAATCTGTAAGAAACCTAAGGAAGCCATTCTACTATAATGTAGTACAAATTTAGCTCCATGTCATTATTAGTCAGAATTTTATTTTTTTTTTAATCTATTCATATTTTTGATAGGAAATGAAGGAGAAAAAATCCTGAATTGAAAAATCAACTCTATTAATATATAGAATCTAAATTAATAATATAGCTATAGATCAGATTTTCTCAAACTCAAATTATATAAATACCCTTTTAAAAGTAAACTATTCTTATCTGCCCAAAGAGTACTTTCATTACAATTAAATACGTAAAAACATAAAATAAGTTATATTTTTATTAGTGTTCTTAGAAAAAACACAAAACTAAAACAAATATACAAGTTAAAACCCAGTAAGTCCACAAAAGAAATAAAATTAAATTTACAAGATGCTTTTACATTTTTTAAAAATTTATTGAAGTATAGCTGATATATATCATATAAATGACAGGTATACAATATAATGACTCACAATTTTTAAAGGTTACTTCATTTATAGTGGCTTCCTTCATAGCTCAGTTGGTAAAGAATCCGCCTGCAATGCAGGAGACCCCGGTTCGATTCCTGGGTCAGGGAATCTACCCAATAGCCAATAATTGTAAATATTGGCTATATTCTCCATGTTGTACAATATGTCCTTGTAGCTTATTTTATATGCTGCAGTTTGCACCTTTTAATCCTGCCCTATATTGCCCCTCCTCCCTCCTCTCTCCCCATGGGTAGCCCCTAGTTTGTTCTCTACATCAGTGAGTCTGCTTCTTGTTACATCCACTAGTTTGTTGTATTTTTTGGATTTCACATATAAGTGATGTCATATAGAATTTATCTTTCTCTGTCTGACTTATTTCACTTAGCATAATGTCCTCCAAGTCCATGTTACTGCAAATGGCAAAATTTCATTCTTTTTATGGCTGAGTAATTTTCCATTCTATGTATATTTACATTCCCACCAACAGTATATCAGGGTTCCCTTTTCCCTAGATCCTAACATTTGTTATTTGTGGCATTTTTGATGACAGCCATTCTGACAGGTGTGAGGAGACATCTCATTGTGGTTTTGACTTGCATTTCCCTGATGATTAGTAATGTTGAGTATTTTTTCATGTGCCGAATGGCCATCTACATTTCTTCTTTGTAAAAATGTCTACTTAGTTCTTTACCCATTTTTTACCAGGTTGTTTGTTTTTTTGATGTTGAGTTAAATGAGCTGTTTATATACACTGAATATTAACCCCTTACGCATGCTAAGTCACTCCAGTGGTGCCTAACTCTCTGCGACCCTATGGACTGTAGCCTGCCAGGCTCCTCTGTCCATGGGATTCTCCAGGCAAGAATACTAGAGTGGGTTGCCATGCCCTTATCCAGGGAATCTTTTCAACCCAGGGACTGAACCCACATCTCTTATGTCTCCTGAATTGGCAGGTGGGTTCTTTACCACTAGAGCCACTCTTTATAAGTTACACCATTTCCAAATATTTTCTCTCCTTCAGTAGGTTGTCTGTTTGTTTTGTTTGTGGTTTCCTTTGCTATTCAAAAGCTTTTGTTTCTTTAAAAAGAAGAAGAAATCATTGGAGGCTTCCAGTTCAGTGTGGTGGATAGAACACATGAATTTGTCTTCTTTCCCTTTTGAGATCATTAATATGGAATTCCAAAGGAAATAAACCAATAAAAGTTAAAAGAATGGGAGAGAAGTCCATCAGCAGTCAAGTAACCTAAACACCTTGCTAGAAAAAGGAAACTGGATGGCAATGTGCTAACAAAGGGAGGAGGGCTGGGGAAACGGAGATCCAAAAGATGTGCATGGAAGGTTCTGCTATAGAGCAAAGAAGAAACAAATGGTCGTGCAGAACCCCAGAAAGTGAGAAGGAGGGTTGAAAATAGAGACTCACATTGTATAGTAAGGCACACTGCCTCTCCAGCCTGTACCTGCTCTTACTCTATAGAAGAGCAGATAAGCCAGAGCTGATTCCAAAAGAATTGATGCTTTTTTTTCTTTTTTTTTTTTTTAAGAATTGATGCTTTTAAAATGTGATGTTGGGAGAAGATTCTTGAGAGTCCCTTGAACTGCAAGGAGACCAAACCAGTCAATCCTAAAGGAAATCAGTCCTGAATATTCACTGGAAGGACTGAACCTGAAGCTCCAATACTTTGGCCACCTGATGTGAAGAACTGACTCATTGGAAAAGACCCTGATGCTGGGAAATATTGAAGGCAGAAGAAGGGGCCGACAGAGGATGAGATGATTGGATGGCATCACCAACTCAATGGACATGAGTTTGACCAAGCACTGGGAGTTGGTGGCAGACAGGGAAGCCTGGCGTGCTGCAGTCCATGATGTCACAAAGAGTCGGACATGAGTGAGCGACTGAACTGACTGATTTCAAAAGCAGTAAAACATTGTTTGTCTTTTAAAAAAATAACTGAATGGTTCCCCAAAGGAAAGCTAAGGCTTCTCTTTGAACATCTATGCCCCATGCACCTAGTAATCAAGATCACAGCTTCATGCACAGAGCTCTGAGGAAGATGATCTTTCAAGGAGACACCCTGAGCTAAAAAGATCTATTTGCCTACTTATACAGGAATCTGTATAGTACTTTACAGCCAATAAGAGGCTCTCACATAAATCATCTCTGACTCTCACGCAACCTATCAGGCAGGCAGGAAGTCTGGAAAAAGCAAGAAAGCACTAATTGTGTAAAGAGAAAGACAACCCATTGTTCATTAGCTGAGGGACTTTGAACAAGTTGTTAAACCTGTAACTCAGTGTTTTCAGCTATAAAAGTGGAAAATTTGTACCTTCCTCAGGGAAAGTTTGAGAATTTGATTTTTTTAATTATGAAAAACAGCATAATTAACTACAGTCAATAAAATGTCAATTTTGGTAAGATAGGACAGTTTATTATTAATCCCTTTTTACAGATGAGATGTTAACAAACAGAATGATGAAAACAACTGTCTCACATGTTACAGGCAAAAATTAGCATAGTCTTAATAAGGACTCTGGTCTTGTCACCCCTGACTCTTACTGTTAAGTGCCTATATGGTCTTCATCATATGCTGTATCAAGGCAAGAAATTCTGTGTTCTCTTGCAAACGTTTAGGATGATGTGGAAATAAGTAAAAACAGTGTCTAGTAGCATCAGTGACTCTAGCATAAAGCAAAGAATTGGTTCAAATTCTGTAATAAAAGCATAGTAAGTATAGTCTAATGACCTCTGGAAATCACATATAAGGTTGACACTGATAATTTTCCAAGGAAGATACTGGGGAGAATTCTTAAAAATTCCAGAGATTTAAATGGCAATAGCCCACAAAATGTACTTAATTGTCAAGACTCATTCAGTATGAACACTGGAAAGAGCACTAAAGATTATCTTATGAACAACTGGAAAAGCAAAGTGAGGTATCCAAATTTTACAATGCCACTTTCAGGGATGATTATTTTTTAAGCACCCATTCTCATTTTAGTTGAGATATTTCCATTAGTTATAGAGAAAATCCACATGCAGGAAGTGAATCCAGTTCTGTGCCCAAAGCCAATGTGCGCCAGCAAGTGACAGCCTACCTATTTTAAGCATCTCTTCCCCAACTCTGCATTCAGTGATGTCAGCTTGGTAGCTTGAAATCAGAAATGGTGGAGTAATTATTCCATGGAAATTGTCAAATACTACAAATTCCTCCTTCCCTTCTCCGTCTCTGCAGAGCCTGTTGTTAAACACCTACCAGCACAGCGGAGTGAAACTGACCTACTCATCAGAAACCAAACAAAGCAAAGGCCAAAACTAATCACACTTTTGCTTTCACTTCAACAGATTCTCTCCCACTTCTTGCTGATCAGGGATCCTCTAGATCTGGAACTTTCACAGGGAAAAGAAATATTCTTTTCATTTAATAAATATTCACCGAATACATGTACTTTGCAGTAAGCTAGGTATAGGGCTGCATGACTAGGAAAGACGGTGTCGCTGCTGTCATGAGAAGACAGTCCACTGAACACCTAGGGTTTGAGGGTAGTTGGTTGGTAAAGACCAACAAAAGAAAACTGAGGTCTGAAGGACAACTGTTCAAGGGATCAGAAATATCTATTCAATGCAGTTCAGTTCAGTCACTCAGTCGTGTCCGACTCTTTGCGACCCCATGAATCACAGCACACCAGGCCTCCCTGTCCATCACCAACTCCCGGAGTTTACTCAGACTCACGTCCATCGAGTCAGTGATACCATCCAGCCATCTCTTCCTCTGTTGTCCCCTTCTCCTCCTGCCCCCAATCCCTCCCAGCATCAGGGTCTTTTCCAATGAGTCAACTCTTCACGTGAGGTGGCCAAAGTATTGGAGTTTCAGCTTTAGCATCAGTCCTTCCAAAGAACACTCAGGACTGATCTCCTTTAGAATGGACTGGTTGGATCTCCTTGCAGTCCAAGGGACACGCAAGAGTCTTCTCCAGCACCACAGTTCAAAAGCATCAATTCTTCAGTGCTCAGCTTTCTTCACAGTCCAACTCTCACATCCGTACATGACCACAGGAAAAACCATAGCCTTGACTAGACGGATCCTTGTTGGCAAAGTAATGTCTCTGCTTTTTAATATGCTATCTAGGTTGGTCATAACTTTCCTTCCAAGGAGTAAGTGTTTTTTAATTTCATGGCTGCAATCACCATCTGCAGTGATTTTGGAGCTCAAAAAAATAAAGTCTGACACTGTTTCCACTGTTTCCCCATCTATTTCCCATGAAGTGATGGGACCGGATGCCATGATCTTCATTTTCTAAACGTTGAGCTTTAAGCCAACTTTTTCACTCTCCTCTTTCACTTTCATCAAGAGGCTTTTTAGTTCCTTTTCACTTTCTGCCATAAGGATGTTTGTCATCTTCACATCTGAGGTTATTGATATTTCTCCCAGCAATCTTGATTCCAGCTTGTGCTTCTTCCAGCCCAGTGTTTCTCATGATGTACTCTGCATATAAGTTAAATAAGCAGGATGACAATATACAGCCTTGCCATACTCCTTTTCCTATTTGGAACAAGTCTGTTGTTCCATGTCCAGTTCTAACTGTTGCTTCCTGACCTGCATATAGTTTTCTATGACTGGTACCCCAATGTTCATTGCAGCACTATTTACAATAGCTAAGACATGGAAGCAACCTAGATGTCCATCGACAGATGCATATATAAGCCATGGCATGTGTGTGTGTGTGTGTGTCTGTGTGTGAATATATATATATATATATATATATATATATATATAATGGATTATTACTCAGCCATAAAAAGGAATGCATTTGAGTCAGTGCTAATGAGATGGATGAATCTAGAACCTATTATACAGAGTGAAAAGTCAGAAAGTGAAAAATAAATATTGTATATTAACACATATACATGAAATCTAGAAACATGATACTGATGAACCTATTTGCAGGGCAGCAGTGGAGATGCAGACATAGAGAACAGACTTGTAGACATGGTGCAGAAGGAGAGGGTGGGACAAATGGAGAGTATCATGGAAATATATAGATTACCATATATAAAATAGATAGCCATTGGGAATTTACTGTATGAGTCGAGGAACTCAAACTGGGGCTCTGTGACAAACTAGAAGGGTGAGATAGGGTGGGAGGTGGGAGGGAGGTTCAAGAGGGAGGGGAAAATTTATGACCAACCTAGATAGCATGTTGAAAAGCAGAGACATTACTTTGCCAACAAAGGTCCGTCTAGTCAAGGCTATGGTTTTTCCAGTAGTCATGTACGGATGTGAGAGTTGGACTGTGAAGAAGGCTGAGTGCCAAAGAATTGATGCTTTTGAACTGTGGTGTTGGAGAAGACTCTAGAGACTGCCTTGGACTGCAAGGAGATCCAACCAGTCCATTCTGAAGGAGATCAGCCCTGGGATTTCTTTGGAGGGAATGATGCTAAAGCTGAAACTCCAGTACTTTGGCCACCTCATGCGAAGAGTTGACTCATTGGAAAAGACTTTGATGCTGGGAGGGATTTGGGGGCAGGAGGAGAAGGGGACGACAGAGGATGAGGTGGCTGGATGGCATCACTGACTCGATGGACGTGAGTCTGAGTGAACTCCGGGAGTTGGTGATGGACAGGGAGGCCCAGCGTGCTGTGATTCATGGGGTCGCAAAGAGCTGGACACGACTGAGTGACTGAACTGAACTGAACTGATGGCTGATTCATGTTGATGTATGACAGAAACAACACAATATTATAAAGCAATCATCCTTCAATGAAAAATAAATAATTTTTTTAAAGGTAGGCTTCCCTTAGAAACAGAAAAAGAAATTAGAGGCCTTTAAAAATTTTCTCTTGCCAGGGAGTCCAATTTGATTCTGAAATCTGATCCATCCACTGTTTCAATATGATTACATATGTTTTAGGTTGCTAGTTATTCATACACACTGAAATTATCCTCAGAGTCCAGCTGCCCTGTACCTACCTTTTTGAGTTTCTTTTTCATCACTGTAGATATGTCAGTTGTGTTTTATACAGGTCACTGAGGGCTTCCTCAGCTTTGCATTTTTCCTGAGAGAAAGAGATTTTTTTTTATTTAAATAAATTCTTCAAAACCAGGTAGGTGAGAAACATATTGTGTCAAACTAAGGCTGATGCCAAGTCTCCTACAGAGATAGCTTTCCAGTCTTTCTGTTTAATGCAAAGAAAGACCAAAAAAATATCAAACTAAAATTTAAAAAAAAGAAATTTTCTTACAAATTTTCTTGAACACATTTCCCCTTTAAAACAAAATGCTGTTGATACCTTCAATTTTGACATTTCAATGGTTAAAACCCTTTGAGAGTGTCTTGGTCTCATTCAATGATGCCTGGGGTGTATTAATATTTTCCGCAAGGTAGAAGTTTCCTGAGTTACACTTCACTGCTCTTCAACTTTGCACTTCACTGCTTCCCCAGAAACCTGCAGGAAAGTTTAATTACTTTTTCATTTGATTTTCTGAAGAACCGAAGGGTGATTTTCTGAAATGTTATTTAAAAAGAAGGTAGCCAAAAATCCTATTAAGACCTGACTTTTTCACATTATACCAGGATCAGTTGCCCTGAAAACTAGTCCACTTTTAAGCTCCCAGAGCTACAGCTCACTAAAAGAGCATACAGTCTTCAGATTTGCAAACACTATGTCCCGAAGTAATCTGACCTCAAACCTCAGGAAAACTAAGAAAAGAAAAGTCAGTCTTGGGCTTCCCAGGTGGCTCAGTGGTAAAAAGAAAAATCTGCCTGCCAATGCAGGAGACACTGGTTTGATCCCTGGTCCAGGGAGATCCCACATGCTGCAGAGCAACTAAGCCCACGCACCACAACTATTGAGCTTGTGCTCTAGAGCCTGGAAGCCACAACCACTAAACCCACGAGCCACACCCTGGAGCCCGAGCTCCCCAACAAAAGAAGTCACCACAAGGAGAAGCCTGTGCTTTGCAACAAAGAGTAGCCCCCACTCTCTGCAACTAGAGAAAAGCCTGCACAGCAGTGAAGACCCAGCTATTGAGTAATTAAATTATTTTTTAAGTCAGTCTTAATTGATTCATCACTTAACTCACTGGTTCATCAGATAAGGAAAAGGCAATTTCAATCAACTGTGTATTTACATTTACCTCAGTTTACATTTTTCATCCCAACCCTTTATTCTTCCGTGGTTTCCAGTTCTGGTTCCCTGAGGTATGAGTTGCCCTCTCTCACCTGTGTGGGTAACATCCTTCTGGGCAGTACAACTGGTTTAAAAGCTACTAATCAAAATAGAAATAAATGCAGAATGGTTTCTTTAAAAGCAAGTGGTGCTAAAGAAGGAGCTGTAATAAAGTTATTACAGTAATCTTCTTGAATGGACAAGGAGAACCTACAAAGTGGTAGTATCTGTTTCCCTCCATGTACAGTTTCTGTAGCATTTTCTCAAGACTCAGGGAAAAAAAAAGCATTATAAATAATTTCAGTGACCAACCATTGAGCTGAGGGCCCAAGACACAGATGCAAGCCCGTATCTTGCCAGACTCTTGTGGCTTCATATCAGCATAATACTATGCCCACTCTTGGCCAGATAGCTACTTCTAACATGTATTAGTGACACTATAAATCCATGTTTCGTGTTGACCTTTTGAAATGGCATGATTTCTATAAAGGTAATTTAGAACTACAGTGTCTATTTTGGCGAACTTTCAAAATGAACAAAAGAGGGAAAGGAGTTAAAACATACATCAAAATGGAAAAGGAATAAAATGGTTAAAAATAATAATAATGATTTCAAAATGACAGCAGTACTCCAGTCATCTGAAATTCACGTATTTGGTACCATGAAGAATCCAAAAGCAGACTGAAAATCAAGAAAGAATGAACAGCAGCCTGTGAGATATCCCTCCTTGGCACAGGAATAACCTGTGCTCAAAACAGAGGTTAAAATACAATTCTAGTGTACCTGATCATTTTGCTTTCTGAGTTTTCAGGTACCCAGGAAGGAAGGAAGGATTGACCATCATAAATTGTAACACAGTAGCCTGACAGCAAGAACACAAATGAAAATGCACACAAGAACTCAAAAAGCCAAGCTGAACTATCATCCCCACAAATCCTGGGGATATCACTATACCACAGCCCAGGACGAAACTCAGCTTCATAATGATGACCCTGAGTTTACAAGGAAAGCTGAAGTTACTTTAACAGTTATTAAAAGCAAGGCATCGAGTGACTCCATATGTTTACCAAAAGATGTATGATGGACTGCCCATGGCAGCACTATATGCGACAACCAGAAAGTACCAAGTACCCGAATGGCCATGAAGAGTAAAATGGGTAAATGAATTGTGGTATCTTCACCCAATGAATACTCTATAGCAATGGAAATGAAAGACCTACAAAAGCTCACAAGCAACAGTGTTGAATGCTAGAAGCCAAACCCATGTAGTAAGGAAAAGAACAGGCAAGAGCTTGTGCGGGGCGGGGGACAGAGAAGGGCTGTAGTGATGGGAAGGGAGCATGGGGGCTTCTAGTAACATGCTGTTTCCTGATCTGGGTGCTGAGTATGCAAATCGAGTATGCAAATCTTTCCATCTGGAAAGATTAGGCAAGCTGTACACCAACTCTGTGTCCTTTTCCCTATGTGCATTTGTCTCTGAAGAACACATTCACAAAATATTACACAATATACTTGGAAATATAAATTTCTTATCTTCATGGTAAATCCAATCATGAATACTTCACAATTCAGATTTCAAGTAACCAGAGGCAACCCTCTGCAAAATCTGAAGCACATAATTTATCTTTTCTACCTCAGTTCTACATTCTCTTTCTAGGGCTTTTCTACCTTTTGAAAAGCAACTCCCAACCAAGAGTGGTCACACACCACACCCTCATTTCTCATTTCCTCAGGAGAGTTTAACATACAAATCTCCCAAAATGCTTCAGGACGTCTGGGCAGGACCTAAAGCCTGCATGCCTAGAAAAGCTCCCTGCTGCTGCTGCTGCTAAGTCGCTTCAGTCATGTCTGACTCTGTATGACCCCACAGATGGCAGCCCACCAGGCTCCCCCGTCCCTGGGATTCTCCAGGCAAGAACACTGGAGTGGGTTGCCATTTCCTTCTCCAATGCATGAAAGTGAAAAGTGAAAGTGAAGTCGCTCAGTCATGTCCGACTCTTAGCGACCACATGAACTGCAGCCTACCAGGCTCCTCCGTCCACAGGATTTTCAAGGCAAGAGTTCTGGAGTGGGTTGCCATTGCCTTCTCTCAGAAAAGCTCCCAGCGGTGGCTAATATTACTGGTCTTCAGAGCCTGACAAAAGATGCAACTTAATACCAGTGTCTGCCAAGCTCCTGGGACCTGAGGAATGCCTCATCCCAGGAATCTGAGCACAGACGTTTTAGGACTCATATCTGTTACAACATTCTGGGCATCCCTTTGCCTCTCTAACTGCATCCCTGTTCAGTCAGTTCACTTAAGCCACTCAGTCATGTCCAACTCTTTGCGACCCCATGGACTGCAGCACACCAGGCTTCCCTGTCCTTCAACCATCTCCTGGAGCTAGCTCAAACTCAGTCAATCAAGTGGGTGATGCCACCCAACCATCTCATCTTCTGTCATCCCAATTCCTACTGTCATCCCCTACTCCTGCCTTCAATCCTTCCCAGCATCAGGGTCTTCTCCAATGAGTCAGTTCTTCACATCATATGGCCAAAGTATGGGAGTTTCAGCTTTAGCATCAGTCCTTCCAATAAATATTCAGGACTGATTCCCTCTAGGAAATCTAGATTGGTTTGATCTCCTTGCTGTCCAAGGGATTCTCAAGAATCTTCTCCAACACCACAGTTCAAAAGCATCAATTCTTCAGCACTCAACTTTCTTTATGGTCCAACTCTCACATCCATACATGACTGCTGGAAAAACCACAGCTTTGACTAGAACTCTGTTGGCAAGGTAATGTCTCTGCTTTTTAATATGCTGTCTAGGTTGGTCATACTTTTCTTCCAAGGATCAAGTGTCTTTTAATTCCATGGCTGCAGTCACTGGCTGCAGTCACCATCTTCAATGATTTTGGAGACCAAGAAAATAGTCTCTCCCTGTTTCCACTGTTTCCCCATCTATTTGCCATGAATTTATGGGACCAGCTGCCACAATCTTGGTTTTCTGAATGTTGATTTTACGCCAGCTTTTTCACTCTCCTCTTTCACTTTCATCAAGACTTTAGTTCCTCTTCACTTTCTGCCATAAGGGTGGTGTCATCTGCATATCTGAGGTTATTGATATTACTCCCGGTAATCTGAATTCCAGCTTGTGCTTCATCCAGCCTGGTATTTCACATGATGTACTCTGCATATAAGTTAAATAAGCAGGGTGACAAAATACAGCCTTGTCGTACTCCTTTCATTTGGAACCTGTCCATTTTTCCATGTCTGGTTCTAACTGTTGCTTCTTGACCCCTGCATCCCTGTTAGCATCCACCACCTCAAGGACAAAAACTAGCAGTTGGGGAGAGTAAAGTAAGAACCAGTTCCTTCTGGAGGGAGTTTTGTACTATTTCTCATTAAAATTTTACCTTTGGACTTGTTAGATAGTGTCTTTTCCACAGCATTTGCAGAGGGAAGGAGGGAGAAGGAGGGAAAGGAAATGAGCAAGCAAGCAGTTAGTCTGCCTGGGAAAGTGCAGCAAAGAAAAGTGTTGGCATGACTTGCCAGATGGCTGAGACTTCTTAAATTCAAGATGTCTCTTCTGTGAGGGGGCTCAGTTTGAAGTTAAGGATATTGTGATAAGTGAGATTGTAGAGTGAGAATGGAGGGGAAGACATTAAGATGAGTAAGCCCTCTTTTTCCAGGGCAGCATCTCAAAGTCATGAACACAGGTAGGCCAAGACTTTTCTTGACAGTTAGAAAAATGTTAATAACTTTACAGCCACCCCAGAAACTTGGTATGTGGTTCTGAAGTGTTTAGGCATTTGGAAGGGTGCCAGGGGAATATAACATATGTACAGGGATTTTTCCCAGATTCAAATAAATATTTGAAAATTTTCTGGTGCATATTTTATCAGATGGAAGCAATTATTTTTTTAAATGCTCTCTGATCTCTCCAAAACTGATTCCTATAACATAGGAAATCTCAAAAACAGAGTATCTGAAAAATTTTTTAGCAGCCGCAAAGGTTAATTTTTTGTGTCACTTTAGCTAGGCTGCAATGCTTAAAATATTTGGTCATACATGTCTGGATGGTGCATGAGACTAATAGATTGTACATGAAATTTATAGATTTTGAGTAAAGTAGATTACCCTCCATAATGTGGGTAGGCCTCTTCCAACGAGTGGAAGATCTTTATATGAAGACTGACCACCCACAACAGCAGGAATTCTGCCAGTCCACTGCCTTTGGACTCAAACTGCTATTATCAACTCTTCCCTGGGTCTCCAGTCTGCCGACCCACCTTGCAGATTTCAAACTTGCCAGCTTCCACAATCATGTGAGTCGATTTCTTAAAATAAATCCAGCCCCCGCCTCTATATACTCACACCCACTCACATCTTCTTAGTTGTTTCTCTGGATAACCCTAACTAATATAATGAGTTATATATCATTGTACTTTCACTGGAGTTAATTACATAAACAAATGTACCAGCTTCACAGTGAATATATGTTAGCACTGCTTAAAAGAGTTGAGTAAGATTATTCAGCTTACTTACAGTTGAATAAGTTGAATTCAATAAGAACTGAATTCTTACTTGGCTGCTGAATGAGAATTTTAATTTTAAATATCATTCAACAGAATAGGTCACTTTTTAAGGGCCCAAATGCTTCACCTATAATGTAATATTTTAATTCTTGCCAGGGTTCATTAGGATTGTAACAGCCTGTCTAATAGCTATAAAGACTTTTGTGGACAGGTTTTATTGGCCTGAAGACAGCTTATTCTCTGTAATCTTTTAGGAGAGAGGCAATGCACTATCTGTTCAGACCAATATAAAACTTCCAGATCTGTACACACAGAATCAATCTAACTCTCATTTCTGGCTTGGTGCCATGCTTTAGCCTCCCATGAATTTGGACTGAAGAGTAGGACTGCTCAGGCACAGTGCATGTTCCTACAGCATCAATCAGCTTGTCCCCTAGGTCAACAGGTGAATGATACAGGAGTGGAAGTTGCATTTCCCAGCATGTCAATGCTCTGGGCCCAAGTAACAGCCACCCAATGCAAGCCCATTACTACAGCTGAATGCAGTCAGCTGAAAGTGAGCACACAGTGCTGGGCAAAATGCCCACTCCCCGGGCACTTCCTCCTGGCACAGACTGTCCACATGCTTCGTCTTTGTGCATGCTATCCTTTTCCCAATGACTCGGTGGTCACAGTCGATATACCTCCATCCATCAAATTACCTTCACTTTAAAAAAGAACCCACGAAATCCTATATTTTCGCTGTTTAAAACATCAACAGTTGAGGCTCGAACAAGATGGCGGAGTAGGTAGATGAATACATCTCTCTCCAAGGATACATCAGGAATACACCTTCAGATATAGAAATGCAGGCAGAACACCAGCTGAGAGCAGACAGGAGTACCTGACCAGCAGAAAAGAATATAGAGAACCACACAAAACTCGGTAGGACAAAGGAACTAGGGGGGAAAACAGGAGTGTTAGTAGGACTGAACCTGCCTTGGGAGGCTGGGGGAAACTGAAGCAGGGGCCCGATCCCCACACTGGGGCAATTGTCTGAGTCAGAGGAGAAACATTCAAGGCTGAGAGTGAAACAGCTGATCTATGGAAGCCTAAATGGAATGAGAATCAGACAGTCCTTGCTGCAGCCATACATTTGCCTGGCAGGAACGCTAGTCTCCTAGAAGGCGCAACAGCTGGCAGCTGGAGTTTAGGGGTTGTGGAGCAATCCCAGGACAAGCGCTGCTGTTGACTTGGAGAGATAGATTGAGGGGATGTGAGGGAGGAGATCCTGGTGGGAAATGCCAGTGGAGGAAATCAGGCAGCCATGGAAGCAAGGCAATACCGCTTAGTCATGCATAGGGGATACAGCCATCACCATAGCCTCTCACTCCCCACACACACCAGCATCAGCTGCTGAACAATAGAGAGTCTGGCCCATCAAATGCCGGATGCACTGAACTACAGAGTAGGACCCCACCCAGGATGCTCCTTTAAGAGACTGATGCACTGTTCTACAGAGTAGGACCCCAGCCCAGAGGCCCCCATCTATGTACCTGTCACACCAAACAACAGAAGGACCCAGGCAAGGGAGCCCGCCAAATGCCTGAATGGGCGGAGCTACAGAAAAAGACTGGCCAAAGAGGCCTTCTGATAGCCAGCTACAAGAGGCTCAAAAAAAGACTCTGATAGGGCCATAACTCCTGCAGTAGCAGTCCATGTCCCTGCACACTTGGTGCTGCCAGGGTCCCCACAAACCAAGCAGCTGCGCCACCTTCACGCTCAACTCTCACTGAGGCAGAGCTGCACAGGCAAAAAAAAAAAAGGTCTTGCCATCTATGTGCACAGGGTTGCTTCAGTTGTGTCCAATTCTTTGCAACCCATTAGACTGCGGCCTGCCAGGTTTCTCTGTCAGGGAGGGGGGTTCTCCAGGCAAGAATACTGGAGCATACTGGCCAATACTGGTTGCCATACTCTTCTGCTGCTGCTGCTAAGTCACTTCAGTTGTGTCCGACTCTGTGCAACCCCATTGACCAGCAGCCCACCAGGCTCCCCCGTCCCTGGGATTCTCCAGGCAAGAACACTGGAGTGGGTTGCCGTTTCCTTCTCCAATGCATGAAAGTGAAAATGAAAGTGAAGTTGCTCAGTCATGTCTGACTCCTAGCGACCCCAGAGCACTATATATCCTGCTGCCCTGGCTATAAACTCCCCTGAGTACCTGGTGCTGCCAGAACCCCTGCGACCCAAGAAGCTGCACCACCTCCATACCTGGCCCTCACAGGGGCAAACCCAGGTCCTGCAGGGCAGCCTCAGGAGCAAATCCCAGTGGACAAACCACATGTAGTGGTGGAAATAAAACCACAATTGAAACTCAGGGGCAGTGTGCCTAAGGAAGAAAATGCAAAACCTTCCCACTAGCTGTATTAACTGCAGATTAAATCCACACAATCTACTAGGCAGAGTCTGTATCTATAGAATATATAAAAAGTCATTGAGAGCTCCCACAAAAGAAAACTAGTTTAGATAGCTGTGGACATTGGAGGCAAGAACACATAGGAATAGAACCAGATTAGAATGTGAGTTGCCCCCACAGCAGAACCAGAGATCAGTACAAGGTTGGGGGGCAACCTAGGGAAGTAAGGTGGACTGTGACTCCCAGTGAGGGAAAGGACTCTGACAGCAGTGACTCAAGAGAAACATTTCTCCTATTTTTTGACCGTTCTATAGATTCTTTTAGATTTTCCCTTCTTCTCCTACTCTGTTGTCATTCTCCATTTTATAGGCACTATAAAATCCAATTAAGCCTTTGAGTTTTTTTTTTTCACAGACACATTTTTATTGTTGTTATAAACTTCTGACCCTGTGCTGGGCTTTTGCAGTTCTGTGGAGTTTTCCTTCTTTGTTTTCTTTTCTCTTTTTTTAATTTTAATTTTTAATATTTTAACCTATTATTATTTTATCTACATGTATTCCTTTGTTAGTTTTCCTACAGTTCTTATCCCCTTGCAATTAATCTTTAACATATATATCTTCTTTATCTACCTCTATCTAACTTTGCATATCTATTCTTTCTTTTCTTTCTCTCCTTCACCTCAAAATATTTGTTAGTTTTATTTTCATTGCTTTATTCCCCAATTTGCACCTTGCTTTACTTTTGTTTTCCTGTTTCTGCTTTAATTAGTTTCGCTCTGGTAGAAATAATTTTTTGGTTTCCTTTGTTCGCCAGGTCAATCTATTGTACTTTATTTTTGTTGCACTATTTTGATTTTGATTATGGGTGTATATGTATACATGTATATTCAGTCACACTTTTTATTGTTTTTATAAACCTCTGTCTCTACGTTGGGCTATTGCAATTCTGTGGAGTTTTCCTTTTCTTTTCCTTTTTTCTTCCTTCTGTTTTTTTTTTCTTTCTCTTTTTTATAATTTCAACTTTTAAATTTTTTAAACCTATTATATTTTTTCTACATTTATTCCTTTGTTTGCCTTTCCTACTGTTCTTTTCCCCTTGCAGTTAATCTTTAATGCATATAAATCTTTTTCATCTATCTTTATTTAACTTTGCATATCTATTCTTTCTTTTCTTTCCTTCCCTCTCAACATATTTGTTGGTTTTTATTTCATCTCTTTATTCCCTACTTGGCACCTTGCTTTAGTTTTATTTTCCAGTTTGTGCTTAAGTTAGTTTTGTTCTTAACTCATAAATATAATTTTTTATTTCATTTGTTTGCTGGGTCAATCTACTGTACTTTATTTTTGTTGGACTATTTTGACTTTGCTCATGGATATGTAAGTATATGTGTATATTCCATTATTTTAATAATTATTTGTCTGATATTGTAATTGCCATTTGTCTGGGATTCGTCTTTGGTATCTTGATTTTAGATATCTGTTTAATCTCACTTAATGCCATAACAAGCCACTTGTGGAATCTTCATTCCTGACCAGAGATCAAGCCCTGAGCCTTTGGAGTGGGAATACTGACTCCAAGATCCTAGACTACCAGAGAACTAACCCTAGGGAGTATCAAATAGTGAGAACTCACACAAAAGAAACCACTGGAAAACAAGATCCTGCATCACCCAACCATCAGTAGCACCCTGTGCAGGATGCCTCATCTAAACAACAACAAAACAAAAACACAAACCAAATCATCAACAGACAGGATTACCACCTCACTCAGCCTTGCCCATCAGAGGAAAAACAAACAAAAACCTATATGAAGCTTACACAAACCACTGGACCAAACTTAGGAGGGCAGAAACCAAAAGGAAAAAAGAATTCAACCTTCTTTAAGGAAGGAATTCACCTTTCCCTGTAGCCTGGGGAAAGGAGACCTCAAACACAATAACTTTAAAAAAAAAATAAGGAAAAGGCAGAGAAATACTACATAAATGAAGAAACAAACTAGAAACACAGAAGTCCAAAGAAATGAAGAGGAAATAGGCAAATTCCCTGGAATAGAATTAAGAATAATGATAGCATAGATGATCAAAAACCTTGAAAACAAAATGGGGAAAATGTAAGAATCAATTAACAAAGACCTAGAAGAATTAAAGAATAAACATACAGAGACGAACAACACAATTCCTGAAATTAAAAATGCTCTAGAAGGAATCAATAGCAAAATATCTGAAACAGAAGAACAAATCAGTGAGCTGGAAGGTAGAATGGTGGAAATAACTTCTGCAGAGCAGAATAAAGTAAGAAGAATGAAAAAAACTTAGGATAGTCTCAGAGACCTCTGGCACAATATCAAACACACCAACATTCAAATTATAGGGTCCCAGAAGAAGAAGAGAAAAAGAAAGGATATGAAAAAATCTTTGAAGAGATTACATTTGAAAATTTCCCAAACATGGAAAAGGAAATAGTCAAGTCCAAGAGGCCCAAAGAGTCCTATAGAGGATACACATCAAGGAGAAACACGCCAAGACACACACTAATCCAACTAACAAAGACTAAACTCAAAAAAAGAATATTAAAAGCAGCAAGGGAGAAGCAACAAGTAACATACAAGGGAAACCACATATGCTTAACAGCTGATCTTTCAGCAGAAATTCTGCAGGCCAGAAGGGAATGGCAGGATATATTTAAAGTATTGAAGGGGAAAAATCTACAACCAAGATTACTGTACCCAGCAAGGATCTCATTCAAAACTGATGCAAGAATAAAAAGCTTTTCAAACAAGCAAAACTCAAGAGAATTCAGTACCATGAAACCAGCTTTACAACAAATGTTAAAGGGACTCATATAGTCAAGAAACAAAACAGAAGAAAAAAGATCTACAAAATCAACCCCAAACAATTAAGAAAATGGCAATAGGAAAATATATATCAATAATTACTTTAAATGTAAATGGATTAAATGCTCCAAGCAAAAGACACAAACTGGCTGAATGGATACAAAAACAAGACCCACATATTTGCTGTCTACAAGAAACTCACTTCAGACCTAAAGACACATATAGACTGAAAGCGAGAGGATGGAAGAATATATTCCATGCAAATGGGAAGCAAAAGAAAGCTGGAGTAGCAATCCTCTTATCAGACAAAATAGACCTTAAAATAAAGAAGATTACAAGAGATAAGGAAGGATACTACATAAGGATCAAGGGATCAATCCAAAAGGAAGACACAATTGTAAATATCTATGCACCCAACATAGGAGCATCTCAATACATAACACAAACACTAATAGACATAAAAGGAGAAATTGACAGTAACACAATAATAGTAGGAGACTTGAACACCTCACTCACACCAATGGACAGATCATCAAAACAGAAAATTAATTAGGAAACACAAGTCGTAAATAATGCATTAGATGAGATGGATTTCATTGATATCTTCAGGACATTCCATCCAAATGCAGAATACACCTTCTCAGGTGCACATGGAACATTCTCCAGGATAGACCACATCTTGGGTCACAAATCAAACCTCAGTAAATTTAAGAAAATTGAAATCATATCAAGCATCTTCTCTGACCACAATGCTATGAGGCTAGAAATCAATTACAAGAAAAAAACTGTAAGAAATATAAACACATGGAGAATAAACAACACGTTTCTAAATAACCAACAGGTTACTGAAGAAATCAGAAGGGAAATCAAAAAATTTCTAGAAACAAATGACAATGAAAACATGACAACTCAAAACCTATGGGATGCAGCAAAAGCAGTTCCGAGAGGGAGTTTACAGCAATAAAATCCTACCTCAAGAAGCAAGAAAAACATCGATAAGACAACCTAACTTTACATCTAAAACAACTGGAAAAAGAACAACAACAAAAAAAAAGTAATAGAAGGAAAGAAATCATAAAGATCTGAGCAGAAATAAATGAAAAAGAAATGAAAGAAACAATAGTAAACATTCATAAAAATAAAAGCTGGTTCTTTGAGAAGATAAAGAAAATTGATAAAACTTTAGCAAACTCATCAAGAAAACAAAAGAGAAGAATCAAATCAACAAAATTAGAAATGAAAAAGGAGAGGTTACAACAGACAATGTAGAAATACAAAGGATTATAAGAGACTATTATGAACAATTATATGACAATAAAATAGATAACCTGGAAGAAATGGACAGATTCTTAGAAAAGTTCAATCTTCCAAGACTGAACTAGGAAGAAATAGAAATTAGGAACAATGCAATTACAAGCACTGAGATTGAAGCTGTGCTCAAAAATCTCCCAAAAAAAAAAAGTCCAGGACCAGATGGCTTCACAGGAGAATTCTATCAAACATTTAGAGTAGAGCTAATACATATACTTCTAAAACTCTTTCAAAAAAATTGCAGAGGAAGGAACACTTCCAAACTCATTCTACGAGCTCACCATTACCCTGAAACCAAGACCAGACAACACAAAGGCAACACAAAAAAAGAACACTACACACCAATATCACTGATGAACATAGATGCAAAAATCCTCAACAAAATTTTAGCTAACAGAATTCAGCAACACATCAAAAAGCTCATACACCATGATCAAGTTGGATTTATTCCAGGGTTTCAAAAATTCTACAATATACACAAATCAATCAATGTGATATACCATATTAACAAATTAAAAGATAAAAACCATATGATAATCTCAATAGATGCAGAAAAAGCCTTTGACAAAATTCAGCACCCATTTATTGTTAAAACTCTTCCAAAAATGGGCATAGAAGAAACCTACCTCAACATACTAAAGGCCATATATGATAAGTCTAAAGCAAACATTATTCTCAATGGTGAAAAACTGAAAGCATTCCCCCTAAGATCAGGAACAAGACAAGGGGTCCACTTTCACCACTATTATTCAACATAGTTCTGGTTCTAGCTACAGCAATCAGAGTGAAAAAAGGAAAAGAAATAAAAGGATTGGAAAAGAAGAAGTAAAGCTCTCACTGTTTGCAGATGACATGATACTGTACATAGAAAACCCTAAAGATGGTATCAGAAAATTACTAGAGCTAATCAGTGAATTTAGCAAAGTTGCAGGATACAAAATCAATACACAGAAATCAATTGCATTTCTATATACCAACAACATAAAATCAGAATGAGAAATTAAGGAAGCAATCCCATTCACCACTGCAACAAAAAGAAATAAACATCTAAGAATAAACTTACCTAAGGAGGCAAAAGAACTACACACAGAAAATTATGAGACACTAATGAAAGAAATCAAAGGTGAAATAAACAGATGGAGAGATATTCCATGTTCCTGGGTAGGAAGAATCAATACTGTGAAAATGACTATACTACCAAACAGAATCTACAGACTCAATGAGATCCCTATCAAATTACCAATGGCATTTTTCACAGAAGTAGAACAAAAAATTTCACAGTTCATATGGAAACACAAAAGACCCCGAATAGCCAAAGGAGCCTTGAGAAAGAAGAATGGAGCTGGAGGAATTAACCTTCCTGACTTCATATTATACTACAAAGCTACAGTCATCAAGACAGTATGGTACTGACACAAAAACAGAAATATAGACCAATGGAACAAAATAGAAAGCCCAGAAATAAACCCATGTACCTACGGGGCCCTTATTTTTGACAAAGGAGGCAAGAATATACAATGGGGCAAAGACAGCCTCTTCAAAAAATGGTGCTGGGAAAGTTGGACAGCTACATGTAAAAGAATGAAATTAGAACACTTCTTAACACCATACACAAAGATAAATTCAAAATGGATTAAAGACCTAAATGTAAGACCAGAAACTATAAAACTCTTAGAGGAAAACATAGGCAGAACACTCCATGACATAAATCAAAGCAAGATCCTCCATGACCCACCTCCTAGAATAATGTGAAAAGACAACCCTCAGAATGGGACAAAATAATAGCAAATGAAAGAACTGATAAAGGGTTAATTTCCAAAATTACAAGCAGCTTGTACAACTCAATACCAGAAAGAAAGAAAAAAAATCAAAAAGTGGGAAAAAGACCTAAACAGACATTTCTCCAAAGAAGACATACAAATAGCTAACAAACACATGAAAAGATGCTCAACATCACTCATCATTAGAAAATGCAAATCAAAATTACGATGAGGTATCACCTCACATCAGTCAGAATGGCCCTCATCAAAAAGTCTACAAAAAATAAATGCTGGTAGGGTGTGCAGAAAAGGGAACATTCTTGCACTGTTGGTGGAAATGTAAATGGATACAGCCACTATGGAAGACAGTATGGAGATTCCTTAAAAATCTAGGAATAAAACCATCATATGACCCAGCAATCCTACTCCTAAGCATATACCCTGGGGAAACCAAAATTGAAAAATACTCATGTATCACATTGTTCATTGCAGCACTATTTATGATAGCTAGAACATGGAAGCAACCTAGATGTCCATCAACAGATGAATGGATACAGAAGTCACAGTACATATACACAATGGAATATTACTTAGCCATAAAAAGAAACGCATTTGGGTCAGTTCTAATGAGGTGGATGAACCTAGAACCTATTATACAGAGTGAAGTAAGTCAGAAAGAGATAAATATAGTATTTTAACATATATATACAGATCTAGAAAACTGGTTCTGAAGAATTTATTTGCAGGGCAGCAATGGAGAAACAGACATAGAGAATAGACTCATGCACATGGGGAGCGGGGAGGAGAGGGTGAGATGTATGGAAAGAGTAACATGGAAACTTACATTACCATATGTAAAACAGATAGCCAACAGGAATTTGCTGTATGGCTCAGCAAACTCAAACAGGGGATCTGTATCAACCTAGAGGGGTGGGATAGGGAAGGTGATGGGAGGGAGGTTCAAAAGGGAGGGGATATATGTATACCTACGGCTGATTCATGTTGAGGTTTGACAGAAAACAACAAAATTCTGTAAAGCAATTATCCTTCAATTAAAAATAAATATATTTTTTTTAATCAACAATTTATTCTGCACTGGTATTCTGGATTGTTTCATGTCTCTATTAAGAATCTAACATGGGACTTATTATTGTGCTAACATCTTATTAGGATGGTTACTATTTTTTGAGTATTCTGGTTGCAAAGCTATACAGATATGGAGAAACTGGCCCCATTCCTACTTTTTTCCCCATATGTCCTATGTGTGTTTGCAGAATATTAGGTTTTTCTGGAATGCATACACTATGTTAGAGCAGAAATTCATATACTGTAATTCATTCATTAACATCCCCAAGCTAACCATATCTGCCAGACTGAAGTACATGCTATGCCAACAGATCCCAAGAAGGAAAAGAAAAACTATTTGTATCACAAAGGCTAACACTAGTTTATGGCATGTTTTTCTGAAAACATGACCTATGAACATCCTAAAACATGGATTTTCTAAGCAAATGTCAGTTGACTCCTCACAAATTCTTATACCTCAGCCAGAGTAGACTATAACTCTGTTTTACAGGAAAGAATTATGAGGTGACTGTCACATGAAGGGATGAACTATACAGCCACCACACCTAAGGGACTGGCAACAAGCCAGCCCACGCTGCCATAACCTCCCTGACCCTCCACCTGGGGACCCTCCACCTGGGGACCAAGGAGACTTCTACCACTGCATTCAGGTTTCAGAATGAATAACTCACTTGCACTTTTTTGTTTTCTAGCCAGACATAATACTCTAGGTCAGAGATACCATTATGACAAAAAGGCCACTTAGGTAGGCTCCATAATTGTGTAGTTATAAATTATCACAAGCAGGTATCATGGCTCATATGTATGTATGTGCTAAGCCACTCAGTCATGTCCAACTCTTTGCAGCCTCATGGACTGTAGGCCACCAGGCTCCTCTGCCCAAGAAATTTTCCAGGCAAGAATACTGAACAGAGTGCCATCTCCTTCTCCAGGTGATGTTCCCAACCCAGGGATCAAACCTGTGTCTCTTGCATCTCCTGCCTTGGCATGTAGATTCTTTACCACTGCACCAACTGGGGTGCCCCCGCCTCAAAGAAAAAAAACAAAACAGATGTATCTTTGGAGGGCAACCCTTGGGACTTCTCTGGTGGTTCAGTAGTTAAGACTGTGCTTCCAATCCGGAGGGCCCAGGTTCAATCCCTGGTCAGGGAACTAAGATCCCACATGCTACACAGTGAGACCAGAGAAAACAAAGGGGCAGCCCTTGGTGGAGCCTGTATTTGGTACTGACCCCAAAAGATACAAGACACAGATCTTTTGTGGCTATCCAAATTTCTTATCTCTATAAAAAAGAAATTTCATATTTCCATAATGTTTGCTTTTCTTGTGTCTAAGAAATATATAATGTGATACCTACCTTCTTAACAAACTTGCAAGTATACAGAAACATATAATGTGATACCTACCTCCTTAACAAACTTACAAGTATAAGGTATTGTCACGTGTACGATCAATTCAGTTCAGTTCAGTCGCTCAGTTGTATCCGACTCTTTGCGACCCCATGAATCGCAGCACACCAGGACTCCCTGTCCATCATCAACTCCCAGAGTTCACCCAAATTCACATCCATCGAGTCGGTGATGCCATCCAGCCATCTCATCCTCTGTTGTCCTCTTTTCCTCCTGCCTCCAATCCCTCCCAGTATCAGAGTCTTTTCCAATGAGTCAATTCTTTGCATGAGGTGGCCAAAGTATTGGCGTTTCAGCTTTAGCATCATTCCTTCCAAAGAAATCCCAGGGCTGATCTCCTTCAGAATGGACTGGTTGGATCTCCTTGCAGTCCAAAAGAATCTCAAGAATCTTCTCTAACACCACAGTTCAAAAGCATCAATTCTTCTGTGCCCAGCTTTCTTCACAGTCCAACTCTCACATCCATACATGACCACTGGAAAAACCATAGCCTTGACTAGATGGACCTTTGTTGGCAAAGAAATGTCTCTGCTTTTCAATATGCTATCTAGGTTGGTCATAACTTTCCTTCCAAGGAATAAGCGTCTTTTAATTTCATGGCTGCAATCACCATCTGCAGTGATTTTGGAAACAAAAAAAATAAAGTCGGACACTGTTTCCACTGTTTCCCCATCTATTTCCCATGAAGTGATGGCACCAGATGCCATGATCTACGTTTTCTGAATGTTGAGCTTTAAGCCAACTTTTTCACTCTTCTCTTTCACTTTCATCAAGAGGCTTTTTAGTTCCTCTTCACTTTCTGCCACAAGGGTGGTGTCATCTGCATATCTGAGGTGATTGATATTTCTCCAGGCAATCTTGATTCCAGCTTGTGCTTCTTCCAGCCCAGCGTTTTTCATGATGTACTCTGCATATAAGTTAAATAAGCAGGGTGACAATATACAGCCTTGCCGTACTCCTTTTCCTATTTGGAATCAGTCTGTTGTTCCATGTCCAGTTCTAACTGTTGCTTCCTGACCTGCATATATCACATGGAAAACCTCTAGAGCTTGTTCATGTTAAACAACTGAAACTATAAACTGCTGCTGCTGCTGCTGCTAAGTCACTTCAGTCGTGTCCGACTCTGTGCGACCCCTTAGACAGCAGCCCACCAGGCTCCCCCATCCCTGGGATTCTCCAGGCAAGAACACTAGAGTGGGTTGCCATTTCCTTCTCCTATGTATGAAAGTGAAAGGTGAAAGTAAAGTCGCTCAGTCGTGTCCCACTCTTAGCGACCCAGTGGACTGCAGCCCACCAGGCTCCTCCACCCATGGGATTTTCCAGGCAAGAGTACTGCAGTGGGGTGCCACTGCCTTCTTCGGAAACTAAAAACTACTGAACAGCAGCTCTTCATTTCCCAGTCCCCTAGCCTCTGGCAACCATCATTATACTTTCTAATAGCTGGCTACTTGAGATACCTCATATAAGTGGAATTACACAAGCGTGGTCCTTCTGTGACTGGTTTATTTCACTTAGTATAATGTCCTCAAGGTCCACCCATGTTGTCATACTGAGTGATATTCCATTGTATGTGTACATCCCATTTTCTTTCTTCATTCGTCTGTCAATGAGTGCTTGAAATGTTTCCACCTCTTGGCTACTGTGACTAGTGCTGCAAATACCACAGGTGTACAGATGTCTCTTCAAGATGCTGATTTCAATCCTTTAGCTCTATGCATGCAGAAGTGAGATTGCTGAATCACATGGTAGTTCTATTTCAAATTTTTCTGAGGAATCTCCACATTGTTTTCCATAGTGGCCACACTTTTCATTCCCAGCAACAGTGTACAAAGGTCCCAATTTCTCGACATTCTCACTAGCACTTACTACTTTCTGTGTTTTGGTAACAGCCATCATAGCAGATGTGAAATTATATTTCACTGCAATTTTGATCTGTACTTCTCTGATGACTAGTGATGTTGAACACCTTTTCAACCCCTAAAAGTTTTTTTTGTTTTTTTTACCTGAAGGACAAAATATCCCAACAATGAAAGGATATACCACTGTGGTACCAGAAAACATAACTCTCATCACTAAATTTCCTTATTTTTAATCAGAAATTATGCCATTCCAATTGATTTTTTAACATGTTTGAAAATGTGACAGATAAGTACTTTTAGCTTTAAATGAAGATAAGGAAAGACAGTGGGGTAAAAGGTGTTCTGGTTATCTCAAAGCTTTCAGAGCTCAGCCTTCCTCCCCCAAGAACACACCTAATAGAACAGCATAATCTGGAGGCAGAAAATACTGTACAGCAACATCTGTGGAGCCTGAACAGGGTAAATCTAAAAAGTACAAGAACATCCAAGAGTGAAAAAGAGAGTAAAGACAGACTACCTTTGGGTCAAAATACTATCCCACAAAAGTGGAAGGGGAACAAGTAACATGATTAAAGTTCTAAGTTAGGGCACCATTGAACCACAGGTCTTCAAACCAAGTTTAAACCACCAAGTCTTCAAAGTAAAGTCCTCAAAGCAAGTTCACAACTGACACTTGAATTTACCAGGGCATGTTCACATGTAGGAAACAGGGACTTCAAACTGGAAACAGTATCTTTTCCACCTCACAAAATATGCAAAATTGGAAACTTATATGGAAAGGTTGGATGTTTCACCGTGCTTCATAAGTTGGCATTGCTGGCAACACTGGGCATACATCCTGCGTGGCAGCATCTGTCCCTGACCCCAGCAGATAAAGCAGAGACTGGCACTGTGCCCCAACTCCACTCTAACAAGGCAATGTTTCCTGAATGACCCATAGGTTTTGAGTTCCTCCTTCGTGACATCACACAACCCATGAGATGGTGAAGATTAGGTGGGGGGGACCAGGAGATAATCCGACCAGGGCCTAAAGTCTCTCTTGCTAAACTATAACTCCACCACACAAGATAAATGAAGATAATTTCCCTACTGAAGAGAGGAAGAAACCCCCTGAATTTAGTTGGTCTGCTTGATTTCTGACCTCTAGTGAGAGCTCAACCCAGACTACCTACCTTGTGATTCCCATTCATTACATTCAATGGTGCCATCACCTCTGGAAAGAGAGTAACTGACCAAGAAACTTTGATTTTTGACTGGATATGATTTAAAGCACACAATTCTTAGTGTAGCCCTAGGCATGAGTAGATTTTTTAAAAAAAAAAACAACGTTTTTTAAATGAAGGAACTGAATGACAAAGGGAAAAGGCAAGAGGAATTTCTTCTGTGGGCAAAAGACAAAGATGATCCTTAAGACTGGGACCAATTTAAAATGAACTTCTTTAACAATATCATGCCCTCAATTTAAATGACAGACAAGATCAAAAAGCAAGAAAAACGGAGAAAATAATGTTTTCAATCTTTTACAGTTGTTAAGGAGTTTAAGTTCCTTTAGAACAGTATTTTTCACACTTGAGTAACATACAGACCTTATTAAAGAAAATATTTCCCAAGGACTCTAGAAATGATGTAAACACTGTTTACATCATGCTACTTAACTATGAACCAACATAAACCAGATGTAAGCTCCTTGTGGGCTTCCCTTGTGGCTCAGCTGGTAAAGAATCCACCTGCAATGTGGGAGACCTGGGTTCGATCCCTGGTCTGGGGCGATCTCCTGGAGCAGGTAAAGGCTACCCCACTCCAGTATTCTGGCCTGGAGAATTCCATGGACTGTATAGTTATATATGTATATAATATGTAATAGGTTTTTTTTTTTTTTAAGGACTTCCCTGGTGGCTGAGCTGGGAAAGAATCTGCTACTTATACTGATAACGCCAAAACATTTATGTGCTCAACACACATTTGCAAAACCAATGGAATGATAATTAGCAACATTCATTTAATCTGATGAGGGATGCACCTCTGCTGAAACTACATCCCCACAGCTAATGTCAGCAAGTACTGGCAGCTTGAGAGCTGCGCTTTTGAGCCACATTTACAGGACTAAAACCCCGTTCCCCCATCACTTTTCTATTGGGAACACAGACAACCCAACCATCTGTGTTGTCAGTCACTTTCCATTTACATGGATACACCATTTACACTAAGCCCATTGGTGTGTCTTCCTCATCAGCCCATGACAAAGAATGTAGTGCTGCAGGTGCCACACAAGCAATCTGAAAACCAGAGGCAGGTTTTGAAATGGTGTAGTCAAGTCTTTCACGTAAGAGTCATTCGGATGATTGCAAATGTTCTCAGATTAATTTGTTTTATATTATCATATAATGATAACATAAAATGAAAACAAAAATATTTAATCTTCTAAGACTCCCATGCATACAAGTAAAGACCCGAAGGACCCCTGACTTGAGAAGCATTGTTGACATAGTCCGAGGATGTGCCTAGAGGTATTTTTCTATTTATTATATAGCATCCTAGATCCTTCAGGGGTCAGAAACTGCTAGGTATTTTAAAAGATGAGACAATAAGCTTCTGAAAGGTCAGCGTCATTCTAGTGCCTGGGACACCAGCAGGCATGTGAATACTGAGGGAGTTAGAGAAAGAATTATAGAAAGATGCCTGAGCTACTGCCTCTATACATTTTTATATTAAGAAATACAGACTAAGGTCTTAAGGTTTAAAATTCACTTTTGTCTTTTTGTAATTACTCTGACAAAAGCAATTACAAATTTGGAAGACGCCAAATATTCATGAGCTAAAGCAATGAAACTGTCCTTTTGAGGAACTGATTTCAAAGAAATCATATGTTTTATTCCACCATTACAACTTTCCTCAGTTGAAACAGTGCTTACTTCCCCTTTCACAATGTGGCGTGAGACTAATATAGCCAGATGGAAGCAGCCTGAATACCATGATAAAAGTCTCTTCCCATTTCTTCCTTCCAACAACATACCACAGTCAGATGCCACCTAAGCTTTAACAAGCTACACATGAAGCAAGAAAGTATATTGTATATACTCTCTCAGGAGGAAAAAGTAGACATTTGAATCACTACAGCAACTTAACCTCTCCTATCATCTAAAAGGTCTCTCTGCCGTCAGCCACCACGCTTCCATTCAAAGCAGATTAGCCTGATTCAGCTAATTCTATTTTACAAATGAAATAAGATCATGTAACCTGGGAAGAAATGGAGAAAAAGGAAAAGATGTTTATATGCTCAAAGTGACAGGAGTAGTATGACTATAAATTTGAACAGTGATTCAAGATAGCAGTAAATGAAAACTTCAGGCTAAAAAACAAGTCAGAAAAGAGTCTGTGGTTCTTGGGACAGTCTTCCAGTGACACCCCATTTTAAGCATTTCTCTTTTTGCCCACACCATAAGGCAGAGTAAACAATCTCTCATCAAAACCTGACAACAAACTCACAAAAAGCAGTGCGGTCTGAGCATCAGAGTCAGCCATTGTCCCAATGGCCAACACTGACAGCCCTCTAAGGATGGGAAAGCCAGAATACCTTTATGGGGCCAGGAGGCCAAAAAGAAAGTACTATCTTAAGATGTAACTCAAATATTAGAACCAGAAAGGGTCACCATAAGCAAGCAGAGCTCATAAAAACTAAGCCACAAACAGACTCCTGCTGGGTCCAGGAGCAAGGTTTGAAAGCTTCAAGATAGAGCTGTTGTCTTAACAGACATGTTTCTCCCACTCAGGAGTAGGGTAATATAATAATTGTGATAGAGGATATACTGAAGAGAGAAAACAAAAAGCAATATACCAGCAACAGTTAGAAAATAAAGATACATAGAGAGATACACAGATAAAGATACATAAAGATATTCAATTATCTATATATCTATCTCTATATACCTCCAGTTCTGAATGCATAAAAAGCAGAAACTAACTGGAAAACTCATGGCTAGCACACTGACGGGGTCCAAAGCCAGTGCCAAAGGAAAGCATCACACACAGTCAAAAACACCCCTGAACTTCTTCTAGGACTGAGGGTCAAGCCACCATTATGTCTCAAGGCCAGAACAAATCTTTTATCTCCTTGGATGAGCATCAGACACTTGTGGCCATAGGAGTGAAAGAAATGTATTTTTATCCTCAAACACGAAAAACACACTCCAAAGCACCCAGATGCTCACATTTGGAAGATACTCAAGAGCTGAGATCAACCAGAGAACAGCCGATTTAACTCTCACATCAAAAGCTGCCTCAGGGCCATAACCTCATTGAGCAGGAAGAGAGGGGAAACTGAGGCCTCACTCCATGTCTCCAACCCTCTCTCTGTGTTTATTTCTCTTGGCATCCACCTCTCTTCTCTCCCTTTCCCATCTTGCAAAGCACAATATCATGTAGGCAAAGTGGGAAAAGCCCTAAAGTGGAACCCAAGAAAGGGAAATGTAAAGGAAACCCTGACCAGTGCTGAAGCTATGCCTCTGCCCACTTGTAGCTGTGTGTGTGTTTTTAAAATCTCCTAGTGAAGTAGGTCTGGCCCTGTGGAATCTGTTGGTCTTCTCCTCTCTATTTTAGTCATCGTCTTTACAGTTATTCATCAGGCTGAAATAAACCATTTGACAACCCATATCCAGGTCACACATGCGTAGGTTCGGTTCTTCCCAACTAAATTTCTTGACTCTAAACTATTCAGCAGAAGACTCTTCAACATTGTACATTCAGAAAGGATACAAATCATGTGAAACAGCTGACCACATAGGTTCAATTTTAGTGCCTGAACAAATCCCACCCCAGCCCTGTCTGGCAGGTCACCAGATCACACTAACTGCTACTACACTGGAAGCACCCACTCTGAGTGTGGTCTGGTTGTGGGGGGAAGTCAGTGCTCATTCACAAATGCACTGTGGTCCCAGTGCTGCTGGAACCCTGTGTTTCTGCTTCTGAGGATGTGGGATTCTAACTTAATTTATTGATGTGAATCAGTCCACAAATGACATCACTACAAATGAAAATGAGAAAAGTCTGAAAAGTTTTGGCTCTCACTCTGAGAGATGAACTCCTGCCATGCACCTGCCTCAGTCAAATGCTCAATATGCACGTGTGTGTGTGTGTGTGTAAGCACACCCATATGCACATACACACACCCTATGTCCTTCTCTCCTTGCCAATCTCAGAACATACCAGCTCTCACTAGGAACTGGAAAATACAGGGATGCATGCTCCATTGCTCAGTTGTATCTGACTCTTTGCAACCCTCTGGACTATAGCCTGCCAGGCTCCTCTGACCATGGGGTTTCCCAGGCAAGAATGCTGGAGTGGGTTGCCATTTCCTTTTCCCAAAGTATAGAGAGGGAACCAACAAAAGAAATGAAGAGAAAGCAGGCAGCACGAGCTGCAGTCTCAGTATATGAAGCAAGGAATCAAAGAACACAGGTTTATTTGATTCATTCAGCAAATACTGAGTGCATTTACTAAGTACCTACTAGGTTTAAACCCCACTTTCATCAAGATAATGCCCCTGGCACAAGAAATTGGCTAGCCTAGGTTATTACAGGTCTGCTCTCTGTTTCTCCTCAGACATTCTCCAACCACTTCATACACTTTTTTGGCCTAATACAACCCTCCTTCCAGAGTTCTCTTACATAACTACATTGCCTTGCCCATTCTGGTTTCACCTGTCAGTTGACCTTGTTCCAGCTTACTAGGAAGTGGTGACAGCCCAGCCTGACCCTGTTAACCATTTACACCAGCCCAGCTCAGGTCAACAGATTACATGCCTGCTCAAGACACTCCCTTCCTTGGCCTTCAAGGAAAAGAGTCCCTCAGTTTTCTAAGAAGAAATGAACTTAAGAATGTGTTAACAACATCCCAGAGACCATTTTTATTCTTTCCCAATGCAATATTATTTTCTAATTATCACCATTATTGATGACTGAGGAATTTAACCCACATTTGCTTAATATTTTGATCTAAGAGCTTGAATTTATCTTTGAAATGGAAATCACCACTACATTTTGCCTCTACAGGAACCAAACGTTCTCATATTCTCCTCAAACTGTACATGAACACCTCCCAGGATAGGCATGGGACAGGGTGACCTGGGGGGAGATAGAATGCCAGGTGGGAAACTAAGCCACCAGATGAAATGGCACACCTTCCCAGAGAGGCAATTTTCCCCTTGGAAGAAAATATAACATTTTAAGTTAAAACAAGCCCCAATATAGAGTAAAATGAACAAATATGGTACATGATTTTTTAAGATAAGAACTCAAGAAGACTTTAAAGAAAGTTCCTGTTCTGTCTGTTGGTCAGGCTATGGCCACAATATATGGAGCTTCCTGCAAATAACTCCCCTGCCTTTACAAGCTCTTCAAGGAAATTTGTGAGAAATGTTTCACTCACACTATGAAATTCTTGAGAGCACAAATCAAAATGAAGCAGGACACTATGGTCCTTGCCCCTGAATGCCTCTTTTATCTTTGGAAAAGCTTTAGTCAAAGAATAAATTTAATCAGAGAAATGAGAACTCACAGAAATTAAAACAGTCCAAGGGGACCAAATAATAATGTACTCATTAAGCAAAGTCAATGGCCTTTAGTTCCTTCTCAAGGACTATAGGTAATATTCTGAGCCATATCCTGTGAGCTGTCTTGTAGAGACTGAAACCCCCACCAGGTGGAAGAAATTAACTACATGATAACCAGACTGTAGCCATGAAATAAGCTGCCACAATTCTGAGATTTGGCCTCAAAGAAATGGAAAGAAATTGACCCTGGTATTGAAGATTCAGTTCAGTTCAGTTCAGCCTCTCAGTTGTGTCCGACGCTTTACGACCCCATGAATCGCAGCACGCCAGGCCTCCCTGTCCATCACCAACTCCCGGAGTTCACTCAAACTCACGTCCATCAAGTCGGTGATGCCATCCAGCCATCTCATCCTCTGTCATCCCCTTTCCCTCTGGCCCCAAATCCTTCCCAGCATCAGAGTCTTTTCCAATGAGTCCACTATTCGCATGAGGTGGCCAAAGTACTGTACTTAAAACATCCAAGATGACACTGGTCAGACCACTGATGACCAATTTAAAGACAATCGTGAGAGATGACTTTTTTTGCATGGTGCCCCTCCCTCTATCTATAAAAGCTCTTACTTACCCCTGCTTCTGGGTGGTGGAAGGGGGTGGCGGGACTTGGCCTTTGGACAGATGTCTAACCCCCCACACCCATTGTCAGCATCTGAAATAAAGCAAACTTTCCACCAACCTGGCCTCTTTATTGGCTTTTAAACAGCAAACAGCCAGACCCCTTTTTTGGTAACAGAACTACATATCCTCTCCCTCTTTGTCTCACAGGGACCTAGGACAGTGTGTAAGACAGTGCCTGGCACAAAACAGGCACTCTAATGTGTGCAGAATAATTTGGCTGAAATAATGGCAATAACACTGTCAATGATAAAAAGTTCTTCTTTTTTTTAATCACATTTGAATGGGAGGAAGGGAAGGTGAACAGCTGTATGAGAACATGGAATAGAAGCAACCCAATTTACCCAAACAGCTAATGGCTGCCAAGTAAGCAATCAGATGAAGCAACTCAGTTCAGTTCTTCTCTACTTGAACAAGTACAGTAAGGCAAATATCATACTTGTTAATCTCACAGAAAACAGTCGTAGGGCTTAGGACACAAGTCTACCAAATGACACTGGTGACGTTAAGTTTAATAACTTATGAAGAGTTGGAAGAGCATTGTGATAATAATAATGTCTCCAGTGATATTAAGTCCTGGTTTAACAATGACCTTAAGAAGGTTATTTTGATCATTTGAAAGTTATATCGAATATTTCCTGCTGAGACTTGACAACTCTGAAAAGTAATTCAGTGTGTGTGTGTATAAAATATGGTGTGGGCTCACCTCTCCTTATTCCTAATATTGTTACCTTTTTCAACCAGCTGGACCCAAACCAAGTTTTTTACAGATGAAAGATGATTCAAAGTATATGGCTTATAGCAAAATTTAAATTTTTCTACTTCCCTGGTGAAAGTACTGCATTTTCACTCATTTGTAAATAATAGAAAAGATGGGTATCACACACATACACATTGTCTACACAAGCCATCTTATACTGCAATGCGTCACCTTCCATGCCCAGTATACTCCAAACCTTCCAAACTGGAGGGAGAAGCTGGGCAGAGGAGGAGTTGAGGACCCCCAGCCCTCAGGTCTAAGCTGAGAATGGTGAGCCAGACCACTACTGCCTTCTGCAGCTATTTCCTTTGCTAAGTCTTATGCCTCAAATACAGGAACTGTCAACCAAAATCATACCTTTCAGATCTTCCTAACAATGGCAGCCAGAGATCCATAAAATATCAACAGAAATCCAGAGAGCAGAAAAACATTTTCTAGTATTAACATGTTTGTAGCTCCTGAGGAAGAAGTGAAAATAGCTCAAGACCTACCATGACTCCAGGCAGAGACAGATACAAATTAATCTCAATAAAACCTGAATATCTTTCCCTCATGTATGTTATTTCTGTAGGAGCCACAGGAATAGAGTGTCTATTTTTGATGATTTTATCATTTTATTCTTGGTTTAAAAGTGAGAGATTTTGGTTTACAACATCTAGGAATCAAATGTTCTTTTATTAACTGGACAAGTCCCTTAACATTTTTAGGTCTAAAACTCTTCATCAATCAGAAATAAAGTGCATGACCCCATCTAATTCTGAAAATTAAATGAATGAACTTGTAAAATAGGTATCGATGAATACCTGTGTCTAGCAATATAAATGCACAATAATGTCTTGTTTTCTACACAGCAGCAGGAAAACAACAAATACAAAAACTACTACAGAATGCCAAACTGGCTAACAGCGGGGCCACAGGACTGACACTAAGGTGCAGCCTAGAGGCCTGGAGTAGAAGGTGACATAACCAAGTCGCTGAGAAGCCAGGTCTCCTAAAACAAGGCGAGGAAGAATCTCCAGTCGCTGTATAACAACACTCTAACTACAGAGTGCCCTTTTCAGGGCCCAGATACAAGCAAGTAAAACTTTCTCCCCAAACTCGGACTCTGAACTTGCCCTTGCCCCCGAGGTGTGCCTGGAAGTCCTGTCAGGCCTGTCGGAGCTCGCTAGGTCCCAGGGGCAGCCAGAGCCACCTCCTCATCCTCATCACCCTCCTCCTCCTTGCTTCCCCGGAGTCAGACCCGCCTGGTTCTTGGCAGAGAGCAATATTTAAACAAGAACCGAGGTAGCTTTTGTTTTTCCTTTTAACAAACCTTACAGGAATTATATGTCCAGATTCATGTTAACTTTTGATCTTAAACCCTTATTTCAACAGTGTTATTGTATTTTTAATACTGGCTACTTAACGAGTATAACATCTTCAAAAGTGAAAAGGAGAATGAAAAGGTTGGCTTAAAGCTCAACATTCAGAAAACTAAGATCATGGCATCCCGTCCCATCACTTCATGGCAGATAGATGGGGAAAACAGTGGAAACAAGTGGCTGATTTTATTTTAGGGGGCTCTAAAATCACTGCAGATGGTGACGGTAGCCATGAAATTGAAAGACGCTTACTCCTTGGAAGGAAAGTTATGACCAACCTAGATAGCATATCAAAAAGCAGAGACATTACGTTGCCAACAAAGGTCCATCTAGTCAAAGTTTTGGTTTTTCCAGTAGTCATGTATGGATGTGAGAGTTGGATTGTGAACAAAGCTGAGTGCCGAAAAATTGATACCTTTGACCTGTGGTGTTGGAGAAGACTCCTGAGAGTCCCTTGGACTGCAAGGAGATCCAACCAGTCTATCCTAAAGGAGATCAGTCCTGAGTGTTCATTGGAGGGACTGATGTTGAAGCTGAAACTCCAATACTCTGGCCACCTGATGCGAAGAGCTGACTCATTTGAAAAGACCCTGATGCTGGGAAAGATTGAGGGCAGGAGGAGAAGGGGATGACAGAGGATGAGACGGTTGGATGGCATCATTGACTTAATGGACATGAGTTTGGGTAGACTCCAGGAGTTGGTGATGGACAGGGAGGCCTGGTGTGCTGTGGTTCATGGAGTCGCAAAGAGTCAGACATGATTGAGTGACTGAACTGAATTGAACTGATCCTTTTATTAAAAATTTTGTCTTATTTTCAAGAGACTATCACTCTGTCATACGGCTTATGTAATGTTCCTTTGGGATTCTCATACCTTGTGAATATGCATTTGGGTTGTTTCACTTTATTCACATCAATTCCCTCCACTTTTTAAACTTTTATTTCCATTTCTTTTAGTTATGACTGTATTACATTTATTCTCATTCTGGATTCTCTTTATTGCTTACTACTTTGCTTTTAATATAATAAAAATAGATGATTTGACTGACACATTTCTTCAAGTTGGTGTTCTTAAACAGAAAGCTAAATGCTAAACATCTGAAGAACTGTTTCTTCTTGCATAGTACAAATAAGGTCAACACTCACAGCATCTGTCAAGCTGTAAATGCCACTGATATTTGCCATCTGTAAATTTAACTGGTAAATTATGAGGGGTGTTCTATTAAGAAGCTCCAGTCTTAGCAATCTAATTGCTAAGTGAATTAATTCTGTATAAGTAGAGAGCTAATACATTGAAATTAATTTTATTATTAGTGCAATATAAATTGTTATTGATTTTGAGTTTATGTGCTTTCCTGTTTATTCTAAAGATTGATTTTTCCACATAAAGTAAAAAGTAGCTACCTCAGTAATGCCTTTAAAGCTTTACAAACATACTTATTAAACTGAATCTTTGAAACATTATCATTATTCTGTTAGCAATTAATAAGTATCTGTATTTTTCAAAATAGATGAGTTAATATTTTTAACTGTTTAGGCAGAAATGTCTTTTTCTTTTTTTCAGAAATATTTTCTTGAATACTGCTAGTGCAATTTCCTTCCTTAACACACACTGACCTATATACTCCATTTTAAATTCTTATATTCTTTTGACCTTCTTTGTCCTTTCAATAGGCCCCTTCACTGAAGAGTCATCAAGAAATGTGGATTATTCCAAATGTCTTATGTACACAACTTCTCATTTCCACTGATTTTAATCTACTTCAGACATATTACAACAGTTTCTATCATTTCATAACAACACAACAAAGTAATTTAAAACAGCAACCATTTTATTTGCATAATTTCATTGCCATCAACTTGGGTAGGGCTCAGGTAGGTGGTTTTGCTGGTGGCTTGCCTGGGATCACGTAGTCATGGTAGCTTTATTGTGGCTTCATAGTCTTAAAGTGCCTCACTCATACGTTTGGAAGTTGGTGCTGGCTGTTAGCTGGACATATGTCTTCAGAAGGCTCACACTGGCTTTGTCACATAGTGGCAGTGTTTCAAGAGGTTTAGTAGTAGTGCACAAATGCTTTTTGAGCCTCAGCATCTACCATATTTGTTAATATTCCATTGATCAAAGCAAGTCACACGGCCAAGCCCTAAGTCAACAGAGGAGGGGATTATACAAGGTTATGAACATAGGGAGAGGTACTTTATAGGGAGAGGCCCTTACTATAACAATATACCATGGTTGTTATTTAGTCACTAAGTTGTGTCTGACTCTTTTGTGACCCTATGGACTCTAGCCCACCAGGATCCTCTGTCCACGGGATTACCCAGGCAAAAATACTGGAGTGGGTTGCCATTTCCTTCTCCTAAGGATTGAACCCACATCTCCTGCATTGGCAGGCAGATTCTTTACCACTGAACCACCTAGGAAGCCCAATAATATACCATACCTAGCCTCTTAATACATTCTCTCAGCCTCCTGTCCTACGAAACTCCAGTTTATTCTATACAACCACAGCTGGACAGTCCTTCTTAAACACTAATTATTCTATCATTTTGGAGCTTAGTGTTTCTCAACCAGTGGTAATTTTGTTCCCCAGGAGACATTTGGCAATAACAGTTTTTAGTTGTCACAATCTGAAAAGTGGGAGATGCCACTACCATCCATTAGAGGCCAGGGATGCTGCTAAACATCCTATGATACACAGGCCCAGCCACCCATAATGAAACAAATTATCTGGTCAAAAATGTCAGTCGTGAGATTGAGAAAACCTGCACCCTAGCTCATCAACCCCTGCTGCTGCTGCTAAGTGGCTTCAGTCGTGTCTGACTCTGTGCGACCCCAGAGACGGGAGCCCACTGTCTCTGGGATTCTCCAGGCAAGAGCACTGGAGTGGGTTGCCATTTCCTTCTCCAATGCATGAAAGTGAAAAGCAAAAGTGAAGTTGTTCAGTCGTGCCCGACTCTTAGCGACCCCATGGACTGCAGCCTACCAGGCTCCTCCGTGCATGGAATTTTCCAGGCAAGAGTACTGGAGTGGGGTGCCATTGCCTTCTCTGCATCAACCCCTAGAGATGCCCCAATAAAAAAGAGAATGAAGGGTAAACTCTGTCCAGACGTCCAAAATCTACAATCTGATCTCACCTTATATATAGAAACATTTTTCCCTTTAGTCTCAATCAGGGTTCCTGCTGTTCTCCAAATATGCCACACTTAATTGCATGACTAACTTGATAGCTCATCATTGTGAAAAAATGTAAATATCAAACATCCTTTAGCTTTTTCCTTTCTGCCTAACCAAATCATTTCCCAGGCTCAGGGGAAGAGTTGGATCCTGCTTTTCCTACCAAAGGTTCCACAATTTCACTGTGACCTTACAAGGACATTGCATAGCATGTACTATGTCAGCTCAGGCCACAGAATGCTTTTTTATTTCTAGTCTTTTTCACAGTTTTATTTGTCATTTTAAGGCTCTGATTCATCTGGAATTTATTTTGGGTCAGGTGTGAGCTGAAAAATTCAGCTTTATTTTGTCCTGAATTTCTACCTAGTTATCTCAACACCATTTATGTAACAATCTCGTCCCCTCAGATTTAAATACCACCTTTAGCATGTACTAAATTCTCATATATATTTCAGTTTATTTCTGGACTTTCTGATCTGTTCTCTTGAGTAATTACTCACATTTTGAAAGGATTCTTCAGCTTATAAAAAAGATTCCTAAAGGAATCTTATTGGATTGTCTTTTGTATTTTTAACTGTTTAAAGTACTTCACAAGGTCCTAAGGAATGCTTTTGAATATTCCCAGCAATATTCTCAGGGGAATGCCAAGGTTACATAATCTCTTTTATATTTTTAATAATTAGAGAAAAGAGAGGAGGGAAAAGAAAGAAGAGGCATTTCTTTTCTATTTTAGCATCCAGAAACAGCTAAAAGCAGTGCACAACTATCTCCTTGGCATAAAATATACTCTACTGTGACTTAAGTCTAAGGGTGTGGCATTGTCTGCAATTTGTGAAAAGACCCTATGGAATACATGGGCTACCTAGAAGCCACTGCAGTGCCCTGACACAGGTCCTGCTGAAATCAACACATCTGACATTGTTGTAGTACACAGAAACCCAGAGTATATACAATTAAATATCTGAATTAAAAGAGAGAAAATATTCCTCCCAGAGTTATCCAACTTACTCTTCTCTCATAATAAGTGACTGAAGAAAAGTAGATTGCAATGTACCATAGTAATGTCAAGTAAAAATTTAAATGCATTGCAAACAAATGATAAAAACAAGGAAATATAAATACTTAAAACATACTTTTTTTACTTTATCATTATTTAGAGGGGTAGATGGGGCAGAGATAGATGCAAAATGCATTGTTTTTGTATGAGATGCCAAAATTTCATATGCAATTACCCCTTGATTATCTCCATCTAAATCTGGAAAGGATTTATGTCTTACTTTAATAGGGAAATTTTAAAATAGGCTTATTTAAGTATATTTTCAAAGTCTTTGTTGCTAGAAATTCTATTTTCCTGAAAACATGAGCAGATAAGGGCAGACATGTGAAATACTATGACTCTTTTGTAAGCTTCTTTTATTTTGCACAGGTCAGAAGTGATAGTACAGCCACAAAAATGGACAATCTTCAATATAAAAAAGGAAAGACAAGGCCATAGATTTGTGGCAGAGATACAATTGAGCCTGGATTCTAAGCATGATATGTCCATGAAAAGTCTTAAAGTAACCTTGACTTGTACTTTAGGTTTTTCAAAGGAGAGAGATGCCATCAAACTTGAAAATAACAGATACATTTTTTTAAATCTGTCACATACGTGAAGGAATAGTGAGAGTGTCTGAAGTTAAAGACCAGCTACGTTCCAAAGGAAAGGGTATTAGGCTCTGCCATGCACTGTCCATAGATAAAGTTTTTTTGGAACACAGTCACACCCGTTCACTTTCACGCTATAGAAACACAGCTGAGTAGCTGCAACAGACACTTATGACCTGCATAGCCTAAAATATTTATTCCCTGTCCCTTTACAGAGAAAGTTTACTAACACTGCTATCTATGAAGAAATGCATTGGCAAAGAATTTTCTTAATTTCAAACCATCCTACCCTGAGGGTAGTATCAGTGCTTCTAAAAATTCTTCAAACACAATAAAAACAGAATAATTCAACTTACAGGAGAATTAAAGTCATCACAAGGGAATGGTGATAGGGTAAAAGAATAATGCAGAAATTCTACTAAAGATATTTTACTTAACATTTTTTTAAATAAGAAAATACCAACTAACCAGAATCTTGTGCAATTTTGTCTGGTTGGTAAGTTTTTCTGTTCCTCAGCAATACAGAAGAATGATAAATTGTGCTTAGAATGCATTAATTTTCCCTTTAATGAAGAATTGCCAAGCCTCCTATTAGAAGGCAAAAAGGACCATGGTTTCATGGTATAATATTTCCCATCTTGTTTCCCTGCGAGTGGTTTCAATTTACATTCAGTGCTAAAATGCAGAACTTAAAGAGTTTGACCTCAATTCCACTGATGCTCTTTCTCTAGTTGGTTTCTGATCAAAAACATTCTTAGTTTAATTTTGAATTGTTCAGCTGTATAGATGTGTGTGTGTGTGTGTGTGTGTGTGTACGCACGCGCACGTAACTATAAAATGTCTCAAAGCCTTTTTGAAAGCAGGCAGTATTTATAAATTATAAATAATTGTAAACAACTATTACATGATTATGTTCATTTTAATATTGGTAAATTTGGAATGATAATTATGTCAATATTTCCTTGTTAGCAATTTCCTATTTATTTTAGAACTGGTCAGGACACACACAACTTTTTCCCAAACTTGTATTCTAACAATAGGCAGATCATGTTCTAAGAACACAATGAATTTTTTCCTAGGGAAGCCTATATTTTATCTCAAAACTCAAAAATGACTTTTAGCTCTAGAGAATGCAATGTGTGCATTGTTAGATCAGAGATACATTTATATTCACCTAAGATAATGGAAAAATGTACATTTCTGTGTGACATGAAAGTTGTTCTGAATTCTATAATATGAAAAGATGTTAAAATATTAATCCCATTTTTTAGACCAAAAAAGATTATAGCTTCTATTCCCAGAAGTACAAAATGAGACAAACTATATCAGTCAGAAGGAGATCTATAAAATTCTAAAATCATCCCTATTCCTTTGGAAAGGATTATATAATTCAGAATACAAAGGCTGAGGTATTCAAATAAGGTTCTTTTCACCAAAACCCAAGAGCCTCAGCTTAGCAATGAACTAAGACACTCATTTTTTTTTAAACTAATACAGTAACTGGAAATATAGAATCAGGATTTCTAATGTTGTTCTCTGTATTCCTTAATTTGCAACTCTTAAATGTTATAAAAGATGAGAGAATAACATGAAAGTTACCTTTAAAAAGAAAGTAACAGGTCACATTTGCACCATACAATGAGATAGAATTCTTGCCCACCAATGCATTTGTTGAGAATGCAATACCTTTGAAGATGATTTTTTAAAACAATGTAGATTTCATTATGTCTTTTATGCTCCCAATTCATATCTCCCAGTAATAAACAAATTATTAATCTTTATATTTACAGTTGTAAAAAGGAATTTCTTCAAACTATTTCAATTTTGTTTGTTTTGAAACCTAAAAAGTTCCAGGGCCCCATATACAAATACGTATTCTATGTATTCTGCAGTTTTTCTATGGATCCCCCCATTTCATGACAGATTATTATAAACCTTAGATTTCATTTAAAGAACTCAGATTTCACAACGTGGACTAGACCTAACAAAATAATTTTTGAAATATAGAGACTCTTGAAATGGGTAATTTCATCTCTGGTAACTCCTAAATGTTTTTCTTTCCTTAGCTTGTATAATTCTAGTAAATGGTGTTCTAAGGGCAGAGGCCAAAATAACTGAAAGGCATTTCATTAAAGTTTTCCAAATTTTTCTTTCTAAACTTTTTAATGAATTCATAAGTACATCTGAGATGTCATGAAGACTTCCTTTAGTCTTTTCCTCTCTTTGTTTTCCTTTTGTCCTTTTTTTTTTCAGGGCCTACATACATTTATTTTTTGACAAAATTTACTGACCCCAACCCCATCCCAGCACTGGGTTTCTCCTGAGCAGCTGTAGGCCTGTGCATATGACATGAATAGCCCAGGAAGGGAGCCAATAGGAGATGGGACCAACGGAGGGGAGGCCATAGCAGCCTGCTACAAGTCACCTTGGTTTAGCCTTAAATGAAGTTACCAGAAGCTATTTTGGGGGAAATATTTAATGATTGCCAGAACTCTCTGAATAAAATGGAAATGATGGCAAGGATTTATAAGGAAGCACAAATCAATGCACAGCTAATAGCAAGCTTCCTCTTCACTTCATGATGGCATCTAGGGCTGAAAGAGATACGGGTTGACAATATCAACATTCTCTTACTGTCTACAATTTTTCCAAAGTTTTTTTTAACCACATCCAGGATGACATTCTTGCAGGAACTGAGTTTTACGCATTCCAAACTAATATGACAATAATTATTCAAAGACCAAACCCTGGAAAAGAGAAAGAGGATGAAAGAGGACTATCTAATAATAGTTTATTAGAGTAGATCATGAAATGTACTTATTATGAAGTCTATGAAAATTCAACCCTCAAATTTACCTTACCCCTAAAAGTCAAAGTCACTCAGTTGTGTCCAACTCTTCATGACCCACTGTACTATACAGTCCATGGAATTCTCCAGGCCAGAATACTAGAGTGGGTAGCCTTTCCCCTCTCCAGGGGATCTTCCTAACACAGGGATTGAACCAGGTGTCCCACATCACAGGCAGATTCTTTACCAGCTGAGCCACAAAGAAAGCCCAAGAATACTGGAGTGGGTAGCCTATCCCTTTTCCGGGGGATCTTCCCAACCCGGGAATTGAATCAGGGTCTCCTGCATTGCAGGCAGATTCTTCACCAATTGAGCTATGAGGGAAGCGCCTACATATCAACTAACCCTACCACCCGAGCCCTCCTCGCCTTCTGGTCCTGCCCTTCCAACCAGACCGAGGCTACAAATGGAATGTTCAGAAACACACACAATGACCACACCTAATACAATTTCTAGACCATAAAAACCAAGTAAATAAGTAAAAATTACAGAGGCAAAGATCTAAAGATGTCAAAGTTTCATTTTAGGATGCTTAGAAAAGCAGTAATAGTAAATAAATCAAGATAATGTTTTCATTTTTGAGTGTGTTTAATAATAATGAGGTTTCTACTGAGTGTTTTATTGAGCACACGAACGGTGTTTCATATTTTCCTGAAAATAAATTCACTTATGTGAGAAATGCAATGTAAGGACAAGTTTTATATTTCTCTAACATGTTTTTCTCAAATCATTCAACCACCATCGGAAGCTCCCATTATCACTTTGAAAATAGAACTTTTTTTTCTCTTATAATTGAGTAAATCTTGCTAAAATTAGCCAGGCTCTCCTCAAGAGATACCATTGCTCAAAGAATTGTAGTAGGAGAAGAAGATGGCAGAGGACTAGGTGGACGTAGAGTACATCTCTCTCCATGGATACATCAGGAATACATCACTTCAGACACAGAAGTGCACACAGAACACCAGTTGAGAGTAGACAGGAGTACCTGACCAGTGGAAAAGAATATACAGAACCACGCAAAACTGAGTAGGAGGAAGGAACTAGAGGGGAAAACAGGAGTGTTAGTAGGACTGGACCTGCCCTCAGCAGGGGGAGGAACTGAAGCAGGGGTCTGATACCCACAGCGGGGCAACTGTCTGAGTCAGAGGAGAAACATTTAAGGCTGAGAGTGAAACAGCTGATCTGTGAAAGCCTAAATGGAATGAGAATCAGACAGTCCTTGCCACAGCCACACATACCCTGGACAGGAATGCTGGCCTCCTGGAAGGTGCAGTGGCTGGGAGCTGGAGTTTAGGGATTGTGGAGCAATCCCAGGGCAAGTGCTGCTGTTGACTGCGGAGAGAGGGATTGAGGGGATGTGAGGGAGGAGATCCTGGTGGGAAATGCTGGTGGAGGAAAGCCAGGCAGCCATGGAAGCAAGGAGACACTGCTTAGTCATGCATAGGGGATGGAGCCATCACCATAGCCTCTTGCTCCCCACACACTCCAGCATCCACAGCTGAACAATAGAGAGGCTGGCCCATCAAATGCCAGATGCACTGAACTACAGAGTAGGACCCCACCCAGGGAGCGTCTTTAAGAGACTGATGCGCCAGCCCAGGGGCCCCCATCTATGTACCTGACACACCAAACAACAGAAGGACCCCAGGCAAGGGAGCCCGCTAAATGCCTGAACGGGAGGAGCTACGGAGAAAGACTGGCCAAAGGGGCCTTCTGATCACCAGCTACAAGAAGCTCAAAAAAAGACTCTGATAGGGCCATACCTCCTGTGACAAAGGCAGTCTGAGTCCCTGCACACTTGGTGCCACCAGGGTCCCCACAAGCCAGGCAGATGCTCCACCTTCACGTTCAACTCTCACTGGAACAGAGCTGCCACAGGCAAGAAGTCTTGCTGCTATGCACTCCGGGTCGCTTTGCTCGTGTCTGACTCTTGACCCTGGAGACTGTGTCTTTTCAGGCTTCTCTGCAAGAGAGGGGGTTCTCCAGGCAAGAACACTGGAGCATATTGGCCAATACTGGTCGCCATACCCTTCTAGAGCACTATATATCCTGATGCCCTAGCCACCAACTCCCCTGAGTAGCTGGTGCTTCCAGAACCCCTGTGACCCAGGCAGCTGCACTACCTCCACACCTGGCCCTCACAAGGGCAAACCCAAGCCCTCCAGGGCAGCCTCAGGAGCTAAACTTCAGTGGACAACCCACATGCAGATGTGGAATAAAACCACAGCTGAAACCCAGGGGCAGTGTGGCTAAGGAAGAAGACCCAAAAGCTTCTCACCAGCTGTATTAGCTGCAGATTAAAACCACATGATCAACTAAGCAGACTGTGTGTCTATGGAATATACAAAAGGTCATTGAGAGCTCCCACAAAAGAAAACGCACTAGCTCTGATAGCTGTGGACATTGGAGGCAAGAACACACAGGAGTAGGACCAGAATAGAATCTAAGCTGCCCCCACAGCAGGTCCAGAGATCAGCACAGTGTTGGAGGGAATCCTAGGGAGGGGAGGTAGACTGGGACTACCAGCAAGGGAAAGGACTGTGACATCAGACTATGACTCAAGAAGAACATTTATTATTCTTATTTTTTGACTTATTCTGTAGATTCGTTGTGATTTTTGCTTTGTTTCCCTTTGCTTCCCCCTCTGTTGTAGTTGTTGGTTTTATTGGCACTAAGAAATCCAATTAAGCTTTTGAGTTTTGTTTTTTTTTCCTCAGTCACACTTTTAATTGTTGTCATAAACCTCTGCCTGTACATTGGGCTTTTGCAATTCTGTGGAGTTTTCCTCTTTTTTTTCTCTTTTTTTAATTTTAATTTTTTAAACCTATTGTTATTTTTTCTACATTTATTCCTTTATTTGCTTTTCCTACTGTTCTTTTCCCCTTTCAGTTAATATTTAACGTATATAAATCTTCATTATCTACCTCTATTTAACTTTGCATATCTATTATTTCTCTTGTTTCCTCTCAACATATTTGTTAGTTTTATTTTCATTGCTTTATTCCCCAATTGGCACCTTGCTTTAGTTTTGTTTTCCAGTTTGCACTTTAATTAGTTTTGTTCTGGTAGATATAATTTTTTATTTCCTTTGTTCACCAGTTAATCTAGTGTACTTCATTTTTGTTGGACTGTTTTGATTTTGATTATGGGTGTAAATGTATATATGTATATTCAGTCACACTTTTTATTGTTTTTATAAACCTCTGCCTCTACAATGTGCTTTTGCAGTTCTGTGAAGTTTTCCTTTTCCTTTTTTCCTTCTTTGGTTTTTTTTTTTCCTCTTTTTTTAATTTAAATTTTTAAATTTCTTAAACCTATTATATTTTTTCTACATTTATTCCTTTGCCTCTCCTACTGTTCTTTTCCCTTGCAGTTACTCTTTAATGTATATAAATCTTCTTCAGCTACCTTTATTTAACTTTGCATATCTATTCATTCTTACTTTTCTTTCTTTCCTTTCCTGTCAACATATTTGTTAGTTTTGAGTTCATTGCTTTATTCCCCACTTGGCACCTTGCTTTAGTTGGTTTTCCAGTTTGTGCTTAAGTCAGTTTTGTTGTTAACTCATAAATATAATTTTTTATTTCCTTTGTTCACCAGGTCAATCTACTGTACTGTACTTTTGTTGCACTGCTTTCACTTTTCTCATGGATGTATACGTGTCTATTCCATTATTTTAATTACTATTTGCCTGATTTTTTAACAGCCATTTCTCTGGGGTTCATCTTTGGTTTCTCATTTTTGGAAATTTATTTTAATCTCAATACCACAAAAAACCACTTGTGGAATCTTCATTCCTGACCAGAGATCAAGTCCTGAGCCTTTGGAGTAGGAGAACTGACTCCAGAGAACTAACCCTAGGGAGTATCAAATAGTGAGAACTCACACAAAGAAAACCATTTGAATACAAGACCCTGCATCACCCAATCACCTGTAGCACCCTGTGCAGGACGCCTCATCTAAACAACAAACAAAACAAAAATACAAACCCAATCATCAGCAGACAGGATTACTACCTCACTCAGCCTTGCCCATCAAAGGAAAAACAAACAAAAACTCAGTGCAAATCTCACCCTATATGAAGCTCACACAAACCACTGGACCAATCTTAGGATGGCAGAAACCAAAAAGAAGAAAGAATTCAACTTTCTTTAAGGAAAGAATTCAACTTACCTTGAAGCCTGAGAAAAGGAGACCTCAAACACAATAACTTTAAAAATAATAATAATAAAAGGTAGAGAAATGCTACACAAATGAAGGAACAAACTAGAAACACAGAAGTCCAAAGAAATGAAGAGGAAATAGGCAAATTCCCTGAAAAAGAATTAAGAATAATGATAGAAAAGATGATCAAAAACCTTGAAAACAAATTGGAGAAAATGCAAGAATCAGTTAACAAGGACCTAGAAGAATTAAAGAATAAACATACAGAGAAAAACAACACGATTACTGAAATTAAAAATGCTCTAGAAGGAATCAATAGCAAAATATCTGAAACAGAAGAACAAATCAGTGAGCTGGAAGATAAAATGGTGGAAATAACTTCTGCAGAGCAGAATAAAGTAAGAAGAATGAAAAGAACTCAGGATAGTCTCAGAGACCTCTGGCACAATATCAAACACACCAACATTCAAATTATAGGGGTCCCAGAAGAAGAAGAGAAAAAGAAAGGATATGAGAAAATTTTTGAAGAGATTAGAGCTGAAAATTTCCCCAACATGGAAAAGGAAATTGTCAAGTACAAGAGGCACAAATAGTCCCATACAGGCTACACAAGTGCAAGAGGTGCAAAGAGTCCCATACAGGATACACCCTAGGAGAAACATGCCAAGACACACACTAATCAAACTAACAAAGACTAAACACAAAGAAATAATATTAAAAGCAGCAAGGGAGAAGCAACAAGTAACATACAAGGGAAATCCCATATGCTTAATAGCTGATCTTTCAGTAGAAACTCTGTAGGCCAGAAGGGAATGGCAGGATGTATTTAAAGTACTGAAGGGGAAAAATCTACAACCAAGATTACTGTACCTGGCAAGGATCTCATTCAAAATTGATGGAGAAATAAAAAGCTTTTCAGACAAGCAAAACTCAAGAGAATTCAGTACTACCAAACCAGCTTTACAACAAATGTTAAAGGGACTCATATAGTCAAGAAATAAAACAGAAGAAAAAAGATCTACAAAATCAACCCCAAACAATTAAAAAAATGGCAATAGGAAAATATATATCAATAATTACTTTAAATGTAAATGGATTAAATGCTCCAAGCAAAAGACACAGACTGACTGAATGGATACAAAGCAAGACCCATACATATGCTGTCTACAAGAAACCCACTTCAGACCTAAAGACACATATAGACTGAAAGTGAGCGGATGCAAAAATATATTCCATGCAAATGGGAAGCAAAAGAAAGCTGGAGTAGCAATCCTCATATCAGACAAAATAGACCTTAAAATAAAGAAGATTCGAAGAGATAAGGAAGGATGCTACATAATGATCAGGGGATCAATCCAAGAGGAAGACATAACAATTGTAAATATCTATGCAGCCAACATAGGAGCACCTCAATACATAAAACAAACACTAACAGACATAAAAGAAGAAATTGACAGTAACACAATAATAATAGGAGACTTTAATACCCCACTCAGATCAATGGAGAGATCATCAAGACAGAAAATTAATTAGGAAACACAAGTCGTAAATGATACATTAGATGAGATGGATCTCATTGATACCTTCAGGAAAATCCATCCAAATGCAGAAGAATATACCTTCATCTCAGGTGCACATGGAATATTCTCCAGGATAGACCACATCTTGGGTCACAAAGATGACCCAAGAGAAAAATAAAATAAAATCAACAAAATTAGAAATGAAAAAGGAGAGGTTACAACAGACAATGCAGAAATACAAAGGATTATAAGAGAAGATGATGAAAAAGTATATGGCAATAAAATAGATGACCTGGAAGAAATGGACAGATTCTTAGAAAAGTTCAATCTTCCAAGACTGAACTAGGAAGAAATAGAAATTAGGAACAACCCAATTACAAGCACTGAAATTGAAGCTGTGCTCAAAAATCTCCCAAAAAATAAAAGCCCAAGACCGGATGGCTTCACAGGAGAATTCTATCAAACATTTAGAGAAGAGCTAATGCCTATCCTTCTAAAACTCTTTCAAAAATTGCAAAGGAACACTTCCAAACTCATTCTATGAGGCCACCATCACCCTGATTCCAAAACCAGACAAAGACAACACAAAAAAAGAAAACTACATGCCAATATCACTGATAAACATAGATGCAAAAATCCTCAACAGAATTTTAGCTAACAGAATTCAGCAACACGTCAAAAAGCTCGTACACGATGATCAAGTTGGATTTATTCCAGGGATGCAAGGATTCTTCAATATACACAAATAAATCAATGTGATATACCATATTAACATTGAAAGATAAAAACCATATAATAATCTCAATAGATGCAGAAAAAGCCTTTAACAAAATTCAGCACCCATTTATGGTTAAAACTCTTCCAAAAATGGGCATAGAAAAAACCTACCTCAACATATTGAAGGCCATATATGATAAGCCTACAGCAAACATTATTCTCAATGGTGAAAAACTGAATGCATTCCCCCTAAGAAAATTAGAAGACACTAATGAAAGAAATCAAAGATGACATAAACAGATGGAGAGATATTCCATGTTCCTGAGTCGAAAGAATCAATACTGTGAAAATGACATACTCATAGGTGCATGGGTTTATTTCTGAGCTTTCTCTTTTTCCGTTGGTCTATATTTCTGTTTTTGTGCCAGTACCATACTGTCTTGATGACTATAGCTTTGTAGTATAATATGAAGTCAGGAAGATTAATTCCTCCAGCTCCATTCTTCTTTCTCAAGACTGCTTTGGCTATTCGGGGTCTTTTGTGTTTCCATGGCTGCGAGCCGGCGCACTGAGCACGGCCAAGAGGAGCTACCCCACGTCCGAGGTCAGGGGCAGCGGCCTAGAGTGCCAGGTTGCCAAGGCTCAGGAATGGCCAAGAGGAGCTACCCTGCTTCTGAGGTCAGTGGCAGCCAGGAGGAGCTACCCCGCGTCCGAGGTCAGGGGCGGTGGCCGAGAGGAACTACCCCATGTCCGAGGTCAGGGGCGGCCGGGAGGAGACACCCCACGTCCTAGGTCAGGGGCAGCCAGGAGAAGCCACATCATGTCCGAGGCCAGGGGCGGGGACCCTGAGGAGCCATCCGGAGCCCGAGGCCAGGGCTGGCGGCCGGGAGGAGCAACCCAAGGAGCGGTGGCTACACAGGCGCAAGAGGGCCTAGAGGAGCTATCCCACGTTGAAGGTCAGGAACAGCGGCAGTAAGGAGATACCCCTCGTCCAAGGTAAGAGCAGTGGCTGTGCATTGCTGGAGCAGCCGTGAAGAGATACCCCATGCCCAAGGTAAGAGAAACCCAAGTAAGATGGTAGCTGTGGCAAGAGGGCATCAGATGGCAGACACAAGAAACCATACTCACAGAAAACTAGTCAATCTAATCACACTAGGACCACAGCCTTGTCTAACTCAATGAAACCAAGCCATGCCTGTGGGGCAACCCAAGACCGGCAGGTCATGGTGGAGAGGTCTGACAGAATGTGGTCCACTGGAGAAGGGAATGGCAAGCCACTTCAGTATTCTTGCCTTGAGAACCCCATGAACAGTATGAAAAGGCAAAATGATAGGATACCAAAAGAGGAACTCCCCAGGTCATTAGGTGCCCTATATGCTACTGGAGATCAGTGGAGAAATAACTCCAGAAAGAAGGAAGGGATGGAGCCAAGCAAAAACAATACCCAGCTGTGGATGTGACTGGTGATAGAAGCAAGATCCGAAGTTGTAAAGAGCAATATTGCATAGGAACCTGGAATGTCAGGTCCATGAATCAAGGCAAATTGGAAGTGGTCAAACAAGACATGGCAAGGGTGAACGTCGACATTCTAGGAATCAGCGAACTAAAATGGACTGGAATAGGTGAATTTAACTCAGATGACCATTATATCTACTACTGCAGTCAGGGATCCCTCAGAAGAAATGGAGTAGCCATCATGGTCAACAAAAGAGTCCGAAATGCAGTACTTGGATGCAATCTCAAAAACGACAGAATGATCTCTGTTCGTTTCCAAGGAAAACCATTCAATATCATGGTAATCCAAATCTATGTCCCAACCACTAACGCTGAAAAAACTGAAGTTGAACGGTTTTATGAAGACCTACAAGAACTTTTAGAACTAACACCCAAAAAAGATGTCCTTTTCATTATAGAGGACTGGAATGCAAAAGTGGAAAGTCAAGAAACACCCGGAGTAACAGGCAAATTTGGCCTTGGAATGTGGAATGAAGCAGGGCAAAGACTAATAGAGTTTTGCCAACAAAATGCACTGGTCATAGCAAACACCCTCTTCCAACAACACAAGAGAAGACTGCACATGGACATCACCAGGTGGTCAACACCAAAATCAGATTGATTATATTCTCTGCAGCCAAAGATGGAGAAGCTCTAGACGGTCAACAAAAACAAGACCAGGAGCTGACTGTGGCTCAGACCATGAACTCCTTATTGCCAAATTCAGACTCAAATTAAAGAAAGTAGGGAAAACCACTGGACCATTCAGGTATGACCTAAATCAAATCCCTTATGATTATACAGTGGAAGTGAGAAATAGATTTAAGGGCCTAGATTTGATAGATAGAGTGCCTGATGAACTATGGAATGAGGTTCGTGACATTGTACAGGAGACAGGGATCAAGACCATCCCCATGGAAAAGAAACGCAAAAAAGCAAAATGGCTGTCTGGGAAGGCCTTACAAAAAGCTGTGAAAAGAAGAGAGGCAAAAAGCAAAGGAGAAAAGGAAAGATATAACCATCTGAATGCAGAGTTCCAAAGAATAGCAAGAAGAGATAAGAAAGCTTTCTTCAGCGATCAATGCAAAGAAGTAGAGGAAAAGAACAGAATGGGAAAGACTAGAGATCTCTTCAAGAAAATTAGAGAAACCAAGGGAATATTTCATGCAAAGATGGGCTCAATAAAGGACAAAAATGGTCTGGATCTAACAGAAGCAGAAGATATTAAGAAGAGGTGGGAAGAATACAAGGAAGAACTGTACAAAAAAGATCTTCACGACCCAGATAATCATGATGATGTGATCACTCATCTAGAGCCAGACATCCTGGAATGTGAAGTCAAGTGGGCATTAGAAAGCATCACTACGAACAAAGCTAGTGGAAGTGATGGAATTCCAGTTGACCTATTTCAAATCCTGAAAGATGATGCTGTGAAAGTGCTGCACTCAATATGCCAGCAAATTTGTAAAACTCAGCAGTGGCCACAGGAGTGGAAAAGGTCAGTTTTCATTCCAATCCCAAAGAAAGGCAATGCCAAAGAATGCTCAAACTACTGCATAATTGCACTCATCTCACATGCTAGTAAAGTAATGCTCAAAATTCTCCAAGCCAGGCTTCAGCAATACGTGAACCGTGAACTTCCAGATGTTCAAGCTGGTTTTAGAAAAGGCAGAGGAACCAGAGATCAAATTGCCAATATCCGCTGGATCATGGAAAAAGCAAGAGAGTTCCAGAAAAACATCTATTTCTGCTTTATTGACTATGCCAAAGCCTTTGACTGTGTGGATCACAATAAACTGTGGAAAATTCTGAAAGAGATGGGAATACCAGACCACCTGACCTGCCTCTTGAGAAACCTATGTGCAGGTCAGGAAGCAACAGTTAGAACTGGACATGGAACAACACACTGGTTCCAAATAGGAAAAGGAGTATGTCAAAGCTGTATATTGTCACCCTGCTTATTCAACTGCTATGCAGAGTACATCATGAGAAACGCTGGACTGGAAGAAACACAAGCTGGAATCCAGATTGCCAGGAGAAATATCAATAACCCCAGATATGCAGATGACACCATCCTTATGGCAGAAAGTGAAGAGGCACTAAAAAGCCTCTTGAAGAAAGTGAAAGAGGAGAGTGAAAAAGTTGGCTTAAAGCTCAACATTCAGAAAACGAAGATCATGGCATCCGGTCCCATCCCTTCATGGGAAATAGATGGGGAAACAGTGGAAACAGTGTCCGACTTTATTTTTGGGGGCTCCAAAATCACTGCAGATGGTGACTGCAGCCATGAAATTAAAAGACACCTACTCCTTGGAAGAAAAGTTCTGACCAACCTAGATAGTATATTCAAAAGCAGAGACATTACTTTGGCGACTAAGGTCCGTCTAGTCAAGACCACGGTTTTTCCAGTGGTCATGTATGGATGTGAGAGTTGGACTGTGAAGAAAGCTGAGCATCCAAGAATTGATGCTTTTGAACTGTGGTGTTGGAGAAGACTCTTGAGAGTCCCTTGGACTGCAAAGAGATCCAACCAGTCCATTCTGAAAGAGATTGGCCCTGGGATTTCTTTGGAAGGAATGATGCTAAAGGTGAAGCTCCAGTACTTTGGCCACCTCATGCAAAGAGTTGACTCATTGGAAAAGACTCTGATGCTGGGAGAGATTGTGGGCAGTAGGAGAAGGGAACGACCGAGGATGAGATGGCTGGATGGCATCACGGACTCGATGGATGTGAGTCTGAGTAAACTCCGGGAGATGGTCATGGACAGGGAGGCCTGGCTGCTGCGATTCATGGGGTCGCAAATAGTCGGACACGACTAAGTGACTGAATTGAACTGAACTGTGTTTCCATATGAACTGTAAAATTTTTTGTTCTTGTTCTGTGAAAAATGCCACTTGTAATTTAATAGGGATCGCATTGAATGTGTAGATTATGTTTGGCAGCATAGTCATTTTCACAGTATTGATTCTTCCTACCAGTACTTTGGCCACCTCATGCGAAGAGTTGACTCATTGGAAAAGACTCTAATGCTGGGAGGGATTGGGGGCAGGAGGAGAAGGGGACGACAGAGGATGAGATGGCTGGATGGCATCACTGACTCGATGGACGTGAGTCTGGGTGAACTCCGGGAGTTGGTGATGGACAGGGAGGCCTGGCTGCTGCGATTCATGGGTTGCAAAGAGTCGGACATGACTGAGAGACTGAACTGAACTGAACTGAACCCAGGAACATGGAATATCTCTCCATCTGTTTATGTCATCTTTGATTTCTTCCATAGTGACTTATAATTTTCTGTGTACAGTTCTTTTGCCTCCTTAGGTAAGTTTAGGAGAAGGCAATGGCACCCCACTCCAGTACTCTTGCCTGGAAAAGCCCATGGATGGAGGAGCCTGGTGGGCTGCAGTCCCTGGGGTCACTAAGAGTCGGACACGACTGAGCAACTTCCCTTTCACTTTTCACTTTCATGCATTGGAGAAGGAAATGGCAACCCACTCCAGTGTTCTTGCCTGGAGAATCCCAGGGTTGGGGGAGTCTGGTGGGCTGCCATCTATGGGGTCTCACAGAGTTGGACACAACTGAAGCGACGCAGCAGCAGCAGCAGCAGCAGCAGCAAGTAAGTTTATTCCTAGATATTTAATTCTTTTTGTTGCTGTGGTGAATGGGATTGCTTCCTTAATTTCTCATTCTGATTTTTCATTGTTAGTATATAGAAATGCAATTGATTTCTGTGTATTGATTTTGTATCCTGCAACTTTGCTAAATTCACTGATTAGCTCTAGTAATTTTCTGATACCATCTTTAGGGTTTTCTATGTACAGTATCATGTCATCTGCAAACAATGAGAGCTTTACTTCTTCTTTCTGATCCTTTTATTTCATTTTCTTCTCTGATTGCTGCAACTAGAACTACCAGAACTATGTTGAATAATAGTGGTGAAAGTGGACCCCCTTGTCTTGTTCCTGATCTTAGAGCAAATATTACTCGGCCACAAAAAGGAACTCATTTGAGTCAGTTCTAATAAGATGGATGAACCTAGAACCTATTATACAGAGTGAAGTGTGTCGGAAACAGAAAGATAAATACCATATTCTAATGCATTGAACTGTGGTGTTGGAGAAGACTCTTGAGAATCTGTTGGACTGCAAGGAGGTCCGTCCTGAAGCAGATCAGTCCTGGGTGTTCATCGGAAGGACTGGTGATGAAGCTGAAACTCCAACACTTCGGCCACCTGATGCAAAGAGCTGACTCATTTGAAAAGACCCTGATGCTGGGAAAGACTGAGGGCAGGAGGAGGAGGGGACCACCGAGGATGAGATGGTTGGATGGCATCACCAACTCAATGGACATGGGTGTGGGTAGACTCTGGCAGTTGGTGATAGACAGGGAGGCCTGGCATGCTGCGGTTCATAGAGTCGCAAAGAGTCAGACACGACTGAGTGACTGAACTGAACTGAACTGAACTGAACTGAACTGAACTGAATGCCTATATACGGAATCTAGAAAAATGGTACTGAAGAATTTATTTACAGGGCAACAGTGAGAAACAGACATAGAGAATAGACATATGGACATGAGGAGAGGGGAGGAGAGGGTGAGATGTATGGAGAGAGTAACATGGAAACTTGCATCACCATATGTAAAATATATAGCCAATGGGAATTTTCTGTATGGCTCAGGAAACTCAAACAGGGGGTCTGTATCAACCTAGAGGGGTGGGATGGGGAGGAATGGAAGAGAGTTTCAAAAGGGAGAGGATATATGTATACCTATGGCTGATTCATGGAGAAGGAAATGGCAACCCACTCCAGTATTCTTGCCTGGGGAATCCCATGGATGCAGGAGCCTGGTGGCCTACAGTCCACGGGGTCGCAAAGAGTCGGACACGACTGAGCGACTTCACTTTCACATGGCTGATTCATGTTGAGGTTTGACAGAAAACAACAAATTTCTGTAAAGTAATTATCCTTCAATAAAAATAAATTTGAAAAAAAAAAAAAAGAATTGTAGTGAAACAATGACACACCAGGGTGTCCACATGCCTGTCAGATATTTACCTGTTTGATCACCTCTCTATATATTAAACTATTGAAGTACTGACTCGGGTACAATAAATAATGCAGTGTAACTGGTTTTGAATTCATATTTGAATTGACTGAATTGTTCATTTAAGACATGGAAGTAAAATATAAATGGAAGATATCAAGAAGGACTGAAGGAGATAATCCTCTAAGAGAGTGCCAGGAGAGCACTCCTAGAGGAAAATGGAGATGTTGCCATAGCTACCAGGAAACACAGTACTAGAATCTCAGTGTCAGAAGGAAATTGAAAATGTAGTAAAATAAGTTCAATTCAATGGTCATTTTTGCCTCTGTACTTCAATTAATGTGATCTTGGCCTTTGGAAGCAAGCCAGAATAGGGGGATGGGGGGAGGGGGGCCACAGGGGCAGGGTGGGGAGTGTCTTAAATTCTTCCTATTGGCAACAATCTATTTCTGCCCTAGTTTTTAAGATTTCTTTCCTTCTACTAACCCTGGGATTCTTCATTTCTTCCTTTTCTAGTTGCTTTAGGTGTAGAGTTAGGTTATTTATTTGACTTTTTTCTTGTTTCTTGAGGTATGCCTGTATTGCTATGAACTTTCCCCTTAGCACTGCTTTTACAGTGTCCCACAGGTTTTGGGTTGTTGTGTTTTCATTTTCATTCGTTTCTATGCATATTTTGATTTCTTTTTTGATTTCTTCTGTGATTTGTTGGTTATTCAGCAGCATGTCAATACAATATTGTGAAGTAATTAACCTCCAATTAAAATAAATAAACTTATATTTTTAAAAATTTTTAAAAAGAAACAATCTATTCTTAGGAAGCTCTCTCTCTGGAGCCTCTATTACAAATCAGTGTAATCAGAGACACAGCCTCCTTCTAAAATGATCTCCTGATTAAGGAATTGATCTGACCTGGAAACCCACCACAATCAGTAACCTAGGAAAACTGTGGTTCTAGTAGAATCACCCTTTTGTCAGTTTTATATCATCCATGGGAGCTATTTTTGTCTCATAGACAAAGTCAGTAGTAAAAATCTAATAGTTGCTTATCATTAGCCCCAGCATACACTATATTCACTATTTTCCTCATTTTATTTTAGTAAGACTTATAAATGAAATTCAAATATTTATAGCAAGCTGATCAAAGGGACTATAATCACAATATTCACAGGTGAAAGACACAAAGAAAGGCAGAGAGAGGAAGAGAATTTCTATCTGTAACAGGGCTTACACATAATAATAAACTAGGCCTAAAGTAAAATTGGGCTAGGGACTTTCCTGGTGGTCCAGTGATTAAGAATCCACCTTCCAATGCAGGGGTCATGGGTTTGATCCCTGGTGTGGGAACTAAGATCCCACATCCTGCGGGGCAACTAAGCCCACATGGTGCAACTACTGAGTCTGCACTCTGCAACAGGAGAAGCCCACAAGAGAAGTCATGCCCCACAATGAAGAGTCTATGCACCTCAACAAAGACCCAGGAGAGCTAAATTTAAAAAAAAGAAAGTTGGGTATTATGAAGTAAATTTATTATGTTTTCCTATTAACTGATTTTTCTCATATAAAAGTTTGTAGGACTCTGAGAAGTCTACTCGGTCTACCAACTGCTACATAAATGATGGAGATTATAGACAGAAATATAATTAGAAAAAAGGACATCTGTGAAGTAACAAACAGGAAGGGAAGCATGCTAATGTTGGAAATCTAACAGAAATCAGTGAGCCCAGTGATCTGTAAGTGTAGCACTGTGTATCTGTGGTAAATGAGTGAAAATACTTGAGTAGCTTGAATTCATGTCTATTCAATATCACCTGACTTTTCTCCATTCAGACCCATTTCTGGACCTTGTATCTCATATCTGCAAAGCTCCACAGGAAGAAATTGAGTACAATCACTTTCTTCTAGAATATCAATAGGTTATGACTTAAATGCCATCTGAGAGCAGATGAGTTCCATAAAGAGCTTTGTGTGTGACTCTCCAGAATTGGTAAATGATTGTCTCATATATTATCTTTAATCAGGGATTTTCAAGTGTAAGAACTTTATATGCTTATCATTTTAAGTCATGTATATTTTGTACATAATATGTACTCAGTATATCAAAAAAACTCAAGAGAATTAACTGAAAAACTTCATATATTATATACTTGGATTAATTTGTACAAAATGTTTTAAAGACTAAGCATTAGTATTATAATATCTCTAAAGAATATGTGAACAGTGAACTTCCAGATGTTCAGGCTAGTTTTAGAAAAGGCAGAGGAACCAGAGATCAAATTGCCAATATCCGCTGGATCATGGGAAAAGCAAGAGAGTTCCAGAAAAACATCTATTTCTGCTTTATTAACTATGGCAAAGCCTTTGACTGTGTGGATCACAATAAACTTGAAAATTCTGAAAGAGGTGGGCATACCAGACCACCTGACCTGCCTCTTGAGAAATCTGTATGCAGGTCAGGAAGCAACAGTTAGAATTGGACATGGAACAACAGACTGGTTCCAAATAGGAAAAGGAGTATGTCAAGGCTGTATATTGTTGCCCTGCTTATTTAACTTATATGCAGAGTACATCATGAGAAACACTGGGCTGGAAGAAGCACAGGCTGGAATCAAGATTGCCGGGAGAAATATCAATAACCTCAGATATGCAGATAACACCACCCTTATGGCAGAAAGTGAAGAGGAACTAAAAAGCTTCTTGATGAAAGTGAAAGAGGAGAGTGAAAAAGTTGGCTTAAAGCTCAACATTCAGAAAACGAAGATCATGGCATCCGGTCCCATCACTTCATGGGAAGTAGATGGGGAAACAGTGGAGACAGTGTCAGACTTTATGTCTCTGGGCTCCAAAATCACTGCAAATGGTGACTGCAGCCATGAAATTAAAAGACGCTTACTCCTTGGAAGAAAAGTTATGACCAACCTAGATAGCATATTCAAAAGCAGAAACATTACTTTGCCAACAAAGGTCCATCTAGTCAAAGCTATGGTTTTTCCAGTAGTCATGTATGGATGTGAGAGTTGGACTGTGAAGAAAGCTGAGCGCTGAAGAACTGATGCTTTGAACTGTGGTGTTGGAGAGGACTCTTGAGAGTCCCTTGGACTGCAAGGAGATCCAACCAGTCCATTCTAAAGGAGATCAGCCCTGGGATTTCTTTGGAAGGAATGATGCTAAAGCTGAAACTCCAGTAGTTTAGCCACCTCATGCGAAGAGTTGACTCATTGGAAAAGACTCTGATGCTGGGAGGCATTGGGGGCAGGAGGAAAAGGGGACGACAGAGGATGAGATGGCTGGATGGCATCACCAACTCGATGGACGTGAGTTTGAGTGAACTCCAGGAGATGGTGATGGATAGGGAGGCCTGGCGTGCTACGATTCATGGGAAGGCAAAGAGTCGGACACAACTGAGCAACTGAACTGAACTGAACTGAAAGAATATGTACAAATCTATGAGATAAGATGTATGTTTAAATAGTAAAAGGAGGGGGGGAAATCCACACATAAACACACACACACATAAGAAACCAAAAAATGCGAAATGCCATTAAGAATATTTTTTAAAATTAATGCCAAAAATCATCAAAGGACTTCCCTGGTCACCCAATAGATGGGAATCTGCCTTGCCGTGCCAGAGACACAGGTTCAATCCCTGGTCCAGGAGGCTACCACATGCACAGAGCAGCTAAGCCCATGCACCACAACTACTGAGCCTGTACTGAAGCCCGCCAGCCCTAGAGCCCATATGCTGCAACTACTGAGCCTGCGTGCCTAAGAGCACGTGCTCCACAACAAAAGAAGCCACTGCAGTGAGAAGCCTGTGCATTGCAACAAACAACAGCCCCCACTCACCACAACTAGAGAAAGCCCACGTAAAGCAATGAAGAACCAGTGCAGCCCAAAAAAATAAATAAATATAAGTAATCATCAGGAAACAATTTAAAATAAGATACTGTCTACATAATATTGGCTATATGGTTAACAGAGCACTGATGTTTCCAATGGTGTGGCAAAATAGGCATTTCCATACATCACTATTAGAAGAATAAATTATACAGTCTACCTGAGGACGGTTTAGCAATTTTTATTTGAAATCTTTTAAAATGTTCATTTTGTAACTTTTGAGCCAGTAATTCCATTTCTATGGCTTCATTCCAATTAAACAATAAAAAATGTAAACATTTGAGTGTAAGAACATTTTTTACTGTCATATTTCTCATGAGTGAAATTAGAAGCAATCAGTGCGTTCTGTAGGTTCAACATAGGGTAATATTTAAATAAATTATATAAAATTTCTATAATGGAATAGCAAGCATGCATCTAAACAATGTTTTTTTAAAAAATGGATAAAAGAACATCGTACAAATTTAGATGGAAAATAGACAGATACAAACCTATATTTACAGTATGATCCATACTGAAGTATGTTATAATAATCTTAATTTTTAATTATAAACATCTTAATTTCCTTTTAATAAATTAAAAATGTTTCATTTGATCATAAAGATACTAAATCAGTGATCAACACATTTTTTCTTAAAGGTAAGATCACAAATACTGATAGTTTAGGCACTGCAGGATTTAATTTGTATTATATTTTGTATGTGATCACAGACTAAGAGGCAAAATCAAAGATATAATAGACGTTACCATATAACCATTACAAAACAATTTAAAGTTGTAAAATCATTTTCAGGTTGTAGGCATTTTAAAAATAACAGGCAGCTGACTGCAATTTTCCAATCCCCATCCTATATTGACAAACTTAGTAAGTTCTCAAGTCATTTTCTGGTTTAAAATGTCCTATTCAACAGGTGTGAATATTAATACCTGCCCTGGGTACCTCATGGATTGTAATAAGAAGGTGACGTGTAAAAAAGCTTTGGGCAAATATAATATTTTTTAAAAATCACAATATGGAAGAATTTGCTCTCACCTTCTGCCCACCTAAATCCTACCAGTCCTTCAAGGACTATCTGAGATTAAACCATTTTCCAAGAGGCCACTCCCACTCCTAAAGCTCCAGCAATCTCTTTCTTCTTCAGAGGATGACAATACCACTTAGATTTCTGCACGTGGTGGCGCTAGTGGTGAAGAACCTGCCTGCTAATGCAGGAGACATGAGAGATGTAGGTATGATCCCTGGGTCGAGAAGATCCCCTGGAGGAGGACACAGCAACCCACTCCAGTATTCTTGCCTGGAGAATCCCATAGTTAGAGGAGCCTAGCAGGCTACAGTCCATGGGGTCACAAAGAGTCGGAAACGACTAAGTGACTAACACTTTCACTTTCATGTGTATGTGATATTAATTTTTTTTCTCAAATTAGATGATACGTGTCTTGAGGAAAAACTTGTCTTGGACATTATTTTCTATCTCTCACTACAAATAACTAACCATAATCATTTTAATTTATTATACATTTAAAATGGGCTTCCCTGATGCCTCATCAGGTTAAAAAATATCCACTTGCAATGAAGGATATGCAGGAGATGTGGGTTCGATCCCAGGGTCAGGAATATCCCCTGGAGGAGGACATGACAACCCGCTCTAGTATTTGCCTAAAAAATCCCATGGACAGAGGAGCCTGGTGGGCTACAATCCAAAGGGTCACAAAGTGGGTCAGACACGACTGAGCAACAGAGCACACACATGTACATTTAAAATATACCAATTACATGCATTCCCAAACATGTAAGAATTAAAGATTTTAAAATTAAAAAAATAAAAAACTAATAAAAAAAATAAAATATACCAATTAAATTAAATGACAGGAATTGTACTAATGCATCTGTTCAGAAATACTCAACTTTGTGATCCCAGGGAATAAGACTTAACTACAAAGCAGTCTTTTATTTTAAATTTTTAAAAGACATGTACCAATAAAAACAAACAAGTACAAAAACATTATTTAACTTTCCAGGGAAGCAAAACTGCTTCCAGTAAACCACAGCTACCACCATGATCTCCCACTTCACTGCAAACTGAAAACAGTAATAGTTCATGATCAAATATCTAGGACTGGGGAGTCCATTTACTTCCAATAATCATAGGGAATTGATTGTCTATATATTCAGTTATTCTAAGCTAGTCTCACTTACAAATATAAAATCTCAATTTTTATGACATGAAATCATTATAAATATCATTAAAAAGAAGCTGCAAATCTTCAAATAGTGATTAATAATGTGCATGTGGTGACTCTTCACAGTGCACATATTCCAAACCAATATCCCCTCTATGTTTCTTATTTCATTACTTTTATCTTAAAAATTTTTTTTCAGGTATCTTTGGCAAGCTATGACAAACTTAGACAGCATATTAAAAAACAAAGACATCACTCTGCTGACAAAGGTCCATATAGTCAAAACTATGATTTTTCCAGTAATCATGTACAGATGTGAGAATTGGACCATAAAAAAGGCTGAGCGCTGACAAATTCATGCTTTCAGATTGTGGTGCTAGAGAAGACTCTTGAAGGTCCCTTGGACTGCAAGGAGATTAAACAAGTCCTAAAGGAAATCAACCCTGAATATTTATTGGAAGAACTGATACTAAAGCTGAGACTACAACTTTGGCCACCTGATGTGAAGAACTGACTCACTGGGAAAGACCCTGATGCTGGGAAAGACTGAAGGCAAAAGGAGAGGAGGGCAGCAGAGGAAATGGTTAGATAGCATCATCAACTCAGTGGGCATGAACGTGAGCAAACTCCAGGAGATAGTAGAGGACAGGGAAGCCTGGCGTGTTGCAATCCATTGGGTCGCAAAGGGATGGACACCACTTAGCAACTGAACAACAAATCTTTGGCAAAGATACTTTAAGCAACCAAGTATTATTTGGAGCTTATCCCTGAATAACCTAATTGTATACTAAATGTGCTAGGTGTTATGAAGAATGTGAAGAAGTACAATTAACCTCATAAAATCACAGTAGACTGTGCTGTAAGGCCAGGGAACAGTCGTTCTGGGTATACCATTTCTTGGCCTTCTGGAAGTGAGATAGATTTTAAACAAACAAAAGAAACTCCAGGAGATAGTAAAATCAAAAAAGATGCCCTCAAGGCCATCATTAAAAGGTCTACAAATAAAGATTTCTGGAAAGGGTATGGAGAAAAAGGAACCCTCCTATATACTGCTGGTAGTAATGTAAACTGGCATAGCCACTGTGGAGAACAGTTTGGAGTTTCCCTAAAAAACTAAAATCAGAACTACCATATGACCTTGCAATCCCACTCCTGGGTATATACCCGGAGAAAACCATACTTCAAAAAGATACATGTGCCCCAATGTTCATAAGAGCACTATTTACAATAGCCAAGACAGGGTAGCAACCTAAAAGTCCATCAACTGAGAAATGGACAAAGATGTGGTGTGTGTGTGTGTAGATGCAGAGGAGGGTCAGCAAAGCCCCAGATGTCAAAATATCAGCATAAAAAGACATGTGTAATACACATCTCCAAAGGCCACTCTCCTCTGGCTATGCTCACACTCTTCAGTGGGTCCATAGGTGCCACAAGACCAAAAGAGGGAGCTTCTGCCCAGAGCAGTTGATGTCAAATACCAAAGGAATAGTTTTTACATGGCATAGTCACATCTACTACAAAGTGTAAAATGACTTAAATATTTATGAGACCCAGGTTTGAAACCCACTGCCTCTGAGAATGTCATTTAACCACTCCTCTGTTTAAAAAAAAAAATCTGCTCAATACTGGTGATAATATATATCAAATTTTTGTAATAATCTGATGAAGACAGACTAGAACTATAAAGCACTATGTAAGTTTTAGCATTTGTATTATTTTAACAGCATAAAAATAGATTGACAGGATTGAATACTAAAGTATTTATGGTTGAAATAATATATGCAGAATTTTCTTGAAGTGATCCCAGAAAACAAACAAAAAAGTGGAGATTGATGATAGAGAATTGAAAAAAAAAAAAAGTAATTATTGAAGCTGAGTGATGTATATGGGAATTCATTACACAGTTCTTCTTTTGTGTATTCTTGAATATTTTCATAGTAAAATATTTTAATGTAATTTGAGAGATAAAGAAAAGAAGCATTAGCAATTGTTAGAGTACTGCTATTTTATTCAAACCCAAACTCTACTGTACAATATTTACGAGTCAAAAGCCAATCCTCTTTCTACAGATTCCTGGATTACTAAGATTACTTGATATTTTTTCAATGGTTCCAAATATCTCCAGGCTAAAATTGACTTAGGTTAATCAAATTCTTATTATTATCCAGTTGTGTTAAGCAATGGAATTCCTAATGGTAAAACTATAATCAACATGTTATGACTGTTTCATGATGAAAGGTCCTATCCAATTAGGGAATTTCCCTTATCAAAGGCCCTTCACCCTCAAGAGAGCTTTGCTGAATAGCAATGGAGGTTGCTTAATTAGTGAGGTTAAAACATCCTTCAGAAACAAGGTCAAGATGACATTTCTATCTGTGCCAAGTAGATGAAAGAATCCTCCAAATACAGCACTCAGAAATCTTGGTGTGAACATTTTCTTTAAGACTTAACCAACAGAAAGAAAGGGAAATACATTGATCTTAATGATATCAACAAAATTTTCTAGCATATTCTAGGTATTAGAATTACATAAGTATTTCCATAAAGTTTCCATAAAATGACCAACTTTTGCTTGAGAAAACTTTTCCCCAAGTTCATTGTTTTGTTTTTAGAAATAGGAATCTTTTAAAAACAAACAACCATGAAACATAATTCCGTAACTATAAAACAATCAACAGAGGAAATTTAAAAAGAAGCAATTCTCTGAAAATCTTCTTTTCATGATATCTATAAAGCCTCTGAAAGAGACTGCAGGAAATATTGAGTTAGTCTGTGATTACCTCTCAGGAGATGAACAATATAAAAGACCCTTTAATCAAAATACTGTATTCAACAATACAGCACTTGATAATCAGTGTCTGTTAAAGGAAAAGAGAGAGGATGCATCTACACAAATATACTCAGTGGTGTCAGACCATTCAAACTGCAAAGAATCATTTCCTTTTTCTTTCCACACACAAAAAAAAATCTCAATGACAAACCCCCCAAAATTCTTTTCTACATCTGACCAAACAATTCTGCATTTTCTAAATGATTAAATTATTGGTAGACAACATCAACTGTCAAAATTCTCATCAATTTTGTATACTTTAATATAGCTTTGTGTACTTTAATACAGTTAAAATGATATAAAGATGTACGATGCTAAGTTTCAACACTTCATCCCCTTTCTACATCTTTTTGCTACTTCAAAGGCCAAACTGAGCTTCACATTACTAGCTAACTGTTCAAGATAGCTGCCACTGTCACCCAATCTTGAAGAGTCACAAAGCTAAATGAGAAAATACAGATTCATGCATTGAGGAGCACTGTTAAGGTTTGACAGAAAACAACAAAATTCTGTAAAGCAATTCAGTTCAGTTCAACCGCCCAGTCATGTCCGACTCCATGAACCACAGCACGCCAGGCTCCCTGTCCATCACCAACTCCCAGAGTTTACCCAAACTCATGTCCATTGAGTCAGTGATGCCATCTAACCACCTCATCCTCTGTTGTCCCCTTCTCCTCCTGCCTTCAATCTTTCCCAACATCAGGGGCTTTTCAAATGAGTCAGCTCTTTGCATCAGGTGGCCAAAGTGTTGGAGTTTCAGCTTCAACATCAGTCCTTCCAATGAACACTGAGGACTTGTCTCCTTTAGGATGGACTGGTTGGATTTGCTTGCAGTCCAAGGGACTCTCAAGAGTCTTCTCCAACACCACAGTTCAAAAGCATCAATTCTTCTGCGCTCAGCTTTCTTTATAGTCCAACTCTCACATCCATACATTAAAAAAAATTTTTTGAGTGAAAAAAATGAAGAATGGAGAGAAGTCATCATCAAATCTAGAAAACAGCATGAAGACCCACCTGCTGTAAGTTAGTTTCAACTTCATCCATTCAGAGTCACTGAAAATTGACAAAGGGAACACCTTGATTTTCACTCTCCCCCAATTATTTTTTAAATATTAACCCCCTTCAATGTGTGTTTTGTCTCTACTTGACAAACCAATTAGTCTAATTGAAACTATTAACCCAAAATAAAATTCTCTTTTCTCAGCCTTAATTGTGAAAAAGCCATAAAAGAAAAGCTTTGTTTTTATGAAGACAAAGTAAAATGCATACTATGGGATCATTGAAAATTGTTCTGAAAGCTGTTAACAATATGGAAGTGTATGATGGCATTACTATAGATGCCAGCCAAATTATGCAAGCAACTATGATAGTAGGATACAAAAGCTGACCCGAATCATAGCCAGGAATTTGGGTTATAAAGTTGAATGCCCCAGCTGCAGGGTTGCAGTGTAGAAGAACAGCACCGAAGGCCAAGTAACTGCAGAAATTGAAGCTGCTCAGACCAACATCTTTTAAGAGAAGTCTCAGAAGTCCATCACCCCTTGCCCCCTCTTTTAAAAGAGACTAACTGAAAGCCTACTTTGCATGTTCTCCAGGAATACCCAAAGAATGCATCTCTGGCCATCCATTCTCTCCTCCACTCGCATCCCTTCTGCTTGGTACTTTGGGATCCTTGACCGTTCCCATCTATGTCTTCTGCATTCTAAACACTGAACTGAGCAGTGCTCGTAGAAGCATTATTTGCAATATGCCAAAATTGGACAGCCTCAATGTCCAAAAGTAATAGACCTGATAAATACAAAAAGTGTGACATATCAATGATATGGGATACTATACATTAATTAAATTAATGCACCATAACCATATGCCTTACACCAGTGTAACATTAAACAAAGAAGCAATTCACAAAGTAAGGTAAACAGAATGATTCCAGTCATAAAGATTTTTTAAAGAGGCAAAATTAAGCAATTTTTTTAAGATGCATACATATGTGGTAAAACTATAAATAAAAACAGGATGATGGCTATCACAAGGGTCAGGCCATTTATGGTCTCTATTTTAGAAACAGGGTAATGTACTGAAAGGATTTTTATTGTTTGGATAATATTTTATTTCTTAAGATAACTGATAGCTATACGAGTGATTTCCAGTTAGTCTCTATGCTTTATAATTATCTTTCGAATTGTCTATATGCTATAAATATCATTTACATATAAGAAATTTTTCACATACACACAATTTTTAAAAATATAAAACTAACAAAGACTTTTGTACTGAAAATGTTATTTGTGAAACATCTAAAAACAGGTCTTTGGAATTATAGAGAAGGGTAGGAAGGCTATAATGGGCAAAAGTGCTATATAAATTATTACTACTAATTTAGGCTGTGGAAGGAATGATGCTAACGCTGAAACTCCAATACTTTGGCCACATCATGCGAAGAGTTGACTCATTGGAAAAGACTCTGATGCTGGGAGGAATTGGGGGCAGGAAGAGAAGGGGACGACAGAGGATGAGATGGCTGGATGGTATCACCGACCCGATGCACATGAGTTTGGGTGAACTCCAGGAGTTGGTGATGGACAGGGAGGCCTGGCGTGTTGCAATTCATTGGTTCGCAAAGAGTCGGACACAACTGAGCGACTGAACTGAACTGTTATAAAATATGGGAGTCATTGGAATCATTGTGTAAATGAAGTCCCCAAATAAGTAGTATGTGTGTGTGAGCTGGGGTTCAGCAAAGAGGTAACACACACATGAACGTGAACTGTTATTAACAACAGTTCCTAGAGAGATTGTGGGCAAGCTGAAGTAAGAGATGAAAATCAACAAAATCAGATGTTTTCATAAAAACATCTGTCTGTTGGAGGAAGGTCAAGTTGCCATGAAGTAATAACCTGCTTAACAAAACAGCACTGGAAGATGCAATGGACCTAAGTCCATGTGAAGATGGTAGGCCCCAAAATGTGTTAACAATCTAAGAGCAAATGTTATGCCAGCATTTACTGCATAAAGGTAGAGGTAGTTAGGTAGAATCACGAGAACTAAGCAGGTAACTATTATGACACAAAGAGTGCAGGCCTTTCTTAAGAAAAATCTACTGTAAATCTAATAGAGGAAAACCTTGAGAGTCTATACATAGGAATGGTGGAAAATATATCTTGCTCCAGCAGGAACCCACATTCTTAAGTTCCCATGGCTACAAAAAATTCAGGGGCAGAAGCAATCCAGAGCTGGATAATAATCTGGATAGGTATTCAGAGCTACCATCATTCATCTAATTTCTTAAGGAAAATTCCTAGTAATCATCCTTGGTATCTTCTGTTCTTCATGTACTATTCCAGTTTCTCAGGAATTTCTGATCCATTTTAACTCACCAATATCTTATTCCTGAGTTTGTACTGTCACTGCCCTCGGATACCATCATCTCTGGTCTAAACCATATCAATAATGATTACTAGATGAGAGTCCTACTCAGAGTTTGTTTCACATGCAAGCAGCATCAGTGCTCTGTAGGGACTGGCCAGATATACACAGTCTCAGGATACACCAGGACCAACTGACTCATAATCTGCATTTTAACAAAACCCCCAGGTGGTTTGCATGCACATTAAAATCTGAGAAGCACCGGATTAAAGGGCATTAGACACTTCTTTAGGATTCTATGGACAAATGGCAGTATTAAGCCAAATTAGTTCCCACCAATCTGAGGATAAAGAGAAACAAGAGCCTTCACTCGTTAACAATATGTCTAGACCTTTACTCTCTCCAATGACAAAGAATACTCAGAGCTCATGTTTCAATTTGTTGATGTAATCTGTTATTTGTAGCAGGTCTTGAATTGCAATTTTTGTTTTTGTGGTTTAACTCCAAGTGGTAGGAAGGTGGAGATAGGAATTCTCCTGCATCTTCTTGTGGCCCTTAGTCCAGTGACACAAACACCAAAAGGACCAAGAAAATCTTGCTATTTAAGCAAGAAGGGTCTTTAGGAATAACAATATTATAAATTAACCAGGACATCTAAATGAAAATTCTATGTGTTCAAAAACAGATGAATCTCAAAACATTACGTTGAGTAAAAGAAGCCAAACACACATACACAAATACACATTGCTCTACAATCTCATGTAAATGAAGCTTAAGGAAAGATAAAATTGGAGAAGGAAATGGCAACCCACTTCAGTACTCTTGCCTAGAAAATCCCATGGACAGAGGAGCCTGGCGCAGGCTACTCTCCATGGGGTCACAGAGTCGGACACCACTGAGTGACTTCACTTTCACTGATGTCAAGTGGTTAAGACTCCACACATCCTTTGCAGGGGGCACAGATTTGATCCTTGTTCAGGGAATTAATAATCCCACACGCATGTGGCGCAGTCAAAATTTTTTTAAAAAGAAAAGGTAAAACTAAGTTATTATGATAGAAGAAAGAAGAATGGTTATTTCTGGGGGAGGAAGAAGATTATGACTAAAAGGAATATAAGAGACGTTTCTGAAGTGATGGAAATATTCTATATTTTGATGCGGGTGGTGGCTACGTGGGTATTTACATATGCAAAACTTCACTAAGCTGTACATTTAAGAATTGTTCATTTTATTCCATGTAAATTATACTTCAATAAGAAAAAAACAAAATTAAGTACATAAAATTCATATGTTATATATGATTTTTTAAAACAATTACAGTTAATTTACAATGCTGTGTTGTCAGTTTTATGTGTACAGCAAAGTAAATATAATTTATATAAAAGGGAAAACTTGAATGTACTTCAGCACAGAATTTTCAAAGTTCCATCTTAACAAATTATAGCCTAAATCAGAAGTGGGAAACCTAAGGCCCCTGGGCTACAGCCACACCCATCTGTTTACAGAGACAAAATGCTATTCAAAGCCTTAAATATTTATTACCTGTACTTTTCAGAAAAAATTCACCAACCCCTGCTTTAGGCCAATAGTTCACAGCTTTTTTAGGAATTCATTACTATCTTAGAATCCAGTGAAAGCTATAGATTATCTACTCAGGAAAACACACAGCTTCTTAAATATAGACTGTTATTCATAATTCCAGGAAATTCATAGATCCTCTGAGGCAGTCATCAACCCTAACTTAAGACTTCTTGTTTGAGGTTTTCATCACACATTACTAAACCACTCTACTGAGAACAGTTCACAGATTGGCTCTCTTTTCTTTGAACCACAAATAATTGAACTTCCATTTCACATTCTTTTTTGCTCCATGGAACTACTCACAGTTATAGGCAATAACAAAGTTGCCCAGGTCACAACATCTAGTCCTGTGTCAATCAAATTTTTTCTCCCTCTAGGTGACAGTCTATATACTGCTGCTGTTGTTAAGTCACTTCAGTCGTGTCCGACACTATGTGACCCCATAGATGGCAGCCCACCAGGCTCCCTCGTCCCTGGGATTCTCCAGGCAAGAACACTGGAGTGGGTTGCCATTTCTTTCTCCAAAGTATGAAAGTAAAAAGTGAAAGTGAAGTCGCTCAGTCGTGTCCAACCCTTAGCGACCCCATGGACTGCAGCCCACCAGGCTCCTCCATCCATGGGATTTTCCAGGCAAGAGTACTGGAGTAGGGTGCCATTGCCTTCTCCGGTCTATATACTACTTAGCTGTAAGAAGTCTTTCTGAAAATGTAATATAGTTTGGTGCCAAGGGAGACCAAAAATATCAGAAGTGAGGAACCAGCAGTCCCCAGCCTTTGTTTTAGGGGAAAAAAAGCACAAAACAAGAGTTTACAGACAGAGAAGTGAGAAGTGTCACATTCACGTGTGAATAACATTGCATGTTTCCACTCCTGGGCATATACCCAGAGAAAACCATAATTCAAAAAGACACATACCCGCCAATGTTCACTATAGCACTGGTCACAATAGCCAGGACATGGAAACAACCTAAATGTCCATTAACAGAGAAATGGATAAATAAGTTGTAATACATATATATAATGGATTATTACTCAGTCATAAAAAGGAACAAAATTGGGTCCTTTGTAGAGACTGTCATACAGAGTGAAGTAAGAAAGATAAAAATAAATGTATATTAATCTATGTATTTGGAATCTAAAAAAATTGTTATAGACTATCTTATTTACAAAGCAGAAATAGACATGCAGATGTTGAGAAAAGTATGGTACCAAGGGGAGAAGGTGGGGAAGGGTATGGAGAATGAATTGGGAAATTGGGATTGACATATATAAACTATTGATACTATTTATAAAACAGATAACTAATGAGAACGTACTATATAGCACAAGAAATTCTACTCAGTGCTCTGTGATGACCTACATGGGAAGGAAATCCGAGAAAAAGGGGATATGTGTATACATATAGCTGATTCATTTTGCTGTATGGTAGAAATTATAACAACATTGTAAGGCAACTATAGTCCAATAAAATTTTTTTTTAATATTGGCAAATGTATTCAATAGATCAAAAATGTGGAGGAAGAATATATGGGGATTCCTTGGTAGCTCAGAGATAAAAGAATCCGCTGCCAATGCAGGAAACATGGGTTCGATCCCTGATCCTGGAAGATCCCACATGCCTTGGAGCAACTAAGCCTGTGTGCCACAACTGTTGAGCCTGTGCTCTAGAGCCCAGGAGCCACAGCTACTGAGCCCACCTGCAGCAACTACTGAAGCCTGCACACCCTAGAGCCCGGGCACTGCAACTTTAGAGGAGCTTCCCCTTGCCACAACGAGAGAAAAAGCCCTCTCAGCAATGAAAACCCAGTACAGCCAAAAATAAATAAATAAAATAAAATAAAAGAATATAGACAAAGTAAAAAATTGTGGACCAAACAATGGCACATATATGGATACTATAAACTCTTTTATAGCAGGGCCATTTTTGTGCATCCACTTAGTCCCTGCAGTGCCTTACACATTGTAGGAACCTAACAAGCAATAAAAAAATAAAAGCATGGATTATATTAAACCAGTTTATAAAAACAAAGTCATTATTTTATAATTAGGTTTAAGCTTAAACCTATTTTATAAATAGGTTTAAGCTTCCTGGGAGCACTATGATAGTTTGATTTATTTTGAATTCCAGAAAAAGACAACCATGAGTGGGGAACACTCCCTATGTTTCTATAATTCTGAATTCTTATTCATGTGCTCATACAACATATATTAAATGTCTAGTTGGTAGGGGGCTGGCCAACTTATTAACACCATTTATTGTTCTAAAAGAAGCACTCACAGAAGTCATTTGAGGAGAACAATGCATGTTTTGACCAATTTCAGAATAATAAAAAAAAAGTCGTCACACAAAACAAAGACACTGTAGCCAGCATGATCTCTGATCTAATGCTAGTTCTTCAATTTTTCATTACTGCCTTCCTCACTGCTGTATGAACAGTGGGTGGCATTCAGCAAAAGCTGATTAATGCAGGGATTTCAAATTGCTGAAAACTGAAGGAATGTGCCCCCATGCTGACAATTTGTTAATCAAAAATTGTCATTTCTACCACCATGCAAGCTCTAACTCATCTAATTTTCTTCCCAGATGCAGTATTATATATTCCCCTTTCAATGAGATTGAATGCTTTTTTCCTAACAGTAAAAAGATAATATGGGTTCATCAAGAGGCTAAATCTCTCCAAAGAATCAATTTCCAAAGTGGAGGGAACACACATTTCGTTCATATTTGCTACTTCTTGTATCAAGTTGATTAAGAATCCATAGATTTGTGTGGACTCTGAACTCTTACAAGTTTATTTAAAAAAGCATTTTCTTGACTATCAATTATATTTTTAAAGAAAAGTAGATATGTGTATTCATTTCTAGTAGTTGGCAACCCACTCCAGTGTTCTTGCCTGGAGAATTCCAGGGTCGGCGGAGCCTGGTGGGTTGCCATCTATGGGGTCACACAGAGTCAGACACGACTGAAGTGAATTAGCAGCAGTGACAGAAGATGAGATGGCTGGATGGCATCACTGACTCGATGGATGTGAGTCTGAGTGAACTCTGGGAGTTGGTGATGGACAGGGAGGCCTGGTGTGCTACGATTCATGGGGTCGCAAAGAGTCAGACACGACTGAGTGACTGAACTGAACTGAGCATTATCAAGGCTTCAGAGCAGTTGGCACACATTAGCCTGTACAAAGTGGCCATCTTAACATGGACACATGACAACTATCAGAACAACCATATTTAGGAGGCAGAATGGACTCAAAGAGGGCTTCCCAGGTGGCACAAGTGGTAAAGAACCCATCTGCCAATGCAGGTAGATGTAAGAGATGCAGGTTCTATCCCTGGTTCCAGAAGATCTCCTGGAGGAGGGCACGACAACACATTCCAGTATTCTGCCTGGAGAATCCCTTGGACAGAGGAGTCTGGCAGGTTGCAGTCCAAAGGGTTGCACAGAGTTTGACACACCAGAAGCAACTTAGAACACACATACACACACACAGAGACTCAAAGAACAGAAAAGGGACATAAGGTCCTGTGGCTCCTAAACTACAGGGGACATGGGCCAAAACTCTCCTAGTGGTTCTCATCACCCTTTCCTCTTGATGTGAGGTCAAGGACACTTCCCTTCCCCATAAGGATATACCAATGACTCATATCAAGATAGTCCCTCCCCCCAACTCCAACTTCCACTTCTCATACAAGCTGAGGGTAGGTGTTTGTCATTCTGCAAAACTAATATCACACTCCCTTAATATGCCCTATGTGGGTGGCCTAGCATCTTTTTTATATATACAAGTTAACTTTATTTCTTTGTATCAGCAATAAAAGATTAGAAAAAATTTTAATGGAAAGGTATACTTCATTTATGAATTGGAATTGATCTAAGCAATTCCAATAAAAAGCCAAGTAGGTATTTTGTTGTTGTTGTTGTTCAGTCACTAAGTCATGTCTGACTCTTTGCGACCCTGTGAACTGCAGCACACCAGGCTTCCCTGTCCTTCACTATCTCCCAGAGTTAGCTCAGACTCATGTCCATTGAATCAGTGATGCCATCCAACCATCTCATCCTCTGTCATCCCCTTCTCCTCCTGCCCTCGATCTCTCCCAGCATCAGGGTCTTTTTCAGTGAGTCAGCTCTTCACATCAGATAGCCAAAGTATTGGAGCTTCAGCTTAAACATCAGTCCTTTCAATGAATATTCAGGACTGATTTCCTTTAGGATTGACGGTTTTCATCTCCTTGCTCTCTAAGGGACTCTCAAGAGTCTTCTATCAATTATTTGGCGATCAGCCTTTTTAATGGTCCAACTGTCACATCCTTACATGGCTACTGAAAAAACCATAGCTTTGACTAGACGGACCTTTGTCAGCAAAATGTTTATAAATGCTGACAATTCTTCCAAACTAACTTAAAGTTCTACAAAGACTTTAAGAAGAAAATTCTAGAGAATTTTTGATGAGAAAATTATTCTAAATATTGTCTAGAAAAGCAATCAGGGAAGGATGGAGAAAAAAAAGTTTACAAATTAAATATATGAAAGGAATTCTTTCACATATTAGAATATTTAATAAAAATATATAGAAAAACAAGATATTAGCACAGTAATTGACAAATTAATGTAATAGAGTGGATAGTCATTAAAGTGTGACCAGTTTTACAGGTGATCCTGTATCTGCAAGCAGCCCTGAAACAGGACACTAACAGCAAAGATGTGGGAGACTTGGCATGTCTACCAAAATGTATACCCCAAGGCTGCAGGAGCCACGGACTAATAAAAACAATTCAGAGATGATTTCTCTAATTTTTCATGCATTTCAGCCAAAAACAAACCTTCTTGTGGTTTTCCCATATTTCTTAGATGTGTTGCTATTTGCTTCTATTCACTGATCTGAAACTCAAAGAACAAGGCCAAGGAAAAGAGTGTCTACCACTACAAAGGGATTTTTTTTTGAAAAATCTAATGGAATTATACCCAACACTTCTTCTCTGCTCTGTAATTCATGTAAAGACAAAATATTTTCATTATGGAGGGCAGTCCTAAGATGGCAGAGGAATAGGACAGGGAGACCACTTTCTCCCCACAAATTCATCAAAAAAACATTTAAACGCTGAGTAAATTCCACAGAACAACTTCTGAATGCCAGCAGAGGACATCAGGCACCCAGAAAAGCAGCCCATTGTCTTCAAAAGGAGGCAGGAAAAAATATAAAAGACAAAAAGAGAGACAAAAGAGGTAGAGACAGAGCTCCATCCCAGGAAGGGAGTCTTAAAAAAGAAAGAAGTTTCCAAACACCAGGAAACACTCTCATTGTCGAGTCTGTGGCAAGCCCTGGAACAACAGAGGGCAACATAACCTGGGGGGAAAATAAATAAATAATGAAAACCCATAGATTACATGCCCAATGGTAACTCCCCCAGCAGAGAAGCAGCGCAGATGCCTGCACCTGCCACTAGCAAGCAGGGGCTGGGCAGGGAGGCCTGGGCTGCTTTGCTTAGAGTAAGGACCAGGCCTGAATGCCCCAAGGGCAATCTGAGGGAACTAACTTGGGCTAGCAAACCAGACTGGGATAGCTACCATGCAAAAAGCCCTAACCTAATACACTGCCAGGCCCACGCACAGAACAAAGGACTGAGCAGAGCTAGCCGGCTGCTGACAATCCCCTTCCAGTGACAGGCAGCCAGAGTCGGAAGGGGGCAATCGTGGCCCCAAACGGGCATTATCTACCAAACTGCAAGCAGGCTTCATTGCTAACTAAGACTTCTTGGGATTCTAGATGGTCAACATCCACCTGAGAAGGTGCACCAGTTGTACACCCAGAAAACCAAGCAGCAGGGACGGGGGAGGCGATAAGTTGTAGCGACCATGCTCACTAAACACCTGGTCACCTGAGCTGCTCGCATCTGGGAACGGCACAAAACACAGGCCCAACTGAGTCTGCTCCTCTGAGGACTACCCAAGTACCTGAACCTGAGGGGCTTAGACCTGGGAAGTGCATACAACCCAGGGCCAGCCTCAGACAGTTCCCAGCAGAGCAACCTAGAGCCTAAGCAGTGTTGACAGGGAAAGCACACATGCCGTGAGTGGAGGCAAACCCAGTGTGGCTGAGACACTGCGAGCACATGCCAGTGTTATTTGTTTGCAGCGTCCCTCCCTCCCCACAGCATGACTGAACAAGTGTCAGGGCAGAAATTAGACACTGAAGAGAACAGCAAACAGAAGAAGCTAAAACAGAGGGAACTTTCTTGGACACGACAGGTGCAATAGATTAAAACTCTGTAGTTAGTACTGACTAAATAGGAAGGGGCCTATGGATCTTGAGAAATATAAGCCAGATCAAGGAACTATCCGAAAATGAATTGACCCCACACTGCCCACAACAACACCAGAGAAAGTCCTAGATATATTTTTACTATTTTTACTATGATTCTTTATTTTTTTAATTTTTAAGTCCTACTCCTTTTTCATTTTTATAACCTACTATTACTTTGCAAAAAAAAAGAGAGACCCTATTTTTTAAAGCAAACTTCATATATATATATTTTTTTTAATAAATTTTGTGACTTTTTTTCTTTAACATTGCATTTTTTAAAATCCAACCTCTACTCTAGATTTTTAATCTTTGCTTTTTGGTATTTGTTATCAATTTTGTACCTTTAAGAACCCAATCTTCAGTACCCATTTTTACTTGGGAGCAAGATTACTGGCTTGATTGCTCTCTCCCCCTTTGGACTCTCCTTCTTCTCTACCAGGTCGCCTCTATCTCCTCCCTCCCCCTTCACTTCTCTACACACTTTGTGAATCTCCTTGTGTGTTCCAGATGGTGGAGAACACTTAAGGAACTGATTACTGGCTGGATCTGTCTCTCTCCTTTTGACTCCCCTCTTTATCCTCCTGGCCACCTCTGTCACCTTCCTCCCTCTTCTCTTCTCTGTATAACTCTGTGAACATCTCTGAGTGGTCCAGTTGTGGAGTGCACATAAGGAAATGATTACTGGCTAGCTTGCTCTCTCCTCCTTTGATTCCACCTCATCTCATTTGGGTCACCTCTATCTTCCTCTTCCCTCTTCTCTTCTCCATGTAACTCTGTGAACCTCTCTGGGTGTCCCTTACTGTGGAGAAACTTTTCATCTTTAACCTAGATGTTTTATCAACAGTGTTGTATAGATGGAGAAGTCTTGGGGCTACTGTAAAAATAAGACTGAAAACCAGAAGCAGGCGGCTTAAGTCCAAATCCTGAGAACACCAGAGAACTCCTGACTCCAGGGAACATTAATCGACAGGAGCTCATCAAATGCCTCCATACCTACACTGAAACCAAGCACCACCCAAGGGCCAACAAGTTCCAGAGCAAGACATACCATGCAAATTCTCCAGCAACACAGGAACACAGCCCTGAGCTCCAATATATAGGCTGCCCAAAGTCACTCCAAACCCACTGACATCTCGTAACTCATTACTGGACACTTCATTGAACTCCAGAGAGAAGAAATCCAGTTCCACCCACCAGAAAACCGACACAAGCCACCCTAACCAGGAAACCTTGACAAGCCACCCATACAACCCCACCCACAGCTAGGAAACTCCACAACAAAGAGAACTCCACAAATTCCCAGAATACAGAAAGGTCACCCCAAACACAGCAATATAAACAAGATGAAGAGAAAGAGGAATACCCAGTAGGTACAGGAACAGGATAAATGCCCACCAAACCAAACAAAAGAGGAAGAGATAGGGAATCTACCTGATAAAGAATTCTGAATAATGATAGTGAAAATTATCCAAAATCACAAAAACAAAATGGAATCACAGATAAATAGCCTAGAAGCAAGGATTGAAAAGATGCAAGAAAGGTTTAACAAGGACCTAGAAGAAGCAAAAAAGAGTCAATATATAATGAATAATGCAATAAATGAGATAAAAAACACTCTGGAGGGAACAAATAGTAGAATAATGGAGGCAGAAGATAGGATTAGTGAGGTAGAAGATAGAATGGTAGAAATAAATGAATCAGGGAGGAAAAAAGAAAAACGAATTAAAAGAAATGAGGACAATCTCAGAGACCTCTGGGACAATGTTAAACGCCCCAACATTCAAATCATAGGAGTCCCAGAAGAAGAAGACAAAAAAGAAAGACCATGAGAAAAGACTTTAGGAGATAATAGTCAAAAACGTCCCTAAAATGGGGAAGGAAATAATCACCCAAGTCCAAGAAACCCAGAGAGTCCCAAATAAGATAAACCCAAGGTGAAACACCCCAAGACACATATTAATCAAATTAACAAAGATCAAACACAAAGAACAAATATTAAAAGCAGCAAGGGAAAAACAACAAATAACACACAAGGGGATTCCCATAAGGGTAACAGCTCATCTTTCAATAGAAACTCTTCAGGCCAGAAGGAAATGGCAGGACATACTTAAAGTGATGAAAGAAAATAACCTACAGCCCAGGTTACTGTACCCAGCAAGGATCTCATTCAAATACAAAGGAGAAATCAAAAGCTTTACAGACAAGCCAAAGCTGAGACAATTCAGCACCACCAAACCAGCTCTCCAACAAATGCTAAAGGATCTTCTCTAGACAGGAAAAAAAAAAAGGGTGTATAAACCAGAACCCAAAACAATAAAGTAAACGGCAACGGAATCATACTTATCAATAATTACCTTCAATGTAAATGGGTTGAATGCCCCAACCAAAAGGCAAAGACTGGTTGAATGGATATGAAAACAAGACCCCTATATATGTTGTCTACAAGAGACCCACCTCAAAACAAGGGACACATACAGGCTGAAAGTGAAGAGATGGAAAAAGATATGCCATGCAAATAGAGACCAAAAGAAAGCAGGAGTAGCAATACTCATATCAGATAAAATAGACTTTAAAACAAAGGCTGTGAAAAGAGACAAAGATGGACACTACTTAATGATCAAAGGATCGATCCAAGAAGATATAACAATTATAAATATATATGCACCCAACATAGGAGCACCACAATATGTAAGACAAATGCTAACAAGTATGAAAGGGGAAATTAACAATAACACAATAATAGTGAGAGACTTTAATACCCCACTCACACCTATGGACATATCAACTAAACGAAAAATTAACAAAAAAACGCAAACTTTAAATGATGCAATAGACCAGTTAGACCTAATTGATATCTATAGGACATTTCACCCCAAAACAATGAATTTCACCTTTTTCTCAAGTGCACACAGAACCTTGTCCAGGATAGATCACATTCTATGCCATAAATCTAGCCTAGGTAAATTCAAAAAAATTGAAATCATTCCAAGCAACTTTTCTGACCACAATACAGTAAGATTAGATCTCAATTACAAGAGAAAAACTATTAAAAATTCCACCATATGGAGGCTGAACAACACGCTGCTGAATAACCAACAAATCACAGAAGAAATCAAAAAAGAAATCAAAATATGCATAGAAGCAAATGAAAATGAAAAGACAACAACCCAAAACCTGTGGGACACCGTAAAAGCAGTGCTAAGGGGAAGGTTCATACCAATACAGGCATACTTCAAGAAACAAGAAAAAAGTCAAATAAATAACCTAACTCTACACCTAAAGCAACTAGAAAAGGAACAAATGAAGAACCCCAGGATTAGCAGAAGGAAAGAAATCTTAAAACTTCAGGCAGAAATAAATGCAAAAGAAACAAAAGAGACCATAGCAAAAATCAACAAAGCCAAAAGCTGGTTCTTTGAGAGGATAAATAAAATTGACAAACCATTAGCCAGATTCGTCAAGAAACAAAGGGAGAAAAATCAAATCAATAAAATTAGAAATGAAAATGGAGAGATCACAACAGACAACACAGAAATACAAACGATCATAAGAGACTACTATCAGCAATCATATGCCAATAAAATGGACAACATGGAAGAAATGGACAAATTCTTAGAATAGTACAACTTTCCGAAACTGAGCCAGGAAGAAACAGAAAATCTTAACAGACCCATCACAAGCACGGACATTGAAACGGTAATCAGAAATCTTCCAGCAAACAAAAGCCCAGGTCCAGACGGCTTCACAGCTGAATTCTACCAAAAATTTAGAGAAGAGCTAACATCTATCCTACTGAAACCCTTCTAGAAAATTGCAGAGGAAGGTAAACTTCCAAACTCATTCTATGAGCCATCATCACCCTAATACCAAAACCTGACAAAGATGCCACAAACAAAGAAAACTACAGGCCAATATCACTGATGAACATAGATGCAGAAATCCTTAACAAAAGTATAGCAATCAGAATCCAACAACACATTAAAAACATCATACATCATGACCAAGTGGGCTTTATCCCAGAGATGCAAGGATTCTTCAATATCTGCAAATCAACCAATGTAATACACCATATTAACAAATTGACAAATAAAAGCCATATGATTATCTCAATAGGTGCAGAGAAAGCCTTTGACAAAATTCAACATCCATTTATGATAAAAAAAAAAAAAACTCTCCAGAAAGCAGGAATAGAAGGAACATACCTCAACATAATAAAAGCTATATATGACAAACCCACAGCAAACATTATCCTCAAAGGTGAAAAATTGAAAGCATTTCCCTTAAAGTCAGGAACAAGACAAGGGTGCCCACTTTCACCACTACTATTCAACGTAGTTTTGGAAGTATTGGCCACAGCAATCAGACCAGAAAAAGAAACAAAAGGAATCCAAATTGGAAAAGAAGTAAAACTCTCACTGTTTGCAGATGACATGATCCTCTACATAGAAAACCCTAAAGTCTCCACCAGAAAATTACTAGAGCTAATCAATGAATATAGTAACGTTGCAGGATATAAAATCAACACACAGAAATCCCTTGCATTCCTATACACTAATGAGAAAATAGAAAGAGAAATTAAGGAAACAATTCCATTTCATTGCAATGAAAAGAATAAAATACTTAGGAATATATCTACCTAAAGAAACTAAAGACCTATATATAGAAGACTATAAAACACTGGTGAAAGAAATCAAAGAAGACACTAATGGAGAAATATACCATGTTCATGGATTGCAAGAATCAATATAGTGAAAATGAGTATACTACCCAAAGCAATCTACAGATTCAATGCAATCCCTATCAAGCTACCAACGGTATTTTTCACAGAGCTAGAACAAATAATTTCAGTTTGCATGGAAATACAGAAAACCTCAAATAGCCAAAGCAATCTTGAGAAAGAAGAATGGAACTGGAGGAATCAACCTGCCTGACTTCAAGCTCTACTACAAAGCCACAATCGTCAAGACAGTATGGTACTGGTACAAAGACAGAAATATAGATCAATGGAACAAAATAGAAAGCCCAGAGATAAATCCACGCACCTATGGACACCTTATCTTTGACAAAGGAGGCAAGAATATACAATGGAGAAAGACAATCTCTTTAACAAGTGGTGCTGGGAAAACTGGTCAACCACTTGTAAAAGAATGAAACTAGAACACTTTCTAACACCACACAAAAAATAAACTCAAAATGGATTAAAGATCTAAACGTAAGACCAGAAACTATAAAATTCATAGAGGAGAACATAGGCAAAACACGCTCTGACATAAATCACAGCAGGATCCTCTATGACCCACCTCCCAAATATTGGATATAAAAGCAAAAATAAACAAATGGGACCTAATTAAAATTAAAAGCTTCTGCACAACCAAGGAAACTATAAGCAAGGTAAAAAGACAGGCTTCTGAATGGGAGAAAATAATAGCAAATGAAGCAACTGACAAAGACTTACTCTCAAAAATGTAGAAGCAACTCCAGCAGCTCAACTCCAGAAAAGTAAATGACCCAATCAAAAAATAGGCCAAAGAACTAAACAGACATTTCTCCAAAGAGGACATACAGATGGCTAACAAACACATGAAAAGATGCTCACCATCACTCATTATCAGAGAAATGCAAATCAAAACCACAATGAGGTACCATTTCACACCAGTCAGAATGGCTGCTATCCAGAAGTCTACAAGCAATAAATGCTGGAGAGGGTGTGGAGAAAAGCAAACCCTCTTACACTGTTGGTGGGAATGCAAACTAGTACAGCCACTATGGAGAGCAGTGTGGAGATTCCTTAAAAAACTGGAAATAGAACTGCCTTATGACCCAGCAATCCTACTGCTGGGCATACACACCGAGGAAACCAGAATTGGAAGAGACGTGTGTGCCCCAATGTTCATCGCAGCACTGTTTATAATAGCCAGGACATGGAAGAAACCTAGACGGCCATCAGCAGGTGAATAGATAAGAAAGCTGTGGTACATATACACAATGGAGTATTACTCAGCCATTAAAAAGAATACATTTGAATCAGTTCTAATGAGGTGGATGAAACTGGAGCCGATTATACAGAGTGAAGTAAGCCAGAAAGAAAAACAACAACACAGTATACTAACGCATATATATGGAATTTAGAAAGATGGTAATGATAACCCTGTATGCAAGACAGCAAAAGAAACACAGTTGTATAAAACAGTCTTTTGGACTCTTGGGAGAGGGCAAGGGTGGGGTGATTTGGGAGAATGGCATTGAAACATGTATAATATCATATGTGAAATAAATCACCAGTCCAGGTTCAATACATGATACAGGATGCTCGGGGCTGGTGCACTGGGATAACCCAGAGGGATGGTAGTATGGGGAGGGAGGTGGGAGGGGCGTTCAGGATGGGGAACACGTGTACACCCATGACAGATTCACACTGATGTATGGCAAAACCAATACAATATTGTAAAGTAATTAGTCTCCAATTAAAATAAATAAATTTTTATTAAAAAATATTTTCATTATGAAACATTTAGCCATTCTAAACTCTTTAATAATGATGGTGACAGCTTCAATATAATGGTTTTTATTCCACATTATTTTATTATTTTAAATTCATACTCTAATATTTTGTTAACCACAATTTCAGCAAAATCAATGGGTTCTACCCCTATACTCGTCAGTTACCTTTAAATAAAAATGAAGAGAAAAATCAAGTTATTATCTATGTCAAACTATATACTCTTAATTCTTGTCAGACGATTTACAAATAGTGCCTTTGGGGACAAGATGACTCAGGGTAAAATCAATAAAAATTCATCACTAGTATGGGAATGAATTTTAAGTACCTTGACTTACAGTCCATTCAAGGTAATTTTAAAATGATGTAGCTGCATTGGAAAAAAAGTCTATCTATTCCCCAGAATACAGAGTTCCGATATGACCCTGCAATTCTATTCCTAGGTATACAGCCAGGAGGAGTGAAAACAAATATATATTCATACAAACACACATCCACACAAACACTCATAAGCAAATGCTCATAGCAATATGATCATAGAATGTCCGGAGCCATGTTAGGCATTACTGACAAAATGGAGGCATGGCCACAATGCCCTCTCCTCATCTTGCAGGCACAGCCCTAGGATAAAGGAGTTAGGCCTTGTGATTCTGACTTGTTCTTTCCTTTCTTCGGTTTGGCTGGAAAGAATGTTAAAGCGCTTGAGAGAAGCATGAGAAAGCACAAAGCCTTCTACAGTTGTGCCCAGAAAATAATCTATAAAGTAACCATTGACATTTGTTCAAGGATCTTTACAAAGAATGTCCCAAGATGAGCACTAGGCTTCAGCTTGAGGCCATGGGAAGGATTGTTATCTGAGACCTGTTTGTGAGGGAAATATTTATGGCAAAAGAAGATTGCTGAGTTTAGGGTTTAGGAATAATTAAGAATAGCTAATGGGTGAATTTAACTCAGATGACCATTATATCTACTACTGTGGGAAGGAATCCCTCAGAAGAAATGGAGTAGCCATCATGGTCAACAAAAGAGTCCAAAATGCAGTACTTGGATGCAGTCTCAAAAACGACAGAATGATCTCTGTTCGTTTCCAAGGAAAACCATTCAATATCACAGTAATCCAGGTCTATCCCCCAACCAGTAACGCTGAAGAAGCTGAAGTTGAATGATTCTATGAAGACGTACAAGACCTTTTATAACTAACACCCAAAAAAGATGTCCTCTTCATTATAGGGGACTGGAATGCAAAAGTAGGAAATCAAGAAACACCTGGAGTAACAGGCAAATTGGGCCTTGGAATGCAGAATGAAGCAGGGCAAAGACTAATAGAGTTTTGCCAAGAAAATGGACTGGTCATAGCAAACACCCTCTTCCAACAACACAAGAGAAGACTCTACACATGGACATCACCAGATGGTCAACACCGGAATCAGATTGATTATGTTCTTTGCAGCCAAAGATGGAGAAGCTCTAGACGGTCAACAAAAACAAGACCAGGAGCTGACTGTGGCTCAGACCATGAACTCCTTATTACCAAATTCAGACTTAAATTGAAGAAAGTAGGGAAAACCGCTAGACCATTCAGGTATGACCTAAATCAAATCCCTTATGATTATACAGTGGAAGTGAGAAATATATTTAAGGGACTAGATCTCATAGATAGAGTGACTAATGAATTATGGAATGAAGTTCATGACATTGTACAGGAGACAGGGATCAAGACAATCCCCATGGAAAAGAAATGCAAAAAAGCAAAATGGCTGTCTGGGAAGGCCTTACAAAAAGCTGTGAAAAGAAGAGAGGCAAAAAGCAAAGGAGAAAACGAAAGATAAAGCATCTCAATGCAGAGTTCCAGAGAATAGCAAGAAGAGATAAGAAAGCCTTCTTCAGCAATCAATGCAAAGAAATAGAGGAAAACAACAGAATCGAAAAGACTAGAGATCTCTTCAAGAAAATTAGAGAAACCAAGGGAACATTTCATGCAAAGATGGGCTCGATAAAGGACAGAAATGGTATGGACCTAACAGAAGCAGAAGATATTAACAAGAGGTGGCAAGAATACACAGAAGAACTGTACAAAAACAATCTTCATGGCCCAGATAATCATGATGGTGTGATCACTCATCTAGAGCCAGACATCCTGGAATGTGAAGTCAAGTGGGCCCTAGAAAGCATCACTACGAACAAAGCCTGTGGAGGTGATGGAATTCCAGTAGAGCTATTTCAAATCCTGAAAGATGATGCTGTGAAAGTGGTGCACTCAATACGCCAGCAAATTTGGAAAACTTAGCAGTGGCCACAGGAGTGGAAAAGGTCAGTTTTCATTCCAATTCCAAAGAAAGGCAATGTAAAATAATGCTCAAACTACCGCACAATTGCACTCATCTCACATGCTAGTAAAATAATGCTCAAAATTCTCCAAGCCAGGCTTCAGCAATACATGAACTGTGAACTTCCTGATGTTCAAGCTGGTTTTAGAAAAGGCAGAGGAACCAGAGATCAAATTGCCAACATCCACTGGATCATCAAAAAAGCAAGAGAGTTCCAGAAAAACATCTATTTCTGCTTTATTGACTATGCCAAAGCCTTTGACTGTGTGGATCACAATAAACTGTGGAAAATTCTGAGAGAGATGGGAATACCAGACCACCTGACCTGCCTCTTGAGAAATCTGTATGCAGGTCAGGAAGCAACAGTTAGAACTGGGCATGGAAAAACTGACTGGTTCCAAATAGCAAAAGGAGTATGTCAAAGCTGTATATTGTCACCCTGCTTATTTAACTTATATGCAGAGTACATCATGAGAAACGCTGGACTGGAAGAAACACAAGCTGGAATCAAGATTGCTGGGAGAAATATCAATAACCTCAGATATGCAGATGACACCACCCTTATGGCAGAAAGTGAAGAGGAGCTAAAAAGCCTCTTGATGAAAGTGAAAGAGGAGAGTGAAAAAGTTGGCTTAAAGCTCAACATTCAGAAAAGGAAGATCATGGCATCCGCTCCCACCACTTCATGGCAAATAGATGGGGAAACAGTTGAAACAGTGTCAGACTTTATTTTGGGGGGCTCCAAAATCACTGCAGATGGTGACTGTAGCCATGAAATTAAAAGACGCTTACTCCTTGGAAGAAAAGTTATGACCAACCTAGATAGCCTATTCAAAAGCAAAGACATTACTTTGCCAACAAAGGTCCATCTAGTCAAAGCTATGGTTTTTCCAGTGGTCATGTATGGATGTGAGAGTTGGACTGTGAAGAAGGCTGAGCGCCGAAGAATTGATGCTTTTGAACTGTGGTGTTGGAGAAGACTCTTGAGAGTCCCTTGGACTGCAAGGAGATCCAACCAGTCCATTCTGAAGGAGACTGGCCCTGGGATTTCTTTGGAAGGAATGATGCTAAAGCTGAAGCTCCAGTACTTTGGCCACCTCATGCGAAGAGCTGACTCATTGGAAAAGACTCTGATGCTGGGAGGGGTGGAGAAAGGGATGACAGAGGATGAGATGGCTGGACGGCATCACTGACTCGAAGGACATGAGCTGAGTGAACTCCGGGAGATGGTGATGGACAGGGAGGCCTGGCGTGCTGCGATTCATGGGGTCGCAAAGAGACGGACACGACTGAGAGACTGAACTAAACTGCTAATGGGCACAGGGTTTCTTTAGTGGTATAAAATTCAATAGAGGGCTTCCCTGCTGGCTCAGTGGTAAAGAATCTGCCTCCCAGTGCAGGAGACATGAGTTTCATCCCTGGTCCAGGAGGATCCAGCATGTTATGGAGCAACTAAGCCTGTGTACCACAGCTACTGAGCCTGTGCTCTAGAGCCCAAGAGCTGCAACTATTGAGCCCTCACTCCTCGAGCCCGTGCTCAGCAACAAGAGAACCCACCACACTGAGAAGCCCACACACCACTAAAGAGTGGTGGTGTGTGGTAGAAAGTGGTACTCTCTACCACAACTAGAGAGTAACCTACACTCTCTGCAACTAGAGAAAAGGTTGTGCGACAATGAAGACCCAGCACAGCCAAAAATAAATAAATAAAATTATAAAAAATATTTCAAATTTGATAGAAGTGATAATTCTACAATTCAGTAAATATACTAAAAATCACTGCATTATACACTTTTAAGGGGTGCTGTGGTTTGTAAATTATATCTCAATAAACCAGTTATTTCTTTAACACATGTAAATCCAAGACATAAAAATAAGTACAGTTAATATTTTCAGCGTTGCAAATTATCTCCTAGTGGGTATCCACCAGTCAGTTCATTCAAAAATGGCCCCATCAGTTCTTGCTGCAACTACAGCTTGGGCTGCCTCTAAGCCTTGTTCTCTATATGCAGGAAACATGACATGCTTTCTGCTTCATAGGTCTGTTAAGGTAGACAATGCCTCAAGAACTTTTCTTCCAGGTTTCCCCTCAATCTTTAGTTGACATCACGCTTCCAGCTCTCTTGTAAATATTCATTAATGAGTATATCAGGCTTCCCTGGTGGCTCAGTGGGTAACGAATCCTCCTGCAATGCAGGACACTTAGGAGATGCAGGTTCAATCCCTGGGTTGGGAAGATCCCCTGGAGGAGAGAGCATGGAAACCCACTCCAGTATGCTTGCTTAGGAAATCCTATGGACAGAGGAGCCTGGTGGGCTACAGTCCAGGGGTCGCAAAAGAGTCTGACACAACTTAGTGACTAAACCATGACCACGGTGAATTATCACTAGTGGAGAGCCTATTGGTCAGTAAGTAACAACTACAATTTCCCTAGGAGACCAAGAGCTTTACTCAGTTCAGTTGCTCAGTCGTGTCCGACTCTTTGTAACCCCATGGACCGCAGCAAGCCAGGCTTCCCTGTCTTCCCTGTCCATCACCAACTCTCGGAGTTGACACAAACTCAGGTCCATCGAGTCGGTGATGCCATCCAACAGCTTTACTAGGCTCCTAAGGATGTAAATTAAATATGCATAAATTTATGGAAATATATGGATAAATATTATATAGAGAAACCATTTTATATTTCTTAATGAAAACTGATATTAAAAATATATAAAACAATAATAGTAAGACAAGTCCATAACCCACATAAAACTGATTTTATTTATGCATGCATGCATATGTCTTTTATGTGCTAATAGAATTTTTATAGTTGCAATCAGAACATAATAATATGCATTCTGTTTAATAATATTTGCATGGTTTCATAACAAACCCTTTGAGCAAACTGAAAATGCAAGCAATCATTCTCCCAATATTAAATATTATAAAGTTAGATTGAATATCTTTAGCATATAAATATATAGAGAATATAGAAATATCCACTATTTATATCTATTAATCTGTACATATGAAATATTAATATTTAACCTTGGCTACTTCATTAGGATAAATTTATGCCTGAGGTATCATATGCCCTTATTACAAATTAACATGTTACCTCCAAAAGGTTACTAATTTAAAGAACCGCTACAAGGAATATGTACCAATTCTACGATAACACTGCTGATACTGTATGCTTTTTTTGACTATTTTAGTTGGCATGTTTTAGCTGTCCAGAGTTATTTATTTCACTTATTTATCCATACAGTAATAAGACTTTAAGATCTTGCAGTAATAAGATTTTACTTTTTATTTGTGGACCCCTAATCATTTATTTACTCAATACTGATTATATACCTATTATCTGTGAGTGTCATGTGCTCAGTCATGTCCAACTCTTTGCGACCCCATGCATTGTAGCCCTCCAGGCTCCTCTGTCCATGAGATTCTCCAAGAAACAATACTGGAATGGGTTGCATTTCCTTCTCTAGGGGATTTTCCTGACCCAGAGATCAAACACACGTCTCCGATGTCTCCTGCATTGCCGGTGGATTCTTTGCCCGCTGAGCCATCAGGCATTTTCTGTGAAGTATCAGGAAATGTCCCTGTCCTCTCAGAGCTTACAATCTAGTGAAATGCATTGATACCCTCTTTTTTATTAATCCTTCCAAGTTTGAATGTCTTCTTTATAAATGTGAATTTTAAAAAATATTATATATATCAGCCCCTTTGGATTTTTTTAGTGGTACAGAAATCTCAAAAACATATATTCTTGAAGCTATCAATCATCCATTTATACCTTTTTAAATTTCTTCCAAAAGGAATAAGTGATCCTCCTTCTAGATATTTCATAAATGATTTAATCTTTGTCAATTTCTATTATAATTTGGTTCAATGTTTACATTTTTATTCCATATGGATTGACTTTGAAACACAATAAAGGAGGGATTCACCTTAAACTACTGAAATGTTACCCTGTTTCTATAATACCCTATCTTAAACAACACTTCCTGAACCTCTCTAAACATACAGAGTTTTATATACATATAATTGTCTATGTTGGTACTCTCTAGTCTATTGTATTAATTGACATTCCTATTATTATTGCAGTAAATACTATTTGGGAAATTGCAGGTTTATGGACTAACCTTGATAGTACACATAAAAGAAAGAACATAAATAAGTTAGTATGTAATAAAAAATAAGAATCATAAAAACTGAGTAAGTTGAAGTAGGTAGATAAGGGCTGTGAAATATTTGTCTTAAAAGTTAATATTGATAAATATATTGCTAGGTCTGTCTTCAAGTGAGATTTCCTATAACAGTGGAACATAATTTAGTAGACAACAAAAAGGACAATTATAAATGTTCAGAAAGACTAGAGACAGCAAAATAATAACAGATGAGTTCATGCTGATAATAATAAAAATAGAGCTATACCAATAAATATTAAAAAACTTGCTCCCTGAAGTCAGAAGCTGGATCCGCGGGGACAGGGTCTACGGTCTACTGGATGATGCCTTATCAGAATGATATAGAAATTCATGAAAAGCTTAATTAGGCACAGTTTGGAACCCAGAAGAGTTAGGAGGCTGGAAATTCAGTAGGGAGTGTTGAAGCGGCCATAAGGGATTTTTTTATATGACAGGACTGAAAAGGAGAGCATTAAATGCTAAGAGGCAGGGAGGGAAGAAGGCAGGAAGGAAAGGAGAGATGGCTATAGGCTAAGGCAGCAACAAACTGCTTCTTAAAAAGTAAGATGAAAGATACTTAAAAGAATAGTTTTTGGTAGAGAATATACAAAACTTGACCATTATTGAACAGAGCTGACCTATTTTAAGACATAAATGAAATTTAATTTTTAGTTATTTTATGAAACTTAAAGTACTAAAAACAACTATCATGAATTGTCCAAGGCTACAGAACTGGTGTCAATGCTATGTGCGTTAATTTGCTTTTTCCAAACATTTAAGGCATTTAAAGCTTCCAGGGCATGGTTGCTTTTCTGCCTGTATCCACTGACCAAACCACCCCAACAAGCTATTTTCAGGTGGTGCTATCACTGAAAACACCACCATTACCTTTCTTGTACATGAGCTCAAGTTTACTCTTTGGGCATTTCTAGCTAAATGCCTTGTAATCCTGAGCTACAACATATAAACAGAAAGTGCCAATCATGAAGAAGATTCTCTAAAGAAAATATTATAATAAGAAAGTAATTACGTTGGAGGAGAGGTCTAGAAAACAGTGAACAACAAGCAGGCAGAGGAATAAAAGCAGTCTTATCCTGAAAATTAATTCATTTAAGTCTGACACCATGAAAATGCCCAAGTTGGCAAACAAAAAACTACACACGACGAGTGATTTGGGCCCCAAATCACAGTCAGAGCATGCCAACTCTTCTAGCACTGTACTGCTCTTAACATCAGTATCCACATCACCAGGGATCTCGTGAGAACTGCAGAATCTGCATTTTAATAGCATCCCCAGGGGATCCATATGCACATGAAATGTTTAGAAGCACTGTATATTAAAATTTGATGTTTGCTGCTCTAGTACACACTCCTCCAAATATTTCTGTGCATAGAAACTATGGCAGAAAATGTATTTTTCAGGGATATAAGCTAAAAAGCTTATAGTACATGCATGCTCAGTTATGCCCAACTCTGCAACCCCATGGACTGTAGCCTGCCAGGCTCCTCTGTCCATGGCATTTTCCAAGCAACAATATTGGAGTGGGTCTCCATGCTCTCCTCCAGGGGATCTTCCCAACCCAAGGATGGAACCCGTGTCTCTTTCCTCTCCTGCATTGACAAGCAGATTCTTTATCCTTAAGGGTCCTATTAGTTAGCCAGTATTTGGATACTTTCAGTATATGATAGCAGGTCATTAATTTCCCCCTCAAACTTAATACCGATGTGGTAGGAAAATACAATAGCAGAGGAAACTAAAGATATAAATCAATGATATCAATGGTGTTTTTTAATCACTGGAAGGAATTAGTTCTGTTATGTAGATGGGTCATACTGAGAAATGATGGCCAGTGCGCTCATATAAGTGTCTCTGAAAGACATTAACCATCATATTAGAGACCTAGTTCCTGAGGGGACTCTTCCTCTCTAAGAGAATTCTCCCCTGAGGACTCTTCAGTGCTTCATTCCTAGATTCACTTTGGAGTCTTATAACATCCAGTAATTGAACTTGGCCCATCAGTATTATACCCTGTGGTGTCAAGGCATGAGTTGGGGGGCACGGTGCAGAAAGAGAAAGAAATCCACACTGGAGACTGGATTACCCATGCTCTACTTCCAACAAAGCAGAGTTACCATACTGACTCAACGTTTTCAGTAGTAAATACACTAGTTCAGAGTTAGAAAACCAGGTAATGGGAACAAAGCCATGACTCAGTAAAGTAATGCTGAACTGGATAAATGTCTTCTAGACATTAAAAACTTAAATGCTGGGATGCGTGCATCTGCTTGGCTTTTAGCTTCTTTCGTGAAACAGAATTGTAACAGTACACTGGTGAATGGTGAAAGAATCCAAATAGAATATGAGACCTATCAGCTGGCAAATATCAGACTAGATCTATCCTCTTTGTTCAAAGTTGAGTAAATTAGGAAAATTATATAAAATGCAGCATTTGAAAATCAAAGAATACCATTGTTCCAAAAATAGAGAAACAATTTTCTTACTAATACTATGAAATCAAATAAAAAACATGAAACAAACTTTATAAAATTAAGAAAAAAAAATGATAAAAATAAACTGAGATGCCAGACTGATGGAAAGAGGTAGACAGCAAGGACACAATACAAACTTAAACCTAATATTGCAATAGCTAACTAAAGCCCATCTCTTTAAAGGCACTGCAGAGTAGAAGAAACAGAGATGATGATGATAAGATAAAGAGAGACAGCAATTAATTACAAAGTTCCAACCAGCTGGTCACTGATATCACTGAGGAAAAAAAAAAAAAAACATCGAAGTGAGCCTTCTAGCTTATGGCTGACTTAGGAAGTCAGCGAAGCATTTTCCTCAAAACAACTGCAAACAATAATCTGTGAAATATTTGTGCTTAAAAAAACAGTGAGGAACAGTGAGAGTCTGAAGCATTCTTGTCTGAAGCAGCTCCAATCACTCCCCAGCTCAGTAAGGTTCTGCCAGGGCAGGGGACAAGTTGTGCTAGGGTGGAAGGAAGTTCACCATGCGGAGTGATGGCAACACCCATGTCCAGTGGCATTGCTGGGAAGTGATGACCTCAGTGATGAGTGAATAAGCAGAGCCAATAACTGCCCAAGGTTGAGGTCATGACTGGGGCAAGTATATTTCTGGCTTAAGTTTGGCTAGGGCTGGGGCAGGAGGGTGGGAGTGGGCAAGGGGTGGTGTGGCTGGCAGCAGGGATCAACTGCAAATAAGAACAAAAGGACTTTGGGGATGATGAAAATGTTCTGAAATCAAAAATCATTGAACAGTTTACCACTTAGCATGTGTAAATTTTATATGAAATTTTAAATTTAAAACTATATACCCAAAGGAAAACTTGCTAGGGTGAAAAAACAGTTTAAATCTACAGCTCTAATGAGCTCACCAAGCCCCTGGCAAAAATTAATTTAATGTTGCTCAGTTTTTAATTTGTCTTGACAACAGTTTCATTTTTGTGATTAAAAGCTATATAAAAAGAATTATCTTATCTATGCAGGAAAAGAAAGCCAAACAAAAAGATTACTTGTAAAGGAAGAACATTTACACTGAACTTGAACTTCTCCTGTGCAAAAGTAAATGTCATAATAATAAAATAAATTTTTACAGAATTTTAATAGGACAAATTGAGCTCTTGGAATTATATGCCAGGCTAAGAGGTAGCTCTTGTCAAGGAAATAGAAATATAATCAAGTGTGCTCATTTGATGTACAAAAGAGTTAAGTGGATAGTTACAGTGGATTCCTCTGAATAGCAAACTACATATATTTCAGATGGAATTTGTCAACAATATTTTTCCACAATATTTCTTAGAAACACATCTTTTGTCTTCAGTGACCAGCAAGTAACACAAATACAGGAAAAAGGCCAGGTGTATTTCCATGGAATGCCAGAGTCACTATTTTGGGGGCTTAGTGCTGCTCTTAATACATAGTTACTGCATCAGGGAAACTTTAGGGAATAATGAGGTCTGTGCTAAACTGGAGAAGGTTCCAGAAGATTGACACTTTTCAAGAATGAGAAACCAAAACCTTATTGCTGGGTCTTTAAATTTTTCAAAAGAAATCAAATTACCTAGATTTTATATTAAAAAATCTTCAATTCACTCATCTGAAAATAGCTTGTCCAGAATCAGTGGCTTTCATGCTGCTTTATGCCATGGAAGCCTTTCTTCAAATTAAATTCTCCATAAAACACAAAATATATGAGCCAGAACTAGATTATCTTTCAAATACCTGTGATTCTATGCAATCCTAAATGAGAGTTGGCTGAATAATGAATGGTCTGTTATCTAGCTAGTCAGCATATTTCCCTTATGCCAGTTTAATTCACTAGGTTAACTCAATTTAACACATATTAAGTGATTATTATGCACCAGACACTGTGCTTTTATGGATGCATGATCCCACCACTGACAGTCACACATACCTATTCAGGGAAGGGAAAGTAGAATAACACAGAGGATGTAGAAAACTCTGCTTCTAGAGGAAGACGTCAGCCAAGGGCACATTTCTACCATGTCTTAAAGGATGGGTGAAGTTTTTCAAAGTTAAAGTAGGACAGTGGGTGTCTGGAGAAGCCTGAAGAAACACACAGAGGTGTTAAACTACATAGTACCTCCAGGGAAAACGAGACAGCTTGTACACAAAAGGAAGCAGCACCCAGAAATTAAGCATTAACCTGTTGAGTAACTGAGTTACAGTAAGCAGTCATCTTCTTACCGGATTTGCATGGAGGAGGAGAAAAAACAGGCCACAGACTGGTGAGGATGTAAACCCTAACTTACATGAATAAAAGTTTATATAATTATATACTTTAAGATAAAATAATAAGGATAATTTTATTTTTAATTGTTTTCTTTTTCTATTAACAGATTTTAATCTTAGAAATTAAGACTAGAAATATTGATGAGAATCAAGCCCATGAGAGGCTATGTTAAAATCTATACATGTACAAAAATGAAGGGGCCATGCTCCCTATTTGCTAGGACTTGGTGTTTAACAGGAAAAGGGATTTTGTGGAGAAGCCATTCTTCTCCACTGCAGGAGAGGTCAGATGCCTTAAATTCTCTCTCCAGAATTCTGAAATGCTCTCTGCAGAGACCAAGAGAAGGACTCCAAAAGGTCAGAGCCTTTTGCCATGACAACATGGTATCTCAGAGGGCAGAGGCAAACTCCAAGTATCCCAAGCAAATGTTGATATATTCTCAGCATCTACCACCACTTATGGAATAGTGAATACTTGAGATGTTCCCTGCCATGAGAGTTTTCACTCTCATTTTGCCTCCTGAGCTGAGGGGGAGCTGGAAGGTGGGGCCTGTGCTAGGGTTATAGGATGGGATGAGCAAGGCTTCATCTCCCTACAACATCCTACATGAATCATAGGCTCTGACACTTCTCTCACCTCTTGACTCTGCTGAGACTGAAGAATCCTGAATGTCTTTGTTTCAGATCAACTCTCTCCCCCCAGCTCTTTGTTGCAAAACTTGGTCAGCACTGTGAATTCATGGTTTTCTAGGGCAGGCAGCTTGTGGAAGACCCAGGAAAGGACCTGCTCCACCTCAGCCCAGAATGGGGGCACATTAACCTCAGCTTCCCACCTGTCACTGCTATGACCCTTCTGAGTCACATTCTTTCTCCTGCACATCCTCCTATGTGGCTCTCAGCCCAACTCACACCAGGAAGGAAGGATCTGCCTGTCACAAGACCTCTTATGACCTTTGGGGATGCTTTAGGAAAACTCTGGAAGATGTGTTTCAGCTGGCCTGGGCCTTGTGCCTCCTCGCTCTGCGGGCCACAATAGGGGCTGGGCTGCCACCCCTTAGGCACAGAGTCACCATTCAGAGGAGGGACTCACTCATGCTTCTTCTCATCCTGCCTTTTCTGCATCCAGCTGGCAGTGGACACACTGTGCTAAGTACTGGGTCCTATCAGAGGAGACTCCCGCTACCACTGCCAGTTGTGGTATGTAAGCCATCCTGAATTTCCTTCAGAATCAGTGAGGCAGGGCATCCCACAGCCCTCACACCACACCATGAGGAGGCCACAGCCCTTTCTGCCCTTACTCTCCCCTCTGGTAGGTCAGAAGCTCGGAATGCAGAGGTGCCACCTTCTGAGAGAAATGAAGTGTCCAGAACAGAGCCCTCCCATCTGCTCAGGGCAGCCTTTGTCTTTCTGCTTCCTACTTCCCTCCTCCAGCCCCCGAAACTCCCTGGTCCCTGACTGGTAATTAGGATGCCACACCTGCTCCCACGTGACCACTCACCTCAACTTTGTCTTCCTGCTCACCAGGATTCACATGCTACTACCAATTCCTCAGGCCCTAACAAAAAAAACCCTGCCATGGTAACTTCCAGAATTCCTCTTCATCTCTGGCTTTGGCTCTTGGTATCAACCCCTCCCCCAGCCATGATCTTTCCCAGTCCCTCATTCACCCCTTTAGGTATTTGCCTTGCTCCCTTAATTGTAGAGAAACCATTCTTCGCATGAGACACAGAGTCCCTCCTCACTACTGTTACTTTCTCTCTACTTACCACCAGTGAAGCATCTGTGCTTTTAGCCAAGGCCAACCCCTCAACCGGGGCCTTCCTCCTACCATGTCACAATTCTACACCACGACACTGCCTCTCTTGCAGTTCTCCCTTTCTCTCCTGCATCATGGTTTTCCTCCCACCTCACTGACTACTTCTCAGTCTCTGCTTATTGGTTCCTACTTTTTCCTCCAAATTCTTTATGTTGGGGTGTACCAGGCCTGGTCCTCAGACCTTTCCTTCATTAACAATCATTGTCTGGGTGATCTTATCCAGGCTCACGGTTTTACATGCCTTTCTTTCTCCTCCCCTCCTCCCTCTCCCCCTCCTCCTTCATCTTCTTCTTCTTCATCATCATCATCTAACCTTAATCTATCTTTCTCTCTAGCTGTCTATAGTCAGGACCTTCCCTGAGGAGTATTAAGCTTCTGTGTTGAGAACAGACTGTTAGAAGTATGGTCTCAGGCAGAAGGTGGGGTTAGTTATGATACTACTGCAGCAATCATAGCAGCAGAGTGAGTGAGAAGTGGTCGTGTTATGAATTCATTTCAGAAGGTAGAGACAAGAGAGTGGACTGGATACGCAGTTAGGGGAACAATGTCAAGGAAGACATCAATGTTTTTGTCCTGAACAACTGCAAAGATGCTGTTGCCATTAACTGATGTTATGCATACTGTGATGGGAGCATGTTTCATACGTGTAATGAGATAATGGATGGGCACAGGGAATCAAGAATTTACTGTTCTATAGTCTGAGATGAGTATTAGACGTTCAAGTATATGTGCTGATTAGAGAATCTGGGCATGTAGACTGTCTATCCCATGAAATCACGAGTTCCACTTTTAACTTCTGTGTCTTTGCCATGTTAGTTATAACTAGTTGCATACAGTAAATAAACATTTTAGTTGAATGTAAAATAGTTCTCAAAGTTATTTTTTAAGTTTATTTTATCTTCCTTCCATTTTTGAGATATAATTGACATATAGCACTGTGTGAGTTTAAGGTGCACAGCATAATCAAGGTTATTTTATTGTGACCCTTCTGGGGTCCTTCTGAGCTGAGTACCCCAGTAATCCCATGGCAGCACTCCTTATTCCATAGCACTCAACATACTAATATAATGATTTGTCTGCCTCCACAGCCCAGACTTCGTATTCAACTACCATTAAGGTATTATTATGCCAGCCACTATCCTAGGCCCTGGGCATATGAGACACTATTGTATTATTTAGGCAAGAATGAGTGAGCAAGTTAACAAACAGAGACAGTAAACACAGAAAAAAGGGGGCAAAGTTGAGATATATCAAGATTAGAACACAATCACTAACTTCATGTTGGAGCTGAGCAAAAACACGGTTTGTAGTTATACCAATCCCTAAAACTGGACAATTTCGTAGGGTGGAGAGTGAGTGTTCAGAAATTTTCATTTGCATTGCCTTTGGACAACAAGATTCAACTCACTGCTCTTCATCACACTATGAACCACCAAAACTCAGTTTATTCATCCCCATCCTCTAAAAGCACGTGGGCACTGGGTTGGATTCCTGGTTCAAGCAAACCAGTCTTTTCTCTTATTATGCCCTCTTCAGGACCATGTCAGCGTCTATCCCAAGTACTCAGACTTCCATCTACATGCTCTCCCTTCCTGCTTCTCTCCTGCCTACCCTTGGGAGTTTCCATGTCCTACTGTGATCTTCATTCCCAGCGTCACTTATTCCATGCAGCTGATAGACAGAGGAGGTGGGATACAGGCAAGAGAACTAGAGCCGCCTCCCAGGTGAGCTCTCCAGAAAGATCTAACATAACCAGCAGGAGCAGAAGGGGAGATTCTATCATTTGTTTTTGGTATTTGTCATATTATCTATATGCTATTGATAATACGAAGCACCACCTCAAGATTGGAACACTGGCACTCTCCTAAATATCTCCCCTCCAGATTGTGAGCATATGTATAGAAGTCATCAGTGAATTTTGCCTGGGGCAAAAAATTCCTGGCCACTCGTTCTTGACAGTACTACCTTCCACATGGCTTCTCTGGGCCCAGGGACAATGATATTAATCAAATTCAAGTCTGACCTTTAACTTCAATGTACCTTAAACAAGGGCCTTCCTTCTCTGCTCAAGTCCCTTTTATCCACAGTCCAGGGGGTTTGGGGTGGGACGCGGGGTGTGGAATGCTGTCCCAGCTTAAGAGTGGGTTAAAGCTCCTTCCCTAGATAGGAAGGACATTTACCTCCATTATGCCTTCCCTGAGCACACCATGGCGGAGAAAACAGCAGACACACAACTCTCTGCTTAGAGATATATAGAGTGTATTGGGGTGGTATTCTGCCCACTTGCACATTAATAAAATTGACAGGAGCAGTCCTCATCAAGGGATGCAGACACTGGGGAGAATACAAACTCTTCTGACTGTGTTGGGTCTTCTTGAGCAGACCAGGTAAGAGCTGAGAGTTAGGGTGAGTTCTTTGGTTGGCTGGCACAAGCCCCTCGAGGACAGTGCCGAGGGCAGTGGCGGGGGGTGCCCAGGACTGAGGCCAAGTGGAGTTGATGGGAGTGGGAGTGGTGCCGGGGCTTACTATATGGGGAATGGGTAACATCCATGAAAGCCAGGCCCATCTGCTTCTCGGGGGGTGGAAACTGGGCCTTGCGGTCCCCTCTTGTCTTCTCTGTCTTAGTTAGTCCCTTGGGACTTTTGGCTGGAGCCAAGCTATTTTCCACATTTTCTTTTCTGGTGCTGGCCACTTTCTCAGATGCAGAGGATATGGATGCCTCATGCCCTTTGCCTTTTCTCTTCGGTATAACACAGTGCAAAAGAGATTTTATCTTATTTCTCAGGCCATATTCTGGAAGGCTGGGCCTCGTGTGAGTACGGCCTTGCACTACCTGCCTTTGAAAGACCTGACCTTGTAAAGCTCGGCCTTCCAATGGCTTACCCACAGTGAGCTGGCCCAGGAAAGTCTGGCCTCGTGATGCCTGGGGCACCACAGGCTGGGCATTCTCGGGAACATTTGCTGCTTTGAGGGGGACACTGAGCTTGGCTTGACTGTCTTGCAGGTCCTTTTTCTGAGAATCCTTCCCCCTAGGGACTCCTCCAGGAGGTAGCTCTGGGAGTTTAGGCTGAGGGCAATGCTTAGGACTGTGTTGACAGGAAGCATCAAGGTGAAAGCAATGTCTCCGTTGCCAGGGGCTGCGGGGTGTCCTATTCAGAAGTATCCCTTCTGGCCTCTGGCCTTCAACAGAGTGGCTTTTTCCTCTTGTGGAGGAGAGTGTGAACCCAGCATCCCCTTCTCCATGGTCCCCAACCAATATGGGTTTGCCTGGCTCCTCTCTCTTTTCTGCCAGTGTGGGGACTTGGGCTGAGTCCTTGCTCTTGTCAGGCATATGGGGCTCAGGGCTCCGGGGCTCAGGGCTCCAAGGCTCCCCCAGACTGGGGTTGTTCACACTGGCCTCCAGCTGAACACAAAGCACCTGGGCCTCTGTCATGTCCCCACTGACTGAGATACTGGAAGCCCCGTGGACAGAACCATGGGGTACTATGCTGCAACTGGGTTGCTTCTGTTTCTGGTGCACCGCCTTTAACTCAGTGGCCAGCTGTTCTTTGAGGTGGAGCCACTCTGGGTCGGGGGCACATGGCACATCTGGTGGGATGGGGAGTTCCTGGAGCAGTGGTTGTCCTTGGTTGTTTAAACTCTCAAGAGACTCCCGTGTACATACATCCTCTGACATTCCTACAACTTGTTCCCTAGACTCTCTTGCCTTTATGGGAATTCCAGTCTGTGCCTCTAGGATCTTCTTTCTCAGATGGAAATTCATTTTGGCCAAGATGTGCTCCCCAAGTGAAGAGGGCCTCTCAGGCTCTGTTTGGCTTTCTATAGGCAGCATCTCAATTACCCCTTCCACCTGCTCATCAGCCTGGAATTCTTCTGCAGCGTTTGAAAGAGCCTCATTGGCCTCTTGAAGGCCTGGCCCAGGACTTGGGCCCTGCTCTTCAGGTGAGGTCACCTGAGTCACAGGTTCTGTTGAGAATTCGACAGGCTCAGGCACCATCTCTGTGACCATGGCTGGGGACGTGATTGACGTGGTTGCTGGGGCCATGACCCTGGAGGGAGACACCCAGTAAAGAGCAGGCAGCCCTGACAAGAAGGCCAGATACTTGTGCCGTAAAGTCATCTCCAGTTTCTCAATGGCTGCCTCTGACAGGACTCCGGGCAGCTTAGGATGTTCAACAACAGCTTTTGGTGAGACCTGTTGCTGCTGATCAAGGGCCACTGGCATCCCGGGTATAACTTCCTGTTGAAGGTCCTGGTCAGCGGCTGCCTGGAGTTCCAGGGGCTTGCTTTCCAGGATGCAGCTGAAGGGAGTCACCTCCAGGCCCCCAGGAATTATGCACTCCCAAGATCTGTATACAGAGGCAGGGATGTTGCCCTGGTGAATTTGCCCACATCTGGAGGCGATATGGCCCTGCAACATTGCCTTGGCCTTGTCAAACAAGTGTGGCATGGGGACTGACAGTGGGTCCACAATAGGTGAGAATGCGTCATCAGCTCCAGTGGCCTCCAGAGATGTAGGCTGGGGGCCATTCACACTGTCTAGGGCTGTGCTGCTCCAGGGTGTGGTCTGCTGGTTAGTGGGGGACTGGAGCAACTGCATGGACTGCTGGATCTTCTGGGGCAGGCCCCAGCGGTGGTGAATCAGCTGTCTCTGGAGGTGGTATTCCAGCAGCCTCCTGGTGTGCTGCGTGAAGACTGGCTCCCTTGTGAGGACCGAGACAGGCTGCCCCGACCAGGAAGTTTTCAGCGTCTCAGAAGACTGGGCTTTGTCACCGGGCTTACATTGCACGGGGCTCTGGACATGTTGATCTCTCTGAAAAACATCTGGCAAGTCCCACTGAAGCTGGAGCTGCCTCTGCAGCAGGTGCCACTCCAAGGCTTCACACTCGTCCAGAGTCAGAAATGGGACACTGATGTGAGCTTGTTGGTGATCAGATGGAGCAACACAATCTTGACAAGACAGAGAAGACAGTGGAGTTGACTGGGTTGGAGTTTTAGGCAGCAAAGGGAGGAAGGAGAGTTCCTTGGGATCCTTCAAGAGAAAGGGATCCTTCAAGTGGGGCTTGGACACGCTCTCGTCGTTGCAGAGGCCTTGAGAAGCCAAGAAGGTGTCAACCAGCGACTCACTGTGCAGAGAAGGCAGGCCACAGAATAGCTGGCTGTATTTTGGCTGCACGGGGCCCACTGAGTCACTGGCCTGTTGCCCAGACATTAGATAGAGGCCACTTAATTCTTTAAGGGCTGAAGAGGGCAAGGCTAAAGCCTTATGGCTGGGGATTTGCTGGTAGAGGTGTCTTTGTTCTGGATCCGTAATGCACCATTCAGAAACCCAGAAGGCCTGGGTAGGCTGGCCGGCCATACCTGAACCCCAGGTCTGGTACAAAATGGTCCCACATTTCTCAACAGAGAAATGAGAAGTATTATTGTGGATGAAAGAAACTGGTTGGTTATATACAGTTTGGTAAACTAGTGGCGGGTTTGGCATCAGCTGCCTCAGGGACTCTTCTACACGCCTGGGGAGCCCCCACCTCTGGAAATGCATCCATTTTTTCACATGGACCTCAAGAAGTCTCAGGACTTCAGGACTCAGGAACGGCAGGTGGGCAGGAAGGACAGTGACCATCGGCAAGGCCACTGGATGTGTCAGGGTAGTAATTTCTTGTTTCAAAGGCAGCAGAGAGACCTGGAGATCTAAGGGCTGCCGGACTTGGTTCCCACAGATGAGGCTGAGGTTGCTCTGCATCATCTCCTGCAGATTCACTGAAATTCTTGGCTCCTCAGTCCCTGAGGGAACCTCTGGCACTTGGAATCCCTGCCTTAGCTTGAGATGTTCAGCCCAGTAATCATGGATGCCGGCTGCACTAGGTGACTGGGCCACTGACTGGGCTAAGGATTTCTGTGACACTCTGAGGGCTGCAGACGGAACTGAAAGGTCTTTGGAATGTGGGGAACGATGTTCCAGACTCTGCTCAAAAGGCACATTAGACATGGACAGAACCTCTAGGCAAGAGGAGCCCTGAGAGGTGTCCCCTGAAGTTGGGGAGATCAGGGTGTTCTCACCCAACAACTGCTGAATCTCCAGAGCCATGGTGTTGCAGGTTTGGCAGCAGGGATCTGCACACAGGATCTGCCGCACAGCCCCCTCCTGAGGTAGCCAGCCCTGGCTGGGAAGGGCAACATAGCAAATGTTTGTTACTGATGGACAGTTTGTTACTGTTTGTTACACTTGGCCGGTGTGTGGCCTGGAGATTGGGCCTGCCCTCCTCTAGTCCCATAAACTCTGAGGCCTGCAACAGCTGGGTGTTTAAGTGTCTACTTTTCTGCCTAGGGAAATGCCATTTGGCAAACTAGTGGGCTGGGCTGAGAGCCTGGAGCTTGTTGAGCAAGGTCTCAGACAACTGGTGGGAACACAGGGCCTTGAGAAACTGGGAGGTGGGTGAGCTCTCTGCTGACCTGTGCTGAGAAGCTGAATTAGAAGGGAACCAGGCAGGTGGGGGAGCCAACAGTTAGCTGATGGGGCAGCACCAGAGACGTCACCAGGTAGAACCTGGAGTCAGTCTCGCTTCGGGCCATGGAAGTCCTGCGGGAGCTCTGCATTCCGGGGATTAGGAGATGCACACAACATCTCTCAAGAGCCAATTTCTCATTCTGCAGAGCTCTTAAGGAGGGGATAGTGTGACAAGCTCCTGCCTGAGGGTTGTCCCAGGAACTGGCCTCCCTGAAGACAGAACCAGAGGAGGTAATGTCAGCAGGGTCCAGGGGTCTGCCCTTGAAAGGGTGTGGCTGTAAAGAGAATATGAAAATGATGACTTGTTTAAACACTTAACTATCCATTCTCCTGACTGGGTAACTCATCTCATGGTTGGGAGAAAACCCACAGAGTTACATTCTGTCAAATCCTGACTTCCAGCACCTTTGTGAGCCTAGCCCAGAGCACAGCTGGAAGACCACTCTCCACTGAGACGTCTGACCCCACCCTCTCCTCCAGCAACTCTCACCCAGGGCTCCAGGCTCCCTGTGTCTGGCTCCCTCTCAGCCATTCTCCTTCTGCCTAACCCTGCCCCAGGCCAAACATAGAAATCACCACAGGCCACACTGGGAGGTGGGAGACTGCAAAGAGCAAGAGATCACCTTCGCATGAGCGAGAGCAGCTCCCACAGCTTGTCAGCTTCTTTCCGGGAATGTCTCCTAGCTGAGAAACCAGGAGACAGTTTTACACAGAACAGGAGGGGATTCAGGGACATCCTACAGGAATCTAAAAGCCTTGAATGGCAGGAAACTGCAGACTCCTACCCCACCCCCCATAAAAGTCTTCTGGGAGAATCTGTCACCTTGGGGATTGGAGCCTTCAGCAGTTAGAGCACCTGGTGCCTGGCACTAAGGGTCACTGGGGAACAGGGTCCATGGGAACCTCACCCCCAGGGGAGGGAAGTCGGAGCCGAGACAGGATTTTACCTCTCAATGCTGCATCTCTAGCCCTTTGTCTGACTTTTCGGTGACGCTGAAAAGACAAAAAAGTTGGAGTGTGAAGTTGGGACACCATTTTCTTTTTCACGTCCAAACCAAGACCAAGCCAATATAGATTACCGAATCCTTTTTAATTTACCTGTATTTTATTTAATTTCCTAACTTTCCACACTCCTATTTTTTTCATCTCAATACTTGTCTTCTCTTATTTCTGATTCATTTTGAGGCTCTTCTGTCCTCCACACCTCCCATTTATTTCCTAAGAGAAGTTCTGTATCAAGCTTATAATGGAACAAGAGAAAGGGTGGAACACAATAAAGTTGTGTAGATTTAATAATCAAAGGACTTCAATTTACAAATGCCTTAATGGACCACAAACCAGAAAAATCTCCCATAAAGGGAAGTCTTCTAAGATCCAGTGAGGCACAATCCATTTCATCTAAGTCTCAACCCAAGCCAGATAGAGATGTTCTTGATTTTTCAATTAGAATACATTGCAGGGATGGTCTGGTAAGAAATGATTTCTAGGTGCTGAGAAGAGAAATACCATATGAGTAACTAATGCATGGTAAAAAAAAAAAAAAAAAAAAAAACACAAAAAACACACACATATGGGTGGGGCGGTAGACACATGGAGAGGAGGGATAAAAGGAGAGGGAGCTTAAAGCGTCTTATCTAAGGCTTAATTAGTTCAGTCCTGGTCACAGTGTTTCCCTACCCGGCAGCAGCTCCTTTTATGTTCCGTTAATCCATGGTAACTCTTTTTCACTTGCCAGATAATTAGAATAATAACGAAGATGGAGCCACAGGTATATAAGGGATACCCCAAATCCCACAGAACAAAAGTCTGGCTCAGCATGGTCTAAACCTCATAATCGCGAGGAGACCAACCATCCCTATGAATGTAGGCATTCAGAGTTCTGGCACCTACTGACTTCCAGTGCTACACATTGTCGTCTCCGCCTCACAGATGACGGAACCAAGCCACCAGACCGCATCACAAAGCCCTTCTGTTTCACAAGGTAGGTATGGTGTCAAAGAGCTTCACCTGTCTAGGGAGTCCCTGTGGGAATTCTGTCTGCAGATGAGGGGGTCTGCTTGTAAGCAATGAAGGTGCCACTCACAGGCAGTGTCTGTGTTCCCACTCTGTCTTCACTCTCCATACCCTCCACCAGCCTGGTGGCCAGTCTGGTTATGGCTTGGAAATGGACAGCTTTGATGTTACAGGCAGTGGGTGATGGGAAATCACAGGTGCATGAAGGGACCATGGCTGAAGTGGCAGGGACAGGTAAAAGTGGTAGCATCTTTAAAATGATACTGTGGGAATCAGAAAGGAATGCCTCCCAGACTGTGTGGCCTCAAGCTTGCGGATGAGTGAGAAGAGACTGTAAACGCTGCCTTCCCCTGAGACACACTAATGAGATTTCCTTGTGCATCTCCTTTAAGAGTTAGTTTTCTAGAGCTGTTTGTAACCATGTTACAGAATTCTGTCTTCTCACAGAGATGCGTACCTGCAGAGATGTGTCAGTGACCACTCCTGACTTAAAGCCATAAAGTAGTTGCTGATTGTGGTGAGATCTACTCGTCTATTCTGGATGTCTGCGGTTTGCCTAAAGGAATTTTGTTTGTTTGCTTGTTTTTTAACTAGAATTTTTGAAAACTTTAAGCAAGCCAGTTGTTTTCTAACTCATCACCAGGGCCCATCACTCCTATACGCTGACCATTTACTTACACATTTATGTTACCTACCTGACCTCTGTCGATATTGTCATTGTACTCTAACACTCTAATTTTTTAATTTCTTTGAGGGGAAAAAAAATCTTTCCCTGGTGACAGTGGTCTCACAGGCAAAAATCCTTCAGCTCAAAATCTCTGAAGATACTCCTTGGTCCTTCCTCTAGTATCTAATCTTTCATCCAAGTGAAGGCTGCTGCTGCTAAATCGTTTCAGTCATGTCCAGCTCTATGCGACCCCATAGACAGCAGCCCACCAGGCTCCTCTGTCCAGGGGATTCTCCAAGCAAGAATACTGGAGTGGGTTGCCATTTCCTTCTCCAATGCATCATGCAGGCTAAGTCACTTCAGTCATGTCCGACTCTGTGTGACCCTATGAACAGCAGCCCTCCAGGCTCCTCTGTCCACAGGATTCTCCAGGCAAGAATACTGGAGTGGGTTGCCATTTCCTTCTCCCAACTGAGGACTGGTGAGCCCTCAATCTATGCTCAGCCCTAAGCAAGACAGTGTTAAGAGTACAAAGACACTTGAGTCATGCTGCCTTTTTGCTATCCAGACAGCCTATTTTCCAACATAAGACATCACACAAAGCAAGAGCCAACAATCCAAAACATATGGGATCATACACTCATTTGTGAGGCCCAGGTCACAAACACCCATTCCAGAGGAGAGAAAGCATAGTGAGGATCAGTGTGGTGAGAGAGGGCTCCTGGATAGAGTAACATTAGAGTTAGGTCTAAAAGTGCAGGCCACAGGCAAAAGGAGTGTATTCTAGGCGGGAAAGAAACTTGTTAACAAATGCAGAACACTGAGGAATGGGCCACTAGCACATCTGGCAGTTAGAAATGTGGTCCATTTCTAGCAGAGGCGTAGGTGGGCAGACTGGGGAGGACTTATGGGATGAAGATTGGAGAAGTTGGGCTTCTTGATAAAGGATCAATGCATTTAACTGATTTCAATCACTCTTTTCTTTTTTTTTTCAAGTAGACAGACATATACATGGTGGGCTTCCCTTGTGGCTCAGTTGGTAAGAATCCACCTTTAATGCGGGAGACCTGGGTTTGATCCCTGGGTTGGGAAGACCACTGGAGAAGGGAAAGGCTACCCACTCCAGTATTCTGGCCTGGAGAATTCCACAGACTGTATAGTCCATGTGGTCCCAAGGAGTCAGCACAACTGAGTGACTTTCACCCTTCACATATGCATGGTACAAAATTCAATAGGCAGAATAAGGTATGTAAAAAATATGTTTTCTTCCCAACCTCTTATCTCCCATTTTTCTTCCCTTGAGACAGTCATTTCTATCAGATTCCTGTGTATCTTTCTTAACTAGTCTAATATAGCCAAAACCAAATGGACTTGTATGTATTTCTCCAAGAACGGTAGTATAGACAGTTTTCTCTCTTATTTAATTTGATAATTAAATATATCTTGTGCATGTCAGTTTTTTAAATGGCTGTCATATCTTCTTGATATGACTATAACACAAGTCACCTTCAGTTCTCTATTCATGGATATTTACTTATGTACAGTCTTTTGCACTAAATAAAAATCTCATATATATAAATCCTTATATACACATATGGGTATATATGTAAGAAAAATTCCTACAAGTGAACTGATATCTTAACAATATTGTCTTTCAATTCACAGAAATGGTACATCTCTCCACTATTTTAGGGTATTTTTATTTTCTCCTAGACATTTTTTAATTTCTTTGTACAAGTCTTGTGCATATTTTGTGAATTTATCCCTATGTCAAATCTATGATGTTATTCAAAGTGATATTGTTTTCTATTTCAATTTCTAATGTTTGTTGCTTGTATATAGAAATAGAAATTGAATATGTATCTTCTATGTTGCACTCTTGCTAAATTCACTTATTGGTTGTAGTAGCTATGTTTTGTAAATTCTTTAGTATTTTCCAAATTGGTGATAATATCTGACAATTCTACATCTTCTTTTCCAACCTGAATGCCTTTTATTTCTCCATTATTGCACTGCCTAGAACATTTGGTATAATGCTGACAAGAAGTGGTGAGAGCTGACATATTTGCCTTGTTATGGATCTTGTTATGGAGAGAAAACATTCCCTTTTCTTGCTCCTTAAACTTGATAATTTCAAATCTATCTTTAAGGCTGCTGTTCCTTTCTTCTGCCTGCATAAATCTGCTGTTAAATCCCTCTACAGAATCTTTCCATCCACTTACTGTATTTTTTAGCTCTAGAATTTCTAGTTTCTTTTTATTTCTCTTTGTTGATAGTCTCATTTTGTTCATATATTTATTTCCTTTAGCTCTTTACCTGTGTTTTCATTTCGTTTCCTTCAGCATATTCCAGAGAGCTGTTTTAATGTCTTTATTTAGTAAATCTAATTAATGCCTGTGCTTCTTCAGGGATAGGTTGTGACAGTTTTTTTTCTTCCTTTAAATAGGCCATGATTTCCTGTTTATCAGTATCCTTTGTGACTATTTTGCTGAAGGTTGGGCATCTGTAAAAATAGCTACCTCTCTCCATCTTCGCAGACTGGCTCTATGCTGGAGTAGTCCTCTAAATAGCTGGGCATGCTGTTAGCCTAGCAATCAGCTCAATGGAAAAGTTTAAGTTCTTCTCAGGTCTCTTCTAAACAGGTGTCTTGCCTGGACATATTTTTGGCTTCTTCAATTCCCTCATACACATGGCTACTTTTCAGTGTCTCAGTCTCCCAAAGAATCTCACTTTAGCTTCTTCTTTGGGCCTTCAATGGTCTACTTTATGTCTCCATCCATAATCTCTTACCCAGGAGGTCTGTAGTCCCCTTATAACTTTCATGGCACTATCCACCATTCCTCTGTGTCTAAGATCTGAATTAGAGGATATAGAGCCCAATGCCTTAGGCAGCCCTAAGATAGTCAGAACATTCAAATAAGGACCGCTCTGCTCAAGTCAGACATGACTTGGTAAATGAACAACTGCTCCCTTTGTTTCAAGGGAGGGAACTCTGTATTGGGCTGCCACTTCCTCTACACCAAAACTACACTGCACTGAGAAGGGGAGTGGGGCAGAAAGTACAAACATCATGAAACATTTTACTGCTTTGAATGTGACTTTTCTTGACTGGATATTTGCTTGGTTGTTATAGCCTTTTGACAACTTTCCATAGTTTTTATAAGGGTTTTATACCAGTTTCTGGTAGTTTTTTGGTGTTCCCATGGGAGAACAAGGGCTTAGAGATTCCCAGTCCACTGCTTTTCTCTATAAATATTCTTGAGCTTTGTTTTGCAATTCAGTTAAGTTACTTGGAAACAGTTTGATTCTTTCAGGTATTCCTCACAAGCCTCATTAGTCATCAACATTTAGTCCAGGATTTTTACTTACTACTGAAGTAAGGCCTTTCTTGGTACTCTACCCTATGCCCTAGTTATTATGAAGTTCTCTATTTCAACTGTTGGAATAGGCTCTCTATCTGCCTCTGCATGTGACCTCTGAGTACTATGCCCTTATATTTTTTCAGGAGTCTTTTTTAACCCTTCCTCTGGTACTTTTCTCAGATGCGTATTCTGACCAATCCTTGGCTGCACATTTGAGGCAGACCCTCTTCATATCCCAAGAGTTCTCTCTATATCCAGCCCTCTCTTCTCAGATAATCTGCACTGTGAATTCTAGCTGCCTTGGCTTCCTTTGACTCCCAGCTCCACCCTCTCAACCCAGAGACTGAAGTATGGATCACCATTTCTGAGCCATTCTGCACCTGTGCCGGAAAGCAGCATTGGAAATAGGTATCAGTTCACTTCAGTTCAGTTGCTCAGTCATGTCCAACTCCATGACCCATAGACTGCAGCATATCACACCACCCTGTCCATCACCAACTCCTGGAGATTGCTCAAACTCATGTCTATTGAGTTGGAGATGCCACCCAACCACCTCATCCTCTGTCGTCTCCTTCTCCTCCTGCCTTCAGCCTTTCACAGCATCAGGGTCTTTCCCAGTGAGTTAGTTCTTCACATCAGATGACCAAAGTATTGGAGTTTCAGCTTCAACATCAGTCTGATTTCCTTTAGGATGGACTGGTTGGATCTCCTTGCAGTCCAAGGGACTCTCAAGGGTCTTCTCCAACACCACAGTTCAAAAGCATCAATTCTTCCATGCTCAGCTTTCTTTATATTTCAATTCTCATATGCATACATGACTATTGGAAAAACCATAGCTTTGCCTACATGGACCTTTGTCGAAAAGTAATCTCTCTGTTTTTTAATATGCTTTCTAGGTTGGTCATAGCTTTTCTTCCAAGGAGCAAAAATCTTTTAATTTTATGGCTGCAGTCACCATCTGCAGTGATTTTATAGCCCAGAAAAATAAAGTTTCTCACTGTTTCCATTGTTTCCCCATCTATTTGCCATGAAGTAACAGGACCAGATGCCATGATCTTCGTTTTCTGAATGTTGAGCTTTAAGCCAACTTTTTCAGTCTCCTCTTTCACTTTCATCAAGAGGTTCTTTAGTTCCTCTTCACTTTCCGCCATAAGGGTGGTGTCATCTGCATATCTGAGGTTATCAATATTTCTCCCAGCAATCTTGATTCCAGCTTGTGCTTCATCCAGCCTGGCATTTTGCATGATGTACTCTACATATAAGTTAAGTAAGCAGGGTGACAATATACAGCTTTGACGTACTCCTTTCCCAATTTGGAACCAGTCTGTTGTTCCATGTGTAGTTCTAACTGTTGCTTCTTGGCCTGCATACAGATTTCTCAGGAGGCAGGTCAGGTGGTCTGGTATTTCCATCTCTTTCAGAATTTTCCAGTTTATTGTGATCCACACAGTCAAAGCCTTTGGCATAATAAAGTAGAAGTAGATGTTTTTCTGGAACTCTCTTGCGTTTTTGATGATCCAGCAGATGTTGGCAATCTGATCTCTGCTTTCTCTGCCTTTTCTAAATCCGGCTTGATATCTGGAAGTTCTCGTTTCATGTACTGTTGAAGCCTGGCTTAAGAATTTTGAGCATTACTTAGCATGTGAAATGAGTGCAATTATATGGTAGTTTGAACATTCTTTGGCATTGCCTTTCTTTGGCATAGGAATGAGAACTGACCTTTTCCAGTCTTGTGGCCACTGCTGAGTTTTCCAAATTTACTGGCATATTGAGTGCAGCACTTTAATCACATCATCTTTTAAGATTTGAAACAGTTCAACTGGAATGCCATCACCTCCACTAGCTTTGTTTGTAGTGATACTTCCTAAAGCCCACTTGACTTCGCATTCCAGGATGTCTGGCTCTAGGTGAGTGATCACACCATATCTAGGTCATAATCTTTTTGTATAGTTCTTCTGTGTATTCTTGCCACCTCTTCTTAATATCTTCTGCTTCTGTTAGGTCTATACCATTTCGGTCCTTTATTGTGCCCATCTATGCATGAAATGTTCCCTTCACTTCAATTCAGTTCAGTCTCTCAGTCGTGTATGACTCTTTGCGACCCCATGAATCACAGCACACCAGGCCTCCCTGTCCATCACCAACCCCCGGAGTTCACTCAGACTCATGTCCATTGAGTCAGTGATGCCATCCAGCCATCTTATCCTCTGTCATCCCCTTCTCCTCCCTCCCCCAATCCCTCCCAGCATCAGAGTCTTTTCCAATAAGTCAACTCTTCACATGAGGTGGCCAAAGTACTGGAGTTACAGCTTTAGCATCATTCCTTCCAAAGAAATCCCAGGGCTGATCTCCTTCAGAATGGACTGATTGGATCTCCTTGCAGTCCAAGGGACTCTCGAGAGTCTTCTCCAACACCACAGTTCAAAAGCATCAATTCTTTGGCGCTCAGCCTTCTTCACAGTCCAACTCTCACATCCATACATGACCACTGGAAAAACCATAGCCCTGACTAGACAGACCTTAGTCGGCAAAGTAATGTCTCTGCTTTTGAATATGCTATCTAGGTTGGTCAGAACTTTTCTTCCAAGGAGTAAGCGTCTTTTAATTTCATGGCTGCAGTTACCATCTGCAGTGATCTCGGAGCCCCAAAAAATAAAGTCTGACACTGTTTCCACTGTTTCCCCATCTATTTCCCATGAAGGGATGGGACCGGATGCCATGATCTTCATTTTCTGAATGTTGAGCTTTAAGCCAACTTTTTCACTCTCCACTTTCACTTTCATCAAGAGGCTTTTTAGTTCCTCTTCACTTTCTGCCGTATGGGTGGCGTCATCTGCATATCTGAGGTTAGTGATATTTCTCCCGGGAATCTGGATTCCAGCTTGTGTTTCTTCCAGTCCAGCGTTTCTCATGATCTACTCTGCATAGAAATTAAATAAGCAGGGTGACAATATACAGCCTTGATGTACTCCTTTTCCTATTTGGAACCAGTCTGTTGTTCCATGTCCAGTTCTGTTGCTTCCTGACCTTGGAAGCTCTAATTTCCTTGAAGAGACCTCTAGTCTTTCTCATTCTATTATTTTCCTCTATTTCTTTGCACTGATCACTGAGAAAAAGGCTTTCTTCTCTCTCCTTGCTATTCTTTGGAACTCTGCATTTCTTTTCTCCTTTGCCTTTAGCTTCTCTTCCTTTCTCAGCTATTTGTAAGGCCTCCTCAGACAACCATTTTGCCTTTTTGCACTTCTTTTTCTTGGGGATGATCTTGATTGCTGCCTCCTGTACAATGTCATGAACCTCCGTCTATAGTTCTTCAGTCACTCTGTCTATCAGATCTAATCCCTGGAATTTACTTCTCACTTCCACTGTATAATCACAAGGAATTTGATTTAGATCACTCATTGGAAAAGACTCTGATGCTGGGAGGGATTGAGGGCAGGAGGAGAAGGGGGCGACAGAGGATGAGATGGCTGGATGGCATCACTGACTCGATGGACATGAGTCTGAGTGAACTCCGTGAGTTGGTGATGGACAGGGAGGCCCGGTGTGCTGCGATTCATAGGGTCACAAAGAGTCACACACAACTGAGTGACTGAACTGAACTGAACTGAACTGAGAATGGTCTAGTGGTTTCCCCTACTTTCTTCAATTTAAATCTGAATTTTGCAATAAGGAGTTCATGATCTGTGCTACAGTCAGCTCTAGGTTTGTTTTTGCTGACAGTACTGAGCTTCTCCATCTTTGGCTGCAAAGAATATGAAACTGATTTTGGTATTGACCATCTGGTGATGTTCATGTGTAGAGTCGTCTCTTGTGCTGCTGGGAGAGGGCGTTTGCTATGACTAGTACTTTCTCTCAGCAAAACCCTGTTAGCCTTTGCCCTGCTTCATTTTGTACTCCAAGGACAAATTTGCCTGTTACTCCAGGTATCACTTGACCTCCTACATTTGCCTTCCAGTCCCCTATAATGAAGAGAACATTTTTTTGCATGTTAGTTCTAGAAGACCTTGTAGGTCTTCATAGCACCATTCAAGTTCAGTTTCTTCAGTGTTACTCATTGGGACATAGACTTGGATTACTGTGATACTGAATGGTTTGCCTTGGAAACGAACAGAGGTCATTCTGTTATTTTTGAGATTGCATCAAGTACTACATTTCAGGCTCTTTTGTTGACTATGAGGGCTACTCCATTTCTTCGAAGGGATTCTTGCCCACAGTAGTAGATATAATGGTCATCTGAGTTAAATTCGCCCACTCTGGTCCATTTTAGTTCACTGATTCCTAAAATGTCCATGTTCACTCTTGCCACTCCTGTTTGACCATTTCGAATTTACCTTGATTCCTGGACCTAATATTCCAGGTTTCTATGCATATTGTTCTTTACAACATCAGACTTTCCTTCCATCATCAGTCACATTCACAACTGGGTATTGTTTTTGCTTTGGCTCCACCTCTTCATTCTTTCTGGAGTTATTTCTCCACTCCTCTCCCGTAGCCTATTGGGCACCTAACAACCTAGGGGTTCATCTTTCAGTGTCATATCTTTTTGCCTTTTCATAGTGTTCATGGGGTTCTCAAAGCAAGAATACTGAAGTGGTTTTCCAAGTGGAAATAGATATAGTGTGTCCATTAAGCCTCTGGTCAAAATGATAATCTGCACATATACAGGATGAGACTCTGTGAAATCTAGCTTAGGACAGCTGCTGGAGCTGTGAACTGAATGGAATTTCAGGAGGTTTCATGGCACTGTCAGATATAGGAACCCAATGGGTCAAAATGGAGAGAACTTACTGAAACATCGAGGACACTCAAAAGGCCTTCCAAAAAGTTCACGCTGTAGGATAAAACACTCTAGACCTTGATAAGGTCACTTTAATCCCACCCCAACAAAGGTTAGAAAAACCCTTGAAAAAAAAATTTACTGATCTGCCACAAATTAACTATCTGTCAGAATAAATAGCAATATTTCTCTAAATGTGAGACTGAGGCAAAAGAAGTATAAGATTGACCTAAAGCATCTTGTGCCAAAAAGTATGTTAAATCCTCAAAAATTCATGAAGACATATCAAAAGAACACAAGAGACAACTTAAAGGAGCTACCTCTGGCTAAGGAAAGGACAATAATTTGAGTATCAAAATAGTGATAATAATGGATAACATAAGGTTAAGAATCTATTAATCCATTCTGATATAAATAATACAAAAAGAGGGAAGTTCTGCCTTCCAGAAGAATGCCAACTTATAAATATAGAAGAAATAATGATAGAAAGTCTATAATGATTGCTACAAATAGTGACTGAATGTTTGATGAGGAATAGAATATTTTCAGACTCATTGTATCTTGCCATAAGTTAAGGCACCATCTTAATTCAATTTAACATCATTTATACTGGGACAAATCAAATCATTTGCTTCCCAATACAATGCACTGAAAAGAACACTATCACTTTTGGTTGCATAACTGTCAAAATTCCATAACTTGAATCTAATCATGAGGAAACACTGAACAAATGGATACTCTATAAAATAACTGGTCTCTATCCTCCCAACAAGAAGAGACAAGACAACTAAAGGCAATGCATGAGAGAAAATTAGCTATAAAGGATATTATAAGAGTAATATTGTCAGTTTTTACTCTTCAGAAAGATTACTTTGCTTTACAGGGGACAGACTTTAGGGGAACAAGAATTTTTAAAATGACCATTAGGATCACATTGCCTAGCTCAAGAGTGTTGGGATGCTGTATCTAGCCCATACTAGACATAGTTGGGGCTTAGACTGGGTTTCTAACAGTAGATTTGTTAAGAAGCTGTGCAATTTAGAACATATTTGGAAACACATCTACTGGTAAATTGAATGTTAGATGTGAAGGTAAAATAAAGAATTAAAATTCTTAGTTTTTTATTGGCCTGAGGAATTGGATGGATGGTACTATGAATGATAAGGTGAAAACTTATGGAATATGGATTCTGGGAGCTCAGGAATGAATACTTCTTACTTGACTATATTATAATAGACTGAGGTACCTATTATATTTTCAAGAAAAAGTATATAAGGAATTGGATGTACAGGTCTGGAAGTCAGGGTGTAGATCTCAGCTAGAACTATAAACTTCAGAGTCATTTTGCTGGTGGTGCTGTTTAGTCTCTAAGTTATGTTCGGCTCTTTGTGACCCCATGGACTGCAGCACAACAGGCTCCTCTGTCCTCCACTATCCCGCAGAGTTTGTTTACATTCATGTCCACTGAGTATCTGATGCTATCTAACCATCTCATCCATAATTGAGATATGTGGCCAGATAAAAAATAAAATTAGAGAAGAAAAGAAAATTAAGCAGTAATTGAAGTGTTGAAGTAATCCAGGGTTACTTTGACACTTGGGGTCTGGTAGAGGAGGAAGAGACAGCAAAGGAAATCAGAAAGGATGGATGGTGAGTTTAAAGAAAAGGAAGAGTGTGGTGTTCTTTAGAAGTATTTCAAGAAAAAGGAAATGGTCAACTGTGTCAAATGCCAACAGAAGGTCTACTAATGTGAAATATAAAATGACCATTGACTTTAGTGATATATGAGTCATTGTGACACTGACAAAGGTCCATTTCAGCAGAGCTGTGGGTACAAACGGAGAAGGCAATGGCAACCCACTCCAGTACTCTTGCCTGGAAAATCCCATGGACAGAGTAGCCTGGAAGTCTGCAGTCCATGGGGTGGCTGAGGGTCAGACACGACCGAGCGACTTCACTTTCACTTTTCACTTTCCTGCATTGGAAAAGGAAATGGCAACCCGCTCCAGTGTTCTTGCCTGGAGAATCCCAGGGATGGGGGAGCCTGATGGGCTGCCGTCTATGGGGTCGTACAGAGTCGGACACGGCTGAAGTGACTTAGCAGTAGCAGTGGGTAAAAAACCTGGTTAGAGGAGGTTCATCAAACAATGGTAAGTGAAAAAATAGAGCAAATGAGTATAAATATACAACACTTTCAAGAAATTTTACTGTGAAGGAGAAAAAAAGACTTGTATAGTAAATAGAAACAATACAAGATCAAGGTTGTATGTATGTGAACTTTGGTAGTCTAGCATATATTTGTGTGTTGATAAGAGTGATCTAGATATGAAGAAAATGATGGAAGGAGGGAGAGAATACTTAATAGCACTTTAGTTCAGAGAAAAAAATACAGGAGAAATATTGGCAGAATTTTATGGGAAAATGTTGTTGTTGTTGAATCACTCAGTAGGGTCTGACTCTTTGTGACCCCATGGACTGCAGAACACCAGGCTTCCCTGTCCTTTACCATCTCCTAGAGTTTGCTCAGACTCATGACCATTGAGTCAGTGGGAAAATGAGAACATTTCTTTTCCAACTGTACTTATTTTCTATACAAAATTGTAGTTGTTCCTCATCTGAGTGTTAAGGGGGAGTGTGGCACAACTATAAAAAAATGGGGGTGTGAAATGGCTGGCTTAGGAGTGAAAAAAATGTTAGTACAAGTGACCATTTGAGAATTATAGTTAACAAGTGCAATGAATCCAGTCAGCACTGTTAAATGATTTCTCCTGTAAGGTTCAGTAGCTGTGTGAACTAAACAGATAATTTAGGTTAGCCAAGGTGTGAGTTTCACTAAGCAAGGATTATGGACAAAAAAGAGGAGCAATATGGTAGATAAGGAAATAATGGAAACAGTGAGAGACTTTCTTTTTTGGGCTCCAAAATCACTGCAGATAATGACTGCAGCCAAAAAACTTAAAAATGCTTGCTCCTTGGAAGAAAAGCTATGACCAACCTAGACAGCATATTAAAAAGCAGAGATATTACTTTGCCAACAAAGGTCCATCTAGTCAAAGCTTTGGCTTTCCCAGTAGTCATGTGTGGATATGAGAACTGGACTATAAAGAAAGCTGAGCACCAAAGAATTGATGCTTTTGCACTGTGGTGTTGGAGAAAACTCTTGAGAGTACCTTGGACAGCAAGGAGATCCAATCAGTCCATCCAAGAAGAAATCAGTCCTGAATATTCATTGGAAGGACTGATGCTATAGCTGAAACTCCAATATTTTGGCCACCTGATGCACAGAACTGACTCATTGGAAAAGACCCTGATGCTGGGAATGATTGAGGGTGGGAGAAGTGGACAACAGAGGATGAGGTGGTTGGATGGGATCACCAACTCAATGGACATGAGTTTGAGTGAGCTCTGGGAGTTGGTGATATTGCAGTCCATGGGGTCGCAAAGAGTCAGACACGACTGAGCAACTAAACTGAACTGAACTGAAAAAGGCCATTTTTAGTACTAGACCATGGACTCCAGTCTGGCTAGGAAGTGAGCATATGATAAAGGTGTAGGATAGTGAGAGTTTAGTCACTGAATTGAAAGTCATAATAGGCAAAACTGGAAACAATCCAACCATTTATCAGTTGATGAATGGATTAATAAAATGTCATATGCATAAAATGGAATATTATTTGGCAATTAAAAGAAATAAAGTACTGATATATGCTATAATATGGATAAACCACAAAAACATTATGCTAAGTGGAAGAAGCCAGTCACAAAATATCCCATATTGTATTATTCTATTTATATACCAATAAAATGTCCAGAAAGGCAAATATACATAAATAGTATATTAGTTTCCTAAGCCTAGCAGCAGTGAGGGAAAGCAGATACAGGGTTTCTTACTGGAGTAAAACAAATTCTGAAATTGATATGGTGATGGTTGCACAATTCTGTAACCATACACTAAAAAGCATTTAATTGTAAACTTGAAACAAGTGAATTAATGTGGTATGTGAATTATAGCTCAATAAAATTATTTTTCAATAACTTTAAGATTTTAGACATAAAAATTGAAAGAATCTGTCATCAGGAATCCACAAAGAATTTTAAAGGAAGTCATTTAGACAGAAGGAAAATTACATGAATTGGAAATAAAATCACAGAAAGGAATCAACTATAAATGGTAAGAACATGGGTGAACGTATATTTTTCCAATTATTTATACCTCTGAAAATAATTGACTACCTGAGCAGAAATAACAACAACATATTATGTGTTTTGAAATATATGTATAAGCAAAATGTATGATAATACCATAAAGGCAGAGAACGGAGAAACTGAAATATACTAATGTTAATGTCTCCTACGACATATGTAGTGTTATAGTATCACTTGAAGTTAGGTGTTAAAAAGTTGAAGAGTTAAACAGCAAACCCTAACACAACTATACAAAATATATTGTCTTCCTCTGACCATAATGGAATTAGAAATCAATTACAGAGATACATCTGGAAATCATCAAATATTTGGAACCAAATCAGTTCAGTTCAGTTCAGTTGCTCAGTCGTGTCCGACTCTTTGTGACCCCATGGACGGCAGCACGCCAGACCTCCCTGTCCATCGCCAGCTCCTGGAGTTTACTCAAACTCATGTCCATTGAGTCAGTGATGCCATCCAACCATCTCATCCTCTGTCATCCCTTTCTCCTCCTGCCTTCAATCTTTCCCAACATCAGGGTCTTTTCAAATGAGTCAGTTCTTTGATCAGGTGGCCAAATAACACACTCCTAAATAAATCAGTAAAAGGAAAAAATAAAAAAAGGAAACTAAAAGTACTTTAAACTTTTAATATATATTCTGAATGAAATTTGAATAAGATTTGTGGGACATAGGGTGAGAGAAATAGGTGGTACTAGTCAGGTATATTTAAAAGAAGAAAACACTCAAATCAACAATTTCAGCTTTCATCTAAAGAAACAAAAAGAACAAATAAAATTCAAAGCAAGGAGAAAGAAGGGAAATCTGTAAAATAGAAAATAGAAAAACAATAGAGAAAATTGAGAATTTCAAAGGCTGTTTCTTTGAGATTATCAATAAAATTGATAAATTCTAGCCAGACTGATCAGGAAAAGTGAAGTGAAAGTTGCTCAGTTGTGTCCAACTTTTTTTGACCAGTCCATGGAATTCTCTAGGCAAGAATAATGGACTGGGTAGCCTTTCCCTTCTCCAGGGGATCTTCCCAACCCAGGGATTGAACCCAGGTCTCCTGCATTGCAGGCAGATTCTTTACCAGCTGAGCCACAAGGGAAGCCCAAGAATACTGGAGTGGGTAGCCTATCCCTTCTCCAGCTGATCTTCCCAATCCAGGAACTGAACCAGGATCTCCTGCATTGCAGGGATTCTTTACCTACTGAGCTATCAGGGAAGCAATCAGGAAAAAGAGAGGATCGAAATTACCAATACAGGGAATGAGAGATGACATCACCAGCAACTCTAGAGATAATAAAAGAATAAGAGACTATGATGAGCAACTTTATGCCAGTGAATCAACAACTTAGATGACAATGACAAATTCCTTGCAAAACACAAACTACCAAGGCTCACACAAAAAGAGACAAACTCAGTAGCCTTATATCTATAAAGGAAATTGAATTTTTAGTCAAAGACCTTCCCACAAAGAAAAATCCAGGGTCAAGTGTCTTTACTGGTTATTTCTACCAAACATTTAAGGAAGAAACAATAACAATTCTCTACAAACTCTTTTGTAAAATTGAAAAGGAGGGAATATTTCCCAACTTGTTCCATAAGGCCAGCAGTACCTTGATGCCAAAACCAGAAAAAGATATATATTTTTTTAAAAATGTACAGTTACGTATCACTCTTGCACATAGATACAAAACTTTTAAGAACTTTAGCAAATTGAAACAACAAATTTATGAAAAGGGTAATACATCATGACCAAGTGAGGTTATCACAGAAATACAAGGTTGATTTAACATTTGAAAAGCATCATACTGATGCAATTTATAACATTAACAAACTAAAAAAGAAAAATATCATTTCAACAGTGTAGGAAAAAAATTTGACAAAAAAATCCAACATGCATTCCTAAAATTTTTAAATCTCAGCAAACTAGGAAAGGAATTCCTTCACCTGATAAAAGGCATCTATGAAAACCCCATTGCTAAGGTCATACTTAATGGTGAGTATGATTAGTAATCTCCTCTAAGATTAGTAACAATTCAAGGATATCTACTTTTGCAACTTCTATTAAACATTGTACTGAAGGTCCTAGCAAATGCTATGACATTAGAGGAAGAAAGGAAAGGCAACCAGACTGGAAAGGAAAATTGACTTTATTCACAAATGATATGATTGTCTATGCAGAAAATCCTGTGGAATTTGGGGGAAAAAAGTGCTATTAGAGCTATAAGTGAATTTAGCAAGGTTGTAAGATATAAAGCAGATATACAGATTCAGCTGTATTTTGGTATACTGGTAATGAACAAATGGAAATTTAAATTTGAAAAATCAATACCATTGAAAACAGTATAAAAACATGAAATAGGGATAAATGTAGCAAAAAAATAAGAATAATAATAATACACTGCATCTTTAAAACACTCCTAAGATAACTTTCTAAATTACTCAAAAAATAGATATACTTTGTCCATGGATCAGGAGATTCAATATATCAACAAATGGTGCTAGAATAACTGGTTATCAGATATCCAAGAAAATGAATTTCAATCCCTACTTCACAGTATATACAAAAAAAAAGTATTAAAAATGGATCACAAATTGAATGCAAAGTCTAAATGTTAAAACTTATAGAAAATCCATAAACATGAGTAAGGCAAAGATTTCTTAGAAAATAACTCCAGAAGTATGATCTATACAAGACAAAACAAGTAAGCTGTACTTCATCAAACATTTAAGTACCTCTGAAAGACACTGTTAAGAAAATGAGAATGTAAGTCACATAGTGGGTAAAAATATTTGTATATCATACATCTCAGAAAGGATTCATATCCAGAATATATAAAGAACTCTCAAGACTCAATAATAAGAAAGCAAACAGTGCAATTTTAAAAAGAGGAAAGAATTTGAACACACACTTTACCACAAAACTGGTGAAGCACAGGAATGCTGTGCCCAAGGCCACTATCGTAACTGCAGTGAAGACATTGAAAGCCCTGGAATTTTCAGAGCTTCCCCACTTCCTCTCTCTATTAATATTGCTTAATAATAACTCACCGCAATACTTAGCGAGCTACAATAGCACATATTTATTGTCTCATGGTATCTGTGGGTCAAGAATCCAGACATACCTGGATCTTCTGCCTCATGGCCAAAATCAAGGTGTCAGCCCACCTTGATTTGGATGCAGTCTCATCCAAAGTTTCAACTGGAGATCTGCTTCCAAGTTCATTCAGTGGTTGTGGCATAATTCAGTCCCTCAGGCTCTTCTGGAATGAGAGCTTCTTTTCCTCATTGCTTATGTGTCACGGGCCACCTTCAGTACCTTGCCAGGTGGGCCTCTCCAACATGGCAGCTTATTTCATAAAAGTATACACACACACCAAGAAGGCAATTGAGAGTTGGCTAACAAGACACAAGTGACTGAACCATGGAAGGTGATACCCCTCAATGTTGCCATAATATATTATCAAAAGCAAGGTACTGAAGAGGAGGTGGTCATACAGCGCTATGAGTATCAGGAGGCAGGGCTCAATGGGAGTCATTTCAGAGGCTGCCTACCACACTTGGCCTCAGAAAATGCAATTCTCTGGGGCAACTTACTTTTAATTCCTGAAATCCAAGGACATTTCCTTCTAATCACTTTAACCATACTATTTTTAGTCAATTCTTTGAGCTGATAATTCTGTGTGAAACTAGATTTCCTTGCTTATTTCTACCAGCATCCAGTCTAGTTTCATTCTGAGTCACAGTAGGGTCCTTGTTGATCTATGTGCCTGCTTCTGTGTGTGCTTCAACCTCCTTCTGGAATAACTCTTCCTTTATCCATTGTAGAAACTCTTGTCTTTTAAGATTTCGCCTATGCAAAAATACCTTAAAAAATTATCTAAAGTTGTGGTACATATACACAATGGACTATTACTCAGCCATAAAAAGGAATGCATTTAAATAAGTTCTGATGAGGTGGATGAACCTAGAACGTATTATACGGAGTGAAGTCAGTCAGAAACAGAAAGATAAACATCATATTCTAATGCATATATATAGAATCTAGAAAAATAGTACTGAAGAATTTACTGGACAGCAATGGAGAAACAGACATAGAAAATAGGCTTATGGACATGGGGAGAGGGGAAGAGAGGGTGAGATGTATGGACAAAGTAACATGGCAACTTACATTTCCATATGTAAAACAGACAACCAACAGGAATTTGCTGTATAACTCAGGAAACGCAAACAGGGGCTCTGTATCAATCTAGAGGGGTGGGATGGGGTGGAAGATGGGAGGGAGGTTCAAAAGGCAGGGGATATATATATATATACCAATGGCTGATTCATGTTGAGGTTTGACAGAAAAGAACAAAATTCTGCAAAGCAATTAACCTTCAATTAAAAAATTAATTTAAAAAAATCTCCAGTAAGGCTCCCTCCATACACATATTCACACTGCATTCTACAGGCTGGGTGAGGTTCCACCTACTCATTTTACCAACATTTATTGAGAGGCTAATCTGTGCCTGTCACATACTAGTCTGGACTCAACAATGTCTGCAGAGCCAGCAAACTAATGAATGGTGATAAAGATAAATGGAATGCAGAGTGCATTAAGTAGGGCTGAATCTGTGCTTCAGGGGACCAGAGCAGAGAACAAAGAGTGTCTCTCCATCTTGCTGAAATCTTCTGCTTCCTAAGTACAATCATAGCAGTCAGTCACTGATAGTGTGATGGTCCTTCACTGCTGCTCTGCTTCTGTGGGAAGTCAGCACTCTTGCTTCTCATGAAGACTCCTTCCAGGCCTCTAGGGGCTAAAGATCATGCCATAATTTTGACCTCATGTTTATCAGTGCTTTGGGAAATGTCAGTTAGTATTAAACAATATCAGCACCTCCCTTGTACCTCATTCTCTTGAGCTGAGTCCAGGAAGACTCAGCTTCAATCCTTGGAAAACCCCAAACTAATTTAGTTAATTTAGGATGGCCATGTTTTCCTGGGCTGGCTGAAGCCAGTTCACTGTACTATATAAACAGGAGTGAACAGAGAGACACTGTATCTACAGAGGAGGAACCTAAAAGGCTAATGCCAGATGACTTTGGCTAGGAATAGGCTCCAAAAGCACCACGGTGAGGCACTTGATTCCTAAAGCAACAGTCAGTCACTAGAAAAAAGGCAGATCACTTAGGGCTTGGATTTCCTCAAAGAGCTGCAGTCTCGAGGAGGAGTTAAAAAGACTTTTTCTTCTGGTTATGCTTAAAGTCTCATCTGGGTCCATAACACCCATTTGTGTAGTGGTGTTGTTATGTGCATTCTGCATTTCTTGTAGACCCTAAGTTCTGCTGGTTTTCCATTTTGTGTTAGGTATGTGGCTTTCCCTGAGGCTCTCACACCATCTTTCAGGCACATGCTTCCAAAAGCCAATTATCAATCAACTGGAAAAGTTTCACCCTAATGTGGAGATGCTGCTCATGCTACATTTCCCTAGCTCAAACCCAGGACAGAGGAGATGCATTTTTAAGCTTCCTGCACATGTCTACAGGGTAGCTACCATCTTGTAAGCCAGGCCACAGTGCCTCAGAATTTACGATAAATGCAGGAAGCTTCTGAATTTGATAATTTTTGTCTTATCATTTAACTTTGTGGAAACAGGCTAAATTCCAAAAGTCTGTAGCTCTCCCTGTGGTCAGAGAAATCACCTGTAGCAAGTCTATAGGTTGCCCCTTCTCCACTAGCCCTGACTCACCATTCAGGCTCCACCTCTGCAGAAGCCAAGTGGATGTGATGAGTTGGTGACTGTATTTTCTACAAGTGAGTTTTAAAGACTTGGTCTGATCAGTCTTTCTGGCACATTTTCAAGGAGAGGAAAAGGTACTAATGCCATGATCTCAAATTTCTCTGTTGCGGACTGATTGACGCAGCATTCATTCAATGAAGACATACAAAACACGCGCTCTGAGGAAGGCAGTGAGGGCCATCTAGTTTCATCTGCTTCGTTCAAACCTCAATGAAAACTTACAACTTCTTTGCCCACCTTTGAGACCCTGTTTCCACCTATCCTCCCTTTCAGAGGTTTCAGTTCAGTTCAGTTTCTCAGTCTGTCCAACTCTGAGAACCCATGAACTGCAGCACACCAGGCCTCCCTGTCCATCACCAACTTCTGGAGTGCACCCAAACCCATGTCCATTGAGCCAGTGATGCCATCCAACCATCTCATCCTCTGTCGTCCCCTTCTCATCATGCCCTCAATCTTAGAGTATCAGGGACTTCTCGAATGAGTCAACTCTTCACATCAGGTGGCCAAATATTGGAGTTTCAGCTTCAACATCAGTCCTTTCAATGAACACCCAGGACTGATCTCCTTTAGGATGAACTGGTTGGATCTCCTTGCAGTCCAAGGGACTCTCAAGAGTCTTCTCCAACACCACAGTTCAAAAGCATCCATTCTTCTGTGCTCAGCTTTCTTTATAGTCCAACTCTCACATCCATACATGACCACTGAAAAACCACAGCCTTAACTAGACGGACCTTTGTTGACAAAGTTATGTCTCTGCTTTTTCATATGCTGTCTAGGTTGGTCATAACTTTCCTTCCAAGGAGTAACTATCTTTTAAATTCATGGCTGCAGTCACCAACTGCAGTGATTTTGGAAACCAAAAAAATAAAGTCTGACATTGTTTCCACTGTTTCCCCATCTATTTGCCATGAAGTGATGGGACTGGATGCCATGATCTTGTTTTCTGAATGTTGAGTTTTAAGCCAACTTTTTCATTCTCCTCTTTCACTTTCATCAAGAGGCTCTTTAGTTCTTCTTCACTTTCTACCATAAGGGTGGTGTCATCTGCACATCTGAGGTTATTGATATTTCTCCCAGCAATCTTGATTCCAGCTTGTGATTCCTCCAGCCCAGCATTTCTCATGATGTACTCTGAATGTAAGTTAAATAAGCAGGGTGGCAGTACAGAGCCTTGACGTACTCCTTTTCCTGTTTGGAACCAGTCTGTTGTTCCATGTCCAGTTCTATCTGTTGCTTCCTGGCCTGCATACAGGTTTCTCAAGAGGCATCTCAGGTGGTCTGGTATGCCCACATCTTTCAGTTTATTGTGATCCAGCCAAAGGCTTTGGCATAGTCAATAAAGCAGAAATAGATGTTTTTCTGGAACTCTCTTGCTTTTTTGATGATCCAGCGGATGTTGGCAATTTGATCTCTGGTCCCTCTGTCTTTTCTAAAACCAGCTTGAATATCTGGAAGTTCACAGTTCATGTATTGCTGAAGCCTGGCTTGGAGAATTTTGAGCATTACTTTCCTAGCCTGTGAGACGGGTGCAATTGTGTGGTAGTTTGAGTATTCTTTGGCATTGCCTTTCTTTGGGATTGGAATGAAAACTGACCTTTTCCAGTCCTGTGGCCACTGCTGCGTTTTACATATTTGCTGGCATATTGAGTGCAGCACTTTTACAGCATCATCTTTCAGGATTTGAAACAGCTCAATTGGAATTCCATCACCTCCACTAGCTTTGTTCGTAGTGACGCTTCCTAAGGATCACCTGACTTCACAGTCCAGGATGTCTGGCTCTAGGTGAGTGATCACACCATCATGACTATCTGAGTCATGAAGATCTTTTTTGTATAGTTCTTCTGTGTATTCTTGCCACCTCTTCTTAGTATCTTCTGCTTCTATTAGGTCCCTACCATTTCTGTCCTTTATTGAGCCCATCTTTGCATGAAATGTTCCCTTGGTATCTCTAATTTTCTTGAAGAGATCTCTAGTCTTTCCCATTCTGTTGTTTTCCTCTATTTCTTTGCACTGATCACTGAGGAAGGCTTTGTAATCTCTCCTTGCTATTCCTTGGAACTCTGCATTCAGATGCTTATATCTTTCCTTTTCTCCTCTGCTTTTCGCCTCTCTTCTTTTCACAGCTATTTGTAAGACCTCCTCAGACAGCCATTTTGCTTTTTTGCATTTTTTTTCCATGGCGATGGTCTTGATTCCTGTCTCCTGTACAATGTCACGAACCTCCATCCATAGTTCATCAGGCAATCTGTCTATCAAATCTAGGCCCTTAAATCTATTTCTCACTTCGACTGCATAGTTATAAGGGATTTGATTTAGGTTATACTGAATGGTCTAGCGGTTTTCCCCACTTTTTCAATTTCAGTCTGAATTTTGCAATAAGGAGTTCATGTCTGAGCCACAGTCAGCTCCTGGTCTTGTTTTTGCTGACAGTATAGAGCTTCTCCATCTTTGACTACAAAGAAGATAATCAATCTGATTTCGGTGTTGACCACCTGGTGATGTCTATGCGTCGGGTCTTCTCTTGTGTTGTTGGAAAAGGGTGTTTGCTATGACCAGTGAGTTCTCTTGGCAGAACTCTATTTACTTTTGCTTTGTTTTTGCCTAATGAAGTCTTCTCATTTTTCATGAGATCAGTGTTACTTAGAGTCTTTTCCCCAACAGCTGTCATTCTCATGTCAAGAATCAAATGAAAGCAAAGGCTCATCTTTTATGTTTGCATTTAACATAACATCTGGTTGCTATGGATTATGAGGCTCCTCCTCAGACTTTCTCAGTAATTTTTCTTTATAGAGAGGTGTTCCTAAACCACATTCTGATTCTCTCTTTCCTTTCTATTGTGGCAGAGCAATACCTACCCACAAACTTTGCCATTAGAAATAAGCAAGTTATCTGCAGAGAATATACATGTTTCTTTTAATATACACTGCCATACAACCCAAGTTGCCATGTATACTTTACTGTCTTACAAACACATAGGCAGTTTTTTGGCTGAAACATTAACAAGGGAAGATTCATGTTGTCATCTTATTTCCTCTACCTCATAACAGCCAGATAAGATGGCCCTGTTATACCTTTTGTCCCACTTTTTGCCTCCCTGGCTTTATTCTTCTTCAAAATTGGGTTAGCTATTCTGGGTCTTCTGCTTCTCCATTTAAGCTTTAGAATCAGTTTGTTGATATTCACAAAACAACTTGTTGGGATTTTGATTGGGATTATATTGACTCTGTAGAACAATTGGCAAGAACTGACATCTTGATAACATTGAGTCTTCCTTTCCTTGAATATGGAATGTCTCTATATATTTGGCTTTTCTTTGGTATTATTCATCAGAGTTTTATCATTTTCCTCATATATATCTTAAATTTATTCTGTTAGATTTATATCTAAGTAATTTTTGGAGGTGCTAATTGAATGAGTTTTTAATTTCAAATTCCACATGGTCATTACTGGTATACAGGAAAGCAATGAGCTTTCTACATTAACCTTATATCCTACAACCTTGCAATAATCACTTATTGGTTCCAGTTTGTCAATTCTTTAGATTTTCTACATAGACAACCATGTCATCTGTTGTCCCCTCACAATTTACTCTCAAAGTCTAAGCCACATCAATTTAAAATGACCTGAAGTTATTTGGATTGGGATGTATTTGTTTAAAGTTTTATTTCACATTTTCTGCCTTTAGAGGGAAAAAAAAAACTGGCCAAGAAAATGGAGCCATCTCAGGTAAAAGGAACAGAAAGGTTCTTAGAGCCTGTGGTCAGGGCTGGGAAATGTAGAGGTGTGTGTGTGTGTGTGTGTGTGTGTGTGTGTGTGTGTGTGTGGAGAGTTTGCTTTACTGGTGGATGGTGGCTCTAGTTCACCAAAATTCCTCTAAAAACAGATTTCTGAAGCCACTGACTAACAACTGAGTATAGCTAAATAGTGATTCTTGTCATCCTCAGAGAATAATTGTTGCAGCAAGACTACAATGTATTAGGAAGTACCTGTGGTTAGTTTGCTGATACACTATTAATGAGTCAGTTCACTTACAGAATAACCCTCCTAATTGGTTGGCTGTTGTTCAATAACTCTTACTGTGCTGTATGAAAAAGTCAATAAGAACCAAATGCATATTTTATTGATTTTCTTCTAAGGAATCATTCTTAAAATCATTCTTAAAATTTTTTTTCAAGTATGTTTTCCCAGGTCTTTGAACAGTGTTTCTCAATTTTTTAACATAAGGATCTTATTGTCTATTTCCTAAAACTTTCGCTATAACTCCAGGAAGGGGCTTTCCAGAAACTATTTAAAAAGCTAGTAACTTCTATGTATCCCCTTCAAACCAAGAAGACACCATAAACCTTTGCTGTTTTGTAGTCTGTTACCAAAAAGGGGTGGGGAGGTAATGGCTTTTTAATATTTGTTTTCTAAACATAAACACATATAATATAATGGATATGCTTTTTCAATCCATTCATTTCTCCCTCTCTTCCTGAAGTTTCCTACATACACTTCCCACTTGCCTAGGATCCAGCCAGTACACCATTTAATAATCATTGCTCTACACTTCCTATTCCTATTGAGGTTGTTTTTTCCTTTAAATCACTAAAAACAATGCTCCAATGAATATGCTTTTACATATGTCCACAAGAGAATCAGCCTCTTATGCAGAGCAGGGTTTTCTTCAGCCAAAGGCACATCAGTATCAGAACAGCTCTGCTAGAACCTCCAACCACACAGACTCTAAAAACAAGCTTGAGAATTCTGTGCTCACATCACTCCAGTCAAAGGGAAAGCATACCTTAGCCCACAGTGTTGTCCTTGTCTTTTAGAGGTAACTATATTTAAATCAAAAGACAAAAGTATAGTTCACTAATCAAAAATATACAATGATCCTAAGGCTATGTTTTTCAAAGTACAAGTCCAGACCCATTAAGAAGTCATTAAATCATTTTAGAGAGTCACAATCAGGATTGTTTTAATGAACTAGGATAGAGAGGTTAGAAAATATCAGGGAAAATCACATGTAGTAAAATTAGGATTGCTCCATAAAAAATTGAGTTCAGTTATAGATCTCTGAACATATGTTTATAACTGTGTAGAGAGGACAACATCATAAACTATATTTCTTACTGTGGGTCACAGTTTAAAAAATGTGAAAAACATATCACAGAACGTTTCTGAGGAAAACATGGTGGCCGTGGAAATAGCAACTGATCATGAGAAAGGTCCGCAGTGAAGGGCTGGGTTTTGCACTCTCTTTCTTGTGTGTGGAGTGCTGGTTCCTTTTGCTGTAACTTGGGGGCTTTCACAGCCTGTGTGCATGAAGCCTGTGGGCAGTGTCTGTGGACTACAGGTCCAGCCTTTCACTTCAAGAAATTCCTACATGAAGTCTATAAAACATTTACACATACACCCATACTCCTCCACTGCCTCATGGCTAATGCCCTATCAATGCATGCTGCAATTAGGTCCATGGACTTTTAAATGAATTTTAAAATAAACATGATCATTCTAGATGTTTATGACAGACAGGGAACTTGGTAACTCTCTCTTCCAATATTCATTTCTAGACATGGAAACTGAACCCAAGGCAATAAACCAATGTCTTCTGAGTCACAGAATGTTATATGTAAAACTAAAAGAAGCCATCATGTTGCCAAACCTGAGATTTTAAAATCATTATATAATGAAGAATATAATTAATTTGTAATGTAGGAAAATTACAAAGTACAGATCACTGAAAAGATGAAAAACATGAATATATACAGTCACTATATCCTCCAATAGCTGAATGAATAATCAAACTGTAGTAATTCTATACAATGGAATATTACTCAGCATTAAAAAAGAAATGAGCTATCAAGCCATTTAAGACATGGAGGAAATATATATTGCTAAGTGAAAGAATGACAAAACAACATAATGATCTCTGTTCGTTTCCAAGGCAAACCATTCAATATCACAGTAATCCAAGCCTATGCTCCAGCCAGCAACACTAAAGAAGCTGAAGCTGAACGGTTCTATGCAGACCTACAAGGCCTTTTAGAACTGACACCCAAAAAAGATGTCCTTTCCATTATAGGGGACTGGAATGCAAAAGTAACAAGTCAAGAAAAACCTGGTTGACAGGCAAATTTGGCCCTGGAGTACAGAATGAAGCAGGGCAGAGGCTAATAGTATTTTGCCAAGAAAACGCACTGGCCAGACATCATAGCAAATACCCTCTTCCAACAACACAAGACAAGACTCTACAGATGGACATCACCAGATGGTCAATACTGATCTCAGAGTGATTATATTCTTTGCAGCCAAAGATGGAGAAGCTCTACACGTTCAGCAAACACAAGACTGGGAGCTGACTGTGGCTGAGATTATGACCTCTTTATTGCCAAATTCGGATTTAAATTAAAGAAAGTAGGGAAAACCACAAGACCATTCAGGTATGACCTAAATCAAATCCCTTATGATTATACAGTGAAAGTGAGAAATAGATTTAAGAGACTAGACCTGATAGATAGAGTGCCTGATGAATTATAGACGGAGGTTTGTGACATTGTACAGGAGACAGGAATCAAGACCATCCCAATGGAAAAGAAATGCAAAAAGCAAAATGGCTGTCTGAGGAGGTCTTACAAATAGCTGTGAAAAGGAGAGAAGTGAAAAGCAGAGGAGAAAAGGAAAGATATAAGCATCTGAATGCAGAGTTCCAAAGAATAGCAAGGAGAGATAAGAAAGCCTTGCTCAGTGATTAATGCAAAGAAATCGAGGAAAACAACAGAATGGGAAAGACTAGAGATCTCCTCAAGAAAATTAGAGATACCAAGGGAACATTTCATGCAAAGATGGGCTCAATAAAGGACAGAAATGGTAGGGACCTAATAGAAGCAGAAGATATTAAGAAGAGGTGGCAAGAATACACAGGAGAACTGTACAAAAAAGAGCTTCATGAGCCAGAATCACGACGGTGTGATCACTCATCTAGAGCCAGACATCCTAGAATGTGAAGTCAACTGGGCCTTAGGAAGCATCACTACGAACAAAGCTAGTGGAGGGGATGGAATTCCAATTGAGCTGTTTCAAATCCGGAAAGATGATGCTGTGAAAGTTCTGTACTCAATATGCCAGCAAACATGGAAAACGCAGCATTGGCCACAGGACTGGAAAAGGTCAGTTTTAATTCCAATCCCAAAGAAAGGCAATGCCAAAAAATACTCAAACTACCACACAATTGCACTCATCTCACACACAAGTAAGGTAATGCTCAAAATTCTCCAAGCCAGGCTTCAGCAATACATGAACCGTGAACTTCCAGATGTTCAAGCTGGTTTTAGAAAAGGCAGAGGAACCAGAGATCAAATTGCCAACATCTGCTGGATCATGGAAAAAGCAAGAGAGTTCCAGAAAAACATCTATTTCTGCTTTATTGACTATGCCAAAGCCTTTGACTGTGTGGAACACAATAAACTGTGGAAATTCTGAAAGAGGTGGGCATACCAGACCACCTGACCTGCCTCTTGAAAAACCTGTATGCAGGCCAGGAAGCAACAGTTAGAACTGGACATGGAACAACAGACTGGTTCCAAACAGGAAAAGGAGTATGTCAAGGCTGTATATTACCACCATGCTTATTTAACTTACATGCAGAGTATATCATGAGAAACGCTGGGCTGGAAGAAGTACAAACTGGAATCAAGTTTGCCGGGAGAAATATCAATAACCTCAGATGCGCAGATGACACCACCTTTATGGAGGAAAGTGAAGAAGAACTAAAGAGCCTGTTGATGAACGTGAAAGAGGAGAGTGAAAAAGTTGGCTTAAAGCTCAACATTCAGAAAACTAAGATCATGGCATCTAGTCCCATCACTTCATGGGAAATAGATCGGGAAACAGTGTCAGACTTTATTTCTTTGGTCTCCAAAATCACTGCAGATGGTGACTGCAGCCATGAAATTAAAAGATGCTTACTTCTTGGAAAGAAAGTTATGACCAACCTAGCTGCTGCTGCTAAGTCACTTCAGTCATGTCCGACTCTGTGCGACCCCATAGATGGCCTCCTACCAGGCTCCTCGGACCCTGGGATTCTCCAGGCAAGAACACTGGAATGGGTTGCCATTTCCTTCTCCAATGCAGGAAAGTGAAAAGTAAAAGTGAAGTCGCTCAGTCGTGTCCAACTATTAGCGACCTCATGGACTGCAGACTCCCAGGCTCCTCCGTCCATGGGGTTTTCCAGGCAAGAGTACTGAAGTGGGGTGCCATTGCCTTCTCCATGACCAACCTAGACAGCATATAAAAAAGCAGAGACATTACTTTGTCAACAAAGGTCTGGCTAGTCAAGGCTATGGTTTTCCCAGTGGTCATGTATGGATGTGAGAGTTGGACTGTGAACAAAGCTGAGCACTGATGAACTGATGCTTTTGAACTGTGGTGTTGGAGAAGACTCTTGAGAGTCCCTTGGACTGCAAGGAGGTCCAACCAGTCCATCCTAAAGGAGATCAGTCTGGGGTGTTCATTGGAAGGACTAATGCTGAAGCTGAAACTCCAATATTTTGGCCACCTGATGCAAAAAGCTGATTCATTGGAAAAGACTCTGATGCTGGGAGGGATTGTGGGCAGGAGGAGAAGGGGACGACAGAAGATGAGATGGCTGGATGGCATCACCGACTCGATGGATATGAGTTTGAGTGAACTCCAGAAGTTGGTGATGGACAGGGAGGCCTGGCGTGCTGCAATTCATGGGGTCACAGAGTCGGACACGACTGAGAGACTGAACTGAACTGAACTGAAGTGAAAGAAGCAAATCTGAAAAGCTACATTTTATATGATACCAACTATATGAAGTTTGAACAAAGGCAAAACTATGGAGACAATTAAATTACTAGTGGTTATTAAACTACTAGTGGTTAACCAACAACAAACAAAAACCCAATTCAAAAATGGGCAATGGACTTCAACAGACAATTCTCCAAAGAAGATATACAAATAGATATTGAGATGTTCAACATCATTAGTCATTCAGTTCAGTCACTCAGTCGTGTCCAACTCTTTGTGACCCCCTGAATTGCAGCACGCCAGGCCTCCCTGTCCATCACCAACTCCCAGAGTTCACTCAGACTCACGTCCATCGAGTTGGTGATGCCATCCAGCCATCTCATCCTCTGTCGTCCCCTTCTCCTCCTGCCCCCAATCCCTCCCAGCATCAGAGTCTTTTCCAATGAGTCGACTCTTCACTTCAGGTGTCCATAGTATTGGAGTTTTAGCTTCAGCATCAGTCCTTCCAAAGGACACCAGGGACTGATCTCCTTTAGGATGGACTGGTTGGACCTCCTTGCAGTCCAAGGGACTCTCAAGAGTCTTCTCCAACACCACAGTTCAAAAGCATCAATTCTTCGGCGCTCAGCTTTCTTCACAGTCCAACTCTCACATCCATACATGACCACTGGAAAAACCATAGCCTTGACTAGACAGACCTTTGTTGGCAAAGTAATGTCTCTGCTTTTTAATATGCTGTCTAGGTTGGTTATAACTTTCTTTCCAAGGAGTAAGCATCTTTTAATTTCATGGCTGCAATCACCATCTGCAGTGATTTTGGAGCCCAGAAAAATAAAGTCTGCAACTCTTTCCACTGTTTCCCCATCTATTTCCCATGAAGTGATGGGACCAGATGCCATGATCTTTGTTTTCTGAATGTTGAGCTTTAAGCCAACTTTTTCACTCTCCTCTTTCATTTTCAAAAAGAGGCTTTTTATTTCCTCTTCACATTAGTCATTAGAGGAATGCAAATCAAAGTCACAATGAGATACCATTCCCAACCCATGACAATGATGATCATTTAAAAAAAAAAAAAAAGGAAACACATGTCAGTGATAATGTGGAAAAACCAGAACCCTTGTACATTGCTGGTGGGAATGCAAAATGGTGAATTGTCTGTGGAAAACAATTTGGTGGTAGTTTCTCTGAAAGTTAAATATAGAATTACCATATAATCCAGCAATTCCATGCCTAGGTATATACCCAAAGGAATCGAAAACAGGGACCCAAACAGATACCTGCTCATCAACATTCAATCTCAGCAATTTTGCAATAACAAAAAGGTGGAGCCAACCCAAACATCCATCAATGTATAAACAGATAAACAAAATGCAATATATACATACAATGGACTATTATTTCACCATAAAAATTAACTGAATTCTAATACTTGTTACAACATGGATGAACTTTGAATGCACTATGCTAAGCAAAAAAGCTAGAAACAAAAAAATATTAACAAATGGGACTTAAACTCAAAAGTATTTGCACAGCAAAGGAAACCATAAGCAAATGAAAGACCACCCACAGAATGGGAGAAAATATTTATGATGCAACAGACATGGAATTAATCTTCAAAATTTACAAACAGCTCACGCAACACAATATCAACAAAATAACTCAATCAAAAGATGAGCAGAAGACCTCAATAGACATTTCTCCAAAGAAGACAAATGAAAAGGTACTCAACATCACTAATTATTAGAAAAATACAAATCAAAACTACAATGAAATATCACCTCACACCAGTCAAAATGGTCATCATCAAAAAGTCTACAAACAATAAATGCTGCAGAGGGTGTGGAGCAAAGGGTACCCTCCAACACTGTGGGCAGGACTGTAAACTGGTACAGCCACTATGGAGAACAGGATTGATGTTTCTTAAGAGACTAAAATTAGAGTTACCATATGATCTAGCAATCCCACTCTTGAAAATATATCCAGGGAAAAACATAATTTGAAAGAATACATGCACCCCAATGTTCACTGCATTGCTGTTTAATATAGCCAGTACAATAGCCAATACATCCACTGACAGATGAATGGATAAAGATGTGCTACATACAAACATGGACATCACTAGATGGTCAACACCGAACTCAGATTGATTCTCTGCAGTCAAAGATGGAAAAGCTCTATACAGTCAGCAAAAACAAGACCTGGAGCTGACTGTGGCTAGACATGAACTCCTTATTGCAAAATTCAGACTGAAATTGAAGAAAGTGGAGAAAACCACTAGACCATTCAGGTATAACCTAAATCAAATCTCTTATGACTATACAGTCGAAGTGAGAAATAGATTTCAGGGACTAGATCTGATAGACAGACTGCCTGATGAACTATGGATGGAGGTTCGTGACATTGTACAGGAGACAGGAATCAAGACCATCGCCATGGAAAAGAAATGCAAAAAAGCAAAATGGCTGCCTGAGGAGGTCTTACAAATAGCTGTGAAAAGAAGAGAGGCGAAAAGCAAAGGAGAAAAGGAAAGATATAAGCATCTGAATGCAGAGTTCCAAAGAATAGCAAGGAGAGATAAGAAAGCCTTCCTCAGTGATCAGTGCAAAGAAATAGAGGAAAACAACAGAATGGGAAAGACTAGAGATCTCTTCAAGAAAATTAGAGATACCAAGGGAACATTTCATGCAAAGATGGGCTCAATAAAGGACAGAAATGGTAGGGACCTAATAGAAGCAGAAGATACTAAGAAGAGGTGGCAAGAATACACAGAAGAACTATACAAAAAAGATCTTCATGACCCAGATAATCATGATGATGTGATCACTCAACTAGAGCCAGACATCCTGGAATGTGAAGTCAACTGGGCTTTAGGAAGCATCACTACGAACAAAGCTGGTGGAGGTGATGGAATTCCAATTGAGCTGTTTCAAATCCTGAAAGATGATGCTGTGAAACTGCTGCACTCAATATGCCAGCAAATTTGTAAAACGCAGCAGTGGCCACAGGACTGGAAAAGGTCAGTTTTCATTCCAATCCCAAAGAAAGGCAATGCCAAAGAATACTCAAACTACCACACAATTGCACCCGTCTCACAGGCTAGGAAAGTAATGCTCAAAATTCTCCAAGCCAGGCTTCAGCAATATGTGAACCGTGAACTTCCAGATGTTCAAGCTGGTTTTAGAAAAGGCAGAGGAACCAGAGATCAAATTGCCAACATCCCTTGGATCATCAAAAAAGCAAGAGAGTTCCAGAAAAACATCTATTTCTGCTTTATTGACTATGCCAAAGCCTTTGGCTGTGTGGATCACAATAAACTGTGGAAAATGCTGAAAGAGGTGGGCATACCAGACCACCTGACATGCCTCTTGAGAAACCTGTATGCAGGCCAGGAAGCAACAGATAGAACTGGACATGGAACAACAGACTGGTTCCAAACAGGAAAAGGAGTACGTCAAGGCTGTATATTGTTACCGTACTTATTTAACTTACATGCAGAGTACATCATGAGAAATGTCGGGCTGAGGGAAGCACAGGCTGGAATCAAGATTGCCAGGAGAAATATCAATAACCTCAGATGTGCAGATGACACCACCATTATGGTAGAAAGTGAAGAACTAAACAGCCTCTTGATGAAAGTGAAAGAGGAGAGTGAAAAAGTTGGCTTAAAGCTCAACATTCAGAAAGCTAAGATCATGGCATCCGGTTCCATCACTTCATGGGAAATAGATGGGAAAACAATGGAAACAGTGGCTGACTTTATTTTTCTGGGCTCCAAAATCACTGCAGATGGTGATTGCAGCCATGAAATTAAAAGATGCTTACTCCTTGGAAGGAAAGTTATGACCAACCTAGACAGCATATTCAAAAGCAGAGACATTACTTTGCCAACAAAGGTACGTCTAGTCAAGGCTATGGTTTTTCCAGTGGTCATGTATGGATATGAGGGTTGGACTATAAAGAAAGCTGAGCACCGAAGAATTGATGCTTTTGAACTGTGGTGTTGGAGAAGACTCTTGAGAGTCCCATGGACTGCAAGCAGATCCAACCAGTCCATCCTAAAGGAGATCAGTCCTGAGTGTTCATTGAAAGGACTGATGTTGAAGCTGAAACTCCAATACTTTGGCCACCTGATGCCAAGAGCTGACTCATTTGAAAAGACCCTGATGCTGGGTAAAATTGAGGGCAGGAGGAGAAGGGGATGACAGAGGATGAGGCGGTTGAATGGCATTACTGACTCAGTGTACATGGGTTTGGGTGCACTCCAGGAGTTGGTGATGGACAGGCAGGGTGGTGTGGTGCAGTTCATGGGGTCGCAAAGAGTCGGACACGACTGAGCGACTGAACTGAACTGAAGATACATACATAAAGAAGAATATGACTTATCCATTAAATAGAAAGAAACAATACCATTTTCAGTAACATGGATAGACTTAGAGATTACGATACTAAGCAAAGTAAGTCAGATAAAGACAAATATCGTATGATATCACTTACATGCAGAATCTATCTACGTATCTATCTATATATATATACACACACAAATGACCTCATCTACAAAACAGAAACACACTCATAGACTTACAGAACAAACTCATGGTTCTTGGGGTGAAAGGAGGCAAGGGATGAATTGGGAGTTGGGGTTGACATGCTATATTTAAAATAAGTAACCAACAAGGACCTACTGAATAGCACAGGGAACTCAGCTCAATAGTCTGTAATAATCTAAATGGGAAAGGAATTTGAAAAAGAATAGATACATTTATAACAGAATCACTTTGCTGTATACCTGAAACTAACAGAATATTGTTAATCAACTATACTCCAATACAAAATTAAAAACATTTGAAAGGGACCTCCCTGGTAATGCAATGGTTGAGAGTTCGCTTTGGAATGCGAGGGACAGAGGTTCCATCTCTGTCTGGGGGACTAAGACCCCACATGCCACAGAGCAACTAGGCCTGCATGCTACAACTGCTGAGCCTGTGTGCCACAACTAGAGAGCCCACATGCCAACTCAACAAGAGATCCTACATGTCGCAACGAAGATCTGGTACACAGCAACTAAACGCCAACACAGTTAAACAAATAAATTTTTTCATTTAAAAAAAAAGATCAATGGTTGCCAGGGTTTTGGGGGAAGGGAGAAAGGGATGAATAGATGGAACAAATGGAATTTTTAGGGCAATGAAACTCTTCTGATACTGTAATGGCGAATATACGTCATTATACATTAGTCAAAACCCATATCAGGTATAACACAAAGAGTGAACCCTAACATAAACTATGAATGCTAGTTTATAATAAAATCAGTATTGCCTTACCAATTTTAACAAATGTACACCGCTAAATGAAAGATGTTAGCAATAGGGGAAACTGCGTATGTGACCAAGGATGAGGAGGTATAATATATGAGAACTCTCTACATACTGATTCAGTTAAGTTCAGTTCAGTTGCTCAGTCGTGTCCGACTCTTTGCGACCCCATGAATCGCAACACGCCAGGCCTCCCTGTCCATCACCAAATCCCGGACTTCACTCAGGCTCACGTCCATTGAGTCAGTGATGCCGTCCAGCCATCTCATCCTCTGTCGTCCCCTTCTCCTCCTGCCCCCAACCCCATCTAGCATCAGGGTCTTTTCCAATGAGTCAACTCTTCACATGAGGTGTCCCAAGTACTGGAGTTTCAGCTTCAGCATCATTCCCTCCAAAGAAATCCCAGGGCTGATCTCCTTTAGAATGGACTGGTTGGATCTCCTTGCAATCCAAGGGACTCTCAAGTCTTCTGCAATACCAGTTAAAAAGCATCAATTCTTCGGCCCTCACCTTTCTTCACAGTCCAACTCTCACATCCATACATGACTACTGGAAAAACCATACCTTGACTATGTTGACTATGTTGGACCTTTGTTGGCAAAGTAATGTCTCTGCTTTTCAATATGCTATCTAGCTTGGTCATAACTTTCGTTCCAAAGAGTAAGCGTCTTTTAATTTCATGGCTGCAGTCACCATCTGCAGTGATTTTGGAGCCCAGAAAAATAAAGTCTGCCACTCTTTCCACTGTTTCCCCATCTGTTTCCCATGAAGTGATGGACCAGATGCCATGATCTTCATTTTCTGAATGGTGAGCTGTAAGTCAACTTTTTCACTCTCCTCTTTCACTTTCATCAAAAGGTGTTTTAGTTCCTCTTCACATTCTGCCATAATGGTGGTGTCATCTGCATGTCTGAGGTTATTGATATTTCTCCCGGCAATCTGGATTCCAGCTTGTGCTTCTTCCAGCCCAGCGTTTCTCATGATGTACTCTGCATATAAGTTAAATAAGCAGGGTGACAATATATTGCTTAATAATCTGCAAATCTAAAACTTCTCTTTAAGTCTATTCATATTTTTATATGAGACTATAGCATGGATATTTTTGTAACATGCTTTTTTCCACTACCATGTCCATACATTATTAATTATCTTTGCAGAGATTGAGCCTGGACACAGTGGTGATGGTAAAGTTAGTCAAGGATAGAAATGAGGCCACGGAAGGAAGATGATTCAGAGGATGTAGGAATTTAGAGGCAGGGGATATTTACTCAAAGACTCACAGAGGAGAGGGAATAGAAATTGCATGGATGAACAGACATAACTAAGCCCTTGAGTCTGAGCGTCTCCAACAGACTGGGGATTTGAGCAGGGCAGGGAGTTTCAGCTCCTGTTCCAGGAGTCCTGGTCCCCTGCAGGCAAGAGGCTGGCATGACAGGATTGAGCAAGAACAAGATAAAGCCTCAAACATTCACTCTGGAGCTCAGCAATAATCTTCCTGCTAGGATGAAGTGAGCAGGTACAAGAGACACACAGTCATGATGGTCAGTTTTCTTAAATACCCATAACAGGAATCTGCTGAGGCACTTGGAAGCCTGCAGGGCACCAAGGGAAGGACCTGCTCCACCTCAGCCAAAATGTGTGCACATTAACCTTGGCTTCCCACCTGACCTTTCCAAGTCACATTCCTTCTCCTGGGCATCCTCCTACGTGGCTCTCAGCCCAACTCCCACCAGGAAGGGAGGATCTGCCTGTCACAAGACCTCTTATGACCTTTGGGGATGCTTTAGGAAAACTCTGGAAGATGTGGTTCAGCTGGCCTGGGCCTTGTGCCTCCTCGCCCTGGGGGCCACAATAGGGGCTGGGCTGCCACCCCTTTAGGCACAGAGTCACCATTCAGAGGAGGGACTCACTCATGCTTCTTCCCATCCTGCCTTTTCTGCATCCAGCTGGCAGTGGACACACTGTGCTAAGTACTGGGTCCTATCCGAGGAGACTCCCGCCACCTCTGCTGGTTGTGGTATGTGGAGCCATCCTGAATTTCCTTCAGAATCAGTGAGGCAGGGCATCCCACAGCCCTCATACCACACCATGAGGAGGCCACAGCCCTTTCTGCCTTTCTTCCCTCTAGTAGGTCAGAGGTGGGGAATGCAGAGGTGCCGCCTTCTGAGAGAAATGAAGTGTACAAAACAGAGTCCCCTCCCATCCACTCAGGGCAGCCTTTTTCTGCTTCCTATTTCCCTCCTCCAGCCCCCGAAACTCCCTGGTCTCTGAACACTAGGATACCACACCTGCCCCCTTCCTGTGTCCCTAGGCCCATCCTTTTCCTCATCTTCTGGGCATCTAGAGTTTCTCTGTGATCTTTCCTTAGTGCTCGTGTTCCAAGAATATGTTCAACCAACACCACCTTTCCATATTCACCTGGCCCTCAGTGGACCACCAGATCCTCAGGCCCAACAGAAACTTGCTGCAGTAACTTCCAGAATCTGCGCCTACTCTACTTCAGCTTTGGCTCTCCATACCACTCCTTCCACCCCCAGCCACGGTACCTTTCCAGCTCCTCACCTACCCTTTGGAGTCGTTGCCCAAACTCCACTACATGTGACAGCAACCTTTCTCCTCTTAATACACAGAGTCTCACCTCAACGCTTCCTTCTCTCTACTAACCACCAGCAAAGTGCCTGCTTTCTCCAAGATCGTCTCCTGGACTTGGACATTCACTGCCATCTCCTCACCTCTACAACCACCTCGTGGCTCCGGCAGTTTTCCCCACATCAGCAGTTTATCTCTCCTTGATTTCATCCTTTCTCTCAACATCCAACATGTTATGTCTCTCATTTTAAAAAATAAAGACACTCTCTGGGGTTTATCTATAGCCTTCTCCCCATTTGTCTGCACCTCCGTGGAACAAACCTCTTTGAAGGAACTGATTGCACTTGCTATCACCAATTACTCTTGTTTCATTCGCTCTTGAATCCACTCCAGTCATGCCTTCACCTCCATCGCAGGTGACTGTGTTTTTCTCAAGGCCATTAGTGTTGCTAAATCTGATGGGAACTCTGCATCCTCATCTTACTTGGCCAGTTCACAACTTTTATTGCAGCTGATCACTTTCTCCTTGTAATATGCCAGGACGCCACGCTCTTCCAGATTTCCTCCTTCCTCCCTGGCTTCTGCTTTTCAGTTTCCTCTGTGTACTTGTTCCTCCTCTTCTTCCCAGTTTCCTAACACTGGAATATCCCAGAGCCCAGTCTTTAGACCTCTCCTTCATGTATACTCATTCCTTTAGTGACCTCATCCGGTCCCATCGTTATACATCTCTCTCCATTTCTCTCTCTTTCTCCAGCCAGGGCCCTCCATGTGCACTGTGTGGACAATAGACGGCTGGGGGTATGGTTTCAGGAAGAAGCAGAAGATTATGAAACTACTGCTACTGGTAGCAGCAGAGGAGACAAGATGGAATTGTTTTTTGAATTTTGAAGGTAGAAACAACAGGATTTACTGATAGACCAAAAGCAGACTTTTTAGAAGCAAAAGTCACAGATGGCACCGATATTTTGGCCTGTAAAACTAGCTAGAGAAAGTTGCCATTAACTGATGTGGGAGCAGGTCTGGTATGTGTGATTGGGTGGTGGTGGTGGTATGAGGAATCAGTTCATTTCTGAAATAAATACTGGATATCCAAGTATATACAGTTCTGATTAGACAGTTTGGGCATGTGAGACTGTCTACCGCATAAGATAATGATCTCCATGGAGGCGAGGCCTGTGTTTAGGTGACTGCTGTGTCTGACATTGTTTCTGGCATGCAGTAAGTACTCAAATATTTTAATTGTTGAATGTAAGATGATTCTCAAAGTCATTTTTATTGTGACTTTTTGGGGACATTATCATCAACTGATTTTCATTCTAGGAGGCATTTATTCCATGCAACTGAAAGGCAATGAGGGTCAAAGAGGCAAGAGAGCTATAGCAAGCTCCCAGACAGGTTACCTCTAAAAAAAAAAAAAAAAAAAATCCAATCAATAACAACAAGGTGCAGAGAGGGGAGATTCTATAGTTTGCTTCTGACATCTGTCATATTAGCTATGTGCTTTTGATAAACACAAAGCACCTCCTCAAAGAAGAAGCACTGCAACACTCCTCTAAAAGTCTTCCCTCCAGATTATGGGAATATATAGTAGTTATCAACAAACTGTGCCAAAAATGCCCTGGATTCCCAGCTATCACTTCTTGTACTATCATCATGCACAGTTTGCTCCTCTGGGGCTCAAAGTCAGCAGGGAAGCCAGGACAGAAGTCAAGCATGGTCTTTACCTCCAGTGTACCTTAAATACGGGTCTTCCTTCTGTGCTCAGGTCCCTCTATCCACAGTCCAAGGTGGAGCTGGAAGAGTCAGGCGGAATGCTTACCTACCTGTGAAATGGGTTTAAGCTCCTATACATGGGTGTATACATACCACACACACATACCACACTGAAAACAAGGAGGCACGAACAGGTGGTTCTTGGCTTAGAGGTACAGAGTTTATTTGGAGAGAGTCCTGCCTCACCAGATTATTAATGGAAATGATGATGACAGCCTTTTCAGGAGGATGCAGAAGTCTGGGAACCTCTGAGCTCCTTCTTCCTAGACTGGGTACTCTCCTGGGGTAGACAAGTGCCTTTTGCTGAGGTGCAAATTGAGACATGGGATGGATTTTCTGGCTGAGTGGCACGAGTCAGCAGAGGACTGCCCTTGGAGCTGCCACTGGAGAGAGGCAGGAAACAGGACTGACCAGACTGCACGGACTGTCGCTGGAACTCACTGTCCAGGCACTGGAGTGCGTCAAAGAAGCCCTCCTCCTTCTCCAGCTTAGCTCCATTCATGGGGCGTTTGGTGGAAGGTGGACCCTTCTCAGCCTTTTTTGTCTTGGTTTTGGCTGCTTTCTCATCCTTACAGTGGAGAATGCATTCCTTATGCCCTTGACCTTTCGTGTCAGGGTTAATCCCGTGTGTAAAATGCTTCAGCTTATTTCCCAGGTCGGCTTCTACAGCTTCTGGAAGGATAGGGCTCTTGTGAGTATGAGCTGTCTTTACCAGACCCTGCAGCTCTTGCCCCTAGAAAGGGTGGCCCTATAAATTTTGGCCCTGCAGAGTTTGGATCTGAAAAATATGTGGGTCCTTTAAATGCAAACTGTGGAACAGCAAATTGGTCCTGCAAAGTCTGGCCCTTTAAGCCCTGAACACTTCCAGACATGGCATTCGCGGGAATGCTTCTTTGGGTGAGGTCATTCACCTTGCTCTAACAGGCTTACAGACCATTCTCATCTAGTCCTTTGGTCCCAAGGAATCTTGGAGGATGCTCTAGGAACTCAAGGTAAGGGAGATGCTGGTGAAGGTATGGACAGGGGCACTAAGCTGAGAGCTTGGAGATGGTGGCTCTACAGATCCAGACAGAACCTTGCTAGTCCCTACTCACTCAAGGCAACCATCCTGCCCAAACTAAAATTTTACCTGAGAAAGATCCTGGAGATACATTTGAGAAGTCAGGGGCTCTTGGGGGTTCAACTTAAAAGTGTCCCTCCTAGAACCCTGGCAGAGCAAATGGTCTCTGTGGATGGAGAGAGATGTGGCACTGCACCCCTTCTCTGTGGCTCTCTGCAGCTTTGAGTTTCCCTGTGTCCCTACTCTCCCTGCTGGTGCAGGGAGTTATCTAAACAAAGTGATTGGTAACAGCATCTGGGGAGGCTTACTGCTGCTGGTTCAGGCCGGACAGTATTCAGGGTATCACTTCCTGATCCGTGTAGGGACTGACTGCTGCCTCTGTGTCTAGAGGCTTATTTTCTGGGGTGCAGGGAACTGAGCTGCTTCCAGGGGCCCTGCAATTCTGTGGACCCAGTGATTGAGGTTCCAACCACTGCAGATGTTCCAACAGATGTGGGTAGGAACAATCCCCTAGCAGATTTTCTCACATCTTTAGTCAAGATGGCTCTACAACATCGCCATGGCCTGGATAAGCAACTATGGGCTGTCCCTGCTGGCCACAACAGATCAGAAGAGGTCACTATCCCCTCAGGTCTCCAGGTCTGCAGGCTAGGGGACTCTCATGCTGGTCAGTGAGCTACCCTGGGACAGAGGCTGCTGGTCATCAGGGGAAAGGAGCAACTGGAGGGACTGCTGGATCTTCTGGGGCAGACCCCAGCAATGGTAAATTAAATTGCCAAATAAACCACTTCTAAAGGTGGCACTCCAGCAGCTCGGGGCATGCTCCATAAAAATACTACCTTGGCTCGTGAGGATTTTTAAAGGGACGTCTCCAAACAGGTAGGCCCCTGGGTCTCAGGACATAGCCTTCAATACATCTCAGGACTTAGGCTGTAGGGTTTGCTACATCTACAGAGATCTCTGGGCAACAGCTAGCAAGCCCCATGGAAGCTGGAGCTGCCACTGAAGTGGAAGTGCCAATGCAAGGCTTCACACTTGACCACAGTCAAAAATGGGACATTGATAGAGGCTCACTGACAGAAAAATGAAGAAGCTCAAATTCAGGAGGGTGGGAAGAACGTGGCTCTAACTGTGGTAAAGGAAATTTCAGACAGTCTGGAGATTAATAAATCATTGGGGGAAAAAAAAGAGATCAGGCTCGCCTTTGGGGGCAAGATGTTTAGGAGTAGACCAGGGACTCAATGTGCAGAAAAGAGGAACCAAGGAAACACAGCTGTGTTCTGCTGTGGCCAGCACACTGAGGCCTCAGTGCATCCCCCAAGCAGTGGACAGAGACGACTTACTAACTGAAATGTGGAAGAGGGTAGAGCCAGGATCACAGGGTTTGGGATTTGTTTGCAGTGATATTTGCACAGGGTCCACAGTGGATCCTTCAAAAACAGAAAGTTTGGGTAGACTGGCTTACCTCCCATGAACCTCAGGTCAGGGGAGATAAAAGCCCATCTTTTCAACGGAGGCCTTAGAGGTAGCATTCATGATGAGAGAAATGGTAGTGTTTCCACCCAGGATTGGAAAATTTGGGGGTGGTATGACATAAGCTGCCACAGGAATCTTCCAAAACCCCGGGAACCCTCAGATATAGATAGAAATGCATGCATTACATACAAATACTTAAAGATATCTCAGCGACTGGGGGAGACGGGAACATTAGATGAAGGGAATCAAGGTAATAGGGTATTTTAGGTTTGTGAGCTTCATGTTCAGGGAAAGAAACGGAATCAGATTTTCAAGGGCTCCTGACCTTGTTTCTTCAGAATACCTTCAGATTTGCTCTTCTTCTTGACATGCTGGTTCACAGGAATCCTAGGCTTTTCAAGGCTCACAAAAGACACAGCTCCTGCGTCCAAGGGCAACTCTGACCCTCGACATTCCTGCCTCAGCTGCTGGTGACCAGCCCAGTATTGGCGGATGCTGATTGCACTGGCAGACTTGGTAGCTGGCTTAGTGGCTGACTTGGCAGCTGACTGGGTTACAGATTTCTGATTTGTTACTTGTGACACTGTGCGGGTTGCTGATGGAAGTGAAAGCTGTTTGAAGGGCAGGGACTCCTGATCAAAAGAGAGACTGCTGCTGCTGCTGCTGCTGCTAAGTCGCTTCAGTCTAGACATGGACAAAACCTCTAGGCAAGAGGAGCCCTGTGATGGCCCCGATGAGGTAGTGGTGGTCAGCGTAGTCTCACGTGATATCAACTGCTGAATCTCCAGAGCCACAGAATTGCAGATTTGACAGCAGGGGTCTGCACACAGGAGCCGCCGCACACTTCCTTCCTGAGGAAGCCAGCCATGGCTGGGAAGGGAAGCATGGCAATCGTTTGTTACTGACGCAGTAACATTAGCCTCTTTGCCAGTGTGTGGCCTGAGACAGACCTGTCAGCTCTTGCTTTCTACCCCCATGCTGTTATTGCCACTGCTTTTCTGCAGAAGCATTCAGCAGGTCAGGGCTAGCTAAACTGGACAAGTTCTCAGACAACTGGTGGGAACACAGGGCCTTGAGAAACTGGGAGGTGGGTGAGCTCTCTGCTGACCTGTGCTGAGAAGCTGAATTGGGAGAAGGGAACCAGGCAGGTGGGGGAGCCAACGGTTAGCTGATGGGGCAGCACCAGGGACGTCACCAGGTAGAACCTGGAGTCAGCCTCGCTTCGGGCCACGGAAGTCCTGTGGGAGCTCTGCATTCTGGGGATTAGGAGATGCACACAACATCTCTCAAGAGCCAATTTCTCATTCAGCAGAGCTCTTAAGGAGGGGATAGGGTGACAAGCTCCTGCATGAGGGTTGTCCCGGGAACTGGCCTCCCTGAAGACAGAACCAGAGGAGGTAATGTCAGCAGGGTCCAGGGGTCTGCCCTTGAAAGGGTGTGGCTGTAAAGAGAATATGAAAATGATGACTTGTTTATGCACTTAACTATCCATTCTCCTGACTGGGTAACTCCTCTCATGGTTGGGAGAAAACCCACAGAGTTACATTCTGTCACATCCTGACTTCCAGCACCTTTGTGAGCCTTGCCCAGAGCACAGCTGGAAGACCACTCTCCACTGAGACGTCTGACCCCACCCTCTCCTCCAGCAACTCTCACCCAGGGCTCCAGGCTCCCTGTGTCTGGCTCCCTCTCAGCCATTCTCCTTCTGCCCAACCCTGCCCCAGGCCAAACATAGAAATCACCACAGGCCACACTGGGAGGTGGGAGACTGCAAAGAGCAAGAGATCACCTTCGCATGAGCGAGAGCAGCTCCCACGGCTTGTCAGCTTCTTTCCGGGAATGTCTCCTAGCTGAGAAACCAGGAGACAGTGTTACACAGAACAGGAAGGAATTCAGGAACATCCTACAGGAAGTTGAAGGCGCTGAATGACAGAAGACTGCAGACAACCCCCCTCCCCAGTCAGCACTCTGAGACCACATCTGGGCACAACTTAACCAGGTATGATGTGCTCTCCTAGACCTACTCTCATTTATCTTCACAACCACACTATGAGTAAGACAGCATCATCAGATGCCCATTTTATGGATAGCAAGACTTGGAGATGAAATGACCTCTACAGGGTCATAAAACTAGTAAATACACTTGAGGATGTCTCCCCTACTTCCTCTTCACTCCCAGGGGGAAGGTGGAGAATTTTGGAACATTCCCACGTTCTCATTTCCCACCCAAAAAGTCTTCTGGGAGGATCTGTCAACTTGGGGAACTGGAGCAATGGTTACAGCATCCAGCGCCTGGCACCAGGGGTCACTGAGGGCCAGGGTCCATGCAAGTCTCACCCCCAGACGAGGGAAGTCAGAGCAGACACTGGGACTTTACCTCTTGGTGTTTTCTCTTTAGTCCTTTGTTTGACTTTCTGGTGACGCTTAAAGACAAAAGAGAGTGTGAAGCTGGGGCACCCTCTTCTTTTCATGTCTAAACGGAGACAAAACCTGCAAACATTTCCCAAACTTCTTCTGTTTCAATTCTGTACATTCTGCTACCTTTTTCCCTGCTCTACCTTTTTCATCCCGTCATTTCCTTTCTCTTCTTATTTCTGATTCATTTCAAAGCTCTTCACACTCCATACCTCCACCCCCATTCCCTGAACAAGTTCTGTGGGAAATCAGAATAAGACAAGAGAAAGGGGGAAATGCAATCAAGGACGGGTGGTCTAGTAGACAGAGGACTTTAGCCACCCAAGGTTCTAAAAGTCCACCAGCTGAAAGGATCACCCAGATCTGAAGCTGTACTGGGATCCAGTCAGGAAACTTCCTCCATTTAAAACAAAAAAGCAGGGGTAAGGGTAAGGAGAGACAGTGAAGGGATAAAACCTTGTCTGAGGCGTAATTGGTTCAGTCATGGTCATAGCGTTTCCCTACCCGGCAGCAGTTCCTCTTAGGTCCCAACCTTACATCTTGGTGGTTCTTTTTCACTTGCCAAATAATTAATGCAATAATAATGATGGAGCCATACGTGTAAAAGGGATATCCAACATCCCACAAAACAAAAGTAGGGCTCAACATAATCTAGACATTACTAGTCATCCCTCTTCCTAGGCTTCCTAGGCTTTAAGGGTCTTAGAGCCTAACACCTCCAAATTGTGGACCTATTGTCTCTGCCTCACAGAGCATAGAATCAAACCAGCAGACTGCATCACAAAGCCCTCCTGTTTCCTAAGTCAAGTATGGCATCACAGACCTTCACTTGTCTAGGAGAAGCTCATGTGACACAGTGTTAAGGTGAGGGTGTCTGGTTGACTACATGGGTTGCAGAGCCTGAGCCTAAAGATGCCAAGTCACAGGAAGCAATACTCCTTCATGCCCTCTCTATTCTCTCTATCCTGATGGCTCAGACTTCAGCTCTCAGATAACAGTCTGGCGTCTATCCCCAGATAACTGAGTCTTTATGTACACTGTGTGCCCTAAAAGAGAAATAGTGGATTGGTCAGATGAACTCCATGAACTATATATATCACTGTTCTGAGAACTAGGAAACATACAAGACGACAGTGTATACGTTATCCTATTAAGTCTGGGACAGTGAAGTTTGATGTCACAGGCAATAGGTGGGCAGTCATGAAAAGGACTGTGACTACTGTGGCAAGAAAAGGACATAGCTTCTGTTCTTTTAAATTACTTTCTGAGACTTAAAGGAGTCCTCCCAGTCTGTGTGATCAAGCTTTTGATGGATGAGAAGAAACTGTAAACAGCGCCTTCCAAGGAGGAACATCAATGAGGCTCACTTCTGGAGCTTGGTTTTCCAGAATGGCCCTTACAGATCTCAGTAGTATCCTGTGGAGTATCCACTCATGCAGGTGAGTTACTGGCAAGACTAAGGACCACAAACTTGGGCTCTTAGGTTGAATCCACCATGGCTGAAGTGGTTGGCTGAAATGTTTATGAAAATCTGAATCTGAACACCTTTAGGCAGGTCAAGCTTGTTTCTGTTCAATCTTAGTACCCACCATCCCCATGTCCACTGATTTGCATATTAATGTTAACCTCATGATCCCTGTCAACATTGTGATATGCCTCCAAGACTCCAGGATTTCTGAATTTCCTAAGAAGTTCTTGCCCTGATGAGAATGGTCCCATAGCCCCCAAATTCTCAGGCTCAAAATCTCTGAAGAGGCTATTTGGTCCTTCCTCCAGCATTCAATCTACCAGTGAACAGGTGTGCTGAGCCAACAATCTGTGTCATCCCTAAGCTGCCCAGTCTCAAAGGTACAAAGACATTTGAGTTATATTACCTGCCTGCTCTCAAGTCACTTAAAAATCTAGTTTCAAAGACAAAAACTAATTCACAATCAAAAATCCACCTTATTAAGAGTTGAGTCAGGACTTTCCTGGTGGTCCAGTGGTTGAGAATTTGCCTGCCAATGCAGGGACATGAGTTCAGTCCCTGGTCCAGGAAGATTCCATATGTCAGTGGGCAACTAAGCCCACGTACCACAACTACTGAGCCCACGTCTGGAGCCCAATACCTGCAACTACTGAGTGCTCTAGAGCCCATGCTCCACAACAAGAGAAGCCACCACAGTGAGAAGCCTGCACACCACAACTAGAGAACAGCCCCTGCTCATCACAGCTAGACAAAGACTGTGCCCAGCAACAAAGATCCAGCACAGCCAAAACTTTAAAAAAGGGTTGAACCAAGAACCAGCATTACTAGGAGCTGGGAAAGAAGGGTGTAAGGTGTTATTTAATGGGTACGAAATTTCTGTATGAGATGATGAAAACAGATAGTGGAGATGGCTGCACAGCACTGCGAATGTACTTAATGTCACTGATGTACACTTAAAAGTGCTTAAAAGAATACAGTTCATGATGTATATATTTTACCACAATTTTTAAAAAAGCTAAAAAAAAATCATTAGCATGAGGAATTTTTTTGCTATCTATACGGAAGAATATTCTGAAAATAATTTGGCAAAGAAACAGATTACTGAGTATTTTTCTTCAATGTCCTTTTTCACAGAAAAAAATAAAAACAAAATAGATCCTTAAATTTAAGATAATTTAAGAAGTGTCTCGCCCTGAAAATGGGATGAATTTGAGCCATTTCAACATTTTTCCTAAACTTGTAAATTCCGTAATACAGGAATGAGAAGACATTTCCAATTAAGGAGAACTGAATGACAGGTTGTGTATATGTGTTAGTCACTCAGTCGTGTCCGACTCTTTGCAGCCCCATGGACTGTAGCCTGCCAGGCTCCTCTGTCCATGGAATTCTCCAGGCAAGAATACTGGAATTGGTTGCCATTCCCTCCTCCAGGGGATCCTTCCCCCAGGGATCGAACGCAGGTCTCCTGCATTGCAGGTGGATTCTTTACCATCTGAGCCACCCAGGAAGCCCGAATGACAAGTTATCAATAATCAGTTAAAAAGCAGCTTGCATCGGCTTTTTAGCAGCAAGTCAAGATACCTAAAAAGCAACTTGAATTTTTTACAGTTGTCATTATTCCTCCCCAACCAAGCTCATGCGTCCTGCTCTGTGCTGCTGCAAGCGCTCTCAGTCTCCCGTTAACCTGACCCAGTGGAGCGCTGTGTGGTGCTCAGGGCCCTCCCCCACCCCGGGCTATGAACATGCGTAATTAACAAACTTCTGTCAGCCTTATAGGTGCAGCGTCAGGTGTCGCACTTTCAGACATCCCCAGGACCCAATGAATGGGACAAAGAGGAGGTGCACACGACACTCCACCTCCTCCCCAACCCACTCCTGCTTCCTGCAGCAGCTGCTGCAACTTCGCTCGGTCTCCCATTAGCCTCTTTGCCCCAGACAAAATCATCAAGTTTGGCAAACTTGGTACCAGCTCCAACCTGTAGACTATTTACCTTAAAGATAATCCACGGCCACCATCATCCCACTAGGCCATTAAAACCATCTGCTACAGAATCCTCTACTGCAACTTACCCAGGCCTTGCTCTTCCATCTCAGAGCTGAGGACGCAGAACTGAAGACCACCTTATACCTTTCTTCAGACCAGACCTTTAGTACAGGCTTATTTATTGATCTGGTACCTACTGACAGAGGGTGCTTGTGTGGATGGGACAGAGGGATCAGCATCTTCCTAAACAAGGGCATATTTGCGTAATGAACACACAGTCATTTTTGATGATGTGGACATGGATCGTCACATTTGCCCTTCCTGCCACATGGTTTACTGTAAATGGCAAACAAGGAAGATGAAGTACCTCAAAGGCCTCTGTGGACTCTACACAGAGTCCTGTGGGGAGGGCTACACAACTGCAAAGGATTCAGATTTTTCTGTTTCGAAAAAACTTGCCAAAGCAGGACCCTGCTCTCATAATAAGCCTATAGTGCCACAGTTATAACAGTAGAATTTCTTCAGGAAACTGTTTGGGATTACTGTTTCACATGCAACATGGGTCATATCATAGCCCAATAAAGAAAAATCCTCACAGGACACTAGTGTGATTTTGTCCCTCCACACAAGCCTTATGAAGGGGCTTTGCTGCTTCATTCTCAGAAAACACTAGTGAACATCTTTAGATGTCTCAGGTGATCGGGACAGACAGGCACAGCTGCTGCCATTCAGAAGCAACATTTTTAGACACTAGCATTTTTATTAATGCCCAAGTGTTGGACAGGGAGTTGGACAGGAAGCCTCAGAGAAGTATCAGCAAGACCACCAGCGCTCCACACCAGTCACTTCGCTATGCAGAAGTGTAGTAAGCAGACAGAGGCACCAGAGGGCAGCACTTGCCTACCCAACATGTCCCAAGGATTCTGTGACAGAAACTTTAACCGGCCATCTGTTTCACTGCCTCCCAATCCTGGCCTTACATCAGAATTACTGGGAGGCTTGTCAAAATATAGATTTCCTGGCCTCACCCCAGACTTAATGAATCAGAATCTCTATGAGCAGGGTCTTGCAACCTATGTATTCAATAAGGGTCAAAAATAATTCTCAAGCAACAGAACACTAGGCTTTGGGTGTGCATTTGGGAGCAACGGGTCTCCAGAGAGCAACAGTTCTTCCTCCTACCCCCGTTTCATTGATATACAACTGGCACATAACACTGTAGGAGTTAAGGCAAGGTCAGCAATACAATGGTTTGTTCCATGCAGGCACTGGGAAATGGTTACCACAATAAGTTTAGTTAATGTTCATCACCTCACTTAGACATTTGTTTCCTGAAATAAGAACTTTTAAGATCTACTCTTTTGGCAACTTTCAGACACATAATATCGTTAACTACAGTCACCACACTATACATACATCAGAACTTATTCTATACTGATCACTTATTCTATACTTATCACTATACTTCCTCCAGAACTTATTAATCTTATAACGAATTCTGTACCTCTTGATCATCTTCATCCATTTCCCCCACTCCCTCTCCCTGACCACCAATCTAGTCTCTGAACGAGTTTCGTCATTTATTTTTAGATTCCATACATAAGTAAGATCACATAGTATCTGTCTTTCTCTGTCTAGAGATATAGTTCACTCAGCATAATGCTGTTAAGGGCCATTGTATTGTTGCAAATGGCAGGATTTCCTTCTTTTATATGGCTGAGAAATATTCTGTGATATCATATTCTATATCCATTCACCTGCCAACAGATGCTTAAATTGTTCCAAGTCTTGGTTGTTAAAAATAATACTGCAATGGACATGGGTGTTCAGATATCGCTGAGAGATAGTGATTTTGTTTCTTTCAGATATATAACCAAAAGTGGGCTTGCTGGGTCAAATCTAAAGCAACTCTTATTTAAAAAAGTCCTCCTGTAATAGATGAGTTTGACCATCTCTGGCCATGACCTAACTTAGACAGTGGTCTATAAACAGAAGTTAAGAATTCAGCAACACAAGGAAGAAAGGAAAATCGATCCGGACAGAGAAAAATTACTATGTGCCAGGCCCTTTACACATCACCTCACTCAGTCCTTATCATCAACCCAGACCAAGGTATTATTACCCCAAATTATATATGAGGAAACTGAATCACCTATAAGTAAAGTAAAGTAACTGCAGATGGTGACTGCAGCCATGAAATTAAAAGACACTTGCTCCTTGGAAGAAAAGCTATGACCAATCTAGACAGCATAATAAAAAGCAGAGATGTCAATGTATGGCAAAACCAATACAGTATTGTAAAGCAAAATAAAGTAAGAATAAAAATTTTAAAAATAAATAAAAAATAAAAAGCAGAGACATTACTTTGCCAACAAAGGTCCATCTAGTCAAAACTATGGTTTTTCTAGTAGTCATGTATGGATGTGAGAATTGGACTCTAAAGAAAGCTGAGAGCCGAAGAATGGATGCTTTTAAACTGTGGTGTTGGAGAAGACACTTGAGAGTCCCTTGGACTGCAAGAATATCAAACCAGTTCATCCTAAAGGAAATCAGTCCTGAATATTTATTGGAAGGACTGATGCTGAAGCTGAAACTCCAATACTTTGGCCACCTGATGCACAGAACTGACTCATTTGAAAAGACCCTGATGCTGGGAAAGATTGAAGGCAAGAGAAGAAGGGGATGACAGAGGATGAGATGGTTGGATAGCATCACCGACTCAATGGACATGAGTTTGAGTAAACGCCAGGAGATGGCAATGGACAGAGAGGCCTGGTGTGCTGCAGTCCATGGGGTCACAGAGAGACGGACACGACTGGGCGACTGAACCGAAAGGAAAGTAACATTTGTCTGAGGTCATATAGCAACTTAGTGGTGGACACTTAGTTTCTAAACTCCGCTAAGCCTTGCAACCTTCAATCCAATCAGGTTGAGAGAATACAGACATACCATATGATTGTAAGATATTTGAAACTGCAGTCTACTCACATGTCCAGTCATTTTTGAAAAGGGCCACCATAAATAAAAGGAACCTAAAACAAGAGCCAAAGAGCAAGCCTGGGAACAAAGGTGTCAGTGTCATCCAGATCATACCTACTTCTCATCGGTTATGCCCCTCAGGCATCAGGCCGTCACAGCCCAGTGACATTAGCATCTGAGTGCCCCATTCACACTCCTGGTTTGATTACAGCCTCATCAAGTATCTTCTGACTAGAATGTAATTTTCAAAGCAAACAAACCTATACAAAGAGAATGACCTGACCAGCAGATGGGAGTATGCCAGGTCCTTTACGATTATATTTCCCAGTGAAAACTAGTACATCAGCATGATGATTCATGCCTTAGATTCATTTCAATTTAATTATAGTTGATAATTCAGTTTACATACAGTGGGTTTCCCGAAGAGACCAACTGGCTCAGAGAACCCTGTTAAGATGTAGCCTTTCTACTTTACAGCTGAGGAACACTTGGCTCCCAGATCTCCTTCCTTTACATTTCTCGTGGTTACTCTCCACCCTGCTGACCAACTGCAGAGGTAGGGAGGGCCATTCTAAACATCAGGCTCCTGCAATGACAACAATCCCCAGCCTTCTCAGCTGCACAGGGCGGTGCAGCACCACCGCTTCTCAGCCTAAGCTGCCTTCCTCTTGTGTCTCTCCCACGAGTACAGAGTCAGTTCAGTCAGTTCAGTCGCTCAGTCATGTCCGACTCTTTGCTACCCCATGGACTGCAGCACACCAGGCCTCCCTGTCCATCACCAACTCCTGGCGTTTACTCAAACTCATGTCCATTGAGTCGGTGATGCTATCCAACCATCTCATCCTCCGTCATCCCCTTCTCCTCCTGCCTTCAATCTTTCCCAGCATCAGGGTCTTTTCAAATGAGTCAGTTCTGTGCATCAGGTGGCCAAAGTATTGGAGTTTCAGAGTAGTATCTATTACAGACTGTTTATAGAATAAAGCATTGGGTGGGGGCAAGAAAGTTTATCCAGAAGTGAATCCCGATAACTTTAAAGTAGGAAATAACAGAGAAGGAAATGGCAACCCACTTCAGTATTCTTGCCTGGAAAATTCCATGGACAGAGGAGCCTGGTGGGCTCCAGTCCATGGGGTCCCAAAGAGTTGGACATGACTGAGCATGCATGCACACACAAAAATACTCAGAATAGCTCAGAATGTGTCTCGTACACATAAACTGGTATATGAGTCTCCTACAAAGAGGAGAGGGATTATATTTGGCTGAAGTGATCTGGGAAAGCTTCACGACATAGAAAACAGCATTTAACTTGCTGCTTGAAGCAGAGAGAGGATTTCAATTCGTGAAACTGGAAAGAGAGAGTGATTCACATGCAGGAGTTAGCATGCATAAAACTGCTGGAACCTCTGTGCAATGGTATGTGGAAATAACAGAGGGATTTCTGAAATATTTATTTTACTCTGGGTACATTTTATTCGGTATATATTGGATCTTAATGAAGTGAGGTTTAGATTTCATGTTGTCTTTGTGTAGAAACTAAGGTTGCGGATATCTCTTTGTGGGTGTATTTTCCTGCATCACGTGGACATGAACTGCAGAGATGGGTCTCCTAAATCAGACCATATGTATCTCTAGGTATAAATGTCTGCGTGGGTGCATTTCTCTACAGATCTTCTGATCTTTGTGGGTGTGTGCACATGCAGTCCTGAGGGGATGGGAAGGAAAGAGTAGAGGTGAGGAGGACAAGGAAGAGGGGAAAAAGAATGAGAGGCTGTTGAGGTGAATCTGTGTCTGAAGCCCAAATGTTAATCCTATCCATCATTAATATTTTAAATAGTTGATAATTGATAGTCCCATCATCCTTGGAAGTTCTTTTTCTAATAATAAAACATTTATTGGTAAAGGACAGCATCTCAAAATGCTATCTTTTATCCATCACATTCAGTGTCTTTTCAAACGTTTTTTCATTTGTCCTTCCTTTTACCCATTTTAACCCTCTTTTTGGATTTTCTTTCCTTTTGATGTTTTCTTTCCTTATGCTCCCAGTCCTAGTAATTTCTTTATTGGAATTTTGTCTTTCTGTAAGCTTTCCCCTTCTCCTCTAACTTAGAAACCTAATACCATACCCTGGCCAGAGGTTAAAGCGTCTGCCTGCAATGCAGGAGACCCAGGGAGACCCAACCTGGGTCGGGAAGATCCCCTGGAGAAGGAAATGGCAACCCACTCCAGTATTTTTGCCTGGAGATTCTCATGGACAGAGAAGCCTGGTAAGCTACAGTCCACAGGGTCACAAAGAGTCAGATACGACTGAGCGGACTTCACTTTCACTTCACTTTCACCCACACCCCAGAAAACAAATGTTTTTAATTTGGGAAAGGGGTACTTCATGTTGTACCCCTAAAACATTTTTAAAGATATTTTGGATTTGATCTTAGGTTTTTATCTTCACTGTCACTGCCACAGTTAATTCAACAAATTTTAACTGTGTGCTTTAGTGTAAGTCAACAGCACTGTTCTAGCTACTGAAGAAACACAGGGGAAAAGTGCCTAGACTAGTCAACCATTATATTCATGATCATCTTTAAGTAACCAACTTTTCTTTTCTCCAGATATAGGGAGAAAACTAAAAGACAGAAAAGCAAGAATGATTTAGCTAGTTTTTCCAAGGGCATCTACTACATATCATCTTAAGAAAACTAAAGTAGCAAATAATCATCCAGTGAAATTGCATATTTTTTTATATTTGTTAATATATTGCCATTCCAAGAAATGAGGGTAAATCGAAATTATGTTTAGTGAGCAGTATTTTTGCATCTGTTTCTTAGATATAATTCTGGTATCCAAAGATGGTTTATTAATTAACTTAGTCATTTTCTTAATTATTAGGCTCCTAAGGTTAGTCACTTGCCTGGAGAATCCCAGGGACAGAGGAGCCTGGTAGGCTGCCATCTATGGGGTCGCACAGAGGCAGACACGACTGAAGCGACTTAGCAGCAGCAGCAGCAGCAAGGTTAGTCAAGGATCTGGAAATATAATTTTAGCTAATATATCCTTATGAATTTTAGAATTCTAAGGACTTCATAATAATATCAGAAACAATGGCTTGCTGCTGCTGCTGCTGCTGCTGCTGCTGCTAAGTCGCTTCAGTCGTGTCCAACTCTGTGCGACCCCACAGACGGCTGCCTACCAGGCTCTGCCAACCCTGGGATTCTCCAGGCAAGAACACTGGAGTGGGTCTTTCAGCTCTGAAAGAAATGCTAAAGGAAGCTCTTTTGGCTGAAGAGACATGATCCCAGAAAGAAATGTGGAACTTAAGATATCAAGGAAGAACAACAGAAAGGGTAAATGTCAGGAAAAACAGACTATTTTTCTACTCTTAAGTACTTTAAAATACCTATGAATGTTGAAAGCAACAATTACAATACTGTATTTATAGATGTAATACATAAGATATTGACTGATAAAGGGACATGATAAATGGAAATTTGCGGTTATAAGTCTCCTGTGTTTTACTTCATGTGATAAAATATTAAAACTAAATAGACTGTAAAAGCTAAGTGTGTAAATTGTAATCACTGGGGCAACCACTGAAAAATGATGCAAAGCTACATGGTCAAAAACCAATAAATAAATTAAAATAAAACTTTTATATGCAAAAATTCCAAAAGAAGTCAGGTACAAGGAAAAGAGGAACAAGAGAGAAAACGGGAAAATGACATAATGCACAACTAAATCCAACCATTTTAATTATCATGGTAAATGTCAATGGTCCATACATACCAATTAAAACATAGAAATTCTCACATTTAATTTTTAAAAGACCAAACCATATACAACGTGATAGTTTCAAGAAACCTACTTGATAGATAGTGCAAACTCTAATCAGAAAAAAAACTGTACTGGCTTTTACAGTGTCAGAATAAGCAGACTTCAGAATAAGGAAAATCACCAGCAGTAAAGAGGAAAATTATATAGTGACGATTGGGGCAAATACCCAAGAAGACAATTTTAAATGCATATGCTCCTAAGAACCCAGAGCTTCAGAGTATATGAAGCAAAAACTGATAGAAAAGAAGCAGAGACAAATCCACAAATGTACCTGGACATTTAAACACTCCTCTCTCTATAGCAGGCAGGTGGAAAATCAGCAAAGATAGAGAAGACTTGAACAATACTATCAACCAACTTGACCAGATGACATTTATAAAGCACACCACCAAGAGGAGCAGAATACACATTCAAGTGCACATGGAATATTCATCAAGATAGGCCATATTCTGGGCCATAAAAAAAAAAAATTAGCAATTTTTTAAAAAACTGAAGTTGTGAACTTCTCTGGTGGCTCAGCAGTAAAGCATTCACCTGCCAATACAGGAGACATGGGTTTGATCCCTAGTCCGGGGGTCCCGGGGGCTTCCCTGGTGGCTCAGACAGTAAAGAAATTGCCTGCAATGCAGGAGACCCTGGTTCAATCCCTGGGCTGGGAAGATCCCCTGGAGAAAGAAATGGCAACCCACACCAGTATTCTTGCCTGGAAAATTCCATGGACAGAGGGACCTGGAGGCTACAGTTCATAGGGTCACAAAGAGTTAGACACGACTGAGCGACTAACACCAGGGGATCCCACATGCTGTGGAGAAACTAAGCCCATGCACCGAAACACTGCGTCGGTGCTCTAGAGCCTGGGAGCCACAACTACTGAAGCCTGCGCACCCTAGATCCCGTGCTCTGAAACAAGAGAGGTCACTGCAATGAGAACCCCATGCACCTCAACCAGAAAGTACCCCCCACCCCAGTCTCTGCAGCTAAAGAAAAGCCCATGCAGCAATGAAGACTCAGCACAGCAAAAAAATAACAATTTTTAAAAAGCAAATTACACAGAGCTGATCATAAAAGCCTTAACCTGCAAGTCATTATTTAATGACTAGAAAGATTTCTGGAAAATCCCCAGATATTTGGAAATTACAAAATGCTGATGGAAAAAATTGCTGACGAAAGAAATCAGGGAAGACCCAAATAAAGAAAGAGTCATATTAAGTTCAAAGATGGGAAAAATTAACTTAATGTCTCAATTTTCTCCCAAATTGATATGTATATTCCCAGAAGGATTTCTTACAGATTCCTATGGAAAGGCAAAGAAAGTAGAATGCCCCAAACAATTAAAGAAAAGAAGAGTAGAAGAGTAAAAGACTCATGTTATGTGATTTAAAGACTTACTACAGTAACCAATAGTATGGTCCTGGAGAAAAGAGAGACACAAAAGTCAATGGAATAGAATAGGGCAGGGATTGGCAAACTGAGGCCTGTGGGCCAAATCTGACTGATTGCCTGTTTTTGTAAATTATGTTTTATGCAATATAGTCATGTTCACAGTCATAGTCATTTGTTTACATATTGTCTATAGTCACTTTCATGCTACCATAACTGTGCTGCAACAGAAACCATTTGACCTGCAAAGCCTAAACTATTTAACATTTGGCCCTTCAAGGAAAAAATCATAATCAATTCCTGAAATAGACAGTCTAGAAATAAACCCAAAATATATATAGCAAAATGTTTTTGATCAAAGTGAAAAGCCAACTCAATGGAGAAATGACAGTCATTTCAACAAATGGTGCCAGGATAATTGGACATCCATTTGCACACACCCCCAATAAAGATCAACTGAATCTTGACTATACCTCACACTTCAAATTAACTCAAGATTGATCACAGACCCAAAGGTAAAGCAGAATACTAAAACTCTTTGAAGAAAACACAAGAGACTTTGAGTGAGGAATCGTCTTAAAACATACTATCCAAGCAAAATTCATAAAAGAACACATTGATAAGTTGTACTTCATCAAAATTCTAAACTTCTGCTCTTTTAAAGATATTGTTAAGAGAATAAAAAGACAAGACACAAATTGGAAGAAAATATTTGCAAATCAGATATTTGACAAAAGACTTTATCCAAAATATATGAAGAACTCTCAAAATTCCACAGTAATAAAACAGACAACTCAGTTTTAAAATGGGCAAAAGAAGATATACAGATGGCAAATAAACATATGAAAAGATGCCCCACATCATATGTCATCAGGGAAATACAAACTAAACCAATGAGATACCACTACCTACCAATTAAAATGGCCAAAATCCAGAACACTGACAACACAAAATGCTGGCAAGGTTACAGAGGAACAGGAAATAATCTGTAATATCTGTAATGGACAAAAGCCTTGGACAGCCAATCAAAGAGATACACAGATGACAAATCAGCATGTTAAAAGATGTTTAATATTATTAGTCATGAGAAAAATGCAAATTAAAACCACAGTGAGATACTAATATAAACCTAATAGAATGCCTAAAAACACTGAAACAACAAAAAACTGATGTTATCAAGTGCCAATCAGGATGTAGAACCAGTGCTCTTTCTCAAACACTGCTGTTGGAAATGCAAAATGCTACAGTCACTTTGGAAAACATTTTAGTGATTTCTTATAAATTTAACAAGCTTGCCATACAGCCCAGTTCCCAGTCCCAGGTATTTACTTAAGTGAAATGAAAGCCTCTAGTCAGGACTTCCCTGGTGGCTCAGATGGTAAAGCGTCTGCCTACAATAAGGGAACCTGGGTTTGATCCCTGAGTTGGGAAGATCTCCTGGAAAAGGAAATGGCAACCCACTCCAGTATTCTTGCCTGGAAAATCCCGTGGATGGAGGAACCTGGTAGGATACAGGCCGTGGGGTTGCAAGAATCGGACAAGACTGACGGGCATTTACTTTTACTAGTCACACAAAAACCTGTATCTGCTTTTTGTCTTATTTCTCTCTTGTTATCCGCCTTGATCCTGCCACCAGGTGTATCTCAACTGCTTTTGGCTTTTCGGCTTCACTCTCTGTTTTTCTTTCTTTATAATTCTCTCTAATCATCCTGTTCCTTGCTGCCTCAATAAGCTCCACATCTCAGCAGCCCTTGGAACCTAACCCCTAGCACTGGCAAATGCTCCACTCAGGACTATCACTTTCAGTTATTAGCATGATGTCATGCAAGCTCATTGCTCTGTTTTATCCATAAGCATTTTAGAAAGTATAATCATTTACTGAACTCTAGCTTTCCTCATCTATATCATTTTCTGAGCTCTTAATATTTATCATATCCCTAATGTTATCTAAGGTTCCAGAAAATAGAGTCCTGCATGTGACTTAATGACCAACTAGAGTCTCCTATTAAAAAAAAAAAAAAGCAAAGTGCCTTATCAAATAAAGCAAACAGCAAAGTCTGAAATAAAATCTGAACTCCAGTTTAGCTTCTTAATTGTATATTATTGCTTTTCTTGTTCTAATCTAAATATTTGATGTCCTCAGGCATCATTTAAACTTTTCTGTGAGGTTGGTCAAACCACCCACTCTCTTCATATTTCAGTCTCTACTTTGAGTACACCACCATTTGAGAGAGCTTTTGAACACCGTCTCCAAGAAGCCAGCAATTAGTAGATTTGACAACTATTTATTCTGCACTTAAGACAGCACCAGAAAAAAAGCCTCTATGGGTGACCTCCCTGCATGGATGGCATAAACCTCTTACTCCAAAATATTCTCTAAGAAAGACTATTTACAGATAGACTTGGTTTTGCAGTCAGTAGGGATATCTTGCCTTGCGATTAGATTTTCTGGGCTAGTTGTATGATTTTGTATGTGCATGAATGAAAGCATTTATAACATGGGTGAGTGGGTGTGGGTCCAACCTGTCAATGACAACCTCCGCTAAGGGTTCTCAGGGAGAAGGAAATGGTCACTTCTTCTACCAACGTGGAACTCATAGAGTTTCTGGGGAAAAAAAATTCTTAAGACACTAGACCTACATGTTGAAATAATATATCTTTTTTCCCTTAGCTTTTTCCTAGCTAAGATTATAGGGATTCTCTCAAATTATAAAAGGTTACTTAGCCCAAGTCCCTCTTTTGAACATGGTTCAGCCTCTATGACAACCAGGGATGGTATGGTAGGTGCAGGGAGATATCTCGGATCATACACAATTTAACCTCTTATGATCTGAAGGTTTCCTTTTTCTGACATTTCATCTTCTTTGTCCACCACAGTGTCATGTAGTGCTAGCTCTTAAAATAAATGTGTCTGATGATGACTTTCACTGTCCTACAGGACTGTGCTCTGAACTCTTCAGTGTGAAAAATGAATGTAGGTATTGAGACCAAATGAACCCTCTCATTTTTCAGTTTGCCTTTAAAATGAGTATGTATCTTCTCAGTAAGTCATAGTATTTTATAATAGCTAATCAAATTATCTTTGATTGTGTGGACCACAACAAACTGAGGAAAATTCTTCAAGAGATGGGTATACCAGACCACCTTACTTGCCTCCCAAGAAATCTGCATCAAGGTCAAGAAGCAGTAGTTAGAACCGGACATGGAACAACAATTTTTCGAAATTGAGAAAGGAGTATGTCAAGGCTGTATATTGTCACCCTGCTTATTATTTACCTTCTATGCAGAGTACATCCTGCGAAATGCCAGGTGGGATGAAGCACAAGCTGAAATCAAGATTGCCAGGAGAAATATCAATAACCTCAGATATGCAGATGACACCACCCTTATGGCAGAAACTGAAGAAGAACTAAAGAGCCTCTTGATGAAAGTGAAAGAGGAGAGTGAAAAAGCTGGCTTAAAGCTCAACATTCAGAAAACAAAGATCATGGCATCCGGTCCCATCATTTCATGGCAAATAGATGGGGAAACAATGGAAATAGTGACAGAACTTATTTTGGGGGCTCCAAAATCACTGCAGATGGTGACCGCGGCATGAAATTAAAAAGATGCTTGCTCCTTGGAAGAAAAGCTGTGACCAGCCTAGGCAGCATATTAAAAAGCAGAGACATTACTTTGCCAACAAAGGTCCATATAGCCAAAGCTATAGTTTTTACAGCAGTTATGTACAGATGTGAGAGTTGGACCATAAAGAAAGCTGAGTGCTGAAGAACTGATGCTTTTGAACTGTGGTGTTGGAGAAGACTCCTGAGAGTCCCTTGAACTGCAAGATCAAACCAGTCAACCCTAAAGGAAATCAGTCCTGAACATTCATTGGAAGGACTGATGCTGAAGCTGAAACTCCAATATTTTGGCCACTTGATACGAAGAACTGACTCATTGGAAAAGATCCTGATGCTGGGAAAGATTGAAGGCAGGAGGAGAAGGGGACGATAGAGGACAGGATGTTTGGATGGCATTACCAACTCAATGAACATGAGTTTGAGCAAGCTCCGGGAGTTGGTGATGGACAGGGAAGCCTGGCGTGCTGCAGTCCATGGGGTTGCAAAGAGTCAGACATGACTGAGCAACTGAACTAAACTGAATCAAATTATAAGGCAGTAAAAAGATTAGGAATAATCTTCTAGACATACAGTTATAGAGACAGTCCTCACTTGGCACAATTTCAATATACACAAATTTCAGTTACCACAGTTTAAACTGTTAAATAATACCAATATGCACACAAATTTCAATTACCCATAGTATACTCACTGTGAGTAACTGCAGGAAACACAAACCTCACGTTTAAGTTTTTAGTCCACAAATCACTACATAAATAACAGATGAGCACCACAGTGAGTGGCAAATACAACGCTTCTTTCAAATTGACTGGTCTCAGCACATGGGTTATTCAGTTCACACATAGACAACAAAGAATATTGCTTTATTGTCTCCATATCTCTGGATATGTAGCACTTTACGAAAGAAGATACTCAAAAGAAGGAATTAGCCAACAAAGGTTGAGGTACCGTAAAGGATCAAAATATGATAATGCTGAAGATGAAAACTGAATCAGACATAAACGAAGTTACGGAAGAGATAACTGACCATGGGGGACACTGCCACCATTTGACAGACCCTAGAATTGCAGCAAGAGGAATGAGCAAAGCATAAATGAGGAAAGGGTGATCATGTCCCAGAGCACGTGATGCTGGAAAAATAGTTCACATTAAAGTAACCCTGAGATATTTTATATCATTGAAAAAAAAAAGGATAAAATGTTGGAACCTGATCTAGACTTGGAAGGAATATGAGAATTTGGAAAGGCATAGAAAAGATGCTCACTCCATACCCTAAGTTACATTATAAGAAGGCAAGCACTATTCAAACCATTCTTGATGAGCTTTTTCTTCTTTTGATAGAAACTGTTCTAATGAATCATAGCAAAACAATTCAGATGGTGTGTGAGAGCATTATTTCCACTGCTACAATATGCAATCTTCTTTAAAAAAAGTGTTTCAAAGAAGAACATAAACTTTCCATGTATATGGACTATAACATTGTAAAATGAAACCTCTTTTTTTCTTATACAAATTACTCCATACTTTTGAAACTTGAAACCATCAGTGAGTAGTTTGATTTTAATACTCAGAAGCTTTTGAATAGCAGTGAACAAAAATAATGGGGGGTTTTTCATTTAATGAAATCAGTGAAGTACTCACACCTACATAACTCTTCAGTGTTGAAAGACTTATTGAAAAAGATATAAAACACACCCTCCAAAATATCTCACAAGTAGGAAAGACCACTCTGTATGCCTTAAGACATTAGTTAAGAATTTAGAGACAGAGGAAGGGAAAATCCTTAGCAGTAGTATCTTGGTAAGCGTTCATTACCAAAAAAACCACAAAACTTTACATCTCAATATTTCTAATTAGAGTGTACTAAATATTAGCTTTACTGCTTTTTTCATTTCCCTATTCATTACCACTGACCATAACGGACTTTTTAATGTTTTGACAAAAAACATTTTAAAGTCACTGAACAACTGTAATTTTTCCCATTGATTTTTAAGATCACAATTTCAACCTATACAGTTCTTTTTATGGTCCCGGACAACTGTGCAAAGAACTGCCTGTGCTAGAAAATGAATTACATTAAGAATCATTTTATATTGATTAGACCAGGAGTTTTCATGCTGTGCTCAGCAAAATCCTGGGTTTCACTGAAGTGTTTTAGGGCTTCCAAACATTTCAGAAGTGTTTGACTTTAACTTCATTTTTTAAATGTAGTTTATTTTTTAATTAATATACTATTTTCTAGAAGCTTTAGATTTATTGAAAAGTGGAGACAGTGCTGAAAGTTCCCATTTACTTCCCTTTCCTCTCTCCCCTGTTTTCTTTATTATTAATTATTATTATATTAGCATGGCACATTTGTTATCATTAATGAACTTATATTAATACATTATTACTATTAAAGTCCACATTGTATTCAGGTTTCCATTGTTTTCATCCAAAGTTCCTTTTCTTTTTCTGGATCCCACCCAGGACACCACATACATTTACTTGTCATGCATGTCTGCTGAGGCTCCTCTCAGCTGTGACAGGACTTCCCTTGTTTTTGAGGCTGAGGACAACTGGTCAGGTATACTGTAAGATGCCCCTCTATCGGGATTCGGCTATTGTTTTTTTTAATTAGACTGGGATTACAGGGCTTGGGGAGGAAGATTACACAGATAAAGTGCCATGTTCATCTCACAGTAACTATTTTTTAAAAATATAATAGCCAGGACTTGGAAGCAACCTAGATGCCCATCAGCAGACGAATGGATAAGAAAGCTGTGGTACATATACACAATGCAGTATTACTCAGCCATTAAAAAGAATACATTTGAATCAGTTCTAATGAGGTGGATGAAACTGGAGCCGATTATACAGAGTGAAGTGAGCCAAAAAGAAAAACACCAATACAGTATACTAACGCATATATATGGAATTTAGAAAGATGGTAACGATAACCCTGTATGCGAGACAGCAAAAGAAACACAGATGTATAGAACAGTCTTTTGGACTCTGTGGGAGAGGGAGAGGGTGGGGTGATTTGGGAGAATGGCACTGAAACATGTATAATATCATATATGAAATGAATCGCCAGTCCAGGTTCGATGCATGATACTGGATGCTTGGGGCTGCTGCACTGGGATGACCCAGAGGGATGGTACGGGGAGGGAGGAGGGAGGGGGGCTCAGGATGGGGAACACGTGTATACCTGTGGCAGATTCATGTTGATGTATGGCAAAACCAGTACAATATTGTAAACTAATTAACCTCCAATTAAAATAAATATATATTTAATAAATAAATAAATAAAAACTAACTGCATAGTATTCCAGTCTATGATTCCCATTCAAGGCCATCTGTGTGTTGATAATTTTCTGTGATTGCAAACAGTGTTTCATTGGATGACTGAATATTTGTTGTTTTGTTTGTGTACAATATAGAGGATATCCTATAGAGGATAAATTACATAAAATTGAATTTAGATTGATTTATAATTTTGAAAGATCTTGCCAAATTGCTCTCAATAGGTTAAGCTAATTTGTGGTCTTAGCAGCAATTTATGAATATCATTAATACAGTGTGTCAAAAATATTTTGGTCTTTAATAGATTAAAAATGTTTGGGTTTTTTGGATGAAAAGCATATTCATATAGTTTTAATCTACATTTCTTTTATAATAAAGTAAAACATTTCTTAAAATGCTTTAAAAAAATAAAATAAAAATAAATACACAATATCACTCTCTAATGGGCCCTCTACAAAATTTTTTATACACTGGAAGCTACCAACCTATGAACTCTTAAAAAATTACTGTAAAATGTCTCCTCTAATGGCTCTGTTTGGGTTTCCCAGGTGGCTCAGATGGTAAAGTGTCTGCCTGCAATTCAGGAGACATGGGTTTGATCCCTGGGTCGGGAAGGTCCCCTGGAGAAGGAATTGGCAACCCACTCCAGTGTTCTTACCTGGGAAATCCCATGAACAAAGGAGCCTGACTGGCCACTGTCCATAGGATCACAAAACAGCAGGAAATAACTCAGTGACTAAACAACAAATCAATATGTATAAAGACTTTTCTAATGCTGTTCAAAACAAGTCAGATTCAAACAAAGGCCTTCTCCTTCTCCAGGGAATCCTCCCGACCTAGGGATCAAACCTGCATCTCTTAAGTCTCCTGCACTGGCAAGCAGATTCTTTACCATGCCGCCAGCGCTTAATGCGCTGGCCCGCTGCTGCTGCTGCCACCTGTGCTTAGGCCCCACGCCCAAGGTAAGAGAAACACAAGTAAGATGGTAGGTGTTGCAAGAGGGCGTCAGAGGGCAGACACACTGAAACCATACTCACAGAAAACTAGTCAATCTAATCACACTAAGACCACAGCCTTGTCTAACTCAATGAAACCAAGCCATGCCTGCAGGGCAACCTGAGACAGGTGGGTCATGGTGGAGAGGTCTGACAGAATGTGGTCCACTGGAGAAGGGAATGGCAAGCCACTTCAGTGTTCTTGCCTTGAGAACCCCAGGAAAAGTATGAAAAGGCAAAATGATAGGATACTGAAAAAGGAACTCCCCAGGTCATTAGGTGCCCAATATGCTACTGGAGATCAGTGGAGAAATCACTCCAGAAAGAAGGAAGGGATGGAGCCAAAGCAAAAACAATACCCAGCTGTGGATGTGACTGGTGATAGAAGCAAGATCCGAAGCTGTAAAGAGCGATATTGCATAGGAACTTGGAATGTCAGGTCCATGAATCAAGGCAAATTGGAAGTGGTCAAACAAGAGATGGCAAGGGTGAATGTCGACATTCTAGGAATCAGCAAACTAAAATGGACTGGAATGGGTGAATTTAACTCAGATGACCATTATATCTACTACTGCAGGCAGGAATCCCTCAGAAGAAATGGAGTAGCCATCATGGTCAACAAAAGAGTCCGAAATGCAGTACTTGGATGCAGTCTCCTAAAGGACAGAATGATCTGTTCTTCTCCAAGGCAAACCATTCAATATCACAGTTATCCAAGTCTATGCCCCAGCCAGTAACGCTGAAGAAACTGAAGTTAAACAGTTTATGAAGACCTATAAGACCTTTTAGAACTAACACCCAAAAAAGATGTCCTTTTCATTATAGGAGATTGGAATGCAAAAGTAGGAAGTCAAGAAACACCTGGAGTAACAGGCAAATTTGGCCTTGGAATGCGGAATGAAGCAGGGCAAAGACTAACAGAGTTTTGCCAAGAAAATGCACTGGTCATAGAAAACACCCTCTTCCAACAACACAAGAGAAGACTCTACACATGGACATCACCAGATGGTCAACACCAAAATCAGATTGATTCTATTCTTTGCAGCCAAAGATGGAGAAGCTCTATACAGTCAGCAAAAACAAGACCAGGAGCTGACTGTGGCTCAGACCATGAACTCCTTAATACCAAATTCAGACGCAAATTAAAGAAAATAGGGGAAACCGCTAGACCATTCAGGTATGACCTAAATCAAATCCCTTATAATTATACAGTGGACGTGAGAAATAGATTTAAGGCCTAGATCTGATAGACAGAGTGCCTGATGAACTATGGAATGAAGTTCGTGACATTGTACAGGAGACAGGGATCAAGAACATCCCCATGGAAAAGAAATGCAAAGAAGCAAAATGGCTGTCTGAGGAGGCCTTACAAATAGCTGTGAAAAGAAGAGAGGCGAAAAGCAAAGGAAAAAAGGAAAGATATAAGCATCTGAATGCAGAGTTCCAAAGAACAGCAAGAACAGATAAGAAAGCCTTCCTCAGTGATCAATGCAAAGAAATAGAGGAAAACAACAGAATGGGAAAGACTAGAGATCTCTTCAAGAAAATTAGAGATACCAAGGGAACATTTCATGCAAAGATGGGCTCAATAAAGGACAGAAATGGTATGGACCTAAAGAAGCAGAAGATAATAAGAAGAGGTGGCAAGAATGCACGGAAGAACTGTACAAAAAAGATCTTCACGACCCAGATAATCATGATGATGTGATCACTCAGCTAGAGCCAGACATCTTGGAATGTGAAGTCAAGTGGGCCTTAGAAAGCATCACTACAAACAAAGCTAGTGGAGGTGATGGAATTCCAGTTGAGCTGTTTCAAACCCTGAAAGATGATGCTGTGAAAGTGCTGCACTCAATATGCCAGCAAATTTGGAAAACTCAGCAGTGGCCACAGGACTGGAAAAGGTCAGTTTTCATTCCAATCCCAAAGAAAGGCAATGTAAAAGAATGCTCAAACTACCGCACAATTGCACTCATCTCACATCCTAGTAAAGTAATGCTCAAAATTCTCCAAGCCAGGTTTCAGAAATAGGTGAACTGTGAACTCCCTAATGTTCAAGCTGGTTTTAGAAAAGGCAGAGGAACCAGAGATCAAATTGCCAACATCTGCTGGATCATGGAAAAAGCAAGAGAGTTCCAGAAAAACATCTATTTCTGCTTTATTGACTATGCCAAAGCCTTTGACTGTGTGGATCACAATAAACTGGAAAATTCTGAAAGACATGGGAATACCAGACCACCTAACCTGCCTCTTGAGAAATCTGTATGCAGGTGAGGAAGCAACAGTTAGAACTGGACATGGAACAACAGACTGCTTCCCAATAGGAAAAGGAGTCCGTCAAGGCTGTATATTGTCACCCTGCTTCTTTAACTTCTATGCAGAGTACATCATGAGAAACACTGGACTGGAAGAAACACAAGCTGGAATCAAGATTGCCAGGAGAAATATCAATCACCTCAGATATGCAGATGACACCACCCTATGGCAGAAAGTGAAGAGGAACTAAAAAGCCTCTTGATGAAAGTGAAAGAGGAGACCGAAAAAGTTGGCTTAAAGCTCAACATTCAGAAAACGAAGATCATGGCATCCGGTCCCATCACTTCATGGGAAATAGATGGGGAAACAGTAGAAACAGTGTCAGACTTTATTTTTTTGGGCTCCAAAATCACTGCAGTTGGTGACTGCAGCCATGAAATTAAAAGACACTTACTCCTTGGAAGAAAAGTTCTGACCTACCTAGACAGTATATTCAAAAGTAGAGATATTACTTTGCCGACTAAGGTCCATCTAGTCAAGGCTATGGTTTTTCCTGTGGTCATGTATGGATGTGAGAGTTTAACTGTGAAGAAGGTTGAGCGCCGAAGAATTGATGCTTTTGAACTGTGGTATTGGAGGAGAGTCTTGAGAGTTCCTTGGACTGCAAGGAAATCCAACCAGTCCATTCTAAAGGAGATCAGCCCTGGGATTTCTTTGGAAGGAATGATGCTAAAGCTGAAACTCCAGTACTTTGATCACCTCATGCGAAGAGTTGACTCATTGGAAAAGACTCTGATGCTGGGAGGGATTGGGAGCAGGAGGAGAAGGGGACGACCGAGGATGAGATGGCTGGATGGCATCATGGACTCGATGGACGTGAGTCTGAGTGAACTCCAGGAGATGGTGATGGACAGGGAGGCCTGGCGTGCTGCGATTCATGGAGTCGCAAAGAGTCAGACACGACTGAGCGACTGAACTCAACTGAATGCCACCTGGGATGCCCGGCAAACAAAAGGGCAGGGCTCAAAGGTAAGATTAGATCAGCTACTCAATAAATATTTGTAGAAAGAATGAAAAAAATATTATGAGCCAACCAATAAAGAATGAGTGACTTGTGCTACTGGCACTAGGATCCATTCAAGGACTCTGAACAGAGGATTAAAGCAATCACAATGGCAGGTTATCAGATGTCTTTGTATGGACTAAATGTTTATGTCCTCCTACAAATTCACATATTGAAACCCTAACCTCAAAGTGATGGTATTCAGAAGTGGGGCCTTTGAGAGGTAATTTAGATTAGATGAGGTCATGAGGGTGGAACCCTCATGAATGGGATTACTGTATATATACCCTTTAAAGGGTCACGATAGAGCTCACTTCCCCTCTGTTTTCCACGATCTCAGATTACAACAAAAAGATGGCCATCTATGAACCAGGAAGCAGGTCCTCACCAGACACTGAAGCTACTGACTGGCACCTTGATCTTGGACTTCAGTCTCTAGGACCATGAGAAATAAATTCTGTTATTTAAAAGCCACCCAGTCTACAGTATTGTTACAGAAACCCAAACGTACCAAGACAGTCTTCAAGTTGTCACATAACCATAAGTAGTATTCTCCCAAGGAACCGTTATTAATTCTCAAATATATATATATATGTATATTTCAGTGTATTCATTCCTGTAAATATTCAAATCTATGAACAACTTCCCCAGATGAGCTGAGGAGACGTCACAAACCTAAGACTGCCTCCTCCTCTTCTACATCCTTTATTTTTACCCTCTCCAATCGCCTCACACAGTAGCCCTCTTAGTCAGATGCACTAGTTAGCCACTGTAACCCTTCAGAGAATTTCAGCTGAGATCTGGATATCCAGCATACTCTGATGTGGTATTTGCATTTCATGCTTAATTTGTCTATAACATTACAAATTCCACACTCCTACATTTCACTGTTAAAATCATACTATTTTGGTACTTCTCTTTTGCAATGAAATTAGCATTTCCATGTAAAGTAGAAAAACTGTTGGTTGTCTCCCTAACGTGTCTAGGGGCGTCATCCAAGCCTGAAGTTTCAATTCTCAGCACCTGGGATGAGCCATACATTTGTACAGGTTTCTCAGTGCACTGAAGTGCTGCCGTGGACTCCTGCCTAGGTCTCTTCATGGCAGAGGATGACATGGCTGACTTCTCCTCTGGTAAAACTGAAGGAACCTGAGATCAGAGATATTATATGGGAGTTTTCTACTGAAATGAATTTTCTCCTTACCCTTATAGGATTTTCTGACAGAATGACAGAGCATGTAGGCTGCACTGTTAAAGGAGGTACCAGGAATCCAAACAGCCTAGTGTCCAGAATAAGAAAGCTTAAGGGTTTGCCAACTAGAGCTCACACCCAAGCCTGCACCCAGACACTCAAGGGAGTGTCTCAGAAAGGGGCCTAGAAGAAGGCAGAAGAGCCTCCAAAACATTTTCATCAAGTTCGGGGACATTTACTCCTCATATTCATGAAGATTTCCAGGAGTTCTGTGACTATTGGTCTTAGTGTATGGAATCTTGCCATCAGAGAACTGACAGTTTAAGCAGGAAAAACAAACACACACACTTTTCAGACAGGGTCAGGGACATGGAGAGAAACTTCCCAGATGATATTTTTGACATATTTTTCAATTTCATGACTCTAATTCTAACCTTAAAAATCTACAAATTGTTCATACACTCATTTCAGTGTCTGAAGAGTGAAGAATAAATTGGGAAACTGCATCCCAATTTAGATGTATCCAGGCAGAACCCAGACTGAGAAGACTTCGGTGGCAGCTGGAAAAGAGGGCAAGGGGCCAAACTCACAGCCTGTAGAACCCAAAATTAACTTGTTTCAGGGTTATCTTGGCAGTACTCTGGCTTGCATTTCAATCCATTGCCCTAAAACCCTAACAGAAAGAAAAGTGTTAAGTCTTTATGTTGTGGGGTAGAGGCAGCTATTTCCCCAGAAATCACCTGAGTTTGAGAAGACATGTGAGAGCCTGGAGCTCTTCTCTACCTCCAGAACCTTCTCGCTGGTCTTCTGCCACCTGTCATGTCCCAGGGATTCAATCCTGACTCAGTCTACTCACCTTCACCTGTTCTTTTTCCGCATGGCCAATAGTCCTCTCCCTTTACTCATCCCATCAAAGCAGGCCCTAAGGGAGTCACTCGCCATTATGTAATGTTCTTCCCTACTACTACCATCCCTCTGAGCTGTCTGCAATCCAAGCCATGCCCAAATGTCAGGAAACTGACCCTATTTTCCCTATGTTGAAGCAGGCAATTTAGAAGGAATAATATTGGAAGGAAATTATGGATACTTTTTCTATCCTTAAAAGTTTCAGTATGGTGTCATTAGCATTGATATTATAATCAATGAAATAATGCTTTCTTTAAATATTTTATAAAACCATAAGCATATTTGTCTTAAAATAAAACGTGTGTATTAGGCACTCAGTCATGACTGACTCTTTGTGACCCCATGGACTGTAGCCCACCAGGCTCCTCTGTCCATGGGATTTTCCAGGCAGGAATACTGGAATGGGTTGCCACTTCCTTCTCCAGGGGAACTTCCTGCCTCAAACCTGGGTCTCCCACACTGCAGACAGATTCTTTACTTTCTGAGCCACCAGGAAATTTAAATACTTCTATAAAAACGAATAGCTTACAAATAAATACTTAACCTACTGCTATAACAAAATACTATTTTTACGTAAAAATTCAGAAATTTTTTCCATACATATCCAAAATATACCCTAATCATGCTTCTGTCCTCTCCATGCCAGCCTAACTCCTACTACAACATTTTCTAGTAGAAGTTAGATAATGTGAGTCCTTCCCCTCCTGCCAGAACATAAGCTTCATGCAAGCAGGTACTCCTTTTTTGTTCACCAATGTTTTGAACTGGACACGGAACAACAGACTGCTTCCAAACAGGAAAAGAGTACGTCAAGGCTGTATACTGTCACCCTGCTTATTTAACTTATATGCAGAGTACATCATGAGAAACGTTGGGCTGGAAGAAGCTCAAGCTGGAATCAAGACTGCCGGGAGAAATATCAATAACCTCAGATATGAAGATGACACCACCCTTATGGCAGAAAGTGAAGAGGAACTAAAAAGCCTCTTGATGAAAGTGAAAGAGGAGAGTGAAAAAGTTGGCTTACAGCTCACCATTCAGAAAACGAAGATCATGGAATCTATCCCATCACTTCATGGGAAATAGATAGGGAAACAGTCGAAAAAGTGTCAGTCTTTATTTTGGGGGGGCTCCAAAATCACTGCAGATGGTGATTGCAGCCATGAAATTAAAAAACGCTTACTCCTTGGAAGAAAGTTATGACCAACCTAGATAACATATTAAAAAGCAGAGACATTACTTTGCCAACAAAGGTCCATCTAGTCAAGGCTATGGTTTTTCCAGTAGTCATGTATGGATGTAAGAGTTGGACTGTGAAGAAAGCTGAGCACCGAAGAATTGATGCTTTTGAATTGTGGTGTTGGAGAAGACTCTTGAGAGTCCCTTGGACTGCAAGGAGACCCAACCAGTCCGTTCTAAGGGAGATCAGCCCTGGGTGTTCATTGGAAGGAATGATGCTAAAGCTTAAACTCCAGTACCTTGGCCACCTCATGCGAAGAGTTGACTCATTGGAAAAGACTCTGATGCTGGGAGGGATTGGGGGCAGGAGGAGAAGGGGACGACAGAGGATGAGATGGCTGGATGGCACCCCCGACTCGATGGACGTGAGGTTGAGTGAACTCCGGGAGTCGGTGATGGACAGGGAGGCCTGGCGTGCTGCGATACATGGGGTCGCAAAGAGTCGGACATGACTGAGCGACTGAACTGAACTGAACTGAACTGTATCCCTAGTTCTAAGCACAATGTCTGATAAACAGTAGTCACTCAATTAATATTGCTGAATAAGAGAATGTACACCTGCACGCATTTTTATACAAGACAGGAACACTAAAGCAATCAAGTAGAAGCAATAAGAATGTATGTGTGGACTTCACGGATGGCTCATGGTTAAGAATCCTCCTGCCAATGCAGGGGACACAGGTTGAATCCCTGGTCCAGGAAAATCCCATATGCTTCAGGTCAACTAAGCCTGTGAGCCACAACTACTGAGCCTGAGAGCCCTAGAGCCCATGCCCTGCAACAAAAAATGCCCTGCCACCTCAATGAGAAGCCCACACACCACAACTAGAGAAGATCCAGCTAGCTACAGCTAGAAAAAAGCCCACATGAGGCGACAAAGATCCAATGAAGCCAAAAAATAAATTTAAAAAAATTTTTATAGAATGCATATGTTACATGGCTCTTGTTGCAGTATTAATAATGGATAACACTTATTAAGTACTTATTAGGTACATATGTTAGGCACTATGCTAAGCACTTGATGTGTAAAAATATGATATAGCCACTATTATTAATTTTTAAAAACCTGGAGAAAATAATTTTTGAGGAGTTAGTATTGTTACTATATACCTACATATAATATCTCCTTTTAACTTAGCAAAGTACTAAATAATCTTCATGAGTTATTCTTCATTATAAGATTACAGAATAATTTTAACAGTGTTCACATTTGCACTCGCAAAGTCACACAGGAAGTTAAAAGAGCTGCAATAAGGATTCTGATTCCCTAATTCTAGTATGTCGCCAAAGCAGCTCAAATTTCTTCCCAGAAAACAAATGCAAACATCTGTGGTACTGCTGCCCGTGTCACAAGGTTCTGGTGTGGGAAAGTTAATCAGCAATTACAAAATTCTTTGTAAATAGAAAGAGCCATAGAAATGCAAAACATCTACAACAGTAATTAGTTCTAATCATCATCTTTTTTGTGTGCAGCTGTCTCTCAAAATTCACTTTGAGAGTTTAATCACCCCATCTCCACAAATAAAGTAACCGCCCTTTTTCTCAGACCCTAATAAGAAGCTGTCCCTCATTCCTCCCCCCAGCCACACCCAAGCCACTCTCCATTCCCTACATACATCCTTCTCCCACATGAGAAAACACTGAATGCTGACATTAAGAAAAACAAGTTCAAATTAAACCTTGAGCCTTTTTCAGTTCAGTTTAGTTGCTCAGTAGTGTCCGACTCTTTGCAGTCCCATGAACCGCAGCACACCAGGCTTCCCTGTCCATCACCAACTCCCAGAGCTTGCGCAAACTCATGTCCATTGACTCAGTAAAGCCATCCAACCATCTCATCCTCTGTCGTCCCTTCTCCTCCCTTCAATCTTTCCCAGCATCAGGGTCTTTTCAAATGAGTCAGTTCTTCACATCAAGCGGCCAAAGTATTGGAGTTTCAGCTTCAGCATCAGTCCTTCCAATGAATGTTCAGAACTGATTTCCTTTAGGATTGACTGGTTTGATCTTCCTGCAGTCCAAGGAACTCTCAAAGAGTCTTCTCCAACACCACAGTTCAAAAGCATCAATTCATCAGTGCTCAGCTTCCTTTATGGTCCAACACTCACATCCATACATGACTAATGGAAAAACCATAGCTTTGACTAGATGGACTTTTATCCGCAGAGTATTTTAAAACCCTTGAATTTTAAACAAAATTGGGCACAAGACCCTGGAGAAATATACACATTTCAAAATATAACTCCTCCCGTCCCCTACACAGGTAGGAACCTTTTCCTCCATCTAAGCTCTAGTAATGCTCAGGTAATTGTGCTAAAAACAAAAATCATGGCATCTGGTTCTATTACTTCAAGGCAAATAGATGGGGAAACAATGGAAACAGTAAACAGACTTTAACAGACTCCTGCTCTAAAATCACTGCAGACGGTAACTGCAACCATGAATTAGAAGACACTTGCTCCTTGGAAGAAAAGCTATGACCAACCTATACACCATATTAAAAAGCAGAGACATTACTTTGCCAACAAAGGTCCATATAGTCAAAGCTATAGTTTCTCCAGTGGTCATGTACGGATGTGAGAGTTGGATCATAAAGAAGGCTGAACACCAAAGAATTGATGCTTTTGAGCTGCAGTCTTCGAGAAGACACTTGAGAGTCCCTTGGACTACAAGGAGATCCAACCAGTCAATCGTAAATGAAATCAATCCTGAATATGCATTAGAAGGACTGATGCTGAAGCTGCAACTCCAATACTTTGGCCACCTAATTAGAAGAATCTACTCATTAGAAAAGACCCTAATGCTGGGAAAGATAGAAGGCAGGAGGAGAAGGGGACAACAGAGGATAAGATGGTTGGATGGTATCACTGACTCAATAGACATGGGTTTGACCAAGCTCTGGGAGATAATGAAGGAGAGGGAAGCCTGGCGTGCTGCAGTTCAGTAAACAGTTGGACAAGACTGAGCGACTGAACAAAAACTATGCTAAAATACCAGGTTGATAAATATTGTTTATTTCGCAGTGTAAGGCTCATAATATGCACTGAATACATATAACAATCATAACGATCATCAACATCCTTGTTTGTACTGTCTATGGCTTCTTGAGTAGTTGCAAGAGATCATATGGCCCACAAAACCAAAAAAATTTACTATCTGGTCCTTTAGAGAAGTAGTGTGCCAACCCTTAACAGGCTATGAATATAGGTAGAGAAAAAGGGACTTCCCTGTTAGCTCAGACAGTAAAGCATCTGCCTGCAATGCAGGAAGACCCGGGTTCGATCCCTCAATCGGAAGATCCCCTGGAGAAGGAAATGGCAACCCATTCCAGTCCTCTTGCCTGGAAAATCCCATGGACAGAGGAGCCTGGTAGGCTACAGTCCACTGGGATGCAAAGATTCGGACATGACTGATCAACTTCACTTTCACTTTCATAGGTAGAGAAAACATCTGAGGCTAGAGTCCTAGGGCACTTCAATATGATAAGGAATATGAGAAGGAAAGCTTCATGAATATAGGCAGGAAACCAAGGGCGTGTGGTATCTCCAAAGTCAAGTGAACATCCATTTGAAGGTCCAAGGAAGTGATCAACTATGTTAATATTGCCTAGTGGACAAACAAGATGGGGACTGAGAATTAAATGGTGGATTTCATAACCTGGAGGCCACTGAGGACCTTCACAAGAGCATTCTCAGTGGAATGGTAGGGATGAAGGTCTAATTGATGTGTTGGTGCAGTAAAAAGTGGAGACAGATAACAATTATGCTAGAAAGGAAAACAGAGAAAAGAGTCATAAACTGAAAATGGTTGTAGAACAAAGTATATTTGCTCTGTGGTTTGTTTTTTAAGATGGTATTAATATATCACAGCATGCTTATGTGCAGATGAGAATATGGGAATGATCCATTAGAGATGAAAATGATGATGTAGATGAAGATAGGTGAGAAGAAGGGGTTGAATTATGATATACTGTGGAAACTTCATCTCTACTGGAAAGAGACGAAGTTTCAGCAGTCAGATGAAATGATTCCCTGTGTTAAACATCTAGGGTGAGCATGTGTGCATGCGTGCGCGCTAAGTTGCTTCAGTCATGTTTGACTCTTTGCAACCCTATGGACTGTAGCCTGCCTGGCTTTCCTGTCCATGGGATTCTCCAGGCAACAGTATTGGAGTGAGTTGACATGCCCTCCTCCAAGGAATCTTCCTGACCCAGGGATCAAACCCACATCTCTTATGTCTCCTGCATTTGCAGGCAGGTTCTTTTACCACTAGCACCAGCTGGGAAGCCCCTAGGACAAGCTCGGGTCCTCGACAAAGAAAGGGAACAATTTATCTGAAACAGAACAATTAAAGCAGGCCCCAAGGCAGACAGCTATCTGGTCTCATTCCTGTAAAAGGCAGTGGTTTGGGAGGCCCACAAAGGGCCAGGAAGGGAAGATCTCGGGTGACCTGTCCATAGACGGAATGCATCCTGCAGACTCTAAAAACAAAGCTGACTTGCAAGCCATATCGCCTGCTACTGACAGATGGCACTCCCTAGGCTGGTTTTCCTTTTGTTATCCTTTACTAACGTCTCATTCAGATATTTCAGCTTTCAACAGGGAATCTCCATAGAGCTGTATGTCCATGTGAAAATCAGCGTGGTAAAAGAGCATGGTCTCCTTGAGGCCAGGGCAGTGAGGGAAACTGTGACCAGGAATGGGTGAATGAATTCCACAGGTGGTGCTCGACCACAAAGTCCACACACCCTTGATTTTCATTCTTTAAAAGTATGTGTCTTATTTAATTAAGAAGAGGAAACCCTGGACTTCCCTGGTGGTCCAATGGTTAAGAATCCCCCTTTCAGGGAAGCAGAGCTGGGTTAGATCCCTGGTCAGGAAACTAAGAGCTCACATGCCTTGGGGCAACTAAGCCCAGCCATAACTACAAAGCTCATGCGATGTAACAAAATATCCAACATGCTGCAACTAAAGCCCCATAGAGCCAAAAATAAATTAATTTTTTTTAAAAAAGAAGAGGAAACCTTAAAAATTCATCGAAGAGTTTGGAGGAGGACAGGTACTAGTAAGATCACGGTTTAAAGTCATACAGTTATTCTTATAAAATAAAATTCTGAACTTCCAGTTTAACACTCCAGAAACACTCTCCAGGAGAGGAGGGGAAGTTCACCAACACTGTCCCCTGAGTTTCTCCTTTGCACGGGGGGCTCTTTAACCTCAAGGACTGTAACTGATCCCAAGTGTACAATGTTCTTTCTTTCACATTCTGTTATAAGTGTACCCAAAAGTCCTCCTGCCTTTGCAGGGTAGGGACAAACTAGAATATCCAAAAGCCTTTCCAGGAGGCTGGGAGCGAATGAAGGCAACAGAAACTGCAGAAGCAGGAAAAAAAAAAGGAAATATGAAATCTAGGCACATGGGCTTTGAAGCCAGATGGATCTCGGATTTAGATTATGGCTCTTATTGACAGTATAACCTTGAGTAAGTCACTCAACCTCACTGAAGCACAGTTTCTTCATCTATAAAGTCAGTAAATTTCTACCTACCTGTGTTAGTTCAGAAGCAAGAAGCAGATACCAAGATCAGACTAGACTTCCAAGTAACTGGGGGAAGTGCCTGTGGGGAAAAAAAATGGGGAGAAAGCTGAAGAAGGCTGAGATGTGCCAGATAGTGACACACATTTGACCCAAAAGAAGGAGCGAGGGAAAGAAGGAAGACAGTACTGGAGGGGCCTCAGAATGCCACACGTTCAGAGTTTCTGCAAAGCTGATGTAGGATTCTCAGGCCAAAATCTTCTGTCAGAGGTGCCCTCTGTCTCACAGGAACGGGCCTGCTGTGTACCGTCACTGGCTGGAAAGAGACCACAGGAAATGGGGCCTTGGAGCAAATTGTGGTACTGTTGTACAACACAGCAGCTGAGGACATCGATTATGCTGCCCACAATAGGAGTTCTGAGACACATTCCTATGGTCACACACATCTCCCTCTCCACAAGGGCCTGGGGAGTAGCTCCTCCATGGTTCCATGGGACGAAGGGCCTGCTGAGTGAAACAGACTAGCGTCCTCATCACCACCACTGATCTCAGGCCTCCAACTGGTACTCACATCCTGCCTCCTGCTTTCTAAATTTCCCTCACTGTCATCTGTCACCTTGGCTGGTCTTGATGACTCACCTGGTAGGGTGACCTTGAGACAGGCTGGGACCTGGGACCCTTTGCTGCAGTGCCAGCAATGCTTGTAACTAGACACACATCTCCTCCAGCAACAAAATACAAACAAACTGCATGTATGCCACAGTTAGGCCAAATTCTGGACAAAGGATACAAAGAGACCAAAAACCCCAACTGCCACTTTTGAAGAGCCTGGAGCAAAAGGAGGCGAGTCAGGAGCAAAAGCAGGTTACTGTGCATGCTCCTTACACAAAACATCACCTAAGGGGTGGGCAAACCACCTAAGCCACTCCCTGCCAGACACCCTAGACACACCCCTACGCTTACCCCATAGCACTAAGTAAAGCCTAAGGTCTAAATTTCTTGTCTGGCCTGTGGTCCATGTCTGTTGATTAAGGAGGCCAAGAACCCAATCGGCAATGTATTTGTCAGCCTGAGCCTTCATTCCTGAAGGGTCTGGTAATCATGCTGTGAGTAAGCACACCCTTCTCAGACTAGATCTGCTGCATGTGTCCAATCAAAAGGGCAAGGAAATGCCCCCACTGCGTCACAGAAATTCCACACTTATTCCCTCCCTGTCCACGCTGAGTAAAAACTGCCTTACCATCTCCTGCTGATCAGGGTCAATTACTTGTGCCAAAATGGGGGCTCTTCTCTCAGGCTAGTCCCTGGACACAGAAGTCCAAAACGCGCTGGCGGAAGCCAGTGCTTATAGCTCAGTAAGATCCTTGTTGTGTCCCCTGGCAAGATTACACCTTCTTTAGATATCAGAACCCTCAACTCTACAAAGGTCAGAGGTGTAGAGGCAGAAAGTAAAAAAACCCTCTCTGGGTCCTTGGGAGTAATGGTAAGTGGGGTTTTTTCTGTTTGCACCCCTTTCTTCCCAGACCCATGTATTCTTCCCCCTGGGGACCCAGCACACGTAATGTTCTCTCCATATATACTACATGCTGAAGGATGGTGCCCCAACCTTTCAGTGTTGCCACCACACTGGCACTTTCAGTTCAGTTCAGTTCAGTTCCGTCACTCAGTCATGTCCGACTCTTTGCAACCCCACGAATCGCAGCACGCCAGGCCTCCCTGTCCATCACCGACTCCCGGAGTTCACTCAAACTCACCATCGAGTCGGTGATGCCATCCAGCCATCTCATCCTCTGTCGTCCCCTTTTCCTCCTTCCCCCAATCCCTCCCAGCATCAGAGTCTTTTCCAATGAGACAACCTTTCTCATGAGGTGGCCATAGCACTGGAGTTTCAGCTTTAGCATCATTCCTTCCAAAGAACATGCAGGGCTGATCTCCTTTAGAATGGACTGGTTGGATCTCCTTGCAGTCCAAGGGACTCTCAAGAGTCTTCTCCAACACCACAGTTCAAAAGCATCAATTCTTAGGTGCTCAGCTTTCTTCTTCACAGTCCAACTCTGTGCCTTTAAAAGGCTGTTCAACATTTTCTGAGACCAGCTGCCCCTGGATGGTACAGTATGTGATATGACCAGTGGACCTATGCTCATGGGCTCACTCCACACATCCTTCACTCTGACGAGGTTCCCATGTTGGGATGCTAAGTAAGAATCCCTGCCTGAAGATCAAGCATATCCTAAGCCCCTAAATAGTGATGCTGACTGAGGCACTACAGGTAGTGCCCAAAAAAAGTCATATATCCTTGTGAGGATGAACCACTGGTCCCGCCACTGTGGGAGACACCCAAAACAGCTGACTTGCCACCAAGTAGGTGGTTGATCTGGTCAAGGAAAAGTGCCCTATCAAGGGCTCAGCATTGGTCCCTATTGCTGACAGGTTGGATATTCAGAGGCAACAGAAGCCAGAATTCCAAGAGCTTACAGTGTGATTGTTCCACTGGAACTTAACATATGCTCCAAACTGCATCATTTCCTACCACTGACACTTCCAACAACATAGGATTCTCTAGATCCTACCGGCAGAGACTTCTCTTTTCTAGGTCTCACTCAAGGTGGGCAGCCCTTCTGTTACTCTATGTGAGCCACAGCAATGAACCTAGCTGTAGAAAATATTGCTCCCCAAACCCAAGGAGGCTGCTGTGCTTCCATCTTTGTGGTAGGGGATGCAAGATGCAGCGATTTGCTTTATACTTTGGAGAGCTATCCCAATATACTCAAGACACTGGACTTTTAAAATCGTCACTGAAATGGCAGATTCCTGAATCCCTGCACGGTTTTACTCCCACCCTCTAGAGTACATCAGTATACCATCAATAAAATGGATTAGCGTGATGCTTTGTGGAATGTCCAGTCACTCTAGACCTCAGCTATATTATGACTGGACAGGAAAGCTGACATAGCCCTGAGATCAAAATGTAAATGAGCTATTGTTGGCCATCCCTTCTTTTCTGATTTGAAGTGAAACGAATGTTTTTGTCAGATTAATGGCCATATACCATATGCTTAAAGCCTTATTGATCAGTTCTAGCAATTAAACCATATCTGGCACAGTAACTATGATGAAGGCTACTGCTTGTTTAAGCCAACAATGGTCTTCAGTCATTCTCCAGGGATGTGATATTGTTTCCAATTTAATACCTTTGCTCAGAGAGGAAGCAAGGTGAAAGAACGATTTCAAAGGTTTCTACTTGACCATCTTTACTATATCTTTAACCCAAAGTGAGGGTTATTCTAACATTCAAGTATATGAATGCGATCAAAAATAGGAGAAATAACCACTGAGGGTATCCACAAACCCAGCAAGCCTACTTGGAGCCAGACGTCAGCAAGAACTTCATTTATTATTTGGTCTTTGTAGGCAAATTTGGAAAACTCAGCAGTGGCCACAGGACTGGAAAAGGTCAGTTTTCATTCCAATCCCAAAGAAAGTCAATGCCAAAAGATGCTCAAACTACCACACAATTGCACTCATTTCACACACTAGTAAAGTAATGTTCAAAATTCTCTAAGCCAGGCTTCAGCAATAGGTGAACTGTGAACTTCCATATGTTCAAGCTGGTTTTAGAAAAGGAAGAGGAACCACAGATCAAATTGCCAACATCTGCTGGATCATCAAAAAAGCAAGACAGTTCCAGAAAAACATCTATTTCCGCTTTATTGACTATGCCAAAGCCTTTGTGGATCACAATAAACTGTGGAAAATGCTGAAGGAGATGGGAATACCAGACCACCTGACCTGCCTCTTGAGAAACCTGTATGCAGGCCAGGAAGCAACAGAACTGGACATGGAAAAAACCGACTGGTTCCAAATAGGAAAAGGAGTACTTCAAGGCTGTATACTGTCACCGTGCTTATTTAACTTATATGCAGAGTACATCATGAGAAACGCTGGGCTGGGGGAAGCACAAGCTGGAATCAAGACTGCCGGGAGAAATATCAATAACCTCAGATATGGAGATGACACCACCCTTATGGCAGAAAGTGAAGAACTAAAGAGCCTCTCGATGAAAGTGAAAGAGGAGACTGAAAAAGTTGGCTTAAAGCTCAACATTCAGAAAACTAAGATCATGTCATCTGGTCCCATCACTTCATGGCAAATAGATGGGGAAACAGTGGAAACAGTGGCTGACTTTATTTGGGGGGGCTCTAAAATCACTGCAGATGGTGATTGCAGCCATGAAATTAAAAAACACTTACTCCTTGGAAGGAAAGTTATGATCAACCTAGACAGCATATTCAAAAGCAGAGACGTTACTTTGTCCACAAAGGTTCATCTAGTCAAGGCTATGGTTTTTCCAGTAGTCATGTATGGATGTGAGAGTTGCACTATAAAGAAAGCTGAGCACCGAAGAATTGATGCTTTTGAACTGTGGTGTTGGAGAAGACTCTTGAGAGTCCCTTGGACTGCAAGCAGATCCAACCAGTCCATCCTAAAGGAGATCAGTACTGGGTGTTCACTGAAAGGACTGATGTTGAAGCTGAAACTCCAATTCTTTGGCCACCTCATGCGAAGAGCTGACTCATTTGAAAAGACCTTCATGCTGAGAAACATTGAGGGCAGGAGGAGGAGGGGATGACAGAGGACGAGATGGTTGGATGGCATCACCGACTCAGTGCACATGGGTTTGGGTAGACTCCGGCAGTTGGTGATGGACAGGGAGGCCTGGCGTGCTGCGACTCATGGGGTCACAAAGAGTCGGACACGACTGAGCGACTGTGCTGAACTGTTAGTACTATGGCCATGCTTGGGGTCTCTGGGTAGCAAAGTGAACTCAGACTGTGGCTCTAAAAATGTTTGAGTAGTTCCCCTTCCCAATATACAATCACCCAAGTAAGCTTCCATGGGTGCCTTTGGGAAAAGAACTAGGGGAATCATCATAGGATATACTTGCCATGCTGTGCTACCTATTTTTCTCCTAGAAACACCATGCTCTACTGCTACTGCCACAACTCATGCAGCTCAAGTCCCTTGCTGTTCCCTTAGACCTTGAAGGTCATTACAATTATTGTGGCCTCTATTACCTTAAACAGGCTTCCCAGGTGGCACTAGGGGTAAAGAACCTTCCTGCCAATGCAGGAGATGCGGATTCAACCCCTGGGTCAGGAAGATCCCCTGGAGAAGGGCATCGCCACCCACTCCAGTATTCTTGCCTGGAGAATTCCATGGTCAGAGGAGCCTGGCGGGCTACAGTCCCATAAGGTCGCAGAGTTGGACATGATTTAGCACACACAAACTATTACCTTAAAGCTCCTCAACCCATGGATACTTATGAGCTCAGCTCTGTGACCACCTCTCCTACAACTGGCCCTGATCTGTAGAGAAGAGCGACCACTATGATGTTGGTGTTACTCTCACCATTGCTTTCCTGATGGCCTTCGTGAATGGGTTGTCTCCTGAACTCTCTCATGGAATATAATCAATGGCTATGTTTGGTGGCCTCACATAATACAGCCATTACTGCTTGGCCACTTTCTTTAGCCTTCTACTATCTGCCAAGATAGCTCACGCATTTCTACTTTACTCAACACTGCTATCACTTTGCTAAAGACTCTAAGAACTACCCCAGCCCTTAAGATTAGTGCTAGGGTGGTAAATCCTATTATCCCCAAAACTGTCCAGAAGTGTATACATTCTCACTTACCTGGTCTTATATTTCAGGTCCCCTGACAAAGCACCATCAAAATACAATCCCATGTATATCACCTTGCTTCTGCCAGTACATGCTAGCTAATTCCTGCAGTTCCTCCAGTGTATGACATCTTTTCTCCCTTATCAGCAAGTTGTGCTGATATTTGACTCTAAGTTACTGGCCTGGCAGCCTGGAGAGGAGGTGGGGATTCTTATGGGTGCACTTTCTGCATTATGGGAGGAGGGATTCTACATCTTATGTCTGTCAATACAGAAGTGCTAGCTCTGTTACAGAGCCGTTCACTTCGGCAGGTTCTTTTGGTTGAGAGGGATCTTCAGAGCCATATCCTTAGAAGCATCCATCCAGATGTCCCTACCTCACAAGTCAGGGTCCCAGGTTTTTCCAGCCAGGACCCTGAACTTAGCATAACAGACCTGACTTTACTGTTTTTAAATGTCTCTGGAGCTCTGCCATCCTAATCAGATTATCTGTTTGCTATTCAGTTACATCCTCTCTTCCACTGCAGTAATAAGGGTTCTCATACCTAGACTTTAACTATTTGTTAGTAGCTTTCTGATTCTCATTGTCTCTCTGCCAAGTGAGCATCAGTTCAGCTTAGCAGTAACCAGCCAATTCCACTGTCTTCATATACATTGTCCCCCTCATAACTTCTGCAGTTGGATCATCACATGAGCAAAGTCAATCCCCTCAACAAGGAAGATTTCTCAAGCCACCTCCAGTGAACTCTTTAGCTACTGGAAAATCACTGTGTGCTAGGGACTACTTATGCTTCACAAACCACCCAGGAGGGAATAATCTTTGCCCTCCGGGAAATGAGTGAACCATGCTCAGAACCCCACCTTACCACCTGTTTTCTTGGATCATGTGTACTGGTTGAATTATCTAAAAAGCAGATATCAAGATGAAAACAAATATACAAGAAATTTATGGTGAGGGCAGGGTGAGCTCCTGAGAGAGAAAATGGGAGAGCTATCAGAACATGATGCAGGTCTGACCCCTGTGCAGGAAAGAGGGAAAGAAGGAGAGTTAGGCAGAAAGAGTCTTAGACTGTGATGCCATTCGAAGAAAATTTTGGCAAGGCCAATGGGAAATCCTCAAGCCAATGTAGCCTGTCAAAGGAGTCCTAATCTCCAAGGAATGGCCTGCCTTTGCAGCCCTGTTGTGCTCAGACATAGGCTGAGAACAGTCCACGGGAAGTGTGGCTTTTGTGAAAATACAGTGGTGGGTTCAGAGTGCAGCAGCTAGGGCTGCCAGTTAATTAAAGTCTGCAGTAGGAAATATGAGAGGCACACTCTCATGGCCACCACAACACCTTATAGAATTATTATGAGAACAAAATAAAATATATAAAGCCTTATTAATATATCTGCTGCAGCTGCTAAGTCGCTTCAGTCGTGTCCAACTCTGTGCGACCCCATAGACAGCAGCCCACCAGGCTCTGCCGTCCCTGGGATTCTCTAGACAAGATATCTAGTATATAACAAATGCTTAACACGTGCATTTTGTTAGTTCTTGTTATAATCATTATTATTGGTAGCTGGTTCTTGGCCTGTCTCATTAAGAGGTTTAAGAAGTTGCATTTAGCTACAGAATTAGGGGAACTCTTACAGAGAGAGGGCAGGGAAGTCAATTTGGAATTCATTAACACAAGCAGGTGTGAAGTCACAAAAATCTGAGCTAGGGAGATGGCATTTGTAATGGACAGGAAGAGAAACATGAGAAATATTTAGAAGGACAAATAATCAGAAATTAGCAATTAATTTGCTCTAATGAATGAGAGGGAAATTCAACAAAGAGAAATCAACAGCTCCAGGCTCCTAAGGAAAGAGGTGGTTCAGTTGACAGGGTGGAGTGGACATTTGTTTTTGTTTTTGATCTGCCTAACATTCCTTTCCCCCTCTTCTTCACAGAACTTCCCTTCCTTCACTCCATGAGTTCTCAAGGGATTGTCAATTATAGATTTCTACTTCCTGGCCATAGGGCAGGCAGGAGACCCAGACCTAGCCAATTATAGAGTTTTATACTTCTGGCCACAGTGGTTGTCACAGTACTGAGAACATGACATAGGCATTTCAATCCGCTAACTCTGAAGCAGGGCAAAGGCTAACAGAATTTGGCCACGAGAACTCACTGGTCATAACAAACACCCTCTTCCAATAACACAAGAAACAACTCTATACGTGGAATCACCAGATGGTCAATACCGAAATCAGATCAATTATATTCTTTGTAGCCGAAGATGGAAAAGATCTGTACGGTCAGCAAAAACAAGACCGGAAGCTGACTGTGGCTCAGATCATGAACTCCCTACTGCAAAATTCCAAAATCACCTCAGATGGTGATTGCAGCCATGAAATTAAAAGATGCTTACTCCTCGGAAGGAAAGTTATGACCAACCTAGACAGCATATTAAAAAACAGAGACATTACTTTGCCAACAAATGTCCGTCTAGTCAAGGCTATGGTTTTTCCAGTGGCCATGTATGGATGTGAGAGTTGGACTGTGAAGAAAGCTGAGCGCCGAGAAATTGATGCTTTTGAACTGTGGAGTTGGAGAAGACTCTTCAGAGTCCCTTGGACTGCAAGGAGATCCAACCAATCCATTCTGAAGGAGATCAGTCCTGGGTGTTCATTGGAAGGACTGATGCTAAAGCTGAAACTCCAATACTTTGGCCACCTCATGCGAAAAGTCGACTCATTGGAAAAGACTTAGATGCTGGGAGGCATTGGGGGCAGGAGGAGAAGGGGACAACAGAGGATGGGATGGCTGGATGGCATCACCGACTCAATGGACATGAGTTTGAGTGAACTCTGGGAGTTGGTGATGGACAGGGAGGCCTGGCATGCTGCGATTCATGGGGTTACAGAGTCGGACACGACTGAGCGACTGAACTGAACTGAACTGAGACTTAAACTGAAGAAAGTAGGGAAAACCACTATATCATTCATGTATGACCTAAATCAAATCCCTTAAGACAGTAATCGTCTTCAGTCATTCTCCAGGAATGTGACATTGTTTCTAAAGTACCATCTTGGCTCAGAGAGGAAGGAAGATAAAACAACAATTTCAAAGGTTTCTACTTAACCATCTTTGCTATATCTTTAATATAGTAATATACTTCCACTTTATAAAGTGGAAGTAACAAATAGATTCAAGGGAATAGATTTGATAGATGGAGTTCCTGAAGAACTATGGACAGAGGTTCATAACATTGTACAGGAGGCAGTAATCAAAACCATCTCAAAGAAGAAATCCAAAAAGGCAAAATGGTTGACTGAGGAGCCCTTACAAATAGCTGAGAAATAGATGTGAAAGGCAAAGGAGAAAACGAAAGATATATCCACCTGAATGTTGAGTTCCAAAGAATAGCAAGGAGAGATAAGAAAGTCTGCCTAAGTGATCAATGCAAAGAGACAGAGGAAAACAATAGAATGGGAAAGACCAGAGATCTCTTCAAGAAAATTAGAGATACCAAGAGAACACTTCATGCAAAGATGGGCACAATAAAGGACAGAAACAGCATGGACCTAACAGAAGCAGAAGATATTAAGAAGATGTGGCAAGAATACACAGAAGAACTATACAAAAAAGATCTTCATGACCCAGATAACCAAGATGATGTAATCACTCACCTAGAGCCAGACATCCTGGAGTGCATGTCAAGTGGGCCTTAGGAAGCATCACTAAGAACAAAGCTAGTAGAGGTGATGGAATTCCAGCAGAGCTATTACAGATCCTAAAAGATGATGCTGTGCAAGTCTTTCACTCAATATGCCAGCAAATTTGGAAAACTCACCAAAGGCCACAGGACTGGAAAAGCTGTTTTCATTTAATCCCAAAGAAGGGCAATGCCAAAGAATGTTCAAACTACCACACAAGTGCACTCATCTCACACACTAGCAAAGTAATGCTCACAATTCTCCAAACTAGGCTTCAACAGTACATGAACTGAGAACTTCCAGATGTTCAAGCTGCTTTTAGAAAAGGCAGAGGAACCACAGATCAAATTGCCAACATCCGTTGGATCATAGAAAAAGCAAAGAGAGTTCCAGAAAAAAATCTACTTCTGCTTCATTGACTATGCTAAAGCCTTTGACTATGTGCATCACAACAAACTGAGGAAAATTCTGAACGAGATGGGAATACCAGACCACCTGACCTGCCTCCTGAGAAAACTGTATGCAGGTCAAGAAGCAACAGTTAGAATCAGACATGGAACAATGAACTGGTTCCAAACCGGGAAAGAAGTATGTCAAGGCTGTATATTGTCATCTTACTTATTTAACTTATATACAGAGTACATCATGCAGAATGCTAGGCTGGATGAAGCACAAGCCGGAATCAAGACTGCTGGAAGAAATATCAATAACCTTAGATATGCAGATGACACCACCCTTTTGACAAAAAGTAAAGAGGAACTAAAGAGCCTTTTGATGAAAGTGAAAGAGGACAGTGAAAAAGCTAGCTTAAAACTCGACACTCAAAAAACTAAGATCATGGCATCCGGTCCCATCACTTCATGGCAAATAGATGGGGAAACAATGGAAACAAAATAAAGTGAGAGACTTTAATTTCTTGGGCTCAAAAATCACTGCAGATGGTGACAGCAGCCATGAAATTAAAAGACGCTTGCTCCTTGGAAGAAAAGCTATGACCAACCGAGACGGTGTATTAAAAAGCAGAGACATTACTTCGCCATCAAAGGTTCATCTAGTCAAAGCTATGGTTTTTCCAGTCGTCATGTATGGATGTGAGAATTGACTATAAAGAAAGCTGAGTGCCAAATAATTGGTGCTTTTGAACTGTGGTGTTGGAGAAGACTCTTGACAGTCCCTTGGACTGCAAGGAGATCAAACCTGTCAATCCTAAAGGAAATCAGTCCTGAATATTCACTGCTGAAGTTGAACCTCCAATACTTTGGCCACCTAATGCAAACAACTGGCTCTTTCTTTAGAAAAGACCCTGATGCTGGGAAAGATTGAAGGCAGGAGGAGAAGGGAGCAACAGAGGAAGAGGTGGCTGAATGCCACCACCAACTCCATGGACATGAGTTTGAGCAAGCTCTGGAGTTGGTGATGGACAGGGAAGCCTGGTGTGCTGCAGTCCATAGGGTCACCAAAGAATTGGACACAACTGAGCGAATGACCTGAACTGAACTTACTCTAGCTTTTATATACAGATGCTGGGAAAGAGATGTTTTCTTTCTTCTTTCCTCTCAGGGTGCTCAACTGGGACAATACAATCCCCAAAACATAATCCTGAAACCCTTCCCCAAGTTCCCACCATCTTCTTACTGTATTCAGGAAGCCAAGCTGCAGTAGGATTGAAAGTGGGAGTGAAAGGGGCCACACAGAGAGAAAAAACAGATCTAAGAGATGACATTTTTTACAAACCTATACTCAGCTCCACTTCTGACATCCCAGTTACATAAACCTTGTTTTCCTTTGCTCATATTTGTTAGAATTAGATTCCTGTCATTTGTGAGAGTTCAGGTGTATGAGGAGAGAACTCATTTGATAAATTCGAGGTAATGGGAAGAAGACTAAAAGGAGTGAGTACAGACTTAGAGAATGAACTTATGTCTGACGTGGGGAGAAAGATGAGGGGAAGGGACAGTTAGGTAGTTTGGGATGGACATGTACACACTGCCATATTTGAAGTGGATAACCAACAAGGACTTACTGTATAGCACATGGAACTCTGTTCAGTGTTATGTGGTTGCCTGGATAGGAGGGGAGTTTGAGGAAGAATGGAAACATGTATATGTATGGCTAAGTCCCTTCACTGTTCACCTAAACTATCACAACACTGTTCATTGGCTACATACCAATACAAAAAAAAAAGTATAAAAAAAAACTAAAATAAAAGGAGTGAGTCAATGGCAGAACAAAAAAGACTATTTCCAAGGAACTCCCTTGGGGTCTAGTGGTTAGGATTCTGTGTTTCCATTGAAGGATCACAAGTTCGATCCCTGATCACAGAACTAAGATCCTGTAAGCTCTATGATGCAGCAAAATAAATAAATAAAGATTATATTCCAAATTAAAGACAACCACATACAGTGCATAAAAGTATATGCCATCCCTACTATGTCCTTGTGGTTATAGGTTTAAGATAATATTTTATAAAGGGCAAAGCAATATTTGTGAAATTTGAATTACAGAACCAAACGATTTTACAATTTGGGAAATATAATAACTGATATTTAGTAAGTCCATACTTTATGCCAAGACCTTTATATGCATTATTTTATTTAACTACCATTTCACATGTGAGAAGAAGACTAAGACTCAGAGATGTTAAAAGACCACCCCAAAGACATAATCTACCAAATGCAGGTTTGGGATCCAAGTATAGATCTCTCTGACTCCAGAACCCATGCTCTTTTCCAACGTAATATATGGCCTCTCTGGAGATCAGTGTGTGTCTACTACATGAGGCTAATATGCTTTAAAATTCTCAGATATCATTTTACTAACATTCATAATTCCTCTACTCACTGGAATTCTTAAAAACTGATGAATAAATCTGACTGACTGTTTTTCAGATAATAAAATTCATGACTATATTTAGTACCTTTGAAGACTAGAATGTGGAGCTTCCACTCTTGCTTAAGTCTAATATTGACTTTACACAGGCAGTGCAAACCGTTTTGATACAAATGGTAAATCTTATGGAGAGACACCAGAAACATAAAAGTCTGCAGTTATCTTCTGGAGAATGTATCCCCTGTTTTTCACCAGAATTCCCACCCATAAGCCTACAAAATAGATAGTCCCTCTTTCTCTGCCCTTTCCAATCATGTTGTCCAAGGTATCTAAAGGAAATTTATTTAAAACAAATGAAGGTACTCAATAGATAGAGTATGATAAATAAAAGGTTCTTCATTTTCTTCTATCTTCAAGACACTTAGTATAAATCTTCATTGTCATTTATAGTCTCAACAAGAGACATTTTCCATATGAGAATTCACTGGGCATATGGAAAACCTTGGCTGAGCATGATATGCTCACCAATTTCCTCTAATGGGGATATTTATCATGCTTCTAGGTATTGGCAGTAGACAGCTCAGAATTCCCCGTTACCTCCTAGAACCAGTCCAGTCTGGTTCCTTCCACCAATGCCTCCACTGAAACTGCTCTTGCTAAAACCCCAGCAACTCCCACATTGCCTAATCCAATGAGTACTTTTTAATGATTATCATTCTGGAACTCAGCAACAATTCCTAAGTTGGTCACTGCTTGCTCTGTTCTTCTGCCTTCCTCTGTCTTTTTCTGGTTTCATTCTCTGCCAATTCTTTCTTCTGTCTAGTCACTCCTTCAGTCTCTAAGACTTTCTTCTTTTTCTTTTTCTTAATTTGTCCCTGGTCTCCTTCTATGTTCTCTCTATTCACTCTCTCTGGATGGTCTCAACTGTATTCATGACTTCAGCAACTACCCCGATGACTCCCAAATCTACATCTCCAGTCCTTTCCTCTCTTGTGAACTCCCAACCCATATATCTCTCATCTCTCTCTGGATGTCCCACAAGTATCTCAAACCTAACAAAGCATAGCTGAACTCCTCTTCTCAGTAGTAGCTGGACCTTCACCTTCTGTCTCTATCTCCGTCAGTGTCTCCATGGTCCACAGTCATCTCACCCTGGCCTGAGGAGTCATTCCAGAGTCTTTCCTCTCCTTCCCCCATCTCACCCATATTCCTTCACTTCTCTAGCTTCTACTCATTCTTCTTGTTTCAGCTTAGACATCATTTCTATCAGGAACCTGTCACCAACCCCACAAGTCTGTGTAAGATATTCCTTCTATGTGTTCCTGTAATACCTTAAATTCCTCTCATAACACTTAACACAATACAGGTTTGTAACTGCCAGGTTACTTGTCTATGTCTTTCAGACTCTAAGCAGGAAACGTATGTAAACTGTTCACTGCTATTTAATATGTCCTCAATGTCTAACACAATCCCTGGCACATAATAGGTGTTCATGATATATTTGTCGAGTGAGTGAATCACTGAATCTTAAGCTGGATCCAAGAGTTCAAGAATGTTCACAGTTCAATATGTACTGTGCTTATCATGTGCCATTTTATTTCCTAAATTATATATTGAATATGTTCCCTAATATTACTTATAATCCCATTGTCTTGGCTCAGATTCCAATCATTTCCTGGCTGGGCTACTGCAGCAGTTTCCTAACTCAAACCTCAGCCTCCTCTGCTATATTCTCCACACAGCTTCCAGAATGATGTTTCTAAAATCAAATTAGATCGTAGTACTCTCGAGCTTAAGGACTTCAGTGGGTTCACTATAGCCTACAGGACAGTCCCAATATTAGGCACAGTATAACAGAAACCTCATGCTTTGGCTCTTGCCTACCTATTCTCCAGCCACATCACTCATCACTCCCCAGCAGGTACCTACACCTCCCACACACTATCCCCAACTGTCTACCCCAACCCACTCTTATTCTTTCAACAAAATGTCAGCTGACCACTTAATATGTGCCAAGCAATGTTCCAAATAGTAGACATTATGTGACAAAAGACAAAAATCCCTGTTCCCATGGTACACAAATTCTCTTTCTACTCAAATGCCACCTTAAGCAAGATGCCTTTCTTTAGCACTTCCACAGAACTATATGAATATCCTTATGGTGCTGGAGAAGACTCTTGACAGTCCCTTGGACTTCAAGGAGATCAAACCAATCAACCCTAAAGAAAATCAATCCTGAATATTAATTGGAAGGACTGTTGCTGAAGCTGAAGCTCCAATACTTAGGCCATCTGATGTGAAGATCTGACTCGTTGGAAAAGATCCTGATGCTGGGCAAGATTGAAGGCAGGAGGAGAAGCGGGCAGCAGAGGATAAGATGGTGAGACAGCATCACCAACTCAGTGGACATACATTTGAGCAAACTACGGGAGATACTGGAGGACAGAGGAGCCTGGGGTGCTACAGTCCATGGGATCACAAAGAGTCAGACACAACTTAGCAACTGAAAAACAACAATATTACATTAGCACAACATGCTGTAATTACTGATGTACCTGAATGCAAGGGTAGATTAAGATTTTATGAGCCCTGAAGCTTATGCAATTTGGTTCTGTGTGTGAGAGGGCATCTTTAGGGAAAACAATTACTAGTCTAATATTGCTGTATCTTTTCCAGGGCCTTTCATTTCTATACCTCCCACTCTATAGTCATACTCTATGCCAGCTCAGAAAGTCCCTTCTCCCAAGTCTATTATCTTTGTTTACTGCTTGCTCACAAAGGCCAGTACAGAACAAGAATCTTGCCTAAGAGCTCTATCTACCTGTCTTCTCTCAGGGATGACAATGCCCAGGAGCTTGCTCTTGAGCTAGTGGATCACTAATTATAACACTTCATTCCAATTCTTACATGCTTTACGAGAAATAGGAATCATCTCCAAGCACCACTCACTGGCTCTCTGGAGGCTTCCAGACACTTCAATTAGTTTTCAGTCTACTCCCATCAGGCACAGGACCTCTTAAAGCAGATTAAGAACCTGTACAAGAGTGTTCCCAACAATCACCAAAGAACTTCAAAACTGTTTACAACAGGGGCTGTCACATGGACAAAGAGCAGACTGAGTCCAGACTTAGAAAAATTCTTTCTGGCTTCCTCAGTCAGTTTATATAAGACTTTAAGTCTACCTAAATCTGCAAGCTTCTTGGTCAAAAATTACTTTGTCTGCTTCCTCTGGAAGTATATATATATATATATATATTCTATTGATATTTATTTTATATATATATATATATTTCCTGAGCTGCCCCAAATCAGAAAATCAAAAAATTTTAGAGTAATAAGGGATGCAGAGTAAAATATATATATATTAATGTTTATGTATTTTTGGTTGTGCTGGATCTTCATTGCTATGTGCAGACTTTCTCTAGTTGGGGCGAACAGGAGCTTCTCATTTCAGTGGCATCGCTTGTTGAGGAACATGGGCTCTACAGCGCTGGCTCAGTAGTTGCGGCACACAAGCTTAGTTACTCCATGGCACGTGGAAACATCCTGGACCAGGGATTGAATCTGTGTCCCCTACATTGGCAGGCAGATTCTCAACCACTGGACTACCAGGGAAGCCCTTCAAAATATGTATTTTAGTATATATATATTATGTGCAAGCTCTTATGAGGAATACAAAGAGTAATATATGATACCAGTTCTCAAAGAACATACAAAAAAGTATTTCCATGGCCAGATTTTTCTTACATATATTGTTATTTTTTTTCCCTCCTTTCTCCAGCTCTCAACTGGATCTTAAACCCGTTTCACTAATAAGTTACATGCTTCTGGCACAAATTAGAAGTAAATGTAGGGGGAAAAAAAAAGCATACTTATCAACTAATCAGGTCAGGAAGCAACAGTTAGAACTGGACATGGAACAACAGACTGCTTCCAAATAGGAAAAGGAGTACGTCAAGGCTGTATATTGTCACCCTGCTTATTTCACTTAATATGCAGAGTACATCATGAGAAACACTGGGCTGGAAGAAGCACAAGCTGGAATCAAGATTGCCGGGAGAAATATCAATAGCCTCAGATATGCAGATGACACCACCCTAATGGCAGAAAGTGAAGAAGAACTAAAGAGCCTCTTGATGAAAGTGAAAGAGGAGACTGAAAAAGTTGGCTTAAAGCTCAACATTCAGAAAACTAAGATCATGTCATCTGGTCCCATCACTTCATGGCAAATAGATGGGGAAACAGTGGAAACACTGGCTGACTTTATTTTGGGGGGCTCTAAAATCACTGCAGATGGTGTCTGCAGACATGAAATTAAAAGATGCTTACTCCTTGGAAGGAAAGTTATGACCAACCTAGACAGCATATTAGAAAGGAGAGACATTACTTTGTCAACAAAGGTCCATCTAGTCAAGGCTATGGTTTTTCGAGTGGTCATGTATGGATGTGAAAGTTGGAATATGTAAAGAAAGCTGAGCGCTGAAGAATTGACGCTTTTGAACTGTGGTGTTGGAGAAGACTCTTGAGAGTCCCTCGGACTGCAAGCAGATCCAACCAGTCCATCCTAAAGGAGATCAGTCCTGGTGTTCACTGAAAGGACTGATGTTGAAGCTGAAACCCCAATACTTTGGCCACCTGATGCGAAGAGCTGACTCATTTGAAAAGACCCTGATGCTGGGAAAGATTGAGGGCAGGAGGAGAAGGGGACGACAGAGGATGAGATGATTGGATGGCATCACCAACTCAACAGACATGGGTTTGGGTGGACTCCAGGAGTGGGTGATGGACAGGGAGGTGTGGCATGCTGCAGTTCATGGGGTCGCAAAGAGTTGGACATGACTGAGAGACTGAACTGAACTGAACTATCAACTAATTTCCTAAATATTCAAACATACTCAAAGAGAGAAAACTGCCTTTTAATATCTTAGAAACAGGCCACTCATCCTAGAAATTAGCTAAGTTTCATTTGCTGGAATTTAAGCAACTGAGCTCTAAGGAATGACCAAGGATTTCTGTGGGCTTCCATGGCCTTAGCAGATCTGAATAACTGATGAATCCAACACTGCAAATAATTCAGTTTTGAGGCAAATAAAGAATTTCAGGGCATAAAAGAATATCTACCAAATATTTATGTTTGTGCCTTTGAGTACCCAATAGTCTCAAACATTGAGAATAAAACATGGTCTGTGTCCTTAAGAAACTCATGGTCTAGTAAGAGGCAGAAATCCAACAAATAATGAGATTATAAAATAGCAGAAATGATGACAGGAATAAGCACAGGGTGCTGCTGCTGCTGCTAAGTCGCTTCAGTCATGTCCGACTCTGTGCGACCCCATAGACGGCAGCCCACCAGGCTCCCCCGTCCCTGGGATTCTCCAGGAAGAACACTGGAGTGGGTTGCCATTTCCTTCTCCAATGCATAAAAGTGAAAAGTGAAAGGGAAGTCGCTCAGTCGTGTCCGACTCTTAGCGACCCCATGGACTACAGCCTTCCAGGCTCCTCCGTCCATGGGATTTTCCAGGCAAGAGTACTGGAGTGGGGTGCCATTGCCTTCTCCAAGCACAGGGTACTACATAAACCCAAAGGAAGAGTACTAACCTAACTGATGTGAAGGAAATAATATCTGGCCAAACTTTTAAAAGAAGGTTAAGTTTTAGACAACAAAACTGTGAGACAAGATAAGGCAGCATGCATACAGCAGTCAGGCTAACAATCAACAGAGAACAACTTTGGCTGATTTAATTAGAAAAGGAGTCTGTTGAAAAAATACTGTGTAGTTCAGTAAATACCTGGAAAGACTGATGACCCTAGATTTAAAAACAGATAGAGGTGGAGAAGGAAATGGCAGCCCACTCTAGTATTCTTGACGGGAAATCCCACGGAGAGAGTAGCCTCGCAGGGGGACATAAAAGAGTCAGACATGACTTAGTGAGTAAACAACAACAAAAATAATAGTGCTTAGCAGAATAAAGCTTTAATAACAACAGGAAAAAAAAAAACAGAGGGCTTCCCTGGTGACTCAGTGGTGAAGAATCCACCTGCCAAATGCAGGAGACACAGGTTCCCTGCCTGATCCAGGAAGATCCCACCTGCCATGGAGCAACTAAGCCCATATGCCACAACTACTGAGCCTGTGCTCTGGAGCCCAGGAGCCACAACTGCCAAGCCCATGTGCTGCAACCACCAAAACCTGCAAGACCTAGAGTCTGCTCCGCAACAAGAGAAGCCGGTGCACTGCAACTAGAGAGTAGCCCCCGCTCACCACAACTAAGAGAAAAGCCCGAGCAGCAAGGAAGACCCAGCACAGCCAAAAATAAATAGATTTTTTTTGATTAAAAAAAAATTCCAGCATTAACCCATTAAATAAGAAAACAGATGAAAACAAAAGGATACTTCACAGAGTAAACATAGCCAAAATCACACATAACCAGTCCAATGAAGAGGCTGGTGCTGCTGTCATTGAACCCTGGATGCTTCAGCTAAAATTGCCAATGTTGCTGTACTAAATACCATACATTGGAAATGGACAGTGGATGCTAGCAGTGGATACCGAATGTCCAGCTAAGCATTGGTTGCCCTATTGGCAAAGTTCAAGACTCATAAAACTGGTGATTCCTAAACCATAGGAAGGAGGTTTCAATGCTGATTATTAAAAAAGAGTCACTATAGGACTTCCCTATAGTGGAGAGGAATCCTACAGTCAATGAAGGGGACACGGGTTTGATCTCTGGTCCAGGAAGATTCCACGTGCCTTGGAGCAACTAAACCCCTGCACCACCATCAAAATGAGAAGCCCATTCACCACAACCAAGAATTGCCCCAGCTCATCACAACTAGAGAAAGCCCATGCAAGGCAACACAGACCCAGTGCAGCCAAAAATAAAATAAATAAATAAATTTTTTTTAAAAAAGTCACTACAGCAGCATTCTAAGGAGATGAGAAGGCAAGAGAAAAGGCACAGGTAAACGCTTGTACTGGAAAAGAATGATCCTAAATCAACACCCTAAGTTTTAAACTCAAGGAAATAGGAAACAATGAGCAAACTAAATCCAGAGCTAGCACAAGAAAGGAAATAAGGAACATAATAGAAATCAATAAAATAGAAAACAATGAAGCAAATCAACAAAATCAAAAGAACAAACCTGACAAACTGTCAACTAGATTCACCAAAAAGAGGTAAGCAGAACAAATTTCTAAAGTAGAAATAAAAGAGATGTCACCAGCAACCTTAGAGAAATTAAAAGAATTATAAAGGAATGTTATAAACAACTTTATGACAATAACTTGGACAATTTATACAAAACAGACAAATTCCTAGTAAGATACATATTATAAAAAAATCACTCAAAAAGAAATGGAAAGTCCAAATAGATCCATAACAAGTAAAGAAATTGAATAAATAATTTAAAATCTCTCAACAAATAAAAGCCAAGGCCCAGATAAACTTTCAAATGTGAATTCTATCAAAGTTTAAAGAGTAAATATCAGTCTTTCCCAAACTCTTCAGAAAATAGTAGAGGAAAGATCACGTCCCAACCCATTGTGTTAACTCAGCATTACCATGATAGAAATACTGGACAAAGACATCAAAAGAAAAATAAATCATAAACCAACTTTCCTCATAAATATAAAAATTCTCAACAAAATAACAGGCAACTGAATTCACCAAAATATAAAAAGGATTAAAAAACATGGTCAGGTGGGATTTATCTCAGAAATATGAGATTTATTTAACACATAAAGTTAATTAATGTAATATCCCATTGGGGCTTCCCTGCTGGCTCAGATGGTAAAGAATCTGCCTGTAATGCAGGAGACCCAGATTCGATCCCTGAGAATGGAAGATCTCCTGGAGAAGGGAATGACTACCCACTCCAGTATTCTTGCCTGGAAAACTCCATGGACAGGTAGGCTACAGTCCATGGGATCACAAAGAGCTGAAGAGTTGGACATGACTGAGCGACTAACACACACACACACACATACCCATTAATTGAATAAAGGACAAAAAACTACATGATCTCCTTAACAGACACAGAAAGAACATTTAACAAACTCCAACCCCAATTCATGAAAAAAATTTTCAACAAACCAGGAAGAGATGAGAATTTCCAGCCATGAAATTAAAAGATGCTTGCTTCTTGGAAGGAAAGCTATGACAAACCTAGACAGTCTATTAAAAAGCAGAGACATCACTTTGCCAACAAAGGTCCATATAGTCAAAGCTATGGTTTTTCCAGTAGCCATGTACAGATGTGAGAGGTGGACCATGAATAAGGCCGAGTGCCGAAGAATTTATGCTTTCGAGTTATGGTGTTGGAGAAGACTCTTCAGGGTCCCTTGGACTTCAAGATCAAACCAGTCAATTCTAAAGGAAATCAATCCTGAATATTCATTGGAAGGACTGAGGCTGAAGCTGAAGCTCCAATATTTTGGCCACCTGATGCAAAAATCTCACTTACTGGAAAAGATCCTGATGCTAGGAAAGATTGAAGGCAGGAGGAGAAGGGGGCAACAGAGGATGAGATGGTTGGACAGCATCATCAATTCAATGGACATGAGTTTGAGCAAAATCTGGGGACAGTGAGGGACAGGGAAGCCTGTCACGCTGCAGTCCATGGGGTCACAAAGAGTTTGACACTACTTAACAACTAAACACCAACAACAATAAATGGCAGTTTTCCCAAATGACGAAGTGGTAAAGAATCTGCCTGCCAATGCAGGAGATAGAAGAGACACAGATCCCTGGGTCTGGAAATGGCAACCCACTCTAGTATTCTTGCTGGAAAACTCCATGGACAGAGAATTGACAGAAGAACCTGGAGGGTCTACAGTCCATGGGGTTGCAAATGAGCACACACAGCACACAGGATAAATGGTGTCTGTGGAAAACCCATAGACAATATCATCTTTATGGAGACTATGAAATACTGAATAATTTTCTCCTAAAATCAAAAGCAAGGAAATGTCTGCTCCCACCACTTCTGTTCAACATTGCACTGATGATTCTAGCCACTGCAACAAGGAATAAAAAGAAATAAAAGGCATCTCTATAGGGAAGGAAGATGTAAAACTGTCTTCATTCCCTAATAACATGACGTTGTATGTTAAAAAAAAAAAAAACATGAAATTTTAAAAAAAAACCACACACACATACAAAAACTCATAGAACTAATTAGTTCAGAAGGTCATCAGATTCAAGATTATACAAAAATCAACTGTGTTTTTAAATACCAGCAATGAGTAATCCAAAAATTAAATTAAAAACACAATTCTTAGGATTAAACAAAATAAATACAAGAGCTATACACAGGAAACTACAAAATACTTCTGAGATAAAAATCTAAATAAACGGAGAGACGTTTCATGTTCACAGATTAGAAGACTAAATACTATTATATATCAATTCTCTCTAAATCTATAGATTCAATGCAATTCCTATTAAAATACAAGCTGTCTTGTTTCAGAAACTGACAAATTGATGTTAAATTTTATATGGAAATTCAAAGGACAGAATAAACAAAACATGTTGAAAAAGAACAAACTTACATTTTCTAATTTCAAAACTTAACACAAAGTAACAGTAATCAAAATAGCATGATACTGGCATGACAGTGACATAGATCAATAAAACAGAACTGAGAGGCTAGAAATATATCCTTACACATATAGCCAACTTATTTTTGACAAAGGTACCAAGCAATGTAATGAAGAATAAACTGTCTTTTCAACAAATGGTGCTGGGACAATTGGATAGCTGGAAAATTGGAAAAGATGAGTTAATATCCTTGCCTCACATAATATGCAAAAATTCAACTTGGACCACAGACCTAAATAAACAATGTAAAGCTATAAAATTTATAGGAGAAAACCTTCATAACCATGGATCAGGTAAAAAGTACCTAAAACATAAGCATACCATAACAACACCAAAAATATAATTCAGAAGAGAAAATATTGCTAAAGTGGACTTAATCAAAATTTAAAAGTTATATAATAAAAGTTAAGCAATAAAACAAGGAAGAGACAAGCCATAGTCTGACAGAAAATATCTGTAAATTAGATGTCTGACAAAGGACTTGTATCCAGAATATACAAAGAACTCAATAAGAAGACAACACAATTTTAAAATGAGCAAAAGATTTTGTTTTACATTTTGGAAGATGTATATATATGGCCAATAACTACATGAAAGAATTCTCAACATCTTTAGTAATTAGGAAAATTAAAGTTAAAACCACAATAAGATACCACTTACCATCTATTAAAATGTCTATAGTCAAAAAGACAACAAAAAGTGTTGAAGAATATGCAGATAAACTGGAATCCTCAAACATTGCTGGGGAGAATGGTATAGCCATCTAAGAAAAGAGTGTGCAGTTTCTTTAAAACTTAAATATAAATGTATCTTGCGGTACAAGTCGCTCAGTCATGTCCGACTCTTTGCAACCCCATGGACTATACAGCCCATGGAATTCTCCAGGCCAGAATACTGGAGCGGATAGCCATTCCCTTCTCCAGGGGATCTTCCTAACCCACCAATCGAACCCAGGTATCTTATGTCCCAGTAATTCCACTCCTCATTATCTATCTAGGAGAAGTGAAAATATATGTCCACACAAAGACTGTATTCATAGCAGCATTATATTCATAATAGCCAGAAACCTGATATAAACCAACTTCCATTTGCTGGTGAATAGTTAAACAAAAAATAGGGTATATGCAATTGATTACTAGGAAATAAAAAGGAAAGAAGTGATATGTTATAACATGCATGAACCTCAAAAACATGCTAAATTTAAAAAGCCAAGTATAAAACATCATATATTATATAATTACATTATATCAATTCCATTATATCAAATGTTCAGAAAAGGTAAATCTATACAGACAGAAGGCAGATTTGTAGTTGACTGGGGGTAGTAAATCAGATTGATTATATTCTTTGCAGCCAAAGATGGAGAAGCTCTACACAGTCAGCAAAAACAAGACTGGGAGCTGACTGTGGCTCAGATCATGAACTCGTTACTGCCAAATTCAGACTTAAATTGAAGACAGTGGGGGAAACCACTAGATCATTCAGGTATGCCTAAATCAACTCCCTTATGATTATACGGTGGAAGTGAAAAATAGACTTAAAGGACTAGATCTGATAAAGTACCTGATGAACTATGGACAGAGGTTCATGACATTGTACAGGAGACAAGACCACTCCTAAGAAAAAGAAAACAAAAAAAGAAAAATGGCTGTCTGAGGAGGTCTTACAAATAGCTGTGAAAAGAAGAGAAGTGAAAAGCAAAGGAGAAAAGGAAAGATGTACCCATCTGAATGCAGAGTTCCAAGGAATAGCAAGGAGAAATAAGAAAACCTTCCTAAGTGATCAATGCAAAGAAATAGAGGAAAACAATAGAACGGGAAAGACTAGAGATCTCTTCAAGAAAATCAGAGATACCAAGGGGACATTTCATGCAAAGATGGGCTCAATAAAGAACAGAAATGGTATGGATTTAACAGAAGCAGAAGATATTAAGAAGAGGTGGCAAGAATACACAGAAGAACTGTACAAAAAAGATCTCCACAACCCAGATAATCACAAAGGTGTGATCACTCACCTAGAGCCAGACATCCTGGAATGTGAAGTCGTGGGTCTTAGGAAGCATCGCTATGAACAAAGCTAGTGGAGGTGATGGAATTCCAGTTGAGCTATTTCAAATCCTGAAAGATGATGCTGTGAAAGTGCTGCACTCAATATGTCAGCAAATTTGGAAAACTCAGCAGTGGCCAAAGGACTGGAAAAGGTCAGTTTTCATTCTAATCCCAAAGAAAGGCAATGCCAAAGAATGCTCAAACTACCACACAATTGCACTCATCTCACACGCTAGTAAAGTCATGCTCAAAATTCTCTAAGCCAGGCTTCAGCAATATGTGAACCATGAACTTCCAGATGTTCAAGCAGGTTTTAGAAAAGGAAGAGGAACCACAGATCAAATTGCCACACCCGCTGGATCATCAAAAAAGCAAGAGAGTTCCAGAAAAACATCTATTTCTGCTTTATTAACTATGCCAAAGCCTTTGAATGTGTGGACCACAATAAACTGTGGAAAATTATTCAAGAGATGGGAATACCAAACCACCTGACCCACCTCTTCAGAAACCTGCATGCAGGTCAGGAAGCAACAGTTAGAATTGGACATGGAACAACAGACTGCTTCCAAATAGGAAAAGGAGTACGTCAAGGCTGTATATTGTCACCCTGCTTATTTAACTTATATGCAGAGTACATCATGAGAAACACTGGGCTGGAAGAAGCACAAGCTGGAATCAAGATTGCCGGGAGAAATAACAATAACCTCAGATATGCAGATAATACCACCCTTATGGCAGAAAGTGAAGAGGAACAAAAAAGCCTCTTGATGAAAGTGAAAGAGAAGACTAAAAAAGTTGGCTTAAAGCTCAACATTCAGAAAACTAAGATCGTGGCATCTGGTCCCATCACTTCATGGCAAATAGATGGGGAAACAGTGGCTGACTTTACTTTTCTGGGCTCCAAAATCACTGCAGATGGTGATTGCAGCCATGAAATTAAAAGACACTTACTCCTTGGAAGGAAAGTTCTGACCAACCTAGACAGCATATTAGAAAGGAGAGACATTACTTTGTCCACAAAGGTCCATCTAGTCAAGCCTATGGTTTTTCCAGTGGTCATGTATGGGTGTGAGAGTTGCACTATAAAGAAAGCTGAGTGCCGAAGAATTGATGCTTCTGAACCGTGGTGTTGGAGAAGACTCTTGCGAGTCCCTTGGACTGCAAGCAGATCCAACCAGTCCATTCTAAAGGAGATCAGTCCTGGGTGTTCATTGAAAGGACTGATGTTGAAGCTGAAACTAATACTTTGGTCACCTGATGTGAAGAGCTGACTCATTTGAAAAGACCCTGACGCTGGGAAAGATTGAGGGCAGAAGGAGAAGGGGATGACAAAGGATGAGACGGTTGGATGGCATAACCAACTCAATGGACATGAGTTTGTGTAAACTCCAGGAGTTGGTGATGGACAGGGAGGCCTGGCGTGCTGCAGTTCACAGAGTTGCAAAGAGTCAGACACGACTGAGCAACTGAACTGAACTGGGGGTAGTAACTTCAAATTGGCAGGAAGGATCTTTCTGTGGTGGTAAAACTATTCTGAAACTGAACTGTGGTGATGGTTATACAAAATTACAATTCAAAATCATTGAATCGTACACTTAAGTAAATTCTATGGTATGCAAATTCTCAAAGATGTTAGAAACAACTGCAGAATGATTTAATACAGAATATAAGGAAAGGAGGAGACCTAAATCCACATATCAACAATTCTGTTCAATATAAGTAGTATAAACACATCAACTGAACAAAAGAATTTGTCAGATTGGATAAAAACAGTAACCAACTTCCCTGGTGGCTCAAACGGTAAAGAATCTGCCTGCAATGTGGGAGACCTGGGTTAGATCCCTGGCTTGGGAAGATCCCCTGGAGAAAGAAATGGCAACCCACTCTAGTATTCTTGCCTGGAGAATCCCCACGGACAGAGGAACCTGTCAGGGCTGCAGTACACGGGGTCACAAAGAGTCAGACACAGACTGAGCAACTAAGCTCGCACATATGCTATCTATAAGAAATCCACTTTAAATAATAAGATATACATAAATAAAAAGTTAACAGATGAAAATATAAATACCATGGAAACACGAATCAAAACAAAACCAAAGTAGGGACTTCCCTGGTGGTCCAGTGGTTAAGTATAATGCAGGGAACACAAGTTCTACAGGGTCACTCGTTTGATTCCTGATCCAGGAACTAAGGTCCCATATGCCATAGGGCAACTAAGCCTGTGCACCACAACTACTGAGTCCATATTCCACAACTAACTAAGTCCATACAACCCAGAGTCTGTGCTCCACACACAAAAGAAGACACTGCAGTAAGAAGCCCACACACTGCAACTAAAGAGTAGCCCCCACTCGCCACAGCTAAAGAAAGCCCATGAACAGCAACGAAGACCCAGAGCAACCAAAAATAAATAAATAAATAAATAATTTTTAATTAAAAAAAATTTTACCTATAAAAAGAAAACTAATGTGGCTATACTAATGTCACATAAAGTAAACTTCAGAACAAGGACCACTACCAGGAATAAAGAGCTACATTTTGTAATGATAAAAGAGTTAATTCACAAAGGCAGCATCGCAATGCTAAATGTATATGCACCTAACAACTGGTACTCAAAATACACAAAGCAAAACTAGTATTACTAAAAGTCAAATTCGCAAGGAAACACTACTCTCTCAGTAATCGATAGAACAAGCAAACAGAAAATCACAGATATAAAAGACCTGAACAATACTGTCAACCAATTTGACCTAACTGACATTCATAGAGTACTTCAGCTAACAAAATTCTTTTAAAGTATGCATGAAAGGTTCACCAAGGTAGACCATATTTCTAGGCCATAAAATAAAAGTTAATGAATTTAAAAGCTATGAAGTCATACAGAATACATTCTTGAACCATAATGAAATAAAATAGAAATCAATGACAGAAAGACACATGGGGAAATCCTAAGATAACTGGAAACTAAAGATACTACAAATAACCCATGTATCGCAGCCTAAGTCTTAAGGGAAATGACAAAATATTTTTTAATTGAATGAAAATGAAAATATGACATTTTAAAGTTTGGGGATATTTATATTAGTAAGAAAGAATGTTCTGAAATTAGATATTGGTAAGCATTGTATGACACTATGAATATACTGAAAACCACTGAATTACATAAAGAGGTTGAATTTTATGGTATGTGAGTTATATCTCAATTTAAAAACATTGAAGAGAGAAGAAAGATCTCAGACCAAACTTTTAAGATTCCACCTTAAACTAAAAAAAAGAAAAACCAAATCCAAACAAAACAAAAAGAAAATAGTAAAAATAAGATTTGAGTTTGATAAAATCACAAATAGAAAAACAATAGAGAAAATAATGAAAACAAAAGTTGATTTTTTGAAATGATTAATAAAATTGACAAATCTCTAGACAAACTGACCAAAGGGATTAAAAAACAACAACAAAACAAACTCCCATTATCTGGAATAAAATAAGGGACACCACTACAGGAACTACAGATGTTAAAAAGGATAAGGAAATATTATGACCAATCTGCCCATTGTATTAGTTTTCTATGTTCTTTAACAAACTACCATAAGCATAGTGGTTTAAAACAACACATTTATTATCTCACATTTTAGAGTTCCCACATGGTTTAGCAACATGCTATATTTAGGGTTTCAAGAGGCTGCAATCAAGGTGTTGGTTGGGCTGTGTTTTCAAATGGAGGTCTGACTGGTTAACAAGCAGAATAATGACCTCTGAAATACACCAACCTAATTCCGGGATCCTAATCCCTAGAATCTGTAAATATGTTATCTTACATGCAAATATGCAGGCTTCAGCAATACGTGAACCGTGAACTCCCTGACGTTCAAGCTGGTTTTAGAAAAGGCAGAGGAACCAGAGATCAAATTGCCAACATCTGCTGGATCATCAAAACAGCAAGAGAGTTCCACAAAAACATCTATTTCTGCTTTATTGACTGTGCCAAAGCCTTTGACTGTGTGGATCACAATAAACTGTGGAAAATTATTCAAGAGATGGGAATACCAGACCACCTGACCTGCCTCTTGAGAAACCTATATGCAGGTCAAGAAGCAACAGTTAGAACTGGACATGGAACAACAGACTGGTTCCAAATAGGAAAAGGAGTACGTCAAGGCTGTATATTGTCACCCTGCTTATTCAACTTTTATGCAGAGTAGAGAAATGCGGGCTGGAAGAAGCACAAGCTGGAATCAAGATTACCGGGAGAAATATCAATAACCTCCGATATGCAGATGATACCACCCTTATGGCAGAAAGTGAAGAAGGAACTAAAAAGCCTCTTGATGAAAGTGAAAGTGGAGAGTGAAAAGGTGGTTTAAAACTCAACATTTAGAAAACTTAGATCACGGCATCTGGTCCCATCACTTCATGGCAAATAATGGAAACAGTGAGAGACTTTATTTTCTCAGGCTCAAAAATCACTGCAGTTGGTGACTGCAGCCATGAAATTAAAAGACGCTTGCTCCTTGGAAGAAAAGCTAGGACCAACCTAGACAGCATATAAAAAGCAAAGACATTACTTTGCCAACACAGGTCCATCTAGTCAAAGATGTGGTTTTTCCAGTAGTCATGTATAGATGTGAGTGTTGGACTATAAAGAAAGCTGAGCACAGAAGAATTGATGCTTTTGAACTGTGGTGTTGGAGAAGACTCTTGAGAGTCCTTTGGACTGCAAGGATATCCAACCAGTCCATCCTAAAGGAAATCACTCCTGAGTATTCATTGGAAGGATTGATGTTGAAGCTGAAACACCAATACTTTGGCTACCTGATGTGAAAAACTGACTCATTTGAAAAGACCCTGATGCTGGGAAAGATTGAAGGTGGAGGACAAGGGGACAACAGTGGATGAGATGGTTGGATGGCTTCACCGACTCAATGGACATGAGTTTGAGTAAGCTCCAGGAGTTGGTGATGGACAGGGAAACCTGGCGTGCTGTAGTCCACAGGGTCACAAAGAGTTGGACAAGACTGAGTGACTAAACTGAACTGAACATGCAGAGCAACTCTGCAGGTATGATTAAATTAAGGGTCTTAAACTGGAGATTATACTAGATTATCTGGGTTGCTGCTGCTGCTGCTGCTAAACGGCATCAGTCATGTCCGACTCTGTGCGACCCCATAGACGGCAGCCCACCAGGCTCCGCTGTCCCTGGGATTCTCCAGGAAAGAACACTGGAGTGGGTTGCCATTTCCTTCTCCAATGCATGAAAGTGAAAAGTGAAAGTGAAGTCACTGAGTCGTGTCCAACTCTCAGTGACCCCATGGACTGCAGCCTACCAGGCTCCTCCGTCCATGGGATTTTCCAGGCAAGAGTACTTGAGTGGGATGCCATTGCCTTCTCCAGATTATCTGGGTTGGCCCAGTGTAATCACAAAGGTCTATATAAGAGAAAAAAGCATGCAGGTGAGTCAGAGAAGGAGCTGTGACAGTGAAATAAGAAGTCAGAATAATGCAGTATGAGAAAGAATCGTCTAGCCATTGCTGGTTTTGAAGACAAAGGAAGAAGCCAGAAGCCAAAGGATATACATGGCCTCCAGAAGCTGGAAAAGGCAAGGAATGGATTCTTCCCCATATCCTTCAGAAGGAATATAGCCCAGCTGACCTCAATGTTTAGCCCCACAAGATTCATTTTGGATTCATCCTCAGAATTATGAGATAATAAATTTGTATTGTTTCAAGCCAATAAGTTTGTAAAAATCTGATACAGCAATAGAAGACTAATACCATCGAGGAAAAGCATTCTCCCTAAGTCAGACAAAGACAGGTAACATATGATATTGCTTACTTAAAGAATCTTAAAAAAAAAAAATGGTATAAATTTACAAAACAGAAATACAGTCACAGATGTAGAAAAAAAAAACTTATGGTTACCAAGAGGGAAATGAGGGGAGGATAAATTGAGAGATTGGGATTGACACATACATACTACTACACGTAAAATAGATTAACTAATAAGAACCAACCTTATAGCACAGGGACCTCTACTCAGTACTCTGTAGTGACCTGTATGGGAGCAGAATCTAAAAAAGAGTGGATATACGTATACCTATAACTGATTCACTTTGCTGTACAGCAGAAACTAACACAACATTGTAAATCAACCAGATTCCAATAAAAATTACTTAAAAAAGAAAGAGAATACACTTCCAAGCTCACTCAGACTATTGGCAAAATTTATTTCCTGTGGGTATAAGGCTGAAGGCCCTGCATTCTTGCTGGCTATTGGCTGGAGGCTATCCAGCTCCTAGAGGCTTCCTTAAAATGATAAAGAACTTCTACACAAAACCTACAATTAACATACTTAATGTTGAATAACAAATCACTGCAGATGGTGACTGCAGCCATGAATTAAAAGACGCTTGCTCCTTGGAAGAAAAGCTATGACAAACCTAGACAGCATAATAAAAAGCAGAGACATTACTTGGTCAACAAAGGCCCATCTAGTCAAAGCTACGGCTTTTAGAGTAGTCATGTATGGATGTGAGAGTTGGACCATGAAGAAGGCTGAGTGCTGAAGAATTGATGCTTTTGAACTGTGGTGTTGGAGGAGATTCTTGAATAGATCTTGGAGGGGATTCTTGCAGTCCCCTTGGACTGCAAGGAGATCAAACCAATCAATCCTAAAGGAAATCAACCTTGACTATTCATTGGAAGGACTGATGCTGAAACTGAAGTTCCAATACTTTGGCCACCTGATGCAAAGAGCCGACTCATTGGAAAAGACCCTGATGCTGAGAAAGACAGAAATCAGGAGGAAAACGGGGCGACAGAGGATAAGATGGTTGGATGGCATCACCAAGTCAATAACATGAGTTTGAGCAAGCTCCAGGAGATGGTGAAGGACCAGGAAACCTGGCATGCTGCAGTCTGTGGGTTGCAAAGAGTCAGACACTACTGAGCAACTGAACAACAACCCTCTTCCACTGGAAGTCACCAACAGGATATAGAAAGGACAAAAATTGTTCAGTGGCATTCTCATCACTTCCTCCTCCTCCACCAGTCTCTTTAATATTCCAACAGGTTTTTTATCTACAGCTAAGGAGAAATTACCCTTATTCTCATGTTTATATTTCAAAATTTCATTAAAACTAGTGACAAAGGTCATATGCACTCTCACCCAGTCCTTTATCTAAAAGACAGTACCTCTAAATGCGTGGGGTGGTCTTTAACATGCTACTTCCTGCTCAAAAACTTGTAGGTGTTTTTCCTATTACCTAACACATTAAAGCATCTGAGTATTTTGAGTTCCTTCCTTATCAAATAGCCCCTTTCCAACTTTTGCAACTCCTTATTTATTAAACATTTGCTGAACATACAATGATCTCTACTTTCTAGATAATAACATGAATATGATGACCGCATTTGTCAATCTCATTGACAAGAACTTGTGGCCATAATGAAATCAAATATTTGAACTCATACCATCCCAGAACACTTGCGGCATGTTTGCCTCAATGAGATATCTCACATATGCACACAAAGTTAAAACACCATCTCTATCTTGCAAGAGTAGGTCTGTGTGGTACAGGCTACTCCACAGCAACCTCTGACCCTGCTCAGAGTCCCGTCTGCCTCTAGACCTACCTTGTTCAATCCCACCTTGCTTTCCTTTTGCTATTCCTTTGACCTTGAAAATCTTACCTTGTGCATCATCATTCTATTCTGTGCCCCCCACTTCGGAGATAAGGTAAACATCTTCAAAATGTTTGTGCTCACCAATGTGCTCTCCTTTCTTTAAATAACTCTTGCAACATAACAAAAAGTTGTCTCTTCCGAGTATGAGAACTTTGCATGTAATTGTTCCCCTTTTTTTCCTTTCTACATGTAATTTTCTTTTAAAACTAAAGGAATTTTATAAACTTTTATACTGTCTGTAATACTTTAATATCAACAGTAAGTTAAATGAAAATTATGAGTTTTCCAAGGGGCACTAGTGGTAAGTAAAGAACCCACCTGCCAACGCAGGAGACGTAAGAAATGAGGGCTCCATCCCAGGGTTGGGAAGATCCCCTGGAGAAGGAAATGGCAACCAACTTCAGTATTCTTGCCTAGAGAATCCCATGGACAGAGGAGCCTGGCAGGCTACAGTCCATAAGATCTCAAAGAGTAGGACAGGACTGAAGCGACTGAAGGAAATACACAAGTGTTTTCCTTAACCCAAGCACTTCCATTCACAAGGTAATCTGTCCCGCTAATCCTTGGAACTTTCACTGCATTTCATTCCTCTACTGAGCACATCGCATTTTTTGTTTTGCATTATGGTTCTCTGTCAATTATGTTTCCTCTGTGCGATCACATCTCCTTGAAAGAAAGAACTGTGTCTTACTCTAATTTACACCCCTTCTAGTTCTCAGCAAGAGACACTTTTTTCTTAAATGAAGGAAGGAATGAACCAACAAAGATTTATATAGTGATACTATTACAGCCTCATCTCCCATTTAAGCCTGTCGAACTGCCTAGAAATAAAACACTTACTGAAAACTGTTCGGAGAACACTGTCTGTGAAATCACTATTACAATGTAATTCTAAAGAAGGTTTGGGACCCCCAGACTATATGTAAAGCTCTCTTCTCTTTCATGTTACCAAGCAAAAAAAAAAAAAAAAGAGAAACAAGTACTAATTTTAGAATTCTGTATATTAATGATTAGCAGCCAGTTCTTTCTTAGTGGCAGTACAGTTAAATAGTTAGGAATTTGGGGTCTGATGTCAGAATACCTGGATTTCAATCTCACTTCTACCACATATTAGCTATGGGACCTTAAGAAAGTTATTTAACATCTTTGTGCCTCATTTTCATCACCAGCAAAAGGTAGAAACAATACAGAATCTCAAAGGGATGGTGTGAAAATTAATGATTTAATATATTTAAAGAGTTTAAAATAGTATCTGGCACTTTGCTGAAAAGTCATAGCAATATGTAGTACTTTTTTCTTTTTTTAACTTTTTATTTTATACTGCAGTACGGTTGATTAACAATGATGTTTTAATTTCAGGTGTACTGCGAAGTGATCCATTTATACATGTATCCTTTTTCAAGTTCTTTTCCCATTTAGGTTGTTACATAATATTGAGCAGAGTTGCCTGTGCTCTATAGTAGGTCCTTGTTGGTTACCCACTTTAAATATTTATCTTATATTCCCTATTGGTAAGTTTCATGACATTAAGAACAAACTGAATTCTTTTTTGGAGGGTCTCCTACAGTACATAACAGAACGAAACAAACACTAGATGTTCAAAAAATGTGAATTGTATTTGAGATGTAGAGAGTCAATGCACATGAAAATGAACGTAGGTTAAAAATGTAAACACAATTTAAATAAAAAGTTTTGGCATTTCATTTGCATATTTTCAGTTATTTTTTTACAATTAGTGCTAGGGGCTTTATGACTCGGTTTTTTCCTAGCGCTCTTCAGAGCGTGGTGTTTAGTGAAGTACTTGTCAGAACTGGCCTCCTGACAAGCTGTCTATTCAAAGAGTCTGAGTTATGAGGTGGCTGCAGCAAAAACTGGGTTACATTAAAGTACATTACTTTGGGGCTGGAGATGAAAGGCCAATAATCTCAGGAAACAGCTCACAGAGGGGGGCCAGTCGAGCACTTCGTGAAGGCTCATTTGGACCCTTCGCCGTAGGGTACTGCGCAGGTGACTGCCCTGATGCCAGGGGTCGTGGGCTCCGAGACCTGAATGGCAGCTGGCCTCGGTAGGAAAGACAGAGCCCGGCGAGGCCGCTGGTTGAGGCATTCTCACCTCCCCAGGCAGGTGCGGGCGGCAGGACGCTTCGGCTTAGCCACTGCGCGGGCGGGACTGGGGGCGGCCGCATTCCCCGCGGAGCCCCCTCCCGGGCCGCCTTCTCCGACGGGCACTGACCTTGCCGCGGGAGTCCGGGCTGCCGCAGTCCGGGCGCCTCAGAGTCTGGCGCTGGTGGAGGGCGACCACTGGCACCCGGACCCACGGCTCGTCGGGTCGGGCTGCGGAACCCAGGGGGAGCCGCGGCCCTCGCGCCATCCCTCGGCGCCTCATTCCCGCGCGCGGTCGCCGGCTGAGGCGCGAGGGCCGCGCGTCTCAGCGCCGGAGGGCGGGGCGGGGCGCGCGCCCCTCAGCCCGCGGAGGTCGTCTCGCGCGGGCGCACGCGCCGCAGCCGCGCGAGGAGGGGGGGTGGGTGTGCTCGGGGCGCGCGCGCCGCCGCCGCCTCAGCCTGCTGCTCCGCCCGCGCCGCCTGCTCCGGGCGCTCGGTCCCAACACGCCGGCTTCCGAGCGGCCATGGGCGACGCGGGGCCCGCGGTGTAGAGTCCGCCAGCCCCGGACCCGTGTCCCGCACCCAGAAGGTCTCGGTAAGCGGGGGCGGGGGCGGCGGGGACCCGGCAGGCACCGTGAGGGGCGGGTCTGCAGGCAGCGAACAACCCTCCGCGGACTCAGAGGTGTTGTGTGGGAGCCGTCCCCGAGGGGTCCCTGTGTAAGTGGATGAACCCCGAGTTTTCCTGCCTCTACCTTTGGACGAGCCCTGGAGGCGGTGTGCGGAACCGCCCGCATGGAAGACCCCTGCGCTAGTGGAGGCTCCCAGGGCTCTCTCTGCGTTTGCTACACGGGGAGGCCCAGTGTGGAGGACACCATCCCCAGAGAGACCGTGCTCTGAGTACCTACGGGAGGGCAAAGGCGGTCTCTAGTATTGTCTCGGTGGAAGACCATTTGGGAACGGAGGGGAGCCGTAGGAGCCTGCACCTGGTACGGACCCCACAGAGGAACCCAGCATACAAGAGGACCCGAGGCAGTACCCTAGAACTGCCTGGAAAGAGCCGCTGACTGGGAGGAGAGGATCCTGGCGTGGAATCCAGGCCAGGAGTAACTTCCCATATGCTCAGAGGTCTTTGGCCTTGACCTCCGTCAGGGCTCAACGTGCCCTAACTTGTGTCCCTCCTTCACGGTCTAGAGTCAGGGCTCCTGTGGCACTGCGTCTTTGCCCATTCGTCCCCCACCCCATTAGAATTCGTGTTCTCTGTGGTAGTCCAATTGGCTCCAAGTTGGAGGCAAGAACTTCTGTAAGAGCACAGGGTGAAGAGAGGGGAGAGGACCAACGATGCCTCTGAAGCAGAGAAAGGAGATTTGAGGCCCTGGGCTTGGCCCTCAAGATTTAAAAAGCAGTAAAATCAGGTAGAACAACTGACTCAGCCAGGTCCTGTAAAGACGATCCTTTGACAGAAGAAAAAAGGATATGTAAGATTATTGAGCACCCATGTGCCAAGTACTATACCAGGGAAGCTTAACATCTCATATAATTCTTACAACAGCATTATGAAATTAACCCCTTTTAAACATTTGGCACTTAAGACTCAAGAGAGGTTTAGCGATTTGCCCAAGGTCGCAAAACATGGGATCTTGAAATCTGTTTTTCTAAGTTTATTTGGGAAAAAGTATCAAGGAGAGGCAGAAGCAAGAATATTTATTTGTTAATAAGTTGCATTAAGATACCAAGCATAGGACTTTGCAGTGGTATAAACACTCAGTAAATGTGATGATTAATTAAGTGGAGGAAGACAGCTTAATTGGGGATGAGACTACTGCAGGAATTGATTTCCACTGAATCCCCAGATTTCAGGGTGTGGCTCCTTCACTGACAGCCCCACTGTAATGATGCCTCTGGGTGGCTCTGTACTTAATTGGGTTTGGGAGAGGCCTCTGGGTATGGTCTTTGATGGAATTTGCTCAGGGGGACTAGTGGAACATTTCAGAGGATGGAGTATTCTGAGACTACCCTCCCAGCTTGCAAAATCCTTGAGGAAGAGGACAGAGAGCGTGATTACTGTTAGAAAGCATGACCCACAGTGTCTTTGTGGCCATCTGACTACATGCACTAGCAGACATTGGTCCACAGATACCACTCAGGACACCTGACCAATAGTGCCTCTGTGTGATGAGGGGGAGGCAGAAAGGCTTAACGCCAAGGAAGGCATACTGGGAGTCCATCGTCTGAGGAATGCAAAGGGTCTGTGCCGGACATAGTGATTCACCCTCATCTCACCGCCTGGGCTGTGGTAGCTTTCATTCCACCTGAATCCTAAGGGTGTGAATTTGAGACCAAGGATAGACTGTGGTGTCTTGTCCAAAAATGGAGTGGTGAGGGCGCTAAGCAATAGAATTCACCACTGAGCCATTCTGGAAGAGTTTTCGTATCCCTCTTCCTTTCTACTTCCACATAGCCAAACCTAGTGACATTCTCCTTTAATAGAAGAGAGTTCCCTGAGCTCCTGGGGTTACATAATGAGAAGAGAGATCAGGCTTGTGAGACAACAGAATAACCTGGGTGTGGCATCTCATGCACTGCTCAGTGAAGTAAACTGACAAAGGCTGATATTGGTTAAGCACCTCCCCACTAGAGAGTTGTTTATAATCCCCTTTCAGTTCAAACCCCTCTCATCAGTTTAACACACCAGAAAATCAGAGCAAGCCTGCAAATATGATCTTTGCTCTGATTCAGAGATTTATCACTGGAGTTTTATTCCTAAACTTGTGTCACACCTACTCATGACCCTGGAAAAACTGTTAGATGGCTCCAGGTGCTAGATATCACTTCTTTAATGTCCAGCAATGGGTAAACATTAAGATTATAAAATTCTAAGAATATCTCTCCTCTAATTGCAATATGAGTCTGCAGATCAAATCGTTCCACAATGGGTATGAAGGATGTCACCAGGTGGCCTTAATCTTCTTTAAAAAAAAAAAAAAGCTCTCTAAAGAGAAATAAAAGAGGAGAACATGGCTGACACAATTTCACTCAAGTGCACACAAATGAGTCTGGACTTTTCAGTCTTTAATCTTCCTCATCTTCTCTGACCACATTCCTATGGTTTTCTTCCTCTACATTTGCCATCTCTAGACAATGCTTCCTTTTTCTCAAACATATGAATAGTAGGACCTTTCCCAGCCCATTTCTCATACTCCTTGTATTTTTTCCAGTACACCTGTTCTGAAGTGGATCATATTTATGCAAATATTTCTTTTTAGCTACAGAATCTATTATCTTCTAGTTCTACATGCTTTTTTCCAGCAGTGCTCTTGGTTTCTGCTGTCTTCATTTCCCAAATTGCTTTATTCATTTCTAATGGGAATATTATTATCCACTCCAACCCCTCAATCTTAATGACCACATTCTGACAGAAATGCTTACCAGCTTTGGACCAAGAAACCATTATAAAATCTCCTTTCATTCTTCCTCCTCTTCCAGCAATCCCCTCAGAGACCCATATACATTTACTAAGTGCTACCAACTGCCAAGCAGTATGCTAGATAAATATGAGAGTTTCTAGCCCTTGAGGAGTTCAAATAGGATCAGTCTGCATTTCTCTAATCATTTAATATAACAAGAAGAGAGAGAGAGAGAAGTACAGCTTTACAGTATCTATAGGAATTATCATATAGTATGTCTTTTCCCAGGCATCACTGAAACACAACTGCTGTTCTGTGCCTCCTCTGGCAACCACATTCTCAGTCCCCATGCCATTGCCCTGCCAGAATATTTTTTTGCCCATATGCTTTGAGTGAACTGGCCACACTCTTGGCTCTCTCTGTGATAATGATGACAGTACCTTAGAGTTGGATAACTTATAAAGCCCTGTTATATACATGATCTTTATTTGGTTTTGAGAAGTATTTCATCTTACTGGGGTCTTCTTACTAAAACAGTGTGCTGGATGGCTGGCTGGCTTTCTCTCCATTTTTTTTTTTTTGTTTTGTTTCATTTCATTTTGTTTTTTGAGCTCCTTATAAGACTTACAGGTCTCCCAGAGGGAAAGCCCCAGAGATTCACTACAGTCACTATGTATCAGCTCTTAGGCCATGAAGAGGTGTTTCCTCTTGGGCCAAAGTCCAAGCAGTGTACTTACTGGTCAACCCTGGGATTTATCAGGGCTATCCTACTACCTGGCTTCAGAAAACCCAATTCTCTGGTTTGGGTTTCCCTGAGATCCAAATACATATTCCCTTCAAACAGTTTCAGCATACTACCTCAAACCAGTTCTTTTGGCTAATTCTTATGTGAAGGCAGGTTGCTTTGCCTATTTCCCTCCAGCACCTGGCTGGCTTCATACCATCTAACCCATGATGGAGTCCCCATATAGCTCCATGCCTTGGCGTGTGCTTTTTTTTTTGTTTTGTTTTTTGATTTGTCTTTTTGGCATGTGCTTTTATCTCTTCCTGGAATGCCGTTTTTTTTCTTTTCCACTGGGGTAACTCCCACTCATATTTCAAAATTTAGCTCAAGCAACACTTTTTTTTTTTTTAATCCTAAACTTATGCCCCCTACATGCACACATACTCACACTGCTTTCTCACAGGCTGAGTAAGGTTCCATTTATTCATTTTACCAACAGCTACTAAGCACCTAATTTGTTCCTGACACATAGTAGGCTGTACTCAGCAAATATATGTAGAATCAACAAATAAGTAAGTCGTGATAATTAAGGTGTAATGGGTACATTAAATGGGGCTGAATCTGTGCTTCAGGGCCCTAGAGCAGAGAACAGGGAGTGTCTCTATCTTGCTGAAAAGCTCTGCTTGCTAAGTGCAATCACACCAGCTAATCACTGATGGTGTGTTATTCCTTAACTGTAACTCTGCTTCTGTGGGAAGCCAGCACTGTAGTTTTTCATGAAGACTCATCCCAGGCTCCCAGAGGCTAAAGAGCCTCCCATAATTTTGTCTTCATGTGTATTAAAGCTTTTGGACTTTCAGAAAATATTAAACAACAGCACCTCCCTCATGTCTCATTCTCTTGAACTGAGGCCTAGAAGACATTTTTACTCAGTCTTCAGCCCTTCTGCTCCTTGGAAACCCCAGAAGAGCCCTGTGCAGTTGGGGGTGACTGTTTCTTCCTGGGCTGACAGAAGCCAGTGCTGTTGCACTGGGTAAATATTTAGAAGAGAATGGAAGAAGACAGGGAGATACTAGTTAGACCCCTTCAGGATCTGTAGACATGAAAACTAAAAGTAGTCTGTAGACTGCTACTGCCCCGCAACAGAATGGCCGACTAGAAATAAACTCCATGAGCACTATGGTGAGGTGCTGGATTCCTAAAGCAGCACCCAGCCACTGGAGATCAGCCAGGCTATTTCAGGCTTGAATTTCCTCAAAGACCAGCAGAGGGTAAGAGGACTCTGATTGCTTGTGTTTACAGTCTCAAGGTTGATGATGTGCATGGTGAGCTTAAAGAGTCTATGCTGTGCATTCTGCATTTTGGAGACCCTGGTTCTACTGGTTTCCATATCCTTATGGCTAGTCACCTTCTGTATTAGGTGTGTGGCTTTCCCTGAGGCTCTCAGACAACTTTTTAGGCACATGCTACCTGGAGCCAGTTGTCAACAACCTTGAAAATTTTCACCCTTATTTGCAGATGCTATTCATGCTAAATTTCTCCATCCCAAGCCGAGGAGGGAGGAGATATGTTTTTAAGTTTACTGCACGTGACCTCAGAGCAATTGCCACCCTCTAGGCCGGTCACAGTGCCCGGGGATACAGCATAAATGCAGTTGACTTTGGTAATACTAGTCTCTCTCTCTCTTTTTTGAATCACTGTGGTTATGGAAACTGGCCAAATTCTAAAATTCTGTAGCTGTCTCCTGTGGTCAGAGATCACCCACAACTACTGTCTGATCACTTGTTCTCACCCTGGCTAGCCCTGAGTCAGCAGTCACGGTCCCCTCTGAGAGAGCAGAGTAGATGTGAGGAGATGAGCAGGTGACCGTATAGCTTCTAGAACTGAACTTTGAAGATTTGGCCTGACCAGCCTCTATGGCCAACATTGAGGATGTGAAAGGATAGTGATACCATGATCTCAAACTTTTTCTGTTGCCTAGTTAACATGCTCTGTGGAAGGCAGTGAGAGCCACTTAGATTTTTCTCCCTCTCAATCTCAGTGAAAAACTGAGATTCCTTTTAATATCTGCTAAAGCCGCTCTTGGAGAAGGCAGTGGCACCCCACTCCAGTACTTTTGCCTGGAAAATCCCATGGACAGAGGATCCTGGTGGGCTGCAGTCCATGGGGTTGCTAAGAGTCGGACATGACTGAGCGACTTCACTTTCACTTTTCACTTTCATGCATTGGAGAAGGAAATGGCAACCCACTCCAGTGTTCTTGCCTGGAGAATCCCAGGGACGGGGAGCCTGGTGGGCTGCCGTCAATGGGGTCGCAGAGTCGGACACGACTGAAGCGACTTAGCAGCAAAGCCACTCTGGTTGTTTTCCCTTGTCCCCCAACTCAGAGGGGAGTTTACCTTGTTCCTGCCTAGGAAAGTCCTCATAACCTCCAAACAATCACTTTTAGTTACTTTTGAGCCTTTTTCAAATAGCTGCCATTCCCATACAAGAATCATATGAAGACAAGTAAATGTACTTGACATTTAGCATGCCTAGTGAAGAGACTCCTGCCTGTGGAGAGGGCTATTTCCCAGGCTCCTCAGAGCTACAAATCTTTATAGAGAACTTTGGAAGAGGTTCCCTCACCATCTTCCCTTTTATTTCTCCACCAGCTCCTGCTATGGAGCAACCCCTCCTCCTCTTACTCCTACCACTTTGCCCTTATAAATAATCCCACTGTGTTGTAAGCATGTGCTCTGCAGAGAATGGGTGTGCCTTGCACATACACATTTAAGGCTGCCCATGTATGTATTACTGCCTGACAAATGCATGTAAAGACTTTTCTTCCCTGAAGAAAGGTTCTGGTTGTCATCTATTTTAGTCTTCTCCTGATCATAGACTCACACACCCCTGTTCTACCTTCTTGTCCCTCTTACTCCCACCACCTGCTCCTGCTCCCATGAGGTTTTATCCCAAGCCTTCTCTAAGTACACATCCTCTGACAGTCACATCATTCTTGGCACAATGTCTTTTTATCCCTCCTTCATCCTTGTTAGGAGGCAGAAAACCCCAGTTTCACCATCAGCAAAAGGAGTAATCATTAGATATAATTTATGGCATTTGTGCAACTTGATTTCCTTTTAACTCTTCTTCCTAGGACTCCTTCCAGCACCGGAGAGGCCAGGTTTTTCTCACCAGGCATTTGTTTTTACCCATCACTAATCACCGCCACTTGTTTCTCTAGAAATTAGGACTGATTCTGTTTATTTCTCAAACACCCCAGGTGCACATCATGGATATTTAAGAATACTTGCTTTTAATCAAGGTGTCTTTTGTGTATAGTTTCAATCCTTCTCCATTAAGCATTAAGGGTTTCAGCCTCACTCTTGAAGTCTAATTCTGTTGCATCCTCACAATTGACTCTCAAAATTAAAGCCATGTCAAGGCAAAATGACTTGGGCTCTTGTTTGGATTTTTGATGCTTCTTTTTAATGCCTCTGCCCTACATTTTCTGCCCTTGTGGGCATAAGGTGGCCTAGAAAACTGAAAGGAATAGCAGTCCTTGAAGATCCTGTGGTCAGGACTAGAAAGTGTTTTTTTATTTTTATGTCTGTCTGTCTGTTTTGATGGTGGATGTCATCTTCAGTCTCCATTGAAATTCCTTTAAGGACAGACTTAAAAATCCACTGCAGAGACATCATTAACAGTTGAGTAGCTTAATAGTGATTCTTAACATCCTTACAGAAAATAAAGGTTGTGCAGGACTGCAATGTGTTGGGATATGCTTATTAGTTTGCCAATACACTATTAATGAGTTGGGTCACTTACAGACTATAACCGTCCTAATTGGCTGGACTTTGTTCAGAGTTCTTATTATCTAAAAAAGCCACTAAGAATCAAATGCACACCACTGATTTTTCCTCCAATGAATCATTCTTGAAAACATGAATTTGATATGGCTATTCCAGTTCTCCAAATAAGTTTTTATCAACCTTTTTTTTTAACTTGTGCCTTCTTGCTGATAAACACTAATGTCTTATGACTGCTTTCGGAATCTTCTACTACAACTTCTGGGAGGGATTTACCCCCAGCTGTTTAGAGAGATAGCACCTTTTATATCTTCCCAGGAACCGGGAGAATACTGTCAAGCTCTGCTGTTTTGTAGTCTGTGTTACATACCCCCCAAAAAAGGTGATGGCTTTTAATATTTGTTTTCCAAATATAAATATATTACAATTGGTATGGTTTTTCAATCCACTATTTCTTCCCTTTTCCTAGAGTTCTGATATATATACCTCTATATGCCCAGCCAATGAGAGTCATTGCTCTGAAACTAATGTTTGTATTGGATTAAACCAGTTTTTTTCCTCTTTATTTTTATATCATGAATATATCACAGGTTATCTAATAATTCTCCCACTAAGGTAATTTTCACCTTTTTATGGCTGTAAAAATAAATGCTCTGATAAATATTCTTTTACATATGCCCACAGGTCAGAGGATCAAACTCTTGTTATACAGTATGGTTTTCTTCAGTCAAAAGTATATTAGTATCTGAAGAAGGAAATGACAACCCACTCCAGTATTGCCTGAAAAGTCCCATGAACAGAGGAGCCTGGCAGGCTGCAGTCCATGGGATGGCAAAGAGACAGAACTGAGCACGCATGCATGAATCTAGAATTATTTCAAAGGTGGTTTTTTTTTTTTTTAAGTATGTTAGTACCATCCAGATTTTCTAGACCTTCCAACCACACAGACTCTTAAGACAGGCTTGAGAATTCAATTCTTACATCATTCCAGTCAAGGGAAAAGCATACCTTGTACCCCACAATGTTGTCCTTGTCTTTCAGAGGTGAAAAGTGAAAGTCGCTCAGTCATGTCAGACTCTTTGCAACTCCATAGACTATACAGTCCATGGAATTCTCCAGGCCAGAATACTGGAGAGAGTAGCCTTTCCTTTCTCCAGGGGATCTTCCCAACCCAGGTAACCATCTTTAAATCAAAAAACAAGAGCATAGTTCTCTAATTAAAAATGTATAATTATTCTATGGCTGTTTTCCAAATTGCAGGCCCAGACCTGTTATGAAATTATCAAATCATTTTAAAGAGTCACTATCAAGATTGCCCTTTGAACTAGAATAGAGAGGACAGAAAATACCTGGGAGCATGACATGTAGTAAAATTAGGATTCTTTACAAAACTTTGGGTTCAGTTATAGGTCTATGAACATGTGTTTATAACTTTGTGTATACAGGGTTACATCATAAACTATATATCTTACTGTGGGCCACAGTCAAAAATGTGAAAAACATACCATGGAAGGCCTCTGAGGAAAACACTGTGGCCTTGGAAATAGTAATTGATCATGAGGAAGGTTCTCAGTGAAGGGCTCAGTGTTAGTTTTGCATTCTCCTTGCCTGTTCCTCTCACTGTAAGTTGGGGACCTGCTTTTCCACCTAACTGTAGAGCACAGTAGTGTGCACAAGGCATGTGAGCAGTGTCTTTGGACTGCAGACCAAGCCACTCAGGAGCCCCCTGGGGGCTTCCCTGGTGGTCCACTGGTTAAGACTCCTCACTTCCAATGCAGGGGGCATGGGTCGATGCCTGGTTGGGGAACTAAGATCCCATATGCCATGCTACACAGCCAAAAAAAAAGACGGATTCCCTGGGTCCACAGCCTCAGCAAAGCTCTAACATACACACTCTCCTCCACCCATAGCCGCACCCAAGCTGTGTAGCCTCATATGCTGAAGAGCTCACATGGACTTTTAAAAGAATGTAGAAAAGAACACGAGCATTCTAAATGCTTAAGACTGCATATTCCGAACATACGCATTAACAGATAAAGAGCTGAAGCCCATAGTGGTAGAGTAACATGTCCTAGGTCACAGCAGGTTCAGAGCTAAAACAAGGCACCAAGTTGCCTCTGTGACTTTTTAAATTATAAAATGTTCAAGGTAGGAAAATTAGAAAAAACAGATTAACAAAAATGTGAAAAACATGCATCCTTTCTTAACAAAGATTAGATAACATGAGCATTTTTGTAACTTGCCTTTTTCATTAATGTTCATATATTTTTAACATCTCTCCACATTACTTTTGCCTCAATGATTTTCATATTGTTCAGTCTTCCATTGTAACATAATTTGACCATACTGCTGTGGTCTAATATTTGTTTACAACTGAGGGAAAAAATGAGGTTTTAATCACTTTAAACAGTTTCCTGAATTTGATCAATAAATCTTGCCTCAATAAATCTCTGTTGCTACCATCCTGTAAATGACACTTATTCACAACAAATGCTCTTTAATCATATTTTAATTTTAAAAACAAATTTTATAAAAGGGGAAATGGAATCTTTCCTTTCTTACCAGTAAATTTATAAATTTTAAAAAATGAGCTGGGTTCCTTTAATAACAAGTGATAGCAGGGCAAGCAGCTAGGCAGAGTAGGAATTTGCACTATTGTGGCACATAAAATAGTTGTTTCTAGAAAGAAGACATAGCTGTCATCAGATTTTATGTGTATTAAGACGTCTCTGAAAAATAAAAGACTTATCCACAATTAATTAACTGGAAAATGTTATTAAATGCCTTTTCTCTTTCAGATACTTTGCTAGTCAGTAAAAGTAGATACTACACAGGATAAAAACAAGCTAATAGAGGAAACTGACATTGATTAAATAATCATCCTATTGAATATGTAATGACAAAGATAAGTGTTTCAAGCAGAAGAGCACAGTGCTGTCAGCACTCCTACGTGGATTGGGGAGTTGACAGTGACTTCCAGTAGTTGAACTGAGCTCTGATAGATGAAGAAGCACTAGCCAGGAGGAAGGAATCATCAAAGGTCCAAAATGGAGAGAGCATGGCAAAAAAAAGACTAAAGGAAGACCAGTGTGGTTAGAACAGAATAAAAAAGGAAGACCAGACTGAGGAGGGCCTTACAGACCATGGTAAAGAAACTGATTTTGGCATCTTTCATGATGGTCCAATGGCTAAGACTCCAGTTCAGTCCCCAATCAAGGAATTAGATCTCACATGCCACAACTAAGAGTTCGCATGCCACAGCTAAAGATCCCATGTGCTGCAACTAAAGATAGAAGATCCTGAGGGCTACAACTAAGACCTAGTGCTGCCAAATAAATATTTTGGAAAAAAAAGAAACTGATTTGGGGCACTTTATCCTGAAAGCTTTAGAAAGCCATTGAAAAGTTTTAAGCTGCAGATAGCATAACACCTGAATGTCCCAGAGATATCTTTCATTCCACATGTATAAAATCCAGCTTCATCATCCCTCTTTCTTATTTCCCAATTTCCATAAATGGCACTACCCTTCTTGTTAGTTTTAAATTTAAATTTAAAACTTCCATCTCAATAAGTCAGGTGGGAAAATCCTAAATAAAATACTGTATGACTTCACTTGTGTGTGGAATTTAAAAACACTGAACTCGTAGAAACAGAGAGAAGAATGATGGTTTCCAGAGGCTGAGGGGTGAGGGAAATGGGGGATATTGGTCAAAGGGTACAACATTCACTTATAAGATGAAAAGATTCTGAGAATCTAAGGTACAGTGTGTGACCATAGTTAACAATTCTATATTGTGTACTTGAAAGATGCTGAGTGTAGACTTTAACATTCTCATCATAAGAACAACAAAATGGTAATTATGTGAGATAAAGAATATACTAACCTTATTGTGGTACACACTTCACAATATGATTATCAAGCCATCACATTGTACAGTTTAAACTTAAGCAGCGTTATATGTCAATAGCATCTCAATAAAGCTGGGAAATAAATATGACTTGCCCTCTGGCCCTTTCCATTGATCTAATCAAGTTATCAATTATTCCTAAATTTCTGTTTCCATAGTATCGAATCAACTCAGTCAGTATCATTCCTGCTGCTACCATTTCAGTTTAAACCCTCTGCCTCTTGCCTAGACTATTATAGTAGCCTTCTAATCGGCCTGAATCTCTCCTCCTTCCCTCTGTCACCTTTTTCCCCACGCTGAGGATAACTTCCTACCCATCTTTCAAGGTCCACTCTGACTCCCAGTTGTATGGTCTCACCTTCCTTTAGGCATTTCCAGAACTCTGTCTTATTTTTCTTTGAGTTCTGGTATTAAGTAGCTTGAGTGGTGAGACCCTGTTCCCCCACCTTCTATTTCCAATGATAAGCTGTCAGTGTCTCGCACAAATTACTGTTCAATAGGCCTGATTATGATGGATTGAGAGCAAGTGGACTCTTTGTTCCACTTAGAACAGACGTTCCCCAACTGAATTCCATCCACTAAGACACTTCAGGCTAGGAAATAGCAGACCAGCTCTGCAGTGTGCCATGTTGTGCCCTCACTTTCCAATGCCCTGGTACTACAGAGGAAGAGCAAGAATAATGTACCTTTTAACCTGTAAAGAATATAGACCTTTGTTCAACAGTTCAGAGAATCAAAGCAGAAAAGGTGGGCATGATACTAGTGAAGGCTTACAAGTGTAAGAAGCACTGTAAAGCTTGTAATGGGCTGGTTGTCTGTGTTTGACAAACAGACTCATAAACAGGCATAGCTACTAATTAAAAAGGGCAAAGGAAGTGTTTGAGACCTTGACCACATGTATGAGGTGGCAGAGTTTCCTGAATGAGGCATTCAGTCCTCCAAAAATAGGAGTTCATGCATTCTGACTCAAAAAGTAGACATTTGATGTGGACTGTTGTGTATAGCACTTGTCAGAGGAGCATTCCTTCAGTCCCAAGTCTGAAAGGTGTAGCTGCAGTCTTGCTTTATGCCTTAGATCATCTTTGGCAGACTTGGGTTCTTTGGTCTCCAGCTATCTCAAAGTAGCAGAGGCCTGGGGCCCCTAGACCTAATTGGCTTTGGGACAGGAAGGGAGACAGAGATACCATCTCACATCTGTAGAGTGCTTTCTAGTCTACATAAGCCCCTTTTCTAGTGTTAGTCTCATATCTCTGTGAAGTGTGCTGAGTAGGTCACCCTCATTTTACCAACAGGAAAACCAAAGTCACAGGGCCAGTCAGAAATAGAACCAAGGTCTTCTGACTCCTTAACAAGTGCTCTGTCCACCCCACCATGCTACTGAGTTCTAGAAAAGGGAAAAGCTGTTTAACAGCATTTGCCACTTAGATGAATGGTTGAAATGCATTGGCCTAACATGACAAGCCATCAGCTGAGTCTGGGCCCCTCTGCTTTCTATCCACAGAGCCATGGGGGTATTGATGTCCAAGCGGCAGACGGTAGAACAGGTGCAGAAGGTGAGCCTGGCTGTGTCTGCCTTCAAGGATGGGCTTCGGGACAGGCCTTCCATCCGACGCACAGGTGAGCTTCCAGGGTCTCGCCGTGGTACAGTAGAGGGCTCTGTCCAGGAGGTCCAGGAGGAGAAAGAAGCAGAGGCAAGTGCCCCACCACTCCAAGAAGAGAGCAGTGTCAACCGTGCCTCCTGGGAGAGACTCCGGGATGGGCGAGGAGTGGAGCCTGAGGAGTTTGACAGGACCAGTCGTTTTACACCCCCTGCCTTCATCCGCCCCACCCGGAAGCTGGATGACGACAAGCCTCCAGATATCCGCCTGGAGCCCAGAGAGCCTGTGAGTGTCCATAAATGGCAGAATCCTCCAGTTTTAGACCTTCTGAGGATCAGAAAGCAGGACAGGGAGGCCTGGGTATGGTTAAAGTAAGACTCAAAACCAGAAAGATGGAGCTGAGTCAGAGTAATCTTTGAATTTCCTCCCCAAGAATAAAAATGTTATATCCTGGATAGACTTAGTGATAAAACTTGAGGAAACAGGTGATAAGGAATGATACCATGGGGGGAGGTGGTCTTTTGCCAGCCCTCGCACCTAAGAGATAATATTGCTCTCTATAGGAGGCATTTGGAAATTTGGGTGGGGTAGGGAGAGGGTCACAAAACTAGAAGTTGCTCTTGTATTTGGTGCCAAGAAACACAAAGATGCTGACGGTCCTGCAATGCCTGGGACAGTCTTTCACAAGAGATTATTCTTTCCAAAAATGCTAATAGCATCCCTGCTCAGAAACATAGTCACAGAGGCCTGGGCAGCTGGAAAAACCTGCTGGTTCTTATCTTCCAGGGAGAAAGCTCTATTGCCTTAACAGTGGCTTCAGTTGGAGTTGCTCCTCTAGGCTACTCCAGGGACACTCAGCCCCATTCAGGTAGCTCTGTGCTTGGTGGCCTAGGATCTTGCTGCTGTTCACTGCTGCCATCTTTCCCCAGGTTGTTAATGATGAGATGTGTGATGTCTGTGAAGTCTGGACGGCCGAGAGTCTCTTCCCGTGCAGGGTCTGCACCAGGGTTTTCCATGATGGCTGCCTACGCCGCATGGGCTACATCCAGGGAGACAGTGCCGCAGAGGTGACTGAAACAGCCCACACGGAAACAGGCTGGAGCTGCCACTACTGTGTGAGCCTTGGCTGCCGGGACGGTGGGCTCCTGCACTTCTAAGGACTGGGCACTTTCCCTGGAGGCCCAGTCTTACAACTCTGGTTTCTGGGCAGTGACCTGAAGAGTGTTCCAATAATACATACAAGGGCTAGGACAGGCTTTCCCTAGCTCAGTACTGTTGACACTTAGTGCACAATAATTCTTTGTTGTGGGGGCTGTGTGCATTGTAGGATGTTTAGCAGCACCCCTAGCCTCTACACACTAGATACCAGTAACACCCACCTGCAGTGACAACAACCAAAAATGTCTCCAGATATTACCAAATGTGTCCTGGGGGAACAGGACATTCCAGTTGAGAACCACTGAGCTGGAGAACAGAATGCATAGGATGAGACCTCATTATTCAAAATTGATTCTGCTTGGAGCAGTGGTGGTTTAGTTGCTAAGTCATGTCCAACTTTTCCAGACACATGGACTGTAGCCTGCTAGGCTTCTTTGTCCATGGAATTCTCCAGGCAAGCATACTGGAGTGGATTGCCATTTCCTTCTCCAGGAGATCTTCCCGAGCCAGGAATCAAACCCAGGTCTCCTGCATTGCAGGCAGATTCTTTACTGACCGAGCTATGAGGGAAGTCTTGCTTGGAACAGTACTTAATCTAATAGTTGATAGTTGTCATTCATTGTATTCATCTGGAAAACCAACCTGAAATCCTAACTGGCTTGCTTTCAGTAAGGATAGATTTTACCTCAGGAAAAGTTCTTAGTCCTGAGATCCTTATTTGGCCTTCTACATAACTCTTTGGAGCCTTTCTCTTCATCTCTGAAGTAATCATTTTGTGAATTAAATAACAAAGACCTGTTGATTCAGAACTTTGCAAATTATACATAAATGTCCTCTAACCTTTGAGAAAATAAAAATACAGATTCATGTCTATTTGTCAGTAAATCTGAGTAGAGTTCAAGTCTTACTTTATTGATCTGTTGCCCTGCAGATCTTCATTATTCACTGATTTCAGAGTAAGGATTATAAGCTGATCCCCTCTTCTTCCTACCACCGAGGAGAAAGTAAAGATGTTCTACTTCCTAACAAATAACACATTCTCCATGGCTTGTCCGTAAAGTGAAGTATAGAACAGTTACTTCTAGTCACATAAATATCTTCTCCCCAGCTGCGATATGACACAGCAGAGCCTCCTCTACAGGCAGTGTCTCCTAGTCACCACTCCTCCAAATGCTTTTTCACTTACAGCAACTCTGTTTGGCAATGCATCTCCTGTGATTCCCCAGCCACCTGTAATTTGGCTTGTGTATCCATCATTCTGCTGAACTGGCTCTTCTAAGGTCACCAGTGACCTAACTGTCAAGTTCAGTGACCTTCTCTCAGGAATCTTTTACTTGACCTCTCTGATGTATTTAGCACCTCTTATTGCTCCATTTTTTTTTTTTTTTAGGGTATGAATATTTTTGTGAGAATCTTTACACAAAATATGGAAATCAGAGAAAATAGAAAATAAGTAAAATGACCTCTGACTTGTATAACCACTGTTAACATTACCTGTACATTGTACAACACTCTTTTTCTTGGCATCCAGTATCCTCTACTGATTCTCTTCCCAACTTCTTTCTCTGACCATTCTTCCTAAGTGCCCTTAGTTTCTTGTCCTAGACCTAAATGCTAGTGTCTCTCAGGGTTCTTTTCCCACTATATTCTCTCTCTCTGGATCTTCATCTACTTCGGTGGCTACTCCACCACCTAAATACTAATAATTCCCAAATCTGTGGGTCCAGACCTAAATTTCCTGTCTCTTAGACTTATATCCATCTAATATCTCACAGGTACTTCACACTCAACATGCCCCAAAATGAATTCACCTTTTTCCCCACACCCATTATTCCCTCAGTTCCTTGCCTCTGTAAATAGTAACACCACCACCACCCCCTAGTTACCAACCCCTACTCATTTCTCTCCCTCACCCCTCACATCCAGCGGGTCAGCAAGTCCTATGAACTCTACCTCCCAGCCTCTCTTTACTGGTATTTTAGAGAGGAAATGATCTACTGTAAAGAATCTTTGGCAGTTTAAAGACTGTAAGACTATAAATTAATGCTAATGAAATAACATATCAGTGCTCTTTTGGAATTAAAACTTCCATGGCACCACTAAAAAGAAAAATTCATTTGGTTTTAGGAAATTTTTCATGATGGCATCTCTTTCAAAACTGTTCTGGAGTGAAAGTGATACAACTTTAGGATCAAACAGTTTTACCAAATATGGAAACTAGAGTTAGAATTAAACTTTTTAAACTAAAATACTGTTTGAACACAGTCTAACACAGAGGCCAGATACGTAAAATAGATAAAGATGGAGTTACTCTGGTTGATGGAGCAGAGGATTCACAACCCTACCCACTTTCCCCCTTTTCGCTTGCAGCAGCTTCCTGAGGCACCACCAAGGAGCCCCTAAGCTATCTTGGAGAATAATCCAAAAGCCACTACTTTAGTAAAAGGGACTGTGGGGTGGAACCAGGATAACTGGGTTCTGGGGATGATCCTGGTCAGAGCTGGACAGCTCTGAGCAAGTCCTTTCCCCTTTCTGGGGCCTCAGTGTCCTTGACTGTGAATGGGATGCTGGGATTAGATGATCCCATAATTGCCTTCCATCTGAAATACTGTTTCACCCTTCTTGATCCTTGGCCTTTCTTTCTGGCCTATATGGCCATTGATTTAGCTCTTCTTTTTCAGGACAATCTCAACTTGCTGCTAACTGAGGAGGAAATGTACAGCCTCACAGAGACCTTTCAGCAGTGTAAAGTTATCCCTGGTAAGGCTGGGTGGTACTGCCAATGGAGAGGGCCAGGCAGGTTTCTCCCTCATACTTTCTAGGATGAACCATGAAAGAAATAATCTGGAATTTGGAGGGCAAGGGTGTAAATGGAGCCCTATTTGCAAGCTGTTGGCCCACCCCTGGTCACAGCCTGTGTTATCCTGGCTATGGAGACAAAGACTGGACAAAAGCTGTGGGCGTAGGGGCTCTGGAGGGTGCACTGGAGGTGAGTCGAGGTACTCCAGATGCTGAGAGAAGGGTGGGTCTGGCTAGCATGCAGTGCCTCCCCACAGACTGCTCCCTGACGCTGGAGGACTTCCTGCGCTACCGCCACCAAACAGCAAAGAGAGGGAACAGTGACAGGGCTCTCAGTGAGGAACAAGAGGAGCAGGCAGCCCGCCAGTTTGCAGCCCTGGACCCTGAACACCGAGGACACGTCGAGTGGCCTGATTTTTTGTCCCACGAGTCCCTCCTGCTTCTACAGCAGTTGCGTCCCCAGGTAAGGGCCAGCTGGGGTGAATGTCTGTGGGATATTGGGTGACAGAGCCCTGGGAAGCATGCCAGGCAGGTTGGGGGAACACTGGGTACTCTCTGAGCAGGAACCAGTACCAGGAAAGGGCTCAGGTTCCAGCCAGTGACAGTTGATCCAGTTTCTGGGCTGGGGAAACTGCCCAAGGAAGACTGATTTGCGCTGGACCTCACTGCAAATGTTGGTGCTACCAGAAAGGCTCCAGGCAGCTTCAAAGGGAGGTTGCAGAGATGATAATGGAGGTAGGATTCTCTATGGCTTGACAGTTTACAAAATATTTTCATCTCCAAGGTCTTAATTGTCTCTTCTTTCACAGAACTCTCTGTTAAGGCTTCTAACAGTCAAGGAGCGGGAGCGAGCCCGAGCCACCTTCCTGGCCCGGGGCAGCGGGAGCACTATCAGCGAGGCCGAATGCCACCGTGCCCAGCACTCTTGGTTCTGCAAACGCCCCACCGAGGCTCCTTCCTGCAGTGTCAGGTCCACTCCCTACCAATCTCTGCCCCAACTCACCTACCCTCCTCCTTTGTCTCTTGGTATGAAAGTTACCTGCCTCCCTGTTTCTTCTGCCCTTTCATCCAATAGCCAGGAGAGGATCCTTCTATGAATTAGATAGTGGCCAGTGACTCCTACTGGCCAAGGCATAGATAAGCCTTGACTCCAGACTCTGTCACCCATGTCAGAAAAGCCTGGACGTGCATATCCATGGGTTCACCAGAGCTTTGGATTCACCAGAATATGGGAGGGGCAGACCTTTCACAGTCCCACTTCTAACCACATGTCTTTGTACCCAACAGTGTCAGCCATGTGGGTCCCATAGCAGACAGCAGCCCAGCCAGCAGCAGCAGCAAGAGTCAGGACAAAGCCCCACTGCCCACAGAGCCTGAGTCCAGGTGAGTGACACCTCCTTACCTGGCTGTCTACACCCTGACCCCCACACGCACAAGTAAGATTGGGCATTACCCACCATCACCCCAAAACAACAAATGCCCACCCCAGAAACCAGACTTCAAGAGTGCACATTTGACCCCAGATCCATAGGGCTAGAGGGCTGTCAGCCTGGATGCACAGTCTGCCAGCACCACGTCAGGCACAAGCCAGGACTTCCCTGAGTTTTGCCCAGCTCAAGCCTTGCTGCTGGGATCAGTTCTCGTGAGCCTCCAGACTCAGCAGCCAGCCTCACAAATCTGTTCTTTACTTCTCCTCCAGATTTGTGGATTGGCCTACCTTCCTGCAGGAGAGTGTCATCTACATCTTGGCTGCTCGTCCCAACAGTTCGGCCATTCACCTGAAACCCCCAGGATAGCATGGAGCAGAAAAGCTCAGTTTGGGGACAGTGGCATTCTCTCCCTTCTTTCATTTCTCCCCTTCCCCACTAACCTCTGGTACTGAGACTTCTGGGGGTGGAGCACTGTCCACATCTCAGTTTATCACTAAGCTTTATGGCACTGAAGTCACCATTTCCCTCACAACAGAGGTGGTAAAAGCATTGCCACATGGAGAAGCCCTGGGAGCTGTGGCAGCATCTGCTGCAGGACCACCCCCTGCCCTCACACTACAGACTGGACCTGCCACTGCACACGTATATGTGTGCACACACATGCACACACAAACACACACACCTAGCTATCCATGCCATCAGAGACCTGAGACTTCTTTTTTTTTAAGAAAGACCAAAGTTCTTTTGTGAAGTCCCTGGTATAGATTGGCAGGGGCGGGGCGGTCTCTCTATTGGCCAGTTTTCATTTACAGTAGATCAGTCTCTGGCCAAGTGATTCCTAATAAGGGGGCATATCAGACTTACATACTCTTCTAGAGATGCTGACAGACTCCCTCTTCCCACACTGAAAATCCCTTCTGTGATGAAGCACTGTTCTAGTAGGTGTGTGCTATGTCCCTCAGATTTGTTGGGGTGGGGAAAATGGTTGAAGACCACCACTGCACTTATTATTTATTCATTATTTATTTAAATTCCAATTCCTGGTGACAGAGAAGGCAGCTAGTCTGTGGAGTGCCAATTAGAAAAAGGGGAGTCAGCCCCTCCCAGGGACCCAGAAATCTAGGACCCTCTCATCCAGGTCATTTAAGTCCAAAAGTCTTTATTTAGCAGACCAGTCCAAACCCAAGGTGAGCCATCCTGACCCCTGTTTTTTAGGTGGGTGCTTATGGCCCAGAGCCCAAGGGCCAAATGGAACAGGTATGATGGCAGTAGTCACAGCCTTCTGGGTTACGTGCTTCACCCAAGTCAGCTACCACAGAGACCCAAAGCCTGAGCTCCAGTGAGGGCAGGCCTGGATGAAAGAGGAGAGAAGGCTCATTTTTTCCCATTCTTTAGCTTAACTGCAGACATAAAAAAGTATGCCGTGGTATGGCATACAGAGCCCTAAACAGGGGCTCCTTTCAAACCACATGACAATGAGCATAAGAGGCTGGAGCCAAGAAGAGGATTTGAAGATCTCAGCTCTCTTGAACAGAGAAAGTCTCAGCAAAGCCTCACAGAAGGAGGAGGTGTTCCCTTCTCCCTGTTACTAAGATATTGCCCGAGTTGCTTCTTTTCCCCATTGCTCACTACATGTTCTTCCCCACAAGCTTAGGGCCTGGACCTGGCAAGGGAGGACTTTGGAGGCAAAAAGATGCTGCCACAAGGCCACCAGCCTGGCCTCTCAGCCCCAGCTGTTCTTCCTAAGTACTTATCAAGTTCTACAGTCAGCATATACTATGGGTAAGCATAGGCCCTGAAGTTCAAGCTTCTGTTTCCAACCTCATGACTTAGGTTTAGCAAGGTCTGACTTGGTACCAGGAGTTATTCGAGAGAGGCTTGGCTCAGTCACAAATAAACTAACACATCCCCATTCCTTTAGGCACTTCTACAGAAGACAGCATACAACTCAGTGTTGCTCAGGGGATAGGGGAGAGCTGTAACTTGGGGCATGGCAAGAGCACTATATGGTCTCCTCCTGTAGACAGCATGACCTGAAAGTTAAGTAAGAAGCTTCTGGGGTTGGATTCTTTAGGACGGAAAAGCAGCAGACAGAAGATGAACTGGGTTCATGTGTATGGCTCCGTTCTTTGTAAATACTCCATAGCCACTCCCAAAACTAACCAGTAGGAGGGGCCGTTATTTAGTCCAGCCAAAAAAAGAGAAAGCACATGACTCTTGGGCCCAAGGACTGCATCTGAAGCAGCCCGGCCTGGGGTTCTGCACTAAGATTAAACCACATTAAGCACAAGGGCTCTTGCTTACTCTCCTGGCAAATCACCTTTTATGTCAATGGCCTTGGGCTGCTTGATCTCAGGACAAGGCATTTTGAGTAAAAGCAAACTCTAGGCTTTGAGAGCTGAACAGCTTTTTTCTCCTGCCTCATCATCAGTCACAAGGATTAGAAGTCCATCTTCTTGTTCCCTGATCCTTCACAGACCAGGGTGATGCCTACCTCTCTGGAGCAGTAGCTTCTAGCTTTCTGTGGGTGAGTGGTAAAGACTGGAGGCCACTAGAGCAGGCCAACTGTATCTCAGGGCCTGGCAAAACAGGCCCCAGGGTTCTTCTACGGTAGGATCTGACCCATTTGGGACTACCCCTCCCTATTTTGGGACAGCAAGCTTCCTTGGTGGGGACATGCTGCAAAGGGCCCAGGGCAGACACTGCCCTCATGAAAGGATGGAGTGCCAAGTCACAGGAGTCCTAGGAAGCAGAAAAGGATGGAAAAGCAAGCAGTCTCTTCTCCATAGGCATTTAACTTTTTACCAAAGGAAAGAGGAGAGGTTCCATTGCTCCCTCAGTTAAGAGTTATAGAAGCTCTGTCCCAACCTGCCTTTCTGAGGTCTCCCCTTGCAGTGTCCTAATCCACTGGGTCTCTCTCCAGGATGTATGGAGACATTCAAACTTTTATAAACCTCAGTTCAGTTCAGTCACTCAGTCATGTCTGACTCTTTGCAACCCCATGAACCGCAGCACGCCAGGCCTCCCTGTCCATCACCAACTCCTGGAGTTCCACCCAAACCCAAACCTAGTGAAGCTCATTTCCTTTCCTTTTCAAGCCCTTTCATCATTGTGACTGTCTGAAATTCTGCCAAGTACAGAAATTAGTGTTTGACTGTAATAGGAGTATGAGAAAATGTTTCCATCTTAGCTACCCAAAATTGCAGAGATCAGTTCTTTTCCCAGTCACCCCCAACTGCACCACCACCCCCAGTCAAGGGAGGCTGAGGTTACACAGATGCTCCTCTGAAGACTACTTGCCCTCAGTCTGTTTTTAACCCACAGTCCTCTTCTCCATGCTCAGATATAAAGGCAGGGACGTCTGGATGATGTAGTGGAGCTTTGGGACTGAGTCAGCTGAGGCAAGAGCTGTGGCCACATAGCCTCCTCAGATTTGTCCCGTGGCTTCCTCTCATGAGATCAGCCTTTCCCAGTAGATGGAGGCTCTACACTTTTGAGCAACAGGCCCCTTTTATCCCAGGGATGGAGCAGTTTCCTCACTCAACAGATACTGATCCGTTTCAAGAGCTCTTCTTAGAGGATAGCCATGGCTGAGGCCATGAGCACGTTGCCTCTTTTTGTCCTCAGCCTAAGTAACTGTGACTGCAGGCCAGACACTGGCCTTTCTGGCCCTAGTGCTCCCTATGGGATGTCACCCTGGCCTTGTTAGAGTGACCAAATATGGGGGTCCCCCATTCCTATCAACAATATGGGAAGCAGAGAATCAAACCACCTGGGAAGAGAGCACCTCCCTGAGTGTTGGCTTCAGGATTGTGCCTAGGCTGCTGAGCCTCAACCTCAACCATTGCAGGTCTCACGGCTTCAGTAAAAGTAGTGCCAAGAAGCCTAAAGGCAAGAGAGAAGCTCAAAAGAAGCTGTCTGGTAGGGCCCCAGGCCAGCCATGAATACCACAAAGCCAAGAGGAACCTCAAGGCAGGACTAGTAGCAGGCTCTGGTGATCCTGCAGGTCCCATCAAACCAACAGAGTAAAGACAGATACATACTTGGCATTTTAAAGGCAAAACACTACTGATGCCAGAATTTCAGGACATCCCGGCAGCACCTGTAACTAAACCCCTTTTTACCCCTCTGTTTACAGTGAAATAAAATAGTTGCTTTCTCCATACCACTGGGTTTCAGCTCGCCCAGAATCTCTCTCTGGGCCCTTAGCTTACAGCCCAGACCACAGAGGCCTGCTTGAGTGGGGGGTATTAATGTGTCGTGCCTATTCTAGATGGTTCACCCTGGAGTGGGGTAGGACTAGGCATTTTCCCTGCTGTTGCTTTCTTGCTGCCACTGCTTTAGGCAACCTTGAAAGGAAAGAAAATGAACAGGTTACAGAATCTCCAATAGACCCCACTAGCACTAAGGAAAAACTTTCTTTCCTCTGGGCCACATGCCCCAATGACTCAGATCAAAGAGGATGTCAGGTCTGCTCACGTCAGTGACTAAGAAGCCCAATAACATTCCAGTTTGTGTAGCATGGGTTGGGATGACGACAGATAAGAACATCAAGGTATAAGTAGCAAGGCCTTTCCATATCCATGGTGAAACAAAGGCCATCAAGTGTAGCCTCCTGTGAGAGATGGCCTCTGATTTGTCCTGTGGCCAAACACAAACTTGTGAGAGTGGCTTTGAGAGCGCTCAAGTAGTAATGGAGGATCCAATGCTGTTCTTCAGAAGGTAACTTGACAGTAAGCTAAGGGGAACATCCCCAAGCCCTGTCTTCCCATCACTATAGCTGCATGCTCCTCTGCATGGCTCAGCCTTCACTCCAGAAGGAGCCTAATATTCCCAGAGGCTGGGCACAATGGAAATCATAATAAAAAGATTGTGATGTTATTTTGGCTTCTGTTTTCTGTTGTTCAGGGCACCTGCCGAGTTTCGGTTTGGTTTCCTATCATTGGCCAATTCCTGAATCTAAAACAGGAGCAGCTATAGCCTCCAGGAAGCCCACAGCTAGGTTGCCAGGTGGAGGGGCGGGTGGGAGGAGGCAGGGGCTCCACCATGGACACAGAGGAGATGGGGGCACAGAAGAGAAAAGTCAAAGTTTTTGAAGAAATTGAGGAAGAGGTAAGCCCTCTGAGCCTCCTTGCTGTGTGTTGCCCCCAAACACACACCACGGGCCAGTATTAGACATTCCCTTCCCAGTTTCTGCTGAACTACAAAGTGTGGACTACTAGTTGGCTGTTTTCTCCTGGTCTGGGCTCTCCTTGGTCTGAGAGTTTCCTCGCCATCTTTGCCAATTGTTTTAATGTGATATGATAGGTTGGATAAACTAAGATCTGGAAAAGCTTTCAAAGGACTATGGAATCCCCAATTCATCCCTTTTGCCTGGGAAGAACAGAGCCAGTCCCTGTAGACGTGAAAGCATCTCTAGACTTTGGATCAGAGGCAGATATTCTACTCTGAAACCATAGGAGCCCCAAAAACAAATACAGCTAACTCTCTAGGGACCAGAGGCCATTAAGTTGCATGGTCCAACTATATGCAGATTTTTTTTTCAATAAATAGGTGACAACAGTACCACACAATCCTCAGCTGAATCTGCAGATGTGGAACCAAGGATATGGAGGCCCAATTATAAAGTTACAAGAGGATTTTTGTGGCAGGGGCATCAGCTCCCCTAATTCCCACATTGTTCAAGAATCAACTGTAATTGCTAATATTTTAGCACTTACTATGCACTGGGCAGTTCTAAGTACTTTGCATAAGCTAATCTTCAAAACAATCCTATGTGATTTGTATTACAGATGAAAAAGTGAAAGTGAGGTTCCATAGTCACAAAGCTAAGAAATAGGGGAGTCAGGCAGTCTGATTTCAGTGCCCATGCTCTTAATTGATTGTGCTCCCTGTCAAAGTACACCTCAAAGAAAGTTGCTGTCTGGTCCAGCAGCTTCTGTTTCCACCCCCAGGGAAGAGGCATACATAGGTAGCCAGTTGCATACAGATGTAGCCCACATCAGAGGATTTCTTACCACCTGCACAACTCACCCTCTTCACTCATAGACTCCCACACCACTCCTTCCTGGAATTTCCCCACAGAAGTCCATCAGGCTCAGACACAATAACATCCTACACATCCTTTCTCTTGTTTCCAGGCTCAGTGAAGTCAAGCATTGGGACAGAGAAAAAAGGCATGAAAGCTGGACCTCTGAGCCCTCATGACAAGAAAGGTTTCTCTACTCTCATTCAGATAATCTTGACGAACTTCAGACCCTCCCAGCTCTGTTCCTCATACCAACTGCCACTTGTTCCCAGGGTTGGCTGGAGCTTTGGTTCCACAAAAACTTCCACCCACTCTGACTTTCCCTAGAGATAAATAGAAGTGCACTTGAGCCAGAGTAGAGCAGTGATCGCTAAATTTGCTAAATATGGAGTAATTAGTGTTCTCTCTCCCACCCCACTCATAGGGTTGTTTAGTCTGGCCTTGCTAAACTTCAGTTTCCTCATCTGGAAAACACTTCATTTTGTCTGCCTCCTAGGCTGATAGTTGAGTGAAGACAGGATAAAATTGGTAATTGAAAAGAGCTTGGTACACTGTAAGACACTGACTGAACAGCAAGAACTTCTGGCCCCTGAAGGCTGTGTGTGTATCATTCCATGCACCAACCGCCTCCCAGGCATAGCTGGGGATACTTCCATTGGCCTCTGTCCACAGTGCTGAAGTCACAGCCAAGACCATTAGGGATTTTCAGTCCCTCTTTTTTTAAAAAAAATATATACTCATGTATTCATATACACAGTCACTTTACATTATTACATTTTAATACTCATCAAAGACAAAAATATAGAATGCTCCATGAATTTGCATGTCATCCTTGTGCAGAAGCCATGCTAATCATCTCTGTAATGTTCCAATTTTAGCATATGTGCTGCTAAAGTGAGCACTTAAATCCCTCCTTGTCCCATCTAAGGAAGCATCATATACAGAGACTACCAAACCCAAAGACTGCCCTAAAACTCAGAAGGTATTGCCAAAATGTTTTTTTATTTCATTACTTTCAAGTATCTTTATTTGTTTTTTAATAAACAATAACATTCCTTTAAAATTATAATCGGTTCAAAACAGGCAGGATGTGATTTAGCAGGTCAGGGAGAGCAGAGGATACAGTCTTCACTTGATGAAGATGTAACCTGAGGCTACATGGAATGAAAGGGTCAGAGGAGGGACGTGGGCTGGCTAGTATGCTGACTGGCACCCCTAGAAAAAGCTAGTCAGAGCCAGGCATCATGAACTGAACCACAGCCAGGGGACAAGGCAGTGGAGGAACCCATGAAGGCCTGAGAGGTGTTCACCCTATCGAGAAGCAGATTTGAGGGATGCAGATGGCTGATGTCTGGTAAATGGGACCAGTGAGGTTGATGAACAGAGCTAAGATCAAAGGTGGAGGAGGGGCAGATTTCTGCTCAATAGGACCAAAAGACAACTGAATACAAGGGAAGGTAGTAAAGCGGTACATGCATATGACAGAAATATGACGTTGAGGGTGAAATGCCTTCCCAGGTCTCCAGTTCTCTTGAGGCCTGCGATGCCAGTAAGTGGTTAGGCACCTTCTACTGTTCATTGGAAGGACTGATACTAAAGCTGAAACTCCAATACTTTGGCCACCTCATGTGAAGAGTTGACTCATTGGAAAAGACTCTGATGCTGGGAGGGATCCGGGGCAGGAGGAAAAGGAGACAACAGAGGATGAGATGGCTGGATGGCATCACTGACTCGATGGACGTGAGTTTGAGTGAGTTGGTGATGGAGGAGGGAGGCCTGGCGTGCTGCGATTCATGGGGTCACAAAGAGTCAGACACGACTGAGCGACTGAACTGAACTGTACTGGAACCCCAGCCTTGAGGCCTGCTGAACTATGGGGAGATCCATGCTTGTACAGACCCACATGACCCCAAAACATCAGCGCTGCTGAGCTGGAAGCCTTACTTTCTTTAGTTCAACCTCTTAGACCAACTGCTGTGCCTCCAGCTCTGAGCCCTGATCTGAGAGAAGAGATCCAATATCACAATTCGCCTATTATCCCCTGTCCAGGTGGGCTCTGAGAAGCATGTGTTCAGAACCTGATGTTGCACGCCCTCTGATGGTCATTCCCAGTACTGTTCTCTCACCCCAAACCAAAAAAAAAAAAACCCTGTGAACTTTTATGGTACTAGTCATTGCAGGGTTTCCCGGTGGCTCAGTGGTAAAGAATTCACCTGCTAAGCAGGAGAGATGGGTTCAGTCCGGGTCGGGAAGATCCCCTTGAGAAGGAACTAGCAACCCACTCCTGTATTCTTGCTGGAGAATCCCAGGGACAGCGGAGCCTGGCAGGCTACACTCCATGGGGGTCACAAAGAGCCTGACACAACTTAGCAACTGAAAAGAGATGGCAACAACTAGTCAGTGTAGGTTCAGAACAGGCAGGGAGACACTAGACAAGTACCTGGGAGTTAGATGACTGGTCAGTGTTCAAGTATCAGTGTCAAGATTAGGGCTCATCTGAAAAGATCTAGGAGGAGGCTTAGACTGAGGCTGGATGGGAAAACTACCTGATCCAATATCAGTGTCTCAGGCTGAGGCCAAAGTTGGGGCTCCTTGCGGGACTGAATTCTGGGCTAAAGTGTCAGCATGAAGTGTGTATCCAGGTGATATGCAAAGAGTCTGACTACAGGAAGGAGTCAGTGGATAATGGGGTCAACATGGTATTCCTATACGAGGTGAAACATCAGATAAGTACCAGCCATTGGAGAACTTAAGAAGAGATATTGCCAGGGGAGAAGTACAAGTGATGGTGGACAGAATAAGGAAGTCACTAATTTCTAAGAGCCTCCCAACCTTAAAGACAGGAATAGCCAGGCTAGAGCCCCTTTTCTCCTCAGAATGTGAATTTCTGTATTCTAGTTCCAGCTTCCTGTTAAAGCCCCCCACCAACCCTAGTACTGCCACATACAAATTATAGGAACAATTTTGGGACACAGGAGAGGTCCAAGAAACAGTCCTGTCACTGCATAAAGCCGGCAGCATGGGGGTAGTCTTCCTTTCCCCCAGGATTCTCTGTTTCTACTGGCAACAGTTCTGGCAGCCTCCCACACCCAGATCTTAGCAACCCTGGGAGCCCCTGGCAACTGCTGCCATGGTGACAAGACAGGGAACTGAGAACAGGCTGGGGGGAGCACTTCCTCTGGAGCCTTCAGGATATACGTGAGAGAGGTCTCCCCCTCCCATACACAGTCTGGGGGGGAACATGTGCTCCTGTCTAAACACCTCCTCACTGGCACCCACCCCCGCCCCTGCCCCCAGTTCCGGTTCTCTCAGGGTGAGGAAATGAGGGACATCTACGGTTGTGACGTCTCCAGAGGGAGAGAGGGTGAGTGGGGGTGTTTGGAACTGACAAGATCACAGATGCATGCATACAAAGGCAGACAGTGTCAGCGTACCAACAGCCATGAAGCCTTATTTCATCCACTTTTTGTCATGTAGACAGACACAGGCCTACACTTAATCATATATGTACAGTAACACAAAATCACATACCTACAATAAATAACATAGAATCAAGCACACTACCACACAAAAATAATTAAACAGATACACTTTCACTCATAAATCGCTTGATAAACACAACACTACAAATAATTTCCAGACTCCGACGTTTATAGATGCACTCACATATCCAGATGTCAGCGAACATACAGAATAAGTTACCTTTCCTGAGCATTAACTGCAGGCCAAGCTGTCAGCACTGCATGTGTCACCTCAATTAACCCTCACAGTAATCCTATGAAGTATGGCTGCTTTCTATCGCCATTTTACAAAAGAGGAAATTAGGCACTAATATGGTAAGCAGCCTCACAAGGTCAACAGTCTGCCCTCAGAGCCTACTTCCTCACACCCTTTGCCACACCCTGAGGCACCCCTGGTTCCTCTCACACACACCTGATACCCAGGACAATGGGTCACAGGACAGCAACTGCAAACTTGGCAAACAACAGAATCTGTGCCACCAATAACTGAAGGCACAGCTCTGCCCCCTTGAAGGTCTAAGCCTACACTTTAGCATTAGCTGGGACCAGGTAAAGGCCAGTGACTAAACTCTGCCTCCGTGTTGGCACAGGCAAGGCTGGAGGAGGCAAAATAGACAGAACTGGAAATAGGAAGAAGCAGAGCCTCCCACAGTCCAGGCCCCCATGAATTTGGAGGTGGAAGATTGAGTGCCCTTGGATACAAGGAGCCATTACCAGTCCTGAGCCCCCTCACCCTCCCTTTCCCACCTCCATGTCACACTATTTCATTTACTCACCACCCAACCTCCCCTCCCTTTCTCATGCCTTCTCACCCCATCTCTCTATCCCATCCCTTTGCTACTCAACCCATTTCCCCCCCTTCCTATCCCCTTTCCCTCATCCATCTCCCCTCCCTCCACTCCCTCACCCATCTTCCCCCTTCTCTCCCCACCCCCCACACCTATTCTCCCCTGCCTCTACTCCTATACTCCCTTACCCCATCTTCCCTCCCTCCTCTCCTTATCCCGCCCTCACCCTGCCTCCTCTTACCACACTTCCTTTCCTTCCTTCGCACCCCTTTATTCCTGGAATACCCATCATGATAACCAGAAAGCCAGATAGTAGAGAATAGGCAGACCTGCTCTTAGGACCCCTAGACTCCCCTCCTGTTCTGTTCTGTGTCCTAGATATTGATGCTCTCCAAGCTTCAGTTTCAAGCTCCATCTAGTTTGCATGACTTCATGGGTGTCCATACTCTGCCTCTGGGAAACCGCAAGGAAAGAGAAGTGACAGCTTCTGCTCTGGCCCTTTCTTTGTCCTCAAGGCCCCCAAGAACTCCTTCCCTCTCTTCACCCCTGGATTACCCCCTCTCCACCCCCGCTCCCTCTAGCACAGATGGGCCTGGGAGACAGTGACGTGGGCGCCAGGCACCGTGTCTGCTCAAGCGCCGGCTTCCGCTGGCAACCGCCTCCGCAGCCCTGCCTGCTCTGAACATCGGGGACACTGGGGCTGAGAATTAATGGGGGTGGGGATACTGAAACGGGAGATTATGAGGGTGTTAAGAAAGAAGATCATGTGGAACTGAGATGCAGGATTAAAAGGGGGACTAGGATAGGGGAGGTCATGGGAATAGATAAGGATTAAGAATAGAGTAAGGCAAAAGATCATGGGCGAAAGACAGGAGATCCTATGGGGCCAAGAAGGGAGGAAAGTCAAACGGGGCTTAGGGGAAGTAAGATGGGAACTCAAAGGGGAAGTAAGATGAAAGATTATAGGAAGAACTTTAATGGGTATCATGGGGGTTGCTGAGAAGGGGCTGCTCATGAGGGAACACGAATGAGGGAAACATACAGAGTAAAAAGGGGACTCAGAAAGGGAATTATGGAGGTGCTAACATTGTGGAGAACTACCAGGTTACAAAGGAAAGAGCCGAAGAGTACTATGCACATCTACCGTGTTCTATTTTGAGATTCAGTTGGGTCACATCAGGTCAACTCCGGGTCACGGTAAGGTAAAGCTAAATCAGGTCAGGGCTAGGTAAGTTCACGGTTCAATGGAAGACAGGTAAGCAAGAATGACCTTTTGACCCTGGTCCAGGGACTACACCTCCCAGGGTGCACTATTCTCTCCCCTACTCTCTTAAATGAAGAAAGGAAAGAATGCCCAGAGTCACCGCCAACTGGTAGGTGCAGTTTTCCTTTAAGGCTGCCTTTGACGTTGCAGGGGTTCCAGAAGGTTCTCCCGAGATTCGAGCAGCGGCCAGTACGTCCCACCTTCTCAAACCGGAGATTGGACTAAAATAGTTGTCCCCCAACTCGGGTCTAAGCCCCACTGACCAACCAATAAAATCAAAGGGCGCGAAGAGTTGCCGCCCTCTGTCCCTTTCACCAATGACATGACCAGATAGCGAAGAGGTGTGGTTGATTGATTCCAGAGTGCACCAATCAGACTCATACCAATCACTGCCCGGAATGTGTGCGCGTGTGGCCGGGTGACAGGGGCGGAGGAAGGGACGGCTACCACAGAGCCACTCGTTGAAAGCTGTCCAATTACAACAGAAGCTGAGCTGAGTGACGGGCAGACCGCGCAATGGGCAGTACGGAGGCGGAGCTGTGGGGGCGGGTTCCCGGGCCGGCCGTCTGCCGCCGGCGGGCGGGCGACTCCTGTCCCTAGTGGAGGCGGCGGAGCCAGAGCCGGGGGAGGGGGCAGCGGCTGTCTGACGGACCGCGGCGGCGCCCGCAGCTCCTCACCGGTGAGGACGCCGAGCCAGGACTCGAGGGTCCCGGGGGTGGGGATGGGGGCGTCGCGAAGCCAGGGGTCCTAATGTCGGGGGGAGCGGGGATCGGGACACTGAGGGCCCATCGACTCTTCCGCCGCGGGGGTGTGGGGACGCGGAGTCTGCAAGGTGCTTGATGTCCGCGACCCTCTTACAGGGGGCAGCCAGCGTCTGAGCCGGGGGAGGGTCGGGCCGGGTCGCATTGGGTTCTGCGGAGGCGTTTCTGAGCCAGCCGAGTGAGCCAGCGCCGGTGACATCACCGACCACCCTCCTCCGCCGGAGCCCCCTCCCCTCTCCTCCCCTCCTCTTCTCGCCGCGCCTTTTGTCCCAGCCGAGCTCTGTCCCGCCCCACCCCGCCCATCTGCGAGGGAGGAGACTCCCCGTCAGTGACTTCATTGAGTAGATTCTTGGGGATTGGGGTCTGCTCCTCCCCAGGAGAGGCGAGAACACATTGCCTCTAAGGCCCTCACAGACAATCACACCTGTCACAGGTACACACGCTGCCACTCACAAGCACTCGCTCTTCGCACTGCCAGCCTTACTGTCACACTGCCATACAGCCATTCACAATCAGCCAGACCTCGCTGCACCTGAGAGCAGGTGCTCGCTGGACCCTACCCCTTCACTCTCCACACCTGGGGATCAGGTCCAGCTCCTGCTGCACCGGACAAGGCTTGCTGGGCAAGTGCCCGAGACCCTGAGGAGGTGGCTTCCAGAGCTTCAGCTTTCCAAGCGGGCTCCGGTGGAGCGATCCGAGGTGAGGGGCTGGGCTGGGCATGTTTAAGCGCACAGTGCTCTCCTGCCCATCCCCAGCAGCACCCCCACTACAGGCCCGAGGAGCTTTCCGGAGCTTCCCACACTTCTGGGGAGAAGACTTCTTAGCCAGCTTGATGTTTAAAATTCAGCTGGAGCCCTTAAAACTTCGAGCGTGGACGCTGAATGGGTTTGTAAAGTTTCGGTAAGTCCCTCTGGAGAAGGGCACTCACCCATACCAAGTGAAATTCTTCATGTCATATCCCCCTCCATTGCCTATCTGCTTCCTCCATCTCATCTCATCCCCAACTACATATAAGAATCCCCCTCCATCCCACTCTTACATTTGAATGAACTGCACCCCTTGTCATTCATCTCCTATACCAAACCATTCGGGCATCCATCTTCCACAAATACCTCCTCTAGTATTTCAACTCTTTACATCCCATTGGTAACCCATTTGCCACCTCAGACATTTCCATTTGTCATCCTTCATCCCCCTCCCTCAGTACTTCATTTTCTGTATCAATCATTCCCCTTTCCTGGATGAGTCCCCCTTGCTATTTCTCATTTTTCATTCCTGCCTGTACATTAACATTCTCTCCATCCAAGGCAGTGCCACGCCATGGGATTCCTTTGTCATTCCAACATGTGGCTCATGGGTATGGGAGGGAGGGAAGGAGGGAGGAAAGAAAAAAGGCAATTCCTGAAAGAGCTTGCCCTATGTCTGTGGAGGCAAGACAATTATAGGTCTAGAACAGCAAGCAGGTGGTTGCCAGGGAGGAAACTGGCCATACGAAGAGGTAATGCAGGGTCATCGAGGGGAGGGTGAGAGCAGTACCAAGCCATTCCCCTCACTCTCAGCCTAAAAGGTGCTATAGTTCTCTGGGGGCACCCTCTTGGTGTGATACGGTTCCTTCCCAGTTTCAGGGGAAAGAAAGTGTGGGCTGAGGCAGAGATGGTGGCAGACCACCCCCAGCTCCCTCTCAGACAGCTCTTACTGCTGCTTCCGAAAATGGCTGCCCTCCCCCAGATGCTCTTTCTTTTCTGCCTCCCCCAACTGCAGCCTCCCCCCACCAGGCATGACATGCTGGTAGGGAGAAGGGGGAGTACCCGCCTTACTGGAGCATTCTCTTCATCAGAGTGAGATGACTCCCAGAACCATGAGTCAACCCAGCCACCTGTAACAGGCCCTGTGGAAGCAGGAGTTAGGGCTCTTGTCCTTGTGCACCTGAGGCCTTGAGGCCTCCCCTTACCCATTATAACCCTTACTCCTGCCAGAAAACTCTGTATACCTCTCTGAAGCAATCAGAGGCAGAAAAGCAGGCCTCAGCTGTGGCTGCCAGCCCAGGACATTGCTAGAAAGACTCTGGGCTTTGGCAGGGGTTGGCCAAGTCTTGGGTCAGAGAATGGCTTCTGGCCATTCCCCCAGATAGCTCTAGCTACAGGAAAATGCCCTTCCTTCATATCCACCACAGAGACATCGATGGAGGGAGATTAGAGTGAAAGAATTAGAGTCCTGTGTTTCTCCCTCATATAAATAACAAATGCCCTTGCACCCAGCATGCAAGGGACTATTAAAGGAGTGTGGGCCTGGCACTGGGCCAGATCCTAAACCATGGGGCAGGTGAGAGAGAAGAACAGGTAGAAAAGGTATTGAGGAAATGTTGGTTAGTGCCCAACAGTCTCCTAAAAACTAAGGTTAAAAAGACCCTACCCTAGGATGCTTTTGTTCACTAACACTGATGCTTAGGCAGCACAGATATGTCTTCAAACACAGTTTTGTGTGTAGACACTGGGAAATGAGTAAAGCAAACTGTTGCCCTGGTTAGGAGGGCAGTGTCACCCCCCTGCTAATGAGGGAGTTAGAAACAGCAGTTTCCAAGGCTGTTAGTCATCCTCTGATCTGAGTCACACGTGAGGCTTAGCATAGTTTGGGGAGTGGGGGTAGGAAGACCTGGGGTCTCCAATGGCAGAGAGGAATTCAGGCACCCACACCTGACTCAGCCTGGCTGGCCAAGGCATCTGGCTGAAGACCCAGGCCCATCCCCAGTCCTGGGCCACTGCCCCAGCTGCCCTTAGCCTGGGCACCATGCCTGAGGCATGGCGTAGGAGACCACGATGCTCAGGTGACCTCACCCAGTATGCTGATTTTGGCCAGCTCCTGTATGTGGATCTGTCAGTCCATGGTACCACCGCACTCAGCTGGGCTCGTGGGGGTCCTCAGTCTGGCCCAAGGACCTAGGCCTTAGAATAGCCCCAAGACTTGGGCCACAGCCCCCAGCTTCCTGTTGGGAAAACCCAGGAACTAAAGAAAGAATCACAGAATCCTAGAATGTCAGAGCTGGAAGAGATCTTCTAGTCCAAACCTTTCGTCATACTGATGGAGAGACAGAGGCCCACAGAACAGGCATGACCTGCTGAAAGTTACACAGTGAGTCATTTAGGAACTTCAGGATCATCAGGAATAGGACTGGGGTAGAAGGGAACAGTGGCGTCAAGGATCAGCCCTGGTTTCTTTCAGAAACAAGGAGACCAGTGCCGGTCCAGTGGCTGTAATGGGAAAGGATTACTACAAGATTCTTGGGATCCCGTCTGGAGCCAATGAGGATGAGATCAAGAAAGCCTATCGGAAGATGGCCTTGAAGTACCATCCAGATAAGAACAAAGAACCCAATGCTGAGGAGAAGTTTAAGGAGATTGCAGAGGCTTATGATGTGCTGAGTGACCCTAAGAAACGGGGCCTGTATGACCAGTATGGGGAGGAAGGTAAGAGGGCAGTGCCCCAGCCTGATACTGGATGTCTGTCCTTGTTGGGGGTCCTGGGTGACCTAGTTCTCAAAGCAGGGAACTAGAGACTGAGAAAAGGGTGAGAGGCACAAATGTTCCCCGCACTGACATCCAGAGGAAAAAAGAGACCATCCACTCCCCAGTCTCAGCTCTCCATCCCTCTCCCTGCCTTTCTCTGCCCCTCTCCCTCCTCAGGTTCAGGCCTTAGAGAAGCTAGAGCCAGAGGCCTTCCCCTCCCTTCTTTCCCTCCCAGCCTTATTAGTCCTGCCTGAAGTCCCTGCTGCTTCATTGGCTGATGGGGAAGGTTAGGAAAGGGAGTGTGTGGCTCTCTGAGGACAGAGCATTTACAATCATCAGCATAAAAGTTTGGCCCTTAAGCAGCCAGGGAATTAACCACTGGAACTCTGAGCTAGAGATGGTTGTCCCCTTCCCTGCCCCATTCCTGCCCACTTCAGGCCAGCAGAACAGAGTTAGAGTTTTGACTCCCTGAGGAAGTGGCAGGGATCCAAGAGTGGAACGGGAACTGCTGCTGGCAACTTGCCCCCTCCCTGAGGTAGCTGGTGGCCACGCACAGGGTGGCAGGAAAGGTCCAAATAAAGCCTCTGAGAGGGCGGCTCCTCCCAGCACATCCCACGGGCATGATGTAGCTACTAATTCTGGGCCTGCCCCTCAGGGCCGCCTGCCACCCGCCAGCCACAAGCACCTGTCAGGCTATATTAAGAGACATTGTCACAGCTGAGGACTCTCCTTTACGGGAGGAACTGCCCTTCCTCCCCAGTGGCATCCACCTTTCTTCCACTTTCTCCTCAGTCTCCCCATTCTAGTCTCAAAATTAGATGGGCTAATGATATGTACTGTACCTGACACAGAGTAGGTACTCAAAAGAATGTTCTTTTCCTCTCCCCAGCCCTTGCTTTGTGTTGCATGACCCAATCCTCTGTACACCCTAGTCCTCCCAACCCTCTCTTCTTATTCTCCATGCCAAAGTTCCTCCATTATTCCCTCCTCACCTATTAGACTTGCCAATTCCCAGATTTACCAGGCAGTTGCTGAAATCCTCAGTATTCTTTCAGCTAAGAAATGTTTCTCTCTGGGGTAGAGAGATGGGAGGGGTAGTGGTGGGGAAGAGGAAAGCAGTGCAGACACCATGCCACCATGTGACCTGTCTAGGAATTGCATTCATTCCTCTGCTTGGCCTCATCTTGATTAGGAAAAAGGTGGAGATCAGCCCTGGGATTTCTTTGGAAGGAATGATGCTAAAGCTGAAACTCCAGTACTTTGGGCACCTCATGCGAAGAGTTGACTCATTGGAAAAGACTGATGCTAGGAGGGATTGGGGGCAGGAGGAGAAAGGGACGACAGAGGATGAGATGGCTGGATGGCATCACTGACTCGATGGACGTGAGTCTGAGTGAACTCCGGGAGTTGGTGATGGACAGGGAGGCCTGGCGTGCTGCAATTCATGGGGTCGCAAAGAGTCGGACACAACTGAGCGACTGATCTGAACTGAACTGAGGAGCTGGATTATTGTCCAAGTGTTTTGTGACCCAGTGGATTATAGCCAGCCAGGCTCCTCTGTCCATGGGACTCGGCAGGCAAGAATACTGGAGTGGGTTGCCATTTGCTTCTCCAGGGTATCTTCCCAACCCAGGGATTGAACTCCTGCATTGCAGGCAGATTCTTTACCATTGAATCATCAGAGAAGCTGGTAGACTTCTTTCTGCAAGACCAAACCTAAGTGAAGGGCAAAGCTTGGGCCCTAGGTCCAGACACTGGTTCTAACACAGATCTACACCCCAGGAGGGCTCCTGGGGATACAGAACAACCTTAAGGAGACATCCAGGGCCTGGGAAGGAAGAAGCAGCCTTGGAAATGCGGGTTGTATTTCTGTCTGCCCTGACCCCTCCCCAGGAGGCAGCCAGAACAGTTATGAATATAGACTCTGTGCACCTTGGCTGGGGACGAGTTGTTCCCAGCTTGAAAAGGGGGTAGAAGTGGTACAGCAGGAATCCTTGCAGAGAAATTACCCCCTCCTGTCATCATCAGACCAATTTCTCTCACTGAGCTCTGCCAAGCTTCTTGAGTTCACCTGACAATCAGACCCCCAATAGAAGGAAAGAACAGACTTTGAGTCTTAGGAAGGAGGAGAGGCAGCTGTTACAAGTCACTGAATTGCTTGCCTCTTGGCCTCTTCAATGAAACCCAAATCTCCTCTTGTAGGCCCAGGAAATAAGAGGCTAATTCAGGCTCAGGCTTCCAAGGTGCACTGAGAGGGGACTTCCTCCTTGATGATACCCCTACCTTATTTGGGACAAGTCACTTACTAGCTCCCTGGATGGTCAAATTCTTTGTGACTGCCTCTTGCCCTGTCTTTGGAGATAAGTAAATCTGGGAGCCAGGTATGACTTGTGATATGACCCCAGCCAATAAACATCGAGATAAAGGCCCCAAAGAGAAGAGTCCCTTCCCCTAGCCTGGGCCCCAGCCCTGAGTCTGTATACCCTAGATCATCCCATCACCATCACCACCATGCCCCATGAAGACTGCCTCCAGGAATCTGAGCCCCTGAGATAGAACCTGACTCCAGAGAGAGTCGCTGGGGTCGCCACTGCAATGTTCCAGTTCATTCATGCATTTTGGTTGCTCTGACATAAGGTTTCTCCCCATAAGGTATGGGGAGAAAGTTTGGTGTTGTGCACTCCAGGGTGTTGCACAGTCTACACTTGTCCCTTGTGTGAATGGTACCCCTTGGAGCTGTGCAACACTGTGAGCCCTGAATGTGGGAACGAAGCATTTTAAAACTTTTTGTAGAAAAATAACTCTTCTCCAGGCTAATGATCTTTCCTACTTTTGAGGGCCCTCCTGATTTCCCATTTGGGTGGGAGTCAGACAAAGAGGAAACTGCTTGAAGTAGACTGAGAGGGGACTTCCTCCTTGATGATACCGCTACCTTATTTGGGACAAGTCACTTACTAGCTCCCTGGATGGTCAAATTCTTTGTGACTGCCTCTTGCCCTGTCTTTGGAGATAAGAAAATCTGGGAGCCAGGTATGACTTGTAATATGACCCCAGGCCAGCCATTCAAGGCTTAGTGAGACATCTTTGGGTCACAGGTAGATGGAAGAGATTATAGCGCTAGAGGCTGCATCCTACAAGTCTTCTGGTCTTAGCTTTTCAGCCTCTTTGACCCTCAAGATGTGCCTTATTATTATTAAGCATATAAAAAAGTAGAAATTAATCTTGCCAGAGATTTTTCTTACTGTATTAGGCCAGCCCTTTCTGTGGGAGTTAAAGGTTGCTTCTTTCTCTAGGCTGATGAACTGGGAGCTAGAGAGCAAGGGGAGGTGACTAGGGTGGGGCGGAGACCAGCCGCACTGCCCCTAACTTCTTCTCCCTCCAGGCCTGAAGACTGGCGGCGGTTCCTCAGGTGGCTCCAGCGGCTCCTTTCACTACACCTTCCATGGAGACCCCCATGCCACCTTTGCCTCCTTCTTTGGAGGCTCCAACCCCTTCGATATCTTCTTTGCCAGCAGTCGCTCGGCTCGTCCCTTCAGTGGCTTTGACCCAGATGACATGGATGTGGATGAAGATGATGACCCATTTGGCGCCTTTGGCCGTTTTGGCTTCAATGGGCTGAGTAGGGGTCCAAGGCGAGCCCCAGAACCATTATACCCTCGGCGCAAGGTTCAGGACCCACCTGTGGTGCATGAGTTGAGGGTGTCCCTGGAGGAAATCTACCACGGCTCCACTAAACGCATGAAGATCACAAGGCGGCGCCTCAACCCTGATGGGCGAACTGTGCGCACCGAGGACAAGATCCTGCATATTGTCATCAAGCGTGGCTGGAAGGAAGGCACCAAGATCACCTTCCCCAAAGAGGGCGATGCCACACCTGACAACATCCCTGCCGACATCGTCTTTGTGCTCAAAGACAAGCCCCACGCACACTTCCGCCGAGACGGTACCAACGTGCTCTACAGTGCCCTGATCAGCCTCAAGGAGGTGGGGCCTGGATCAGATCATGTTTTTACTGGGAAGCGGGTGGGAGTGATGGAAATTTTTTTCTTCCCCACTTTTACTTTTCTTCCCTTCCAGTCACTCTACCCTACATTCTCCTCATTCTCTGTCTAATTTTCCCTAGGCGCTGTGCGGCTGCACCGTGAACATTCCCACCATTGATGGCCGAGTGATCCCTTTGCCCTGCAATGATGTCATCAAGCCAGGCACCGTGAAGAGACTCCGTGGGGAGGGCCTTCCCTTCCCCAAGGTGCCCACCCAGCGGGGAGATCTCATTGTCGAGTTCAAAGTTCGGTTCCCAGATAGATTAACACCACAGACACGGCAGATCCTTAAGCAGCACCTACCTTGTTCCTAGGCTCTGCCCTAGCCAACCCAGAGTCTACCACAGCAATACCCCCCACACTCACCCCATCCATTGTGCACCCAACTTGATGTCCACTGGACACTGGCAACGTTTTCTAAAGTGCAAAAAAAAAAAAAAAAAAAAAGCCACTGGTTTTCAGGGGAAATGTTCCTATCCCTGACCCCTTTCAAAGCTGGGCTGCCCTGGGGGAATGGGAGGGAGGTGGGGATAGCTAGCCCAGGCCAGGGGTCAATTTTCATGTCACAACCTTTGAATCCAGTTCCCACTCCAGTGGCTGGAGAATGACCTGAGTGCTACTTGAAGATATAGAGATTCCTTGTCCACACCTGTAAATAGCATGTCCTCCTTCCCCTCTCAGCTTTGCTAATACCTCTCCTTTCCCTTCCCTTCAGCTTCCTCCTGTTGAGGGAGGAAGAGGATAAAATGGGCACTGCTTTCCCACCCCAGCCCCACCCTCAAGTCCACAGTGTCCAAGGTTATCACACACCTATTCATGCACACAAAACATACACCTAGAGCTGTGTGTGCCTCTCCAGGGTTGAGATGGGAAGGGAAGGTCTGTAGCCCATGAACCGGGCCATTGAGCACGAGACACTTTTCATTTGGGGCAGGGAAGTGAATGGGACCCTCAGCCTTCTTGACAGCTACCCTGCCCAGACCCTGCAGAGCTGGAAGTTCTGTCCTCCCTGCGGCTCCCAGGAATGTGCAAGGGCAGAGGAAGGGGAGGGGGCCTGCTGTATTAAGGCTAAGAGGTGGAGGGCACGGTCTGTCTTCCAACCTTCATCAGGAAGGGAAAGGGCTTTGGGGTCAGGTGGCAGCTATTCCCCACCAAGAGATTCAGGGTCACAGGTTTCTCCCCACACCTCTGAACTCAGGGCCTAGCCACCCCTAAACTTCCAAATCCCATTTTTGTGATATATGAAGCTACTTATTTCTTACCCTTCATGGAGGCTGCGTGGGGAATTTCTAGCCCTTTGATGCCTGTGTGACCCCATCCCACTCCCACAACTGTATAAAGGTCAAATAGTGAAGGAGCTAGGGTAAGACTGCTTCAGCCAGGTTCTGGGATGGGGTTTTTAGGTTTTCTCACTTTGACAAGCCCTTGAATGTTTTTATAGTAGTTTTTTTGTATTTTTTTGTAATGACAGTATTATGAAAAAAAAATAAAGTATTTTAAAAATATGGCATCTGAGTAAGAACAGTGAAGCTGTGATGGGGTTGGATGTTCACTGTCGGCCTCCCTCCTGAGCCTTGCTCACCTCTGTGAAGCCCAAGTAGGCCCTCAATATAAGGTAAAGCTGACTCTTTCCTTCCTTCCTCTAAGCCCAGATTCCCAGAATTTGCAAAATGTGGACCCAAAACTCAGCAAAGACAGAAGATATCACTCAGCTATCAGAAGAAACAAAGATTTGAAAAGAATAAATATCCTGCATTATAAGAAATAGAAACTATCCTCCACAAAGGATGTGCTAGCCAGAGAACAAGGATCAGGCCCACGATGACCATGCCCTTCTGAACTTCAGTATCCCAATGCCATGAAGACAACTCTGTCTTCACCTGAGCCTGGGCTCCACACAGAGTCTGACAAAGTGTAGGCTTTTAATAGGGACCTTCCTGCCCTTGCTTTTTATCCTGGGACAACACCTATGAGAAAAGCTCATTCTTTTATACGAGGTATTTTTGGTGAAGACTATTCCTTCCAGTGCAGAAACTGAGGGGCTTCTGTTTACAAAACATCTGCTAATATCCCATCCTGGGCAGGCAGATCCTTAATCCCATATCCCCTACTTAATGCTTTCCTATTCAGGTCTCCTAGTGTTGTCCGTCTCTTCACCCAGGGCTAAATTCTTATTCTAGCTCTTTCCTGAAGCATTGGGATCCAGGTCTCCTGAGACAGACTGCTCTCTCCCACCTCCCTGTGGACATGGAGGATCTGGGATCTCAGAAACTGTCATGTCCCCACTGAGTACTCTCTGGGGATAAACTATGACACCTTAAAAGCCAGGCTATCTGAGGTCAGGGGCACTTAAATGAGAAAGCCCTGAAGCTGGCCTTACAGCTCTGCCTACAACCTGAGCTTTGCCATTCTTGGAAGTTACATGAGGGATTTGTGGTCATTCTTAGATCATCACTATTTTGGCCTATCAACACTGAGGACTGTGAAAGCCTATGATCATCTGAGATTTGTCTGTTAGTTGCCTTGAGGCCACATCAGTGCCAGAGACTCAGATCCTACAGGCCCAGACCCACTAGTCTTAAACATGGAATTCTTTCAAAGGTGGTGTTTTAGTTAATTCCAAATATTATTTATAGGAAATTCTCTAAGAAAAATGGAAACTGAAATATAAGGCTGGGTACCCAGGCCATACGGAAAAAGTTAAATCCCACAAATTTTCAATCTGCTTCTGTAGCAGGTATTATTTCAGTTGGAGTGAGAGACTGTGCCTTATACTGGGTCAGAAAGGTTACTCCAAAGGCCTTAGTCTGGGGTGGAGAAGAAGGTTGTAAGAGTGGGAGCAAGGACTGAAGGTAGGCATTATGTAGGGGGCTGGAAATGAAACAGGATTCAGGACTGGGGAACCAGTGGGGAATATTTAGCCTGCATTTAAACTAGAGGGGGATAGAGGAGCAGGTATTAGAAATTCCACTGAATAAAACAAAAGGGGACCCCAATGGGGAGCAACCACCAGAAACCAGGACAGCAGCTACAAGGGATTCACTGTGTAGAGAGGAGAAACCCTAGAAAAGCTGGCTCCATTTATGCTGCCAAAGGTCCTCCCAGGTTTGAGGATGTAAAGGAGCTGCTGAAGACTACACAGTTGATTAGGTTTGTCATCAGTGTTCCATAGAAGTTGGGAGTGGGTGTCCTGTGTGTCAGCAAGTGACTCTAAAATAGTCCTAGAAGGGGACTTCCCTGGTGGTACAGTGGATAGGAACCTGTCTGCCAATGCCAGGGACATGGGTTTGATCCATGGTCCAGGAAGATTCCACATGCCACAGAGCAACAAGCCCTGTGTGCCACAATTATTGTGCCTGTGCTCTAGAGCCCAGGAGCGGCAAATACTGAGACCACGTGCCACAACTACTGAAGACCCCATTCTGTAATTACTGAAGCTGACACACCCTAGAGCCCTCATGCCACAACTACTGAGCCAGCATGCTGCAGTCACTGAAGCCCATGTGCCTAGAACCTGTGTCCCACAACAAGAGATACCACTGCAATGAGAAGGCCATGCACTGCAACAAAGAGTAGCCCCAGCTTGCTGCAAATAGAGAAAACCCATAAGCAGCAACATAGACCCAATACAACAAAAATAAATAAATAAAAATAGTCCCAGAAAGATAAGCAAAGACTGGGAGATCTGAATTGGTGAAAGAAAAATCAGCAATTCTGAAGATAAGTCAATTGAGATTATCCAATGTGAGGAACAGAAAGAAAAAGAAATGAAGAAAAAGCAACGGAGCCTAGAAGACCTGTGGGACAACATCAACTATACAACATACAAAGAGTGGAAGTCCCAGAAAGAGAGGAGAGAGAGAAAGGGAGAGAAATGATATCCAAAAAAATAATGGCCTAAACTTTCCAAGTTAAATGAAATACTAGTCTATACATTCAAGAAGCTTAACAAGTTCTAGGAATGATAAACACAAAGAGGTCCACATTTAGACACACTAAACTGTCAGAATATATGACAGACAATCTTGAAAAAGGCAAGAGAAAAGTGACTCATCATGTATAAGGGATAAGATTAACAGCTGATTTCTCATCAGAGCTATGAAGGCCAGAAGGCATTGGATGACATACTCATAGTTCTGAAAGAAAAATTCTATAATCAAATCACCAAAAATATCCACAAAAATGGGAGAAAAATTAAGACCAGATAAGCAAAACCCAAAAATCCATTGCTAGCAAATCTTCTCTACAACAAATACTAGTGGAGTCTTTTAGGGTATATATATGTATATATATGTGTGTGTGTGTGTGTGTATCCTATTATTAGGAGATCCTCAATTCAGTTCAGTCGCTCAGTTGTGTCCAACTCCTTGCGACCCCATGAATCACAGCATGCCAGGCCTCCCTGTCCATCACCAACTCCCAGAGTTTACCCAAACTCATGTCCATCGAGTTGGTGATGTCATCCAGCCATCTCATCCTCTGTCGTCCCCTTCTCCTCCTGCCCTCAATCCCTCCCAGCATCAGGGTCTTTTCCAATGAGTCAACTCTTCGCATGAGGTGGCCAAAGTACTGGAGTTTCAGCTTCAGCATTGGAAGGACTGCCTTCCAATGAACACCCAGGACAGATCCTTTAGGATGGACTGGTAGGAGATCCTAGACTCCTACTAATATGATCCTGATCCTAGATTTTATATATATATATATGATGCATATATATATATATATATATATATATATATATATATGTGATGCATGCAAGCAAGCTAAGTCACTTCAGTCATGTCCAACTCTTTGTGATCCTATGGACTGGAGCCTACCATGCTCCTCCATCCATGGGATTCTCCAGGCAAGAGTACTGGAGTGGGTTGCCATGCCTTCCTCTAGGGGATCTTCCCAACCCAAAGACTGAACACACGTCCCTTATGTCTCCCACATTGGCAGGCAGGTTCTTTACCACTAGGACCATCTGGGAAACACAAAGGAAGATCCCCTAGAGGAGGACATGGCAACCTAGTCCATTTATTCAACAACTCATTCCTGCCTAGAAAATCCCATGGCCAGAGGAGCTTGGCAGGCTCCTATCCATGGGGTCACAAAAAGTTAGACATGACTGAAGCGACTTAGCACACACACATATGCAATATATATATATACATATATATATAGAGAGAGAGGGAGAGACAGAGAGAGAGACAGAGACAGAGAGAGACAGAGAGACAGAGACAGAGAGTCAACATAAGAAAATCAATCAATGTAAAACATCATATTGATAAAACACACAGGGAAAAAAAAAACACATGATCATCTCAGATGAATTTTTATGCCAGAAACTCAGAAATAAGGAATAGCAGGAAAATTCCCCAACATGACAATGAATATTTAAAAAAAAAAGCTCAGTCGTGTCCGAGCATTAAAATAACCCATAAGCAACGGGTTATTTTAAAAAACCCATAGCTAGGGACTTCCCTGATGGTCCAGTGGTGAGAACTTCATATTTCCAATGCAGGGGGTGCAAATTTGATCCTTAGTAAGGGAAGTAAGATCCCACATGCTGCACAGTACTGCCAAAATAATAAATAAATATAAAATAATATTTTAAAACTCACAGCTAGCATCATACTCTGTAGTGAAAGACTGAAAGCATTTCCCCTATGATCAGGAACAAAACAAAGATGTTCACTTTCACAACTGTCATTCAACATTACATTGGAAGTTCGCCCTGATAAGAAAAAGAAATAGAAGTCATTCAAATTGAAAAGGAAAGGTGAAACTATTTTCCCTTCACAGATGACATGATCTTATGTATAGAAGATCTCAAAGAATCCACAAGAAAGCTAGTAGAGCTGTAAATGAATTCAGGAAAGTTGTAGGGTACAAGATTAACACCAAAAAATCAATTGTGTTTCTCTATACACCACAAATAAATATTTTTTCCAAAAAGGAAATTAGCAAGCAATTCCATTTTTAATAGCATATACAGTATCAAATACTTAGGAATAAATCTAACCAAGGAGGTTAATAAAGTATTTGTTGAAAACTACACAACAACGGCTGAAAGAAATTAAAGAACTATATAAACAATCCTGTGTCCATGGATCAGAAGACTTAATATTGTTAAGATGTCAGTATTGCCCAAAGTGATCTACAGATTCAGCATAATCTCTATTAAAATTCCAACTACCTTTCTCATAGAAATGGAAAGACCATTCTTAAAACCATATGGATTTTTGAAGAGTCTCAAGTAGCCAAAACAGTCTTGAAAAAGAAGAACGAAGTTGGAGAACTCACACTTCTTAATTTCAAAACTTATCACAAAACTATTGTAATTAAAAGAGTATAGGGCATCTCTGGTGAAAAAGAGAAAGTGTTAGTTGTTCAGTCATGACCAACTCTTTCCATTCCCATTGACTATAGCCTGCCAGGCTCCTCTGTTCATGGAATTATCCAGACAAGAATACTGGGATGGGTAGCCATGCCCTTCTCCAGGGGATCTTCTCGACCCAGGGCTCAAACCCAGGTTTCCTGCATTGCAGGCAGATTCTTCACCATCTGATTCTCAAATAACCAAAACAATCTTGAAAAAGAAGAATAAAGTTGGAGGACTCATAATTTCTGACTTCAAGACTTACCACAAAACTACATTAATTAAAATAGTATGGGGTTCCCAGGTGGCTCAGTGGTAAAGAATTTCCCTGCCAATGCAGGAGACACAGGTTTGCTACCTGATCTGGGAATATCCCACATGTTGCAACTAAGCCCAAGTGTCATGACTATCAAGTCTGTGCTCTAGAGCTCAGGACCTGCAACTACTGACCCACAAGCTGCAACAACAGAAGTCACCGTGCTGCAATTAGAGAGTAGCCCTTGCTCTCTGCAGCTAGAGAAAGCCTGAGCAGCCAAAAATAAACAGTAAAATAAATTTTTAAATAAAAAAAATTTTAAAACCACAATGAGATACCACTTCTACCAAATAATAGGATGACTATAATAAAACTTAAAAAAAAAAAAGAAAATAAGAAATGTTTACAAGGATATGGAAAAATTGGAAACCTTGTGCATTACTGATGGGAATGTAATAGTGCAGCCACTGAGGAAAACAGTTTGGTAGTTTCTTAAAAAGTTAAAGGTGGGGACTTCCCTGGCGGTTCAGTGACTAAGACTCCATTCTCCCAATGCAGGGGGTCTCGGTTCGATCCCTGGTCAGGGAACTAGATCCCACATGCTGCAACTAAGACTCAGTGCAGTCAAATAAATAAATAAAAATAAATATTTTTTAAAAGTTAAAGTTGGAACTACCATATGACACAGCAATTTTATTCCTAGGTATATATCCAAAAGAATTAAAAGCAGGAACTTGAACATATATTTGTACACCAAAGTTCATAGCAGCATTATTCACAATAGCCAAAAGTTGCAAACAACCCAAGTGTTCATCAACAGATGAATGAATAAACAAAATATAGTATATACACACACAATGGAATATAAGTCAACCAAAAGAAAAATGAAAATTTTCATATATGCTATAACATGGGTGAATCCTTAAAACATGTGAAATTAACTAGACACAGAAGGGCAAATATTATATGAATCTACTTATAAGAGGTACCTAGAGTAGGCAAATTCACAGGGATAGATAGTAGAATAAAAGCTACGAGAAGCTAGGGTTCTAAGAGGGCTAAGAGAGTTATTATTTAATGGGTACATAGTTTATATTGAGGAAGATGAAAAAGTTTTAGGAGTAGATGGTAGTGATCATTATACAGCACTGTGAGTGTATCTAATTCCTGAATCTGAATTGTACACTTAAAAATGGTTAAAATGAGAAATACCATGTTATGTGTATTTTATTATAATAAAAACAATGAAGTCTACATTTAAAACTAATACAATGTTGGACTTCCCTGGTGGTCCAGTGGTTAAGACTCTGCACTCCCAATGTAGCAAGCACAGGTTTGATCCCTGGTTGGTGAACACTACACAGAACAGCAAAATAAATAAACTAGTACAATATTCTGTGTCAATTATATCTCGATAAAAATTAACTAATTGACTTAAAAGAAACAACAACATTAAACATCAAACAACAATGGATCAAAGACCTAAATGTAAGAATTAAAACCATAAAACTCTTAGAAAAACTCACAGGAGTAAATCTTCATAATTTTGGATTTGGCAATGGATTCTTAGATATGACAACAAATTTTTGAGCAACCAAAGGAAAAATAGAAAAATCGGACTTCAACAAAATTAAAAACTTTTGTGCTTCCAAGGACACTATCAAGAGAGGGAACAGATAACTCATAGAATGGGATAACGTATTTGCAAATCATATATTTATAAGGGTTTAGTATTCAGAATACATAACATGCTCTTAAATTAACAACAAAAAGACAATCTACCCAATTTTAAAATAGGCAAAAGACTTGAATAGAAGTTTTGCCAACCTATAACATATTTATGTAGCCAACAAACACATGAGAAGTGTCAACATCATTGGTCAAGAGGAAATTCTTGTACATTGCTGGGAAATGCCAATGTTTTGGTGGAATATCATTCAGCCATAAAAAAGAAATGAAGTAGTAGTACATGCTACAACAAGGATTAATTTTCAAAATCTTATGTTATGTCAAAGAAGCTAGACACAAAATTTCAGTTATATATCCCACTTATATGAAATATGTAGGACAGGCACATCCAGAGAGATTGAAAGTATATTAGTGATTGCCAGGGGCTGGGAGAAGGGAGGAATGAGCAGTATGTCAATGATATAACTCTTGTTGAGATGAAGAATTTGTTTTGGAATTAGTGGTGGTGATTGCACAACCTTGAGAATATTAAAAAAAAACCTATGAATTGTACACTTCTTAGGATGAATTCTATGCTATGGGAATGATATCTCGATTTTTAGAAATAATATTTTAAAAAATGAATAAGAGAGATTCATGTGTAAGAGGTTAATATCCTGAGTCAGGAGTCAGGTGAGGTAAAATAGTCCAGACACAAAGTCTAGCTAGAAAATAGGACCTGAGTGTGCTCTGAAGGAAGAGGAGAAAAGGCAAATGTTAGAGGTGGAAGATAATCCAGTAAGAAAGTAGGAATCAGTGGCAAAAAGTTCTGGTGGCCAAAAGGTGGTGAGAGTAATGAAAAGAGAGTCTCAATCTTGAGAGTTTGAGGGGAAATAGGGTCTAGTAGCAGAGATCCTGGAACAAAGATAAAAGTTAGGGGTGGAGTGAAAGAACATTAAGTGAATAAAAAGGCAAGGAGGGTACCCAGTGGCCTGGAAAGCTCCACAGGAGGAAGAGATAAAGTTTCAGAGGATGAGAAAAATCGATCGGCAAAAATATGGGGCAAATTTCAGAGTGACTTCTAATGACAGATGTGAATTATAAGGGTGATGTAGGCCTGAGGTGATGTAGCCCAACATCGCAGTTGTAGCCCTTCCTTAAAGGAAGGGAGACAATGAACTAAGATGGGTACAGTGTGGGAAGATGGGTTTCTGTAGGTCCTCAGGCTGACGGAGGGAGAGGGGCTCTTAATTGGTTTTCAAAAGGGTCTGGTGAGAGAGGGGATGCCAGAGAAGGGGAGAGAAATTGGCTCAGGCAGAGAACCAGGGGATATAGCCAAAAAGACACAGAAGACACAGCAGTTTCCCAACCTACTTAAGCATCAGAAGATCAGCTTCCACCGTCACCCTATCATGATCCTCTCAGCAGGGCTTTTGCTACAAACTGCTCTCATCAAGTTTTCCCAGATGGCTGCAGAAGACAGGATGCACAAACTGAATGGGGATTTATTCCTCAAGGAGGGGTTTCTCCCACATTCCCTTCCCTATAGGATTACCTTCTCATGTCAACCCTGGCTGCATGGGGGCCCTGCAACCACAAAAGACCATGCTAGGAAGAAGGGAACAGAAGAGATTCATCAATACCTGCTTTCCCAAAGAGCAAGCAGGTCTCATGTCACATGCACACTTTATGGCAAATTCTCCTAGGTAACCGGGAGACTTGGTCAAATGTAGTGAAGGTAGAAGCAAAGGATCTTATAGGAGGCTCAGCAAAACTGTTCTCTGGGGGAGGCTCTTGGGAGACTAGACTCCAAGAGCCCCAAGCATTAGTACACAAGGTCAAAGAATGACAACAGTAGACAGGCTCAAGTATGGAAGAGTGTTTTGTACTTTATCCCATCCTCATAACCACACTGTGAGGGATGAAGATAAAGTGTAACTCAAGGAGGAATCTGAGCCTTCAGTTCAGTTCAGCCGCTCAGTCGTGTCCGACTCTTTGCGACCCCATGAATTGCAGCACGCCAGGCCTCCCTGTCCATCACCAACACCCGGAGTTCACTCAAATTCATGTCCATCGAGTTGGTGATGCCATCCAGCCATCTCATCCTCTGTCATCCCCTTCTCCTCCTGCCCCCAGTCCCTCCCAGCATCAGGGTCTTTTCCAGTGAGTCAACTCTTCACATGAGGTGGCTAAAGTACTGGAGTTCCCAGCTTCAGCATCAGTCCTTCCAATGAACACCCAGGACTAATCTCCTTTAGAATGGACTGGTTGGATCTCCTTGCAGTCCAAGGGACTCTCAAGAGTCTTCTCCAACACCACAGTTCAAAAGCATCAATTCTTCAGTGCTCAGCTTTCTTCACAGTCCAACTCTCACATCCATAGATGACCACTGGAAAAACCACAGCCTTGACTAGATGGACATTTGTTGGCAAAGTAGTATCTCTGCTTTTCAATATGCTTTCTAGGTTGGTCATAACTTTCCTTCCAAAGAGTAAGCGTCTTTTAATTTCATGGCTGCAATCACCATCTGCAGTGATTTTGGAGCCCAAAAAAATAAAGTCTGACTCTAAGCCTTAGGAAAGTTAAAACAGTTTGTCCCAAATCAGGACCCAAAAGGCCTGCCTATAGATATCCATTCCACTGTGTCTCACACTGCCACCTGGTGGACAAGACCCACTGGCCAGCTCCACCATTCTTCCACTTCCAGGACGGACCTAGCAGGGAACCAACCAAGTGTGCTTGGTTCTAACTCCTTCCCATGACTCTCTCTGAGGAGAGCTTGTTTTCTAAACGGGTTGAGCTCTAGCAGCTGACATCCTTAGAGACTGTGGATGTGGACCTGGGTCATGAAAAGGAGAGATTAAGGTTAACCCTTGAGTGCTATGCACTGAACAGTCAGAACCTTACCTACCAAATGTTCCCTCTTTGCTCCTCTTCCTTTTGTAATGATGCTGAAAAACAAAAAGGAATGAGGGGCTTGGACTCAATTCTTATTCTCCTCTCTCTAGGCAAGTTGCAGACATTTATTATATATGAACAATATGATTTTCTACATTGAATTAGTGAAATTCTGAGTTCTTATCCAGAAATCATTTTTTAAATGATTAAAGTATTTTCTATTGTTTTTTCCTTTGAAAAATCTCAAACAAATGTTTTTTGTATGTGATCCTCAGTTGATTTTTTAGTTAGTAGTCCTTAATGATGGAGAAGGAAATGGCAACTCACTCCAGTATTCTTGCCTGGAAAATTCCATGGACAGAGCAGCCTGGTGAGCTACAGTCCATGGGGTCACAAAGACGTTGCCACGACTGAATACATCACTACAATCCTTAATGAAAAGGGTAAATAATCTCAGATCAACAAGGGCATGAATATTTCCATTCGATAGGATTTTACCCCCTGATAGAACTTAGACTCTAGCATCTCAGCACTGCTCTCCAGATCAGCTCAATCACAAAGGAAACATGTGAACCAGAGATATCTGAGAAGGTGTGTGATGAATGTGTGTTGAAAGACTATTCTCCTATAAGTATCCTGAACTATCTTCATAATTTAATCCTGTGTTATCACATACAGTAGCTGCTAGCCACAATGGCTGAAGCACTTTGAAATGTGGCTAGTCTGAACTAAGATGTGCTGTAAGTGTAAAATATACACTGGATTTTAAATACAGTACCAAATAAGGATGAAAGATGTCTCAGTAATAATTTTTTCTTATTGCTTACATGTTGAAATAACTGTTGAAAGGAAATTTCTGATCAAATTTGCTATTTTTTTTGCAGATTTTTTGATGTGGACCATTTTTTAAAGTCTACTGAATTTTTACAATATTGCTTCTGTTTTATGTTTTGTTTTTTTGGCCCTGAGGCCCGACATGGGAAATTAGATCTCCTACCAGGGATTGAATTTGCACCCCTTGCACTCGAAGGTAAAGTCTTAACCGCTGGAACACCTGGGAAGTCCCTCAAATTTGCTCTTAATGCCTCTTAATATTTGCTCAAATGTCTCTTAATATTGTCAATTGAAAATTTTGTATGTGACCACCAGCTTTTTCATTTTTCTCTGCTGTACAGCATTTTTTAATGCTTATTACTCAGAAACACTCTTTCACAACAGACCTTTGCAGCACTGGTGATGACCCTCATTGAACCTTGGGTCGCACTATGTAGTCAACTGTTAGGATTCATTTAAAAGTGAATTTCCTCTACACAATATAAAGGAAACCATTTATCAAAGGCAATTTCAGTGCACATTATTACACACAATATTATGGGGACAATAATGGCATAATGACTATTAACATGTCAAAGAATACACAAATAATTGTGTTTGTTGTTAAAAACTTGAGATTTTTATATAAATACTTCAAAATATTTATGAAAAATAGATCATGTCCTATAAAAAAGAAAAAAAAAAGATGTGAACAATGGAAAAAATAGCCAAAAGAACATATAGTTGTTACCTCTGATAAGCAAAGCTTGAGGTAGAAGAAGCTGGGGGAAAAAAAGAATCTCTCCCCACCCCCCGCCACCTTGGCCACTCTGCTTGGCTTGTGGGATTTTAGATACCCAACCAGGGACTGAACCAGAGCCCAGCAATGAAAGCATCAGGTCATAACCACTGGACCACCAGGGAATTCCCAAGCCTGCTTTTTGTTAAAAGAAATTACTATCTGACTTTTAAAACAATATGCATACATCACTTTGATTTAAAAAAACAACTAATTTTAAATCCAGGAATCAAACCCAGGTCTCCTGCACTGCAGGCAGATTCTTCACCATCTGAGCCACAAGAACACAGATACTAGTTCAGTTCAGTAGCTCAGTCATGTCCGACTCTTTGCGACCCCATGAATTGCAGCACGCCAGGCCTTCCTGACCATCACAAACTCCCAGAGTTCACTTAAACTCACATCCATCGAGTCAGTGATGCCATCCAGCCATCTCATCCTCTGTCATCCCCTTCTCCTGCCCTCAATCCCTCCCAGCATCAGAGTCTTTTCCAATGAGTCAACTCTTCTCATGAGGTGGCCAAGGTAATGGAGTTTCAGCTTTAGCATCATTCCTTCCAAAGAACACCCAGGACTGATCTCCTTTAGAATGGACTGGTTGGATCTCCTTGCAGTCCAAGGGACTCTCAAGAGTCTTCTCCAACACCACAGTTCAAAAGCATCAATTCTTCGGCACTCAGGTTTCTTCATAGTCCAACTCTCACATCCATACATGACCACTTGGAAAAACCATAGCCTTGACTAGACGGACCTTAGTCGGCAAAGTAATGTCTCTGCTTTTGAATATGCTATCTAGGTTGGTCAGAACTTTCCTTCCAAAGAGTAAGCGTCTTTTAATTTCATGGCTGCAGTCACCATCTGCAGTGATTTTGGAGCCCCAAAAAATAAAGTCTGACACTGTTTCTACTGTTTTCCCATCTATTTCCCATGAAGTGATGGGACCGGATGCCATGATCTTCATTTTCTGAATGTTGAGCTTTAAGCCAACTTATTCACTCTCCTCTTTCACTTTCATCAAGAGAATTTTTAGTGCCTTCTTCACTTTCTGCCATAAGGGTGGTGTCATCTGCAAATCTGAGGTTATTGATATTTCTCCCGGCAATCTGGATTCCAGCTTGTGCTTCTTCCAGTCCAGCGTTTCTCATGATGTACTCTGCATATAAGTTAAATAAGCAGGGTGACAATATACAGCCTTGACATACTCCTTTTCCTATTTGGAACCAGTCTGTTGTTCCATGTCCAGTTCTAACTGTTGCTTCCTGACCTGCATATAGGTTTCTCAAGAGGCAGATCAGGTGATTTGGTATTCCCATCTGTTGAATAATTTTCCACAGTTTATTGTGATCCACACAGTCAAAGGCTTTGGCATAGTCAATAAAGCAGGAACAGATGTCTTTCTGGAACTCTCTTGCTTTTTTCATGATCCAGTGGATATTGACAATTTGATCTCTGGTTCCTCTGCCTTTTCTAAAACCAGCTTGAACATCTGGAAGTTCATGGTTCACGTATTGCTGAAGCCTGGCTTGGAAGGTTGCGCTAAAAACATGTCCAACCCACAAATCTAAAGCTTTGTTGATTATCAGCCCAAAAGAAGAATAGTGTTCAGAACTGACAAAGTATGGGGAGCTGAATCTGAGACCTGCACATAAAACCAGGCAATCAAAAGGGCTATATATTGAACATGTGAACAAATCTGCCTGTTGGAAACCAGAGCCAATTTTAAAAAACCAATCTGTCTCTGGTGACACTAAGAATGTGAAACCAAGCAGGACCCTATGTGGCTCCTGGGCAAGGAAGTTTTTCTGTTTCCCATTTCCTGTTTGTAGGAAATAGGCTTCAGCCTCCTTGACCTCCCCTGAGTTCCAAAGGGCAGGTTCAAACAGTTGCTAATCAGGGAAGGGAAGGGATGCAGAGAACAGGGAGGAGCAGTAAAGAAACAATAGTGCAGCCTCCAGACAGGATCCAGGTTTTGCCTCAAGGGATACACATATAACTGTTTTTGAGCTCTTCTGCAAAACTAATGACCTGTGTGTGCTCAGTCATGTCCAACTCTTTTCGACCCCATGGTCTGTAGCCTGCAAGGCTCTTCTGTCCATGGGATGTTCCAGGCAAGAATACTGGAGTGGGTTGCCATTTCCTACTCCAGGGGATCTTCCCGATCCAGGGATTGAACCTGCATTTCCTGTGTCTCTTGCATTGGCAGGCGGATTCTTCACCACTGCTCCACCTGTGGAAGATGATAACTACCAGATGAAGCATTTTCATTCCAGAGAAGTCAGTTTGATAACCTCCAGAATCACAGAAGCTCATCAGGAGAACACCAAAAACCAGATTAAAGGAATGCAGGTCCTGCACACACCCTGATCCTTTTCAACAACCCACCCTTGAATCATTGCATAAAGTTCAGTTCAGTTCAGTCCCTCAGTCCTGTCTGACTCTTTGTGACCCTGTGGACTGCAGCATGCCAGGCTTTCCTGCTGGGGTCCAGCCCCAGTGGATCCAGGGAATTCGAAGCAGGGATGGAGTCAGCAAAGAAAAACTTACGTATTTAGAAATATCACTTCCCTGATGGTGCAAGGTTAAAGCGTCTGCCTGTATCGTGGGAGACTTGGGTATTTAGAAATATAGAGAGATTAGGAAAGAATAGTGTAGTAGGAAAATTAGGGGGGAAAAGAGGCTGAATAACTTGGTTTACGTGGAAAACCAATGAAGTTCCAAGACAAGGAACTTGCACCGTCTACGTAGGCCACCGGCGCCCACTTGAATAGCAGAGGGTGCCCCACCTTGGGCTCCCTCTTGCGGGGGTCTTAGAAGCCAGGGCAAATAAGTAGACTCGGTGAGCCTCCACGTTCCAAGGGATCAGCCTGAAAAGGAGAGGGAGGGAGGGAGAAAGAGAGAGAGAGAGTCGACACGGGGGGAGGCCAAGCTTGTGCAAAACCCCCATAACTTTATTTTTAAAAGGTGTTTATATACCCTAACTATTACATAATGGAAGATACAGAGTCATGCAGGGGCAGCACTCCTGACCCTTTCTGTATATCTTTTTGTATACAAAAGGTCTCAGGTGATTTACATTATCTTCTGGCCAAGAGGCCTGTTAACACTTTATGGCTCTCTTCCTTAATGAATGTTAATCTCATTTCCCATGAAGTGTTTTTCTTTAATCTGCATCACCCTTAAAGCACTAAAGTTACATCCCTATAGAACAATGGTGCGATGGGTTATAACAAAGAAGGTACTTAACTCAAAGATGTTGCTACTTGTTCTTTTTCTATATACCAACTATATCAACTAATAAAAGATAGGCAAAATTATAGGATACTGAAAGAGGAACTCCCCAGGTCAGTAGGTGCCCAATATGCTACTGGAGATCAGTGGAGAAATAACTCCAGAAAGAATGAAGGGATGGAGCCAAAGCAAAAACAATACCCAGTTGTGGATGTGACTGGTGATAGAAGCAAGATCCGATGCTATAAAGAGCAATATTGCATAGGAATCTGGAATGTCAGGTCCATGAATCAAGGCAAATTGGAAGTGGTCAAACAAGAGATGGCAAGGGTGAACGTTGACCTTCTAGGAATCACCAAACTAAAATGGACTGGAATGGGTGAATTTAACTCAGATGACCATTATATCTACTACTGCGGGCAGGAATCCCTCAGAAGAAATGGAGTACCATCATGGTCAACAAAAGAGTCTGAAATGCAGTACTTGGATGCAATCTCAAAAACGACAGAATGATCTCTGTTCTTCTCCAAGGCAAACCATGCAATAACACAGTTATCCAAGTCTATGCCCCAACCAGTAACGCTGAAGAAGCTGAAGTTGAACGGTTTTATGAAGACCTACAAGACCTTTTAGAACTAACACCCAAAAAAGATGTCCTTTTCATTACAGGGGACTGGAATGCAAAAGTAGGAAGTCAAGAAACACCTGGAGTAACAGGCAAATTTGGCCTTGGAATGCAGAATGAAGCAGGGCAAAGACTAATAGAATTTTGCCAAGAAAATGCACTGGTCGTAGCAAACACCCTCTTCCAACAACACAAGGGAAGACTCTACACATGGACATCACCACAAGGTCAACACCAAAATCAGATTGATTATATTCTCTGCAGCCAAAGATGGAGAAGCTCTATACAGTCAACAAAAACAAGACTAGGAGCTGACTGTGGCTCAGATCATGAACTCCTTATTGGCAAATTCAGACTTAAATTGAAGAAAGTAGGGAAAACCACTAGACCATTCAGGTATGACCTAAATCAAATCCCTTATGATTATACAGTGGAAGTGAGAAATAGATTTAAGGGCCTAGATCTGATAGATAGAGTGCCTGATGAACTATGGAATGAGGTTCGTGACATTGTACAGGAGACAGGGATCAAGACCATCCCCACGGAAAAGAAATGCAAAAAAGCAAAATGGCTGTCTGGGGAGGCCTTACAAACAGCTGTGAAAGAAGAGAGGTGAAAAGGAAAGATATAAGCATCTGAATGCAGAGTACCAAAGACTAGCAAGAAGAGACAAGAAAGCCTTCTTCAGTGATCAATGCAAAGAAATAGAGGAAAAGAACAGAATGGGAAAGACTAGAGATCTCTTCAAGAAAATTAGAGATACCAAGGGAACATTTCATGCAAAGATGGGCTCGATAAATGACAGAAATGGTATGGAACTAACAGAAACAGAAGACATTAAGAAGAGGTGGCAAGAATACACGGAAGAACTGTACAAAAAAGATCTTCACGACCCAGATAATCATGATGATGTGATCACTAATCTAGAGCCAGACTTGGATCTTGGAAAGTGAAGTCAAGTGGGCCTTAGAAAGCATCACTACGAACAAAGCTAGTGGAGGTGATGGAATTCCAGTTGAGCTGTTTCAAATCCTGAAAGATGATGCTGTGAAAGTTCTGTACTCAATATGCCAGCAAATTTGGAAAACTCAGCAGTGGCCACAGGACTGGAAAAGGTCAGTTTTCATTCCAATTCCAAAGAAAGGCAATGCCAAAGAGTGCTCCAACTACCACACAATTGCACTCATCTCACATGCTAGTAAAGTAATGCTCAAAATTCTCCAAGCCAGGCTTCAGCAATATGTGAACTGTGAACTCTCTGATGTTCAAGCTGGATTTAGAAAAGGCAGAGGAACCAGAGATCAAATTGCCAACATCCACTGGATCATCAAAAAAGCAAGAGAGTTCCAGAAAAACATCTATTTCTGCTTTATTGACTATGCCAAAGCCTTTGACTGTGTGGATCACAATAAACTGTGAAAAATTATTCAAGAGATGGGAATACCAGACCACCTAACCTGCCTCTTGAGAAATCTGTATGCAGGTCAGGAAGCAACAGTTAGAACTGGACATGGAACAACAGACTGGTTCCAAATAGGAAAAGGAGCACGTCAAGGCTGTATATTGTCACCCTGCTTATTTAACTTATATGCAGAGTACATCATGAGAAACATTGGACTGGAAGAAACACAAGCTGGAATCAAGATTGCCGGGAGAAATATCAATAACCTCAGATATGCAGATGACACCACCCTCATGGCAGAAAGTGAGTGGAAACAGTATCAGACTTCATTTTGGCGGGCTCCAAAATCACTGCAGATGGTGACTGCAGCCATGAAATTAAAAGACACTTACTCCTTGGAAGAAAAGTTCTGACCAACCTAGATAGTATATTCAAAAGCAGAGACATTACTTTGCCGACTAAGGTCCGTCTAGTCAAGGCTATGGTTTTTCCTGTGGTCATGTATGGATGTGAGAGTTGGACTGTGAAGGAGACTGAGCACCGAAGAATTGATGCTTTTGAACTGTGGTGTTGGAGAAGACTCTTGAGAGTCCCTTGGACTGCAAGGAGATCCAACCAGTCCATTCTGAAGGAGATCAGCCCTGGGATTTCTTTGGAAGGAATGATGCTAAAGCTGAAACTCCAGTACTTTGGCCACCTCATGAGAAGAGTTGACTCATTGGAAAAGACTCTGAAGCTGGGAGGGATTGGGGGCAGGAGGAGAAGGGGACGACAGAGGACGAGATGGCTGGATGGTATCACGGACTCGATGGACGTGAGTCTGAGTGAACTCCGCGCGATGATGATGAACAGGGAGGCCTGGCGTGCTGCAATTCATGGAGTCACAAAGAGTCGGACACGACTGAGCGACTGAACTGAATGAACTGAACTGACAGCAAGTATTTGCTCAACAAAGGAAACCCTTAATCAGTCCTATTCTAATGATTTTGACTCCTTGGAAGTCCCTACATTTTAGGATGTTTTGAGCTTCCTGTGCCTCTCGCGGTCGGAAGGCCGCAAACAATCACATGCGCTGCTGTAAGAGTCCTGTAGGCAGGCTAGAAAGCCATCAGAAGGCTTTTTGGATTGAAATACTCGTATTATGCCCAGGAGATTTATTATCTAAAAGCTCTAAATTAACTTTTTCCATAAAAGGTTTTGGGGGGACAGCCACCTGTTAATGTCAGAAAAATAGGTGAAAAGCATAACGCAGTACGGCAGGCAGACTCTGGTTTGGGGGAAGATGCATGAGCAGATTCAGTGAGGCTCCCTTAAGGCCGGACTTGCCTTTGTCTGTCAGACCCCTTAACCTCATGATCTTTGCCACGGGTGGGACTCCTCGTGCTGGCTCCCAGCACTTGCCTGTCCATCACCAACTGCAGGAGCTTGCTCAAACTCATGTCCCTTGACTCAGTAATGACATCCAACCTTCTCAACCTTTGTTGACCCCTTCTCCTCCTGCCTTCAGTCTTTCCCAGCATCAAGGTCTTTTCAAATGAGTCAGTTCTTCGCATCAGGTGGCCAAAGTACTGCAGTTTCAGCTTTAGCATCAGTCCTTCCAATAAATATTCAGGACTGATTTTCTTTAGGGTGGACTGGTTTGATCTCCTTGCAATCCAAGGGACTCTTAAGAGTCTTCTCCAACATCACAGTGCATCAATTCTTCAGCACTCAGCTTTCTTTATGGTCCAACTCTCACATCCATACATGACTACTGAAAAAACCATAGCTTTGACTAGATGGACCTTGGTGGCAATGTAATGTCTCTGCTTTTTCATATACTCTCTAGTTTGGTCATAGCTTTTCTTCTAAGGAGCATCTTTTAATTTCATGGCTGCAGTCACCATCTGCAGCAATTTTGCAGCCCAGGAAAATAAAGTCTTTCACTGCTTCCATTGTTTCCCCATCTATTTGCCATGATCTAAGTTTTTTGAATGTTGAGTTTCAAGCCAGCTTTTTCACTCTTCTCTTTCACTTTCATCAAGAGGCTCTTCAGTTCCTCTTTGTGTTCTGTCATAAGGGTAGTGTCATCTGCATATCTGAGGTTATTGATATTTCTCCCAGCAATCTTTATTTCAGCTTGTGCTTCATCTAGCCCAGCATTTCACATGATATAGTCTGCATATAAGACAAATAAACATGGTGACAATATACAGCCTTGATGTCCTCCTATCCCAATTTGGAACTAGTCCATTGTTCCATGTCTGGTTCTAACTGTTGCTTCTTGACTTGTATACAGATTTCTCAGGAGGCAGGTCAGATGGCCTGGTATTCCCATATCTTTAATAATTTTCCATAGTTTGTTGTGATCCACACAAAAGACTTTGGCATAGTCAATAAAGCAGAAGTAGATGTTTTTCTGGAACTCTCTTGGAGCGGATGTTGGCAATTTGATCTCTGGTTCCTCTACCTTTTCTAAATCCAGCTTGAATATCTAGAAGTTCTTGGTTCACATGCTGTTGAAGCCTTACTTGGAGAATTTTGAGTATTACTTTGCTAGTGTGTGAGATGAGTGCCATTGTACAGTAGTTTGAACATTCTTTGGCATTGCCTTTCTTTGGGATTGAAATGAAAACTGATCTTTTCCAGTCCTGTGGCCACTGCTGAACACATGGCACTCAAAATTTGCTGGCATATTGAGTGTAGCACTTTCACAGCATCATCTTTGAGGATTTGAAATAGCTCCACTGGAATGCCATTGCCTCCACTAGCTTTGTTCTTATTGATGCTTCCTAAGGCCCACTTGACTTCGCATTCCAGGATGTCTAGCTCTAGATGAGTGATCACACCATCATGATTATCAGGGTCATTAAGATCTTTTTTGTATAGTTCTTCTGTGTCTTGCCACCTCTTCTTAATATCTTCTGCTTCTGTTAGATTCATACCGCTTCTATACTTTATTGTGCCCATCTTTGCATGAAATGCTCCCTTGGTATCTCTAATTTTCTTGAAGAGATCTCTAGTCTCTCCCATTCTATTGTTTTTCTCTATTTCTCTGCGTGGATCACTAAGGAAGGCTCTCTTATGTCTCCTTGCTATTCTTTGAACTCTGCATTCAAGTGGGTATATCTTTCCTTTTTCTCCTTTGCCTTTAGCTTCTCTTCTTTCTTTTCTCAACTATTTGTAAGGCCTCCCCAGACAACCATTTTGCCTTTTTGCATTTCTTTTTCTTGGAGTGGTCTTGATCGTTACCTCCTGCACAATGTCACGAATCTCTGTACACAGTTCTCCAGGCACTGTGTCTATCAGATCTCATCCCCTGAATCTATTTGTCATTTCCACTGTATAAGCATAAGGGATTTGATTTAGGTCATACCTGAATGGTCTAGTGATTTTCCCTACTTTCTTCAATTTAAGTCTGAATTTGGCAATAAGGAGTTCAAGATCTGAGCCACTGTCAGCTCCTGGTCTTGTTTTTGTTGACTGTATAGAGCTTCTCCATCTTCAGTCACAAAGAATATAATCAACCTGATTTCGGTATTGACCATCTGGTGATGTCCATGTATAGAGTCATCTCCTGTGTTGTTGGAAGACGGTGTTTGCTATGACCAGTGCGTTCTCTTGGCAAACTCTGTTAGCCTTTGCCCTGCTTCATTTTGTACCATTGCATAAAACTCCTCACCATTTCCCCCTGTGTTAGGACATACAGGTTTTGTTTTTGCCATGTAAATATATGTATTCCAAAAATAAATAAAATTCACATTTTTAAAGACTTAGTCCTAACATCAACTCTTTATCATGTCAACACTAGCTGAATCAAATACCACAAAATAAACACCAAAGTTTTCTCCAAAAAAATCATATTTACCCAATGTTTTACAATATATGGAAATGCTTATTCTACAGTTAGTTTTCAAACACAAAATTTGATCTGATATTGTATGTAAGAAATATGCAGAACTTCCCTCATGGTGCAGTGGATAAGATCCACCTGCCAATGCAGGAGACATGGGTTCAAACCCTGCCTGGGGAAGATACCACACTCCTTGGAGCCCACAGGTGGTAACTACTAGAGCCCATGGTGTGCAACAAAAGAAGCCACCACAATGAGCTCATGAACCTCAACTAGACTGTGGCCCCTGCTACTGCAACTAGAGAAAGCCATGTATCACGAAGACCCAACACAACCAAAAATAAATGTCAACTACAAATTGGCTGATCTTCCCTGTAGCTCAGATGATAAAGAATCTGCCTGCAATGTAGGAGACCCAGGTTTGATCACTGGATCAGAAAGATCCTCTGGATAGGGGAATGGCAATTCACTCCAGTATTCTTGCCTGGAGAATCCCATGGACAGAGGAGACTGGCAGGCCACAGTCCATGGGATCGTAAAGAGTCAGACACAACTGAGTGACTAACACTACTACTACTACAAATTGGCACTTGCCAAGAGCATTTGCTAGTGACTAAACAACAGACTGGCTCCAAATAGGAAAAGGAGCACGTCAAGGCTGTATATTGTCACCCTGCTTATTTAACTTCTATGCAGAGTACATCATGAGAAACACTGGGCTGGAAGAAGCACAAGCTGGAATCCAGATTGCTGGGAGAAATATCAATAACCTCAGATATGCAGATGACACCACCCTTATGGCAGAAAGTGAAGAAGGAACTAAAAAGTCTCTTGATGAAAGTGAAAGAGGAGAGTGAAAAAGTTGGCTTAAAACTCAACATTCAGAAAACGAAGATCATGGTATCATGGTATCACTTCATGGGAAATAGATGGGGAAACAGTGGAAACAGTGTCAGACTTCATTTTGGCGGGCTCCAAAATCACTGCAGATGGTGACTGCAGCCATGAAATTAAAAGACGCTTGCTCCTTGGAAGGAAAGTTCTGACCAACCTAGATAGCATATTCAAAAGCAGAGACATTACTTTGCCAACAAAGGTCCATCTAGTCAAGGCTATGGTTTTTCCAGTGGTCATATATGGATGTGAGAGTTGGACTGTGAAGGAGACTGAGCACAGAAGAATTGATGCTTTTGAACTGTGGTGTTGGAGAAGACTCTTGAGAGTCCCCTGGACTGCAAGGAGATCCAACCAGTTCATCTAAAGGATATCAGTTCTGGGTGTTCTTTGGAAAGAATGATGCTAAAGCTGAAACTCCAGTACTTTGGCCACCTCATGAGAAGAGTTGACTCATTGGAAAAGACTCTGAAGCTGGGAGGGATTGGGGGCAGGAGGAGAAGGAGATGACAGAGGATGAGATGGCTGGATGGCATCACTGACTCAATGGACGTGAATTTGAGTGAACTCCGGGAGTTGGTGATGGACAGTGAGGCCTGGAGTGCTGCAGTTCATGGGGTCGCAAGTCGGACATAACTGAGCAACTGAACTGAACTGAACTGAAACAACAAGGGCATTTGCCATCTACCTGTGCTGCTGCAGCTGCCAACCATCAATACCCCCTACAGGGAATTCAGGGTGGAAAGTGAGGCACTCTGTGCTCCAGGGAAACTGATGGAATAGGTCTTTAGATAGTTAGGAACTTATTTCATGATCCCAATTCTTACATCTCTTCATATTTAGAAAAGTTCTAAATCCCTTCACAGTGAGTAGCAAAAAACCTTTTGTAAAGTAAGGACTTGATTACGTTAACTTTCCCTTCACCAAAATTTTATACACTGACCTTCCCCTACTGCCTCTTTGAATCAATCTCTCAGAGATATCTGAAGTGCTGTATGCTACACTGCAGTTCTCATTTTACCCCCAAATAATACTTAATTCACAGCTCTCATACGTTGTGTATCATTTTAGTGGACATAAGTAAATAAATTCTTTTTTTTTTTTTTTTCAGTAACATTTCTGGGGACTTCCCTAGTGGTCCAGTGGTTGAGAGTTTGCCTTGCAATGCAGGGGATGTGGGTTTGAGCCCTGGTCAGTAAACTAAGATTCCACAAGACTGGGAGCAACTAAGCCCTGCACTCTGGAGCCACTCGGTGCCACAACTAAGATGTGAGATAGCCAAAATTTAAAAAATAACATTTCCTCCTATCTCTAGTAGGACATAGCTAGAGTGCCTATCAAATACAGGACCTGACACATAGAAGCCCCCCAAAAAAATGCAGCAAGAGATTTGAAGGTAGTTGCTTCGGATTCCCCTCTAGAAGCCTGCGGGGCCAGCCCCTCAGGATGGGCTCTCACCTCTGCGCGCCCACACCTGTGTTAACGGCTGGGGCCCGCCCCGCCCTCTGCTCCCACTGCCCGCCGCCCCCGGGGCCTCCCCACTTCGTCCTCCCACCTGAAACAATCCTCCTGGACATGAGCTTCACCCTCCCGAAGACGCCAATCCCTCCCGGAGGGGCGGTTCCTTCAGGTTTCACAGTTCAGACCAGTCCTGACATTTTTGGAACACTGGCCCCCTCAGGTGCAGGGGAATAGAGCTTGTCGATCCCGCGGTGCTGCAACTGAAGCTGGGTTGCTGGCCCTTCACTAGACACATCCTTCTGGATGCGATGGGAAGGGGAAAGAGGAGAAGGAAGAGGAAAGAGGGGTCGGGGAAAGGGAGAGGGAAGGCAGAGGGAAACGGAGAAAAACGAGTCGGGCAGTTTTAAGACGCCAAAGATACGGCCGCAAGTCGAAGATGGCGCGCTCCGCAGCGGGACCTGGGCGCAGCCGCCACACCCAGAGGCCTCGAGGATAGAGTCCTGCCCCGGAATGGGCCCTGAGGCGTCCGAAAAGCCTTGCCGAATCTTGGCTGTGCACTCTGATCTCAAGTATGCTTACTTCAGCGTCCTGAGCTGTTATCTGCTGGTGGCCTCCAAGAAGCCTGAGAGGACAGTCCTGAGGCGGCCCCCGCCCAGCCCCGCCTCGAGAGGGCCCCGCCCCGTCCCGAGCAGGCCCCGCCCATGAGCAGGCCCTCTCCGGAAATCTCGCCCTTTCATTCATTCACCCTTAGGGTACCGAGCTCCGTGTACTAAGCGCCTGAAAGTGAAAGTTGCTCAGTCGTGTCCGACTCTTTGCAACCCTCTGGATAGTAGTCCATGGAATTCTCCAGGCCAGAATACTAGAGTGGGTAGCCTTTGCCTTCTCCAGGGGATCTTCCAAACCCAGAGATCGAACCGAAGTCTCCGGCATTGCAGGCAGTTTTTTTTACCGGCTGAGCCACAAGGGAAGCCCAAGCCAAGGGCCTGATGCTGAGGTTAAAACAGTGAACTGGGTAGACAAGGTCCCTGCCCTCAGATAATTAAGACACAAGTTACAGTCTAGTGTGGAAAGTGCCTGTGGAGGAGGAGAGGATGAGGGCACCCGTCCTAGCTTGAGGGTGTCAAGGAAGGGGAACACCTTTCACTATAGCAGGAAGAAAGGAGATTGGAGGCAATGATTTGGGATGATGCAAAGTTCTCATAGGATAGCTCCTGGTTTCTTTGAAAAGTAGAGCTCTGCCATATATGTTAGCGGCCGGGAGAGAAAGAAGTGGAGAAAAGTAAAGAAGGTTTGAACTGACTTTGAGTAGAGTGGGAGAATTTACTAAGAAATAAATTACATAAGCACCATGGTCAAGAAGCTTTGCCTCCTGTTGTGTGTGTGTGCCGCATGATGGGGTTTGTGGGGATTTAGTTCCCCGATCAGGGATCAAACCCCCTCAGAGTCCTAATCACTGGACTGCCAGGGAAGCTTTGCCTGTTTTGATCACCCATATATCCCAAATACTTAGAATAGTGCCTAGCACATAGCAGGCCCTTAATAAATGGAGTGCATGAATAAATGCATTTCAAATAATGATGGATTTGACCATTAGTCATAGACCATGAATTTCTGGTGCCACCAACTTATCTATATGTGTGATTTTATCCAATAATGCTGAGCTCTGCCTTCTCAGAGAGCAGCTCTGGCATCAAGTTGGGATTTTCCCAGATTGAATTGATGAATGTTGATTAGGTGATGAACCATGAAGTCTGTCTTGGAAAGGGAGGAAATAAGCGAGAGGTTGTTTATGGACAGGGAGAAAGTGGAAAGATCAATGGACTAGATATCCTGAGAAGGTTGGAGAGTTGGTATTTTAGGATAAATCTGGAGGTTGAAGTTAGAGGGTGATATAAGACTATATCATTTCAGAAAGTAGAGTGTTTCCTGGTGATGATGCTTCAGATATGGCCATAGTTGGATAGGAGCAGAGGTAAAGGACTCTGAGATGAAAATGTCTAGGAACTGAGTCTAAGTCATTGAATAGGGCTATCCACACTGATGTTTGGGTCTCCCATAGATTTCCCTCCTTCAAGATCTCTGCTCTATGCCCCATCCAAACCCTTCCCCAACCTCGGAGGATCTGCATTGCATTCATGTTTCAATTTAAGCCTCAGATCTCAAAAGATCTGGCATGGCTCTGAGCCAGAAAACAGAATGGGATAGTTAGAGAGAGCTGTAGTGGACATCTCTTTTATGCCATCTTGTTTTGCTGCCAGCAGGCATGCACCTTTCCAAAAACAGTATGTCTGTGTCTCCTGGAGGAATGACCATACCCCTGCTTCTTTGGTCTCAGTCCACATGCAGGTGGAGTGTTCTTCCCTCCACACCCTTACTCCAAGAGTGAGTGTATGATTCAGACCTGTCAGATGAAGCATTCTATTTCCCTGTGTGCAGTTCAGTGAGTAGTTCAGTGAAGGGTACATGACCAATTAGAATCCATAAGCACAATATTGTCACAGCAACACCACATTTTCAGCTTCACTTGAACTTGCTACCACACAACACCTGAAAATAGTCAGCAGATAAGAGAGAGAGTCAAGAAATGGAAATGGGGGAATTCTCTGGTGGACCAGTGGTTAGGATTCCGAGCTTCCACTACAGACGGCATGGGTTCAATCCCTAATCAGGGAAGTAAGATCCTGCAAGCCATGCAATGCAGCCAAAAAAAAAAGAAAAAGAGAGGAAATAAATGAAAATTGAATCCTGATGACATCAAATTGAATCCCTGCATCAGTCCTATTACCTGAAGCCACCCCTACCCCCGGATTGTTCAGATATGAATCATACATTCTCATTTATTTACACTGGTTGGATTTTAATTTCTGTCACATATACCCAAATGATTACTCACAATACAAGTTGTCTCAATCTCTAACTCTGCCTTTTGGAATATCTATATACTATGAATACACAGAAATATAGATATAATAATAATAATATATATGTTAGTTTATTTGTGTCACAGATTCTCCTATGTTGAAAGAATATAACAATACCTACTTTAAAGGGTTATAAAGATTAAATGAGATAGTTATGTTAGAGTATAAATTTATCCCACAACTGAGGCACAAGAAACGTTACATTACTTAATTTTTTTAAATTAAACTAAATCTGGCTCGAAACTCTTATTTATCAGGCTTGTAAGATATCTAATATTAATCATGATTCGTGTGGGAGCGGGGTTTTTCCCCTCTTTAGTGTGGTATATACATTGACCAAACAAAACAAAAAACATTTAGGAACCTCGGGTCTTGAGTCTGTCATGGTTTCCACTGGGATGTGCATTGTCTAAACTCATACAGTCCACACAGAGGCAAGTGACTCCACGGCATCTCTGCCAAGTGTGTACATCAGCATCTTTTGCTACAGTTCCCCAGGCTATGTACTAGATATTTAGTGCCTTAACCATTAAATCAGCTCTCCCTATGAGAAGTCCTGCTACCTCTTAACTGACTTTTTATTTATTTATTTTTGGTTGTGCTGGGTCTTCCTTGCTGTCCTCAGGCTTTTTCTAGTTGCAGAGAGCAGGAGCTACTCTCTAGCTTCAGTGCACAGGCTTCTCATTGTGGCAGCTTGTTTTGTTGCAGAGCACGGTTCTAGGCACAGGGGCTTGAGCAGATATACCACTGAGGCTTCAATAGTTGCAGCTCCCGGGCTCTAAAGTGCAGCTCAGTAATTGTGACACATGGGCTTAGTTGTTCCACAGCATGTGGACTCTTCCTGGCATGCCTGCTCAGTCAATCAGTCATGTCCAACTCTTTGTGACACCATGGACTATGCCCATGAAGCTTCTCTGTCCATCAGATTCTATAGGCAAGAATGCTGGAGTGGGTTGCCATTTCCTTCTCCAAGGGATCTTCCTGACCCAGGGATCAAACTCAAGTCTCCTGCATTGGCAAGTGGATTCTTTACCACTCTACCACCAGGGAAGTCCAACCTCCTAATTGACTTCTGTCACTCATGGAGCCTATTGCAACATCTCCTTTCCCTAGTCCCTGAACACATGGCTATCCTTGGGCAACTCCTCTTCTTTCAACTCAGCACTTCCTCCATCTTCTTCTTAAGAGCACCTTAAATTTTCATCCCACACAAGAGCCTGGATAAGGTTGTAGAACAGGTGTATTGCAACTTTAATTTGGGACTAGAAAATTCAAACCCATTAACTATTCCATAAGATAAGAAACCTATAATTCTTAGAAGAGAGGAGAGCAAAGTTACCTTTTCTTCCTACTGAGTATCTCTTTTAACAATAAGTAGCACACAGCACTTGGGAAATTATTCTGCTGTAAATGTAAATAAGCTGGCCCAGAATAAGTATTCAGTACTGTGGGGAGGGGGGAGTAATATGTATACCTATGGCTGATTCATGTTGAGGTTTGACAGAAAACAGCGAAATTCTGAAAAGCAATTATCCTTCAATAAAAAATAGATAAATTTAAAAAAGAGAGATGTGGGTTTGATCTCTGGGTTGGAAAGATCCCTGGAGAAGGGAATGGCTACCCACTCCAGTATTCTTGTCTGGAGAATTCCATGGACAGAGAAACTTGGCAGCCTAGAGTTCACGGGGTCGCAAAGAGTCACGACTGAGCAACTGTGCACGTGTGCAAAAGTTACAAAAAGGAAAATAAGAAACAAATTCCTGGCCATGTTGTCTGGGCCAAGTCTTATTATGAGTATGTATCTTTAAGCCTTTTTATGATTTTTGCTGCTATGTATATACTGCTAGCTGTCAAATTTATATACCCTATATAGACTGTTTTACCTGCCACCTTACCTGCATCCTGAGAAATATGTATGCAGGCCAAGAAGCAACAGTTAGAATGGGATATGGAACAATGGACTGGTTTCAAATTGGGATAGGAGGACGTCAAGGCTGTATATTGTCACCCTGCTTATTTAACTTATATGCAGAGTACATCATGAGAAACGCTGGGCTGGAAGAAGCACAAGCTGGAATCCAGATTGCCAGGAGAAATATCAATAACCTCAGATATGCAGATGACACCACCCTTATGGCAGAAAGTGAAGAGGAACTAAAAAGCCTCTTGATGAAAGTGAAAGAGGAGACTGAAAAAGTTGGCTTAAAGCTCAACATTCAGAAAACGAAGATCATGGCATCTGGTCCCATCACTTCATGGCAAATAGATGGGGAAACAATGGAAATAGTGACAGAATTTATTTTGGGGACTCCAAAATCACTGCAGATGGTGATTGCAGCCATGAAATTAAAAGACGCTTACTCCTTGGAAAAAAAGTAATGACCAACCTAGATAGCATATTCAAAAGCAGAGACATTACTTTGCCGACTAAGGTCCATCTAGTCAAGGCTATGGTTTTTCCTGTGGTCATGTATGGATGTGAGAGTTGGACTGTGAAGAAGGCTGAGCGCCGAGTTGGTGATGGACAGGGCAGCCTGGCGTGCTGCACTCCATGGGATCACAAAGAGTTGGACACAACTGTGCAACTGAACTGGAATTGAATAGACTGCTTTCCCAAGCTTCATTGCATGTATCTAACTGCCTCCTGCCTAACAAACATATTCTTGTCACAAGAATCTCAAATGCAAACATCTAAAATGGAACACATTGCCCCGTCATCCTAAATTGGTCACCAGGTTTGTGTTACTTATCTCAGTAAAATGGCACAAACATATACACCCAGTCCCCCCAAGTCAAAAACCCTGGAGTCCTTCTCAACTCTTGTTAGGGAAATTAAATGAATAGTCTTGTTTAGGCTTCAGAGAAAAAGCAGAGCAAGCCTCTGACCTTGCTTCTAACCTGCCTAGCCGCTGCTCTGACTGTGAGTGACTACCTGCTGTGAGTGCAAGCCTTGTAGCACCATAGATAAGATGAGGGAGAAATCTTGAGATTGATGAGACCCTGGAGAGGGCCTTGCCAACCAAGACCCAGGCTTAACTATATTCCAGGTTTTACACAACAAAACCAACAGCATTAATATGAAACCAGAACTGCAATTTGGCCACAGATTGTCCTGGGATTATAAGCGGGAACTCAAACTGCAATCTTTGAAGTCTCACCCACTGAGTGGACGTGCTGCCTGGGACCCTTTCCCATTTGGGACTCCAGATGTACTGTGACATGGGAGTTCCCAATGATGATTAAGTCTGAATGTTGGTCAAAACCCAATTTGGTGATGTATTCTCTGCTCTTTCTAGTTCTCTTTTCTTTTAATGTTAGTATGTTGAAAGTAAGCTAGATAATTCTCTAATAAATAACTGTATTATTTATTTGTATATAACAAGTGATTTATTTTGTTAACAAATCCTTTGAACCTGAGACGAAAGTGAAAACTTTCAGCAAAACAACTCCTCATTCCACTCCATCCCACTGGTAACCAAGTCTAATCAATTATAACTTTGGAATTCTACTTGATGGTCATTCTCCACTCCCACCATCACTGCCTTGGTTCAGGCCTCATCTTTTGCCCAAACTAAAGCAAAGTTTCCCTAGCCAATCTCTTGCTTTCAATCTCTTTGCCCTCACTATAGCCAGAGTATTCTTTCCAAGACACAAACTTGATCTTGTCTCTTCCCTGCTCAAAATTTCTCAATTATTTCCCATCACCTTCAAGATAAAGTTTCAACTTCTTAGTCTGGTATTCAGGGCCCTTTGTGATCTCATCTGTCCTACTGCTTCCCTTACCCCCACCTAATATAACAGATGCACTGAAACACCTTCAGTTTCCCTAATGGGACATGTTTTCTCTGCCCCACCACTTTTACACAGGCTGTTCCCACTGCTTGGATTGTCCTCTTGCTTCCTACACTCTCATTTTCTTGACTCTTCAGACCAAGCACTGATCTCTTCTGGGAAGCACCCTCTGACAAGCCATCCCGTTCCCCAAGCTGGTTAGATGTCCTCCTCTCACTTAGTACCCTGTGCATATCTCTATTTAACTTCTATTATTTGACTATTTCCCTCACTGAAATGGGAACTACTTTAGCAAAGAGACCCTATCATCTGCCTCCTCAAGACTGAGCATAATACCTGATCCACAGGAAGCACTTAATAAATACATGTAGATTGAGTGAATGAATAAATCTAGGCCAAATCATGGTACCAGTGGAGAACGCTTTCTTGCCCAAGATCACATAGCCAAACAGTGGCAGAGCTAGAAAATCCGTCTCCTCAACTTCAACTCACGGTCTTTCTACCAGACTAAGCTGGCAGCTGATGGGGTAGGGTGAGAAGAGAGGCACTGAATTGTATTGCAAAGGCAGACATTGAAGTTTGATCCAAAAAAGAGGAGTTGAAATGGAACAGAGTGGTGGTTTTAGGGGAAAGAGGAGCAAATGAAAAAAAAAAAAAAAAAAGATCAAGCACATTTGATTTACTGTCATCCTTAACATGAATGCTTGCAAAAAAGATCTCAGGCAACCTAAAGACATGAGATATAAAAGAGGAAACAGACTACCTATTAAAGATGGAATGAGCCTTATATTAATAATTAGGAACTTTAAAAGTGATGAAAGATGACTTCTCTGGTTCCCAGTGGTTAAGAATCTACTTGCCAATGTAGAGTACACAGCTTTGATCCCTGGTCTGGGAAAATTCCACATGCTGCAGGGCAACTAAGCCCGTGTGCCACAACTACTGACACCTGTGCACCCTAGAGCCTGTGCTCCACGACAAGAAAAGCCACAGCAATGAGAAGCCCACTCACCACAACTAGAGAAAGCCTGCGCACAGCCAAAAATAAGTAAATAAAAGTTTTAAAAAGTAAAAGTGATGGAAGACATTTTCACATATTGAGGTATGGGGAAGTCATTCTGGCTTATAAATGATTTGACTTGAACTTTATACTAGCTACAAGCCTGTCTTGTAGTCTATCAAACACACATTGTACATCTGATTTAACCATTGAAGAAAAGGGTGCATTGTCCAGAAGTAAAGAATATCTGTTTTGAAGTTAGAGATAAATGCCTCCCTTCGTGGAAGGCCAATGTCAGTACTCCTTTGATGATAAGGCTCCCTTCCCAGGTACCAAGGCCATACTGACTTCCTGTGTACCAACTAATCTGTCTTTTTTTGAAACATGGAAGAAATGTACCCCTGTTATGTTTGATGTCCTTTATTCTGACAAGATATAAAGCTGTGCTGGAAACCAGGCTTCATGGGAGCAGTTCCTCAGAGCTATGAGAGTCTGTCTCCCGGGTTATAGTCTTCAGCTTGACTCAAATAAAACTGTTCTCTATTCTAATTTTACTTTAGATTGGTTATTGATCATTTATGGCAACAAAAGAAAATTTTAACACAGCATATACTATGTACTACTCTAAGCATATAAATATTTTCTTTATTTAATCTTCAAAACAACTCTATGTGCTAAGTAATAATATTATCCCCATTTTACAGGTGAGAGAATTGAGGCACTGAAAGATTGAGTCTTTTGAGACTTCACAGGTAAGAAGTGGCAGAGCTAGGATTTGAATGAGGCAGCTTGATGCTAGAATCCCTGTCCTCAACCACAATGCCTGAAGGTAATTCTGATCTTAGGAATCCAGACAAAAGGGGATCACTCAGGTTTCACTGAATGAAGTATGAGTTGTCTGGTGGGGGCAATTTTTTGGCCCTAAATTCAGACAGACTGTTGTTAGGTATGTGGGGGGATGGGAGTTCTTTGTTCTGTGATGCAGTGATGACCTCAGGGTAAACTGCCACTAGGCTGAGGAAAATGGAATGGTTGCCAGAGGACCTGCATGGGTCTGAGGGAGTCGTAGGGCTTCTCTGGAACCAGCTGACCTATGCCCTAGCCTGCAGACACTGTGGCAGCAGCTGCCTCCAGAGTCCAGGGAATCTGATAATACTGTTTTTGTTCATGGTTTGGCAGATCCAGAGGTGGTGGCAGCTTGGGAGATGGCGGCAGCTTCAGCCCTGGTACTCTGGGGACAAGATGCAAGGCAAGGTGAGTGACACAGCAGTGCAGCTGGGTTAAACGATTCACCACATGTGAGTTCAAGGGAGGAGTCATTGACATCAATGTGGGCCCAAAGAGGTGACCATATAAGCCTTAAGTGTGAGGCCGGGTGAGTTTTACCATTAACACGACATTTGAAGCCAGGTAAATGCTCACTGACCCCAGATGTTGAGTTATGTAAGGGAATACTGGTCTCCAAATGTGGCTGGGTAATGGCCATTAACACCAGATGGGTAAGGGACTCTTGTCCCCAGACGTGGGCCCTAGTGAGTGACTGTCCACTCTGGGTGTGGACCAGAGACTGAGGGCTTCATGCTACACTCTGTGTCTCTGGAAAGCCTTCAGGCTTGACTGTATCTTTCTCCTCTCCCCAGGGCCTACCACTTCTGTACCATGTGGCTTTCCTTGATCGCCTGTGGAAGCAGAAGTCAGAGGAGGAAGAGGAGGCATTTCTGGATCCACTGAAGACACGTTCTCTTCTTAAAGAAGCTCCTATTGGAGAGCAAGTCACTACAGCCCCATCTCAACCATTTTATAATTCTGAAGGTCTCCACAAGGCCGCAGGCACACTAGAGCAAGGACTCATGCAGGCCCCAAACCCTCCTCGATCCTTCCCCACCTTTCAGATCTTGACCAACCTGCCTGTGAGGCACACAACAACATCAGGGAGCTGCTCACAGGAGAGAAAAAGCCAGTTCTTCTGGGGTCTGCCCTCTCTGCACAGTGAGTCCTTGGAGGCCATCTTCCTGAACTCAGGTGGCCTCTCTCCCTTGAAGCTATCTGTTAGTACCTCTGTCTTCTTTAACAAGCTTGCCTTCCTGCCTAGATCCCCAGTATTGCTGCTTCCCCGGTATGGCTTCCCAACCCCGCTTCCCACCCAGAAAGCCCATACTACAGAGGATCTGGAAAGGATGGCCTCTGATCCTCAGCAACTTCCCTCTCCATCTTCCCCTCCTGTCCCATCACTTCACCTTCATCCTAACCCCTTTCCCATGGACCATAAGACAGTCCTATCTGGCACTGAGGCAAATACACAGTGGCTTACACGGCAGAGAGAGATCCCTTGGGTCTCCGGGGATCAAGCTCTGCACCAACAGCCTAACTTTCAAAGAACCAGACCCTCCAAGCTCTTCAATTCATCTGAGGTCTGGTGGAAGGTGCCATGGGATCCTAGCCTCCAACAACACTTTCCAGACTCACTCTCTGTCTCCCTAGCAGAGAATCCCTCTAGTCTCCTGGGAGCCCTAACTAGGTCCGGGACCCCATGGCAGACCATGGGGCAAAAGGAGGACCCCAAAATTCCTGAGCCAGCAATGGCAGCTACCAGCCTAACCCAAGCTTCTCTGCCAGAATGCCAGGGAGTCAGCCCTCTTGGAGGTCCTTCCGGATCTGAGGCCCTCTGGGAAACCATGAGGCAAAGAGAGAAGCCTCAGATCCCTGAGCCTGCAGTCTTGGTCCCTTGCCAATCTGTAGCCCCCTTGATAGAGCCTCAAGGAACTAGCACCCTGGGAGTTCCACCTGCAGATAAGACTCAGTGGGGAACCACAGGACATAAAGAGAGTACTCAAGCCTTTCAGCCCCCATTGCCAGCCCTCTGCCAGCCCCCAGACCCTCTGTCAGAAGCCCAGGAAATCAACCCTGAAGGAGGACCTTCTGCAACCAAGGATTTCTGGGGATCCTTGGGACACAGAGTGAACCCTATGGCCTCTGGGTCTCCAGTGTCAGCCTTCTGCCCTTCCCCACATCCCCTGCCAGAACTCCTGGGAGGCAGACTCCTGGGAGAGTCCTCTGGATATGAGCCCCAGTGGACATACAGAGAAAATTCAACAAAACCTTGGGCCTTGGAGCCTCCAGCCTTTGACCTCGACCCAGGACTCCACGGAACCAGATCTACTTGTGTTCCATCAGAATCTGAGACTCCAAGGAAGGGCATGGAGAGTAAGGAAAATCTCTGGGTCTCTGCAGACCCAGTTTCACCTCCTAGCTTCCCCTCAGCTTCTCTGGAGTCCATAGGCACAGGTGTCCAGGCAGTCTTGTTTGACTCCAACGCTTTGAGGGGGGCCATTAGGCAGAGAGACAACCTCTGGGCTTCAGAGTCCCCAGCCCCTGGCCACAGCCTATCTCTTGCTCCTGTTCTAGAACACCACAGAATCAGTCCTGTGGGAGGCCTCACTGGGTCAGAAACTGCATGGAAGGGCACTGATCATTCCAGGAATTCCTGGGCTTCTGAATCCCCATCTCTGGCCTTCAGCACACCCCCAGTTCTTGTACTGGATTCCCTCAGAGCTATGGGGGTCCCATTTGAATCTGAAGCTAGATGTGGGGACCTAGGAGGGAGAAAGGACTCCCGGACCTCAGAGCTCCCAGACTGCAGCTTACCCCAAGACCCACATGGAGCCAACTCCTTGGGAGTCCAGCGTGACTCTAAGCCTATTCGGGGGGACGTGGAGCAGAAAGAAATCTGTTGGGTTCCTGCGTACCCTGTGTGGAGCCCCAGCCCACTCCCAAACTCTATGTCCAAGTCTCACACGAGTGAGCCTATTGGAGACAAATGTGACTATAAGCCTGAGGAGGAAACAGTGAAACATACAGAGAACTGCAGGACCACTGAACTCCCAGCCGCAACTCCCAGGTTCTCTGCTCTTCTACCAGATCCACACATTGATCTTGAGTTTGTGAGGAATATGCAATATCTCAGAGGGATCCTCCAGGACCCCAATCCTCCAGCAGTGGATCCCCTACAGCCAATACCCTGGCCTGCTGCCCAAGCTCACGCTCTGAAGATTGAGTCCAACCAACCTGGCCTACCCAAGGGAGGGCTGTTAACAGGGGCCAACGCAGAGACCCCCTCCTCCCGGGGTAAGGCTATCCCAAAGGTACCCACCTGCTCTGGGATCCAGGCCTGGCACTGGAGTAAGGAGTTGAAACTCAGGCTGGAGAAACTACAGCAGAGCCCTGCTTCCAGATCTCGAAGTCAATCATTTAGCAGCTCCCTTACCCTGAGCTCCACAACTCAAGCCACCCGGAAACTCTCTTCTTGCCCACCACAGCAGACTCATCCCCCAAGTCTGTGGCCCCACTCTTCAAGCTGTCATCCCCCCAAAGGTCAGAGCACAGTAACTCAGCCTATCCAGGTCCCCTACTGTTATCACTCCCACTTCTCTTTCCAACCTCAGACACTAAAGTCTGGCAGGGCAGAACAAGGGTCTCGGAAAGAGCAAAGAAAGAAAGCAAAGACAGTGTACCAGATCTCACCCCAAGAGTCATGTGTTCACATGGAGGCTGGTGAGAACTGCCTGGGCCAGGAAGAGCCCTCGAACTCTGCGGTTCCAGGCTCAGGCAAGAGAGAAGACAAAGCTTCAGCCTTATCTTCAGCCAAAAATAGAGCCAGCCCCAGGAAACCCGAAGAAGGAGACTGTGGAGAAGTGGATGCAAGTTTGGGGTCATCCACAGTTACAGAGGAAAGCCACCCAGCTCAGGCCAGAAGATTAGCAGAGAACCCTGTCAGCAGACTTTCACGAAGATCTCAGCACAGCAACCAGTGCTCTCCACACACTGCTTTCTCCCCCCAGCCTCACTCCAAGTATGTAAGTTCCCAAGGTCAGAGAGGGGCAAGGCTGGGAACTCCTCAAATTCTGGCCCCTAGGCACTGTAAGCCCTGCCCTTGGGCACGTAAGCATCTTTCCTCCTTACCTCCCGCTCCCCTTACCAGCAGTCTCCAAAGGATATTATCCAAGTTTCTGGGTACCCATGGATCCATGCCCACCAAACCCATCAGCAGAGGAAAGCCTGGTAGTACTGGAACCCAATATAATTAACCCAAGAAATGAAGCCAAACCAGTTGGGGGGCGGGGAGACAAAGGAAATCCTAATAAACTAGCTGAACTAGAAAACTCCCACTCAGGTCTTTTTTTGGAGTCTTGGGTACTGGGAATGTCAGTTCCCTATGCTGCTGCAGCTGTTATATCCTCAGGATCAGGGTCCCACAAGTAGAGAGCTTGGGATTCTATAGGCTTAACTTTCTTTTCTAGCTATTCACATATGATCAACCTGGAGTCCTCTACAGGGTGAGACTGCTAAGGTCAGGAAAGCACAGACCAGTGCTGCCCTTGAGAAAAACTCTGCAGGAAGTCAACAGAAGAAAAATATACACAAGAGCACAACTGATCTGAGGCTAGGCAGCTGTTATTGGTCCTGGGCATGATTGCCTTCTTTACTTGATCCACAAATCTATCTTGCTAGCCAGTTCTTGTCAGCCCTCTGCTCTCTTTCTCAGGTTTAGCTCATGCATCCCAAGGTCACAAAAGTTTAGTCCCTTTTCCTGTTTAGTGGTCATCTGGATTGCTATCATATATTATATCCATTTTTTGATTGCAGTTTGTAATAGTTATTATTTTTCTACTGCTGCTGTAACAAATTACCACAACACAAAGTTTGTTAAGTCTGATATATGTCTCACAGGGCTAAAATCAAGAGGTTGGTAGGGCCATATTTCTTTCTGTGGGCACTGGGTAGGGTTCATTCCTTGTTTTTCCCAGCTTCTAGAGGCTGCCCTCATTCCTCAGCTATTGACCCTCCTCCTCCATTTTCAAAGCTAGCAAAACAAAGTTAACTTCTCATACCATGTCACTTTTTCTTCCCTCTCCCACTTTTAAGGGTACTTTTAATTACATTGGGCCCATCTTGATAATCCAAGATACTCTTCCTATCTTAGTCAGTTGCTTAGCAACCTTAATTCCATTTGCAACTTTCTCTTTGGCCATATAGCATAACATTCATAAGTGCCAAGGATTAGGATGTGGACACTGGGGGTGGGGGACAGGCGGGCTTGGGAATGGCATTATCCTGCCTATCACAGATATTAATTCAACCTGTTATATTTGCTGCAAATATTTTCTCCCAATTTATGTAGCTTATTTTCTAGTTTTAAGGTGATTTTTACCATGCCAGAGTTTAAATCTACCAACATTTTTCTTTATGGCTTCTAAATCACTTTATTCTAGCACTTTCATGGATGTATACTTGTCTACTTATTTACTTATGGCTGTGCCTCACAGCATGTGTAATTTTAGTTCCCTAACTAGAGATCAAACCCGTGCCCTCCTCAGGGGAATGGGTGCAGTCCTAACCAGTGGACCACCAAGGAATTTCCACAGATGTACATTTAGATTATTAATGTAACTTTTGAGTAGGGTATGGAGAGAATCTGATTCCCCCAGCCCTGCAAAAAGATGTCCAATTTTATCAATAGCATTAAAAAAATTTCTTCAACCCATCCCATTAGGTGCTATATTTCAAAATAGGCTCATTTTTAAATCATCTCTAGGCTTCAGATCTGCATATCTAACCACTTACTAGTACTGTCGCATATTCAACTTGTCCAAAACCTCTTTCTCCCTTTAATCTTTTCTTTCAATGCGTGCATTCCTATTGAAGGGGTGTACCACGTCCACCACAATACAAAGCCAGATGCCTGCCATCCTTGATTCCTTCATCCTCAAAAAAAAGAAAAAAAGATGACTATCTCAGTTTTTTTGGGGAGAGGGCATGTTGCAGATCTTAGTTCCTCAATCAGGGATCAAACCCAGGCCCACAGCAGTAAACATACCAAGTCCTAACCACTGGGCCACCAGGAAATTCCCCAAGTTTTTTTTTTTTTAATGATTTATCAGGAAATCCCTGGTGGTCCTGTGGATAGGCCTCAGTGCTTTCACTGTGGGAGCCCAGGTTTGATCCCTGGTCAAGGAACTGCGTGGAGAAGGCAATGGCACCCCACTCCATACTCTTGCCTGGAAAAGCCCATGGACGGAGGAGCCTGGTAGGCTGCAGTCCATGGGGTCTCTTAGAGTTGGACACGACTGAACGGCTTCACTTTCACGCGCTGGAGAAGGAAATGGCAACCCACACCACTGTTCTTGCCTGGAGAATCCCAGGGACGGGGGAGCCTGGTGGGCTGCCATCCTTGGGGTTGCACAAAGTCAGACACGACTGAAGTGAATTAGCAGCAGCAGCAAGGAATTGAAATCCCGTAAGTCACACCAGGCAGAGGCAGAAGGGGTGTTAGTGAATTGTCTACATAAAACAATGTGACAATACTGTACTGTACATTGGAAATTGTTGGGTGAAATTTATTATGCCACAACAAAAAAAAGTAGGGGGAAATGTGAATTGTCTGGAAATCTGATGGCTACTTTCTGCCTAAACCCCCAGAGGACTCATGACATCTTTTAAAGTTCACACTTGGCATTTGAGGTTCTTCATGTGGTTTGGACTCTCAGAATTCATTTCCTTGCTAGTCAACCTAATGCTTGTTAAGCTCTGACTCCATGAAGCCACCTACCTTCCTTTAACATCCAGCTCAGACTACCTCGAGGCTTCTGAGATTCCCTTTTCTTGGTATGGTTTCCCCTTCCTTGCTGCCCTAACAATTTATGCCTTGTTGATAGCACTGGTTTTGTGGCTTTGTATTTTTAAGCTCTTCAAAAACAGTGAGGTTCTGTGAAGTCAAGTCCACACTCCCACACCAGTGCTCTTTTCACTCTGTGTATCTGGTTGACAAAAACAGCCAGTTGGAAGTCACATACAGCTTCTGCCTCCTCTCATTAATGCTACTATTCTGTTCTGAAGCTTTATTTAGCCCAAACTTGTATATACAGGCTGAGATCAACTCACCACCTGCTGGCTAACAGTAGAACTGAAGGTACTTTCCTTCTCACCTATCCACCTGGCCCAGAAAGTCTCGTAGTCTCAAAGATAGTGCAATTTTAAAATTTCCACTTGCCTTTGGGCCATTTAATGAGTCAATGCATCTCTCAATTAGCTTTATGAAAAAATCCACATCCTATGTTCTTAAGTCTTTTTAAACCCTCAGTAGTTTGTAGGGCTGGGAAACATTAACAAACCATTTAAGATCCCCTGGAGAAGGGAACAGCTACCCACTCCAGTATTCTGGCCTGGAGAATTCCATGGGGTCGCAGAGTCAGACACAACTAAGAGACTTTCACTTCACTTAACATTTGGTCAGCTCAAAGCAATGATCAAACCCCTGTGTTCCTCCTGGGCATTATGTAACCACTAGACTCTCAAGGTTACTTGCAGGATTAGTATCTTAGAGCCCAATTCACCTCCAAATGTTAGATATATAGTTTCATCTTTGCTTTTGCCTCTGTGGTAAACTGTTGGTCCTCTATGATCTAATTTGATGTCGTATTCTTGATTAGAAACCCATCTTCTAATCATAGAACTTGATCTGCTATATAAGACTACATTCCAATTTCTTCCTGAGCAACTTGTGGGGGATAAGAGGGACTTGCTTTACAGTTCACCCATTGGTTTAAGTATACAGAATTCTGCAGGCGCATGTTGACAATAAACTGTCCCTCACACTGCCTTCTACAGTTTATGAGGCACCGTCAATCATTTTATCAGACTAAGAAATCTTGAGGCCCGAGAAGAGCTAAGTGCCTGTTTGATGCTACACTGCTATGAGCACACGTGTCAGAAGCAAAACCAGGCCTCTCACAAGTCTGCTCTTGTTTTTTCCTAAAGAGTCTATAGAGTTCCAACCACCTTCCCTATAGGTATACTTTGTGTTATAAGTGAGTGCAAAGCAATCATTCTAATACAAATTTTTGTAATGTATTAATTACTAGTACCCTTCACGTATTTTGTGGGATCTTATTTTCCACTCTATTCCCACAGCTTGATGCAGAGGTACCAAATGTCTTTTCTCCAAAAGACCTTGCCTTCGGTCTCACTGAGGTTAGGCTGCCACAGGGATGAGATGGTGCAACAATGTAAGAGTAAGAAGACTGAAAGCTGAGCCACCAGGATACCTAAATGGTGTGAAAACCAAAGGAGGAGCAAAGATAAGATCTGGCAGAGAAAAGTGTCACATTTAACAGCGAGAGTCAAAGCAAATCACAAAAGTGTAAGAATATCTATTTCATAGCACATGAGTTCAAGATGCCCCAATTTAATCAGTCTATGTAACTATCTTGAGTCCTTGCAGATTACCTACCTATAAAAGTCAAACTGGATGCTGGTGTAAATACTAGAATGACTAGCTTGATTCAGTAGATTATTTTCTCTGCATCATATTCTTCTTCAGTAAGGCATCACAATACAAATCTCAGAAATACTAAGGGATTACGCTGGTACATGTTGAACAAAGAAGACACACTATACCTCAACAAAACTATGCAAGCAATCATCTGAAAAACTAGGAGCAGGGGAGGATGTTTAGTTTAGAAAGAAACACATCCAAAACTAGAATTTTATATTAGAAAAAAAGCTATGTTTTTATAATACAAATACATAAAGGTGGACATAATTGTAAGTGATCCTCAACCAGAACACGAATATATGAAAATTTTTAGATGCATCAAGAGAACATCCATCTCCCGAGACTATACCCCAACCCAGCCTTGGTCAGGAAAAGGGGACTCTACAGGCCTAGTCTCACCATCCCCATCAAATATAGGTAGAGGATGCCACATTCACCACTTCTGAAGTTCCATCAGGCTGTGCCCTGCCCTCCACTGCAGTCCTATCCAGTGAAACCGCAGACACTGGGCGAGGCAGCAGTACACCAATGTTAATCAGGAGGGGAAGAGGGTGCAACCTCACTTCTAGTATTTCACATTTGGAAGAGTGCCTTGGCAGTGAGGAGCAGCCCAAGGCCCTTCCCAGGAAAGAAGCAGGCACAGGGGCCAGGACTCAGGCTCCATTTTGACCCAACGTTTATTGTCCTTTTACAATATGTCATTTTTGGTTTAGAAACTGCTTGTGATTAGTTTTCCAACATTAACTCAAAAGCATGTAAAATAAAAATCAACCTACTCTCTATATAAACACCCAGCAACTGTAGCCCTTCACCCTCCTGCCCACGTTGGGCAGGGGAAAGGGAGGGCTTGGGCAGCATTGAGTGAAATGCAGATGCTTTGCTGTGGGGACTGGTGATAATGCCTTTGTTCACACCCACAGAGGTTCCCTGCACTGCTCTAAACTACAGCAGAAATGGTGTAGGCCCCAGGCCCAATTCCTTGTTGGTAATTCACTCTCCGCCTCCCAAATGAAAATCGCTTTTATTTTATCACTTTTGTATTTTTTTTTTTTTTGCAACAGTAACCCCCTGTCCAGAGTCTGACTGTAGCTGAACTGTTCAGACTGAGGAATGGAGCAGGCTGTGGGCGCACGCCTGGTCCCTCCTGGGCGAGCGCCCCCACCCTCAGGGAACAAGGTCCAGCCAGGCCAGCTCACTGCTTGCTGGCCACCACCACTTAGCCATACAGGTCATCATCATTATCTTCCGTGTACACACTGCCACCTGTGCCACCGCCACTGCCCTGACTGGGGCCAGCTCCACCCTGGTTTCCTGAAGGGAATCTGTATTAAGAGCAGAGGCAAAAAAGAGGGTTAGGATAGTGCTTGTGTAGGATTTTCACAACTACCCCTTCTAGCATCCTTAGGGCTCCCACCGCCTTGGTTGTACAGTTCCCCAAGACGACTTAAACATAGCCCACTGAAGCCTAGTTACCTGAAGCTGCCAAAGCCCCGACTCTGCTGAAGGGTCTGAGCAAACATTTCATACTTCCGGATGTCATTATCACTGACAGAACGGCGGGCAAAGCGCATGGCTTCCTCAAAGTGATCTCGGCGGATCTCAGGCACTGGATCATCCTCTTCTACTTCCTGTAGGACAGGTAAACACAGACCACCAGGGCTGGTTAAGGCTCTGCCTGAATTCCTTCCCTAGCCTTCCTGACCCCATTATTGCAGCAGCAGACTGGGCCTCTCCTATCCAACTTGAATATGCTGCCAGGCCAATATTCCTAAAACCGAGTCATTGCCTTGCTTAAAAACCTGCCAATGTATTCGGGAAATGGTAAAACTGGAGGGACAGATTTCACTACCAAGAGCTTATGGTGGGAATAAAAAGCTGATTAAAGTGACATGAGAGGGATTTCCCTGGCAGTTCAGGGGTTGACGCTCTGGGGATCCAGTGCAGGGGGGATGGGTTTGATCTCTGATCGGGAAACTAAGATTCCGCACGCTGCAGCCAAAGAAAGGGGAAAAGGTGGCCTGAGGGAACTTTTTGGGATGACAGAAATTTGTCCGTCTCAACTGTGGTAGCAGTTACAGCACTTAAAATATATTTGTTAACAAGCACGGAAATAGTATACTAAAAATAGTGAATTTTACAATATGTAAATTATACCTCATAAGCCTATATTTTCAAAAAGAAAATGTCAATGGTTCTCAGTGCTTATCACAACTGAATTATACCTTACTCACAGGCCTCACTTCCAGTAACACACAACCTCTTTAATGTATCCAGGTTCTCCCAATTCCTGCAGTTCTATTCCTCAAGCAATCTACTTGGGTGACTTACTTCCTTTACCTAACCTCTATTCTCTTTATAGCCCCGACTCACATCCTATCTCTTCTACCAAGAAGCCACTCAACTGCTGTGACTTTGGATCACTGTAGTTTATAAGCTTTTATGAGAGGGAGAGAAACATCACTAATGGTAAAGAAAGCCAATCACTTATTTGCTTATTAAGTCAGTTTCCAACACTGTGCCATGCTACAGTGGGAAACAAGTGAGATAACAAGAGTCCCTTTCTTTATTGAGCCTATATATACATACATACCAAATTCTGCATTTAATTCAGGGGGTCCGTGGAACACCAAGAAAAGGTCCATAGATCCTAGCTTCTCAGCCCTGCTCTATTTGTTTCTATGCTCATTTCTTCTCAGCCTTTGTAATTCCCAATTGACATGGTTATCTGAGTACTCAGCATTTTCTCTTCCATGGCATGCTAAACATCTGACAGATGACCTTTCCAAAACTGTACACTCTAGGGCACTGTGGAGATTGTCCCCTGGCTCCCTAAGACAGGCACATCTGGGTTAAGGATGCAGACTCACCATTGCTGATGGGTTGGTCTGCCGCTCCCGTTCTCGCCTGATTTCACTCTCGATCGATTCACGAATGGCCAACTTGCAAGCACGTTGGCAAATCTCGGTCAAATCAGCTCCAGAGAAGCCATTAGTCATTTTAGCCAGGAACTCTAAATCCACATCCTAAAAGAAGCAACAGAGCTACCTTAGCTTTTAGCCTCTTTTGATACACTGATCTTTGAGCCACCAAAGCACTCCCAATTCCACTTTGTTCCATCCTCTGCCACCAGTTTTATTCCTTATTCTAGATATCTTAATACCCTCAAATCTTCCATCTTTCCTTTTCAACCATAACCCCAGGAATCCCCAATGGAACCTTGTCCAGGAACCAAGGAGCATTCCACACAGCCTGCAAATTCACGACCCTGCAACCCAAGACCTTGCACCTGCCTTGGCAACTGGGGACTTGCGCAGGTTGGCCTTGAGAATGGCAACACGGGACTTCTCATCAGGAAGTGGGATATAGATGAGCTGATCCAGGCGGCCAGGTCGCAGGATGGCAGGATCAATGATGTCAGGTCGGTTGGTAGCGCCAATGATAAATACATTTTTCTTTGTGGACATGCCATCCATTTCTGTCAGGATCTGGTTGATGACTCGGTCAGCAGCCCCACCACCATCTCCAATGTTGCCACCACGGGCCTTGGCAATTGAATCCAGCTCATCAAAGAACAGTACACAGGGGGCAGCTTGGCGTGCCTGTGAGAGAGACAGATGGACTTGAGCATTAGCACAACTGGGTCTCTTAGACCTGAGGAAAAATGGAAAATAAAGTGACCTTCACTGCCCTAACTGAGCTGTCAGAATGGGATGGTCTTAACTCTCCCAAAGAACAACCTCTACCCCTAACTTGTTCCCAAGCAAGTGAATTGATAGCCCAGCCACTTGCAGCTCACCTTGTCAAAGATTTCCCTCACGTTGGCCTCAGACTCCCCAAACCACATGGTGAGCAGCTCAGGACCCTTGATGGAGATGAAGTTGGCCTGGCACTCATTAGCAATGGCTTTGGCCAGCAAGGTTTTCCCACAGCCAGGAGGTCCATAGAACAGTACTCCCTTGGAGGGTGTCATGCCAAACTTGAGGAATTTGTCTGGGTGCTCCACAGGATACTAGGAAGAAAAAGAAAGAGGATTCAGGGCTATCTCCCCCAGTATGAGAGAAACCCAACCTAACAGAAGCATCCTCCCACACCATCTCATGGTGTAAGGTGGGAGGATTCTTGGTGCTTCCAACCTCAGAACAGCAGGTTCCTGAATCATGCTCATAATTTCTGCAATCAATGTGCCAACACCCCAATACCATCAGCTCAATGACAATGTGCTGAAGCAGTGACCCACCCTGGACCAAGCACCCTACCTGGACCAGCTCCTGAAGCTCACGTTTGACATCTTCCAAGCCCCCAATGTCCTCCCAGGTCACCTGAGGCACCTCTACCACAGTTTCCCGCAGTGCTGATGGGTTGCTCTGGCTCAGGGCCCACTAAAAAGGGAAGAAAAATTGGGGATGAGAATTGCCAGGCAAGAGATCAAAGTGCATGTGTGTGCACCTGAAATGGAGGCGGCCCTTACTCGGAAGTCGTCCATAGTAACTGCCAGGGAGTTCATGACCTCAGCATCAATAGTCTCGTCTTCTAGGTCAATGAGGTCCATCTTCTTGCGGATGGCTTGCAGAGCAGCCTCAGAGCACAGGGCTGCTAAGTCAGCTCCCACGTGCCCATGAGTCTCATTAGCTACCTGCAGAGAGAAGATCCACTTACTCTCCTGTCTCTGAGACCTAACTTAGATATCTCTATTCTGCCTTAGATAACAGAACCCTGCCCTCTTCCTCTGACTCCTATCTCTGGGTCCTCCATTTCCCTAAACTCATATCAGCAGCCCTTTCATTAGCTGGACTCTAAGTATTCAAGCCTGCACTTGGGGACTGGAAATAAAGCTGCCCCCAGTATTCTGGTTCACCCTAATTCAGTGTAAACCAAGAAAAATGCCAAACCTAGTTTCCTGGATTCAATCTCAGATCACTTCCCTTTCCCTGCCCAGGAATTAAAATCAATCGCCTCACATCTGAAGCTTCTGTCCCTAGTCAGTTCCCTTCAACTGTCTGGCAACAAGACATCTGAACTTCTGGCCAGCCCTCATCAACATGCCACCTGTTCAAGGTCCACATCATCTGCCAGCTTCATGTTCTTGGTGTGGATCTGAAGAATTTCCAAGCGTCCCGTAGCATCAGGGATTCCAATATCCACCTCTCTGTCAAAGCGACCTGTGAGATGACGCATAGACAGGGATCATTTCTGGTGCATAGGGAAGAAGGGCCCAGGCCTAAGGCATCCAACCATTTCACTGTGACCAGGAAATGTCTGGTGTTAGCACTGAAAGCCCCATAACTTGGGAAATCCCTCAGTCTCAGGCAAACCAGGATGCGTGGTTACCCTGGACATGACATGGACTTTACTCTTTGCCTAACTGCAAAGGGCTTCATGAAATCCTCAAAAAAAAAGAAAGAAAGGAAAGAAATCCTCAGGATTAGGTGACTTAGATGAAGGACAGATATGGGATCAACAGGATTAAGCCCACTGGAGACATAATCTCCACATGAGCAAAGACAGCAAGAAGAGTTATTTGGGGTCCTTACCAAATCGCCGTAGGGCTGGGTCAATGCTGTTGGGTCTGTTGGTTGCTGCCATAACAATGACATGTGCTCTTTGCTTTAGGCCATCCATGAGGGTCAACAACTGTGATACAATACGTCGCTCCACCTCCCCATGGGTCTGTCAGGACAAAATGTCTGGTCAGAAGTGAAGTCAGGACCTTTTACAACCCTACTATCCCCTTGGTTAGGTTCCTACTTTCTCTCTTTTGGGAGCAATGGCATCCAACTCATCAATGAAAATGATAGCAGGAGCATTCTTCTCAGCCTCTTCAAAGGCTTTACGAAGGTTGCTCTCAGACTCACCGGCCAACTTGCTCATGATCTCAGGACCTGAAAGCAAATAGAATGCATGCAGTGACAAAAATACATCCTTCCTCAATCTCAAAAAGTATTCGGATATCTTGTCTGTCTAGCTCAGAGACAGGTCCTGGGTGAGAATGTGGTAACATCTGCCTACTTTCTCATAGCCCCTACCAACAATTATCCCAGGGTAGCCACCAAGCCAGGATAAAAGGATGTCAAGGGGCTCAATACACTTATCTCAGTTGAGCTGAAAGGTATGAAGATGGTGACAGCAGATGCTGTGGGACCTCTGGCCAGAGCAGAAGCAGCACCGGTTGGACCCCTACCAGTGAAATATCATTCTCAAAGAGATAGTTGATCTCAGCCAGTCTTCCCCCAAACCCTCTCAAATAAGTAAGCATAGACATTTTGAGTTCTCATTCTAACTTACTCCTCTTTAACGTCTTCAGCATGTTAACGCTCTTTTTCAAGGTGGGATAGATCAAGGGACACCAGAGTAACATACCCTCCCCTTGCTGCTTATCTGTCTGCAATGGACTTTAGAATACAAACACTTAAGTATACATGAGGCTATGTACACAAATGAGCATGTCCATGATTTCTCCTGCTCATGAGACTGGGTCATGCTTAGCTCAAAGTGGAGTCCAGCCAAACACAAAGTGAACCAAGTCTCCTACCATTGATCAAAAAGAAGAAGGCGCCAGTCTCATTTGCCACAGCTCGAGCAATCAAGGTCTTTCCTGTCCCAGGAGGTCCATAGAGCAGGATTCCTCGAGGAGGCTGAGGACCAGTACAGAGGGTTGATTAGGTTCAGACTCTCCTCTTCTCCCAACCCCAGGTACCCTAAAATGGCCTAAGAAGGACTCTATTTAAACAGGATGAGAATTAGAGCTCAACTCTGAATGAGCCCTCAAATAGCAGTTGTTAGGAAGACACCTTACTTCAGACCATACTCCCTCCTCTTTGCAGCAGAGATAATAATGCCAGAAAGCTGACAATACTTATGAATACACAGGAGACAGACAGCAGAGAAACCACAGTAAGAAACTCTTAGTATGAGTGAGTCTGAAGATCCGGGATCTAGGAAAAGTAAGAGGGCATTAGGCTAAGGGCCTGACTTTAAACAGGACTAGCTCAGCCATTTAAGAGTGTTGGCCAGAGGCTCATTCACTGCTATAATCACAGCCCTCCAGGATTTACTATCATGTTGGAATGCCTTCTCCTACCAACAGCCACAAGTTTTCCTCTTTGAAGCTGTCTTTTCTCTGGCTTCATCCACTGGAAGGATATGGAAAAGTAACCCCCAAAAAGATAAATTTATTTACACAATGTACACTAGGGAAAGGGATAGATGGAAACTTCATCTTCAGGGTGTCCTATGATACAGGAACAACTGGGATGTTACATTTTAGACCAGCAGTTCTCAAATATTCTGGACTCAGGATCCTTCACACTGCAAATTTGCTTTACTGTTATTGGGCAACACTTGGCTTCCCTAGTGGCTCAGAGGATAAAGCGTCTGCCTGCAATGCAGGAGACCTGGGTTCGATCCCTGGGTTGGGAAGATTCCCTGGAGAAGGAAATGGGAACCCACTCCAGTATTCTTGCCTGGAAAATCCCATGGACAGAGGAGCCTGGCGGGCTACAGTCCACGGGGTCACAAAGAGTTGGACACGACTGAGCGACTTCACACACACACATTCTAGACAAGCTGGCAAACTATGGTGAGACTTTAAATAATAAATATTTAAAACAGACTATTTATATTTATAGGGTCCATTAGATAAAAACAGTCTTTACATTTTGAAGGTTGTAATTAAGAAAAAAAATTCAACAGAGAACTTAACTGACCTATTCTGTTCTAGACCATTAGTAGCTGTAACAAATTTAGAGTATTTTATAAACCTGAATATAGTACTTCCTCTCGAATCCAAGGCAATGATGAAACACAGATATGAAAACAGGTCCTAGGATTAGATGGTGAGTCGTTGTTAATCACCACCCTAGGCTAACAGAGCCCAGAATACTCACCTTCACACCAATGGCCTTAAAGAGGGCAGGATGTCTCAGGGGCAACTCCACCATCTCCTTTATCTGAGCTAACTGTTTCCTGCAGCCACCAATGTCATCGTAGCCCACTTCATTCAAGGATTCTTCCTCATCCTGAAGATGGAAGAGAAAAAGAAAAGGAGAAGATAAGAATGCTACTATCAGCAAAAGGTGAATTTCTCTAAAGCTGGTGTAGAGAATCTGCTGTAAGGGGGATCATGCCTCAAAAAACAATTCAAAAAACCCCAGGGCAAGAATTTATTTATTTATATGGCCATGTTGCGCAGCTTGTGGGATCTTAGTTCCCCAACAGGGATCAAACCCATACCCTAAGCAGTAAGAGTGCAGAGTCCTAACAACTGAGCTGCCAGGGAATTTCCAATCTTTGCTTTTACTTTATATTTGTTTATTCATTCCATGACAAAGATTTCTAGCACAGCCTTTCCTTACTACATTGTCGTTAGTCTTATTGTGGTGGGCTCCCCTAAGACCTGAAGCTAGAAAGTGTGGGAAACGGGCAGGGATCTAGATGTCATCATCAGCATCACTTCTTCAAAAATTATTTCAACCACTAGACTCATTAGGCTCAATCTAGATTTTAAAAATTATTGATATCAGATACCTCTAAAAAATACCTACGTCCAGAAATGAATAGCTATGCTTTCCACCTCTGGGAAGTAGCTTAACCATCAAGCCTGAGGATTCTTTGGAACTACCACACTACTGCCCTGCTGAGCACTCACAAAGTGGGATACCGGGATCAGGAAGAGAACTCACCTCTCGTTTGATAGGCTCCCCTTCACAGTGGATCACTGTGTCTGGCGCAACAATGCAATAAGGACTGGGATCTGTCTCCACTACTTTGAACTCTACAGCACGCATTCCACCCCGGACAAGGAAAATGTCTCCTGTGAGAGCAATCAGCACAAGAGCAGTCAGAGGTATCTATCACCAGACCAAGCTAAGAATTCCCCATCAGAACCTGGGATCTAGAATGCCAAGTTCACTAGATACTGTCCTTTCTCCTTCCCATCCACATCTTATTAAGCATCAGGCAAAAAGAGAAAGCTAAATTGTGAAAAGTCTCTCTGCCCCTCAAAAGACAGTGAATAAAACCTGATGTGCCAGGAAGAAACCCATAAGATTTTTGACTTCTGGGGTATAGATAACCCAAGCTTGCACAACCACCACCACCAGCAGAACTGTGTTAAGTACTAAATACACTGTGGACTGTGATACACCCCAAATTGCCCACCTCTTCCTTCAGAGATACAAGAGAAGATAGCTTACTGTACTGGAGCAAGCAGTGGGAATGGGAAAAAGGGGAAGTGCAAGGAAGCAGGGAAGGAGAAAGTACACATGTACAGAATCTGTATGTATGCATACATGTATGAGAATAGACAAAGATGGACCAAGGTTTACTTTTGGGTATCCCTACAACTGCCCTTGAGTTCAGTCCTTAGAATTATTTCTCACCTTTCCGGATGGGTCGATAAGCTTCCAGGAAGTATGGCTTAAGGTAAACCTCAAAGAGATTGCCAGTGATGCCTTCCACCGTGTCATCGATGGGTAGTACATGGATGCGTTTGCCGTACTTCACATCAGGGCATGGCTGGATGCTGAGGATGACAAGCAGACTCCACATTACCAACCACATCGCAGCCCCAAGCTCTGGGTGTCCAAAAGGGCCTGGCACAGAGAGCTGATGGCGAGCGAAAGAGAAAAGGCAGGGATGGCTTTAGGTGAAGAGAGGCAAGAGGGTAGGGTTGGAGTGAGGGCAAAGCAACAGCCAAGCAGAACAGGTCATATGCAGGGAAGAGTGATAGGGGGAGCCTCTAGAAGAAGCTGCTGAGACTGCCCACTCACAATTGGTGAGGCAAAAGAAAGACCCACACATCTGGAATCCCCACAAGACACAGAAGGGAAGGTCTTCAATGAGACACATCCAAGGATGACCCATTCTGGTTACTACTGGTAACCCAACATTACAAAAGGGGACCTTAGTCTGACAAGTGTCAGGGTCAGAGAAATACATGTGAAAAAATCATCTCAGTCAGGTGGTCAGAGCACCTTGAGAAGGTGACTAAGCACTTCCAGGAAGAAGGCTCCATAAAACCTAGAATCCCCCGCAAAAGAATCTGAAGCCTGAGATGTTCCTGGCCAGGTGACAGGTAGCAGTGGCCTGGGTAGCAGTGGCCAGTGATGACTTCAAGACGGAGAAACCTCTTGCCTAAAGTCTAATCACTCAAACTGGAACTATCCTAGGCCTGGCTCAAACTATGCCTCTCACCTCGATTAGCTTGGATCTTTATACAAACCTGCTAGGAGTCCACCTTCCATGCCCATACTCCCATCTCATTCTAGCCCTGACAAAAGCCATCAATGCAAGGCTATAAGCTTATTTGGCAGATACAGCCCTAAAATGGCATCCTAAACGAAGGTCTATGGTGTGACCCCTGGTAGAAAAAAATAAAGGTACCAAGAAAGTCAAGAAATGCCAACCTGTTCCAAGGATCATGAAGAGGCAGATTTTGAAGTCCCAGAGGCAGACCCAAAACCTAAAGACAACCTAGAAACCTAAGCCTTCCCATAGCCTATAAGCTCCCAATATCTGCAGGTGCCAAGGCCTTTATGGGGGTACTGCCTGTAAAGCAGGCAGTCTCTGGCCTCCCATCCCCGAGGGGCCAAGAACTCCACACACACCTGATAACATCCCCCAGGTGTACGCGAAGGTTATTCCGAACAACTCTATTCATTCGAATCTTCTCATCAGAACATGTGTCATCAGAAAGCACAATGCACACAGCTTCCCGCCTCTTCTTTCCTTTCAGCAACACTGTGTCACCTCGGAACAACTGGAGTTCATCCATCTTGGGCTGAGGAAAGAAGGTTAAGGCCTTTGGGTCATTGGGCCAGGGGATAAGCAGCAGCCCTGGAGGTTGGGATTCCCAGTAAACCCCATTCTATCTGTGGTCACTGCAAGAAAAATGAGAAAAAAAACCTGGGAAAAGTCCTCAGGTTAAATGCAATAAGCAAAGATTGGACTGTGGACCCAACTCACCTGGGACAAGGATACCACACTGTTGTCCTCATTGATGGCTTCATCAACAATTAACCGATTGGGACGGTTTTTCTGTTTAAGAATGGCTGTTGATAAATCATCGCCTTTTGAACTAGAAAGAGAAAAAGAAGTCAGTTCCAAAACAAATTCCAGCAACGTCCCCACCAGTCTCTAAAACTCACACTTAAGAATGAAATAGTGCGTTGATGAAGTTATCCCCACATAGAGCTCAAACAAAAAGTCAGCCAAGATCAAGAATGCTTATCAAGTACATATTACAATTCCTATTTCAGCAACTCTTGGTATTCCGAGTAATGGTATCCCTGCTGTAAGGCCCAGGTGATCTTGCCTAGGGTCAGGAAACTAAGAAAACAAAATAAAAGTGGAGGCTGAGCAGTAATTAGACAAACGGAAATAGTCTTAGACAGTATAGAATAGTGATTAAGAGAAGGGGCTCTGCAGTCAGAACTGTTGGGTCTGAATTCCAACCCTGCCACTTAGCTGTGATCTTGGGCAAGTGATTTGACCTCTCTGGAGGCTGATATAAAATGGAGACTACAGTAGCACTCATCTCAGAAGATTACTAGTGAGATGCTGAATGCAAAATGGACTATCTTAAGTGAGATATGATTGTCTGGCATATGGTATCTGAGGTTTAGAATGATTAGCATTGTAGAACATAGCATAAACTCTTTCTTTGCTGATCTTCTTGCAGTAAGATGACCTCCCATGGGGCTTGGAGAGACCCCAAGCCCCACAGAGTAAGCCTGGAAGCTATGAAGAATCATTAGAAACTGCCCTTCCTACTGGCTAAACCTGCTGAATGCCAGAGCATTCTGTGCACCACAGGAATGCAAAGCATAAAGACCACCATATTTGAAAAAAGTGAACACAAAACACTATCAGATCTGGAATCTTCACCAGAAAGAAGCTCAAGCTCAAATGGAGTTTCAAGGTTATCTCTGCAAAGATACACAACTCCGTGGAGTTGGTTCAAAAAGTTAAAACCAAGAAATGCTAAGACATGGGACAAATCCAAATCCCTCTTGTCTAAATCAAGGTTGCCTGAGTCTGAACTCAGTTTAAACTACCTAAATAAACTACCTAAACCACTTCCCAACACCAATTTCTCTGCGGGCTCTCCCTTTAAAGAGAAAGTCTTACCTTGTCTTAGTAAGGCTCAGGAAAACATAGGCATTAACCCAAATAAGGAGGCCAGACAATGGAAGACACCAAGGAATAAATAAAAAGAAACATTTCCCATGGATTATTTCTTCACTCAACAAACTAACAAGGGGTGTGTCTGTGTGTGTGTGAGCTTCCTGGCACTAGCGGTACAGAATCTGTCTGCCAATGCAGGAGACTTGGGTTTGATCTCTGGGTCAGGAAGATCCCCTGGAGGACATGGCCACATACTCTTCAGTATTCTTGCCTGCAGAATTCCAAGGACAGAGGAGTTTGGCAGGCTACGGTCCATAGGGTTGCACAGAGTTGGACATGATTGAAACAATTTAGCATGCACACATATATTATGGTTTTTCCTGGTGGCTCAGATGGTAAAGAACCTACCTGCAATGTGGGAGACCTGGGTTTGATCCCTGGGTTGGTAAGATCCCCTGGAGAAGGGACTGGCTACCCACTCCAGTATTCTTGCCTGGAGAATTCCATAAATACACCAGGCACCATTCTAGGATTTGGGAATTATCAGCCAGCAAAAGACAAAATAGTATTCCTACCGGAAATATCTTCACAATTTGCAAGAAAAAAAGATGTCTGTACTCTAGAATAACAGCTAGGAAGTTAACAGGATTTTTTTTTTTAACATTTTTTGGTCCTGATACGTTCAAAAGTAATATTACACAAATCCCATTCATCTAAAAATGCTATAAGTTTTCTGCTGACCCTCTCACATAGCCTGGATCTTAATTCATTCCCTTTAAACTAATTTCCAAGAATGGAGTTTCCTTAGCTTAAATTTGCCTCCCCCAACCCAAAAGTCCCCTGGAGAAGGAAATGGCAACCCACTCCAGTATTCTTGCCTGGAGAATTCTATGGACAGAAGAGCCTGGTGGGCTACAGTCCATGGGGTCACAAACAGTAGGACACAACTGAGTGACTAACTTTTTAAGCCAAAAGTGGTGATCACAATGCTGCAGAGGCATACTCTTCCAATGCTTATAAACATCCTGGAAAGCAACCATGGTCAATATGAGAGGGCAATTTAAATCCATCAATTCTCCCTCTCTCCCATGCATCAAAATATCCTTCAAGGGCTGCCCATCTTCCTGTCTGCTGTATAGGACTAGGGCTAGAAAAAAATAAAATATCAGGTGCCTCTAGCCATAACTTTGTATTTTAACCCCAAAGCTGCATTCTAGGAAAATCTCCATTCTGCCTATGTTCATGACCCTGGCAGTGGCGAAGAGTGGGATGCTCTTAAAGACCTTTAATTCCACATCTATCTACTGAGATCAAAATAACCTCTACATGATGGAATTCAGTTTGATTCCAGGCCAACAGTCCTGGAGAACTGTTTTGGGGGACATCCTCCCGGTCTTCCGCATGATTCAGGCCCTTTTCAGAACCCCAACGGGCCACAGGAGACTTGGACAGAGTTCAGGTAAGAGTCATCAAGATGACACAGAGATCAGAAACTGTCTTATGATGCCAGGTTCCAAGAATTCTGGACTTTTACTTTCAGGCTTGGAAACTAAAGACTAAGAGATTACTTTAATTATTAAGTAGTTATTTTAAATAGGCACCTGAATAATACTTCATCTCAATTCAGAAACCTGAAAAAAAGGAACACATCTTAAAAAAAACACCTAAACTCTCAAGTCAGTAAAGTGATTTGCATAGAAGGGTTTCCACAGGATGGCAGTGTCTCCCCCTATACTCCTAGAATTTAAAGCTCTTGATTCTAAAATGGGCAGAGGTGGTCAGGTTTTATCTGATGCTTTCCTGAGCAGAGGGCCCAGGATTTCTCAACATAGCTGCTTAGGGAAAGGAATGTGTGAGTTTAAGGGAACTCTAACCTTCGCACCACAAAGGCTGAAATCTAGAAAGGCCGATAAAAAACGACCTGAGATTTGAATTTTATCAAGAACTCAAAGAATTGCATTTCACAACATCAAGGAAAACTGACGAAAGCCTTCTCGTATAAATAACAGGCCTCAAGTATTAATATGAAGGCGGCCAGAACCGAACGGCTGGGCCCGCCCTCTACTCAACAGCCTCTCACCACTGAGGTCTTCAACTACTGGCCACGCCGGCCCAGCTCTAAAGGGCTTTCGTGAGCTTCCCTGCGCTCCCAGGCCTTTCCCAGCTCCAGCCTCCGCCTCAGTCTCCGGGCTAAGGCCTTCACGTGGCTCAAAGTCCACGCCCACCGGGCCCAGTTAGGGCGTTGGGCCCGCCGCGGGGCCTGCGCTCTCTTGGGACCAAAGGCCCAAAGCGGGTGGCAGATCAGATCGCAGGTGGGCGCCGCAAGGCCCCGGGGCTCGGCGCCGTCAGTGTGAGCCCGCAGACCTCACTAGGCCGGGACGGCCCTTCCAAAGGAGCCAATCAGGCCGGCCCGGGCCTGCATGACACAGCACGATCTGGCCCAGGCCCCGACCCAGGCCCAACGCAAGCCCTGCCTAGGGGGCGCGCGGGTGCGCAGCTGGGCCCGGTGGGGTCCGCGGCTCCTCATTCGCCCCCTTCCTCTTCTTCCCTCTCCCTCGTTCCCTGTCTCCACTTCCAAGACGCGCCCACAGCCAGGCCCGGCTGGGCCTACCCAGCGCGGTGGGTCCCCCGGTGCGCGCACCCACAGGGGGCGGACGGGCGCGCGCTCACACTCACTCAGCTCCGGAGGCCATGGCGCGCGCTTCACCCAGCCGGCGGCTGTGGCGGACCGCAGGTAACGGCTCTGAGGGGTGGCAGGCGACAGCCTGGGCCGGGACTCGGCTCTCCCGGAGGGGGGGGGGGGGCAAGTGGCGGCGACAAACCCGCAGGCCTCCCTCTCGTTTCCTCCCAGCGGCACTAGGGCGGTGGACGAGCGGGCGGGCGACGCTGGCGCCTGATCCGCGAGGGGGTAGCGGCCGCGACGACTCAAACGACGGCAGCAGACGCTTCGCTAAGACTGAGCGGAGAAGAGCCGAATCATCGGAAGGAGAGGTGCTCTCACCACAGCCAATCAGCGTCTGCCCTGGCGACTCCCGCCCGCCTCTCCGTGCCTCTCCCCAGCAACCCGCAGACCGGAGCCAATCAGGAAATTCGTTTGTGGCCTGGCTCCCGCCTCAAGGGCGCAACACGCCTAGTAACGCCACGTCAATTGGCCGCAACGCTACGCTTCCTCGACGGATTGGGATTTCCGACCAATCAACAAAAAGAATAGGGCCAGATCGACTGGCGAAAGGAGAGCCTTCATTCCTGGGAGACAGACTCTCCCACTTGGCTCCAGTTGATTGGCTCCTGAGTTTACCCTACTAGAAAGACCTGGCACAATGGATTGAACCCTAGTCGGGTTGTATTGATAAACTACACACCCGTCTTCTACCAAAACCTGAATATCCACTCTAACCCCTCTCCTTGCTCCTTCAGGCCGCCGGCTCCAGCCACCTTTATTCTGGACTCTGACTAACACCCCAGCTCTTAATCCACTCTACCCTATCGTCATTACACCCTTTGGTAATCGTAATCCCATAGGCTTTACAGTTTCTCGGAGCTTGGAGATACAAGCTTCCTTTCCACTGGCTATTAATATTCATGGCTAAAGGAGGGAGTGGACTCAAGTCCAGAAAGGAGTCAAAAGCAGCTACAGAACATACAGCAGATTCAACAAAGCCCAAAGCAGCAAGAAAATTGTACAGAGTCTTGGAAGTCCTTAGGCCCAAAATGCCAGGTTGTTGCTGTTAAATCTTTAAGTCGTGTCCGACTCTGCAACCCCACAGACTGCAGTGCGCCAGTCTTTCCTGTCTTTCACTATCTCCCAGAGTTTGCTCAAATTCATGTCCAAATCGCCAGGTAACCCTAACTATATTCAGTATACAGCTTTGGGGGCCCGTTGACTGAATTCACCCTTCACCCCTTATTGACACAGACATATTTGACTCAAATAGTGGAAATTCAAATTTGGGATTAGGGTGGGGGTGGGAAATTCTCTCCTCTAGAATTTTTGCTTTCAGGTAACAAGGATTAAAGGCACTGCTTCTTGAGTAAGGATTCCCTTAGCCCTTTCTCGAGGCTCATAAGGCAGATGATGTTGGGAGAGGGTATCATGGACAACCAGCACTCAACTGACTCAGAAAGCTGTGAGCCTTCCCACTCAAGTATATGTAGTAGGCAGACAACAGATAGATATGAAATTTTACTCAACACATGAAAAGGGAAACAGGATAAAAGGTGCTATGAGCAAGTCAATGCCTTGTTGGTGGAAGCAGGGCTTCTCTGGAATCAGAATAGCAAATTTTGCAGGACTACCACCAACCTCTCCAATGCCAGACATATACTGGAATGGTCAGCTCCAGCCACATTTCCCAAGGATGGGATGGCAGAAAGTCCTCCCTACAGATGGTCCACTGAGGACCCAGTTCTGGTTCTTTGAAACATGGCAGCTACAGGTCACAAGTCTCCAGATGTCTGAAATTCCTCACGAAGGGTTTCACGGTCAGGGGGGCAGATCCAGCCCAAACAGGTTTCTAAGTACAGGGGAAGGGACCTGAAAGCAAAAAGGGTGAAGTCTAAGGGACGATAGGCAGAAGACTGAATAGCCATTCACTCCCTTGATTCACCACTACCCCCAGTAGGCCTAAGGACTCTAGAAGCCAGCTGTCTCCTTAACCTTACCATGCAGTATTCTCCTGTGGCAACTCAGTTTGGGCCTCCAGCCTCCGCCAGAGAGCAGTGGCCTCATCCCTCCGATCCAGCCTCCTCAGAGTCTGAAGCAGGTGATAGGAAGCATCTTGATTACCTGTAGCCCCACCCCAGAGCACAGGGCCTTAGAACTTGACACAGACTTAACATCATTTTATAAAAGGGGAAACTACGGCCTAGAGCAGGGATGTGTTTTGCTTACATGGAATCAGGGATACATCACTGCCAACAATGCCTAACCCTGGGTACTCCCTGCCCAGAACAAAGGGCTCAGTTGACCCTGCTCCTGCCCAACATACTCTCAGCACAGGTATGGTCTTTGTGTCTGAAGACATTAGGAAGCCTAGAGAACTCCTGGGAGGCCTTCACACATGCTTGTGTCTTGCATATGTCTGCACAACTGTTATGTATCCCTACATATATACAAGCACAATCCCATTCACCCCTCCGATCAAGGAACATCACTCTTACACTAATCCCCAAGTACCTCCCCATGGCCCTCTCTGTCCTTACACATCTGTGCATAGCTGATGCCTGCATATGTACATACCTGGGCACATCTGCACACTGAGAAGGAAGTCCTGTAGGGCTTTGGTATCCTGGCCAAGGGCCACCCATTCCAGTCCACGACTAATCAGGGCAGCTGTCTGAAGCTGTTGTAGTGCCATATCTGACGTACACCCCTGCTCACAGATGGAAGCAGGCCCTGGGGACCTCTCCAAAAATCAAGACATTTGTTTCCAGCCAGACCATCCCCACAACCTCAATACCATATCTCTTATGTTTGGAGTCCCTTTCTCTTAAATCTCTTGGTGGGCTAGGACACATGGAAAGGAAACCACCACTACCACAGAGAAAAGCTAAGTCTAGCTCACCTTGTTCTTTATCCTTAGGTGTGGCCCGGAAGAGCAGCTCAAGGCACCTGAAGTGGGATAGAGAGCAGGGGTAAAGAAGAGTTAACCTCAGAAACTGGGGTGAGTAGTTTAAGAATAGAGCTCACCAACTCAGGTCCCAATTACAAAATTATCCCTCCACATTTCCCCTAGGGTCCTGGTTGGCTTCCTGGACTCACCGGCTATACTCACTAATTGCCTCCTTTTGGGCCCCCAATTGCACCCAAGCTTGGCCCTGAAGCAGATGGGTAGCAGAGACCCAGGGTGAGCAGTGTGGTGACTCTTTGGTTCTTCTTCTGGCATCTTCCCACAGCCGAGGCCTCTTGGGAAGCAGCAATGATGTGCGGCTAAGCAGCTCCTCACATACGGTCAAAGCATCCTGGGCTCGGCCTGCCTGGATCAACGCTGCTGCTGCCTCCAAAAACAACTCAGGCACACAGGGCCCTGGGGGGCAAGGTGGTGGGGAGAACTGGGGTGGGAAGAGAATGCAATGCAGTGTCTTGAGGAGACATGAACCACTACCTCCAAGGCTCTAGTACCATGCAGGGACCATCCACTGCTTGCTGCCCTGGATCTCCCTTGCTCTGGGAACCTTCCCAGTCTGGTCTCCCAGAATGGACAAAAAGAAGAGCAGAGGAAAAGTCAGAAAAAAGCACTCCCACTCTACTCCAAAGGAAACTCCAATTCTCCCACCCCACTACACAGAAACGTGGCATACCCACCTTTGGCTCTGAGCCATCCAGCAACAGGGCAAGCAGGTCCAGGTAATGTTCTGCAGCGTCCGCTGCCCTGAAGAGTCATAACCCATGAGCCTCACCTTAGGCCATAGCAGGGCCCTCCAAAAGCTCTTAGCTAAGGGCCTTGGGGTGATGGAAGGGTAAGGTGTGGGACTCTAACATTGGCTCAGTATGGATCTACACTATTTACAGACTGGATCTGGGAGAAGACTTTATAGAATTTTCAAGATACAGGAGGTTAGTGACAGGGTAAAGAGTCCTCAGCTCAGGTCCAGCAGCAAGGCAGGAAGCTGATAGTGGGGACCCGTGTCCCACCCTTGACTTATTTATCCTCTCAATTTGCAAGAACAGAAGCAGAGTCACACCACAGGGGAGGCATCAGAAGTGGGAAGGGGAGCTCAGGTGAGCAAGATGGACCTCACCTTCCTGTCTGTAGGCATCGGCTTGCTAGCAGGTACTTGGCCTGGCTCTGTGTGCCACAGTGAAGGGGTGAGGCTGGGTCAGGTCGTGGGAGTAATAACTCTACTTCAATGAGAAGCTGATGGGCTTCAGGGATACGAGTGATACTCAAAGCCTAACAAAAAGAATAAACTTTATAATCTCCGGGAACTATACATCCTTCTACTTAAACCTTGACTAGTCACACCAGCACAAGGATCTCAGCATTTCCCGCATCTTCGCCTGGCATAGTTCCTTACCTCAACCAGCAGCTCCAGACTCTCAATTTCTGCTGCTATGTTCCCCAGTTGCTGATATAGCCTGGAGGCCTCCAGAAGTGGGGGACCCCAGGTTGATCCCTCTTTCAGGGCTGCAACCAAGTAGAGCAGAGCTCTCTGTGGACTGCCCTAGGGGGTTGAAAGGACACAAGCCTCAGCTACCCTCACAAAGTAGAAAGCTGTGGTTTCTCCAACCTACCCTAGGACGGTCTTTACCATCTTACGAAGACAGGTCCCCAGGGCTGTGTATACCTGGACCAACAGAGACTGTGGGCACAGACCTGAGGCCGCTTCATGCAGGCTACTCAGTGCCTTGGGCAAACTCCCTGTGATCAGCTCCTGGAGGCCTGTGGGCAAGCAGGGTGTCAGCTTAGAGAGGCCAACAGGGCAAGCGGGCCTGATGGGGAAGAAGAACACAGAGAAGTTCCACCAAGCTGAATGGTACAGGACAGAAAAGACATGAGCCCAGAGGACTTCTTAAGACAGAAGTGGAGAGGAAGGGACAAGTCAGATTGTTAACTGGCCTTGACGATAGGCAAATGCTGTCAGAAGGACATCCCTCAAGCCTCGGGCATTCTGCAGGGTCAGCGGAGCATCTGACTCCTCAGTTGGGGGTCTCCAACTTTTCAGAAGCAGCAGCATATCCTCAGAGGCGCTGCTCTGGGAAAGAAGGATGATGAGAGGTTCCAGGCTTGTAATGACCCCTTCTCTATCTCAGTCTGCCCTGACTGGACTTTAAACTCAAGGATCCTCTTGGTTCTTGTTCCCTCATTTCTAAGAGATTAATAGCTGTGGGGAAAGGATACAGGTAGGAAGAAAAATCTGGGGCAGTGATATTCTTAATGAGTCTTCTCACTCAGGATAAGTCCACGAGGACACAGAGCAGGGACCATGTTTGGGTTACTGATGCAAAGACTGAAGCAGGGAAGTGACTTCAGCAAGGTCACAAGAGCCCTAATTCTACCCAAGATAATCAAGGTCCCAAGAAAATCCCTCCAATGAGGAACAAATCAGAGCAAGGTCACCTAAGAGTCCTGAGAGAACCGGGGTCTTCTGAACACCAACCCAGCAGCCTTTCCAGCACATAATGATGATACTGCAGCCAGGAAACGTGGAAGGAGGAGAGACCCTTAGATCCAGATCATTATCTGAATTACCTGGCTAACAGTCAGGGTCTGCAGCAGCAAGGTCAGGTCCCCAAAACGGTTTGTGGTCAGCCAGAGGGCAGCCTGCAGGCCCGCAAGGTGGTGAAGGGCAGGGAGCAGCTCCGGCAGAAGGGAGGAAACACGGAGGGCAGCGTCCCACAGCCCCCAGAGCTCATGTTCCAGCCTGGCTTCCAGCTGCCCCTGCGTCTCCAGCACTGTAGAGTATACACACACATAGAGCTGAGGTGCAACTTCATCTCTAGCTTTCCTTCTCTGCAGGAGCCCAAAGGTCACAAAAGTGCTCCTGGTCTGAGGAACACATGGAGGATCAAAGAAGGGCATCTCTGCAGAGGTGACAGATTATGTTGTTCCTCCTATCCCCCCCTGCAAGAACTTAAGCCCAGACTGAGGCTGGCAGGGGCACGGAAGGTAATCTCTGGCCCTCACCTCTCTCTAGGCCCTGCTGGATATCCTGCGCCAGGTCCTCAGTGAAACCCTGCGCCAGGTTTGCCCTCAGGGTGATAAAGTTGCAGATGACAGTCAGTTCCAAAGAGAGAACAGGAACGGTCGCAGGGAGCCCTGGAGCAACAAATGCTGATCTCACAGACCACTCTCAGGTGAAAGAGATCACCCCACCCCAACCAAAATGGCCTCAATAAAGAACCCACTCTGGTAGATTATAGAACGGCCAGAATGTTTTCTCAAATGCGTGTGTGTGTGTGTGTGTGTGTGTGTGTGTGAGATGGAACAGCCAGAATGTTTTCCAAATAGACCGTCTTGGAAATCACTTCGTCAAACGCTTCTGTGTGCTTATGTATCTATGTGTGTGTGTGTGTGCATGAGAGAGATTCACCTGTACAATGTGAATGGAATTCCATTCCAGTCCTGTCTGTGTCTTAAACAGGACCCCTTACCCCCTGAGCAATCGCCTCAATTCTAGACATGCAGAAGAGGAACTGGTCTCTGGATGTGGAGGGCAGGAGTGACCATCCTGGGGAGGGCCCTACTTACCCTGCAGACTACAGAGAAGTCCCCTGAGCCCTTCCAGTGCATCCTGAGCCAACTGCTGTCGCCTCAGAGGCAGACTTGAGTCCTGAGCAACCTGTCAAATGTGGGATGGGGTAATAGTACTTTCCTTGCAGCTGTGGCAAGGGGTTTCATTCTCCAGTCATTTCTGGTTCTTTAGGGGAGGTCAAGCTCAGCCCCTCCCCACTGGCCAGACTAAATCCACTGCATACCCTTTTCCTGGTATCTGGGGGCTGCAAAGCAAGGGTCCCAGCAACCGCGTTACCTTGGCCTGTCGAACTAGCTGGTCATTCTTTTCCCTCCACAGGTCCAGGCAGCTGACGTGTGAGGCTGAAGAGCCCAGAGGAGTCTGGTGAGCCATGATAGCCAAGGCTGGGCCCAGACACCTGAAGGGGGCTGCTGAAGGGTAAGCCTGAAGCCCCCACTGAGCAAGGAAGAAAGGGTTCGTGCACTTCTGCCCCCAGCCAAGAATCCCTTGCTGTTCTTGGGGTTCCAGTCAGGACGGCCTACCGTTTCCGGGAGAAACGGACTCTCCCCTGCTTGGCGGGGATTCCACCTCCGCCTTTTCTACCCGCGCTTCTGGTTGGCCCAGTTGGCAAAATGCTAGGCGGCGGTTGGTCGTCTTCAAGGGTTACTAACTCCTCGCGGGAAATTGGAAGAAGAAATAAGAGGCCAGACCAGAGAGGGAGGCAGAGACGGGCCAGAGACCGGAGGCGTGTCGGAGTGGGTAGGTCGTAGGGCTCGCCGTCCCGCTGTTCAGCCATCGAGGTTGCCAAAGCCTTGGGAAGTTGACCTCAACACTCGGAAACCGCGGCGAAGTCTCTCCCTCCCAGCTAAAGGCCCACATCGGCCGGGAACTTCCCCCGCCGCGGCAGGCTAGCCCGCCCTATGCATGCTGGGAGTTGTAGTACCAGTGGGAGCCGCCAGGAAGAGTCCAGCCCCAGAAGTCTCTTCAAAAAGAACTGACCAGGACTTCCTGGTGGTCCAGTGGTTGAGATCCCCAATGCAGGGATCACGGTTCGATTCCTAACGTTGGAGGATCCCACATGCCTCGGGGCAACTAAGCCCAGGAGCCACAACTACTGATTCTGCCAGGTGCAACGAAAGAAGTCACCCAAGGAGAAACCCGCCCGCCACAAGGAAGAGTAGTAGCCCCTGCTCCTGGCAACTAGAGAAATTTTAGGTGCAGCACCAAAGACCTAGCACAGCCATAAATTAAATAAATAAGAACTGACTGGAGACGGAGACCCTTGGTAGTCAGCACATCCTATCACCATGAAGCACCAACATGCTCACCAGTCTGTTCAACCACATGCAGTCCGACTAGCTGGCAGTGCAGCCCCATGCCTGTGCACCCTGCACTGCTCAAATGTACCTGCCCAATCCTTTCAACAAATGGAGGGAACAGAACTGGAGCTCCATATGCAAAGAAGAAACAAACTGCAACCCTTGTCATCTACAAAGTCAACTCAAAATGGATAAACTGGACTCGATTAAAATTAAAACCTCTTCTGCCACAAAGACACTGTCAAAGATGTAAGTCAAACCATTATGCTGTACACCTTAAACAGTGATGTCAATTATATCCCAATAAAACTGGGGGAAAAAATTCAGAGATGATTTCTCAATAGAAAATAAATATAAGAAAATTCAAAGCAAAGTCACAAAGTGGGAGAAATTATTTGCAAATCATATACCTCATCTCTTCAAGTGGTCACATCTCTTCCTGTTCTGGGCACCCTCAAACTTCAAACCCCAGTCCTGACCCTTCTCCTTAGAAACTGCTTCCCATTTTTTTGGTGGACATTTCCATGAGGATTTCATGCCAGCACTTCAACACAACATAGAGGGGCACTGGAGACATCTGAGGATCTTCAGATTCATATGGTTTTGGCCCCAAGTCAGGAATAATCAATGGGACAAGGTGCATTAGATGGGCAAGTAGGTCTGATCCAGGGAGGCCTCCACAGGAGAGAAGGGCAGAGTGTTCTGAAGTGAGAGTACACATCGAGGAGGAGACACAGCACTACTGGGGCTTTAGACAGTGAAAGTCGGTGCCCCACAATGCGGCTCTGTTATCAGCCAAAGCAAAAGAATTTAGTAAAATACATCCCATGGCAAAGCGAAATGGCAGGTGGAATAACAGTAGTGATTTGCAAAGAGTTGGGAGAAGTGAATTCAGACAACTCTAACCACTTCTCAAAGGGTCTTAGATGCAGCCAGGTCTGCGTAAGACAGCTGATCCTATCTGTGCCTGGATAAGGGAGACAGAACTTCCTCATATCCCTTACAGGACAGTCAGGGCTTCGCCACACCTCAGACACATATATTTACTTTATTATTTTATTCCACTTTGGAGACAGCCCCTCAGTTGCTCAGATGTATCCAATGCAGGAGTTAGGAATTAGGCTCTACTATGATCTTGAATTATAAAATAATGAAGTCCCAGATGCCAGTAGGTCCTGGCTGCATGGTGGTAAGAGGTGTGGCTGAGCCTTTCTTGCAGATGATCCAGCACCCGTATAGACCAGGCTAGATTGTTCTCCAGCTTTCTGCTGGGTCAGAACTAACTGCCTGAACCAGGAGCTCACAGCACCATCTACTCGCATCACCAAAGCTATGCCTAGACAAAGTCCCACGCTGCTCACAATGAAGCCCATGGCCTCAAAAATGAACCTGCAAAGAAAGGTAGAGAATCTCAAAGGACACAAACAGTAGATCTAGAGTCTTTTCCCCACTGAGGCAAAGCTTGTCCATTCTCGATGTTCACTGTTTAACCCAAGGTTCACCCTCCCCACAGCAACATTTCTCAAGCAAATCCACTTACTTGGGGGCAAACACCTTCCAGACCAAGAGATGCCTGCGGAGGATGGAGGCTGCCAAGACACAGGCCAGAATCTGAAGGAAGAGAAGAGGGGTCAAATTATTGGGAAGGGGAGGAGGAAGTGGGTTAAGTAGAGAGTTGCTGTAGACCCCTGTGAAGAATGGAAAGGGAAGGAAAGCAGTACCTGTCAGTGGAAAGAACCCTGGGCTAAGAGTTAGGAAACATAATTCTTTTCTTGGCCATACTATGACTTGCAGTGTGACCGTGGACAAGCACTATTCATCTGTGTCTCTTAATACTCAGGCTCGGCTTCTCAGGGTGGAGGGAATGTCAGAGTCACACACTCTGCCTCTGAAGGAAAGGAAGATTAATTATCACAGCTTGGGAAAGAATCCTGATCATCACCTAAGCTTTTCCAGTCTGTCCAATGGAGTAATCCCCAAATGCAACCATCAAGTCCAGATCTAGCCTGTAGAGAGGAAACAATCCAAGACTAGGATGGAGACCCAGGTTAGAGTCTCAGTATTGCCATTTGAGGTCACTGGCCTTTGGGCAATCACTTCACTTACCTAAGCCTCAATCAAGGCTCCCTCCTAGGGTTTTGGCAAAGTGTGAAAGAAGGTGATGTCCATGCATGTGAAAAGATCACTAACTCTATGATCTGTCCCTTGCACCCACCTGAATACCAAGGACAAAGAGGTACTTGAGGCCCAGCTGCAGCAGTGCTGCACTGAAGTGGTGGGGTGCATCCCGGAGCCGCATCTCCATCCGTGGCTCCTGCTCCTCCTCAGGCCTGACTCTGGCCTCAGCTTCATTTCCTGGGGGCTGCCGCCTCTTCCGGGATCCTTGATTCTCACACAGAAAGGGCCAGAGCAGGAGCAATGGGCAACCTACTGCCTCAGAGAAAGGCAGGGCTAGAATCAAGGGAAGACCCATGGACCAGGTCACCCTGTCCCCCAAGTACTCTAGCTGGCTCAGCCTCCAATCAGCACAGGCCAAGGGGTGCCAAAGATCTAACAAAATGATCTTTCCCTACTCAAATGCAGGGGCTTCCTTTCCTTCCACAAAGCCACAGTGGAAGCAAGGGAGGAATGAGGAGGTACCTGCAAAGAGAATATGGGAGGCAAAGGTGTTGGCTCCCACCAGGAAAGCTGACAGCCAGGTAAAGTCACGACTCTCTGAGACTCCCACGAAGGCTGCATGCCATTGGATAGCTGAAAAGACAGGCTGGTGGCCGGTGGTATAGAAGGTCTGTGTGGCCATGAGGGCCCAAGCTAAGACTGCATGCCACGGCACAGTAAAAGGACCTGGGGGAACAGATATGCCTCTTTACAGTCATGTCCCATTCCCTACCCCACAGCCCACTGCCCCGAGATCACACACAACTACCACCTCAGTGCTAAGTCTCCTACATACACACATCCCCAACACCCCAACCTTCTAATAATCAACACTCTGTTATTCTAATTCCCTCCCTAGCACAAAGCCCCACTGCTCTAATCTGTGGTCAACTTCTTTCTCTCATATACACACAGTTCACTTTCTCTTATCACTGGAAAATCAGGAAATGCACTCATGAGGATGCAGCATTTCCATAAAAACTGAGTCTTAGAAAACTGTGTATCTATCTCCTCCATGAATTCTGCTGGCCCTGAAAGTCAATGTTAGGGGTCAGTTAGCTTGGCCACAGCAGATGAGAGAGAGGACATCAGGAAGACCCTCTTGACTGGGGGGTGTGAGACCCTGTATCAAGGTGAAGATCCTGAGGAGCAACACCTCCCTAAAGATAAGAGGGGCCGAACTTACATCCCTACTGTCCGTGGATGAATCAGGGCTGAGACATGTATTTACCAGGGGTGGTGATGGGTATCCCGGCAGCAAGCAGATGCAGGAGAAGGAAGCTCTGCAGAAACAGAAGCAGGAACACAAGGCTAATGCGCTCTGCATGCAATAGCAGAAGTGGGAAGGCCAAGAGGGTGAGGGCCGTGACCACAGCAGCTGAGTAGACGCTCCCCAACTGACAGGCAGCCACCGTCAGCAGACCCTGAGATTTGGTCCTCTCTAGCCGGCCCCGGAACTCCTCTTGTATGTGTCGGTAGATTTGAGGAACCACATAATCCAGGTCAGCCTGAGAAGTGGGGGGACCTGAGAAGGGAGTGAGGACAGTCCTGGTCCTTGGAGCACCTGTTGTGGCCTTCACCAGCACTGTCACAGGCCTCCAGAGCAGCAGCATGAGCCCTGAAGCGGCCAACCCTGCCACAGCCCGAGGCAACATAACTGACGCACCAGAGACCAGGGCCCGGAGACGTGGGGGTGCTTCATCTGCCCCTGATGCCAATGCCCAGTAGGCAGCAGTGCCCAGTCCCATTAGGGGCAGCCCCCAGCGCACAAAGAGCACAGGGGGCTCAGGGCTCTTGAGATTACCATAGCAGCGAAGCCACAGCCGCACAGAGGCTAACAGGGCCACCAGAGCCCCGACACAAGCTCCATACCACAAATTCTTGGCTCGACCATCCACTGTGGATCGCAAGGGACTCAGCAAAGGAGAGGAGCTGCAAACAGGTGTCTCTTCATGGCAGCGATAAAAAAGTCCAGCTAGCCTTACACATAAAAGCAACCCAACTCCAAGTCCCATGGCATGCATGGCACTGTATTGTGGGGGGCCTGTTGGAGTTAAAAAGCCAAGGCGAGGTATTGAGAGTAGCTTAGGTGGCAGCAGCTTGCCCTCCCAGTGAAGTCGAGCAACCAGGAGCAAGGTGAGTGAGATCAAAAGGAAGGGGGCAACCCTGGCCTCAGTTATAATATAGCTATCGGAGAAGAAACCAGCAAAGCGAATGAGCAGGAGTAACAGGACTGGCCCGGGCATGGGAAGGAGAGATGCCAGGGGACTTTTTGATCCCCAGCTCGCCCAAGCTTTCCACAGAAAAGGCAGAAGTGAGCCCACTGCAGCCATGACCCCTAGAACCACGGAATCCAGCTTCAGCCCAGTAGATGCCAGGAGTCCAGCACACACCATGGCCCCACTCAGACCCGAGGCCATGGGTCTTAGGAGAGGGCCGAAACAGAAGGCTGGGGATGATGCCCACTGGGATACCAGTAGGCAAAGAAAGCAGGTAGCAGCCAGAAGAGCAGCACCCCCTGCCATGCGGAGCAGAGAAAAACGAGCCCAAGACTCAATGCACATGGCCCGAACTCCCCGCAGGAACTGCTGCAGCTCAGGAATCACAGTCTGGAGCGCTGCCTCAGCCCCCTGGGGGCTCTGCAGAAGTCGCTGGTAGTCAGCAGAAGCCTTGGAGAAGAGCTTCTGCAATCGATGCAGCTCCTGAACTTGAAGGTCCTGAGCAGTGGCTGAGTAGGTGTGAAGAAATCGGGACACCTGGCAAAAAAGATCAGAGGCCAAGGGGAGAAGCTCAGAGACATAAATTGGGACATGGGCAAAGATAGGTACTACCAAAGAGAATACCTGGAAATCAAGATCCCAGAATCTTTCTAGGACCGAGGGAGAGGGAGGACATGGCTATGGAATGTGTGAGTAAGATTGAACAAGGGATAATCAAGTGGGTCATTATGCTTCTCCCATGCCCAACCTAACTCTGTCACCTGGAAGCCCAGCCCATTACTTACCTGCTGGGCATTGAGATACAGAGCTGAGGCTTGGGCCAGAGCGGAGGAGCGAGGCTGGGAGTCTTCAATCTCTGAGAACACCTCAGCTATTACCTCCCCGATGTTTCCAAATGGGATGGGCAGGCCCAGCAGCAGAGCCAGCGTAGGCACAAGGCTGATTTGAGGAATTATCTCTGGCTCCTAGAGAACAGGGACAGGGGTCAATGGCTTCACCAAAGAGGTGAGATCTGGGGACTTCCTGGTCCAGTGGTTAAGACTCTGTGATTCTACTGTAGGGAGAAAAGTTTCGATCCTTGGTCAGTACACTAAGATCCCTCATGCCATGTAGAGCAGCCAAAAAAGAAAAAAGAGGTAAGAGCAGTGTTTGGAGTGGAAGACATAGGGGACTTAGGCAGGAAACAAGAGTGGAGGATGCCCAAGGTCATGAATTTGGGGGATTAAAACAGAGGGATCCACAAGAATGCTATGATCATGATGTAAGTTGAATAGTAGGAAACCACACAAAGCGCATCTCAGGACTTACCTCTGCAGGAGCACTGGGGAAGAGAGCTCTGGGACTATATAGAAAAAGCGCAGCTGAGGTTTCCAGCTCACTGTCTCCTCCATGGTTCCCACTGACAGTCATCCCATGGTCGCCAGTCACCACCAGCAGTGTGTCATTCTTCAGACGCTTCACGAGTCCCCTGGGGGAATCAAGACATGTGTCGGGAGGTAGGGAGAGAGAAATTTTTTTTTCAGGGGCCCATTTACCCCCAGCCATAACTTCCATTAGTGGGGCCTAGACATCTGGCAAAAAGTCACCTCTTTAGTACCAACCCTACTGCCCAAAACCACACCCTGAGTTACTCAAAATGGATGAGACCCCTAGTGTCAGAGAAAGGCCTAGAGACAGAATTCAACCAAGAAAGGGACCCCAAATAAGGATTTTTTTCTTTTGGGACCACATATCATCTCAGACACAAACCCACTCCCCCAGCCAAAACCCCACACTCACTGGATCATTTTATCCATTTGGGTAAGTTTCCTAGCCATTTCAGGATGGTAAGGGTCATGCTTGTGGCCACAGTGATCCACACCCAGGAAGTGAGTAATCAGCACATCCCATTTGTCGCTGTCCACTGTGAAGGAGAGAACCTAAGCACATGGGATTAAGGCTCACTCTTCAACCCCAGCCAGGCTCTGATGTTCCTATGTCCAAGGACACAGGCCCAGGCCACTGCATCCATGGTAGGTTCAGAATTTGTAACTGACACAGTCCTCCCCACCGCCCAGTCTTGGTCAGGACTGCCTCAGACCCCGTGCTCACTGGTTGGGTAGAGGTGTTTCATGATGCCATTGTCCACTGTCTCTAGGTCTCTGACATTGAAGGATGGGAAGAATAAAGCTTGGGAGAAAACTCCAGGGAAAAGATCATTCCAGGTTTCATCTCCCATGAAGACCACACGTTTTCCTGCAGGGACATAGGAGTCAGGGGACGAGGAAGAGGAGAGGCCTTTTAAAGATCTATCAGAATTCCCAACCGTGCACTCTAAGGCACAGCAGTTCATTCAACAACTCTTTATCCTTCGAGGCCTACCATTTTCTACCAGGAAGCTTTCCCTAACAATACTCCACCCAGATCTCTTACTACTTGTTCCTATAAAAGGCTCTGCTAGTCCTCAGACCCTGGCTCTATCTTGGCTGCTCTGTTTTTCCTGGGTGCATCTTGCTTTTTCCCAGTCAATGAGTGGAAAGGGCCTGGATTCTCTTTCTCCTCCACACTTTGTGAGGGCACCAGACCCACAACTCTTCATCTCTCCCATGCCCCTTGACCAAGAGCTGCCCAAAAGTAAAATCAATACCCCGTGCAGATTAGAAACTCCGTGACACAGCCTGCACCTGTGCTCCCTGCAAGCAGGGCTGTGGTCTCTTTCTCCTTCCTGTACTAGCTAGTCAAGCATGCAGCTGGGCACCCAAAGTTCTGATTCTCTGACTTCCAAAGAAATTTGCCAAGTTTTACTCCTGGCCACCAAAGAGGACTAACCTGTACTGGAAAGCTGCTTAATGAGATTATCTTCCACTATGGCGCTGCTGGCAAAATTACTGCCAGCATCAACAAAGGTAGGCAGTGAGCCGGTGGTTAAGGCCTTGAGGCGCTGCATGGTGGTGGTCGGGGGGTCAGCCTTGGCTTGGTAGAGCCTGGCATGGTGAGGCTGACTTTCCAGGAGCCTCTGCAAGAAGCCCATTTTACCCAGGAAAGGCAGGGAGACAGGAGGCTCCCCAGAAACAGGTGAGCGTTGGGGCTGGGCAAAGTCAAATCGCAGAGCATCTATCACCACCAACACGAGCCGAGAGAATCGGGAAGCCATCCAGCAGGCCCCCGGTTCCCCTCGGCCCCCCCATGGCAGGGCTCCAGGGCCTGGGGGCTCTTGACAGCTGCTATGGTTGGTGAGCTCCCAACGGGTGAGCAGGAAGCCACTGGTGAAGAGAGCAATGCCGGCGTAGAAGAGGAAGCTCACCCAGGCCAGGAAAAGCAGCACTGAGATCTTCTGCATCCTGGTAGTGGCAGGAGAGGGAATTCATAACTGTGAGGCAAAGAACCAGTAGATATTCTAGTCTCTCAGTACAAAGCCCTGTTAGAATCACTTCCTCTTGGAAGCTCTCAAGAAGATAAACAGTCCCATAACCAACCCAATGTAGTGTTCCTCTCCATCAGTTATATGAGAGTTTCTGAAAGTGAGGTGTGCAGACTACCGGCATCAACCTGGAGTGGGTGTTTTAAAAATGCTGACTTTCAGACTTCCTTGATGGTCCAGTGGTTAAGAATCCACGTGTCAACACAGGGGAAACGGGCGGGATCCCTGGTCGGGGGAGATTCCACATACCCGTGCACCACAACTCCTGAGCCTGAACTCTAGAGCCCAGTGCTCCCTAACAAGGGAAGCCACCACAATGAGACCAGGCACTGCAAGGAAGAGCAGCCCCCACTCACTCCAAGGAGAGAAAGCCCACGCAAAGCAAGGAAGACTCAGGGCAGCCAAAAGTAAAATAAAAAAAACGTCACCCGAGATCCCCGGAATCAGGATCTTTGAGGGTGGAGCATAAGAATTTATATATGTACTTCAGGAGATCCTAATGATGGAAAACACAATCCAGGGTAAAAGTTATTCCAAGTGGTAGACTGCTTTCCGACAGCCCGCTTCTCCTCTCTGCTCGCCAATTTCAACAGCCCTGGGGTGGCCAAGGCTCACAGCCACAGGGGAATCCAGGCCAGGCTGACGGCGCCGCCTGGCGGGGACTTAGGAATCGTACTCCGCTTCCGGACACCCAAGATAACCAGACGAGAAGTGCGACTTCCCCGGCTCAGCAGGGCAGAGGCGCGAGGTCTTAAGGCGGTTGGGCCTCGCTGGGACCCAGACGTCCAGATGGCTTTGCCTCCTCCGATGGCTGTCCGGCCTCCGGCTGGAAACCTTGACAGGGTACTGGGCCCGCCAGACTGCCAGCTCTGTGAGTGGGGTAGGAAGGTCCCTAATGTCTGGGAAAAGCAAGAGTAAGGGGGGTTTAGAGAGCACCTGCCTCACCTTGAATGGCGCCCGGAAGTGCAGCGACGGCGCCTGCCGCCCGACACCACAGAGGTGCGTGCGACGGATAGAGCGACCCGCAGGGGTCTTCGTCGCCATCTGCTGGCGCCTCCGAGGAAGTTCGGCAAGAAACGCAGGGCTAGCCTGAGGCGTTTAATAGGAGATGAGTAATTTCGTATTCTTGCCTGGAAAATCCCTTGGATGGAGGAGCCTGGTGGGCTACAGTCCATGGGGTCGCTAAGAGTTGGACACGACTGAGCGACTTCACTTTCACTTTTCACTTTCATGCATTGGAAAAGGAAATGGCAACCCTCTCCAGTGTTCTTGGCTAGAGAATCCCAGGGACGGGGAAGCCCGGTGGGCTGCCGTCTGTGGGGTCGCACAGAGTCGGACACGACTGAAGCGACTTAGCAGCAGCAGCAGCATAGTAATTTAGAATCGGGGGCAAGGCATTAAGCTAGAAGAGTTGAGGGAACCACTGTCCATTCTTGGTTAAGACTAAGATCTAGGCTTCTGAAGCCAAACAGCTTGAATCCTAGCTCTGCCACTGATTGTCATTATTGGACATTATCTCCTCTGTAAAATAGGGATAATATTTATTTCCCCTTTTTTGCCAAGCTGACTCCAAATGATAGCTTTTATTATTCATCCTTCGCAAGTTTTTCACTGAATTTTACAACTCAGTAATAAAAAGACAATCAATTCAAAATTGAGCAAAGGATCTGAATAGACATTTCTCCAAAGAAGATACATTAATGACCAATTAACACATTAGAAGATGCTCAATATTATTAGCCATCAGCAAAATGTTGGAGATATTACTTCAAACCCAGGAGGATAGCTATAACAAGTATTGGTATGGGTGTGAAGAAAGTTCAGTTCAGTTCATTTCAGCCGTTCAGTCACGTCCAACTCTTTGCAACCCCATGAACCGCAGCACGCCAGGCCTCCCTGTCCATCACCAGCTCCTGGAGTTTACCCAAACTCATGTCCATTGAGTTGAGATGCCATCTAACCATCTCATCTTCTGTTGTCCCTTTCTCCTGCCTTCAATCTTTGCCAGCATCAGGGTCTTTTCAAATGAGTCAGCTCTTCGCATCGGGTGGCCAAAATATTGGAGTTTCAGCTTCAACATCAGTCCTTCCAATGAACACCCAGTACTGATTTCCTTTAGGATGGACTGGTTGGATCTCCTTGCAGTCCAAGGGACTCTCAGGAGTCTTCGCCAACACCACAGTTCCAAAGCATCAATTCTTCGGCACTCAGCTTTCTTTATAGTCCAACTCTTACATGCATAAGATTACTGGAAAAACCACAGCCTTGGCTAGATGGATCTTTGTTGGCAAAGTAATTTCTTTGCTTTTTAATATGCTTTCTAGGTTGGTCATAACTTTCCTTCTAAGGAGTAAGTATCTTTTAATTTCATACCTGCAGTCACCATCTGCTGTGATTTTGGAGCCCCCAAAAATAAAATCAGCCACTGTTCTGTTTCCCCATCTATTTGTCATGAAGTGATGGGACCAGATGCCATGATCTTAGTTTTCTGAACCTTGAGCTTTAAGCCAACTTTTTCACTCCCCATTTTCACTTTCATTGAGGCTCTTTAGTTCTTCTTCAGTTTCTGCCATAAGGATGGTGTCATCTGCATATCTGAGATTATTGATATTTCTCCCAGCAATCTTGATTCCAGCTTGTGCTTCTTCTATCCCAGCATTTCTCATGATGTACACTGCATATAAGTTAAATAAGCAGGGTGACAATATACAGCCTTGACGTACTCCTTTTCCTACTTGGAACCAGTCTGTTGTTCTATGTCCAGTTCTAACTGTTGCTTCCTGACCTGCATACAGGTTTCTCAAGAGGGAGGTCAGGGGGTCTGGTATTCCCATCTCTTTCAGAATTTTCCACCGTTTATTGTGATCCACACAGTCAAAGGCTTTGGCATAGTCAATAAAGCAGAAATAGATGTTTTTCTGGAACTCTCTTGCTTTTTTGATGATCCAGTGAATATTGGCAATTTGATCTCTGGTTCCTCCGCCTTTTCTAAATCCAGCTTGAACATCTGGAAGTTCACGGTTCACGTATTGCTGAAGCCTGGCTTGGAGAATTTTGAGCATTTAGTAGCCTGTGAGATGAGTGCAATTGTGCAGTTGTTTGAGCATTCTTTGGCATTGCCTTTCTTTGGGATTGGAATGAAAACTGACCTTTTCCAGTCCTGTGGCCGCTGCTGAGTTTTCCAAATCTGCTGACATATTAGTGCAGCACTTTCATAGCATCATCTTTTAGGATTTGAAGTAATTCAAGTGGAATTCCATCACCTCCACTAGCTTTGTTCGTAGTGATACTTCCTAAGGCCCACTTGACTTCACATTCCAGGATGTCTGGTTCTAGGTGAGTGATCACAGCATTGTGATTATCTGGGTCGTGAAGATCTTTTTTGTACAGTTCTTCTGTGTTTTCTTGCCACTTCTTCTTAATATCTTCTGCTTCTGTTAGGTCCATACCATTTCTGTCCTTTATTGAGCCCATCTTTGCATGAAATGTTCCCTTTGTATTTCTAATTTTCTTGAAGAGATCTCTAGTCTTTCCTATTCTATTGTTTTCCTCTATTTCTTTGCACTGATCACTGAGGAAGGCTTTCTTATCTCTCGTTGCTATTCTTTGGAACTCTGCATTCAAATAGGTATATCTTTTTTCTCCTTTACTTTTCGCTTCTCTTCTTTTCACAGCTATTTGTTAAGGCCTCCTCAGACAGTCATTTTGCTTTTTTGCATTTCTTTTTCTTGGGGATGGTCTTGATCCCTATCTCCTGTACAATGTCACGAACCTCCATCCATGTTCACCAGGCACTCTATCAGATCTAGTCTCTTAAATCTATTTCTCACTTCCAACTGTATAATCATAAGGGATTTGATTTAGGTCATACCTGAATGGTCCAACTGCTGTTGGAATTGTAAAATCGTACATCAGCTTTTGAAAAGTTTGGCAGTTCTTCAGAAGGTTAAACAGAGTTACCATATAACCCAGCAATTCCACTTGTAGGTATATACCCAAGGGAAATGAAAAACATGTGGCCACACAAAAACTTGCACATGAAGGTTCACAGTAGCCTTATCATAATAGCCAAAAGGTGAAAACATCCCAAATGGCCTTCACTGATGAATGGATGAACAAAATATGTTTTATCTATATAATAGAATAGTTTGCCAATTAAAAAAAGAGAGATAAAGTATTACAAGTGGCTACATGCTGCTACATGAATAAACCTTAAAAACATGCTAAGTAGGAAAAAATCAATCAAAAATAGCACATATTTTTCCATTTATAAGAATACATAAAGCTACAGACACATAAAATAAATTAGTGGTTGTGTAGGGCCCAGGGGAGAGAGGAATGACTGCTGATGGGCACCGGGTTTTGTGGCAGGGTGGGAATGGGAGAGCAGTGATGAAAATGTTCTAGACTGTGACAGCTGCACGACGTGTGAACATATTACACATTATTGAATTCACACTTGAAGCAGGTGAATTGCAGTATATCTGAATTATCTCAGGAAAACTACCATTTAAAACAAAACAGAAAACCTCTCCAGTGGTTTCTCATCTCAGAGTTGAGCCCAAATGATTTTAGTGGCCCTAGCAATCAACATACCCTCTCCACACCTCCTTATCTGATTCATCTAGCTGCCCTTTATTTCCCGAACTCTGTCCCATCCACTGTAGCTCCTAGCTTGCCCCAATAAGGCAGCCACTCTCTGCCTTAGGTGTGTCTGCAATCTCCTGTTAGCTTTACTCCCAGGTAGCCAAGTGTGTCTTCCCCTCATCTTCATATCTAAGCTTCAATGCACCATCAGTGAGGCTTCCTGCAACACGCTACTTAATGTTATAGCCCCATCAAGTTCCCCATCTCCCTTCCTTTAATTTCCTCTGTAGCACAACTCATCAGCATCTTATTAATGATTTGTCCCTTCCAAATAGAATGTAAGTTCATTGGGAGTAGGAAATTTTATTACTGTATCCTCTGTTCCTGGCATATAGTTGGGATTCAATAAGCAGTTATTAAATGGATAAGTAAATTCTAATTCAGAAATATGTTGAAATATCCCTCTGCCTTCATCCCCAAAGCCCCTTATCTCTGTTCACCCTCTAGGACCACTGAGGCAGCCCTCTTACTGTCCTTCCAGCCTCCCATCTCTTTTTCAGATCCTCTGACCACATAGGAGCAGGGCAGCTCTATCTAAAACACCGATTACCTTAATCGTCTTAAAATTCTTCATGGGAAGGGGAAAAAACCCTTCACGCCCCTGCATCAGCCTCCCCTCGATAAAGTCCAAACTTTCAGGACCCTATCTCCCTAAGGTTTGGCCTTTGCCACACAGTCACATCCCCTAACACCCCACCCTTCAGCCACAAGAAGAAACAACTCTGAATGTTCTAATTTCTCTGGTGCCATGGGTCTTTGCATATCTTAGTCCCAAACCATCATCTGATGAATCCATCAGTTTTTCCAGCCTGAGCCCAGTGGCAGGGTTAGTAATCTTGCTGCCCACAGTGACATGCTCCTCCCCACAGGATCCCTCAGCCAGAACGTTCCTCCACCTTGGCACGCATCACTTTGTACTTCAGTCTGCTTCCTGTGAAAACGGGGATGACTGGGTTTGGATTCTTTTGTAACCTATATCTAACATTGAGCCTGGCAGATGGTAGACATGATTCAATGTTTTTGAATGAACGAATGAGTGTCCCCAGTCCCTGAGGACCCGATGAGCATTCAGCAGCATTACTCTACCAGGGCAGTCCTCTTTCCCTTTAATAAAACCCCAACACTTGCTCAAATTCACAGCCCCACACTTAGCAAGAGGGGGCACTACTCTCCCCAGCTGGCAGTTTGATAGACATATGGCTTAATCCTTGCACTATATCCCACAGCTTTTCCTGAAGACAGGCAGGATGACTGATACGAGGTTCATTCTTATTCACGAAGGAATCGGTTCCCAAGACCTGACAGGACTAGAGGCTGGCAGAAGTCATCCAAGGAAAACACTGGTGACTTTCCCAACTTCATTCCCCAAGCAAAGAGAACAGTATCAGTTTGCCATTGGCCAGTTTATTACATGATTAAAGTTCAAATAAAAAAATAATAACCAAAATCTTGGCAGGGAGGCTAGAGCCAGAGTCTGTCAGCGCTGCTTCCCTGTCCCCCACCTCCCTGCCCAAGCCCAGCTCCATTAACTCATCTTGACTCGATCAAGTTCCTCATCGAGACTCGCATCTGTGCTCCGGACATCTCTGCTGCTCCTGCTGGAGACTGAGTCCTGGGCTTCCGGTACCGGGGCTTTGGTGAGGGCCCCGTACACACCCATGGCCTGAGGGGAGGGACAGACAGACAGCCATCAGGATACATGGCAGGAGGCATAGCCCACACACCAATGGCTCAAAGGAAGAAGGGAGAGCTGGGGCCAGTAAACTTGTTTTTCCTTTCTCTCTCTTAAGCCTCAGTCTTAAAAGTTTTGGAGTCTGTTCTAGGAATGTTACACACTCCCAGCGCAGGGTCACCCTCAAAATGCTAATGCAGGTATCTGCAAGAAAAAGGATGTCTCAAGGGGTTTCCTTCCATCAGGGATGAGCGGAATGCCTCATTCAGGGGACTCTAAAAGTCTCTATGGTGAAAGTGATGATGGTGGCGGGATGGTCTTGCTCTCTGGCTTGGTGCTGTGCTGGGTCCTCAGGGCACTCTAACCTGAGCCACCATACTGGTGACGTCGCCAGGGTTGGAGGGCAGCAGGATAGTGTTGGAGTCCTTGGCCAGTTTAGAGAATGCGCTGACGTACTGCTCGGCCACAGTCAGTGAAGCTGCTGCATCTCCGTTCTGTGGCCACAGGGAGGATAAAAATCAGAGATCACAGACTTGGGAGAGGAAGGAAGGAAGAAAGTGGAGAGAAATCAGGTTTGCAGAAAGAGGACACGCAAATCATGATACAAGAGATCACAGAATGTGGCTCAATGGAACCAAAAAGGCAGGAATTTCTCCCAGGGTAGAAGACAGAACCCCTTCTACTGCCAAATCCCGTCCCTACTCCCACCCAGGGGCCTCTCACATGTTGTGTCAGAGCTGCAGCCAGGATGCGAATAGCTTCAGCTTTAGCCTTGGCCTTGGCCAGAACTGCACTGGCCTCTCCTGAAAGAAAAAAAGAGACAGAACTTGATCTATGAGGTCAGGGTACCCCAAAGCTTCTGTCCTTACCAACCTTCAAAGACCCACACCCTGTTCATCCCTCAGCCTCTACCCTCTGCTGACCTGCTGCCTGATTTATTTGTTCAGCCTTTTCTGCCTCGGAGGCCAGGATCTGTGCCTGCTTCTTTCCCTCTGCCACGTTGATGGCTGACTCTCGAGTCCCCTCAGACTCTAGAACTGTGGCCCGTTTCCGCCGCTCTGCCTCCACCTAGAAGCCCCAAGCAACGAGAAACCAGAGTAAAAGAAAGACCTGACACTGATCTGCAGCTGGACCCTTTTCAGTAGGGAAGAGCGTCCAGGTTTCCCATGCAATTGGAGCCTCCTGAAGTACTCCTCCCCACTCCCCCCGTTCTCCACCTGCATCTGCATGGACTCCTTCACCCGGGGCGGTACATGGATATCCTTGATCTCATAACGGAGGCAGCGGATGCCCCAGCAGTCGGCAGCCTGGTTGATGGCATCCACGATGCTAGCATTGAGGGACTCCCGCTCCTGGAGGATGAGAGGTGGAAGCTCCATGGCCTCAACTCACCTATCAGGAGGCTAGATGAAGAAGGTCCCGAGACTGATCCCAGAAAGGACTGAATGCCAGGTATGAGTCTTCAAACCCTAACTCTGACTCAGATCCCCTTACCCGGAAGACTTTGTCCAGAGAGAGTTTGCCGAGCTCTGATCTCATGGTTGTCTGAGCTAGCTGGGTGACAGCATACTCAGGGTCTTCCACACCATAGCTTGCCTGAAAGGGGCATGGAGACTGTAAGTGGCTTGGGGCAGGATTTTAGGAAGGAGAGCAACTCAGGAGCTGCAAAGGTAGATACCTTGTAGGGGTCCATGATGCGCAGGTAAAGGACTCCATCGATTTGCAGAGTTACATTGTCTGTAGGTATGGAAGCAGGAGAGAAAGAAGGTCAGGCCCCTGGGTTTCAGTGAGCTCTTTCTCCTGCCACCATGGCCTAACGGCCTCAGAGAACCCGTGTCACCCCGCACCCCTCACCAAGTGTCACAGCAGACTGCTCAGGCACGTTGATGACAATTTCCTTGAGACTCTGCACATATCGGATCCGGTCTAACACAGGGATGAGGATATTCAAGCCCTGGGAAGAGAAGTCACAGGTCTTCAGAAGGACATGGGACTGTAGGGTTGGAATCCAAGCTAGGCCTGGAGTGGGTAGGCAATCAATATAGATTCTGCCCAGAAAACATAAGACTTGGGATGACACTGATAGATAGGAAGGTAAGGGTAGGAATGTCAGGCTGGATCTCTGAATGGAAGGGAAAATCAAGAGAACAGGAGCCAGCAGAATAGCCTTCTCCATGCAGACAGGTGGAACTCAGAGGGTGAACAGAAGAGATTCCCAACATGGGGCCTGTGGGATGCTAGGGCAATAGGAAAAGGCGGTAAAATGGGTATGACGGTCAACAGTCTGGGCCCTGCCGGGTTTGGTCTAGGGTGTCAGAACCCAAAGGCGAAGGCAGGCCCCACCAAGGTCTCACCCCATCCCCCCAAGTCGTGAGGGAATTGGGATTCAGGCTGGCCCGTGGTGGGCAGAAGAGGTTCTCACAGGCTCCAGGATCCGGTGGAATCGGCCCATTCGCTCCACCACCCAGGCCTCCTGCTGTGGCACAAACAGGACCACGGTATTTCGGGGCAATCCAGACGAGGCGCGGCGCGGAGCGCGGGCAGAAGCCTGGAAGGAGCCCTGAAGGGAAGAAGAGGATTTGCAGAGGCCCAGCCAGCCAGGCACCCCGCCCCTCTCGGCGCCCGTCCGGGAGTTAAGTCCCTAAACCACGACCCTAAAGGGTTCTCGGAGAGGGACTCATGTGAGTACCAAAACCTCCGACCTCAGTTCTCTCCCAAACTTAGAATCTGGCCCATTCCCAGTTGAAGACCCAGGTGGTCTCTGGCCTGATCCTTAGAGAAGGATGCCTCGCACTCACCTTCAGCAAAAGGGCCCCAGTCCCCCGCGCCGCGCGCGCCAGCATTTCCCACGGCCACAGGGACCTCCGGAACCAACGAGACGCGTAGCGGAGCGGTCGCTCTAGATGTCCGGACCTGAGCCTTTCCTCCTGTATTTCCACTCCCCCGGATGTACTTCCGGTCTTCCTCTTTCCCCGCCCCCTCCCATACCCAGCCAATCAGCGTTACTTGGCAGAAGCGTGAGTCAAGTTGCTCCCGGTGAGACCCAGATCTTTCAGAGAGCGCCCAAGGCCGAAGGTTCTTGTTCTGTGTGAACAAGCGCAAGCTTCCCAACACAGTGACCAACTGGAGGCTATTTTCCACGTGTAGGTGGCCCAGAAAAGCCTCCCAGAGTTCTTTACCCCCACTGGAGACTCAGTTTACCCTTCTGAGCGTATAATCGCCCCATCTGTCACCATAGCGACCGGGCGACTGGCGCTGTCTCAGAGCCAAGGTTGCCATAGTGACATTCTCTGGTAGTCCTGCTGTGTTGTACCCAGCCCTCCCACTGGGGACTGACCCCATTCCCGTTGCCTTGGTGATTGGGCCTAACATTGCCCAGTGATTGGACTGAGATTTCTCCCTCCGGTCTTTTCCCAAGGAACCACAGCTTTTTCTACCTCTACCCCGTCAGGGTCTATTAGGCCAGGTTCCTTGACACATATAGTCCAGCACACAGCCCCAACATTCAGCGTTCACCCTGCACACATCTCTGATGCTTTAGCACATAGGACTTGCATAATCATCCTCATTTTACATATTGGAGTGCTGAAACTCAGAGGAGCTAAAATCATCAGTAGAACCTGTATAAGAATCCAGATCAACATTCAAAGTTCAACTTTTATGGCAGAACCTTCCCCATCATGCCACCCCATTATGTGAAAAGAGCTAGACCAGACCCTAAGAATCATGGGGGTCTCCCCTAGACCTCCTGGCCTTACACCTTTTCCTTGGGAAAGGGCAGAGTCCCAGCTCCAGTTTGGTCCTCCCATCCCCATTCCCATGCTGTCCCCAACAGAATAAGTAAGGCTTAGTTCAAGTTTCCAAACAAGAATTTATTCTTTCTTTTTTTTTTTCCTTAAAAAAAAAAAAGTACCAGGTGCGATTTTTTTCCTGGGTTGTTTTTTTTTCAAGTTTCAGCAAATGCTTGTTTCCCTCAGCCCAGCCCCAGGCATCAGAGCTAAGGCTGGGTCAGAGTCTAGACTGGGGAATAGGGTAGGTGGTAACTACATGACTGAGTTTGAGGGGTGCCCCTCACCCCAACTGAGGTAGGTGGGTCAGAATCTGGCCAGGAAAGAGGAGGCACCCTAGTCCTTGGCCCTGACTCTGTACCCTGAACACCTTCCTCAGTCAGGACCCCGAAGCAAAGAGACACAGGCAGAAGAAGGAGAGGGACAAACAGAGTCTGGAGTCCTAGATGTGTGCACAACTGCATGCACACACTCTCTCTCACGTACAAACCACACACACACACACACACACACACACACACACAAGTTGGCTTTCAGGAGGGGTGAGGTCAGGGAAGTGAAAGGTATTGGGAAGGATGGGGGAAGCTGAGCCTTTGGCTGGTGACTCAGTTCTTCTGGGATAACTTCTCTGCTCTCGGCTGAGGGAGAACACTTCTCCCACAGCCCCCACATCAGCCTCTTCAACTCCTGAGGTTGGAGCAATATCTGAGAGTGGGAAAGGAGGGGGGGCAATGCCAATTATCAGGTTTGGGAGGTTACCAAGGCAATCCAATTTGAATAAATTATAAATTAAAAATAAATAAAATAATAAATGGCCCCTGCCCAGGACAGGGAGGCAATGCTGGCATGACTTGCCTGGGAACTTAGGACAACCTCAGGGTAGCTCCAGTTCCTCCCCACCGTCGCAGCCAGCCTGGGAAATCCCAAGGGAGGGGCCAGCACGTGGAGGACCCAGAACAGGGCAGAGTGTGGTAAGGTCAGAAGCTTTAAACACCCAAACGGTCAATTTGGGCATGAGCATGGCGAGGGCTTTAATTCAAGCCTGAAAGGTCTCTCGCCACCTCTCCAGGTGTTCACTCTGTCCAGGATGGAGCAGGATGGGCAGGTCCTTGGCCCACAGGGGTTCAGGGCATTGACAGTCAGGGCAAAGGTGAGTAACGTGGATTGTGAGGGGCCTCAGTCACAGCCTGCAGTTCGTAGGGGAGCCCTGTGTCCAGTTCCAGGCTCCGGCGGGAAAAAAGCAGGCGGATGTCGCCATGCAGGCTTAAGCGGCCTGAGCGGGAGCTCCGGAACCTGGGGGAGGACAGGGTGATGAAAGTAAGACTCCAGACTGATAAGCGAGGGGAGATCCTATTCAGAGAGGACATACCTGGGTTGTGGAAAAGATACCTGGGCCTCCTGCCCAGCAGCCCCAGGGCCCTGTCCTCACCTGAGATGCAATAAGTAGCAGAGGAGGCGGCGGGTGGGGCCAGCATTCCCCTCCTCACCCACAGGCACCAAAAAGAGGCGGTGGCGCAGGAAGGTCATGTGGGCAGCAGGCATGTCCGAAAAGTCAAAGGTCACGAGGAACATCTTCACCACAGTCTGGTTGGGGTTAAATAAGGTCTGGGGACAGGACATGCAAGGTTGGTAGGGTCGAGGGGATGTTTTCCACTCCCCACTCCCACTCCCCCTCAGGGAAAACTCACCACTTGGATGGTGCCCACCTTGGGCACACTGTAACCCTTCCTCCCCAGGGGACTCAGGTCCACGATGCCCTGGGAAGGCCAAGGAGTTATCAGTCAAGTAGGGTGTGGGAGACCCCAGACCACTCATCCATCTCCACCATCTCTCATCCTGGGACTTGGCCCCTGCTCCATACAAGAGTGCTCTCCCACTAGGCCCTGACTCTTAGGTAAGAACATCTCAAGAATCCCTCCAAAGCAGTTCAACTACTGCTCTCTACCTGAGTGCCTTTTCCCAATAAAGTCTTTTGCATTTTCAATTAAAAAAAAGAGATATACCTCCTGCCTCTAACCCCTCATGCCCTTTGGGTTGAGGTCAGGTCATACCAGGAAGGGAGCCGGGGCATTTTGCTCAGAAACGTCAAAGAAGGTGACAGTGACGGGCAGCGTGACATGCTGAGGGCAGTAGGATCCACTAGCTCCGATCTCTGCGGTGAAGCCCTCAATGCGGCCGGACGGTGCGAAGCGTCCTCGCAGCAATGATTCCTGGGGTTAGGGTAGGGAAACGTGAGAAAGATGCTATCTGTTCTCTTTATCTATCCAAGCCACATACCACCATCCCTTCCTGTAAGACCCACCAATCCAGGAATCCAAGGGGAACTACCTCAAAGTTGCCCAACAGGGTACGGCTGACAGCAGGGGTAGGAACCGGGGAGGCACTGGGAGGGCTCAGCAGACCTGGTCCCTTCCGGAGGCTTCGAAAGGAGCTCCTGGTAGGGCAGAGGACACATGAGTGGGCTGGTTGACTTGAGATGTTCTGGGATGTTTGCTATTGTCCTTGGGCCCCACCTAAGGCCCCTTCCCTGAGGTCCCCTTGCCTGGGGTTGGAAAGAGAACTACAGACTTCTGCCCCATTTTCAAGGAGAAGCAGGACACTTACAGCTTCAGGCGACGCGCACCTTTCAGCCTCCGCCCCATGGGACTACAGTCTGTTGGGTCCTGTGGAGAGGAAAGATTAGGTAAGAAGACTGGATGGAAGCCAGGCTCATCACGAGCTCTCACAGGAACATACCCCAAGCCATCACCTTTCCCCACACAGATATCCACGTAAGTGCAGACCACTTCCTCTCCTGGCTTACCAGCACAGGCTCCTTGGGCCCAGGCAGCAAGTGGCTCCAGAAGGGTGTGGCTTTGGCATCAGAACTGTTGGCAGCAGGAGGGTGGCCCAGTGTTCCCCGGCGCCTCCGAGGGGCTGGCCCCTCATCCTCAGAGCTGACATCCAGGGCTTCTCCAGCAGGAAGCAGCCTTCGCTTGGTGGGGCAGGGGCCTGGAGGTCCGGGGCCAGGGGGTGTGTGCTCGGGGCTGCACCCATTGGCAGTGCCAGGGGACTCCCTAGGCCAGGGGCTGCCCCCATTGCCCACCCCAGACACTAGGCTCTTACCCCCTATTTGTGCAAGACTGTGCAAATCAGTGTCAAATGTGTGCAGCTGGCCTGGAGGGGCTGGCCCCAGGGACGCCCCCAGAGACCCCTGTCCCCTTGGATCTGGGGAAGCCCAGTCTCTGGTGTGCAAAGTACTGCAGGAAGCATTTGATGGGGGCAAGGGGGAACTTTGGGCCCCCGAAATCCAAGGTGAGGTGGAGCTACCTCCTTGTTCCACAACACAGAGGCCGTGATGGCAGAAATGTTGGCTGGCCACGCCCAGTTTCAGCCCCAGTCCCTCTGGGCCCAAGAGCCCCACAGTAGGTGGCTCTTCAGGGGATAGTCCCTCTCTGGCCCCTAGTCCGGGGCCTCTCTTCAGCTCCCTGGGACACTCGGTAGGTGGGGCTGGCCGTTTCAGGGCCCTAGGAGGCTCAGAGGCACCAGCTGGAGGGGAAAAGATGGATACCTGGTAGACCCCGGGGGATGTCGCCCCCCCCGCTGGGCTGTAGCCCATGAGCAGGTCACCCTGGAGGGCCCCCTGCCTGACTGCAGGCTGCGAAGGGCCAGCCTCTGGCTCTGAGGATGGAGATGTCTCCGCCTGCACGTGGCGCATGAAGCCCCGCCTTCAGTCAGGGGGGACCCCCCCCACAGCCTTTATGCTGGGCTTGGGCTGGGGGGCCTGGGGACATCTGTGCAAGAGAAGAGAAGAAAAGATGGTGAGAGGAATCCATGAATCGTCTCCCTCCCAGATGAAATTCAGATCCTCCCCTGGACTAGAGAGGTGACCTTGTGAGGTTCCAGCAGGGTGAAGATAACCAAACGCCCCAGATGGATTGATGGAATACAGAGGGCACGCTCAAAACTGCTGAACAGGTGACCCGTTTCGCTCAGGTCTCTAACTCAATCTGCTCCCCCCCTCTCTCTCTGGCACTCACCCCGATGAAAAGGCCTCAAGCCTAGCTGTGTGTTCCCTCTTCCTGGCTGATGTCTTGCTCTCCTAGCTTGCAGTCTGGTCCATGCCTGCTGCACTGGCAAGGTGACTGCCACCATTCCGTGCAGCTCCTAGGCTCAGCTGGACTCTGAGGAGAGAAAAATGGGAAAAGCCTGGCATAAGCCAGGATCTCTGGAGCCAGTGGAAGGGCTGCGCTCACAGAGTATACCCCAGGACATCCTCCTTCAGTTTATAGAGGACATACTCCTTCACAGTACCCCTGCAGAGACAGAAGCAGTAGTCTTAGGATCCAGAGCCTAGAGGGCAGAACTGGGTTATACAAAGAGTCACAGAGTGGCAGGTCTTAGCTCATTGTAATAGGATGTGACAAGTAAGTTGATGGAGGAAAACTACTTGTCAGGGCCACCAGCTGGGGTACTCCTGCCCTGAATGAGATGGGGGATGAGAAACCCCAAGATCCAAAAGACCATGACAACTGAAAGGTGGCCAAGGCAAGAATTCAACTCTCCTAGTCAAGGCCACTGAGTTGCACAACTCCTGCCCATATACCTATCTCTAAAGGAACAAATGCCACTCCATAATTCTCAGGGCAGAGGTCTTACAAAAATATTCCCCCCCAGTCAGGGCTCCTTGGAAGTACAAACCTCAGGCTAGCTCAAAGTGGGTCTTTCAGAGTTAAACTCCCAATTGTCCCCAGCAGTCTGTCCCTTTAACAGGAAGCAACAAATCTAACCAAAAACAAGTCTAGAGGGGGCAGGGTGTGGAGGAAGCACTGCTAGAAGACACTCTCCAGGGCCTGCCCCTCCCCCAGGCTCTGCAAACTAGAGATAAGGCAGTGACAGCCAGACAGCTGGAGTGCCTCGCTACTCCTCCCCAACACATCCAGCACCCCAAAACTCAAACCACTGCTTTTCTGCCAGGGTACAAGATGGTCTTCCCTAACTAGTCCACCCTCAGGAGCCCATATTGGATGAGGGGATGTCAAATCGAAGGCTCTCTTCCTTCACGGGAGAAAACACTGCATGCAGGATCAAACTTATGCTTTGGTTAGTAGCCTTTGCTGCCTGCTATCCACAAAACACTTTCCTTTTCAGGGGGGAATGTCCCCTTATGCCTATCCAAGTCTTACCCTTCCTCCTTGGCTAGGCCAAATGCCATCCTCTCCATAAAACTTCCTCTGGCCTGGACCATAAATATTTGTCTCTTCTGAGACCTCACTTATGGCAGTGTCACCGTCTCCTGTAATCCTGCAACAGTTTTGCTTGCTCTTGTAGGTAAGACTGACCATGGGGTTCTTGAAGACAGGTTGTACTTGAATCCTCTGCCTGACTCCAGGCACGGGGTAGGCACATAGCAGGGCTCAGAAAAGTAGAATGCAAGCCCCAGAGATCTGGGCAGCAGACAGTGCAGAGAAGAACTCCCAACATGAGAGAAGCAGGGAGATTAATTGTATAGGGAGAATCAGCGACAACAGAGACGGGGGCGGGAGGCAGGGAAAAAGGGAAGCTTTGCATCCAGGGACTGAAAAGCTTTCCTACACCAAGTTCCCATCACTGCACCCTACACTATCCTGTTTCACCAAGTTCTCATTAGAACTAGAAGCTCTAAGAAAATTCTGATTCCCTGTGGTGGGTGGGGTGTCTGGAAAGGGCAGGATGCCAATGGCAGCATTGTCAGAGGGTACAACCTGTACTCAACTCTTCCCTCCTTGCCTCTACCCACGCTGTACAGATTCAGGAAGGGTCTTTTCCTTAGCACGCCCTAGGTCATCCCAGTTGACCTCTTCAGCCCTTGCCCTGGGGAAGCATCATGATGGCATGATGCCCTACTTGACCCCAGCATGACTGGCATCTGCTCTTTACCCCAGAGCCCTCTCAGTTCCTGCCCTGTCAATGAAAGCTCTAAGACTCACTTCCCTGCCACCCAGCCAGTCTGGCTCTAGTCCATGGCTTCAAGCTGACTCATGGGGCAGGACTTGGGGAGGGGGAGGGGAAGGATAGGCCAAATCTCACTCTGGGAAGGGGTGGGCAGCAGCTGGCATCAAACAGCTGTGCCAGGCTGTGGCTGGCAAGGACTACAGCTCCCAACATGCCAAGGGAGCAAGGCCAGCAAAAACAACAAGTCCCAGAATACCATGGGGTTTGTACCTTCAGACACCTCCTAGGCCTGAGAGGTGGGATAGGTGGGTGTTGAGCTCCCAGGCTTACCTTCCTTTTCCCTTCAGTATTAAAGATATCCATTTCTACCCCGATCAAGGAAGGTGGCAAGAAGAATTCCTCTCCATGTGCTTTCCACATTCACCCAGTTCAGACAGGACTGCTACCAGCTGCTCTACATTTTGTCCTCACAAGCATCTACAAACTAGGGAGGCCATTCCCAAGGACTACTACTGTGGGTAGGTAGGTTACCCTCTGCTATCTCACCAACCCCTTGCCTCTGGCCTAGAGCCCTCCACCCTTCCTGGAGAGGAAGCAAATCTTAGCACCTCCTCCAAAATGAGCCCAGGAGACTCACTCCAGCACCCGGGCTCAAAGACTCCTTGTTCTGACCGATTCCCTCTCCTCCTATTTAGCCTCCCAGGTCCTGCTTCACCTTTCTCCTCCTCACAACCTGGGACAGGCCCCATTCCCTATTGGAGCTTCGGAGATTTTCTATTTTCCCCTACCACAAACTCACCCCGTTCCCAAATTGGCTCCGCCGCGGCGCCGCTGCTCCGGGCCCTTCCGTCCAGTCCCGGTCCCTCCCCTCGAATGCCCGGTCCTCCCCGCCTCGGGCCCCCAACCCAGACAAAGGGTGGCTCAGGCTGAGTCCTGCACTGCTAGGTTCTTCTCTGTTCAGTTTCTTGGGCAACACTAGCGGGTCCTGGCGCCCGCAGCCCCCAAGCCGCTGCCGCGCCCCTCCCCGCGACTGTCCCTCTCCGTGGCCGCCCCGGCTCCGCGAAGCCGACTCCGCTGCCCCTCTGACTCACAGGCCATTTCCTACCAGCTGATGGGGCAGCCCGCCCCGCCCAGCTCCCCTCACACCCCCGCGGCAGCCTTCGGGGCCGCCACGCCCCCCTCAAGCTACGCCCCCATCGCAGCGACCATACTCATTGGCCTAAAGGAGGCCAGCCTCCACACGGCCTCAAGCGTGAGGCACGCCCCCTTCAAAAGACGCCTGTCCATTGGTCCATAAGGGGGCAGGCCTACCTAGGGTTGCCCCGCCCATTTTAACCCCTCAACTGCCCGAGTCCAAAGCAGCTCTCAGCCCTGCCTTTTAACCCTTTCAAAGACGTCGGGCTCCCACTTCTCACCGCGCCCTTCCTCTTCAGAGAAAGGTTAATAGGACGGCCTAGGGCGTTCATAGACAAATTTCGACAATCCCCAAAGTCAGCTTGCTCTTCCAACACTAGATTCCAAATATCCCCACTCCCATCATCTCTCCGTGCCTTGCAAACCAGAGACCACAGGGCTGCTGAAGCTCAGGAAGCTTCCTTCGTGCCAGGATAAAAAGGTCTTGAAGTGGGATCTCATCTCCTTCCATTGAGAAATGGTATTCTTCCTTCTTTTACTCTATATTGATGTTGTTTCGCCTACATTAGAGGGCTTCAGGGGCTCCTGAGATAGGGACACATTTTAGTTCAGGAACCTAGACATCATTATGTCTTTAAACTTTCATTTTGAGATCAAACTGCTTCAGTCTTTCTGCCAGTACTCTTTCTATTCATAAGCCCCTGTTCAAGGAGGCAGAGCACCCAGGGAAAGTGGGATCGGAAGGCTTCTGCCCAGAGTAGGGGGAAATATGCCCAACTCTTGTGACAGAGCTCACCCCCATGACTCACAACTCCCTCGAAACTCCCCACCCTCCTCCTGAGTCACTGGGCCCCAAGCCCAGCTTAGACCCAACCAAATTAAGTGGCAGCAGAACCAGCATTCCTAATTCATATTCTCTTATTACTGTAGCTTGCCAGGCTCCTCTGTCCATTGGATTCTCCAGGCAAGAATACTGACGTGGATTGCCATGCTCTCCTCCAGGGTATCTTACTGACCCCGGGATCGAACCTGCATCTCTTATGTCTCTCCTGCATCAGCAGGTGGGTTCTTTACCACTAGTGCCACCTGGGAAGCCCTGTTCTTTAAATGACCAGGATGGAAACCTTTGCAAGGATTAGACATTAAAAGACACTTTTTAGAGGGGCTGATCTATGAGCAAGCTGAGAAAAGAAACAGTCCTGTCTACTTTTCCCTCTGCACTTGTGAAGTCAGACAATTTGGAACTTAAGAGGTTGCTAAGACTGGGGTCTTCCATAGGAAAAAGAGCCAAACACCAGAGCCAAAGAAGGGAAGACCCAAACTGAGGCCCTGGAGAACTGGCATTAGGCAGGGCATGCTCCCTGGCCGTACCTTTGGAAGAGCGGAGTGAATTCTTTTGTAGTTCAGATGCCACCAAAGCCCCAAGGTCCTTGTTTCTACCTTGCCTGTAGTGCAGGCCCCAAGGGCCCTGAAGTTGTCACTGAACAGTAGAATGAGGCTCACCTCCCCTACTTATTCACTGTGCCCTGGACTTAGGAAGGACAAAAGAGTAACAATTCCTCTAGCTTCCTTTCTCTTCACCTCAGACCAGGGGGAAAACCCTGAAAAAGAAGTTGCCATGGATTGACTTCCTTGCTGGTTCCCTAATGCTAAGGAACAGGATTTAGGGAATTTTCAACAACCTGAACAAAGTTACAGAGTACCAATCTAAGAGCCTACCTACCTTAGTAAAAGCTTACTGAGAAGACAGGTAGACATACAACACTGTAGGAAAGAAGTAACCCCTTGGTGACCCCACCTTGTTCTATCTAACTGCCAAGACCATAGGCCCAGACCTTAGTCATCTGCAAAAGTCTAGGGGCAGTAGTTCAGGCAGAAGGATCAAAGACGTTCTAGGTCTCAGTGTGCTCTGGGAGAGCAAGCAGCGTTGTACAATCAAGAGGCTTTACCTAGCTGCCCTAAATTCTTACTCTGCTTTATTTTTCTTCATAGCAGTTATCACCAGCTGGCACTTCTCTTCCTCTTTCCCCCTCCCTCTCCTTTCTCTCCCTCTGCAGCCACACACACATTTCTTTCTCCCTGGGTTAGAATACAAGCTCCATGAGAGCTGCAACTCTGTTGTATTCATGCTAGTACTCCCAGAATCAGTATCAGTGCCTGGCACATAATAGGTGCTCAATAAATGTTGGCTCAACGAAACATTGACCCCTGGGCTGAGTGAAGAGTATTCAGAAGACTATGAGACCTGGAGAAAATATCAGTCTCTTCTTTCTTAATTTTCAAATCTGTAAAATGAGTTTGTATACACAATTACCACTGAGGCCTCTAGAACTCTGACCTTATACTACTATCATCCTAATGGCTATTGTTCACTCTTACCCATTTTCAGAGGATGGGTCCAAGCATCTGGGTGCTCTGCTGCTTGTAAGGAAGTAGAAAGTCTATATACTCCAGCCCCTGCATAGCAAACCAATGCCCTTTCTCTTCATGCCCCACCCACTCAAACAAATGCCACAATCTTGAGGAAGCTGGAGTGAGTCCGCCCTAAGCCCGCCTCTCTGAGAGACAATCTGGGAAGCTGTGTTGCCATAGCAATCAGCTCCTCCTCAAAAGGCTTCAGCCTGCCCTTCTTTACCCCACCCTACCCCACGGCTTTGTCTGGCTTTGGCACCCCCTCCCTCCCCAGCCAGTCTCTCAGCCAGAGGAGACTGGCTTGGGGCCCCTTTCAGCAACACTGTCACTCTCATTCAGCCACTGTGTGGAAAGCACGGCTTTCTCACCCTCTTGCAGCCTGCCCAGGGGCAAAAAGAACTCTGGCGCTAAATCAGGTCGCCTCAGGGAATCAGAGACTAGGCCCTAGTCTGGTTCAGATGGTCAGATTCCAACCCAGGAGGGTGGGGAGCCATTCCCTGTCCCTCCCCCAGTGGAAACTGGAACCTCCCTTCCCAGTTCAGCCAACAATAGTGGCTCACCTCTCAAAGCATGCATCGCAGACCCTCAGTACTTCTGACCATTTCCCTCTCCCACAGAAGCCCAGAATTTTTGAGGGAATTAGGGTTCCCTACCCAGGAGAAGGAAAAGTGTGCAGAAATCAGTTTGTGGCAAGTGGTAAAAATGTATCTACCACTCACCTGGGGGGCTGTGGGGAGAGACCTTGGTAGCTGTGAGGGTGAGGTCTGGGCCTTGCTGCTGGTTACCTAGGTCTCTGGCCACTGAGTACAAAGTCTGGGGCAGGGCACAGCTCCTAGACAGGCAAGGACCAGGCCAGGCCCCAGGCGAGGAAGGAAGTGGGAAATGAGCACACCCAGAGCATAAGGGCAGGGCAAACTGGGGGAGGAGGGGAAAGACAGGGACTAAGGCAAGCTTCTAGGAGGAACAGGAACTACAGTGAGGGGTACCCAGAACCTAAGGGGGGAAGGGTCCCCAGGGACACCAGCTAAGGGAAAAATATCCCAGTCTCAGCCAGACAGATCCAAAGCTGACTGAGACAGTCACACAAGCTCTAGTAGCAAGTGGGGCCTGCATCCTCACTGAGTGCTCAGGCCTGAAGGTGGAGTTAGGAGCTGAGGAGCCAGGAACACTGCAGACTGGCTTCTTCACCCGAGTAATTCCATCACCCTCATCCCTGAGACACAGTACAAAAACCTCTTCCTGGAGTCTCTACAAAGCCTCCAGACTTTCTCAAGGCACTAGGGGTTCTCCCCTCCTCATCTGGGGCCTGTAACCCCTTCCCCTCACACAGTGCCCACAGCCCCCATACCTTCTTCCTCCACACAGTCCCTCCCACACTCTGGACCACTAGCCGGTCTCCATCACACAACGCCCCCTCCACTTTCCCCTAAAGCGCCTTCATATCGCCTCCCCCTCAAGTATCATCTCCAACCCTTCACTTCACCTCACCCCCTCACATTGTACTTCCCAGCCTCACAAAGCACTCCCGCCCTTCCCCCACAAGGGGTACCGGAGAATGCACCTCTTAGCCCAAACAGTGAGCCCCCCTCCTCCTCCCCCAGCTGTTTTACTCCATCCCCACCCCAGCATTTCTCCAGATCTTTTCCTTCCCTGACATGATCCTCCCGCCTCACGTCTACCCAAGCGCACCCCCGTACTTGTCCATTCTTCCACGCGCACCCGCCCCACACCTGTAGTTCCGCGAGTCCCGTTGCAACTGGGGAGGTAGTGGATTGGAGCAGTTACATAGCTGCCCTAGCTGCAGCCTCGGCCTGCAAACCTCGCCCCTTTGGTCCGAGCCCCGCCCCCGCAACGACACGACCCACCCTCTCCGTTGTCCCACCTCCCACCTTCCCCTGGCTCGTCCCCTTTCCTAGATTCTTTAATTCCTGGGGCTCCTCCCCTGTAATTCAGGTCCTGCCCCTTTCTGGCTCCGCCCCTTCTCGTCTTCTTGGCGTCTCCACAGAGAACCTCTGCTTGTCTTTCGTCCCACCCCGGTCCCCGCCCCATCCTTGATCCCCGCCCCCTTCTGGTCTTTGCCTTTCACTAGGATCCGCCCCCTCGGATTCCAGGCTGGCAGAACCGGTGCCAGGCTCGCTTCCACTGCTAGCCCCCTCCCATCTCGGAGCCTCTCCTTCCCCCGCCCCTTCTCTGGCTGGCCTCACCCCGGCGCTGGCGCTGCAGCCCGGAACCGCTGGTTTTGATTGGCGGCGGTGGCCCCAGTGGATGGCGGAGGAGACAAAGTGATGGCTGCAGGTCGCCTGAGGGCCCACCCCGGCCACGTGCGGCTTCTGTGATGACAGGTCTAAAGGGGCGGGGCCTCAGTCCGCAGTGTGCGGCCTGGGCTGACCGGATCTGGCCGGAGATGGGGAGCCAGAACCTGTGCCAAAGCGCTCGCTTGTGGGCGCCCGAACCAGGTTGGAGCCCTCCCAGGCTTCCGAGCTGGTGTGAGCTGCCTGCGGAACTTGAGCCTCTTAGTGAAGGCGTCTGGGTTAGCGCGCGTATTTGCCCTAATGGGGGAGATCTGTAGGGTTTGCAAAGTAGTGCAAAGAGCTTCAGAGTTCTGTGAAAATTGCGGGAATCTGGTTGGCCGGGGTCTCAAGTCTGTGAGGAAGAGCACTTTCTGTAGCCTACGGCGTGTAGGAGACAGGCAGTAAGAGTTAGGTCTATAGCTGTGGAGGTAGGTCGGCGAGAAGTCTGTGAATTTTATGAGCCAAAGTAGAGCCTTTGCTTTGTTCAGTCGACTGAACTGTGTGACTGTTACACACGTTCTGTAATTTAATTAGCCCTTGAGTCTTCAACTTCCCGGGAGCCCCACGAGTTCCCGAGATATGTCCAGGGGAGAGCGACGCTTACGAGCCACCGGTAGATGGCATCCCAGGTCCCTTGCAGAGCTGAGTGGCTCTGAGCCCAGAGCCTAGTGAGCTTCTCGATGGAGCCGGAGGTATTGATGGCTGTGTGATGGACTGGACCTGGTAAAGTTATCTCAAAGTCTCAGATTCTTTAGATCTCTGTGACTTTCTTTCTGTGAGTAGTTAAGAAGCGGCTTTACTAAACACCAATGGTGCGCTAGGCAAAATGAAAACAGAAAAAGAAAAAAATGTTCTGCTCTTACGGAACTGCTCAGATTGTCTTTCTAATACTTCTGTAATGCTCAGTTCAGTTCAGTCGCTCAGTCGTGTCTGACTCTTTGCGACCCCGTGAATCGCAGCACGCCAGGCCTCCCTGTCCATCACCAACTCCTGGAGTTCACCCAAACTCATGTGCATGAGTCGATGATGCCATCCAGCCATCTCATCCTCTGTAGTCCCCTTATAGAGGGTAAAATTGGAAGAGTTTTGTGTCGTGGAAAAAGCTCAAATTTGAAGTCATTTGGTTTGGTAAGGACACTATACTAGCTGTATTGGGCAAATTACTTGATTACTAGCTAAATTGGGGTAAATTACTAGATTAAAAAAATAAATTTTTTAAAAAGTTTTTTATCATCGGGATCATTTAAAAAGTCTTTATTGAATTTGTTATAATATTGTTTTTGTTTTATGTTTTTGATGTGTTGGTGGGAGGCATTGGAATCTTAGCTCCCCACCAGGGATCCAACCCACACCCCTTGCATTGAAAGGCTAACGGCAACCACTGGACCACCAGGAAAATCCCTAAAAATAAACTTTTCACTTTAGAATAATTTTAGATTTACAGAAAATTTGTGAAGATAGTACAGAAAGTTTCTGTGTACCCCACACTCAATTCTCGGCTTTGTTCTCCACAATTGTTTAATAACGTCTTACATTAGTATGGTACATGTGCTATAATTAATTAACCAATATCGATACATTATATATATCAATACATGTAAATATGTATTTAGGATACATACTAAAGGAGATCAGTCCTGGGTGTTCATTGGAAGGACTGATGTTGAAGCTGAAACTCCGATATTTTGGCCACCTGATGTGAAGAGCTGACTCATTTGAAAAGACCCTGATGCTGGGAAAGATTGAGGGCAGGAGGAGAAGGGGATGACAGAGGATTAGATGGTTGGATGGCATCACTGACTCAATGGACGTGAGTTTTGGTAAACTCTGGGAGTTGGCAATGGACAGGGAGGCCTGGCGTACTGCAGTCCATGGGGTTACAAAGAATCTGACACAACTGAGCAACTGAACTGAACTGATACGTTATCGTTAAAGTCCATACTTTATTCTGATTTCCTTAGTTTCTACCTAAGGTCCCATCCAGAATAACATGTTAGGTTTAGTTTTCATGTCTCCTTAAACTCCTCTTGGCGTTGATATTTTCTCAGACTTCCTTTTCTTGATGATCTGGGCAATTTAATAGACAATTTTATTGATCAGATATTTCAGATATTTTGTAGAATGTCTTTCAGCTGGAATTTGTTTGATGTTTTTCTGATGAGGAATCTATTGCAAATCCATTTTCCCATTCTGTAGCTTGACTGTTTATTCTCTTAGTGGAGTCTTTCAATATGCAGAGCTTCTTTAACCTGTCCAGTTTACATCTTTTTGTTTATATTCAATGGTTTTTATGCCCTATTTTAAAAGTCTTTGTCTACTTGGAAATGAGTGTATTATCTTATGTTATTGTCTAGAAACTTTATTATTTTACCTCTTATTTAATCATCTGGAATAGATTTTATGTATAGTGTGAAATAGATGTCAAGATTCATTTTTCCCTCATATGGTTATTTAGTTGAACCAGAAACTTTTACAAAAACTGTTATAGTACAATTTCCAAAAAGTTAAGAGCAAGATTCTTACGAGAAGCTAGAATGAACATATATCAAAGATAAGCAGGTAAAGCGTGTGTAATGAGCAATTGAGGAAATTAGGGATTATATTAGTCAGAGTTCCAGGTGTGTGTATATGTAGATATACAAATGGAGAGGTTTTATTATAAGGAGTTGGCTCACAGTATTGCGGAGGCTAACAAGTCCCAAGCTGTCAAGCTAGAGACCCAGGATAGCTGATGGTGTAGTTCCAGTTCCAGTCCAAAGGCCTGAGAACCAAGAAAAATGCCAGTTAGTTACAGTCTGAAAGCCGGCAGCCTGAAGACCCAGGCAAAACTGATTTTTCATTTCGAGTCCACTGGTAGGAAAAAAGACTAATGTCTCAGCTCAAAGGAAGTCAGTCAGAGAGAAATCCTCTTCTTCAGTTCTTTTGTCTAATCAGGTCTTCCACTGATTAGATGAGGACCCTCCCCTGCCCTACCACATTAGGGAGAGCAATCTGCTTTACTCAGTGAAAGTGAAAGTTGCTTAGTCCTGTCTGACTCTTTGGGACTCCATGGACTATACAGTCCATGGAATTCTCCAGACCAAATACTGGAGTGGGTAGCTTTTTCCCTTCTCCAGGGGACTTCCCAACCCAGGGATCAAACCCAGGTCTCTGGCATTGCAGGCAGATTCTTTACCAGCTGAGCCACAAGGGAAGCCCTTCCTGAGTAAAGGAAGCTTTACTCAGTGTGCCTATTCAAATGTTAATTTCACTCAGAACCATCCTTATAGACATATCCAGAATAATGTTTGACCAAATATTTGGTACCCTGTGGCCCAGTTAAGTTGACACATAAAATTAACCATCCTGGGTATTCACAGGCATTTGAAAAAAGAATGCTAAAATGAGATTTTAGATTAGATATAAAAGTAGTTAATGTCTACAGGATAGTAACACCATAACGTTTTCTAATAATCAGAAATCCTTTGCATCATCACCAGACAAAAATCTATTCATTAACATATGACCTCACAGAATTAGCCTTTATTTTTGTTTGTTTATTTATTTGGGGGGTGATTTCCTTTTTAAAATTTATTATTGGAGCTTTACAATGTTGTGCGTCTGCTGTACAACAAAGTACCCTCCCACCCTGCCTCCCCTCCCGCCCTTCTTGGGCATCACAGAGCACCGAACTGAGCTCCCTGTGCTGTATAACAGCTTCCCACTAGCTGCCTATTTTATACATGGTAGTACACAGAGTTAGCCCTTAATAATAGATAATGAGTAAAGCAAAAGTTTGTTGCCTGGGTAATCTTTGGCTGCCCCTGATGTCTTTTCTTTGCAGCATTTCCAAGTTTTGGATGATTTTTATTAACAAAACAATCCTTTCCCCCTTTTCTATGCAATGTCTGTTTTTCATAAAACACATGTTAATAATATATGATATGTTCCTGTCCCTCCTTGCACCATTGTCTCACTGTCTTAATTACTGTGTTGATATGTGGTGGTGCATATCCTCCAACTTAAAGATCATAAGATTATATTGACTATTCTCAGACCATTCCATTTCTATATAAATTTTAGGATCAGCTGGCCAGTTGTCATAGACACACATACACATGCCTATCTTCTAGGATTTTTATTAGGATTGCATTAAATGTACAGATAAAACAGGTTTTTTATAATTGTTTGTTGTTCCAAATAATGTCAACATTCCCTTATTTAGTAAGAGTTGTGAAACTTTACAAGAACCTTTTTACTTTAGGACCAACAGAAAAATAATAATTTGGTGACTCTAAGCACACTGATCTTTTAAAACAGAACAAGGAGATTTTATTTTGTCAAGTAGACTTTCTGGGTGAAGAAGTAGAATATATATTTTAAGGCATTCCAGTGGTTTTAAATTTTCACATACTGAGTTTGAGTAACAGAGTGATATTCAAGTAGAGAAACCTCGTGGGTTATTAGACATATAGGTCTGAAGCTGAGGAGAGCAGTCTGAACTAAAGATAAAGATTTGGAACCTACTGACATATATAGATAGCTGTGGGCAAGGTTTAGAGTTTGAGGAGGAGGAAAAACAAAGGCCACACATGGAGACTTGAGGTTCTACTTCACATCGATATTACATAGTTTGAAGAAGAAAATGAGTCAGAAATAGTAAATTAAGGAGGAAGAGGGCTCTAGATCATATGTATGCATGTGTGTTGGACATGCCAGCAGGTCTTGGTTTGTGCCAGAGAGCTCCTCATGGTGCTTATGACCACCGGGCAGGTCTTTGTCAGTCCTGAGTTCCTTCTCCCCACCACCCGCCCCTTCCAACTCCACTTGCCCCCACCCACTTACTCCCCCTCTGCCCAGCATTACTAAAATCTTTGTGTGTTTTGGCTCTTGGAATTGGTAACTGTTCTCTTTTTGCCAGATGGGGTTGATTATCTCCAGAGGATGAGTTTGCCCATCTGTTCAGGTTCATAAAGATGTGAATTGAATTTTGACTTTCTCTTAGGATTTTCTCCTACCATACCCTGTGTGCTTGGCAGCATTATGCCGTGTGGATTAGCCTTCAGCCCCTGACAGCCATTCCTTCTCCTTGTGTCCACACGGCTAGGCCCTGGGAGCCCTTGGCTCAAAAGACAGATCTTTTGGGAATTCTCTGGCAGTCCAGTGGTTAGGACTCTGTCCTTCCACCGCAGGAAGCCTGGTCGGGGACCTAAGATCCCTGCAGCTGTGCATGTGGAAAAAAAAAGATGTTTTGTATAGTGTATTTGCAGCTTGTTCCTTTAGCAACAGATTGTATAAACTTTTGTCTATGCACAGGGCCAATTGGAGAAGGCGATGGCACCCCACTCCAGTACTCTTGCCTGGAAAATCCCATGGACGGAGGAGCCTGGGTAGGCTGCGGTCCATGGGCTCGAAAAGAGTCGGACACTGCTGAGTGACTTCACTTTCACTTTCCACTTTCATGCACTGGAGAAGGAAATGGCAACCCACTCCAGTCTTCTTGCCTGGAGAATCCCAGGGACGGGGGAGCCTGATGGGCTGCCGTCTATGGGGTCACAGAGAATCGGACACGACTGAAGTGACTTAGCAGCAACAGGGCCTATTCAAATAGCCCTTCTGCTTTTATAGATAAAATCTCAGTGATGAAACAAACTTTCCCTATTTCAGTTGAAACTGAGATGGTAGTTGGGGTTACCCTTTCCTTTGAGATTGAATAAAATTGCATCTAGCCCTTTACTCCATATTCAGTGGGAAGTCTAGTGCCATCCTGGAGCCTTCTGTGAATTCCAGGAGTGGGGAGGACATTGACTTCTCATGACCATTCTGGGCCTAGGGTCCCTGGCCCTTGCTGAATTTGTAATTCACTCATGTTTCACCTCCCTCAGCTGATCTTTCTTTTTTTTTTTTTTCCCTAACCTAGACAGAATTCTTTTTCTCCCCCAAACCCCTTATGGGAAGCATTTGTGAATGGTAGCCTTTACTGAAGCTTTGGGGGTGAGGTAAGGGGTAGAAAGATATCTACCTAAATAATTTAAAATTGAATATTTGAACCTCCCAGTTCCTTAAATATTCTTAAAAGACCTTCAGCCATCTAAGGATGTTTTATTGACCGTCTCTCATATTCCCTTGCACATCTCTCTATTCACAATGCTTTATTAAGCCAAACCATTTTTCTATACCCATCTCTTCTGGGAGTTTATATTTGCATATGAAAAGGCTTATTGCTATAGAAGACAAAATCCTTAAAGAAAACCTTAGGCCCTCTGACCCTAATCCTGAAGGAATGTGTTCTTTTTTGGTAATGAGAATACATTAATAGATCATTGGAGCATTATTCTTTGTTTTAAAGCAAGTTACTCTAAGTTCTGTGTTCCTCCTTTCTCAGAAGATAGGTCATATATTCTAATAACAAAAAAGAACATTTAATATTTACAAATGGTTGGAAGTCCTCTGTTTTGAGATAATGCCGATTTGATTTTTATCTTTCTGTTAAAGAATAGTTTCCCAAATGAAGTATGAGAATTGTAAGTGTATATCACTGAGGAGACCCCAGTTTTGCCTCAGGAGAGACTGTAAAAGGCCTGACAACAGTTGACATCTGCCTTGCTGTCCTATCCCCTGATTTGTAGTAGAGACCTCTAGTGTGCAGGGCCCAGGTTGCAAGCATACTCTTCTAGAGATCATTTGCCTCCAAACCGCAGAAAACATCAATTCAGGATTCAAAATGGTTTGGACAATTAACGAATCCTTTAGTGTTCCCTGGTACTTCCACCACTCCCTGGTATTTCCACTGCAAAGAAATGGTTGATTGTAGTAGTTTAAGAAATAAGTCCAAGAAAAGAAAATTGCATCTGTTCACTTTTTAAAATTTATTTGGCTGCATTGGGTCTTAGTTGTGGCACTTGGGTCTTCGTTGTGGCAAATGGACTCTCTAGTTGTGGTGCATGGGCTTAGTTGCCCTGTGGCATGTGGGATCTTAGTTCCCTGACCAGGGAGCAAACCTGCATCCCCTGAACTGCAAGGTAATTCGTAACAACTAGACCCTCAGAGAAGTCCCTCTGGTTCCCTCTAATCACTTTTGGGTGAGAACATTTGCTTGGAGAGTTGAGGACTTTGAAAGTATTAAGGATAATTCAAAATTATTTTCTCCATTTTTTAAGGGCAAAGGGACTGTTTACCCTCTCCCCAATTCTTAGAGTGTTTTATTGGAGACATGGTAAATCTGAGTCCTTATTCTAACCTTGGGAATAAAGATAAGTCTAAGGATTAAGTCTAGTCCCCAGTTTTACAATATAGAGTTATCTCCTAGGTTGTGAACTAAATGAACTTTAGATGTTCAAACAAGGGTCTCTTTGGAGATGTACAGGAGATTATTAGGATGTGCAGCCTTTTGTCTCTTGAGGAGATATTGTTTTTTCTTCTGCTTTGCTGTATAAATTCATGAGATTTTATCCTAATTTTGCAGTCATTTTCAGGCTATCTTTTATTGCAGAAAAATGGAGAACAAGAGAATGGTCATGTTCCAGGTCTTGGGCGAGTTCTTGGGATTGGCCACCAAGTGAGGGTCCTTGATGTTGCTCAGGAAAAAATTTAGGAGTGAGCCATAGTAAAGTGAAAGTGGATTTATTTAGAGAGATACACATTCCATAGGCAGAATGTAGTCCTCAGAAGGTGAGAGGGCCTAGGGCTGTGGGAGTGGTTAGTTTTTATAGGCCAGGTAATTTCATGAGCTAATGAGTGGGAGGATTATGCCAACTATTATTGCCTCATTTTCTTTATCAACAAAATAGGGATTAAAATAGTCATATCTTTATTGACTGAAATCTCTATCTCTAGCCTGGATTGCTTTCTCAGGGTCAATTATATCTTACATACTGTCTAATGTGACTATCTGAAGGTTATCCCAGCACATCTCAAACTTAATACACATGTCCAAGGGACACATCTTTGTCCTCAAAACTACATTAACCATAACATCATCTTTTTAGCCAATCTGACTTTATTTATTTATTTTTAAAATTTATTTGGCTGCACCATTCAGTTTGTGGAATCTTAGTTCCCCAACCAGGGACTGAACTTGGGACCTTGCAGTGAAAGCACAGAGTCCTAACTACTGGACTGCCAGGGAATTCCCTAATCTGAGTTTAAAACTCTATCCTTTGCCCTCTCACCCAGTTGTTGGCTATGAAAGAAAGGATCTTCTCTACTATATTCGTAGTCATTGTGTGCCAAGTTCCATCACTTTTGGCTCCTTAACACTGATGGAAGGGTTAGGGGGATTGTCTCTTTCCTTCCCCCTCAGTTCTATATTTACTGCCCTAGTTTAGTTCCCCCTCATCTCCCATAAATCTTTCCTATCACTTATAAACTATTTAAGGATAAGAACTGTGACTACTATGTTACTTTTGTATTGTCTCTCTATGCCTGACTTAAAAGGTGTTTAATAAATACTTGTTAAATTGAGTTATTTATCTATTGTTTATTTATGGTTGCACCATGTGGCATGTGGGATTTTTCATTGCAGTGCATCCTTCAACTAGTTGTGGCACATGGGCTCAGTAGTTGCAGCATGAAAGCTTCCAGAATGCGCAGGCTTCAACAGTTGTGGCACACGGGCTTAGCTGCTCTGCACCATGTGGGATCTTAGTTCCCGGACCACAGAATGAACTCCTGTATCCTGCATTTCAAGGTGAATTCTTTTTTTTTTAATTTTAATTGGAAGAAAATTGCTTTACAGTGTGCAAGGTGGGTTCTTAACCACTGGACCACAAGGGAAGTCTCAGGAAGGGTAAACTTTTAATGGTCTTGGAGCATGACTTAAGGATGATCATGAAGTTGGTAGAGGGTTCCCCTAGAACAGGGTTTGTACTCTGCTCCTTCTGCCTGAGAGTTTCCAAAAAGACAGCAGCAATGCCAGCCCTTGGTATTTTGGCTTTACTGTCTTGAAATTTTTGGGTTTCTATTATTACCTATTTTCTTTGATCCTTCCCTCCTTCCTCCTCATCTCTTGGATCTCAGAAAGTCTTAGTGCTCAGCTACCTGCCAGCTAAATCTAAGTGTCAAATCCATGCAAATGCTGAAGAACTTTCAAGTACTGTGCTGTAAAAATTAATGTAAACAGTGGGACAAGAAGTTTCTGGCTTTTTATCCCTGTTTGAGTTGCTTCTGAAGATACCCTAAGCTTTCTTATGAGCATAATTGTTCCTGGTCAAGTGCCTAGAGAGCAGAGGACCTTAGTGCTTTCTTCCTCTGAACTTTTAACTGGGAAACTGGGATGCCTCAGCGTCTACATCACAACCTTCAGACACTGACTGTTGCTCTGCTTAGTGTCTTTTCACCTCCCAGCTGCATTCCCCCATCATGTTCACAACCTAAATAGTAACAAACATGTATTGGGCATGTAGTATGCACCAGGTATTTATTTATTTATTTTTGTCCATGCTGTGAGCGGGCTTTCTTTAGTTGGGATGTGTGGGCTTCTCTTGTTGTGGAGCACATGCTCTAATGTGCATGGGCTTCAGTAGTTGCAGTGTGTGGGTTCGGTATTTGCAGCTCCTTGGCTCTAGAGCACAGGCTCATTAGTTGTGGAGTATGGGCTTAATTGTTCAGAGGCACATGAGATCTTCCTGGACCCGGGATTGAACAGATGTCTCCTGCTTTGGCAGGCGAATTCTTTACCATTGAGCCACCAGGGAAGCCCTAATTTAAAAGGATTTTGTCATTTGAACCTCAAAACCCTCTTATGAAGTAGATACTATCATTATTTCCTGGGAAATTGAAGTCATGTAGCTTGCCCTAGGTCACAAGTACCAGAGCTATGATTCAAATCCAGTTATGGTAGGCAGATTTCTAAGATGGCCCCCAAATGATCCTACCTCCTGGTGGTATTTATGTCCTTGTGGAATTCCCTTTTCCTGAGTGTGACTGCTTCTGATGAAAAAAAAATAAGGAGATATCACTCTATTATTAGATTAGAAAAGATTGTGACTTCCCTCTTGCTATTAGACTTTATTGCCTTCTTGGTTTGCATGCTTTGAGGAGGCTACCTGCCATTTTGGAGAGGTCCACATGACAAGGAACTGAGACCAGTCAATGCTGACAAGGAGCTGAGGCTCTCTGTTCAAGTGCCCAGAAGAAATTGAGACCTGCCAACAATCATATGAGTGAGTTTGGAAGTGAATCCTTTTGCAGTCCAGCTGGAACTTTGCTTGCAGTCTGTAAGAAATCTTGAACCGGAGGATCTGATTAAGCCATACCCAGATTTCTGACCCACAGAAACTGTGAGATAATATTGAAAATTTTTTTAATTGATAAAGATTTTTTAAATGTTATTGTTCAGTGTTACAGAGTACATATTAGTATTTCACTCCCAGTTTGCTGATGGGAAATATGCTTGTGTAGACTTTTGAAGTCAACTTGGTATATATATTGATAGCACTAAAATATTTTTGTTTTTTTAAATAAAAAAATTTTAATTGAAATAGTTGATTTACATTGTGTTAATGATTTGTACAGCAAAGTGAGTCAGTTATAGATACGTATATCTTCTTTTTTAATATTCTTTTCCATTATGGTTTATCATAGGATATTGATAGTATAGTAATTATTATAGTAGTAATATTGTTCTCTGTGCTGTACAGTAACTGTGAGATAATAAATGCAGTTTTAAGCTACTAAGTTTTGGGGTAATTTGTTACATGACAATAGGTACTATACCAGGTGAATATGATTGGCTTCAAATTTCATGCTCTTCACGATTTTATTAGGTTGTTTCCCACTACTCTGTACTTTTTCCAAGTGCAGAGTGACTTTCCATCCTTTGTTGGATGGCCTCTGCATCCCCTAGGAGAATCACTGGTTCCATAAGAGTTTTTTTGTTTGTTTTGTTTTTTGGTCTCTATTCTTAGTTCCAGAACCCAGAAGTTCAACACCTTTTTAGTCCCTTGCTCTTGAGGTTAGGACAGCTGGGCTAAAGAGCTAGGTATTTCAACCTCCAGAAGTCCAGAGAATGCCCCTCAGGCATCTTTGTTGGCTAGGCTTGTGGAGTTGCTTTGCTCAAAATCTTTCTTTGGATATTTCTCTAAATTTGGACAAACCATGGATAAATCAAGTCTTCCCCTTTCCTTCTCCAGGCTCCTACTTACAGCTAGCTAGGTTTGCTTTTGGAGGGCAAAGACCCTGTTAGATTAATATAGACCCTCCCTGGGTCTGACAGGCAGAATCCAGCTGTGCCAACGGCTTGCAAACACAGAAACTTGAGCAGGGCTAATGAGGACTTGGAGCTTCCCAGGTGACTCATTGTAGAGTATCTGCCTGCCAATACAGGCGATGAGGGTTCAATCCCTGGATGGGGAAGAGTCCCTGGAGGAGGAAATGGCAACCCACTCCGGTATTCTTACCGAGGAAATCCCATGGACAGCGGAGCCTAGTAAGCTACAGCCCATGGGGTCGCAAAAGAGTCGGACACGACTTAGCGACTCGTAGTTTCAGGGTGGTACTTTCTTGTTAATGTTACAGAGGGATAGACTTTAAGGAAGTCGGACAGAAATTCTCAATGAAAAGAATCTATTCCTGGGTAGAAGCCCCGCCCACATGAAAGGGGCACAAAGCTGCAATTCCCGCCTCACACAGGTGCCGGGGAAGCCCGCCCCTCCCGGCCCTAAGCCTCGTTAGTGGGCCGAGTTGCCTTCATTCTTTTACTGAGGCAAGCGGAAAGGGACCCCGCCTCCTACGTGCCCTTCGGAGGCGGGGCGGCGGACTGGGCGTGAGTTGATTGGCTGGGAGGCGGGGCGCCAGGGCTTGGCTCCATCCCGGCGCTCGCTCGGATCCCCGGTGGAGTGAGGGAGGGAGTCCCGATCGCCTTTACCTCCCAGCGATGGCGCCGTGGTGCCGCGCCCAGCCCCCCGCCTGCCGGCCGGTAGTCCCCACTATCGGGAGCCCGCTCAGACGGTGAAGATTGGAGCGGGTCAGACGGAGCGGCTGGACACTGCCTGCGACGGGGACCATGAGGAGCGGCGAGACCCGTGGGGTCGATAGCGGGAACTGCCGCGGCACCTGCTAAGAGGGAAGAGGGAGCGGCCCGGCGCAGCGGCGGGGCGGGGGCGCGGCGGAGGATCGCCGGCTGCTCGGCCATGTCGCTGCTCTGCGTGCGCGGTGAGTGCACGGACGGGGTGGAGGGACCGAGGTCGCTCAGGGATCTCCACGAGCTTCCAGTGGGCGTCGGGTTACCAGCTTTTCCAAACTTCACGCCCCGCCCGGGTCTCGGGGAACCATTATGTTGACTCCTTTATGAACATCTTGAGTTCTTTCCACTCTTGTTTTTCCTCACGCTCCTGTGAGGGACTGTTACCTCTCCGTTCCGGTGGCCATGTGACAGTGTTGTTGGCTGGCAGGCCCAGATCCTATTAAATAATATCTAGTGAGAGTGGACGAGCTAGGGACCACGGATAGCGGGCGTCAATTCAGAGCGGGCAGCCTCTATTCTTTTCTTCCTTCTCGCCGCACCGTAGAATCTCAGTCGGCTTAGTAGCAGGTTCTTTCTAATCGTGCTTTGAAGGAGTACAGCTGTCATATCCCTCCTTACAATGTATTTATTGGCTTTCCACCCCCCTGTTGCTTGTCTTTGTCCCCTGCTTCTCCTGTGTAGTCCAGGCTAACTGTATGCTCATATTCGACTTGAAAAGGTGTGTCGGCTTCTCTTCTTTCAGAGCAGAGCTTAAGAAGTATGATTTACTTATTTATATTTACTTCTCTCACACTAACTAAAGGTGAAGTCCTTTATTGCTTTTCCACTGAGGACGCTTGACCCACCTGAGACGATATTTTAACTCAAGAGCTCTGGGGTTTAAGATGAGGCAAGGTGTGTCGACTAAGCTTCATGAGGGTAGAGGCTGTTTCTTAATGGTTTTTGTGTTCTAGGCGCCTGATATAGTAGAAGCGCAGGGCTGGTTTTGAATGAGTGCAGGGACTGTGATTTTAGAGATTATCAGATCAGGAAAAGCAGGGTTTGGATTACCTATTGAATTTGATCTTGGGAAATTCAAGTTACAGCCTATCGTAATCGTGTTGAACAAGGTGGGATAAGGTGGCTCGGGTTGTGAGTAAGGGAATTTATCTATGAGAACCTTTTCCCAGCACCTTTCATTGGATAGAGTTCATGTTTCTTTTGATTCTGTGGATTAGAAGCATTGTTGGTTGTGATCTCTATTAAGTGTTTCCCCCAGCTTCTGGCAAATGAAACTGCTTTCCTCTGTTCTCTCCCACTGTTTTGTTAAATCTGTATTAACCCAAAATGGATTTGGTTATTTCTAGGGATTATGAGACACACAGAAATTTTCTTCATGGTTGATTTTTCATTAATGAGAATTTTGCTTTGCTTTTAGTAAGACATTTTCTCTCAGCAGCTGGGAATCTATTTATTCTTTTAGATCCCTGCTGTTGAGTAGCAGGATTTGGGAGAGGTTGGGGTTTGCAGTGTCCCTTGGACAGTTTTAATTCTCTACTGCCACACTGTATTACAGAACTATCCCTTATGAAAGATTCTTCAGCCAGGAGCACTATTAAACCAGAAATTCCTCTTTAATTGAATTGATGCTTCAGAGAAGGAGCTGCTGCTTTCAGTTTGTTCTAATATCAGGCAGCTTTCATTTTCAAGGAATTCTGTTTAGCTAACTATGCTCTTTCTCTCTGTAATTGAAAAGAATCTGAAAAATAATGCACAATATATGTTAACACTGAATCACTTTGCTGTATACTTGTAACTAATACAACACTGTGAATTAACCATAACTCAATTTAGAAAAAAAAAATTCAAACAGTATTTAATCTGATGTTGAATTTGACAAACTGATATTGATTTAATCATTCCAAATATCTCAATCAAGAAATCAATTTCTTGGTTTAAACCCTCTAATCATGCCTTATCCCCTGGGGGTTAAGGGTTCTCGGTAGTATGACTCTAGTCCTCCTTTTGGCCCTATGTTCTTGCCCATCCTTACACGGTTATTTTGCTCAGCACTAGCTTTGTTCATTCGCACCATGGCAGCATTCTGTTTTCTGCTTGTTGAAAGTGTGTTCTTCCTTTCCTAGCTTATAGTCTACTTTTGTTGTTGAAAATGTCCTCAGTTCCTCACTCCGCAGTGATCTTTCTCTTTTAATGCTTCAAATTCCTTAAAACATAAATTACTTATGATCTGAATAGTGCTGCTGATTTGGTGATGAATTGTATACTGCCTAGCAACTACTCTTGCTCTGTGTTCATGGTGACCCAGCCTAGGGAGATAAAAGCACTGGTCAGATCAGTTCTGGAATTCTGTGTTGAATTAGGGTATTTGATTCTAAGAGGCAAACTGAGAAATTAGTTTGTTCAGAGGAGAATAATTAGAATAACGAAGGGTGTAAAAACCATTTGAGGAATTGGGAGGTTTTATTCTTGCAGAAGGATCATAATAGTAAATGAAAATTGTCTAAACTGTTGCTCAGAGAGAACTAGGACAAGTCAGCCAGTGTTGAAAATGATAGGAGACATTTTAGCTTTTAACATAAGAAAGAACTTACAGAGTTGTTAACAAATGGAATGGACTACTTATGAGAATTTTTAACATAGGATACTTAAGCAGAGATTGAATGAGTAGTAAAAGGAATTTCAACGTTGAGTGGGATGTTAGACTTGAATTTTGAAAAAAAAATTCTTTTATATAATTCACTTAAGTCTTTCTTCAAGTATCTGGCACAGCTTTCCTCACAATACTGGTATCTTTTGCTTCCATAGGAACCTGTACCACCTAAACAACTCCAGTAAACTAAATCAAGGATTTTCTTTAACTTTTGATGTCTTGATGTTCATGACTGTTTTCTCCAAATAAATAAGCACTTTGAGAATTGAGTCTTTCCATATTTCTTTGTAATTGCTATAGTGCTTATAACGGAGCTCTGGATTTTTCTCCCTAATTTGAACTAAAAGTGACCATACTTATTAAAAAATCTAAAACAAAAAAAGTTTTGGGGGTATAAGAAGCAATATATGCTAACATACTGTTAATCACAGAAAATTGAGAAAATCCAGAAAAGTGTAAAAAGGAAACTAAAAATCATCATGGTCCTATCACTTGCTCAGCATCGTTAAGTTTTTTGTTCATTGCTTTCATTGTTTTGTTTTTATTATAGAGGTGATATATATGTATGATAAGAAATTCAGTTTAGGATGTGACGTGAAAGGACAAAGTTCTCCTGTCTTCATTCCCTATTCTTACTCCCCAGAGGTAACTGCTGTTTACTCTTTCTTATCCATCTTGGAAATTTTCATTACATTTAAGTATATAGATTCTACAATTGGAGGTATATTTAACTTTTTAAAAAGCTTAATGATTTATTTTCCTATTAGCTTTTGTGAGTTTAAATTGTTCCTTTTAATGGCTGTGGAGTACCGTTTCATTTTATGAGCATATGTAATTTAACCAGTTTCATATTGATGAACAATCAGAATTTTTTTTGCTATTATAAATTTTGCCTTTATAAACAATATAATTTTGCTGTTATAAACAATGCCACAATGAACATCGCTATAGATAGTTTTATTATGTTTGGAGATCGCCAGTCAGCTTTCCATCTGTCTTTTCTGTGTGATTTGCTCATTGCTGTTCTCTTGGCATAATAATTATACTTACCTGGACCCATTAGCAAACCAGGTACCTCAGGAGCTCTCATATCAGCAATCCTCTATTAGAAGCAGGTCCTTTACCAGTGGGTAAAACTTTATGTTTACCAAAATCCTGAAGACCTCAGCTCTTTTAAGTTTGACCTGTGATTTTCACGTACTTGTTTATCTTCTTTGATTATTTCAAAATTTATTTTCTGTGTGTTAGTCGCTCAGTTGTGTCCAACTCTTTGCAACTCTATGGACTGAAGCCCGCCAGGCTCCTTTGTCCATGGAATTCTCCAGGCAAGAATACTGGAGTGGTTTGTCATTACCGTCTCCAGGGGATGTTTCCAACCCAGGGATCGAACCTGAGTCTCCTGCACTGCAGGCAGATTCTTTACTGTCTGAGCCACCAAAGATGCTGAATATTTATTACTTGTGTTTTTAAAACAGAACAAACCAATATCACTAGTAATGAGAACTATATCAAGTCGATGTATGTTGTGACTTGCCCTTAGAAAAACTTATATTTTATAAGCACATATCAGTCATCTAACTAACTGAACAGATACTACTGGGAAATTCTTAGAAGGTAGACTCTGATGGACACTCAGGACACCTGTTGATTGTGGGTTAATTCTAGCCTGAGAAGACTCCAGAGATATATTTTGATTTATTATCACTCTGAAAAGTAGGAATAATAATGATTTTAGAGTTTTCAGGTATAAAAACAGGTTGGTCAGGGGTTTCTTCTTATTTCTGCAACATTGTCATCTGCCTCAGCTAACTCCTTGCTGCTGGGTTTTCATCACATCAAGTAAAGTAGTTTCTGCCCTCATGAACAGAGTTGCTGCTGGGTTCCTTTTGCTTAGCTGTGGCAGCAGGAAATTGATTATGCCTTATTTGAGCCAGGCAGCGGGGAAGGGGAAAAGGACCAATTTCCTCTGCCAAAGAGAGTTGTCACAATTGTGTTCTTCCTTATAAGCAGTACATTCTGTAATTTTTTTAGTTTTTGGAGGTTAGGTTTCTAGATGTTGCCTTCTTTAGGCCAGCAGGCTGAGTGTTGATCCTGTTTTACCAGTGCAAGGTATTTCAGACTTTGCTATGTGAATTTGTTTAAAGTTTGGGATGTGTATCATTGGTAAATATTTGTAGAGTACCTTTTTTATGCCTGTTTATGATGCATATCTGTAGATAAGAGTCCAAGCAATCTACATAGGTCTTAAATGTTAATATCTCCTTTCTTAGATAAACTCAGAATCCATTAGGATTATTAAGTCTGAGTTGGGATAAGTAGAATAAGTTAAGTTCCTGCTAGAGTGGGGAAATACTGCACTATTTTTTCTAACTTTTAAATAAAGCACTATTCTTTAAGTTGGGGTGTTCTATACATACATTATAGTGGACTGTCTTTAATAAAGTTCAGAAAAGAGTCAATATTTATATATTAAAAAGTTTTTGATTTATATGTATATTAAAGTAAACAAGTCTTTAAGTATATGACTCACTGAATTATCACCAAGTGAACACACTCATGTGATCACCACCTTGGTCAAGAAATAGAATACTACTAACACCCCAGAAGCCCACGTACTCTTCCTTTCAGTCAGTACTTCCTCCCATTTCCCCCAAAGGTAATGTTATACTATTCCAACGCTACAGAATAGTTTAGTATTTTTTTTTGTAACTATTAAACTTCATTTATTTATTTTTTTTAAATAAACTTTATTTTTTAAGAGCAGTTTTAGGCTCACAGCAAAATATAATATAGTTTGCCTGTTTTTGAGCTTTTAAGAATTGATGTATTATTGACATATTGGACTTCTCATAAATGGAATTATACAGTACTTTTTGGGGGAATGCTTCTTCTGCTTAATCTTATGCTTGTCAGATGCTTCCACTTGGTGCATTTTGCAGTAGTTTATTTATATTGCTGTGTAGCTGCTCAGTGTATGAATATGCCACAGTTTATTTACCTTTGCTGGATATATTTCTTTTTCTGTCTTGGACTGTGATTTTATAATGCCACTCCAAATGTTTTTGTATGTTGTGTCTTTTGGTCTTACATTCGTATGTATTTCTGATGGGTGTGTGTATATATATGTGGGATCAAAATACTTGTTATGTTCAACTATAAGTTGATAATGTAAAACAGTCTTCTAAGATCTACCAGTTTGCCCTCCTAGTAACTGTATTTCTGATATTCATCAAAAAGAAAAAAAAAAAGGAAATTTGGCCAGGTTATCAAACCACTTCATAGGAATTAATACATACTTTTTGCATGTAAATCCTATAGGCTTGGTAATGTCTTTTTTTTTTTTTAATGACCTGACCATTATGCTCAAATTGATGCCTCACATTTAAGACTGAAATTTGTGGCTCTCATTTTTTTGAAAGAAATATTGAATTCTTGTTTATCATGCTGAACAAAGATAATAGCTTAGCCCTGAACTTAGTGGCATTACATACCTTTAAAAAGGAATATCATTTTTCTAAAGAGAGAAGTTACATATTTTTATTTTTGCAACTTTTTTGTAAGTCTGAAATTATTTTTGGGGCTTCCCTGGTGGCTGAGAGGTTAAAGCGTCTGCCTGCAATGTGGGAGACCTGGGTTCGATCCCTGGATCAGGAAGATCCCCTGGAGAAGGAAATGGCAACCCACTCCAGTATTCTTGCCTGGAGAATCCCATGGACGGAGGAGCCTGGTGGTCTACAGTCCATGGGGTAGCAAAGAGTTGGACACGACTGAGCGACTTCACTCACTAAGTCACTAATTATTTTTAGATGAAAAGTTTTAAAAGAAATTACTGACATGAGAAAATGCATGTGAACATGGAGCTCAATGAAAAAGGGGATAAGGAGAAAGGTCAAATGGTAGGTAACTGTAGGGGGGAAAAGGCTGAAAAGATACATATCAAGATATTAACAGTGAGAAGCTCCTAATGGCCAAAGATGGGCAATTTGCATCATCAATAAGGATAAAACCCACAAGGTTGAAGTACATCAGCTATGTTTATATCTATGACTTCGTCATATTGAAAATAACAGCAACTAATTGGTCACTGTTGGAGGACCACATATTTTGATAAGATTTGAACTGTCAGAGAAGGGTGGTGAGATCCATTTTCTTAGGGCTATATAAAAATAACTTATTTCCTTTTGTATAGAATACTTAGGTGTAGCTGCTCCTGATGAGGAAGATCAGGCAACCAGCTTTGTATTTCCTCCTTTGTTGTGATCTTTCTGTGATTACTGAGAAAGAAAAGAAAAATGTAGGTATTGGTAGAATTTTGTGTTCAGCCTTATAAAGGAAATTGTCTCATTCTTCCATTTGTCTTCTTTAGTAAAAATAAATTCTCAGGTGTAATCTCCAAAAGCAACTATTTGAGAGAGGCCCTGACATCAAAGGAAAAAGTCATCAAGGCTTCCTTTTTGGTGTGTGCAGTGAACCCCATAGTGATAAAATATGTGGTCAAAATATGACAAGAGAAATTTCATGCTAGGGTGTATGTATACAAATTGTTTCCTCCTAAGCAATTATAGAAAATAGGAAAAATAAATTCTTAATCACAAAAAAGTACATATTTCCAGAAAGAAAAATCTTTTTTTCTATTACTTCTTTCTATGCATTTAGTTCTTAGTACTCTTTTGGGACTGGAGAACAGATAGGCCTGTGGACTGTGTTAGGCTATTAATTTTCTCTTGCAGCTGTTTGCCTTAATAATTTTCATAGTGTTTTACTATAAGTGGTATTGAGAAGAGGCTAGAGGGCTGTGAATGAGGAAGATTCACCTAGCAGCTAAGGGACTGGACAGTGGGAAGGTAATTGCTTTTATATGTGATTCAGAGTGGGACAGAGATGATTCAAAGGGCTAGCTCACTGATGTTTCTGTTAGTTATGAGCCAGATTTGTAGAGCCTTTATCTGCAAATGGATACAGAAAATCTGCTTGCCAAGGAGAGGATGGTGAATGATACAGATATCTCTGTCTACCTCATTTCAGCCATCCACACCTATGATCACATCCTAGAGTTATGTCACTCCTTGGAATGGTGCTCTGCTTTTATAATTTCAAACTTCATCATCTGACTATCTGATGACGCTCTCCAGTCTGTCTTTCTTGCTTTTACTCTTACTATGCTTTACTAGTGTGATATGGGGTAGATATTAAAAGTTTTGGTTTTAGGCAGATCTGAGTTAGAGAGTTGACTCATTGGAAAAGACTTTGATGCTGGGAGGGATTGAGGGCAGGAGAAGAAGGGGATGACAGAGGATGAGATGGCTGGATGGCATCACTGACTCGATGGACGCGAGTCTGAGTGAACTCCGGGAGTTGGTGATGGACAGGGAGACCTGGCGTGCTGCGATTCATGGGGTTGCAAAGAGTTGGACACGACTGAGCGACTGAACTGAACTGAACTGAGTTAGTGAATATATCAGCTCCACCACTTATGTTGTATATGTTGTATATCCTTACATGTTACTTAACCTTCATTTCTACATCTTTAAAATTTACACATCTATTCAAACTATTTATGAAGCTCCTATTAAAGGTAGATACACAAGTAAAGAATATGATTTCAGGAACTTCCCTGGAAGTCTAGTGGTTGAGACTCTGCACTTTCAATGCAGGGGATGTGGCATGGGTTTAATTCCTTGTTGGGGAACTAAGCTCCCAAATGCCATGCAGTGTGGCCAGAGGGGAAAAAAAAAGATATAAAATAAACAATACAATATAAAGGATTAACAAGTTAAAGGTTAATTAAATCCAAATTCTAATAAAAATAGAAACATCAGGGCTGGAAAATGGATCATACCTAAAAGATACTGCCAACATTAAAAAGTACTGTGAACTCAGTTCAAGATGGAGGAATAGAAGGATGTGTGCTCATCTCCGCCTGCAGGAGCACCAAAATCACAACTAGCTGTTGAGCAACCATTGACAAGAGGATACTGGAGGCCACCAAAGAAAGATACCCCATGTCCAAAGACAAAAGAAGCTGCAACAAGGTGGTAGGAGGGGTGTAAACATGATAATATCAAATCTCATACCCCTTGAGAAGGTGACCCACAATCTGGAGCACGGTAATACCAAAGAAGTTCTCCCACTGTTGTGAAGTTTCTGAGCCTCATGTCAGGCTTCCCAACCTGAGGATCCAGCAAAGGGACCAGAAATCCCCAAGGAATCTGACCTTGAAGGCCTATGGGTTTGATTATAGGACTTCCCACAGGATGGGGGGAAACAGAGACTCCACTCTTGGAGGGCACAAACAAAATGTTGTGCACTCCAAGACCCAGGGAAAAGGAGCAGTGACCCCACAGGAAATGGAATCAGAACTACCTTCTAGTGTTGGAGGGTCTCCTGTGGAGGTGTGTGTTGGCAGTGGGTGCCATGAGGATGGGATACTGGCAGCAGCTTGTACTGGAAGGGGCCCCTTGGCATTAAGTCCTTTTGGAGGTTACCACTAACCCTGCTATGGAGCTCAGTAGACCCCAGGGCTGGGTCACTCAGACCAGACAACTAACAGGGATGGTGCAATCCCACCCATCAGCAGGTAACTGGATTATAGTTTTACTGAGCATAGCCCTGCCCACCAGAGTGAGACCCAGTTTTTCCTACCACCAGTTTCTCCAATCAGGAAGCTTATACAAGCCTCTTAGCCTTCTCCATCAGAGGGAAGACATAAGAAGCAAGAAGAACCACAGTCCCACAATGGCTAGAACCAAAAATCACACCACAGAAAGTTAACCAGGATGAAAAAGTAGGGGGTTTTTTGTTCCAGACGAAGGGACAAGATAAAACCCCAGGGAAACAACCAAATGAAGTGGAGATAGGCAACCTTCCAAAAAAATAATTCATAATGCTAGTGAAGATGATTCAGGATCTTGGATAAAGAATGAAGGCAAAGATTGAGAAGATGCAATAAATGTTTACCAAAGACCTAGAAGGATTAAAGAACAAACAGAGAGGAACAGTACATTCAGATCAGTTCAGTCACTCAATCATGTCTGACTCTGCAACCCCATGAATCACAGCACGCCAGGCCTCCCTGTCCATCACCAACTCCCGGACTTCACTCAAACTCATGTCCATTGAGTCAGTGATGCCATCTAGCCATCTCATCCTCTGTCATCCCCTTCTGCTCCTGCCCCCAATCCCTCGAAGCATCAGGGTCTTTTCCAATGAGTCAACTCTTCGCATGAGGTGGCCAAAATATTGGAATTTCAGCTTCAACATCAGTCTCTCCAGTGAACACCCAGGACTGATCTCCTTTAGAATGGACTGGTTGGATCTCCTTGCAGTCCAAGGGACACTCAAGAGTCTTCTCCAACACCACAGTTCAGAAGCATCAATTCTTCGGCGCTCAGCTTTTTTCACAGTCCAACTCTCACATCCATACATGACCACTGGAAAAACCATAGGCTTGACCAGCCCATTACTTTGTTGGCAAAGTAATATCTCTGCTTTTCAATATGCTATCTAGGTTGGTCATAACTTTCCTTCCAAGGAGTAAGCGTCTTTTAATTTCATGGCTGCAATCACCATCTGCAGTGATTTTGGAGCCCCCCAGAATAAAGTCTGACACTGTTTCTACTGTTTCCCCATCTATCTGCCATGAAGTGATGGGACCAGATGCCATGATCTTAGTTTTCTGAACAATACATGAGAAGGAATCAATAGCAGAATAACTGATGCAGAAGAACAGATAAATGACCTGGAAGACAGAATGGTGGAAATAACTGCTGCAGAGCAGACTACATAAAAAAAGAATGAAAAAAAAATGAAGACAACCTAAGAGACCTCTGGGACAACATTAAATGTACCTACATTCACATTATAGGAGTCCCAGAAGGAGGAGAGAGAGCAAGAGAGGACCCAAGAAAATATTTGAAGAAATAATAGCTGAAAACTTACCCTACATGGTAAAGAATCTGCCTGCAATGCGGAGACCTGGGTTCGATCCCTGGGTTGGGAAGATCCCCTGGAGAAGGAAATGGCCACCCACTCCAGTATTCTTGCCTGGAGAATTCCATGGACAGAGGAGCCTGGCAGGCTACAGTTCATGGGGTTGCAGAGTTGGACATGAGTGAGCAGCTAACGTATATGTATACCTAACATGGGAATGAAAATAATCAAATGAGTCCAGGAAGCAGAGAGCCTCAGGCAGGATAAACCCAAGGAGGAACACTGATACACATAGTAATCAAAATGACGAAAATTAAAGACAAAATATTAAAAGCAACAAGGGAAAAACGACAGATAACACACAAGGGAACTACCATAAGGTTATCAGCTGATTTGTCAACAGAAACTACAAGCCAGAAGGGAAGGGCATAATATATTTAAAGTGATGAAAGGGAATAACCTACAACAAAGAGTACTCTACCCAGCAAGACTCTCATTCAGATTTGATGGAGAAATCAAAAGCTTTCCAGACAAGCAAAAGTTGAGAGAGTTCAGCACCACCAAACCAGCTTTACAACAAATTTTAAAGGAATTTCTTTAGGCAGGAGACACAAGAGAGGGGAAAAATCTACGCCAAATAAACCAGAAACAATTAGGAAAATAGTAATAGGATCATACATATCGATAATTACCTTAACTGTAAATGGATTAAATGCACCAACCAAATAGACTGCCTGGGCAGATTGAGAACATGTGCATGTATGCACTTCCACTTATCACATCACTCTGCTTGACCCCTCAAATTGTATGTAATTATTTTATATTGTTATATTATTTTATATCATGTTTCCATTGTGGTTTGCAACTATAATTATCTTCTAATTTTTTGTCTGGCTATTGATTGTGAAAACATAAACATTTTTTACTATTTTGATCATGGTTTTAATACTGATTATTTAATAATTAATTTTAATAAATTTAATATTAAATTTAATAATTTCATAGTGATTATATATTTAATACCATTGTATCATGATTGGTCAACAGGAAATCATAGAATTCTATATTACTAAAACTACCATTTAATAGAAAAGCAGTTTTTAAAATCCAGATGTGTAATAGAATTACCTTGTAATTTTTTGAAAAATGCAAATCCCCAGGTATTGCTCTTCTCCAAAGCTCCAGATGTGTTTCTAATGAGCACCCATGTTTAAAAACATCTGGACTATATGATCATCTTTTATCTAGTTTGTTTCATTTTTAAAATTTCATATTTAGTGCTCCCATATCATTTAGTTTATGTTTTCCAATTTCTCTGCCTCTTTTTTTTTGTTGTACTTTCTCAGGCCTTTAACAAGCATCATACAAAAGCTTATGTATGCATATGTATAGTATGTATAATATATACATTTTAGAAAATTTATGAATTTTTGCCTAGCTGAAAAAATTTATGACATTTTGATTCCACTATATTTCTCTATATAGAGAAATACTATACTATATGTTTAACAACATATACAATATGTTGTTAAAAAAAAAACAAGAAATTAACACGTGATACAGTATTTTAACTAAAGTACAGACTTTGTTCAAATTTCACAAAATTTTATGCTAGTGTCCATTATTTGTTTTTGTACCTTATTTAAGACTCCACATTGTATTTGACTGCATTGAGCAGCTGCAACGAATTCTGGTAAATTCTGTTTTCATTTTTGTTCTATTACAAATATTTTCTAATTTTCCTTGTTATGACTTCTTAGTTATACCCCTCATCTAAAAGTGGACATTTAATTTCCAAATGTGTGGGATTTTATTTAAAGTATCTTTAATATTAACTTCTCATTTAAATGCTTTCTTCTCTGCAGTCACCCCTCTGGTTTTTTTCAGTCTAATTTTACTTAGGCTTTCAATGGCTAAGTTGAAGATATCTCTTGGTAAATGTCACATTGTACTTAAAAACATGTGGATTATTTTCAAATATCTTTTGATATTGATTCTACTGTAATTCCACAGTGACAAGAGAATACGCTCTGTATGATTTCGCTATGTTTAGACCATGACATTTTTGCACCTTGTTTGATGTCCCTGGATATGTTCCAGTGTCTCCTAGTTTCTCGTCTGTGGGAACGTTGAATAGAATTTATATCCTGCTGTTGTGTGAAAATTGTATAAATTTTAATTATGTTGAATTGGTTCACAGTGCTTTTCAGGTCTACTATATCCTACTTCTCTGTATCTTTATTCTGTTAGTTTTGAGTTTGATATTGAAACTTCAACTAAAAATCTGAATTTATGTACTTAAAAGTAATTGTAATATGCAATGGAACTATATGTAATATTCTTCTGTATTTTCCAAGTCACCTGTAAATGTGTTATCATACATACTTTAATAATTAAAAAAATAAAAATTAAAAAAGATACTGTAAGATTCAAGTCATATACATTAAAATGTACAACTACCAATCATACCTCAATAAAATATTGTTTAAAAGTAATATGATTTCAGGTAATCATAAATACAGTGAAGATAAGAAAGTAGGATAAAGAGATTGAGAGTGAGCTGAGTGAGAGCTAATTGAAGTAGGATTTTCAAGGAAGGCCTCATTGACGAGGTAACATGGGAGCTGAGACCTGAATGAGGAGAAGGAACCATCAGAGACCTGAGGTAAGTTTTTCAGGCAAAGTGAATTGGAAGCAGATATTTGAGGGGAAGGTGAAAAAGAAGGGGTTACTAGAAGAGTGGTATATAGAGAGGTAGGCAGAGGCTAAGTCATATGAGGTCCTGTAGTTCATACCAAAGAGTTTCAGTGTTACTGTAAATAGCATTGGAAGCCACTGAGTGGTTCTAAGCAAAAGCGATGCTTCGATTTACGGCCAATTTATGGTGAATGGACTGGAGTGGGTAGCCAGTGGAAGCATGGGGTCCACTTGGATTGTCCAGTGAGAGATGGATAAAGGCTTGTAATAAGGTAGTAGTACTAGAGATGGTGAAGATAGGTATAGCAAAGTATCACTGAGATGACTGTGAAAGTGATTAGCAATATCCCAGGATTGATTGAGCACTTCCTTCAGTATAAAAATAGTGCTAATCATCTTCATCTGGCTCTGTGATGTCTGTTTATCTAAGTCAGGAAGTCATCCTAGACTTCTCAGTTGAGGAAAGAAACTTGTTAGGTTCAGTTGAGTTCATGGTGTCTGTAAGATAAGTTTCATGTAAAATATGTTGAGTTTAGAAGTATTAGTCTTGTTGCAGGTGACCCTTCAAAATGGTACCTAAACATGTAGAGCCATAGCTTAGTAGAGAAGCCTGTGTTAGAGATAAATTTTGGAGTTGTAGGTATTTGGTAGTAAAATCATTAGCTTGAGTGAAATTGTGTATGGAGGATAAAAGAGGAGAAAAATGAGCTAATGCTGTACCTAAAGGGTTGGGTAGAAAAACTCATAGGTGTGGTCAAAACTAGGAAAAGGGAGGTGCTGTGTCAGTATCTGAAGCCAAGACTAGAAGCAGTTTCAAGAGGGAATGATCAGATGATCGAGATGAATGATACTGGTTGAGGATAAAGAAAAACAAGGTCACTGAATTTGAAAACGAGAACAGTTTCATTAGAGGTAGTGTGAGAGTGGGCTTCCCATGTGGCGCCAGTGGTAAAGAACCTGCCTGCTAACTGCAGGAGACCTAAGAGATGCAGGTTCCACCCCTGGGTCCGGAAGATTCCCAGGAGGAGGGCATGGCAACCCATTTCAGTATTCTTGCCTGGAGAATCCCGTGAACAGAGGAGCCTGGTCGGCTACAGTCTGTGGGGTCGTAAAGAGTCAGACATGACTGAAGCAACTTAGCATGCACACATGTACGCAAGCAGTGTGACAGTAAGCATCATATCAACATGGTTGAAGAGTATCAGGGAAGGGAATAAATGGAATCAGGAGGTGTAGGCTACTTATTCAGAAGTTTTGCAATGAAGAGAAGGGTGGCAGCCCAGTGGTTAAGACTCCGTGCTTCCAGTGCTTCCACTGCCAGGGGGCGCAGTTTGATCCCTGGTCCAATCAAGAAACTAAGATGCTGCATGCCTATGGGTATGGCAAAAAAAGAGAGAGAAGCGTTGAGAGTGGTCTTAAGAGTCAGGAAATTTGAATGTTTGGAACTCAGATGAAAGGGATCTATAAGAAGTCAAGACGAGTTGGGGGTTAGGTAGAGAAAATAACTGATTTCTATGTAAAGTAGAATGCAAGATTATTAGCTGAAGGTGGGGCAGTTGAGATGATTGAGCAAGCTCGAGGAGTGCTAAAGGATTCATTCATTCATTATTTCAGTAGCTTATTATGCCACATACTTGGGGCAGAATTGTGATTTAAAAAAATCCCTTGCCTTCTTAGAAGTTATATGGACTAGTGAGGGAGCTAGACGTTAAGTAAATAAAAATCATACAAGTTAATTTAAAATTACATCTAGAAAAAAAAATACAGCCATGATTTGTGCTATAAAGGAGAGAATGTTATGAGACCATGTGCTCAGAAAAGTTTCCTACTCAAGTCAGAAAAGGATTACCTAATGAAGTTAAGGTTGAACTGAGATCTGGAAGAAGAGGAAGCCTTAGTGAGACAAGGGAAGAAAAATATTCTAGGCAGAAGAAATAATATGCGCAAAAGGCTTTGTGGTGAGGAGGAGGAGCTGAAAGAAGGCAGCTACAACTGGCATGCAGAGAGGGAGGGAAAACAGGTCAAGACAAGGGAGATAGGGCCTTGTAGGTCATGTTAGGGTGGAAGATTGGTGGGCATGACACTGAGGGGGAGAGGCAGAAGGATAAAAGTTTATAAAGCATGGGGTTTAGAGTTGGCTTTAAGTTTGAATTCTTTTTTCCTACCATGGAAAACTTTTGGCAAGTGTCTTGACTATGAAGCTTCAATTTATGAATGAATCTGTTCAGTGTACCTAGGAGTTTAGAATTAAACCCTAAATGAGATCCTGTGATGAACAGGAGACAGGGATCAAGACCATCCCTAAGAAAAAGAAATGCAAAAAAGCAAAATGGCTGTCTGAGGAGGCCTTGCATATAGCTGTGAAAAGAAGAGAAACCAAAAGCAAAGGAGAAAATGAAAGATATACCCATTTGAATGCAGAGTTTCAAAGAATAGCAACGAGAGATAAGAAAGCCTTCCTCAGTGATCAGTGCAAAGAAATGGAGGAAAACAATAGAATGGGAAAGACCTGAGATCTCTTCAAGAAAATTAGCAATACCAAGGGAACATTTCATGCAAAGATGGGCTCAATAAAGGACAGAAATGGTATGAACCTAACAGAAGCAGAAGATATTAAGAAGAGGTGGCAAGAATACACAGAAGAACTGTACAAAAAAGATCTTCACGACCCAGATAATCACAATGGTGTGATCACTCACCTAGAACCAGACATCCTGGAATGTGAAGTCAAATGGGCCTTAGGAAGCATTATTGTGAACAAAGCTAGTGGAGGTGATGGAATTCCAGTTGAATTATTTCAAATCCTAAAAGATGATGCTGTGAAAGTGCTGCACTCAATATGCCAGCAAATTTGGAAAACTCAGCAGTGGCCACAGGACTGGAAAAGGTCAGTTTTCATTCCAATCCCAAAGCAAGGCAATGCCAAAGAATGTTCAGACTACTGCACAATTGCACTCATCTCACACACTAGTAAAGTAATGCTCAAAATTCTCCAAGCCAGGCTTCAGCAATACATGAATTTCCAGATGTTCAAGCTGGTTTTAGAAAAGGCAGAGGAACCAGAGATCAAATTGCCAACATCCGCTGGATCATGGAAAAAGCAAGAGAGTTCCAGAAAAACATCTATTTCTGCTTAATTGATTATGCCAAAGCCTTTGACTGTGTGGATCACAATAAACTGTGGAAAATTCTGAAAGAGATGGGAATACCAGACCCCCTGACCTGTCTCTTGAGAAACCTGTCTGCAGGCCAGGGAGTAACAGTTAGAACTGGACATGGAACAACAGACTGGTTCCAAATAGGAAAAGGAGTACATCAAGGCTGTATATTATCACCCTGCTTATTTAACTTATATGCAGAGTACATCATGAGAAATGCTGGGATGGAAGAAGCACAAGCTGGAATCAAGATTGCTGGGAGAATATCAATCACCTCAGATATGCAGATGACACCACCCTTATGGCAGAAAGTGAAGAAGAACTAAAGAGCCTCTTGATGAAAGTGAACGAGGAGAGTGTAAAAGTTGGCTTAAAGCTCAATATTCAAAAAACTAAGATGATGGCATCTGGTCCCATCACTTCAGAAAACTAAGATCATGGCATCTGGTCCCATCACTTCATGGGAAATAGATGGGGAAACAGTGGAAACAGTGTCAGACTTTATTTTGGGGGGCTCCAAAATCACTGCAGATGGTGAATGCAGCCATGAAATAAAAAGATGTTTACCCCTTGGAAGAAAAGTTGTGACCAACCTAGACAGCATATGAAAAAGCAGAGACATTACTTTGCCAACAAAATCCGTCTAGTCACGGCTATGATTTTTCCAGTAGTAATGTATGGATGTGAGAATTGGACTACAAAGAAAGCCAAGCACCAAAGAATTGATGCTTTTGAACTATGGTGTTGGAGAAGACTCTTGATAGTCCTTTGGACTGCAAGGACATACAGCCAGTCCATCCTATCCATCCTAAAGGAGATCAGTCCTGGGTGTTCATTGCAAGGACTGATGTTGAAGCTGAAACTCCAGTGCTTTGGCCACCTGATGTGAAGAGCTGACTCATTTGAAAAGATCCCGATGCTGGGAAAGATTAAAGGTGAGAGGAGAAGGGGATGACAGAGGATGAAATGGTTGTATGGCATCACCAACTCAGTGGACATGAGTTGAGTAAACTCCCAAAGTTGGTGATGGACTAGTAGGCCTGGAATGCTGCAGTACATGGGGTTGCAAAGAGTCGGACACGACTGAGCAACTGAACTGAACTGAGATCATGTGTGAAATAACTTTGTAAGCATTTACTCTAGGATAGTCCCCTTTTCTCTTCATAAAGGGCTTAAATATCCTGAAACCTATAGACAAAGAGTTTATAAACATTTATTGATCACTTCCATAAACATTTACTGAGCAATTAGCTACAGGTGAGGCATTGAACTAGTCATCCTGGTTATATAAAAATGAGTAAGAAATGGGCCTTGCCCTCAAGAAACTGAGAGCCAAGATGGGGAAACAGCTATATGTACAACTAAATATGTTTCAAGGTACAGTTTGGTAATTTCTAGAATTGGAGAAGGAAATGGCAACCCACTCCAGTATTCTTGCCTAGAGAATCCCAGGGATGGGGGAGCCTGGTGGGCTGCTGTCTATGGGGTCGCACAGAGTTGGACACGACTGAAGCGACTTAGCAGCAGCAGCAGCAGAATAGAAGTAGAAAATAAAATGGGTGCAGAGATGGAGTGTTTGATTCCAACTGAGAGACATGAAAGGCCTCAACTGGGAGAGCGAGAGGAAGGAGGTAAAGGTGGAGTCGGGTTTTTCTTCTTTTTTTTTTTAATTTGTAGAAACATTTTAAATATTCGAACTTGTTGGTATGTAACAGTATTTGTAGGATAGTCCACTGGTTGGTTGATTGATTGATTGAAGTATAGGTGATTTACAAAGTTTCAGGTGTGAGTTTTTCTTTAAGGTGTCATTAATTTGGATCAGGAACAGAATAACAGCTTCTGAGGAGCTGATTTTGATTTTGGACTTGTTAAATTTGAGGTGCTTCCAATCTGTCCACATGTCACAGACGGAAACATGTCTTGGGAGAGCAGGGTTAGAGATGTACATTGGGTGCATTGCTTGTGAATCTTTTGAATAGAAGAATGGTGGCAGGGTAAATGTTTGCTCAGCAGCATCTTATATTTCATATAATATTATATTTCATCAACTATAAAATCTCTTGCCAGAGATTGCAAGAAGCATCATTTTGTGTATCATTAAGAAAAAATACTATTGATTGAGCTATGATGCATCATTGATTATAAAATGGATTTTTTTTCAGAGTTGTTAAAATATAAGAAAATGTCCCACCATCTAAGAATCAGTGAAATATTAAAACTAACATTTAATGAGCCCTTACTTTTGACCAAACTCTCTTACTAATAAGCAGATAAGGATTAATAATTTAATTCTCATGATAACCTTGTTAGTTTATTATTCTCATTTTACAGATGAGGGCAGTGGGCCCACAGAAATTAGTACTTTTATGTATTGTGTAGCTGAATTTAGATTTTTCTGCCTAACTGTAAACTACAAGATCAAACCAGGCAATCCTAAAGGAAATCAACCCTGAATATTCATTGGAAGGACTGATGCTGATGATGAAGCTCCAGTACTTTGGCCACCTGAAGCAAAGAGCTGACTCACTGGAAAATACCCTGATGCTGGGAAAGATTGAGGGCAGGAGGAGAAGGGGGCACCATAGGATGAGATGATTGGATGGCATCACTGACTTGATGGACATGAGTTTGAGCAAACTGCAGGAGATAGTGAAGGACAGGGAAGCCTGGTGTGCTGCAGTCCATGGGGTCACAATGAGTCGGGCACAAATGAGCCACTGAACAACAAGTACTATAAACTATAAAATACAAAATTAATATATAGGATAGTGCTTTGGAACAAAAAAGTCTTATTTTATGAATGTTTAGGGGAAAATGGTTTTGTGCATTGTTGCCTGTGAATCAGTCTCACTATAGCAGTGGTTTCTGTTTCCTTAGGATGTATTCAGGGGCAACATTATAGCAGGTGTTTGTTGACTGCTATAAAACACCTGCTGTAGTATATATATATATAGACACTGTATGTAGGGAGTTCATTATGGCTGTCATTTAATAGAGTTTACAACTTAAATTCCCATTTCCCTCTTGGGAGAAAATGTGGTATAATGGAAAATCCAGGATTTTGGATTCAGGAGAACTGTTTTGAGTCTCACTGCATGCGTGCTAAGTCGCTTCAGTTGTGTCTGACTCTTGGCGACCCCATGGACTGTAGCCTGCCAGGTTCCTCTATCCATGGGATTCTCCAGGCAAGAGTACTGGAGTGGGTTGCCATTTCCTTCTTTATTGAGTCTCACTAGATAGTGACTAAAGTTTCATCTCTCAGTTTCTTCACTCAATCATCTTTTGTCAAATGGGAAAGGTAATACCTGTGCTAGTCTCAGCTGGAGTGAGGGGCAAATTGACAGTAAATATGAAAGTACTCTGCAGTTAAAAAAGAAACAGATAATGCAGAGTGGTACATATAACTGTGTGGAAAAATTTAGGAGCTGGAAGCTATTCATAAAGTCTGACCTAGGATATATCTGGGAATTTACTGGTCTTCCACTGAAATACAGCCACTCTTGGGATATTGTATGCCAAGTCAACTTAAGACATAAAACTGTAGACTTTCTTTCCTGGCTAGGTCAGGCAAAGTGCTGGGCTGTTGTTCTTAGGCAGTTGATACTTGAAAATTTTAACATCTACTAGTCTTGAATATGGGAGAAGAAAATGGCAACCCACTCCAGTACTCTTGCCTGGAAAATCCCATGGATGGAGGAGCCTGGTGGGCTACAGTCCATGGGGTTGCAAAGAGTCGAACACAACTGAGCAACTTCACTTTCACTTTCATGCATTGGAGAAGGAAATGGCAACCCAATCCAGTGTTCTTGCCTGGAGAATCCCAGGGACGGGGGATCCTGGTGGGCTGCCGTCTATGGGGTCGCACAGAGTCGGACACGACTGAAGCGACTTAGCAGCAGCAGCAGCAGCAGTCTTGAATATATCTGATTAAGAGAACTATCATGTTGGTATATGCATGCATTTAGTATATGTATTTTTGTCGTGGATTCAGCAGGAGTTTATTCCAGAGACTAAAGTTCACTGTTTGTCTTGTGCTCTCTATGAAGTTAGCCTAATATGCCTTACTGTTTTCATCTGAAGGACGATACAGCCTTAACCCATATAAGGCATTATTGTATACACTATATTATGTTGTTTACAAAGATAATCAGATGTGGTCTATTTGTCAACTAGTTTGCAGTCTAACAAGGAAGACAGATATGAGAGAATATAACTATGTTACAGAACAGAATATGATAAGTGACATTATAGATTTCATCTGGGTGATGGTAGGGAAAGCTTTGACAATTACTTTTCCTCAGTTTAAGAGCAATATATGCTCACTTTAAAAATTTTGGAAAGTACATCGAGAGAAAAATTAAAATTCTACTGTCTCTGTAGTGTGTGTGTGTATAAACTTTTTTTTTTTTACATAAAATTGCATCATACTTTATATACAACTTATCCTGACTTTTTGCTAGTGAAGTATTAGCATTTAGAATAGAATTTGACAAAACCTTTCTGGGTTTATATCTTTAATTTTTGGAAACTGGAAAGAATCTTGTAGAATGTTTAAGAGGTGCCAATGTAATGATCCATTTGAAATTATGATGGCAGCTTGAAAGCTATTTGAAAGTATATATGAAAAAACAAGCAAAGTAGACAAAGAAGGGAATATATTACTGTATTAATAATGCTGATGTGCTTACAGTTAAGAGATCACTGTGTGTGCACGAATGCTCACTTGTGTCCGACTCTGTGACCCTATGGACTACTCCTCTGCCCATGGGATTATCCAGGCAAGAATACTGGAGTGGGATGTTGTTTCCTACTCCAAGGGGTCTTTCTGATCCAGGGATCAAACCTGTGTCTCTTGTGTCTCCTGCATTGCCAGGCAGGTTCTTTACCATTGAGGAAGCCCAAGCGATCACTGTAATGACATCATAATAAATCACTGACAAGAAATTATACCAATATTTGACAATTGAGGATTGGGTGCCAAATGTGTCTTTGTGATGTCAGTAGCTATTGCTTTCCTTGGAATGGTCTGGCCATTTCTAGCAGAAGTCTGATCTAAAGTCACTTACAGCCTCTGTTCTCCTTTTAGGATGTTAACTGCTGTTTCTTGCTGTGATCTGTAAATGCTATTTATGTAATGTCTAGAAAACTTGCTGTCTACCTTTCTTGAGATCTAGGTCTGTACTTTTTGTTGCAACTGTAGAAGGGACTTAAGTTACTAAAAACTACACCACACACATGCAGACATACCTGTGCACACACATATATTAATGATGAATTGTAGCTTGTAGCTACTTTGAGATATCTTCAACAGGACCACAGACTCTTTCATATAATAAGTGCCTACCAGGCTCCTCCGTCCATGGGATTTTCCAGGCAAGAGTACTGGAGTGGGGTGCCGTTGCCTTCTCCGCATATAATAAGTAATGCTCAGTAAACATTTGCTTTGATTTAATGTGTATATGTATCAGTTGCATATCAGCAATTAATAAGCTGTGGGCTTCCCTGTGGGATATTTAATGGATTTTTAATAAAGACTAAGAAGTAGTTGTGATTTACATGCAAGATAAGAGATTTTATTATAGTAGTTTTAGGTATTGAAGTTAAAACATTAAGCTGAATGAATCAATAATGTTCTTAGTTTTCTTTCCATTCTACTGTAGTCTGAATGAACTGCCTAAGGAAGGAATTAGGTGGATAGATGGCTAGACTGACCTTGTGCTATGTGTGTATAACTAAGCTGGAATTATTTCTGATAAATAGTAACCATAGAAATCTGGTTGTGTATTAATCTAAACTATTCCAACTGAGGTTTGTTTATTTAGAAAACATTGAAAAAGATACACTTGAGCACTTGCATATGCTCAGTTATAACCTGGACTGTATTTACTTTAGAATTAGTCATCGGCTTTGTTAGTTTGACGTAAGTAAGTTGTTTGTCTTTTGGTTTGAGAAGGAGCTCGTAGGTAGTACATTTTTGATTCTTTGAGAAATTAAGCCTTTTTCTTCCGCAAGGACAGGGTAGCATATTTATACTTCATCAGTACTTATGATAAATAGCATAGTAAAGTGGAGGATTAGCACTGATATTTGACTATTTCAGAAATGTAATCCTTGAATGAAATCATATGTATATTACTGTTTTGCAACTATTGTTTAGTCACATCACCATATTTTTACGGGATTTATTTTTCTGTGCTTTTGTTAATGTGAACATAAACTGAAGCATTAGCTATTTCAGATGGTGTGGATTTAGTACAAATAGTGTATTGCAAGGAGAAAGCTGTGAACTGCAAGAAGTGTGGCTTTTGAAACTGGGTTTGAATTTCAGATTTCACTGTTTATTTAAATGTGAGACCTTGGATAAGTTACTTAAACTCTCTGTTTTAGTTAATATGTAAAGTGGAAAGTTGTACACCCTACTGTAGTGTTTTTTCCAAACTGTAGGCACAATTAGTCAGTCTTGAAACTAGCTAGAAAAGTATTATTTTGTGAGACTTTTGTTTCATAGCTTCAATTCTTCGGCCACCTGATGTGAAGAGCCAACTCTTTGGAAAAGACCCTGATGCTGGCAAAGATTGAGGGTAGGAGGAGAAGGGAACAACAGGGGATGAGATGACTGAATGAACATAGTTTAAGCAAACTCCAGGAGATCATGAAGTACAAGGAACCCTGGCATGCTGCAGTTCATGGGATTGCAAAGTCATTTAGCAACTGAACATACATATATACAAATGGATGTAAGCAGATGGGAACTTTGTTGCAATGTAAGACATGTTTCTTACTATAGGCTGGGTTAAAAAAAATTGAAAAACATTTTTCTATAATGTTGTTAGGATTAAGTGCCTACTATAGCTCCTGTTTTACAGATAGGCATTGAAACAAAGATGGCGTTGGAGAAATTCTAATGGAGTATTTTGGCTTTGTTGGATTTTGTTGTATTCATACAAATTTGGTCTTTATTCCAAGAGCTATGAAACTGAAAGCTGGTTTGTTACTTCAAAATTGTTATTGAGTATGGACAATTATTTCTTATTTAGTAAATTATTTGACACATGAAGTTTTTTGATAAGTATTATTTTGTGAACTTATATGAACTGTGATGCTGGAGAAGACTCTTGAGAGTCCCTCAGACAGCAAAATCAAACCAGTCAATCCTAAAGGAAATCAACCCTGAATATTCATTGGAAAGACTGATACTGACAATGAAGCTCCAGTACCTTGGCCACTTGATGTAAAGAGCCGACTTGTTGGAAAAGATCTTGATACTGGGAAATGGGGATGACATAGGATGAGATGGTTGGATAGCATCATTGACTCAGTAGACATGAGTTTGAGCAAACTCTGGGAAATACTGAAGGACAGGGAAGCCTGGCGTGCTACAATCCGTCGGGTCGCAAAGAGTCAGACGCAACTTCAGTTCAGTTCAGTTCAGTCGCTCAGTCGTGTCCGACTCTTTGCGACCCCCTGAATCGCAGCACGCCAGGCCTCCCTGTCCATCACCAACTCCCGGAGTTCACTCAGATTCACGTCCATTGAGTCAGTGATGCCATCCAGCCATCTCATTCTCTATCGTCCCCTTCTCCTCCTGCCCCCAATCCCTCCCAGCATCAGAGTCTTTTCCAATGAGTCAGCTCTTCGCATGAGGTGGCCAAAGTACTGGAGTTTCAGCTTTAGCATCATTCCTTCCAAAGAAATCCCAGGGCTGATCTCCTTTAGAATGGACTGGTTGGATCTCCTAGCAGTCCAAGGGATTCTCAAGAGTCTTCTCCAACACCACAGTTCAAAAGCATCAATTCTTCGGTGCTCAGCCTTCTTCACAGTCCAACTCTCACATCCATACATGACTACTGGAAAAACCATAGCCTTGACTAGACAGACCTTAGTTGGCAAAGTAATGTCTCTGCTTTTGAATATGCTATCTAGGTTGGTCATAACTTTTCTTCCAAGGAGTAAGCGTCTTTTAATTTCATGGCTGCAGTCACCATCTGCAGTGATTTTGGAGCTCCCAAAAATAAAGTCTGACACTATTTCCACTGTTTCCCCATCTATTTCCCATGAAGTGATGGGACCGGATGCCATGATCTTCGTTTTCTGAATGTTGAGCTTTAAGCTAACTTTTTCAGTCTCCTCTTTCACTTTCATCAAGAGGCTTTTTAGTTCCTCTTCACTTTCTGCCATAAGGGTGGTGTCATCTGCATATCTGAGGTTATTGATATTTCTCCCAACAATCTTGATTCCAGCTTGTGTTTCTTCCAGTCCAGCATTTCTCATGATGTACTCTGCATATAAGTTAAATAAGCAGGGTGACAATATACAGCCTTGACGTACTCCTTTTCCTATTTGGAACCAGTCTGTTGTTCCATGTCCAGTTCTAACTGTTGCTTCCTGACCTGCATACAGATTTCTCAAGAGGCAGGTCCGGTGGTCTGGTATTCCTATCTCTTTCAGAATTTTCCACAGTTTATTGTGATCCACACAGTCAAAGGTTTTGGCATAGTCAATAAAGCAGAAGTAGATGTTTTTCTGGAACTCTCTTGCTTTTTTGATGATCCAGTGGATGTTGGCAATTTGATCTCTGGTTCCTCTGCCTTTTCTAAAACCAGCTTGAACATCAGGAAGTTCACGGTTCACGTATTGCTGAAGCCTGGCTTGGAGAATTTTGAGCATTACTTTACTAGCATGTGAGATGAGTGCAATTGTGCAGTAGTTTGAGTATTCTTTGGCATTGCCTTTCTTTGGAATTGGAATGAAAACTGACCTTTTCTAGTCCTGTGGCCACTGCTGAGTTTTCCAAATTTGTTGGCATATTGAGTGCAGCACTTTCACAGCATCATCTTTCAGGATTTGAAATAGCTCAACTGGAATTCCATCACCTCCACTAGCTTTGTTCGTAGTGATGCTTTCTAAGGCCCACTTGGCTTCACATTCCAGGATGTCTGGCTCTAGATGAGTGATCACACCATCGTGATTATCCGGGTCATGAAGAACTTAGCGACTGAATAATAACAACAGTGCAGTAGGTGGAAGTGTATGTTTATATGACCACTTGGAGTGCAATCTGGCAATACCTAGCAAAATTGAGACACATATACTTTATAATCTGGTGAATTCCAGTCCATGCATTTGGTCAAAGGAGACATGCAGGAGAATGTTCATTGCAGCATTATTTGCAATGGCAAGAATTTGGAAAGAACCTGAAAGTCTCACAGTAGAAGTCTGGATAAATAAATTATGATATGTTCATGAAGTAGAATGCTAAACTAAGTTACATGAGTAAATCAAGCTTCACTTATCAATAATGATAAATCTCAAACCAAAAAGTATAGGAAAGCAAGTTTGCAGATTCATTCAATATAATGCCATATATTTAACATTTAGAAACATCCAAACAGTACTGTATATTATTTATGGACACAAATATATGTAGTAAAAAGTTTTTTGGACTGGAATGACACATATTACTGTCAGGATAATGGATATTTAAAGGAAGGGAAGGAATAGGATTAAGTAGGTATTTTAATGTTACCTGTAATGTTTTATTAAATATTGAAAAGAAGATCTGAAGCAAATATACCAAAATGTTGAGATCTAGTCAGTCTAGCTGTTATGTATAGGTGTGGTCATAATTTGTTTCTGTATATTTAAAATATTTAAATAATACCATATTTCTTTATAAAATTTAATATACAATTCATGGTACATATTAAATACTCAGTGGTATCTATTAAAAAAATAGTACATTGTTTTGAGGTCCAGAGAACAATGAATCTTTTAGGAATTAGGGCTTAACCTACTTAGATGATTTTCCAGGATTTCTAGTAAAATGAAAATTTAGTTAGGTGTAGACATAGGTTTAAAAAAGCATAATTATTATGGTAGAATTATTGAGTGTTTCTATAATGCGGAGCTAGACATTTTTCTTTGTAAGCATGAATCTACCAACTTACTATGCATGTTATTTGCCCATTGTAATCTAGGGTGAGTCACAGTATTTGTGAGTACCCTTGAGAGGCTCCTGTGGTCTCTCAGATGGACTTTGTTGTAATTATGCTTCAGTGTGTCTCACCTTGGCTCCTGCCCTTATTGTGTTACAGATGTCCTCTGCTGAATCATCATGAGCAATTTCTTGAGGAAATTGCTTGAGGATCCTGGTTAACCAGTTTTAGCACTTCTTCAAAGATCTGTCGTGCCAATCATTGTGATCCTGCATTCCAGGTCCTCAGTGTGTGCTAATGCAGTGATATTGCATAGAACTTTTTGTGATGAAGAAAATATTCCACGTTGGTGCTCTTCAGCGTGGTGACCACTAGTCACCATGTAGCTATTGAGGTTTTGATTGTGGCTGGTACAACCTAGGACTGACTCCTAATTTTACTTAATTTTGATTACTTTAAATAATCACATATGGCTGCAGGCTATCATATTAGACAGTTCATCTCTAGTCTTTTGAAAAGAATGCTAGGTTTGATTACTAGCACTGAATTTCCTGAGCCAGTTTTCCTGGATGTAAAAGGGGACTAATATTTCTTGTCCTAACCATCTCTGGGGATCCTAGAGAGAAGTTAAAGAATATATGAGACCATGTAAAGGAAAGATCAGTCATATGGGATGTTATGTACAGTTGACCCTTGAACAACACAGGTTTGAACTGCTGGGGTTCACTATTTGTGGACTTTTTTTCAGTAGTGAATAATGTTGTACTACATGATTCACAGTTTTTATTTTATTTTATTTTATGTTTGCCACACAGCATGCAGGATCTTAGTTCCCTGACCAGGAATGGAACCCATGCCCCCTGCAGTGGAAGCACAGAGTCTTAAGTGCTGGACTGCCAGGGAAGTCCCCACAATTTAAGTCCATGGATACCAAAGCGCCCGTAGAGACTGCAGACAGAACAACTGCGTATGGGGTCAGAGGGTCAGAGCCACTAGCCCTGGTGTTGTTCAATGGTCAGCTATATTAGGAGCCATAAAACTGCTGCTTATTTGACTGCAGTTCTACTTCTAGGGCTTTATCACAGGAAAATACATTAAAAATTTTTATTTATTTATTTAGCCATGCCAGGTCTTAGTTGCAGCATGCAGGATCTTTAGCTGCAGCTTGTGAACTCTTAGTTGCAGCATGTGGGATCTAGTTCCCTAACCAGGGATTGAACTCAGGCCCCCTGCACTGGGAGCCTGGAGTCTTAGCCACTGGACCACGAGGGAAGTCCCCAGGAGAATACATTTTTTATACATTCCTGATTATCTTTAAGAATAGTCATCAGAGATTTTTACAGTTGTATTAGTTTGCTAGGGCTGCTGTAAAAATGTACTACAAACAAGGTGGCCTGAACAACAGAAGCTTGTTTCACGGTTGTAAGTAGTAGATAACAACATGGTTCCTGCTTTCATGGAAGGCATAGACTAGTGGGTGAGGAGATGACAGGTGATCAGAAATAAATATGTAAATACAAGTCATCATAAATATTATAAAGAAAAAGAATTGGGAGTAAAGAACAGTGTTATTTTTGCAATGAATGGTTGAAGAAGGCCTCTCTGAAGTGTGGAGATTTCAACTAAAACTTAAAAGGTGAGAAGGAGCTATCTATAATCAGTAGACTGTTGGGGTAGGATGGAAGAAAAGCCTTTCCAACAGAGGAAATGGACCTATTGGAAGGTCCTGTGGGTGAAAAGAGATTATAATATTCTAAGAATTGAAAGAAGGCCCGATGTTAGGCTAGAACAGAAGAGAATAAAGCTGCATAAGTTGAAAAGTAAGCAGGCCCAGATCAGGCAAAATTTTGATTGCCAATGGGCAACCATTGAAGGATCTAATTTACATTAAAAAAAATTGTGAGGTGGAGAGTACTCTAGTAGCATAGTGGTTAGGATTCTGGGCTTTCACTGGTGTGGATGGAGTTCAGTCCCTGGTCTGGGTCAAGAGGCGTGGGCCCCCCAAAAAAAATCATGGGGAGAAGGCGATGGCAACCCACTCCAGTACTCTTGCCTGGAAAATGCCATGGATGGAGGGGCCTGGTAGGCTGCAGTCCATGGGGTCGCTAGGAGTCGGACACAACTAAGTGACTTCACTTTCACTTTTCACTTTCATGCATTGGAGAAGGAAATGGCAACCCACTCCAGTGTTCTTGCCTGGAGAATTCCAGGGACGGGGAAGCCTGGTGGACTGCCGTCTGTGGGGTCGCACAGAGTCGGACACGACTGAAGCGACTTAGCAGCAGCAGCAGCAGAATGGGTGTAGAATACTTTAAAGAGGACAGGATTAAAAACTGGAAGCTAATTAGTAGTCTACTGCAATAGACCAGGTGATATGAGGATGGCTTAGGCTAATGGAAATAGAGATCCAGAATAGTGGATTGATTTGAGCACTGTTAAGTAGGTAAGATTGACAGGACTTGATAGGAAATGGAGGGTGACAGAGAAGGGATCCTTGAGGGTTGGTTCACAAATTTCTGTCTTGAGCAAGTGGATGATGGCAGTACTGTTTACTGAGGTACCAAAGATTTGGTGAAAGAACAGCGTTGGTGGGAGGATTAGTCAAGAATTCACTTGCAGAAATATTAGGTTTGAGAAACCTGGAAGACTGGTCTGCAGGTGGGCATTGGGAAATTGTAACCACAAAGATGGTATTTTAAAACCATGAGAGTAGATGATAATCATTTAGCGAGTGAGTGTAAAGCAAAACAAAGTATGAAAGCAAGTTCAAGGGAACTCCAACAATCTGAGGTCTTGGTAGAAGTGATGACAAAGGAGACTGGAAAGGAGCCACCTCATGCGGATACAAATCCACAGATACCACGAAAGTCAAGATGAATCTGTTTCAAAGAGTGAGGAGTTAATGTACAGTAGAGTCAGATGAGAACTGGAAAGTGTCTGTTGGGTTTGGTGGCATGGAGGTGACAGGCCTTGTCGAGAGCAGTTTCAGTGGGGTGGTGAGAGTAGAAGCCAGATTAGAATAGTTAAGAAGCAGTGGGAGGTGGGGAGGCAGAGATGAATGTGTATTAACAGTTCTCTTGTAGCGCTTGTTCCCTGTTTGGATAATATGGCTGCTTCTCTGCTAGACTCAGTTCTTTAAAGGCACTGGTGTTATAGTTACTTTTCTGACCTCTCTTAAGACCTCCTCTTATACATAATTGACCCTCAATAAAATGTTGAGTGAATAAAACACCTTGTAGTTTCCACAGCATGCCATCCATTTTACTTTATAGTTTTAATCTTACACTTTTGATTCTATGTATTATAAATATTTCTTTTGTAATGTGTAAATAAATATTTACAATATATGGATCAATATAATTTTGATCCTTCATGGCCTCTTATGATGTACATTTTTGGTTATTAAGAAAAATTTTTCATGTCCTATAGATTTTTTTTGGAGCATGCTCTTTTTCTTTTTTCATGAAACAGTTAATGGTTTAAAAAAAGTATATACTTGCTATGTTCAGTTTATTCTACATTATTGTACATTTGTGTAAAGCTGCTTCTTAGCCATCATTTCTAAAACTTGAAAGGGTAGGAAATGAAGGTGTTTTTATATTGTCATACCTATAAATGTTCTCTACCTTTCTAAGAATCTTGTCTAATTTTTTTTCTTGTATAGCCTCCATGATAACACTTAGCGGGCGTGTTTATCAACACAGTTATTCCTTTTCCACAGTCACTATTTTCTCTAAGCTGAATTTAAGTTTTGAGCTTTTGCTAGTTATTCCTCCATTGTAAGTATATTCTCCTAAGTTTTTCCCACTTTACTCTTTTCCTTTCAGTGTTCTTTTGCTTTGAACATTTCTGTGCTCTCCCTTTATATACTTTTCACTGTATTTAGGGATATTAAGAGAGCCACATCCAGCAGATTATTCAGGTTAATTATTGTTGTTGAGTTCATGTCCGAATCTGTGACCCCATGGACTGCAGCACACCAGGCTCGTCTGTCCTCCACCATCTCCTGGAGCTTGCTTAAGTTCATGTCTGTTGAGTTGGTGATGCTATTTAACCGTCTCATCCCAGTAGCATGTTGGACACCTTCTGACCTGAGGCCTCATCTTCTGGTGTCATATCTTCTTGCCTTTTCATACTGTTCATGGGGTTCTCGCGACAAGAATACTGGAGTGGGTTGCCATTGTCTCCTCCAGTGGACCACAGTTTGTCAGAACTCTTCACCGTAACCTGCGTGTCTTGGGCGGCCCTGCACGGCAAGGCTCATAGCTTCGTCGAGTTCTGCAACCCCTTTGTCACGACAAGGCTGTGATTCATGAAGGGGATTCAGGTTAATACACGCTCTTTGTTCTTAGCCAGGGCTTCTGTCCTGATCCTGTATCTACTTTCTGCTTTCCTTCTTCAGTGAGCCAAGTAGGGAACTGAGGAAGTCTCAGCAACTGGTTTTTATCTTGCACCTTTAAATCCTAGAGCAGATCCAGGTGTAAGAAGCTACCTTGATTCCTTCTGGCGTTAGCACTGCTTATTTCCCTAGGACCACAGGGACTTCCTCAGAAAGAGGCATTATCAGTGTGATCTTGAAAGAGTACAGAGAGAATTACTGTTTTCCAGTCTCATAATTTTGTAGTTCCTTCAGTCTGCCTTCTTAGAAAAGCAGCACCAACCATCAGGTTGTGGGGATGAGTTACGAAATTAAGTCCATGAAAATAAAAAGTGAAAGCTAAGGAGCTCAGTTATAGTTTGGGAAATTGTGTTTAAGATGAGCCGAGGCAAACATCTGGGGGCTGAGCTGAGAATATCAGATCTTTTGCTGGTTTTGATTTTTTTTTTTTTTTTGGATGGTGACTACTGTAACCCTTCAAGGTCCTGGATACAAATTACATTGTTGATTTGATCTTAAAATTGGGGAATGTCATTCAGCTTTGATAGAGTCAAACAGAATCAGAGGCATTGACAGCACATTGGCTGGTGCAGCCATTCTAATACTAGATTGAGATTGAGACCCTTGAGGGTAGAGAGGGTATCTATTTCTGTGTTACTCAGCAAAGTGCCTGACAGTAGTCCCTCAATAAATATTGAAGGAATGAACCTGAAATGTAAAAACATCTGTGTACCAGAGACTACTAATGCTCATCTACTCTGCCTTGGCTTTGGAAACTAATTCTTAATCCTTCACATACTTTATTTTCCCAGATCTTTTTCACCATCTCTGCATTGTAGTCCAAGGGGTCACAAAAAGTCAGACACGACTTAGTGACTAAACAGCAACAGCAACCTGCACTACTTAGTGCAAACACCATCATCTCTTGTCTAGACCATTGAAATAGCTATCCAATACACGTATTTTCTCATCCGTTTGTGCTCCCCTGAGGTACATTCTCCAAACAGTAATCAGAGCTGTCTTCTAAAAATGTAAATCAGATCATGTCACCCTCTACCCTGATCTTCCAATGGCTTCCCAGTGTGTATCTGTTGCTTTTTAAATTTGTTTCATTCTTGAGTTAGGAGAGCTGATATTCTGATAACAAGAAATTCCTTTATACAGTATTTCTACTCCCACCTTCCCAATACACACACACACACACACACACACACACACACACAGAGGACATCATTAGCAGCAGTCAGACAAGCTTCAAAAGAGAGGTACAAATACATTTTAAAAACCCAGATCCAATTAAAACATCCATGTAAAGTCAGTAAACCTTTCCAACCCTCTCATCTTCAGTAAAGCCCTCTAGTATATACCTGTCGCATAATGGTGCCACCTACTGAACCCTTCCTAAGCTTCTTCCATTCAAAATGGAGGAAGCTAACAAGGACACCTTCTGGAAAAATACCTGTACTCTCCAGACCAGGAGAATGGCAACCTACCATGGTGATAAAGAATATAGATAGGTCTTTAAGTTGAACTGCCTGAGTTTGAGCCCCTGTGCTTTTACTTACTGACTATGTAACCTGAGCAAATTGGCTAAACATCTCCAAAACACAGTTTCCTTATGTATAACATGAAAATAATACCACTGCTTATCTCACAGAGTTTCTGTGGGGATGAAGCCAGCATTTAAGGGATTAAGTGGCACTGTGTTTTCAAAAAGTGTTAGTTGTAGTTATTGTTTTCACTGATCTCACTGTCATCACTATAATCCTATTCTATTCCAATGTCTTGTATTTATCTCCATTGTAGCATTTGTGTTGTAACTATTTCTACATCTACTTTCCCATAGACTTTAAGAGACCCATTTTTATTACTTGTGTATTTAAACAATTTATTTTTAGTTGGCTGTGTCAGGTCTTTGTTGTGGCGTGTAGGAGGTTCGATTTTCTTTGCGGCATGTGGGATCTTCAGTTTCAGCATGCAGACTCTTAGTTGTGGCATGTGGGATCTAGTTCCCTGACCAGGGCTCGGACTCAGGCCCCCTGCGTTGGTGGCGTGGAGTCCTAGCCACTGGACCACCAGGAAAGTGCCAATAGACCTGTTTTTAAATTTATATTCCACTTATATATAAAGGAGATCAGCCCTGGGATTTCTTTGGAGGGAATGATGCTAAAGCTGAAACTCCAGTACTTTGGGCACCTCATGTGAAGAGTTGACTCATCGGAAAAGACTCTGATGCTGGGAAGGATTGGGGGCAGGAGGAGAAGGGGACGACCGAGGATGAGATGGCTGGATGGCATCACTGACTCGATGGATGTGAGTTTGAGTGAACTCCGGGAGATGGTACTGGACAGGGAGGCCTGACGTGCTGCGATTCATGAGGTCGCAAAGAGTCGGACATGACTGAGCAACTGAACTGAAAGTGAAAGTGAAAGAAAGTGAAGTCGCTCAGTCGTGTCCGACTCTTTGCGAGCCCATGGACAGTAGCCTACCAGGCTCCTCTGTCCATGGGATTTTCCAGGCAATAGTACTGGAGTGGATTGCCATTTCCTTCTCCAGGGGATCTTCCCGACCCAGGGATCAAACCCAGGTCTCCCGCATTGTAGACAGATGCTTTACCGTCTGAGCCACCAGGGAACTGAACTATATATACTAGTGCCAAATATACTTGATGCACAATGTACATTTGGGTTAATCTGAATAAAGATTAATGTTTGAGAGCCTCTAAATTTGTACAGAGAACACAGGCTTACAAAGTCTGGATAAAACATAAGCAACTTTTAATACTGCCTCCTAAGATCTAGTGGAATAAAAGGGGATGATTCCTTTGCCATCTATGAAAATGGAGGGTTTTGTTTTGTTTTGTTATATATGTCAACCTCAAAGAAGGATGGGTAGAATTCTTCCCATAGCTTTTGGGTCCCCAAAGAACCTCAGTCCTTCAACCGTTAGTTCTATTGTCTCTAACTGTCCCAGAGAAATGGACATTGATCCTTCTGTTTTACGGGGCCAAGTAGATGTGGCCTTTACCCTTTTTTTTTTTTTGGACCATGCTGTGTGGCATGTGGAGTTTCCCAACTAGGGATTGAATTCATGCACCCTGCATTGGAAGTGAAGAGTCTTAACCACTAGACCACCAGGGGAAGTCCCTGGAGTTTACTCTTTAATGTGTTTGTGCATCCAAGGATTGGGCACAGATAACCCATTACTCCTAAAAATATGTAAGTAAAAGCCAATACCATGTTTATATTTTAGGTGTAGCCCTGGGTCGGGAAGATCCCCTGGAGGAGGAAATGACACCCCACTCCAGTATTCTTGCCTGGAGAATCCCATGGATGGAGGAGCTTGGTGGGCTATGTCCATGGGTCGCACAGAGTCGGACACGACTGAGCCACTTCACTTCACTTTCACTGGCATCTAAACTTAAAACTGCCTTATTACAATTACATTGCATCAATCAATTTTATATGTAAGGCTCATATTTTCTAATTATGTGAAAGAATTGGTAGTTACCAGATTGGTTACCAAAGAAAGTCTTGTTGCAAAGAAGTACTTATGGTATTTGTTTGGGGGAGCGGAGTGTATGTTTCAAAAAAGGAATTGTCTCATGAGCTAAAAAAGAATTTTGGCCTTAAAGAGTTTTTGCCCATTATAGGAGTTAAGATTTTGGTGTGAATAGCTCCCAAGGGGAGATAGAAAGCAAGAGGTGAATATAAACTGCTGTAACAATTTGGAGCAAGGATGCTATTTTTGACTAACAGTATGTTGGAAAAAATTTGAGAGATTTAGTAAGCGATAGTATTAGTGTTTGATGTTGAAGAATGAGTATTTAAACATGTGGAAATTAAATGTTTTGTGAATGTCCTTATTAAGGACAAGAGTCATGTTTATTAACAGATTTTCTTTTTTGTACAATTTACTTTCTTCCATTTTTTGATAACAGTATTAACAGTCATCATGTTAGCTAACATTTATTGACTGCCTACTATGTGCCAGAATCTGTTCTAAGTGTTTTACCTTTATTAACTTAATCCTCATATATCTGTTATCTGTATTTTAACTTTTTTCTGCTTTGCTCATTCCTGCCAGACATTGCTTCTTTTTTTAAAAAAAATTTGATCATAATTCTATGCATGTATAGTTTAAAGGGTCAGTCAGTAAGGTACTATACATTTTGTTAGGACAAACAGCAGTCTCCCTTCCTTCCCACTAGAAGTTTCTTTAAGGAGACCTTATTTTTTAAGGTTTTTAAAATTAAAAAAAACTTTTTTTTGGCCATGTTTTGCAGCATGCAGGATTTTAGTTCTCCGACCAAGATTTGAACCCAGGCCTTCACTCTTGCTGTTTTCTGTCCCCACTCTTTAGCTTCCAACCGTAATGAAACTACCAGAGATCCCTCAAGTGCGCTGTTTTTTCCCTCACTTCTGAAGATGCATAAAGAATAAAGATATGAAGATAAATCAAATGTAAGCTTAGCCTTGTGAAAACCAGCCAAGCCACACAACTAGGTTTCCTGGGAAGAAGAGAAATCAGTTCCTCAAGAGAATAGAGTTTACTTGGGGAACTAAAAGATTCAGGATGCATGCAGTCATAATAAACAGGCCATCTTGTTACTGCTTGAACCTCAGAAATTTGTCAGTGTGGAATGGAGACATAATAATTGTTTGGTTTTTCTCTTTATTTATTTATTTTTTCTACTTTTGTTCTCACTTTTCTCAGACTTGTCTGTGTGATTCACATTTCTCTCCTCTAAGTGAGATGCTGATTGATTTGGTCAGTCACTATCCCTTATGCTTACTTCTAGCATAGTTTTTCTTTCACAACATCTGTTGAACAGCTAGCTGTGTAGTTTACTGATTGACTGCCCTTGGGGCTGATGATCACTCTTTATTTAATTAAAGAGGGACAGGATGATGGAGTCATGTTGTAGATGTAGGTACTTAAATACATGAAGAACTGCACTGAGTTGCTTTCCTTTGCTCAGGGTCAGTGATACAGTGTTTATTTTAGCAAGGCACCTAGAGCAGGATGGACTCCTTTTCATAGGTGAATGCCACGTACCTGGGTATAGAATCCTTGGATTGCCATTTTTGGGGTCATTTTGTCTTGAGAAGAATGTCGATAGATGGTGCTTTTCACTGAAATATTTTTAGGTACTCATCCCTTCTTTTTTCATTTATCTTATCTGATACCCTTGAGCTCTTTCTTCATCTGAAGAAAACTTTCTTCTGTATTTGAATATTACTTCTGTTCCATTTGTTCCTGTATCATTTTTTAGGAACTCAAGTTATTCATGTGTTAGAGCTCTGCTACTGTCTATCTCTCCTTTCCCCTCACCTCTTAAAATTTTATTAATCTTTCATTTTTTTTTTCTTTTTCATTCATGGAGAATTCCTTAAATTTCTTCTTTAAATCATCATTTCAGTTTCTTCAGTGTTGAAAGGCCTCTTCTCTCTATATGTCTAATGAATTTTTTGGTAATTTCCCTCTTTCTTTTCTTTCAGTTTTAATTTTTATTATTACTTTATTCTTTTTCTTTCTCTGGCTACAGCACGGCTTATAGGATTTCAGTTCCTCGACTAGGCATCAAACATAGGCCATGGCAGTGAAAGCCTGGAATCCTAACCACTAGGCCACCATGGAATTCCTGATAATTTTTCTTGTTTGCCTTAATATTCTTATCTCACTGAGCTTTTTTTTTTTAAAATCTGTGTCTTAGGAGACTTCCTTATTATTTTAGTCTTTCATTTTTCTTTTGTGACTCTATGTTTTAAATACTTAGAAGCTGTGAAATACAGCCTTTTTTTTTTTTTTTGCAATACGTAATTTTAAGTGTTACTTTTGAGTGCTGTTTTCTTATTTTTCTTGTTTTAGAATCATTTCATGATCTTCTTAAAAACAGTTAAAAATTTGTTTCCTTCCACCCAAGAATAATGAGATAGTCATTCATATGTAGCTTTTTTTCCCCTCTAGAAACAGGATATTTCCTAAATGGCCTCATTCTCCATTTCCTGTTAGAAGCCTCCACTTAGATTTTCACAAAGGGCCCTGATTGCCAGTTAAGTGAGCCAGCACCCTCAGGAAATGAGGAGTAGCCTTGGCTGGAAATCATCCTAGTAGGGGAAATTTCTCATTGTGTAGAGTTTTTATTTGTCTTTGGCAAAGCTGCTATGTCAGGTTCAGATCTGGTATGGCCACACTGCTGCTTTGTATCAGAATAGTCCTGGCTTCTCCTAAAGAATGGGTCTGCTCCTGTAGCTACCTTTGTTGCACTAGAAAATGGTCTGCCACTTGATAGTTGATCATAAAGGAGAGGGAAGGAAAAGGACATTTTGCTAACCAGTCAGAATGCCTGAGTCAACTCCTGTGTTCAGTTGTTTGAGAGCTGACACGGCTGGTGCATCTTTACATCCAGTTCAGTTCAGTTCAGTCACTCAGTCGTGTCCGACTCTTTGCGACCCCATGAACCAAGCATGCCAGGCCTCCCTGTCCATCACCAACTCTCAGAGTCTACCTGAACCCATGTCCATTGAGTTGGTGATGCCATCCAACCATCTCATCCTCTGTTGTCCCCTTCTCCTCCTGCCCTCAATCTTTCCCAGCATCAGGGTCTTTTCAAATGAGTCAGTTCTTTACATCAGGTGGCCAAAGTATTGGAGTTTCAGCTTCAACATCAGTCCTTCCGATGAACACCCAGGGCTGATCTTCTTTAGGATGGACTGGATGGATCTCCTTGCAGTCCAAGGGACTCTCAAGAGTCTTCTCCAACGCCACAGTTCAAAAGCATCAATTCTTCGGCACTCAGCTTTCTTTATAGAAACTCTCACATCCATTCATGACTACTGGAAAAACCATAGCCTTCACTAGATGGACCTTTGTTGACAAAGTAATGTCTCTGCTTTTTAATATGCTTGTCTAGGTTGGTCATAACTTTCCTTCCAAGGAGTAAGTGTCTTTTAATTTCATGGCTACAGTCACCATCTGTAGTGATTTTGGAGCCCCCAAAATTAAAGTCAGCCACTGTTTCCAGTGTTTCCCCATCTATTTCCCATGAAGTGATGGGACTGGATGCCATGATCTTAGTTTTCTGAGTGTTGAGCTTTAAGCCAACTTTTTCACTCTCTTCTTGGCTCTTTAGTTCTTCACTTTATAAGGATGGTGTCATCTCCATACCTGAGGTTATTGATATTTCCCCCCGCAATCTTGATTCCAGCTTGTGCTTCCTCCAGCCCAGCGTTTCTCATGATGTACTCTGCATATAAGTTAAATAAGCAGGGTGACAATACACAGCCTTGACATACTTTTTTTCCTATTTGGAACCAGTCTGTTGTTCCATGTCCAGCTGTAAACATATAATACACCATAATAATTGCAACTATATTAAAAATACATACTATACCAGATTGAAAACAGAACAGTAGGATTATATGATTTTTGTCTTTTAAAATGTTAAAGAAAGAAAGAAAGGAAGAAAGAAAGTGAAGTCGCTCAGTCATGTCTGACTCTTTGCAACCCCACGGACTGTAGCCTACCAGGCTCCTCTGTCCATGGGATTTTCCAGGCAGTAGTACTGGAGTGGATTGCCATTTCCTTCTCCAGGGGATCTTCCCGACCCAGGGATCAAACCCAGGTCTCCCTCATTGTAGACAGGCACTTTACCATCTGAGCCACCAGGGGTATTTACAATGTTAACTTTTTAGCAAAAAGGAAATGGTGGTTATCATATTTGACAAGTGACACTTCTTTAATGCTAGATTTTAAAACAGGAGGTTGCAAACAGGGGAACTAGTGCTATAAGGCTTTGGGAATTATTTCATGAGAAGGACAAAGTAGAACAAGGCAGGTTAGCCATTCCCAGTGCCTGAGGAACCAGGTCAGTGGTTGTAGAGTCAGTGTGAATAGGTTTATTTCCTATAATCTCAAGGGTGCCAGTTGTAGATTTGATTCTTCAGCAAGGTCAGAGAAACTCAGGAACTGAAGTTTTAGTGTTTTTGAGCATTAAGCATGGTGCAAATAAAAAAAGAAACACTCTCTTATTTTTACTTTTAATTGTAAGCATCCTGGAGCCAAATGCTCTGCCTGTGCATTCTCTCTCTCTTTTTTCTTTTCTTTTTTTAAATTTATTATTTATTTATTTGGCTGTACCAGGTCTTAGTTGCAGCATTTGAACTCTTAGTTTCGGCATGTAGGATCCAATTCCCTGACTAGGGATCGAACCCAGACCCCTACATTGGGAGCACAGGGTCCTAGCCACTGGACCACAAGGAAAGCCCCTGAATTTTCTGTTATCTCTGACTTCCAGAATTTTCATATTGGCGGAGTCTTAAAGAGCTTGTGTTCAATTATGATTATCTCTTTTTTGCACGTTTTACTTTTTGCTTTTCATACCTATTAGTGTCGTGGAATTAGATGATAAGGAGGGATTGTGTGCTGTAGCTGGAGCTCCTCTCAGCTTTGACTCTGAAAAAACTACCTTGAAATTAACTTCATATTTAGACAGATAACAAGTTTGTTGATCAGTCTGTTATGTTTTAACATCACTTTCAAATGATGTGACCAACAAGGCCTTAATTTCCAAAATATAAAACAGGTAATACAACTTAGTTTAAAAAAAACAAAAACAATCAACCAATAACACAATAAAAACAGGCAGAAGATCTAAAGAGACATTTCTCCAAAGAAGACAGGCACATGAAAACATGCTCAACATCACTAATTATTAAAGAAATGCAAATTAAAAGTACAGTGAGGTATCACCTTACACTGGTCAGAATGGCCATCATTAAAAAGTCTACAAATAACAAATGCTGGAGAGGGTGTGGAGAGAAGGGAACCTTCCTGCACTGTTGGTGGCAATGTAAATTGGTGCCGTCGCTATGGAAAACAGTATGGAAATGGCAACCCCCTCTAGTATTCTTGCCTGGGAAATCCCATGAACAGAGGAGCCTAGCTGGTTACAGTCCATGGGATCTCAAAGAGTAGGACATGACTGAGCTCACACACACACACACACACAATAGCCTGTCATGAAAAAGAATATGAAAATATATATATAACCTAATTACTTCACTGTACACCAGCAACTAACACAACATTGTAAATCAACTATACTTCAGTCAAAAAAAGAGCACCTGGGGTAGGAGTTAACTTCACTACTTTTAAAGTCATCCATTGAGTTTTTAAATTTTGGTTACTGTAGTTTTTAGTTCTAAAACTGACACTTGGTTCTTCTTTATATCTTTCATTTCCTTGCCAAGTTCAGTTCAGTTGCCCAACTGTGTCTGACTCTTTGCCACCCCATAGACTGTAGCACGCCAGGCCTCCCTGTCCATTGCCAACTCCCAGAGTTTACTCAAACTCATGTCCATTGAGTCGGTGATGCCATCCAGCCATCTCATCCTCTGTTGTCCCCTTCTCCTCCCACCTTCAATCTTTCCCAGCATCAGGGTCTTTTCAGATGAGTCAGTTCTTCACATCAGGTGGTCAAAATATTGGAGTCCTAGCTTCAGCATCAGTCCTTCCAATGAATAGTCAGGACTGATTTCCTTTAGGATGGACTGGTTGGATCTCCTTGCAGTCCAAGGGACTCTCAAGAGTCTTCTGCAACACCAGAGTTCAAAAGCATCAGTTTTTCAGCACTTAGCTTTCTTTATAGTCCAGCTCTCATATCCATACATGACTATTGGAAAAACCATAGCTTTGACTAGATGGACCTTTGCTGGCAAAGTAATATCTCTGCTTTTTAATATGCTGTCTAGGTTGGTCATAACTTTTCTTCCAAGAAGCAAGCATCTTTTAATTTCATGGCTGCAGTCACCATCTTCAGTGATTTTGGAGCCCAAGAAAATAAAGCCTGTCACTTTATTTTATAAACTCTTTGCCAAGAGTTTCCAGCTTTTCATTTATTCGGTTCAATTACAGATATGTTAGTAATTATTCATTGAAGCATCTTTATGATGGCTGTTCTAAAATCCTCATCAGATAATTTCAACCCTCCTGTCATCTCAGTTTTAGCACCTGATTTTATTTATTTATATATTTTTTAAAAATTGGTTTGCTTAAAACTGCAGGTACATTTTGGAGAAAAGAATTGGTCAGAACAGCTAAAGAAGCCTGGAAAGCAGAGAACTCACTTTGTTTCACTTAGTTTGTTTGCTCCTAGTCTTTTCTTGTTTGCAGTGAAGTCAACCCGTACCCCAGGTGCTCTTTTTTTTTTAACTGAAGTATCAGGAACATTATAACATTATAGTTATAGAGTATTTGATATTTAAGTATGCACATATATTTTTATTACAAATAAGAAATAAAATGGGTATCAAATTTAGTATAGTATTCTAAGGTTAAAGTAGTGACAGCTGAAACAGTCTTTGTTACTCTCTAGGTATTAATATAAAAATTCAGAATAAATTAGTAAAACTAGGCCTTCAGAATTCTGAGGATTTTATTTTTCAAGTAACACCAAGCACAATTTGATGTTTCTTTAAAAGTGAATTTCCATGTTTTTGTTTTTGCCGAAATCTGTTGCATGTAACTTGATCATCAGAACACTGCAATTTATGAAAATAGTTAATTTTTAAATGGTAATTGGAATATTTTATGTTTCAGTGTCCTTCCACATCATTTCTTTTATCTCCGCTTCACCTCATTTTACAGAAACTGGCATCCGGTCCCATCACTTCATGGGAAATAGATGGGGAAACAGTGGAAACAGTGCCAGACTTTATTTTTGGGGGCTCCAAAATCACTGCAGATGGTGATTGCAGCCATGAAATTAAAAGATGCTTACTCCTTGGAAGAAAAGTTATGACCAACCTAGATAGATAGTATATTCAAAAGCAGAGACATTACTTTGCCAACTAAGGTCTGTCTAGTCAAGGCTATGGTTTTTCCAGTAGTCATGTATGGATGTGAGAGTTGGACTGTGAAGAAGGCTGAGCACCGAAGAATTGATGCTTTTGAACTGCGGTGTTGGAGAAGACTCTTGAGAGTCCCTTGGACTGCAAGGAGATCCAACCAGTCCATTCTGAACGAGATTTCTTTGGAAGGAATGATGCTAAAGCTGAAACTCTAGTACTTTGGCCACCTCATGCAAAGAGTTGACTCATTGGAAAAGACTCTGATTTTGGGAGGGATTGGGGGCGGGAGGAGAAGGGGACAACAGAGGATGAGATGGCTGGATGGCATCACTGACTCGATGGACGTGAGTCTGAGTGAACTCCGGGAGATGGTGATGGACAGGGAGGCCTGGCGTGCTGCGATTCATGGGGTCGCAAAGAGTCAGACACGACTGAGCGAGTGAACTGAACAGATCGACGAAAATCTTCATTTTCTAAAACAAACGTAGTTTTCATTTCTATCTGAAAACCTTGAGGCCTAAGATAGTTATGCTTTTTGTCTAAGGGTCTATGTAATGAACCGGATAAGGCAATGGCACCCCACTCCAGTACTCTTGCCTGGAAAATCCCATGGCCGGAGGAGCCTGGTAGGCTGCAGTCCATGGGGTCGCTATGAGTTGGACACAACTAAGTGACTTCACTTTCACTTTTCACTTTCATGCATTGGAGAAGTAAATGGCAACCCACTCCAGTGTTCTTTCCTGGAGAATCTGAGAGACGGAGGAGCCTGGTGGGCTGCTGTCTATGGGGTCGCACAGAGTTGGACACGACTGAAGTGACTTAGCAGCAGCAGCTATATAATGAACAGTGTCAAAGCCAAGTCTAGAATCAAGAACTCCCAGTTCCTAGACATTAGCAGCTGTGGCTTTTGCACCACTGCTATCTAGGCTTAATGTAGCTTTTTAAGAGACATCATTGAAATATTGGAAAACACTGAGTTTTTAGGTGCTGTATATTCATAATGATAAACACTTAAAAAAATACATTTTCCTCTGACTGTGATTTCTCTCAAAAGCCTAGAAAAGACCCTGCATTAGCAATATTTCCATCCAATTCCTGAGATACCTGTTGAGCAAAGACCATGTAGTTAGTCTATTTAAATAGACAAAATAAGCTTAAGACAAATGAGTAAAAGCAGAATTTTGCAGATATAAAGTAGGGGAAAAATGTACATCCGTTCAGTTCAGTCACTCAGTAGTGTCCAACTCTTTGCAACCCCATGAATTGCAACATGCCAGGCCTCCCTGTCCATCACCAACTCCCGGAGTTCACTCAGACTCATGTCCATCGAGTCAGTGATGCCATCTGGCCATCTCATCCTCTGTTGTCCCCTTCTCCTCCTGCCCCCAACCCCTCCCAAAATCAGAGTCTTTTCCAGTGAGTCAACTCTTCGCATGAGGTGGCCAAAGTACTAGAGTTTCAGCTTTAACATCATTCCTTCCAAAGAAATCCCAGGGCTGATCTCTTTCAGAATGGACTGGTTGGATCTCCTTGCAGTCCAAGGGACTCTCAAGAGTCTTCTCCAACACCGCAGTTCAAAAGCATCAATTCTTCGGTGCTCAGCTTTCTTTGCAGTCCAGCTCTTGCATCCATACATGATCACTGGAAAAACCATAGCCTTGACTAGACGGACCTTTGTTGGCAAAGTAATTAATAAAACAAATTCAGTGAGAACAACAACACTGGTAATGTTAGGAAAGAGCATTTTTATTAGTAGATTATCTAACCTGCATGATTTTCCCTTTGATATGCACAGTGTTTTGCAGATGTATGTGCATTTTTCTGGAGAGCAGGTGTGTAGCTTTTGTTAAATTATCAGAGGAGTCTGTGATTTTAAAAAGGTGGTCTTTCTTATAATACAGTGATGGGAGAGAAGGCATATTGGTGCAGTTTCCCTGAGGAGTACATGATGATAAAAATGATGTGCAATGCCTGGGCGAAACTAAAAAGGAACAAAACATGTCCATCTCATTTCTGGACTTTCCTGGTATCCTCTCTTCTCCCTTACACTGTTTTTCCAAAGCAGAAGATCCAGAAAGATTTATTCTTGAAGAAATTAAATAGGAAAAGTTCTGGATTTAGGATACTGTTAAGTCCCTTGTTTTAGCCTTGTGCCCGACCAGCCCCCAGGAACTGGTACTCAAACTCTTAGAGATTTTGTGGTCTAATGGACTTTGCCTCTCATTGGACTGAAATACTGCTCTGTGCCTTTTTAGAAAATGTTGTTCCTTCTTTTCTTTGCTTGTCTATGTTTTATCCATTTCCTTAATCTCAGTTTTACTTCTGTCTATTTGATAACGTCTTTGATTATTAATCCCAGCCTTACTCATCTGTCCTTTCTCTTTGGCACATTTTATCTTAACATTACATTTTGGTTTACATTACATTTATTTATTTATTTATTTTTTTACATTACATTTATATTTACGTTAAGTTGAGTTACATGATTAGCACTTTTCCTCCTTGTGCTTGCATTGTTTTTGCTGTTTCTCTCACCTGCCTTAGGGTATGGATGATGTTTTTTTCTTTTTTCTTCTCCTCTTCCTTCTCCTGTAGCTGCCTCTGTGGCTGCATTCTGGTGAAATGGAAAGAGCTAGACACAGAGTCAGAAGACCTGAATCCTTTATCTGGCTCCATTATTTAATCCATGTGATGTTCCCAGTTGATACTTAATGTGACTCAGCCACATAACCTCTCTGAGCTCAAGTTTCTCCTTACCTATAAAACGGAGATTAAAAAGGGAAATTGACATAAAACCCCAACATCCATTAACAGGAATGGTCCATTTTGGTGTTCTGATATAATTGGATGTAAACGGTTGTCTTTCAGAGCTCTACTACTTTGAACATTCATGCTCTTCTACTGCAGAGAAGGCAATGGCAACCTACTCCAGTACTCTTGCCTGGAAAATCCCATGGATGGAGGAACCTGGTGGGCTACAGTCCATGGGGTCGCTAAGAGTTGGACACGACTGAGCGACTTCACTTTCACTTTTCACTTTCATGCATTGGAGAAGGAAATGACAACCCACTCCAGTGTTCTTGCCTGGAGAATCCCAGGGACAGGGGAGCCTGGTGGGCTGCCGTCTGTGAGGTCACACAGAGTCGGACATGACTGAAGCAACTTGGCAGCAGCAGCAGCACCTCTTCTACTGGAATCCTAACTTTTCTGCAACTTTCTCTAACCAGCCATGCATCTTTGTTTCAGCCCCTCAAGATTCAGGTTGGGAGCATGTGATTGCTATACCTCTATCTGTTGTCTTTGACTTCTTTTTTTCCCTCCCCCGTTCTTTTTTATTTTTGTTATTTATTTATTTATTACCCCCCTGCCCCCCACCTTTGACTTTTGCAGTGAGTTGTAAGGTTCTGCTTCCCCCCTCTTTCAGGATTTCTTCAGAAGAGGGAGAATATTTTGATACTAGGGAGCCCAGAGGACAAATAGCCACTTCATGCATTTAATGCAGTATTTGTTTTTCGTTTAACACCATTTTGTGCATAGTTGTTTCAATCTATAATTCCCTGATGACATATGATGTTGAACATCTTTTCATATGATTACTTGCCATCGGTGTATCTTTTTTGGTGAGGTGTCTGTTAACGTCTTTTGCCCATTTTAAAATCAGATTGTGTGTTTTCTTATTTAGTTTTGAGTTTTTTATATATTTTGAATAACAGTCCTTGATCATATGTGTCTTTTGCAAAATACATGTCTATAGCTTGTTTTCTCATTCTCATTGTCTTTCACAGAGCAGTTTTTAATTTTAATGAAGTCCAGCTTATCAGTTACTTCTTTCATAAATTATTCCTCTTATAACTAAAAAATCCATCACATGCGCTAGATTTATCTAGATTTTTTTCTCTTATGTTATTTTCTAGGAGTTTTATGTTTTACTTTGTGTCTGTGATCTGTTTTGAATTAACTTTCGTGAAGGTCTTTGTCTAGATTCATTTTTTTATATGTTAATATCCATTTGTCCTAGCCCCATTTGTTGAAAAAACTATCATTGCTCCGTTTTATTGCCTTTGCTCCTTTGTTTAAAGATTGGTTGATTACATTTTCATGAGCCTATTTCTAGCTCTCTATTCTGTTCCATTGATTTGTTTGTCTCTTCTTTTCCTAAGACTATATTGTCTTGAATACTATTAACTTTATAAAAAGTCAGTGTTGGGTAGTGTCAATCCTCCAAATTTGTTCTTTTACTTTGATATTAAGTTGGCTATTCTGAGTCTTCTTCCTCTCCATATAAACTTTAGAATCAGTTTATCTGTATCCACAAAGTAACTTGCTAGAATGTTGATTAGGATTCATTTCAAGTTAAGTTTTACATATGGCATGAAGTAAGGAGAATATGTGTTATTTTACTATAATTTATATCATTACACAGTATATTTTATGCTATTCTTGGATATATTTCTATTTTATTCCATTGGTCTGTGTCTGTTTTCCTTGTAGTGCCACACTGTCTTGATTACTGTAGCTTTTACAGTAAGTTGTGAATTAAATGAAATTGAAGAATAATTAAGAGAAATTGACACAAGACTAAAAGGGAGAGTCCAGTGGCAGGCACACTTTGAATGAAAAGGAATAGATTTTGGCACTAATAAAATAGAGAAGGCCTTGTAAAAGGTGCTGAATTACCCATCTGTTGGAAAAAGCAAGGCTTGAATGTCAGCTAAGGTGAAGCTTGTAGTTGTAATGCAGAACAAGGATAATGGCAGATCTGTACTCTGAGTCCCTAAGTAGCATTGTGTCTTAGAATTTCCTTTTATCTTTCTCCCCCCCTGTGGCATTTAGGCGTAATCTTCTTTGACAGAAAGATAGTTGATGGTTTCTGGAGTTTAGCAGTTTTCCTGCTTGTGTGGTCTTTGATCTTTCCTAAGAGCTGGCACGCTACAGTCCCAGCATGGGATTCTGTCTTAGGCAGTTCTCCACTGATGTTTTGGAAACCAAGCTTTGTGTGATCATTTGGACTGGAACACTCTCTCTCTCTTTTTTTAAAAGACAGTTTATTTTATTGAAGTATAGTTGACTTAACAACGCTGTGTTAATTTCTGAAGTACACTAAAGTGATTCAGTTATACATACATATACAATCTTTTTCATACTCTTTTCCATTATGGTTTATCACAGGATATTGAATATAGTTTCCTGTGCTCTACAATAGGACATTGTTGTTTATCCATTCTCTATATATAATTGTTTGCTTCTGCTAATCCCAAATTTCGAATTCATCCCATCACCACCACCTGCCCCCTTGGCACCCACAAATCTGATCTCTATGTCTGTAAGTCTCTGTTTTATAGGTAAGTTCATTAGTGTCATATTTTAGATTCCATGTATAAGTGATATCATATGGTATTTGTCTTTCTCTTTCTGACTTCACTTAGTGTGACAATCTCAACATCTATCCTTGTTGCTGCATATGGCATTATTTCATTCTTTTTATGGCTGAGTAATATCACTGTATGTATTGTACCACATCTTTACCCATGCATCTGTTGATGGACATTTAGGGTATTTCCCTGTCTTGGGTATTGTAAATATGCTGCTATGAGGATATGAGTGCATATATCTTTTTTAAAAATTAATTTTTATTGGAGTATAGTCGCCTTACAATGTTGTGTTAATTTCTGTTGTATAGCAAAATAAACCAGCTCTTGCATGTATCTTTTGAATTATAGTTCTTCAAATATATGCCCAGGAGTGGAATTGCAGGATCATACGGCAACTCTATTTTTAGATTTTTAAGGAACCCCCACACTGTTCCCCATGGTGACTACACCTGTTTACACTCCCATCAACAATGTAGAAGAGTTCCTGTTTCTCTGCACCTTCTGCAGCATTTGTTGTTTGTAGACTTTTTAGTGAAGGCCATTCTGATACTTTATTTTAGTTCTGATTTACATTCCTCTCTAATAATTAGTGTGTTGAGCATCTTTTCATGTGCTTTTTGGCCATCTCATTGTCTTCTTCAGAGAAATCTCTCTTTAGAAAGTCTTCTGCCATTTTTTGATTGTGTTGTTTGTTTTTTGTTATTAAGTTGTATGAACTCTTTGTATATTTTGGTAATTAAACCCTGTTGGTCATAAAATTGCTGTGTTTTCTCCCATTCTGTAGGGTGTCTTTTTGTTTATGATTCCTTTTGCTGTACAAACGCTAATAAGTTTGATTGCATCCCATTTGTTTATTTTTTGCTTTTACTTCTATTGTCTTGGGAGACTGACCTAAGAAAACATTGGTATGATTCATGTCAGAGAATGTTTTGCCTATGTTCTCTTCTTGGAGTTTTATGGCATCATAACTTATATTTAAGTCTTTAAACTATTTTGAGCTTATTTTTGTGTAGAGTGAGGCAGTGTTCTAATGTCATTGATTACATGCAGCTGTCCAACTTTCCCAACACCAGTTGCCAAAGAAACTCTTTTCTCCATTGTATATTCTTGTCTCCTTTGCCAAAGTTTAATTGCCTGTAGGTATGTGGGTTTATTTTCTGGGCTCTCTATTACACTTATCCACACATCTGTTTTTGTGGTAATACCACACCGTTTTGATGTAGCTTTGTAGTACTGTCTGAAGTCTGGGAGGATTATGCCTCCTACATTGTTCTTTTTCTCAGGATTGCTTTGGCAATTCCATATAAATTTTAGGATTATTTGTTCTAGTTCTGTGGAAAAAGTCATGGGTAATTTGATAGGGATTCCATTAAACCTGCAGATTGCTTTAAGGTAATATGGCCATATTAACAATGTTGATTCTTCCAATCCGAGAGCACAAGGTATCTTTCCATTTCTTTAAATCATCTTCAGTTTCCTTTGTAAGTGTTTTATACTTCTCTACCTATAAGCCTTTCCTCTCCTTGGTGAGGTTTACTCTTAAGTTTTGTTTTGTTTTTTAAAAATATTTATTTATTTGGCTGCACTGGGTCTTAGTTTTGGCCTATGAACTCTTAATTGCAGCATATGGGATCTAGTTCATTGACCAGGGATCAAACCTGGCCCCCCTGCATTGGGAGCATGGAGTCTTTAGCCACTGGACCACCAGGGAAGTACCTTAAGTTTTTTTTTTTTTTTGAATGTGATTTTAAAAGGGATTGTGTTTTTACTTTCCCTTTCTGATATTTCATTGTTAGTGAAAAGAAATGCAGCCAGTTTCTGTATGTTAATCTTCTATCCTGCTGCCTTGCTGAATTCATTTATCAGTTCTAGTGGTTTTTGTGTTGAGCCTTAAGGGTTTTTGATATATAGTATCATGTTATCTGCATATAATGACAGTTTTACCTCTTCTCTTCTAGTTTGGATAGCTTTTACTTGAACAGGAATTCTTTTGTTATCTGCTTATTTCCAGAAAAACAGTTACTTTTCACTGTTGTTTAAAACTTGTCCCAGATTTAGCCTATTAGCTCTTATTTTGGCATGAATGGAATGGAGGAGTTCCTATGATGGGTTTTAAATAAAGAATATAAACAATTTAAATCTTAGAAAGTTATCTGACATGAATTTGGGTGCCTGCCATAGGAATAATTTAGCTCCCTTGACCTCTTTGTCAGGAGGCTGTAAGAGATGTCTTCTTGGCCCCGCCCCACCCCCGCTGGCTGGGGCGCTCTGGGATGCTCTGCGAGGAGACACTCTGCATCCCTGCAAACATGGCGCTCCGAGGGGTGCCTAAACTTGCGGGCTGCGGTCGGCACCCAGCGCGCCCTGCTCACTGTGGCCCTGGGGACTTCGAGCAGGCGCTGCGCACTGGTCCTGCTCAGTTGTCGGGTCCGGAAATTCACAGAATAATAACACGAATGGGTAACAACAGAAAATGGTGTTGGAACAGTGGGAATCAGCAATTTTGCACAGGAAGCTTTGGGAGATGTTTACTGTAGTCTGCCTGAAGTTGGGACAAAATTGACAAGCAAGAAGAGTTTGGTGCTTTGGAAAGTGTGAAAGCTGCTAGTGAACTCTATTCTCCTCTATCAGGAGAAGTAACTGAAGTTAGTAAAGCTCTAGCAGAAAATCCAGGACTTGTCAACAAATCTTGTTATGAAGATAGTTGGCTGATCAAGATGACATTCAGTAACCCTTCAGAACTAGGTGAACTAATGAGTGAAGAAGCATGTAAGAAATACATAAAATCTATTGAGGAGTGAAAATGGAACCCCTAAATAAACTGGTTTGAAACAAAACAAAAAGATGTTTTCTTGGAGTATGAGATTAGATTGGATGACTTTTAAGGACCCTTCTAACTCTCTGCATTCAAGTTTTGATTGGAAGTCTCAGCTTTTTTTCTCTAATGACTTAGACTTAAAAATCTAGTCCTAACTCTAATCTTGGCACATACTAATTTACTAAAGAAATGCTGGTTAAATAAATTAATTTGCAGGAATTCTTCATGGTGTCCTCTTTTTTTCTCTTGCAGTTAAAAGAGCCAAATTCCAGGGTTCACCAGGTAAGGCCAGCCTTTAATTCTTACGTACTTCTCCCCTACTTGCTATGATTTAAAAACATTCTTTCAAAAAAACATAAATGTCATTTGATTCATTGGTTAAATTAGTTAAACTCACTAAGTTCATTAAATTAATTAAAAAGTCAGTATGGAAAGATGTTGGTCAAGAGGGTGCAAAGTTATGCAAAATGAATAATTTCTGAAGATCTGATGTATAATAATGTGTCTATGTTTAACAAATATTATATACTTCAAATTGCTAAGAGGGTGGATCTTAAATGTGCTCAACCCACACAGACAGAGGAAATGGTAATTATGAGGTGGTGAGGAATGTGGATATTCTTGATTATGGTGATTATTTCACTTTGTATTCATATACAAAATCATCAGATTGTACACCTTAAATATATACAATTTTGAATTGCCAGTTATACCTCAAAAAGTTGAAGGAAAAAAAGCGATGCTTTTATAAAACATCAAAGAAATCTCTATCAATCTAGTGAAAAGTTAGTCTCCTTACCTATTGGCTAACTTAGTTCTACTTCTCAGAAGTAACTGTTTTGAGGTTTTTATACACCTTTTCAGAGTTTTTCTGTGTATGTGCATGTATACACTAATGAATCAGCTACACATGTCTTTGTGCAACCTGCTTTTTTTCCAACAATACATAAAAGTTTTTTCTTGTGTATGTGTGTGTATACATATGGTTCTTGCTTTCAAAATGTTGTACACAGAATGTTATATTTAAAGCAGATAACCAACAAGAAACTACTGTTAAAAAAAAAAGTATACAGAATGTTGTTGTACCCTAGGTCCCTGATTGAATATTCAGGTCATTTCAGTTTTTTTTTTTTTTTGCCATAAGCAATACATCTTCTTAATGCATTTATTATTGCCTGCTTTTGAAAATGTATCTGTATGCTGGAGTCCAAAAGTAGAGAATTGCTGGGCCAAAGGTATGTATTTTAAACAAATTAAGTAGCTGCTGCCAAAGTGTGGCTCTGAAAGGTTTGCTAGCTTTTAATCAGGCCAAAAGTATATGAGTGTTTATTTTCCCAAATCCTTACCAACATTAAATAGCATGAAATTTTTTAATCTTTGCTCATGTGAAGGTGAAAAGGGTATCTCCTTATTTTAATACATATTTTCTTAACTGAATATCAAGTTAGTTACAAAGACTTACTCTGGTTACTGCTGGGGCCAGAAAGAGAGTATTATGGATTATGGGGGAAAAGAACATACTGGGAACCCAAGAAAAATCTGAAAAACCAAACCTGGATGCAACAGGAACTAAAGCAGTTTCTGAGCTTACTGCTCTCTCCAGTGGCTGCAGATTAGGGCTTCTCTTTCTGAAAAGCTTTTTTGCTCTCCTTTGTCTTCCAGCAGGTTTTTTATGCTTACCTGTTTTGCATATACCCCGTAATAGCTACTCCAATGGAATTTATGTGCCTCTCCTTTGAGCTTCTTCACCAATCATTTGTCACTATTTCTGTATTTTCTCTATTGAAAATCTTTTGCGAGGGAATCATATTGGTCTCAGCTTTTGGTTAGCTTATTAATTGACTGCCTGCTTTTGGGTGGCATCTCCTTTTGATCCAGCCAGCTGTGGTTGAATATGGGGAATGAAGTACAAAATCCTATGCTAGAAAACAACTCATTGGTATACTGCATAGCTACTACCAAATATGGATGGGAATTCCCTCACGTGGGTGGGCTTGTATCCTCATATACCTTTGATATAACTGTAGTTATAATTATGGGTATAAAACTCCATAGTTTTTTATGATGCTTAAGAGAAAGATTTACCTTCTATCTAATACAAGTACATGACAGTGCCCATTTTCTTACACCTCTAACACTGGTAGTTGCTTTAAGTGATCTTTGACAGTTTGATGAGTCAAAAATGATAGTCTTTTTTTTTTTCATTTTATAAAGTTACGATTAACTTCTTACACAGAAAAGTGAACTCTCAATTCAGTGTCTCTAATCATGGCTGATGCAAAGGAAACAAAATGTGCTGTATTAAGTCAGGTCAGATTTCTGAGTTTTGAGATCCAGGCCACCTACCTTTGTTTGGTACTCAATTTATACTCTCAGGTTAGAGAATTTCATTTTCTCGAATCTGTGATAATATTTCTTTTTATGTAAGTTGTGCTCTAGGCCAAGGTGAATAGATCGACTTTGAAATCCATTTCCTTTATGAGGGTTTTTCCTCCATGTTTGTCACTGTAAACAACTAGAGGTAACTGTTTGCTCTTCTGCCTTCTTTTAGTACTTTTTCTCTGTGGTACTTACTTCTTTATATATTAATTTGCATAACATCTTTTCTGTAAGATCAATTAGAGTATTATTTTTTCAAACTGCAAGTGGCTATAAAGTCAACCTAGGTGGTTATGATTAATATTTTAATTAAATTAGAATAGAAAATACCAAGGTATCACATCTTACATTTCATAAAGCTTTCGTTTTTGTTTATATGTGTGTGCATGTGTGTCTGTTGGAAAAGGATAGAGTCCTTAAATTTGAAAAACACTATTATAGCTTATGCTTTTGAGAATAGTATGTGTTTTATAATTTTTTTGTACCTCTATGTTTAAAATGATACTATATTGTAGAATATATAATTTCAATTTTTCCTTACATGTAATACTATAATTTGGACATTACTTAATTCCAGGGACTTTGTGAGATTGGATAACCATCTGAGCACTAAGTAGTTTATCTTTGTTTTGCATTTTTCAAAGAAAAATTTAACACATATGTGACCCTGAAAGTGCAAAATGTGAAGAGTACAACTGTAGCAGTTCGTGGTGATCAACCTTCCTGGGAACAAGATTTTATGTTGTAAGTACTTTGCAGTAGCAGCATGCCTACAGTATTTGATAATATTTCCAAGGTAATCACATTGGATTAAACAAGTAGAGGCTAAAGATTTTGTGTATATATAAGATTTATAAAATATATTAAATATTCAAAAACACGTTTTAATAGCATGTTGAGTATTCTTTTTGAAAACAGAAGAGAGGAACAAGTGAGGTGTGTAGTAGGGACACACACCTACTACAGTAAAGTGATCTGCAGTTTTGTTCTCTCCCAGATTTATAATATATTTTCAGAGATGAATTATGAATTCGAGTAAACTCTCAGTTTATGTGGGTGAAAATATACCTAGTCAGATTTACCTACTAGTCAGAATTAGCTGTAGTATAACATACTTAGTATGATATTAAACCTAACTTAATGTTTTTTTCAGTTCTCCAAAGGCTCCTTGAAGGAATGTGGTTATGCATGTGAGGACTGTGTTTGCGTTTCTAAGTTACCTGCTTTTTTAAAATACTCTATTCAAACTGCTGTCTTTATTAAAAAAATTTTTTTTAATTTATTTTTTAATTGGAGGAAAATTGCTTTACAATGTTTTGTTGGTTTCTGGCTGTCCAATAACACAAATCAGCCATAATTACACATATCTCTCTTCCTTCTGGAGCCTCCCTGCTTAAGTCACCTGCTTTTGAAGATAAGGACATATGCTTTTAATCCTTTTTGTTTTATGGAGTAAAATATTCTACCTTTATCTAATTAATAATAAAAATGAGTAAATGTTAGTTGAATTGCTTGCATATGACACAGAATTTAGTATATTATGATTGTGACTTTAAAAACTTGCTATTTCCTTTTTTCCTCTTAAATTTAAGCAATTTTTTTTTTCTGATCTAGGAAAGGAAAGTAAAATATAGGCTATCATTTCTGAAGGACTGAGCCAATCACTTAGCTTCTTTGAGTGTCAATTTCCTTATCTGTAAAGGTCTAATCTCTCACAGGGTTATACTTATTTTGGGGGAAGGTAGATACAAGTTGGTCAAAAAGAAAATATATTAAAATTTCTGTGAAATTTGTGATTGAAGTGAAATTGTGAGTTTTATAGTGCATCTGAGACATATGATGACTCTCTTTATGGGGAAACATTCCAATCCTCTAGGCTTTTAATATGTTGCTGCTTATAGTACCACTTAGGAAACTTTATTATAATACTTAAAGGTTAAGATTATGAGGGTTTGGGCTAAGACAGTAACAGAAGGATAGATGAAAGATATTAAGGAGGTAGAACCAATACTTGTCTTGGATGATTGGATAAGTGGCGTGCTACTCAATAGGACAGGACATACTATATCAGTTACGAACAAGCTTATATTTGAAGTTCTTACAGGACAGGTAGGAAGAACATTACAAAAGATAGAAACTTGAACCTGGTACTCATGGAGGAAGCCTAGGTTGGAGAAATATTTTGGTTAGTTGAAGGCATACGCGTGGATGAGAAAGCTTAGGGAGAATGTGTAGGGTGAGAAAAGGGGCTGGGGTAGGGCCCGGAGACCACCAGTATTTAAAGAGGGGACAAAGGGGACTAAGAAGGAGTGAACAGAGAAGAGGAAGGAGAAACGAGATAGTGGTGCCCTGGAAGCTGAAGAGCTTCCAGAAGAGCTAGTGGTGTCAGATTTCTCACTGGTTGCCTCTCTCTCAAGATTATAAACCTCATTTATTCCCTCTCTGTTGTACTGACATCAGAGTGAGATCATGTGTTTCTTTCTTCACTCATGCAAAGTCAGCTATAAACAGTTTTTTCAAGTCTCTTCCTTGTTTGCCATACCACAGTTCTGGCTGTGGTATATAAACCTAGCAATCCTTCGTTCTTTTGACTTCCCTATGGCTGTCATAATCACTAAAATTATAACTGTTCCCAGCATGAGAAACGTAACAATCATCTACAGTCTCTCATCAGCACAGTAGCATTATTCTTGTTTATTTTCCAGTTTCCCATAGCACTTCCTCTTTCAGCCCTACTGTGATATGTGTGACTTTTCTTCTGTCTCCCACCTGGAGATACTGTGTGGATTTTCTCCCCTCTCCTTTACATGGGCTTTATTAGCCATATTACCCACCTTTCTGCTCCTGTTCCTTACTCCTCCTATCCTGCTCTTCTGTCACTGGCAGCTCCATTGCTGGTCACTTGTCTCCCTTTCTCCTTTTCTTTTTTTCTCCCTGATACATTATGTGATAGTATCTAATGTTCATTTTGGTGTTTCTCATCTATCTTTAGTATTTATCTTATTTCCAGGAATAGACTATTCATTCCTTAAGGGCAAGGAGGGCATCTTCACTTATTGTGAATTTCCTAGCCCAGGATCTTGTGTACATGTATGTACATATACTGTCAATTGAGTACTGTAGAGAAAAGAAGCTTCCCCAGAGCACTGGGGATGAGGCAAAACAGAGCTCTCAGACTTCTCTTAGTTGAGCCATCTGAGCAGATGTAGATAAGAGGCTTCTTATAGAAGATATCTTCATTGTTTGGGCCTTATTCCCCAGAGTTCCCTGAAGAATAGATTTTCTTTTTTATCTGCTCCAAGTCAAGCTGTAAAGACCTCTGGCTATTTTTTTTTTTAAGCTTTTGGCTTGAAATGGGGCTTCCCTGGTGGCTCAGATGGTAAAGAATCCGCCTGCGATACAGGAGACACAGGTTCGATCCCTGGATCAGGAAGATCCCCTGGAGAATGGAATGGCTAACCACTCTAATATTCTTGCCTGGGAAATCCCATGGACAGGGGAGCCTCGTGGGCTACAGTCCATGGGGTAGCAAAAAGTCAGACACAACTGAGTGACTGACACCAAATTTTCACACACTTGAGATGCTATTTAGGACTTTCTCAGAGGATATTATATATATCCCTAAGTAATTTTTCTTTTTTAAATTCAAAAGATTTTGGATTGTTAGATTTATTTTCCAAGGCTGATCAGCTAATTAGGCTGAATGAAATGGTATGCAAAAGCTACCTTTCCCCATGGTGAATGCCCTAACATAGTAACTGGGTATAGTCACCTACTTTTTGGTTTTGAACAGCTCTCCAGATAGCTTGGAAGTTTCTCGAGAGAGGAACTGCGTCCTGTATTGTGTGTCTTTCCCAAAGTACCAAGGCATATGTATTGTATATGCTCAGGGAAATTATATTAAATGAAAAAATTGAACTCAGTTCTTTTCTATTCTGTTGTATTTACATAAAAGGGGCAAATTTTCTCTGCTTTACTTGTCTTCAATATGCTTGATATGAATTTTACAGCTATAATGCCACATCCCAAACTAGTGAATCTAAGAATATGTATCTTAATAGTACAATAGGGAAGCCAAGCTCTCTCTCAAGCACACATACAAAACTTCACATGATGATGGGGAGGGTGGTGGGAAGGGGGTTCAGGGTTGGGAACTCATGTACACCTGTGGTGGATTCATGTCAATGTATGGCAAAACCAATACAGTATCGTAAAGTAAAAAAATAAAAAGTTAACCGAAAAAAAAACTTGATGTGATGAATAGCTGTTGTTTTTCTAAGAATTCCATTGTGCTTTTCCTGCTGGAATTGGCCTTTTCTCACCTTTCTTACATTTCCCCCGCAAATAAATCTGTGCTTCCATAGGAGCTTTCTAGAGAATGTTTTTTAGTGTTAACATAAGGGTTTGCTTGTTTCATCTTAAGTCCGTAATTATTTTTTAGTTAGCCTTTCCTAACTGATATTCTTCCATATATGACGCTTGCTTCTGCTTAGTTGTCGTCTGGCTCTTTCTAGTTTCTTTTGAAATATTTTTTTCTAGTTATTATTATAGGAAAATCATTGTGTTTATTGTTATCTTGTGATCATTTCATTTATAAGTAACAGTGCCTGCTTTAACTGATAATGACTACTGGGTTCTGCAGGGACTGACTAGTGTGAGCTAGCACACTCTAGTGTCCCTCACTTGCCTCACCCCATGTCCCCAACAGGATTAGATGTTCTCGGGGCCCTTTTACTTTTTCTTTGACTCCCGTTCATATATCTGGTAAAGAAGCCTTGCTTTTTCCTCAAAGATTCCTGTCAGTTCAGTTCAGTTCAGTCGCTTAGTCGTATCCGACTCTTTGCGACCCCATGGACTGCAGCAAGCCAGGCCTCCCTGTCCATCACCAACTCCTGGAGTTTACTCAAATTCGTGTCCATTGAGTCGGTGATGCCATCCAACCATCTCGTCTTCTGTCGTCCCCTTCTCCTCCCACCTTCAATCTTTCCCAGCATCAGGCTCTTTTCCAATAAGTCATTTTTTCATATCAGGTGGCCAAAGTATTGGAGTTTCAGCTTCAGCATCGGTCCTTCCATGAACATTCAGGACTGATTTCCTTTAGGAGGGACTGGTTGGATCTCCTTACAGCCCAAGGAACTCTCAAGAGTCTTTTCCAACATCACAGTTCAAAGGATCAATTCTTCAGCGCTCAGCTTTCTTTATAGTCCAACTCTCACATCCATACATGACTACTGGAAAAACCATAGCTTTGCCTAGACGGACCTTTTTTGGCAAAGTAATGTCTCTGCTTTTTAATATGCTGTCAAGGTTGGTCATAAATTTTCTATCAAGGAGTAAGCGTCTTTTAATTTCATGGCTGCAGTCACCATCTGCAGTGATTTTGGAGCCCCCCAAAATAAAGTCTGTCACTGTTTCCATTGTTTCCCCATCTATTTGCCATGAAGTGATGGGATTAGATGCCATGATCTTGTTTTCTGAATGTTGAGTTTTAAGCAAACTTTTCCACTCTCCTCTTTCACTTTCATCAAGAGAATCTTTAGTTCTTCTCTTTCAGCCTTAAGAATGGTGTCATCTGCATATCTGAGGTTATTGATATTTCCCCCAGCAATCTTGATTGCAGCTTATGCTTCCTCCAGCCCAGCATTTCTCATGATGTACTCTGCATAGAAGTTAAATAAGCAGGGTGACAATATACCACCTTGATGTACTCCTTTCCCTGTTTGGAAGCAGTCTGTTGTTCCATGTCCAGTTCTAACTGTTGCTTCCTGACCGTCATAGAAATTTCTCAAGAGGCAGGTCCGGTGGTCTGGTATTCCCATCTCTTTCAGAATTTTCCACAGTTTGTTGTGATCCACATAGTCAAAGGCTTTGGCATAGTCAATAAAGCAGAAGTAGATGTTTTTCTGGAACTCTCTTGCTTTTTCCATGATTCACTGGATGTTGGCAATTTGATTTCTGGTTCCTCTGCCTTTTCTAAATCCAGCTTGGACATCTGGAAGTTCACAGTTCACGTTTTGCTAAAGCCTGGCTTGGAGAATTTTGAGCATTACTTTACTAGTGTGTGAGATGAGTGCAATTGTGCAGTAGTTTGAGCATTCTTTGGCATTGTCTTTCTTTGGAATTGGAATGAAAACTGACCTTTTCCAGTCCTGTGGCCAGTGCTGAGTTTTACAAATTTGCTGGCATATTGAGTGCAGCACTTTCACAGCATATCTTTCAGGATTTGAAATAGCTCAACTGGAGTTCCATCACTTCCACAAGCGTTCTTCGTAGTGATGCTTTCTAAGGCCCACTTGACTTCACATTCCAGGATGTCTGGCTCTAGGTGAGTGATGACCTCATCGTGATTATCTGGGTCGTGAAGATCTTTTTTGTATAGTTCTTCTGTGTATTCTTGCCACCTCTTCTTAATATCTTCTGCTTCTGTTAGGTCCATACCATTTCTGTCCTTTATTGTGCCCATCTTTGCATGAAATGTTCTGTTGATATCTCTGATTTTCTTGAAGAGATCTCTGGTCTTTCCCATTCTATTGTTTTCCTCTATTTCTTTACACTGATCATCGAGGAAGGCTTTTTTTATCTCTCCTTAACTATTCTTTGGAACTCTGCATTCAAATGGGTATTTGCTTTTTGCTTCTCTTCTTTTCACAGCTATTTGTAAGGCCTCCTCAGACAGCCATTTTGCTTTTTTGCATTTCTTTTTCTTGGAGATGGTCTTGATCCCTGTCTCTTGTACAGTGTCACAAACCTCCATCTGTAGTTCATCAGGCACTTTGTCTATCAGATCTAATCCCTTGAATCTGTTTCTCATTTCCACTGTATAATCGTAAGGGATTTGATTTAGGTCATACCTGAATGGTCTAGTGGTTTTCTCTACTTACTTCATTTTAAGTCTGAGTTCGGCAATAAAAAGTTCATGATCTGAGCCACAGTCAGCTCCCAGTCTTATTTTTGCTGACTGTATAGAGCTTCTCCATCTTTGGCTGCAAAGAATGTAATCAATCTGATTTCAGTATTGACCATCTGGTGATGTCCATGTGTATTCTTCTCTTGTGTTGTTGGAAGAGGGTGTTTGCTATGACCAGTGCGTACTCTTGGCAAAGCTCTGTTAGCCTTTGCCCTGCTTCATTCTGTACTCCAAAGCCAAATTTGCCTGTTACTTCAGGTGTTTCTTGACTTCTTACTTTTGCATTCCAGTCCCCTATAATGAAAAGGACATCTTTTTTGGATGTTAGTTCTAGAAGGTCTTGTAAGTCTTCATAGAACCATTCAATTTCAGCTTCTTCAGAATTACTGGTCAGGTCATAGACTTGGATTACTGTGATATTGAATGGTTTTCCTTGGAAACGAACAGAGATCATTCTGTTATTTTTGAGATTGCATCCAAGTACTGCATTTCAGACTCTTTTGTTGACTATGATGGCTACTCCATTTCTTCTAAGGGATTCTTGCCCACGGTAGTAGATATAATGGTCATGAGTTAAATTCACCCATTCCAGTCCATTTTAGTTTGCTGATTCCTAAAACATCGATGTTCATTCTTGACACTTCCTGTTTGACCACTTCCAATTTGCCTTGTTCATGGACTTCACATTCCAGGTTCCTATGCAATATTGCTCTTCACAGCATCATCGGGCTTTGCTTCTGTCACCAGTCCCATCCACAACTGGGCGTTGTTTTTGTTTTGGATCCATCTCTTCATTCTTTGTGGAGTTATTTCTCTACTGATCTCCAGTAGCATATTGGGTACCTACCAACCTGGGGAGTTCATCTTTCAGTGTCCTATCTTTTTGCCTTTTCATACTGTTCATGGGGTTCTCAAGGCAAGAATACTGAATGGTTTGCCATTCCCTTCTCCAGTGGACCACATTTTGTCCAGAGGTATAACTTGGGGGCAGTGCTAGTATTATAATAAAACATATGAAATTATTGCTTAAGTTCAGAGACTGTATGCAGATACTGCTGGCAGTAATGCTCTCATTCTTCTTGTGAAACTGTTAGTCTACCCATGATTGTAGCTCCAAGGGAGAAGGGACAGATTGACAGAGGAAACTTTCTGTATGTATGTGTCTAGGAACATAGAGAATGGTTGAAGCATCTGGGACATTTTGATTTTTTCCTAATGACAGGATCCTGATGAGGTTTAGCAAAACAGATATCACTATTTCTTTTATATTACTTGGTTTCTAAAAAAGGGCTTTCTTCTTTCCTTTAGTGAGATTAGTCGCCTGGACCTGGGTCTAAGTGTGGAAGTATGGAACAAAGGACTGATCTGGGACACCATGGTGGGAACTGTGTGGATTGCACTGAAGACGATTCGTCAGTCGGATGAGGTCAGTCAATGCATTGCCCGTTTGGAGGTATGGCTCTAGCCCTTGCTTCTTCTCACCCTAGCTCCATTCAGCTAATGTTCGTCCATATATTTCAGATTTTTCTGTCCCGTTTCTAACCAGGACATAATACCTGCTTATTCCTAACGTCACCCAGAGGTTCAGGAGATTTTATTTCAGTCTGGCCTTCCCTCTGCCCTGTGACTGAACTCAGGGATGCCAGAGTACCTTTTTAGCCTTGTCAGGTAGTTCGCCCCTCTGTGTACTCCGTGCATGGTGGTAGGGGTGTGTGTGGGATTGGCAGGGTGAAGGAGGGGAGTGCGAGGGAAGGGGAAAAGGAGAGAGAGAGAGAGAGAGAGAGAGTGTGTGTGTGTGTGTGTGTGAGAGAGCGAGAGATTGGTCAATCTAGGAAAACTGTGGCTTCTGAATTTCTTCTAAGACACTGTTCTGAGAAGAGTCCCATCAAACTTTGTTAGCCAGCTCTTTGAGTCACCGATCCTAGGGACCTGATTTCAGTCTTCCTCCTTCTACTTATTGCCCTAATAGAGTTTAAGGAACTACAGGTTTGGCAATTGGTATTCACACTTGACTTCATACAGTGTTTTCAACACTGAATTTCTACCACACTTTACCAGATGAGAATGTAACTCAGCATCATTTCCTGTGTCACTGACTTTGAATATTTTCACTGTGGCCCCAGTTCAGCTCAGCTTAACTAGTGATGTTACTAGCTCTTTAGCAATTAGAAGTAGTGATGCATTAAGTGACATAGTCATTAAGAATCATACAAATTAAATATTGATCCATGGGGATGCCTTGTTTTTGAGTTTAGTGCTCTGGAAATTCTATCCCTGGTGGGCTGGCAGAAAGCTGAGCACAGTGAAAACTGCCTTCCCACCAGAGAGAAGCCACCCACAGCAGAGGCAGGTGATGTGACTCTGGTGTGTTTGCCTCATTAGGATATGTGAGTGGCCCTCAGAAGCTCTCTGACAGAGAAAATGAGAGAAAAACACTTGGGCCTTTAACCGAGAGAGAGTCCTGAAAAAGGGAAGTTTAATCTTGGATCTCTATTTTCTAGGAGGGGCCTGGGGAATGGTCCACGTTGGAGGCAGAGACATTAATGAAAGATGATGAAATCTGTGGAACTAAAAACCCAACTCCCCATAAAATTTTGCTTGATACAAGATTTGAGTTGCCTTTTGGTGAGTCCGATTTAAAAAACCATTTAATACTTTTTACATTTAAAGCTGTTTGAAGTTGTTTCTAGTTGTTTTATTACTGTGTCTTCTGTCAGCTGTTCTCCTTCAGGGCATTCTGTTTTCTGTTCTCTTCCCTGTAACACCGAGCTCGGGTATGTGTGAAGTAAAGTCTAGAATGTTGCTCATTAGAGAGTCCACACTAAAAGCATTCTTTTCAAGTCATCTAGTTTCTTATTAACTGTTTCTTATGATGACTTATGAAATACTTGTCAGAGAATATCAATGACTTATTCTTTTGATAATATTTTCACATTTATTGTCTTGAAGTTAATATATACCCTATGATTTGTCAATTTAAACGTTAATGTAGCACTAATAGAATAGTAATTTAAAAAAATCACACAAAAATACATATTCATTGTAAAAATTTAGATAGTATGGGAATGTATATGGATAAAAAGTTAAGTCTCTCTTCCTGCTTCCTTTGACCTCTTTTGCATTCCCCAGAAATAAACTGTTGACTTGCTTGTGTCTTGGTCTAGCCACAAGAAATTTCTTCTCTAGAAATTTAGTTTGACAAATTTCGGTCATACTTTATGTAGTATATATGGTGATAGTGTTGTATAAAGCATGTTATCTTGGACATCATTTCATGTTATACTTATCTATCTTGCCGATCTCAGTAGTTTCTTTATATCATAAATTAAGCAGTCCTTTTTCTTTTGCTGTCATTTATTGATTGACATGTAGGTTGTTTCCAGTTTTTTTTTTTAATATATATGCTGCTATAATGAACAGCTGTATCTGTACCCATTTATGAGTCTAAGAGAAATTCCTTAAAGTAGCATTTAAGGAATAGATAAAAAGATATGTTCATTGTTACTTTTCATAGTACTGCCAAGTTGCTTGTGTTAAACAAAAAAGGATTGTGCCAGTTTATATTCCTACCAACTATGTTTCAAGTGTCTTTTTTCTGCACCTCTTTGCCAACATTTTGTAACTTCCCAATTTTTAAACATTGGTATCTTGTTTAATTTAACTTTTTCCAGTTTTAATTTTGACTGTTTACTGATATTCATGTATACTCTTGTTGTTGCAGATATCAGTCTGTTTTAATCTTGTACCTTCTGGTGATTTGAGCAAAAATGGCATGATTTTCCAATAAGCTCAGAAATAATAAACTCAGAACAACTATTACTTTACGAAAAACAGAAAGGAAGACTTTCTTGCATATCTGTAGGCCTAGTTTCAGGTGAAGAGAAAAACAGCTGGATTCTTGCTTATAGCTTAGTTGCTTGTATTCTTAGTGCTGTGTTCTTAGCTGTACCTAGTCTGGAATGGAGTTTGTCTTGTTGAATTGGGAGCGGGGTGGGTGGGGAGGGATCTTGGTTCAAATACACCATTTAAAGTTGTAGTTGATTTTCTTGAATATCTCTTAGGACCATTTCTAGAGACTTTCAGTTCAGTTCAGTTGCTCAGTCGTGTCTGACTCTTTGTGACCCCATGGACTGCAGCATGCCAGGCCTCCCTGTCCTCCAACTTTTCCACTCTCCTCTTTAAGTTTCATCAAAAGGCTCTTTACTTCCTCTTCACTTTCTGCTCTAAGGGTGGTATCATCTGCATATCTGAGGTTATTGATAATTCTCCCTGCAGTTGATTGCAGCTTGTGCTTTATCCAGCTCCACATTTCACATGATGTACTCTGCATATAAGTTAAATAAGCAGTTGTACTCCTTTCCCAATTTGGAACCAGTCCATTATTCCATGTGCAGTTCTAACTGTTGCTTCTTGACCTACATACAGATTTCTCAGGAAGCAAGTAAGGTATTCCCATCTCTTGAAGAATTTTCCGCAGCTTGTTGTGATCCACACAGTCAAAGGCTTTAGTGTAGTCAGTGAAGCAGGTGTGTTTCTGGAATTCTCTTGCTTTTTCTATGATTCACCAGATGTTCTCAATTTGATCTCTAGTTCCTCTGCCTGCTCTAAATCCGGCTTGAAGATGTGAAAGTTCTCAGGTCACATACTGTGAAGCCTATCTTGGAGAATTTTGAGCATTACTTTACTAGTGTGTGAGATGAGTGCAATTGTGTGGTAGTTTGAGCATTCTTTGGCATTGTCTTTCTTTGGGATTGGAATGAAAACTGATCTTTTTGAGTCCTGTGGCCACTCTGTGTTTTCCAAATATGCTGGCATATTGAGTGTGTAGCACTTTCACAGCATCATCTTTTAGGATTTGAAATAGCTCAGCTGGAATTCCATCACCTCCAGTAGCTTTGTTTCTAATGATACTACCTAAGGCCCACTTAACTTCACACTTCAGGATGTCTGTTCTAGGTGAGTGATCACACCATTGTGGTTATCTGGGTCATTAAGGTCTTTTTTTTATAGTTCTTCTGTGTATTTCTGACTTCCCTGGTGGCTCAGATGGTAAAGTGTCTGCCTACAATGCGGGAGGCCCGGGTTCAATCCCTGGGTCAGGAAGATTCCCTGGAGAAGGAAATGGCAACCCACTCCAGTATTCTTGCCTGGAAAATCCCATGGACGGAAGAGCCTGGAAGGCTACAGTCCATGGGGTCGCAAAGAGTCGGACACGACTGAGCGATTTTCTTTTTTTCTGTGTATTCTTGCTACCTCTTCTTAATATCTTTTACTTCTAGAGACTTTAAATGGTATTTTTAAAAAGTATGTTCAGTTTCTCTAGGAAATAGATCTGTGGAGCTCCTCACACTGTCATGCTAGAAATTGGTCAGTCCAGTTCTCATTGCATTTTAAGCAAGCATTCCTCTTTCAAAACTGCATCATTATATTGTGTCATAGGGAGAAATATACATTTCTTTCTAGATTTTATTTCATGAGAACACTTGGATAGTTTATTTTGGTATCTATAGTATTTGCTTGGCACATAATAGGTGCCCAGTTAATTTTTTTGAGTAAACATTAAGGTAGAATCTCAGATAAGTGTCTTTGTGAGTTGATGTAAATGTGCTAATACGGTTTTGTCTCTATGATAACCATGTTTGGGATATAGTTTTTAAAAACTTAAAGGGTCCTTCTTAAGGAAGAGTTTGGCTTGTAGCATGCCATATTTCAGCAAAGGAATTTTCCTTTGGATAATTCAGAAACCTATGAAATATTCTATTAAATTTTATACCATCATCTTTTAAAAATGCTAACTTTTAATTTTTAAAATCATATTGTAAGTGCAGAAAATACAGGTGTACAAAAAGACAAAGATTTCTTACAATCTCATTTACTAGATATTTTTTTACATATTATGTTTTTTCAATATAGGTATACAGTTTTTCCTATAAAATGGCACTGTATATTATTTTGAGCTGTTTTATATACTAATTACATAATTATAATATTAATGTTATATAAAATGTGTTTCAGTGTATGAATGCATAGTAAAAATAGCATTTGTTGATCAGTAACTGTGTGCCTGTGGGTATATCCTGCTGCTGCTGCTGCTAAGTCACTTCAGTCGTGTCCGACTCTGTGCGACCCCAGAGACGGCAGCCCACCAGGCTCTGCTGTCCCTGGGATTCTCCAGGCAGGAACACTGGAGTGGGTTGCCATTTACTTCTCCAATGCATGAAAGTGAAAAGTGAAAGTGAAGTCACTGAGTTGTGTCCAACTCTCAGTGACCCCATGGACTGCAGCCCACCAGGCTCCTCCATCCATGGGATTTTCCAGGCAAGAGTACTGGAGTGGGGTGCCATTAAGCATTTACATATGTTGTCTCATTTAATCTTCACTTTAGTCCTCTGAGGTAGACCCAACTATTAGTTCCATTTCAGAGATGAGGAAACAGAGGCACAAAGTATTTAAATCTTTTGCCTGAGATCATTTGGGTAGTTAAGTGGTAAAGTTAATTTTGAGATGATTTGGCTCCAGAGCCTGGGCTTTTAATTTAAACTAATATATATTTAACCACTCCTCTTGTTGGGTACTTTGATTGTTCTAAGTTTGTACTATTAAATAGTACTGCAATAACCATCCTTGTAGCTCTATATTTGTTCTTCTTAAAACTATTTTGAGCAGTGAGGCAGTAATACATGTACCATGGTGTAAAAACTACCCAGTAAAAATTAGGTCTCCCTCACAAATCAGTTACCTTTCTTCGTTATAGGCTACTACAGTTAATACTTGTGGATCTTTCCAGGCTCAGTCTTTGAATCTATAAGCATATATTTAAATCCCATCTCCTTTTGAAAACACAAATAGTACATATTCTAACACATCCGCTGTCCTTTGCTGTTTTCTACTTAGCAGTGTATGTATCTTGGTGAATTGTTCTACATCAGAACATACAGACCTGCAGCACAGCAGCCCTGCCTCCCCTCTCACTTCCTTTTAACACATGCAAAGTACACTATTTTATGGATGGGGAGTGCTGAACAAATTAGGTAGTAAATTACTTGAAGGTTTCATTGTAAGACTTTGAAATAGTGTCACCAGTTGCTGAAGAGTAAGTAGTTTGAGGGGAAGAAGGTGAAATTTTGCCTAAGAAGGACAAGGGCTGTATTTGATTCCTTCTTGTGGACTACTAGAAAGTGTACCTGTTTAAATGTCACCAAAGCTGACCTGATCCATATTTTGTCTCAGACTGGTTTCTCTTTTGTGCTGAATATATGGATATTTGATGTTTTTAAAAGATGTTTCATTTTTTGGAAGTTGTTATATTCAATCTTAAATATATAGAAAAAGGCTATGTGTATCATTTTTCTTTGCTCTTTTTTTTGTTGTTGTGGTAGAATACACATAACATGAAATTAAGTACCTCAGCCATTTAAAATATACAGTTCAGCAGTGTGAATACATTCATAATGTTGGGCAGCTGTCACCACTATTCATATCCATAGCTCTTTTCATCTTGCAAAACTAAAGCTCTCTATCCATTAAACAATAACTCCCCATTCTCCTCTGCCCCGAGCCCCTGGCAGCTGCCATTCTTTCTGTCTCTGATTTGACTACTCTAAGTACCTTGTATAAGTGGAATCATACAGCACTTGGCTTTTTTGTGTGTAACTGGTTTATTTCACTTAGCCTAGTATCCTCAAGGGTTACCTATGTTGTAGCATATATCAGAATTTCCTTGCTTTTAAAGGCTGAATAGTATTTTCTAGTATGTGTATATCACATTTTGTTTATCTGTTCATTCATTGATGGATACTTGGGTCGCTTCCACATTTTAACTATTGTGAATAATGTTGCTATGAACATTCGTATTTCTGCCAAAAAAACTGGGATTTTTAATAGCGACTATGTTGAATCTATAATTGCTCTGGGTCTTATTGACATCTGCATGATTTTAAGTCTTCTGATCCGATGGGAATAATGATATATTATTTCAGCTTTTGTGAAGATTCAAGATAATGTTCATGGCAAGAACATGTAAAATTAGTCCATCACTACCACCCTTCTAACTTAGATCATTTAATAAAGTATTATGTACCTATGATTAAATTATTAACCTGGTAATGTGGCTTCTTCTTTTTTTGTGATAGATATCCCAGAAGAGGAAGCTAGATATTGGACCTACAAATTGGAGCAAATCAATGCCTTGGGACCTGACAATGAGGTAGGAATTATTTTTACAATGTGAAAGTGGAAGTCACTCAGTCATGTCCGACTCTTTGTGACCCCATGGACTCTACAGTCCATAGAATTCTCCAGGCCAGAATACCGGAGTGGGTAGCCTATCCCTTATCCAGTGGATCTTCCTGACCCAGCAATCGAACCAGGGTTTCCTGCATTGCAGGCAGATTCTTTACCAGCTGAGCCACCAGGGAAACTTACAATGTGAAGAGTGTCTGTTTAGAACACTTTAAGGGAGTGATTTGGGAACATACTAAAGAATGAAAGAATTTAAACTGTATTAAAGAAAACAACGTAGCTAGAAGATTGCCTGTTATTGGAAAGATCTATCCATTTTTTCTTTTCTTCCCATTGTTCCCCAGAAGTGGCTGAATTGGCACTAGTCTGACTCTAGACTGTTGGGGAGCAAGCTTATACTAGGGAATCTGTCCTCTTGCGACACAGATGGGGAAGGCTTTTTTCCAGCTCATTCCCAGATTTTTGGATATGTATCCTTATTTACCTGCTGTTGTTTAGACTACCGCATTGCTTAGTTCCGCTGTCCTAACTTATTTCCAGAGATGAGTTTGGTGCACAGAATAGAACACAGTCAGCTCAGTCTGGGCCATTAGGAACGGGGAATGTTTTTGTTGGTGGTAGTAGAGGGAAAAGGTAAGTTTTTTACTTAGGACATGCTGGGCTGTTAGAGCATTTGTCTTATTAGACAGAGGTAGAATTTGGAGTTGTTGTTTTTGAGTCTCTAAGTCGATTCCGACTCTGAGACCCCATGCACTGTAGTATGCCAGGCTTCCCTGTCCTTCACCAACTCCCGGAGCTTGCTCAAACTCATGTCCATTGAGTCAGTGATGCCATGCAACTATCTCATCCTCTGTTGCCCCTTCTCCTCCTGCCTTCAATCTTTCCCAGCATCAGGGTCTTTTCCAATGAGTCAGTTCCTCACATCAGGTAGCCAAAGTATTGGTGCTTCAGCTTCAGCACCAGTCCTTCCAGTGAATATTCAGGGTTGATTTCCTTTATTTTATTATTATTTTTTTGTATTTATTTTTTTAAATTTAAATTTATTTATTTTAATTGGAGGCTAATTACTTTACAATACTGTATTGGTTCTGCCACACATCAACATGAATCCACCACTAGCGTACATGTGTTCCTCATCCTAAACCCCCCTCCCACCTCCCTCCCCATACCATCCCTCTGGGTCGTCCCAGTGCACCAGCCCCACGCATCCTGTATCAAACCTGGACTGGCGATTCGTTTCTTATAGGATATTATACATGTTTCAATGCCATCCCCCCTAATCATCCCACCCTCTCCCTCTCCCACAGAGTCCAAAAGACTGTTCTGAACATCTGTATCTCTTTTGCTGTCTTGCATACAGGGTTATCGTTACCATCTTTCTAAATTCCATATGTATGTGTTAGTATACTGTATTGGTGTTTTTCTTTCTGGCTTACTTCACTCTGTATAATCAGCTCCAGTTTCATCCACCTCATTAGAACTGATTCAAATGTATTCTTTTTAATGGCTGAGTAATACTCCATTGTGTAAGCTTTCTTATCCATTCATCTGCTGATGGACATCTAGGTTGCTTCCATGTCCTGGCTATTATAAACAGTGCTGTGATGAACATTGTGGTACATGTGTCTCTTTCAATTCTGGTTTCCTTGGTGTGTATGCCCAGCAGTGGGATTGCTGGGTCATAAGGCAGTTCTAGTTTCAGTTTTTTAAGGAATCTCCACACTGTTCTCCATAGTGGCTGTACTAGTTTGCATTCCTACCAACAGTGTAAGAGGGTTCCCTTTTCTCCACATCCTCTCCAGCATTTATTGCTTGTAGACTTTTAGATCACAGCCATTTTGACTGGTATGAAATGGTACCTCATTGTGGTTTTGATTTGCATTTCTCTGATAATGAGTGATGTTGAGCATCTTTTCATGTGTTTGTTAGCCATCTGTATGTCTTCTTTGGAGAAATGTCTGTTTAGTTCTTTGGCCCATTTTTTGATTTGGTCATTTGTTTTTCTGAAATTGAGCTGCATAAGTTGCTTGTATATTTTTGAAATTAGTTGTTTGTCAGTTGCTTCATTTGCTATTATTTTCTCCCATTCTGAAGGCTGTCTTTTCACCTTTCTTTTGTTGTGCAGAAGCTTTTAATTTTAATTAGGTCCCATTTGTTTATTTTTGCTTCTATTTCCAATATTTTGGGAGGTGGGTCATAGAGGATCCTGCTGTGATTTATGTCAGAGAGTATTTTGCCTATGTTCTCCTCGAAGAGTTTTATAGTTTCTGGTCTTACATTTAGATCTTTAATCCATTTTGAGTTTATTTTTGTGTATGGTGTTAGAAAGTGTTCTAGTTTCATTCTTTTGCAAGTGGTTGACCAGTTTTCCCAGCACCACTTGTTAAAGAGATTATCTTTTCTCCATTGTATATGATTTCCTTTAGAATTTGGTGTGCGAGGGTATATTTTTGTGGAAATGACTGGTAAGCAACCTCCTGACAGAACCTGAAGCTCAGGATTGGATGAAGTCAGGCATAGAGTTTGGATTTATTAACATATTTGTAGCAATTGAAGTCATAAGAATAGAAGCAAAGACTCAGGTAAAGTATGTAGAAAGAGTATTGAAGAATAGAGACAAAACTTTGGGAAACATCAAAGATAGAATCTTGAGAAACAAGGAAGTCTGAGGAAGAGCTGCCTAAAAGAGAGTGCGTGCTAAGTCACTTCAGTTGTCTGACTCTTTGCGACCCTATGGACCATGGCCCACCAGGCTCCTCTGTCCAAGGGATTTTCCAGGCAAGAGTACTGGAGTGAGATGCCATGCCTTCCTCCAGAGAACCAGAAAAGGTTTTCAGAACAAAGAAAAAGAGTTTTAAGGCAGAAATTCTTGACAGTGTGAAGTATCACCAAGAGTGATTTGATGAGTCTGTTGGTTTCCCAGGGCTGCCAAAACAAAGTAACACATACTGGGTGACTTACAATAACAGAAATATATTTTTTCATGCAGTTCTGGAGGCTGAAATTCTGACATCAGTTTTGGTGGGATCAATTTCTCCTGGAGGCTTTGGGAAAAAGCCGTTCCATGCTTACAGTTTCTGGTGCTTCCTAGCAGCCTTTGCTGTTCCTTTGCTTATCAAACACATTATTTCAGTCTCTGTCTCCATTGTTACATGCCTTCCTGTGTTGTCTGCCTGGCCTCATAAAATAGTCTCTCTTTTTGTATCTGTATTCAAATTTCCATTCATTTTTTGGGGATACTAGTCATTGGATTAACTTGATTACATCTGCAGGGAGTCTATTTCCAAATAAGGTTGCATTCGTAAGTACTGAGGCTTAGGAGTTCACAAAATATCTTTCTTTTTAAAAAATATTTATTTGATTGTGCCAAGTCTTAGTTGCTGCATGTGGGATCTAGTTCCCTGACCAGGGATTGAACTCAGGGCCTCTGCGTTGGGAGTGTGGAGTTTTAGCCACTGGACCACCAGGGACGTCCCCACAACATGCTTTTTTGAAGGACACAATTCAACCCACAATGAGTTAACTAACTCAAAGATGAAGAAGTGAGACAAGTGTGAACTACTGTTTTCAGGGTTTTTCTTTACCTTATCTAAATCCTTAGTAGGCATTCTGTTATTAAAGCTGCATAACTTTTCTCATATCCAAGCCAGCACCCTAACTTTTCTTCATTGAAAGCTTCAGTCTGCCTTCTCCCCTTGGTAAATGCCAAAATCCACTCTATCCTTATATTCACCTTACCCTTTGTATTTCTCTTTTCCCAAACCCTGCCTGTGGAGTGCTATACAGTTTTCAAAACTTTGATCTTTGTTTTCCTAGTAAAGAGATGCATTGCATTTTTTATTTTACAGGCTTTACTTTATGTAGAATCAGATGAAGGGGTTAAAACGATGAAAAAAAAAAAACAACCCAAAATGTAGCATACACAATTGTTGAATTTTCCAAATTGTAGAAATGATGGTTCTTGGTCTATAGTTTCAACTCTTGACTTTTTTGCTTTCTGCTTCTCTTCTAGTATATGGCGCTCACTGAGTTTATTTTCTTCATCTGTTCCTAGGCCTCCCTGTTTTTTTTATTAAAATATAGTTCACATAGCATATAGTTACATTTAGTAGATTTTAGTATATTCGGAGTTGTACATTTATCACAATTTTAGAGCATTTTCATTGCCCTGTAAGAAGCCCTGTGCCCTTAGCTATTATACTCTAATCCTGGGAGTATCCTTCTCAGACTTAGGTAACCACTAATCTACTTTCTGTCTGTGTACATTGGCTTATAATAGATATTCATATAAATGGAATTATACGATATATGATCCTTTGTGATTGTCTTCCTTTACTTGACATATTTTCAAAGTTTCTATCTTGTGGCATTTAACAGTACTCGGTTCTCTCCCATTGCCAAATAGTGTTCCCCTCTATAGTTATGTACTATGTTTTATTTATCCATTTGTCAGTTAATGAACACTTGAGTTGTTTCCATCTTTCTATTAATATGGATAATGCTTCTGTGAACATTCAGGTGTAAGTTTTTGTTTGGACATATACTTTTAATTCTCATAGGTATATACCTGGGAATAGAATTGCCGGAAAAGATGGTAACTTATAGTTAACAGTTTTAGAAATATCCAGATTGTTTTACAAAGTAGCTATACCAGTTTACATTCCCACCAGGGCTTTATAAGGGGTCTAATTTCTTCATATCTTTGCCAACATTTATCTGTCTTTTTGAACAGCCCTTCTAGTGGTTAAAAGTGGTGTCTCATTGTGATTGTTTAAAGGCTGTTTTTATTATCAAAAGTTTTGAACATGAAAAATATATAGAAATAACTCTTCCCTCTTTTGATGGAGTATTTTAAAACAGATCCCAGACATCATCTTCTCTCACCCACAAATACAAAAGTGTCGCAGTATACATCATTAACTTAAAAAATAATTGCAGTGCCTTTAACACATTGAATTTAACCATAATTTCTTACTAGTTTGAGTTCAGTTTTCCATTAGTGTCTCAAAGATATCTTTTCACAGTAGATATATTCAATTCAGGATCCAGGCAAATTGTATGTATTTGGTTATTATGTTTCTTAAACCATTTTTATTCTAAAATTGGTTTCCTCTTCTCTCATTTGTTCTATAGAATTCCACACATTCTGGATTTGGCTGATTATGTCCCCGAGATCTTATTTACCATGTTTCTCTATCCCTCTTATTTTTTTAAACTGAAAAACTGTATCTAGCAGTTTGAGGATTAGATGGAGATTTAGATTGACGTTGTTTTTTGGTTTGTTTTGAAGGCAGATTGTGTCTTGCCTCAGTTTTAGTGATGGTAGAATTAAACAGTGGATTCCACTTGATGTGAGTCTATTTCATCTGTTATAAAGTGATCCCACCAGCCTTTTACCTAATGGTTTTAGCGACAAATAATGATGATTATTTTATTAGGGTTGCACAGTGATGTTTTTCTAATTATATCACCTCTTCAACATTTACTAGCTATGATTTGTCTATAAAACAGAACTTTCTCTCACCTGCTATTTGGTTCACTTGAAATAAAGTCTGTGTAAGAAAAACATTCCCTTTAGCAGTTTTCAAATTAATGAGCTGGTGCATAAGCAGCTTCTCAAGGTGACCTGTGTATTGTTTTCCTTTTTCTAATGGCATATCATTGTCAATTTATGAATTTTTATATATTTCTGTTTCAACCCATTGCAGTCTTTGCTCTTTTTGATACTAAACTTGTCTCATCTTTGATTATTGGAAGTTTCTTCTTTTTTTTTTCTATATTTATCATGAAAAAGTTTTAAAGGAAAATGTAAAAGTTGAAGGAGTAGTAAAATGAAACCTGTACACTTATCTCCAAGATTCAGTGATTATCAAAATTTGGTCAAACTCACTGCAAAATCATTTTAAAAACACAATGTTGAATCTTATATTTTTTCCCCTATGGTGTGCAACAGTTCCCATACACAGCAGCCTCTTGGTTCAAGACTGGCCCTGGAATCTACTACTTGAGCTTAAATGCGTCACTGTTTATTCCTTTTTCTACTCATGGAAAATTAGGTTTTCACTATTATAAATGCACGCTTCAGTAAATATCTCTGAGTCTGTTTCTCCATGCTTATGTAAGGGAGATTCTCTGGGTATATACCTGGAAATAGAATAGCTCTGTTGTGGCATGTGCTCTATGCAACATTATGTTGCTAAATTGTTTGCTAAAGTAATTGTGCCCATTTATATTCTAGCTTTCCTGCTTCTCTATATTTTTACTAATACTTGTTATTGTCAGATTTTAAATTTTTGCTGATCTACTGGGTTTAGAGGTTTATCATTTAAATTTGCATTTCTCTGTCTTAACTTTTTTAAAAAATATATTTATCTATTTTAAATAGAACAAAGGTGAATATTTTTAATGATAAAAGGTACAATTCACAAAGAAGATAGACATCATAAACCATTAGACACCTTAACAACAAAGAAACATACATAAAGTAAATATCAGAAGAAATAGAAAAGAAAAAATATATAATCATAGTAAGACATATTTACATTTCTCTGAGAATATTTTACCAAGTGCAGAAAAAATAAAAATAGGAGCATCTTGAATGATGCCATTAATAATTTAAATATAATAGATTTATATTTAATTTATATTAACCATATCCTATAAAAATATATTTAAAATTTGTATCTCATAGGTTGTTATTAGATGTCCATAGGACATTTAGAAAAACTGGCAAAAAGATAAACATTACAAAATTTCAAACAGTAGAATTATTTTTGTGTGTGTGTGATTCAGTTATACATATACACATATTTTGAAATTATTTTCCATTATAAGTTATTATAAGATATTGATTTATAGTTCCTGTGTGTGCTATACAGTAAACTTTTGTTGCTTGTTGCATGTTTATTTTTTTAAGTTAGAAATCTAGCATTCTATTCCTACAAGTGAAATCAAAATGTCATACATTTTTTTACTTGGGCAAAAATTCATGTTTTCTAAAATATATATTTTATACATATTATATATATGTATACAAAAGCTTTTCTACTGTGCTTGATAAAGGCTTGAGAAAGAACATCCCAAAAAAAGTGAAGAGATGGAGAAATTGGAGAAAATAAACTAAATGAAATGGAAGCTGAATATGAAATAGAATATGTGAAACAAACTAGATAAAAGTAAAAGATCCTCATTAAGTCCATTGTTTTTTTTTTTTAATTTCTTAATTTTTATTTTTACTTTATTTTACTTTATAATACTGTATTGCTTTTGCCATACATTGACATGAATCCACCACAGGGGCGTCCCTTGTGGCTCAGCTGGTAAAGTCCATTGTTTTTAAACATGGCTGCTCATTAGAAACATATCTGGAGCTCTGGCAGAAAAAAAAAAAGCAGTACCTAGACATTTGTATTTTTCAGAAAATTCTAAGATAATTCTGATGTGCATATGAAATTTAAGAAGTGATTACAGATTTTTCTGTTAGGCAGTTATTTTGGTGATATAGAATTCTATAATTTTTCTGTTGACCAATCATGGTACAATGGTATTAAGTGGGTGATAGTTACATAATCACAATAGTAAAAGATATTTATCAGTTTTAACAATCAATAGGAGAAGGCAGTGGCACCCCACTCCAGTACTCTTGCCTGGAAAATCCCATTGTTGGAGGAGCCTGGTGGCCTGCAGACCATGGGGTCGCTAAGAGTTGGACACGACTGAGCAACTTCACTTTCACTTTTCACTTTCATGCATTGGAGAAGGCAATGGCAACCCACTCCAGTGTTCTTGCCTGGAGAATCCTAGGGACGGGTGAGTCCCGTGGGCTGCCGTCTCTGGGGTCACACAGAGTCGGACACGACTGAAGTGACTTAGCAGCAGCAGCAGCCAGACAAAAAATAAAAGATAATTACAGTTGCAAGCCATAATGGAAACATGATTAACCTAACAATATAAGATAATTACATACAATTTGGGGGGTCAAGCTGAGTGACGTGATAAGTGGACGTGCATACATGTACATGTTTTCTTCTGCTCAGCCAGTCTGTGTCTTTTGGTTGGTGCATTTAATCCATGTACATTCAAGGTAATTTTTGATGTGTATGATCCTATTACAGTTGTCTTGATTAAAAAAAAAATGTTTTGAGGTCTGTTTTCTGTAGGTAAGGCTTTTCCTTCTCTTGTTTTCTGACTAGAGAAAACATTTGTTTTAAAGCTGGTTTGGTGGTGCTGAATTCTGTTAACTTGCTTGTCTGGAAAGCTTTTGATTTCTCCATCAAATCTGAACGAGAGTCTTGCTGGGTCGAGTATTCTTGGTTGCAGTTTCTTCCTTTTCATCACTTTAAGTATATCATGCCATTCCCTTCTGGCTTGTAGAGTTTCTGTTGAGAAATCAGCTGATAGCCTGATGAGAATCCCCTTGTTTGTTATTTGTTGTTTTTAGTATTTTATCTCTGTCTTTAATTATTGTCAGTTTGATTACTGTGTGTCTTGGTGTGCTCCTCGTTGGGTTTATCCTGGCTGGGACTCTCTGTACTTCCTGGACTTTGTTAATTATTTCCTTGCCCATGTTAGGGAAGTTTTCAACTATTGTCTCTCTCCAAATATTTTCTCAGGTCCTTTCTCTTCTCTCCTCCTTGTGGGATGTCTATAATGTGAATGTTGGTGCATTAAATGTTGTCCCAGAGGTCTCCTAGTCTGTCTTCATTTCTTTCATTCTTTTTTTTCTGTATTCTGTTCTGTGGCAGTGATTTCCACCATTTTGTCCTCCAGATCATTTGTCCGTGCTTCTGCCTTGGTTATTCTGCTATGGATTCCTTCTAATGTATTATTTATCTCTGCTTGTTTATTCTTTAGTTCTTCTAGGTCTTTGGTAAACATTTCTTGCATTATCTCAATCTTTGCCTCCATTCTTTTTCCAAGATCCTGAATCATACTCACTATCATTATTCTGAATTCTTTTTTTGGAAGGTTGCCCATCTCCACTTCATTTAGTTGTTTTTCTGGTGTTTTATCTTGTCCTTTCATCTGGGACGTAACTTTCTGCTTTTTCATGCTGATTAACTTTCTATGGTATGGTTTTGGTTTTAGCCACAGTTCGCCCGAGGTAAGAGAAACCCAAGTAAGATGGTAGGTGTTGCAAGAGGGGATCAGAGAGCAGACACACTGAAACCATACTCACAGAAAGCTAATCAATCTAATCACACTAGGACCACAGCCTTGTCTAACTCAATGAAACTAAGCCATGCCTGTGGGGCAACCCAAGACGGGCAGGTCATGGTGGAAAGGTCTGACAGAATGTGGTCCACTGGAGAAGGGAATGGCAAACCACTTCAGTATTCTTGCCTTGAGAACCCCATGAACAGTATGAAAAGGCAAAATGATAGGATACTGAAAGAGGAACTCCCCAGGTCAGTAGGTGCCCAATATGCTACTGGAGATCAGTGGAGAAATAACTCCAGAAAGAAGGAAGGGATGGAGCCAAAGCAAAAACAATACCCAGCTGTGGATGTGACTGGTGATAGAAGCAAGGTCCGATGCTGTAAAGAGCAATATTGCATAGGAATCTGGAATGTCAGGTCCATGCATCAAGGCAAATTGGAAGTGGTCAAACAAGAGATGGCAAGAGTGAACGTCGACATTCTAAAAATGAGTGAACTAAAATGGACTGGAATGGGTGAATTTAATTCAGATGACCATTATATCTACTACTGCAGGCAGGAATCCCTCAGAAGAAATGGAGTAGCCATCATGGTCAACAAAAGAGTCCAAAATGCAGTACTTGGATGCAGTCTCAAAAATAACAGAATGATCTCTGTTCGTTTCCAAGGCAAACCATTCAGTATCACAGTAATCCAAGACTATGCCCTAACCAGTAACGCTGAAGAAGCTGAAGTTGAACGGTTCTATGAAGACCTTCAAGACCTTTTAGAACTAACACCCAAAAAAGATGTCCTTTTCATTACAGGGGACTGGAATGCAAAAGTAGGAAGTCAAGAAACACCTGGAGTAACAGGCAAATTTGGCCTTGGAATGTGGAATGAAGCAGGGCAAAGACTAATAGAGTTTTGCCAAGAAAATGCACTGGTCATAGCAAACACCCTCTTCCAACAACACAAAAGAAGACTCTACACATGGACATCACCAGATGGTCAACACCGAAATCAGATTGATTATATTCTTTGCAGCCAAAGATGGAGAAGCTCTATACAGTCAGCAAGAACAAGACCAGGAGCTGACTGTGGCTCAGATCATGAACTCCTTATTACCAAATTCAGACTCAAATTGAAGAAAGTAGGGGAAACCACTAGACCATTCAGGTATGACCTAAATCAAATCCCTTATGATTATACAGTGGAAGTGAGAAATAGATTTAAGGGCCTAGATCTGATAGAGTGCCTGATGAACTATGGAATGAGGTTCGTGACATTGTACAGGAGACAGGGATCAAGACCATCTCCATGGAAAAGAAATGCAAAAAAGCAAAATGGGTGTCTGAGGAGGCCTTACAAATAGCTGTGAAAAGAAGAGAAGCGAAAAGCAAAGGAGAAAAGGAAAGATATAAGCATCTGAATGCAGAGTTCCAAGAATAGCAAGAAGAGATAAGAAAGCCTTCTTCAGTGATCAATGCAAAGAAATAGAGGACAAAAACAGAATGGGAAAGACTAGAGATCTCTTCAAGAAAATTAGAGATACCAAGGGAACATTTCATGCAAAGATGGGCTCGGTAAAGGACAGAAATGGTACGGACCTAACAGAAGCAGAAGATATTAAGAAGAGGTGGCAAGAATACACAGAAGAACTATACAAAAAAGATCTTCACGACCCAGATAATCATGATGAGGTCATCACTCACCTAGAGCCAGACATCCTGGGATGTGAAGTCAAGTGGGCCTTAGAAAGCATCACTACGAAGAACGCTTGTGGAAGTGATGGAACTCCAGTTGAGCTATTTCAAATCCTGAAAGATGATGCTGTGAAAGTGCTGCACTCAATATGCCAGCAAATTTGTAAAACTCAGCACTGGCCACAGGACTGGAAAAGGTCAGTTTTCATTCCAATCCCAAAGAAAGGCAATGCCAAAGACTGCTCAAGCTACCGCACAATTGCACTTATCTCACATGCTAGTAAAGTAATGCTCAAAATTCTCCAAGCCAGGCTTCAGCAATACGTGAACCATGAACTCCCTGATGTTCAAGCTGGTTTTAGAAAAGGCAAATGAACCAGAGATCAAATTGCCAACATCTGCTGGATCATGGAAAAAGCAAGAGAGTTCCAGAAAAACATCGGTTTCCGCTTTATTGATTATGCCAAAGCCTTTGACTATGTGGATCACAATAAACTGTGGAAAATTCTGAAAGAGATGGGAATACCAGACCCCCTGACCTGCCTCTTGAGAAATCTGTATGCAGGTGAGGAAGCAACAGTTAGAACTGGACATGGAACAACAGACTGGTTCCAAATAGGAAAAGGAGTCCGTCAAGGCTGTATATTGTCACCCTGCTTATTTAACTCATATGCAGAGTACATCATGAGAAATGCTGGACTGGAAGAAGCACAAGCTGGAATCAAGATTGTTGGGAGAAATATCAATAACCTCAGATTTGCAGATGACACCACCCTTATGGCAGAAAGTGAAGAGGAACTAAAAAGCCTCTTGATGAAAGTGAAAGAGGAGAGTGAAAAAGTTGGCTTAAAGCTCAACATTCAGAAAACGAAGATCATGGCATCCAGTCCCATCACTTCATGGGAAATAGATGGGGAAACAGTGGAAACAGTGTCAGACTTTATTTTGGGGGACTCCAAAATCACTGCAGATGGTGACTGCAGCCATGAAATTAAAAGACGGCTACTCCTTGGAAGAAAAGTTATGACCAACCTAGATAGCATATTCAAAAGCAGAGACATTACTTTGCCGACTAAGATCCATCTAGTCAAGGCTATGGTTTTCCTGTGGTCATGTATGGATGAGAGAGTTGGACTGTGAAGAAGGCTGAGCACCGAAGAATTGATGCTTTTGAACTGTGATGTTGGAGAAGACTCTTGAGAGTCCCTTGGACTGCAAGGAGATCCAACCAGTCCATTCTGAAGGAGATCAGCCCTGAGATTTCTTTGGAAGGAGTAATGCTAAAGCTGAAACACCAGTACTTTGGCCACCTCATGCTAAGAGTTGACTCATTGGATAAGACTCTGATTTTGGGAGGGATTGGGGGCAGGAGGAGAAGGGGACGACAGAGGACGAGATGGCTGGATGGCATCACGGACTCGATGGACGTGAGTCTGAGTGAACTCCGGGAGTTGGTGATGGACAGGGAGGCCTGGTGTGCTGCGATTCATGGGGTTGCAAAGAGTCGGACACGACTGAGTGACTGAACTGAATTGTTGGATTGTTGTTCTTCCTTCTGCCTGCCCTCTGATGGAGCAGGCTAATCTGTGAGCTTCTTGATGGAAGAGACTGGTGGTGGGAAAAACTAGGTCTTGCTCTGGTGGGCATGTCCTTACTCCTTAAAGCTTTAATCCAATTATCTGCTGATGGGTGGGGTTGCTCTTCTTCCCTATTAATTTTTTGGCCTCAGCCCTCATGTCTATGGCTTTCTCTCATAGCTGAGATGGAAACAAATCTGCCTGCAGTGCAGGAAACCTGGGTTTGATCCCATGGTCGAGAAGATCCCCTGGAGAAGGAAATGGCAACCCCCTCCAGTATCCTTGCCTGGAAAATCCCGTCGACAGAGGAGTCTAGTGGGCTGCAGTCCATGGGGTCGCAAAGAGTCAGGCACAACTGAGCAACTAACACACAGACACACTCACGTTTATGGACTCTGTGGTTGGGTTATTGGTGACCTCCAAGAGGGTTTATGCCAAAGGGGACCTTCCCAGACAGCTGCTGCCAGTTACCCCATCCCTTGGTGAGCCCGTGCCAACCCAGTCCTCCATAGGAGACCCTCCAACACTAGCAGGTAGTTTTGGTTCAGTTTCCTATGCAGTCACTGCTCCTTTCCTCTCAGTCTTGGTGTGCTCAAGGTTTTGTTTGTGCCCTTTAAGATTGGAGCTTCTGTTTCCCCAGTCCTGTGGAAATCAAATCCTACTGGCCTTCCAGGTCAGATTCCCTGGGGATTCCCAGTCCCTTTGATGGGTCCCCAGGCTGGGGAGCCTCATATGGGGTTCCAAACCTTTACGACAGTGGGAGAACGTCTTTGGTATTATTGTTCTCCAGCTTGTGGATCACACACCAAATGGGTATGGGATTTGATTTTATCATGATTGTGCCCCTGCTTCTGTCTTGCTGCAGCTTCTCCTTGTCTTTGAACGTGGGCTGTCTTTTTCTGGTAGGTTCCAGTGTCCTCCTTTTTGCGGTTGTTCAACAACTAGTTGTGATTTTGGTGCTTTTGCAGGAGGAGATGAGCACACGTCTTTTCTACTCTGCCATCTTGAACCGAAAGGCACATTTGTCTGTTTATTGGTGACATTTGTCACCAATTTATTTAGTCATTTGCTCACCAAATAACTTTTTGAGCACTGTGTACCAGGCACTATTGTACATGCTTCATATACATCAGAAGTTAAAACAAAGACCAGTGTCCTCTTGGATCAACTAGGAGGAGATGTGTAATAAATATAGTTAAACTTCAGAAGATCAGAAATGCTGTAGGAGAAAAACCCATCTTCTCCATACAGGGTTCTTTTCTTTTAAATTATTTATTCATTTATTTTTGTCTGTTCTGGGTCTTCATTGCTTAGAAGGGGCTACTCTCTAGTTGTGGCGTGTGGGCTTCTTATTGCGGTGGCTTCTCTTGTGGAGCACAGGCTGTAGGTGAGTGGGCTCAGAAGTTGCACCTCCTGGGCTCTTGAGCACAGGCTCACTAGTTGGGGTGCTAGGGCTTAGTTCCTCTGTGGTTTGTGGGATCTTCCCAGATCAGTATCTCCTGCATTGTCAGGCAGATTCTTTACCACAGATCCACCAGGGAAGCCCCTCATGAAGTTTTGTGCTTCTTTTGTTAGGTTTATTCCTAGTAATTGTGAATGGTATATTTAAAAATTACATTTTCTAGTAGTTTATTGCTATCTATATAAGGCAGTGCTGTTCAATTTTATTTTTAGCATTTGTCTTATTTACCAACTCATTATTCTACTAGTTTAGAAATTCCTTTGGGTGTTTCAATTTTTGCATTTTTGAATAGTAAGTCTTTTTCTTTCTCCTTATGTCTTATTTTTTTAAGTGAAATATTTTGCACATTTATTTTTATTAACAGAATTTATTTTTTACAGCAATTGTACGTTTACAAAAATATTAAGCAGTTGTAGAGGAGGTTTCCATATCACCTCTTATCCGCCCCCTCCCTCTAGTTTTCCTTATTAGTAACATCTTACATTAGTATGGTACATTTATTACAATTCAGTTCAGTTCAGTTCAGTTTCAGTTGTGTCCGACTCTTTGCAACCCCATGGGCCACAGCATGCCAGGCCTCCCTGTCTATCACCAACTCCTGCAGTTTACCCAAACTCATGTCCACTGAGTCAGTGATGCCATCTAACCATCTCATCCTCTGTCATCTTCTCCTCATGCCTTCAATCTTTCCCAGGATCAGGGTCTTTTCAAATGAGTCAGCTCTTCGCATCAGGTGGCCAAAGTTTTGGAGTTTCAGCTTTAAACATCAGTCCTTCCAATGACCACTCAGGACTGATCTCCTTTAGGATGGACTGGTTGGATCTCCTTACAGTCCAAGGGACTCTCAGGAGTCTTCTCCAACACCACAGTTCAACAGCATCGATTCTTCAGAGCTCAGCTTTCTTTATAGTCTAACTCTCACATCCATACATGACTATTGGAAAAACCATAGCCTTGACTAGACGGACCTTTGTTGGCAAAATAATCTTTCTGCTTTTTAATATGCTTGTCTAGGTTGGTCATAACTTTCCTTCCAAGGAGTAAGTGTCTTTTAATTTCATGGCTGCAATCACCATCTGCAGTGATTTTGGAGCCCCCAAAAGTAAAGTCAGCCACTATTTCCACTGTTTCCCCATCTGTTTGCCATGAAGTAATGGGACCAGATGCCATGATCTTAGTTTTCTGAATGTTGAGCTTTAAGCTTACTTTTTCACTCTCCTCGTTCACTTTCATCAAGAGGCTCTTTAGATCTTCTTTGCTTTCTGCCATAAGGGTGGTGTCATCTGCATATCTGAGGTGATTGATATTTCTCCCGGCAATGCTGATTCCAGCTTGTGCTTCCTCCAGCTCAGCATTTCTCATGATGTACTCTGCATATAAGTTAAATAAGCAGGGTGACAATATACATCCTTGACATATTCCTTTTCCTATTTGGAACCAGTCTGTTGTTCCATGTCCAGTTCTAACTTTTGCTTCCTGACCTGCATACAGATTTCTCAAGAGACAGGTCAGTTGGTCTGGTATTCCCATCACTTTCAGAATTTTCCACAGTTTGTTGTGATCCACACAGTCAAAGGCTTTGGCATAATCAATAAAGCGGAAACCGATGTTTTTCTGGAACTCTCTTGCTTTTTCCATGATCCAGCAGATGTTGGCAATTTGATCTCTGGTTCATTTGCCTTTTCTAAAACCAGCTTGAACATCTGAAAGTTCACGGTTCATGTATTGCTGAAGCCTGGCTTGGAGAATTTTAAGTGTTACTTTACTAGCATGTGAAATGAGTGCAATTGTGCAGTAGTTTGAGCATTCTTTGGCATTGCCTTTCTTTGGGATTGGAATGAAAACTGACTTTTTCCAGTCCTGTGGCCAGTGCTGAGTTTTCCAAATTTGCTGGCATATTGAGTGCAGCACTTTCACAGCATCATCTTTTGGGATTTGAAATAGCTTAATTGGAATTCCATCACTTCCACTAGCTTTGTTATTGGGCTGATTGATATGTTATTACTAACTAAAAGTTAATATTTTATATTTTAATTTATTAATCACTAAAATCCTTAGTTTTTGAAAAACTTTTAAAGAGTTTTCTCTCATGTTGTTTTTCAGTACCATTATCCCATACAGAACACTGTATTACGTTTAGGTGTCATGTCTCCTTAGCCTGCTTTTGACTGTGATATTTTTTTAGACATTCCTTCTTTTGATGACCTCTTATTTTAAAAATGTCATTGTGTAAAACATCCTGTGTAATTTTTAATAGAGAAAGTGGGGAAGCTTTGTCTTTTTCCTGACTGTAAAGAGAATACTTCATGAGTCTTGATGTATGATATTTGCTATAGATTTTGATGGATACCCTTTATCAGATTAAGGAAAACCTTATTTTCCTTCTGATTTTCCGAGGTATTTTATCATGAAAAAGTAAGGGATTTTATCAAGATTTTTTTCTGCATTGGTAGATCATATAGTTTTTCTCCTTTAATCTCTTCATGTGGTGATATTGAAGTATCCTTTAAAGTCCTTTTGGTCATGCTACATTATTTATATGTCAACATTCTTACATATGCATACATATACATATACATAACATTCACATGGAAATATTAAAGACATATATGATGAATAAGCAACATATGATTTGGTTTGATAATCTAGGATTTTTGCATCCATTTTCATAAATGAGATTGGCCTTTAATTTTCCTTACTTATAATACTTACATTTTCTGTAGGTAAATATTATGGATTTTTTTTTCCTTAGATCTCTTAATATTATTAATTAGATTGTAGGTGGTCTTTAGCTTTCTGCTGGACCTTAAAGAGATTCATTAAACATGTCTTCTGGAAATATCTGCTTCATCTATTAAGTCTGAATTCTTCTAGTCTAATGCTTAAAGTTTTATGATTTCCTCACTGTTATACCTGTTTACTGTCTATAAAAATCATCGTTATTTATACTAGTTATTATAATCAAGTCCTTTTGTTACTTTGGAGTGGGTTGCTTGGCCTCTAGGAAGTTTTGAGCTTTTTTATGATTGACAGTTTTACTAATACTATTATATTGTTTGAACTGTGCTTGACTTCTGCTCCTTACTGTAATGGAGGTAGTAATAACATTGTCTGCCTCTGGTATTCGTATTGTAGTTTGTTGCTTGTAAAGTACTTTATATAGAAGAGTATGTTTATATACAAAAAGTGTTTTGTGTTTTGTATCCAACCACTTGACATGCCCTTCATCACTAACATTCATGTGCAAGCCACTAATCAACTTTCATCTGAATAATTCCAATAACTAGTCTTATTTCCCTGTATTTCCCTACAGTTCTTCTCACACAGCAGCCAGAGTGATTTTTAAAGTGTAAGCAAGTCATATCCCTCTGGTGGTTAAAACTTCACACAGCTTCTCAACAGACTAGAGTAATGTGTAAACTCCTTACCGTGATTTCTATTCCTCCAGTGCCTGGAACAATGCCTTATACATAATAGGTACTCAAGAAATATCTGTTGAATGGATGACACCTTCAGTGTTCGAGAAGCTCTGTCTTGCCCAGAATCTACAATTTATTAAGAAATGGCAGAGTCAGGATGAAAACTCACATTTCCAACTTACCTTTATAAATTGCTGAACCATGTGGACTTATATTTTTCCAGTTCTCCAATGGGCTCTGAACCAAACCCATTTTACCTTCCAGACTCTCTGTACCTGTGTTAATTTGTTTATGCTTTTTTGTTTTGCCTTTCTAAATCTTGCCCATCTTCAATACATGAACTTAATTTGGCTTCCTTTTACAGAACTTTCTTTTTATGGCTTCAGTGGCCTGTTTTTTTGGTGGTGATAGTGGTGAGTTGTGTTGGGGAGGTTAGAATATAACTGGGAAGGAGACTCTAGTAAATACCAGATGTTGTATTGCATGCTTACGTAAGTGATTTCACTTCCCACGGGATCTTGTGAGGGAAGAACCACTTTTTTTTTTTTTTTTTCTTTTTAAAGATGGAGAAAACTCAGATCTCAGAGAGGTTTTCAGTTCCACCACCCAGATGGGGATATCTATACATTATCTGAGTTTTCTAAGTCCTCTAAAACTTCTAAGACTAAAGCCTTCCACCACTGCCTGGCATAGCTAGAATGATGCCCAGCTGACCTTGATCAGAGCTGACTTTCTGCTCTCCTGGTTTAGCTTGTCACACTGGGCCAAAGCCATATCTGATAGTCTGGCCTGTATGTGATGATCACACAGGAAAATCAACAGCAGGATGATCTGTTTCTGTTTGATAAGAAATCTGACTCCAGTCAAATGCTAAACCTTTTTATAGGTAGCTATGTTTCCCCTCACCCCGCCTTCCTCTTTACTTGGGCCTCTTACTATGTTTTGTTTTGTTTTTTTTTTCTCCTTTTTTCCTCTAGTATTCTAGTCAAGAAGAAAGCCAGAGGAAGCAATTGCCTACTGCTGCCGCCCAGTGTTGTAAGTGAGAAACTTGTCTCTGAATCGCTTCTTAATCACAGCTTTCTGTCAGTTCTCCAAATGTGGCTTATTTTAAGTTGGGGAGGTTGGAGAGATATGGTGTGTATAAACAGAAGATATTCCAGAAATACACCTTATTCAGGCCCATCCTCCCAATGGCTATCTCCTCGTTACCTTTAAGAAGAGATCTTTTGGTTTTGTGTGGCTGTAGGTAGGGCAGTGAGGCTTTTTTTTCTCTGTTTACCAGCTTTTGCCCCTGGAGGAATGATTTTTCCCACTCTGTCCCCATTTATCTGTTACTGCCCTTTAAGAGTGTCCACCTCTGGAAACTCTTTGTGCTGTTTCCTTCTTCTCCCCAGTCTAGTTTAGGTCTTTCCTCTGCTCCCATTGTATCCTGTATATATATAGCCATCATATGTTATAATCTATATATATTGATTTGACAGGAATGCAAAATTTTTTAAAGGCCCAAATTTGTATTCCTAGCATCTGGCTCAACACCTGATAACATGTGTGCGTGTGGGCTCAGTTGCTTCAATTGTGTCTGACTCTTTGTGACCCCATGGACTGTAGCCCACCAGACTCCTCTGCCCATGGAATTCTCCAGGCAAGAATATAGGAGTGGGTTGCCATTTCCTCCTCCAGGGGATCTTCCCGACCCAGGGATCGAACCCATGTCTCTTGTATTTCCTGCATTGGTAGGCGGCTTCTTTACCCACTAGTGCCACCTGGGAGGAACTCAGGTAAGCCTCAATAAAGGAACTCAGTAAGCCTCAGTAAAGTTTGATAAATGATTAACTGAGTGAGAGAATTTGTTATTTCCTTTGAGGTTAACTTATCCAGACCACACAAATTCCTTTTTGAAATGAACTGTACATTGTTGGTATATTGGTATCTTTTCAGTTTCTCTCAGAATAGTTTGAGGAGACACCAAAGGACTGACTTGAAATCGGTTCCCTTTCACTTTTTTAACTTGTCGGGGTGGCCATGTCTGTGTTTTGTTTCTTTTGTGTTGCTGTAGTGTTTCTGAATCACTGTCAAAATCTTACCAATGGCAGGTTGATAGTCCTGGTAATAGTGGTAGTAGTTATTGTAGTAATGCTACTAATAATAAGAACCATAGCAGCTGACATATTTTGAGGTTTTATAGTATGCCAGATGCTGCTGTAAGAGCTAAAATGTAGTAACTTATTTAATCTTCACAGCAACCCTACGACATAGATTTTACTGTTTTCATCATTTTCAAGATGAGGAAACTGAGACTGAGTTATTTGCCACAGATCACATAGCTAGTAAGTGGTGAAGTAAATGCTCAGATACAAACAGTCTAACTCTATAGCCCATGCATTGAGCCACCATGTTATACTGCTTCACACTGTTTCTGAGAAGAAGAACCTCTATCCATGGTTTATAAAACCATTGGTTGTCTTCTAGTCTATTGGCTACTTACTTTGCTGATAAAAGTGAGACCACTGGCAGAGGTCAGTACTTTTTCTTTATTTAAATAACACCTATTTTACATATGATTTGTTACTTTCATTTTTCCCATTTGGGAACTAGTATTTATCAAGCATTTAGAGTCATAGGAGACAAGAATCTGAATTGAACACCAAGTTGTGAATTAAAGTCTCTAAGTCATTTCCAAAACTCATTGTTATGAGATAATTTTGAGTTTTTAATCTTTTAAGTCTTTTTCCAAGATGGCTAATGCAAGTGAAATGGAATAATTGAGCTTTCTCTTCCATTCCTTCTTGGTTCCATTTGATGAAATACAGTTCAAGTGATTAAAGAGCAAATGCTTAGAGGGCAGGAGGAAATAAGAGAATATAAATAATCAGCATTTATGAATTCTCTTACTTTTTTAATATGTTTACCAGCTAATTTGTTTTATGTGAAGTAAAGTGAAAAGTCGCTCAGTGGTGTCTGACTCTTTGCGACCCCATGGACTGTAGCCTGCCAGGCTCCTCTGTCCATGGAATTCTTCAGGCCAGAATACCGGAGTGGGTATCTGTTCCCTTCTCCAGGGGATCTTTCCAACCCAGGGATTGAACCCAGGTCTCCTGCATTGCAGGTGGATTCCTTTCTGTCTGAGCCACCAGGGAAGCCCAATTTGTTTTACATGCATAGCCTATCCCTGTCTTCTGACTACTCTCTAATATATTTTCATTTGGAAAAATTTTAAACTTATAGGAAGGTTGAGAAAACAGTACATTGAATACCTATTTACCTTTTACTAGATTCAGTGATTAACATTTTACCAAATTTACTTCTCTTCCTCCCGACTGATGTTTCCTATTTCTGTGTATATATGCACATACATAAAAATATACATGTGTGTTTTCTGGAATCATTTGAATATAAGCATCAGACTTTATGACACATCAGCATGTGTCTCCTAAGAGAACACTTTGTATAACCAAAATACCATTATTAGAATCAAGAGATTTAACATTGATTATATATATTAATAATATATATAGTTAATATTAAGAATTCCCCAGTTGTCCCCCAAGTGTTTTCATAGGCCTGCCTTGCACCAGCATATAATTTAATCAAAATTGCACATTTTTACTCAGTTGTCCTGAATCTTTAATCTCCTTTAATAAAAAACTTGCCTTTTTAGCCATTTATGACACTGGCTTTTTTTCAGTTAGAAAAATATTTTTATTCTAATTATAATATCTACTGCAGATGGCAGTGTATACTAGTATAGGTTTGTGGGAAGCCATTTGATAATATGTACCAAGAGGCTTTAAAAATCCATAACCTTTGACTCAGCAGTTGAATTTCTAGAAATTTGTTCTAAATAATCAAGAAACTGACAATGATTTGTATAGAAAGATGTTCATTTCAAAATATTTAAATAGCAAAATTTGAAAATGACTTAATAAGCAACAGTAAATGTAATAGTCATAAGATTTGAATATTATGCTTTGAATAATAGGGAAATTTTCATGAAACTAAATTAAAATATACAAAACTCTTACTCTCTGTATGTGCATATGCATATACATCAGTTCAGTTCAGTTCAGTTGCTCAGTCGTGTCTGACTCTGCAACCCCATGAATCACAGCACGCCAGGCCTCCCTGTCCATCACCAACTCCCAGAGTTCACTCAAACTCAAGTCCATCGAGTCAGTGATGCCGTCCAGCCATCTCATCCTCTGTCGTCCCCTTCTCCTCCTGCCCCCAACCCCTCCCAGCATCAGAGTCTTTTCCAATGAGTCAACTCTTCACATGAGGTGGCCAAAGTATTGCCATCAGTCCTTCCAATGAACACCCAGGGCTGATCTCCTTCAGAATGGACTGGTTGGATCTCCTTGCAGTCCAAGGGACTCTCAACAGTCTTCTCCAACACCACAGTTCAGAGGCATCAATTCTTCAGCACTCAGCCTTCTTCACAGTCCAACTCTCACATCCATATATGACCACTGGAAAAACCATGGCCTTGACTAGACGGACCTTTGTTGGCAAAGTAATGTCTCTGCTTTTCAATATGCTATCTAGGTTGGTCATAACTTTCCTTCCAAGGAGTAAGCGTCTTTTAATTTCATGGCTGCAGTCACCATCTGCAGTGATTTTGGAGCCCAGAAAAATAACATCTGACACTGTTTCCACTGTTTCCCCATCTATTTCCCATGAAGTGATGGGACCAGATGCCATGATCTTTGTTTTCTGAATGTTGAGCTTTAAGCCAACTTTTTCACTCATAGGTATGTATATATAATTTATATATATATATAATTTAAGAGTTTTTGCTATATACCCCAAATTGCATACCCCTAAAATTCATATGTTGAAGCCCTGGCCCCTTATGTGACTGTATTTGTAGATAGAGCCTGTGAGCAGATGAGAAAGGTTAATTGAAAATGTAAGAATGAGGCTCTGATTTGATAGGGCTGATAACCTTAGCGATTTCTTTGGGGGAATGGAGCAAGAAGGTAGCCATCTGCAGGCCAGAAAGAGAACTTTCATGAGGAACCAAATCAGCTGGCACCTTGAGCTTGAATTTCCTACAGTTCAAACCTGTGGGATACAAATTTCTGTTGTTTAGACCACCTAGACTGTGGCATTTTGTTAACGGCAGCTGAGCAGACTAGTATAGGTTTTGGTACTGAGAGTCGGGGTGCTATAGTAACAAATACCTAAAAATGTGGCAGTGGCTTTGGAAGTTTGGGTAATGGATATAAAGACTGGAAGAATTTTGAGGTGCAGACACGGTTGTTGTGCAGGGACTGTTTGGGAGAAATGGATATTAAAGGATGCTCTGGAGAAGTGTCAGATGGAAATGAGGGATGGTTTATTGGAAACTGGAGGAAAGGTGATCTTTGGGGCAGTGAACTTAGCTAAATTGTGTGAGGTTTTGTGAAAGGTACAGTTTATAAGTGGTCAAATTGGATGTTTAGCAGAGGTGATTTCTAAACTAAATAATGAAGATATGCTTTGGGTCTTCCTTATTGCTTATAGTAAAATGCCAGAAGAGAGGGTTGAATTGAAGATGAAATTATTAAATAAAAAGGAACTCGAATTTGGAGATTTGGCAATTCTTAGCCTATCCTTAGCCTATATTTTGTGAAAAATGAAAAATCTTGTTCTGAAGAAAATACTAAAGAGATCATGGTCTGACTCATGGATTTAACCAGCCATCAGCAGAAGCCAGGAATAGAGATGGAATTATACCAGCAGAGACATTGCCAATTTCAATGAAAGGGGACAGAGAAAGAGGGATGGAATGAAGGAAGGCTGTTGGATTTCTTGAATTCTTCAAGACTCAATCATAGAGTTATTTGACTGTAAACATGTGCTGTTCTTGAGGAAAGGCAAAAGTGACCTGGAAGGTGATTTGGAGAATATCAGGGCTGCCACTCTTAGCACAGGCCCAGGGGACAGAGATGTTTCCTTTTGTTTCAGAGGGCGGTCACCACTGAGAGCTATGGGGCCAGGGCCCTTCTGCAGAGCTGTGGGAGTGACAGTGCCACTCCAGTGGAGGATGGGTCATGGAACCAAAGAGAATTATTCTCTAGCCTCATGATCTAATGGAATTTGCATTGCTAGGTTTTGGACTAGCTTGAGACCTGTCACTTCTTTCCTATCTCTTCCTGGTGGAATGAGGTTATCCTTCTGTCTCATCATGGTAATTTGGAAGCACATATTTGGTTTCACAGGTTCACAGCTAGAGAGGAATTTTGCCTCAGGATGAATCATAACTGAATTCTCACTCATATCTAATTTAGTTGATATTTAAATGAGTTTTTGGACTTTAGAATTGATGCTGGAATGAATGAATGCATTTTGCATGTTTTAAGGATGTGAATTTTGGGGGACCAGAGGCAGAATGCTAGAGCTGAATTTTGTCCCCCTGAAATTCGTATATTGAGGCCCCAACTCCCAATGTGTTTGTATTGAGAGAGTCATTTATGACTTTAAATGAAGTCATAAAGACGGAGCCCTAATCTGATACGTCTGTTACCTATTTAAAAAGAAGAGACAACTGTGCCCTCTGCCATCTGAGAATACATTGCAAGAAGGTGGCAATTTATAAGCTGGGAAGAGAGTTCTCACTGAACTCTGCTAGAATGCTGATCTCTAACTTTGCAGCCTCCAGAGACTGAGAAAATACATTTCTGTTGGTAAGCTACCTAGTCTATAGTATTTTGTTATGGCAGTCTGAGCAGGCTAATATACTTATTATAAATATATCTGTACAGTTAGGGGGAGAATATCTAGAGAGACACTAAAATACTAACCAAACTTCTCTTTGACATGTGGGGACTTTTTAAATCCCTTTTTGCATTTCTTTCATTTTCTAAATATTTGACAACGTACTAATTTTAATAGTTAAAGGTTATTAACAAGAGGAATGGAATAACCGGATCCTTGTTCTAGGATCCAGTCTCTCTGAGTGATTTTGAAAGTCTTTCCGTTTTCTGTTTCAATATCTTGATGTATAAAATGGGAGCATTGGTCTAAATAACCTCTGGAACTCTTAGCTGTAATATCATGTGACTGTAGCTTCCTAATCCTGAGAGTTCTTCATGTGGATGGTCCCTCTTCTGTCTTCTCTGCTAGGGTCAGTTCTCTGTAGTCACTGTGACATGTCCACAAAATATTTTCAGAAATCACTGGGCTACTACTCTAAAGAAACCCCTTTTCTTATCTTTGATATGAAAGTTCCTCTGGCCCCAATTGTGTCTTTAAAAATTTGGGGGTGAACTATATTTTTTTTCCAATGTTTTCTTTCCAAACTTTTCTGATGGTGAGTTTAACATTCAGTAATAACACTTTGCGTTCACTTTTATCTTAGGATATGTCATTCTCCTTTGGTGACTGTGATATATGTAGATATGTCATATGGTGATTATTACATTATGTCCACATATCTTTTATCCCCTGTGTTATTGTCAGTTCTTGTTCCCATCACTTCAGGGAAAGATATGGAAGGCAAGAACTGAAGAAATGGTGTTCCTGACCTTAGTAACTGAAAGCCTAGGATTTGAGGGGAATGTTCAAACTGTTTTGAACAAATATTATGGGAGGAAGTAGAGATTCACCTTAATCTCCCTTTTCTTGAATAAGAGAAGCCTTGCTCGACTCGAGAGAGAAAGAAGGTGACCAGAGTAGACATCTTGGGACCTTATGTTTACTTTCTGGGTGTACTAGTGAACAGCAGCAGCAGCAGTGAACAGTGGGACCCTGGAAAGGGAATGGACCCTGGAAAGGGAATGGCTGGGTGCTGTGTCTAGGCCAATGGATGCTCACTGAGATTGCTGTGCTCCAACAAGTTGTACATGCTGCAGAAGGGATCCTGGGCTCTCTGGAAGTAGCAAGTGAGACTCTGGTTCCAGTGATGCCACTTGAGCAGGATTAAGAGGAATCTCAAATGTTTTCTGTGTACTGGAGGTGACCTGGGATATTTCAGTGAATGCTGTTACAGACATACAAGAACAGTCATATCACTCCAGTGTCTTATTCTCACACTGTCAGTATTTGGAGCAATTTTCCTGGACAGGTAAGACTTACACTAAGATTCTCAAGGTATTTGTGTTTTCTAAGAACAATAACATCTGTCCTCCTCGAAGAGGTCTTGAGCCTCTTTTTGTTGGTTGTTGTTGCCTATCGGGTTGCTACTGCTTGATTCTTCCTGTCTTCTCTTGGGTAGGTGAATGCCTGCTCTCTCACTGGGGTCCATTTGTGACCCTCCAGAAGTTACCTCATTGTACCCTTCAGGGTCCAGTTCCTGGATGTGAGAGATTGCTTTGGTTTAGCCTCTTACACTGCTGACTTCTTCCAACAGTAGATGTACTTAGCTTGCTGCTGCTGGAATCCTACCACATAGAGACTTTTAAATGGGGAGAGTAACAGGACAGCTCAGGCCCAGGCACCACCAGCAGTAAAGAACCCGCCTGCCAATGCAGGAGACATAAGAAATGTGGGTTTGATCCCTGCGTTGAGAAGATCCCTTGGAGGAGGGCATGGAACCCACTCCAGTATTCTTACCTGGAGAATTGCATGGTTAGAGGAGTCTGGTGGGCTACAGTCCATGTGGTTGCAAAGAGCTGGACATGACTAATCAACATAGCACGCACACAGGCCCAACCATATTCCACAAAATATATTTGACTCTCGGGGAGCTCACTAATTCTTGATCTGAGAAACCAAGGCAATTTCCTTCTATTCTCTATCTCCCAGCTCTGCTTCCTCTTTTCAGTCCTCTTGTCTTCTTAGGTAGGTACAGGGTTCAGATTAGCAGTTCTTCCACCCACATAGACCTGTCCGGCTTCCCTTCTGCAAGCACCTCCAGTCTTTGTGGGTCTTAGAACTTCTCCTCACTTGAATTCAGAGAGGAGAAACAATTACTCTCTCCAAAAGTTGTTCATTTCCACATCAACATGGCCATTCTGCTGGACAGCTGACAAGGATCCAGTTAAAGTGTCTTTCAGAATTCCCTAAAATTTGGATTGATCTGATTGTTTCTTCATAATTAGTTCTGGTTACTACAGAGCTGATGTGAGTTTGTTCCTTTATTTGTGATGCTTATGTTAATTATTAGTTCAGTTAAGTTTAGTTCAGTTAAGTTTAGTTCAGTCGCTCAGTCGTGTCCGACTCTTTGCGACCCCATGGACTGCAGCATGCCAGGCCTCCCTGTCCATCAGCAACTCCCGCAGTTTACCCAAACTCATGTCCACTGAGTCAGTGATGCCATCTAACCATCTCATCCTCTGTTGTCCCCTTCTCCTCCTGCCCTCAATCTTACCCAGCATCAGGGTCTTTTCGAATGAGTCAGCTCTTCACATCAGGTGGCCAAAGTATTGGAGTATCAGCTTCAACATCAGTCTTTCCAATGACCACTCAGGACTGGTCTTCTTTAGGATGGACTGGTTGGATCTCCTTGCAGTCCAAGGGACTCTCAAGAGTCTTCTCCAACACCACAGTTCAAAAACATCAATTCTTCTATGCTCAGCTTTCTTCATAGTCCAACTGTCACATCCATACATGACTACTGGAAAAAACAGAATTATTAGTTCAGATGATGTTCTCCAGATTTCTCCACTGCTAAGGTATTTTTTTCCCTTTTGTAATTAATAAGTAAAGTACTAGGGGTAGGTAGCTAGTACTTTGAGACTGGGTGTATTTAACCTATTTCTTGTAACCTATTTCTTCTTCATCCATTAATTTTATTTTATTTATTTTTAACCATTTATCATTTATTATTATTATTATTATTATTTTACTTTACAATATTGTATTGGTTTTGCCATACATCAGCCTGAATCCGCCACAGGTGTACACGTGTTCCCCATCCTGAACCCCCCTCCCACCTGCCTCTCCATACCATCCCTCTGGGTCATCCCAGTGCACCAGCCCCAAGCATCCTGTATCCTGCATCGAACCTGGACTGGCGATTCGTTTCTTATGTGATATTATACATGTTTCAATGCCATTCTCCCAAATCATCCCACCCTCTCCCTCTCCCACAGAGTCCAAAAGACTGTTCTATACATCTGTGTCTCTTTTGCTCTCTTACATACAGGGTTATCGTCACCGTCTTTCCATATATATGTGTTAGTACACTGTATTGGTGTTTTTCCTCCTGGCTTACTTCACTCTGTATAACAGCCTCCAGTTTCATCCACCTCATTAGAACTGATTCAAATCTATTCTTTTTAATGGCTGAGTAATACTCCATTGTGTATATGTACCACAGCTTTCTTATCCATTCATCTGCTGATGGACATCTAGGTTGCTTCCATGTCATCCATTAATTTTAGAATCTATTATGATTATGGCCTAAATTTATTATTACATTGGTGGTCGCAAAATGTTGGTTTCCTAATTCTGTCATTCCTTTACATTGAGTAACTGTCAGTGTTCTGTAAAGCTTTCCCTCCTCTCTTACCGTCCTGTTTCATGACTATCACTATGGACTTATGAATTCACTTCTGTCATTCTCTTTGCTCAAATTGTCCCAAGTTTGGCCTGTCACAGTCCCCTTAACTCAGACCTTTGCCCTTTTGATGTGACCCCATTATTTATTCATTTATTTTACCATTTCCTTCCTTTCCTGATATAAGCTGTTCAGGCTCACCTTGTCTTTTCCTGCTTCAGTTATAGAATAAGTCATTTCTTCAGTGATCCCTGGCTTCTTTTAGTGGGGGATTGTATTTAGAAATCAAGGTATTCAAACTTTAGTCTTCAGTAAGGATGTTTATACCTGTGTCTTGTCGAGGAATGCAGTAGCACACTGTGTTGCCACACCAAGTGATTACTAAGTTCTACAGCTTTCTGCTATATTCAGTTTTTACATGTCTGCTCTGCCCACCCACTGTATTATCAATGACAGTATCACTGGCTGCAACTGAGAAATGAATCAAAAGTGAATCAGCATCTGGCAAGGACTTGATGAGATGAGTACTCATATATTCTGTCAGGGTGTGTAAATTAGTACAACCTTTCTAACTCAGTAATTTCACTTCTAGGAATCATTCAGGGAAAATAACTTGAGATGCAAAGAAACACATGAATAGGTTTTAGTTAAAATGGGGAAAAATTGCAAAATTACTGGAAGAATGGGTAATTGTGGCAAGTTTCATATAATGGAATAATATGTTTGTAAGTAATTTTTTTAAATGCAGGAAACATTTATGTGAATAAGTTTTTAGAAAAGCAGGATCCTAAACTGATGAAGTAGTAGGATCCCAGTTATCTGAAATACAAATTACTCATAAGCATAGGGACAAAACCTAGGAAATAGTTTTAATAGTGTCTCTCAGTGGTAGAATTGTGAGTAATTTTTTTTGTTTATCCTTCTTTATACTTTCCCTGGGCTTCCCTGGTGGTGCAGAGGTTAAAGCGTCTGCCTGCAGTGTGGGAGACCTGGATTCGATCCCTGGGTCGGGAAGATCCCCTGGAGAAGGAAATGGCAACCCACTCCAGTACTCTTGCCTGGAGAATCCCATGGATGGAGGAGCTTGGTGGGCTACAGTCCACGGGTCGCAGAGTCAACACGACTGAGCGACTTCACTTTCACTTATACTTTCTAAATTTTCTCCAAATGCATTTATTTCATGATAATTTAAAAGCTAATAAATATTTATTAGAAAATGGTCCCAGGCCTGACACTATAGAGATAGGCCATTGTAGATTTATTTTTTTAGTTTGTATTTGAGACTTAATTGAATGATGGTTGTTGGTTGATGGTTGAATGATGATGGTTGTTGGAATTGACAGTGTTTAGCTAAACAATACTAGTGGTTCCTTGATTGAGAGTTTTAAGTAGCTCCTAAAGTTGTCTCTTCTGTTGGTTACATCTCTGAGGTCTCTCGTAATAAATTACTATGGTTGAAATATATTTGGGGATCTGTTTTTTAATATGGAATATGACCTCTAATCAAGCTTGAAACTTTGAGATACAGCCCGCCATTGATGTTTCAAAGAGATTTTCTCTGATTGTCTATGAAAGGTTTGTTTCACTGCTTTTGTTATAGTGTTGCCTATAAATAGTGCGTTATCAGATCCTATACTGAAATCTCCTGAGTATGAATCAGTCTTTTAAATTAGCAAAATAGGGCATAACTCAACATATTGTTTAAAATTTTTCTTAAAGAATGAGTCAGTTCAGAGCAGTTGGGTGTCAGTCACATGTATGAAAAACAGTGACCAACATTCAGAGGCATCATCAGCAATACAATTTGCCTACCAATTTATGACATCTTATTTGATCACAGTGACTTCAAAAGGGTTTCTTTTACCAACATGCCCAGAAGTGACATGTTTACATAAAAATGTCTTTCCTTTTTTTCCCTTTTCAACTGTTAGTGTTATATGTCCTGGTGATCCATCATGCTGATATTATTGATCCTTAAGAAGCATGAGGTAATAGTGCTTCCCACTACGCTTAAATCATCAGGCTTGATGTACTATATCCCTTGTCTGTACCACACTCAAATGTTCCTCTTATATTGTATGATTCTTGGTCTTCATCTGAAGCGGTCCAGTGCCATGCTGTGATTTCTCTTATTTTTAATATTCTACCTGTTTGGGGAGGCAGGGAAATAGGCTGTTATATATGTGTAACCAGATATTCCTCACCTGGAAGATTAGATTACTGCCTATTACTGTACAGATGATGGTATAATTCCCCTGCAAGATCCAGCCAAACGCAGAAGTCTGGGCAGATACTGCCAATTCTGTTATGAGTTCCATTTCTCTAGCTACCACAAGCACGACTAGATTTACACTTGTACTAATGAACTTACTCACAAAATAGAAGTATTAATACAGTCATGGATGTAGAAAACAAACTTATGGTTACCAGGGGATATGAGGGGCAGGGACAAATTTGGAATTGACACGTACACACTACTGTATAAAAAGTAGACAGCTGATAAGAACTGGCTGTGTAGTACAGGGAACTCCACTCAGTACTTTGTAATGACCTATATGGGAAAAGAGTCTGAAAAAAAAGAGTGGATGTATGTATATGTATAACTGATTCACTTTGCTGTACAGCTGAAACTAATATTTCATTGTAAATCAACTATACTAAAAAAAATTGGTGTCTATAACTAAAGGTGTATTTCTGTGAACAATGGAAGCAGAAAAGTGAAAGTGTTAGTGCTTAGTGGTGTCCAATTCCTTGGGACCCCATGGTCTGTAGCCTGCCAGGCTCCTCTGTCCATGGGATATCCCAGGCAAGAATACTAGAGTGGGTGGCAGTTCCCTTCTTCAGGGGATCTTCCTAATCTAGGGATCGAACCCTGGTCTCCTGCTTTGCAGGCAGTTTCTTTTTTGTCTGAGCCTCCAGGGAAGCCTGAGAGCAAGCTTATGTCACTGATTAGAGGCCATTAGCATGTGTGCTCAGACGTGTCCGACTCTTTGCAACCCTTTGCACTGTAGCCTTCCAGGCTCCTCTGTCCATGGGATTTTCCAGGCAAGAATACTGGAGCGGGTTGCCATTTCCTCCACCAGGGGATCTCCCTGACCCAGGGATCTTCTGTGTCTCCTGCATTGCAGGTGGATTCTTTACCCGCTGAGCCATCACTTACTTTCACTTATTTATCGAGGACTACATGCCCTGCAGGAAAGCAGGACTGCATTCGCACCTGGCCTCTATTCTGCAGATTGTCCCACCTCATCAGTTTCCCTTACCCCCTTCTTATTTCTCAGATCCCAGGAAGCTGAAGTCTAGCTCATATCCATTCTTTGCCATTTTTCTTCCACTACTTACCACTTTATCTGAGGAATAGTGATACCTTGGAAATAGACAGGGAAATATTAAGGAGGCAAAGAAGCAAGTGGTTAAGAATGACATGTAGTTTGTTCAGGAAGACTTTCCAGAAGAGATGAGTTTAGAGATGACTTTTGAAGAAGCTAATTGGAATGTACTGATATATCGTACTAAGATATTCATAGTAGGATAAATGAAAATTATGAAGGGGAAATTCAAAACAGAGCCCACTCTATTCCCTCAGTCCTAGCTGAGGAACCTCTTCCTGGCTGGCATGTTGTCTGTTCTGGGTAGTGGGAGTAAAGGATGAGTCCATAGCTTCTGGTACATCTAGTTCAGGACTAGGACTCTCAGACAGGGAAATATGCTAGTTACATACTCCTAGAGTGTAGGGAGTCTTATTTTAGTAGTAGGGCAGCACAGTGGGCCTAGGACTTCTGTCAGTAAGAGTGGGTGATGAGTTTTACATTGTACATGTGATATTGGTGGAAGCAGTTGATACTGATGCTAATTATAGGTGTTGGCAAACTAACAAAGAAAAGAGACAGACTATAACAATATGGTTTGGCTGATAAAAATAATGTTAATTGCAGCCTTCTGACTCGCTTATTTATTTCTAAACTGCCATCTTCCAGAAAAAATTTGATGTGGCTAATTGCAGTCAGTACATCAACTTATTATCATTTCTGTTCAATTGCTATGTTAGACAATTATGCAGGTTAAAAATGTCAGGTTAGTGTATCAAAGTTTTATTTGGTTAAAACATCTAAGTGCCTAATCTGGGCATAAATTAGCTGTTATATGTTAATTGCATAACTGTTATTCCCATAAAAGCATGGTCATCTTATGGCTTTTTATTATAGATTTTATTGGTAAAAGTGGTAAGAAATGAATTTGGTTGATAAAACATGATTGACAGAATTATGGTAGATATCAACAATTGATAGAATTGTTCATTACACTAACAGTTATTGGGCACCTCTTCCTCATGCGAAGAATCATGCTAGGCACCGGATGGTATAGAAATGGAAGGTCCTTGATCTTAGTGAACCCAAGTCCAGAGAGGAGGAAACAGGTAACTAGTAGCATGTGATATGTAAATGGTAGGGGAGTATAGAGAAAGAAAACTTAATCCACATTTGGGATGGTTAGGAATATCTTCCTAGAGGAAATATCTAAATTGAAAAAAAAAGTTTAAGATCAACCAAAGTCCATATGTTTCATTATGATTCACTCTTTGGGTTGTATATTCGATGGGATTATTCCTTTTTTTTTTTCTTCCAGTTTTAAGATATAATTGACATACAGTACTGTGTAAGTTTAAGGTGTACAGTATAATGATTTGATTTACGTACATCATGAAATGATTATCACCATAAGATCGGTGAATATCATTTTGTATAAATACAAAGTTAAAAAAAGTTTTTTGTGAGGAGAACTCAGGATTTACTGTTAACCACTTTCATATATGACATACAGTAGTGTTAATTATGGAAAAGGCAATAGGCAATGGCAACCCATTCCAGTACTCTTGCCTGGAAACTCCTATGGATGGAGGAGCCTGGTAGGCTGTAGTCCGTGGGGTCGTGAAGAGTCAGACATGACTGAGCGACTTCACTTTCACTTTTCACTTTTATGCATTGGAGAAGGAAATGGCAACCCACTCCAGCGTTCTTGCCTGGAGAATCCCAAGGATGGAGGAGCCTGGTAGGCTGCCGTCTACGGGGTAACACATAGTTGAACACGGCTGAAGCGACTTAGCAGCAGCAGCAGCAGTGTTAATTATATTTTTCATGTTGTGCATTACATCACTACATATTGTATGGGTTTTGACAAATATATAATGACACATATACCCTAATAGTATCATACAGAATAATTTCACTACCTACTATTCTCCTGTGTTGTAGCTATCCATTCCCCACACCCCACAAAACTCCAAAATAAACTGAGTTTTGAAAGATAAGTAGGAGTCAGTCAAGGAAAGGAGGAAAGAGTGTATGGTATTAGGATATCAAGATGAAAAAGCATCACTTAAAATCCAGTTGCCAATGCAGGGGACACAGGTTCGATCCCTTGTCCAGGAAGATCCCACATGCCATGGTGCAGCTGAGCCCCTGTGCCACAACTACTGAGCCCACACTCCACAACCAGAGAAGCCTTCACAGTTGAGAAGCCTCACACCGCTCTGAAGACCCAGCGCAGCCTAAATAAATAAATAAATAAATAAATAAATAAATGAAACATACTAATAGTTAAGAAAAAGCATCCCTTAAGTATACTATATTCTGAATGGCTTGAAGGCAGGAGATAGAGTAAGGAAGGGGTCAGAGAAGAGGCCAGAGAGGCACAGAATGCTCCTGTCAGGAAGAGTTTGAATGTCACAGCAAGCTGTTTATATTTTTATCTTGAAGACAATGGGGAGCCTTTAAAGACAACGCAGGAGAATGAAACAATCAGATGGTGGTGGTGGTTGTGGTGTGAGCATTTTGCTTGATGCAATAAAAAAAAAAAAACCTAATTATGGAATATAAGTAAAATAAGCTTTTGTTTTATGAGGTTATATATATATAATGTTATATATATAAATAAATGTATTTTATGTTATATTCTACAATTACAACTTTTATATGTTATAATCTAATTGTAGAATATAACCAGCTGAGCCACCAGGGAACCCCATTTACATATATAACATATATAACACATACATCATAAAACAGAAAGTTTCTTTTATTATTTTGACTTTATGATCATAACTTCCTCAATTCTCTGAATGTGCACATGGATCTCCCCTCCCCTACTATATATTCTTTTATGGACCTCTGTGTATTTACCTTTCCTTTATAACTTACTTGGAACTGTGATTATTTGCTTAATATTTATTTTTATCTCTAGGCCATAAACTTCATGAGTAGGGAAAATGCTTATCTGTGTATCCCCAGTACCTTTGCTCAATATATATCAGTTGAATTAATGTATTTCTATAAAGTGGAATTGCTGAGTTAAGGAATATGCACATTTGAAATTTTGTTAGATACTGCCAGATTATTTGCTAGAAAGATTGTACCTGTTTATAAACCCTGTTGTTTATACTCCTTTTCTTACATCCAGCCATACTGCCCTTTCACCCTCCCCTCTCCTGTCTGCTTGTATCCCTCAATCCTTTTTTTCTACAGACATTTTTCGGCACATTCTAGGTTCTCTTCTATGTGCTTAGGACATATCAGGAAGCAAAACAGACAAAGATCCTGGGTGGCAGGAGATAGATACTAAACATACTCAATAAGAAAATAATATAGGATGTTAGAGAGTGGACCAATAAAGGAGTAGTTGGTGAAAAGCAGTTGGGAATGCTAGAACTGAAATGGAATTATAATTTTAAATAAGGCGGTTAAGTATATAAGCCACAGTGAAATGACTTTTGCGTAAAGACTTGGAGGAAGTGAGACAAGTAGCAGTTGGCTCTCTGGGAAAAGTGCGATGGGCATCAGCTGGTTCAAAGGCTAGTTGAGTGACTGAAAAGAGGTAGGAAGAGATCTGCTGGGGTGCTGCTAATACTGTTTCTTGATCTGTGTGGTGGTTACTTGAGTGTGTTCACATGTTCACTGAGCACTACACTTATCATTTGTGTACTTCTGTGCATTTTATTCCCCAGTAGTTTTCACATTAACCGTGAATGTGAGTGGATGTTGAACGTTTCAGAATGCCTTAATTGGGACTCCCTGGTGGTCCAGTCATTACCTTCCAATGCAGGGGCAGTGGGTTTGATCCCTGGTTGGGGAGCTAAAGCCCGATATGCCCTGGGGCCAAAAAACCAAAACAGAAGCAGTATTCTAACAAATTCAGTAAAAACTTTAAAAATGGTCCACATCAAAATAACCTTTAAAAAAAACTTAAACCAAAAATATCTTAGTAGTTGTTGTTTAGTCAGTAAGTCACATCTGACTCTTGTTGACCCCATGAACTGTAGCCCGCCAAACTCCTCTGTCACTTCCCAGGCAAGAATACTGGAGTGGGTTACCATTTCCTTCTACAGGGAATCTTCCTGACCCAGGAAATGAACCTATGTCTCTTTGTCTCCTGCATTGCAGGAGGATTCTTTACCATTGAGCCACCTGGGAAGCCCTTAATAATATCTATCCAGTAATTCAGGGGTATTTTCCTTTGACTTACAAATAGCGATGAATGTACTAGTCAATTTCTATTAATCATTTTGCCTTCCTTCAACATTCTCTACTTGATTATGGTAAAAAACATTCTTTTTTTTAAAAAAGTATTCTTTTAATATAATGCTGTGTTTGGTTAGCTTATATTTTATTTTGGATTTTTATATCTATATTCACAAGGAAGTTTGGTCAATAGTTTCTTTTTGTTATTTGCCTATGTTAGGTTCAAAGTATTCAATACTTTTCTTAATTATAGATTCTTTACTGTTTTTCCATGAAAAGAGAAGCTCTGTGGTATTCATCTAGTTTACTGTCTCGAGAGAGGAATTTCTCATGTTTGGCTTCATTGTTCTTTGTGAGCTACCTAGTAATTACTACAATTTAGTAATTGATAGGTGAGTCCTGTCATTGCTGTTCTAGACAGATGGCTGTCCACTTGAAGTCTAGGACTCAAATCTCTTGTCATTTCACTGTCATAGAAAAATTGACCAGCACTGGACTATTCATTGGTGATATAATAGTTGTCCGGAGGTGTTTTGTTGGATAATTATAGACCTTATTTTCTTTAATGTATTTCTGATTTCTTACACTTTCCACTAGAAACAGGATGAAGTAGGCAGAAGCAGCTTGTGAGTATGTTATAGCATAGTCAACAGGAATAAGTGCAGAAGCTTTGCCTTCTGGTAAGAGGATTCATTTTTAATTATTAAAATTAATGGGACCAGTTATTCGGTCCTGGACTTGGTAGAATTTTTTCAGTTACCTGTATGGGCACAGTGAACTGGTCTTCAAGCCAAAGGGAGAGCTTATCTGGCTGCTTCCTCCATCCTTCAGCACAGGAGCACTGTGCTGGAGTGCTCAGTCTGGAGACTGGTGTTTTTCATATAGGAGATTCTGTAGCTGTGTTTTTCAAATTGTTATTCAAGAATCACTTGGCATTAGAGTCCAAGTTGCTTATTGAAAAGGCAGTTACAACAACCAATGCAGGTTCCCATGCCACTCAGGCATTTTAAATTAGAATTTATGGGAATATGGACTAGGAATCTGCATTTTAAACAACAGTCTCAAGTAATTCTTAAAATTTAAAGACAGCGCTTTCTAAGACTAAGAAGAACTTGATTTTATTCACTTGTTATCTCCTTCAGTACAGGATTTCTGTGCTGAGCATTGGGAGGAATATAAAGGGAATATAAGATTGGATCTTGCTCTCAAGAACTTAAACCTAGGCTAGAGATGGGATTCACTGGAGGAAGGCAAGCAGTAAAATACGTCACATTCTAAAGCAAGTGTTTTTAAAAAAATCAACTTTGTTGAGATATAATGTACATGCAAAAGAGTCACCCATTTGAAGTGTAGAGTTTGATTGCTTTTGACAGATGTATATACCAGTGAAACTACCACCACAGTCAAAATACAGAACATTTCCATTATCTCTAAACAGTTCCTTATGCTCTTTGCAGTTCATCCTTCTCCCCACCCCTGGCTCCAGGCAACCACTGATAGGCTTTTTTATCGCTATAGATTAAATTTGATTTCCTAGAGTTTTATGTGAAATGGAAACATATAACATGTAGTCCTTTGTGTCTAGCTTCCTTCACTCAGCCGAAGAATTTGAGATTGTTCCATTTTGTCCAGTGTATCAGTAATTTGTTTCTTTTTATTGAGTAGTCTTCTATTACATGAGTATATACATTTTATTTATCCATTCAGTTGTTGATAGACATTTGGATTGTTTCCAGTTATTATAATTAATATGAACATCCACATGATCATGTGTTTTCATTTCTCTTGTTAAATACCTAGGATTGGAATGGCTGGATCATATGGGTTGGTGTATGTTTAACTTTTTAAGAGATAAACAGATGGTTTTTATTTTGATTATTAACAGAGACACTGTACTAAAGTTATTGAGCATTGTTTAAGGAGAGTTGTTTAACAAAGACACTGTACTGAAGTCATTGAGCATTGTTCAAAGAGAGTTGTTTAAGTAGAACTTAAGGATGGGTTCCAACTATATACAAGAGGATAGGGAATATTTACTGAATAATTACCATTTGTCTAGCTCATGGTAGTAAAATGCTACATGTGTGATTTTCTGTATTTCTGCAAATCTGAGTAGTATTACTCTTCACTCTTTATGAATGACAAATAGAAGTATAGAGAAGTTAACCAGCCTAAGGTTACACAACTAGTAAGCGATGGCTTTGAACCTAGGTTGATTCCAAAGCTCAAATCATTTTCATTATACCAACAAGGAGTAGAAGTGAAGGATAGTCCAGCCTCAGAAGTTAGGGGATGGGTCAGGGAAATTGGACTCATTCCTTTTTCTGTCTCCTGAGTACAGCAAGCATAGGAACTTTGACAATCTGTTTGCCAGTAACAAAAACTTTGTTTTGGGGGACTGGTTAACAATGGGGTTTCATGTTTATTTGATACCAGAGCCAGGAAGATAAATATACTTATTTATAAAGACTTGTATATTGTTGAAAGGATAATGAAGTGATTAGAAGCTAGATTTAGGAAAATTAATCTAGTTTCGGTCTGCTGAATAGATTGAATGGAACAGGGATTAGAAGGTCTTGCTGCTGTGCTGTGCTTAGTCGCTCAGTCCTGTCTGACTCTTTGTGACCCCATGGACTATAGCCTGCCAGGCTCCTCTGTCCATGGGGATTCTCCAGGCAAGAAGACTGGAATGGGTTGTCATGCCCTTCTCCAAGGGATCTTCTCAACCCAGGGACTGAACCCAGGTCTCCCACATTGCAGTCGGATTCCTTACCATCTGAGACACAGGAAAGCCCTTAGAAGGTCTTCAGTTCAGTTCAGTCGCTCAGTCGTGTCCAACTCTTTGCAACCCCATGAACTGCAGCACTCCAGGCCTCCCTGTCCATCACTAACTCCCGAAGTTTACCCAAACTCATGTCCATTGAGTCGGTGATGCCATCTAACCATCTCATCCTCTGTCGTCCCCTTCTCCTCCTGCCTTCAATCTTTCCCAACATCAGGGTCTCTTCAAATGAGTCAGCTCTTCACATCAGGTGGCCAAAATATTGGAGTTTCAGCTTCAACCTCAGTCCTTCCAATGAACACCCAAGACGGATTTCCTTTAGGACGGACTGGTTGGATTTCCTTGCAGTCCAAGGGACTCTCAGGAGTCTTCTCCAACACCACAGTTCAAAAGCATCAGTTCTTCTGTGCTTAGCTTTCTTTATAGTCCAACTCTCACATCTGTACATGACTACTGGAAAAACCATAGCGCTGACTAGACAGACCTTAGTCCAATCAAAATCTGTAATAATTCAAGCATGAGATAACAAGTTCTTCGATAAGAGGAGTGAAACCTATCAGGAAGGGACAGTTGGAAGGAGACTTCAATGAACTTAATTACTAAGCTTGTTGACAGATTGGACATGGGAGATAAAAATAGAAAGGAATTTTAGGAATAGTTTTGAAGTGTTGGCTTTGAAATGTCCAGAGTTCTGTGGTTTTGGACTTGATGTATATACTTGGTATGCTAATATATCTGAAGAGAGCTCATAACATTTTAAATAAACTGTCGCTGACAGTGGAGGCTCTAGTTTTCTAGTCTGCCTTACTCTTATGAATGTGAATGGATGTCGCTGAGTCGTGTCCGACTCTTTGCAACCCTGTGGACTGTAGCCTACCAGGCTTCTCCGTCCATGGGATTCTCCAAGCAAGAATACTGGAGTGGGTTACCATTTCCTTCTCCAGGGGATCTTCCCGACCCAGGGATTGAACCCAGGTCTCCCGCATTGGAGGCAGATGCTTTAACCTCTGAGCCACCTCAGGCAACACTGAGCTAGAGGGTAATTGGTTATTCATTTGTCAAGTATGTGAACTTGAAGACATTCGAAGCTCTAGGGAGGTGGGAAACATTAGCCTGTTCATTAAAATTGTCAGTTTGATACTCATTTGATGTGTGAATGCCCAACATGAGGATGTTACTGGTTTTCTAATAAGCTTTTAGCATACTTGAAGGTTTTTCTGTAACACGTGTGGCCAGTATCTTTTCTCACTTTGCTTCCTCTCGAATGTCCTGTGATAAGTGGTACCCTCAACCTTACTCATGTTGCACGTTTTACGCATGAATTGTGGAATCTCTTGATGTCTTTTTATTCCACTACTTGTGTTTCCACTTGCTTCTGAACAATCTATACTCTAGCTTTCACTCATTAAAATTTCTGTCATTAAAATTACTGTGACTTTTTGGTTTCTAAATTCAGTAGCACATTCTCAGTTTTATTTTGATCACTCTTTAGCACTGCTACTTGTTAACCACTCACTCCTTTCTTGAAAACTTGTTTTCCTGACTTCAGGGACCTTATTGTGATGGTTTTCTTCCTTTCCAGCTTCTTTGCAGGCTCCTTTGTGGACTCTTCCTTTTTTTAAAATTCAGATTTATTAATGTATAATTCACATATAATAAAATTCTCCCTTTTAGTGTACAATCTTATGAGTTTTTTCAAACACATACAGTTATGTAACCATAACCACAGTCAAGGTATAGAGCAGTTCCATCAACCCTAAAAATTCCCTTAACCTCTTTACAGTCAGCCTCTCCCATTCTTGGCCTGTGACAACCACTAATCTGTTTTCTGTCTCTATAGTTTTGCCTTTTCTAGAAAGTTATTTAAGTGGAATTATATAGTGTGTAGCTTTGGGTCTGGCTTGTTTCACTTATTGTAATGCATTTGGAATTCATTTATGTGTGTCATTAGTTTATTCCTTTTTATTCCTGAGTAGTATTCTGCTGTATGGGTGTACTGTGGTTTATTTATTCATCAGTTGAAGGACACTTGTTTCCAGTTATTAGTGAATATGAATTAAGCAGCTGTAAACATTTGTATATAGGATTTTTTATTTTTCTTGGGTAAATATATAGGAAGAATACTGCTGGGTTGCATGATGTGTGTATAACTTCATAAGAAATGCCCAGATTATTTTCCAGGGTGGCCTACCACTTGGCATTCTTGCCAGCCACATGTGAGAGTTTTGGTTGCTCCACAGCCTCACCAACTCTGTATTGTCAGTTCTTTTTTTTTTTATGTTTTTTAAAAAATGTGTCTATTCCATAGATTCCCTCTTCCCCTATATACAGTTTTTTTCTTGTCCTATCCTCTCTACCTCATTGTTTTATTTACTTACATTTTAATTTTATCTATTCAGTTACAAATATTTGTGGAGCTTCTGCTTTGTGCCAGACACTGTTTAGGCACTATAGATATAACAAGGGACAAAGAAAAGTTCCTGTAACTCATGGGATCTTGTGCTCTGAAAATATCCAAGTCTTTTGTTCCACATCTCTTTTCTCACATATCCAGCTGTCTATCATTTATACTCATTTGAGATGTCTCATAGATACTACAGAGCCAATAAATGTATCTAACACTGAATTCATCATCTTTCAACCTTCCTCTCTTTTGTATTTCTTTTAATGAATGATGTCATATCCACCCAGTAACTCAAGATAAAAACCTGGGCAATATTATTTAGGCTTTATTTTCTCCACTCTCCACATTCAGTTACCTATTATACCCTATTGACTTTACCTCCAGCATATCTTATAAATGTATCTACTTCTCTCCACTCCCTCTGCTATTTCCCTAGTTCAAGCCTTTGTCAGGTCAGTGCAATAGCCTCCTTACCAGCCTCCCTGTCTACCTGCTGTACCAACCTCTGGCCACACTGTACCACCATTCTCTTTCTAAAACGAGAAATCTGATCCTGTCTCTCCCCTGCTCAAAAGCTGTAATAGCTCTCTATTACCCTCCAAATAATTCTAAACTAGTAACATTACTAAATTTTTAAACATACGTGTATTAATACTTAAGACTCACTTTGTTCAGGTTCTGTCATAACCCTGCAGAGTCTCATTCAGACATGCTAGAACTATCCTGTTTACTGAATGGGGCTTTGCATATATAATTTTGGTTTCCTGGAAACTTCAGTCCTCCTTTTCTTGGTTCTTATGCCTAGTACAGCAGAGACATTGCTTTACCAACAAAGGTCCATACAGTCAAAGACATGGTTTTTCCAGTAGTCATGCATGGGTATGAGTGTTGGACCATAAAGAAGGCTGAACACCAAAGAACTGATGCTTTTGAACTGTGATGTTGGAGAAGACTCTTGAGAGTCCCTTGGACTGCAAGATCAAATTAGTCAATCCTAAAGGAAATCAATCCTGAGTATCTATTGGAAGGACTCATGAAGCTCCAATACTTTGGCCACCTGATGTGAAGAACTGACTCATTGGAAAAGACCCTGATGCTGGAAAAGATTGAAGGCAGGAGGAGAAGGGGATGACAGAGAATGAGTTAGTTGGATGGCATCACTGACTCAATGGACATAAGTTCATGAGTTTGAGTAAGCTCTGGGAGATGGTGAAGGACAGGGAAGCCTGGCCTGCTGCAGTCCATGGGGTTGCAAAAAGTCAGACATGACTGAGCGACTGAACAACAATGCCTAGTAAAATCTAATTCTCCACAGCAATAGTTCTGTTGGCTAGTGTGATGTTTTAGTGGTTTTGAGGGGTGGAAAGGAAACTTGGCCTAATTAAACTAGTGTTGTTTCTCTTACAATGGTACCAGGCTGAAGTGAGAATAGGGAACTGGATAGTCAGAGAACATAACTGTTATTTTCATGGTTTAGAGATGGACTCAGTAGATGGGATTGGGTCATATGTTGGATTTATTTGCATAAGAAATATTTATTGAGCACCTACTATGTACTGCTGCTGACCATTTAAGAATGAGGCTATGCAATGCAAGAGAGCCTTCTGTGAGCCCAGAGTTTCAGTGAGAAGCAGCCTGAAGCAATCTAAGTTGATAGGCATATTCGGAAGTTCCATGTGATTATTTTTCAGTTTTCTTTGGAAAAGAAACACAGTACTTATCCTGTTGCAGTTGCTATGGCAACTACGCTATAGCCTGGGAGAATTTTTACCCCCACTTCATGGTTAGAAAGTTAAATTACTAAAATTTTTTAAATCACACACTAAACTGAGAAGAGACATAGGTGGTAGGAAGAAGGTAAGTATGTAAGAAGAAAATTGACCCTCAGTGTATAAACACCCTGTGTCACACGCATAGTCTCATTTCCTCAGGATTGGGAATTAATTCAAGTAGTAAAACCAGCCTGTGTTGGCATCATTCAGTGCTTCCAGAATTTTTAGTCTTGTGGCAAGCAGTTAAGATAGCTGCACCCTCAGAACTCTGGGGACTTTTAAACCTAGATGTCATCAATCCCTTAGTGGACATTACAACTGTTGAAGTGTGCTGATCTTCCTGCTATCTATTACTGTTTGTTAGGAACCTGTAAAGCAAGTGAAAACCTGGCAACATGACAAAACAACAAGAAATGTGAATTGCTTATCATTTTTCAGGAACCTGTGCTAAGTACCCTACTTGCATTTTCTCTTGTAATCCTTATAGAAACCAATGAGACTCATATTATTATCGTTCTCATATTACAGATGAGGAAGCGTCTATAATAACTTTTTCAAGATACACTAGTACATGGAAGAGCCACAAGAATTTAAGTTTGATTTCGATGTCCATATTCTTAACTATGAAGCCAACTTGTTCGTTGTTTCTTGGGATTGAGGCCCATTTTTAGTGATTTCTTCGTTGCATTTGAGTTGCTTCAAATTCAGCTTGGATGTGGGATATGATTTACATTTAATTAATATTGAATTTTTTAATCTGGAAAAATGTGTAGGAAATGTTTTCAGTTTTCTTTGGTTGAAGCTTCTGTGTTTTAACAGACTCTATTAAAAATTTATAGGAAATTCAGAAAAAAGTGGCTATATCTGAGTGCCCTGCAAGCTACAGAGTTTTGTTACATATTAGAAGACTAGAGATTAATACCATCCTTTGGCTTTTTAATTTTCAATAGAAAGCAGAAAAATTAGATGTCATTGCTCCCGAATAAGGGAATTGCTATCTTTCCCAGAGTAACCAGGTCTGAGTTTCTTGTGGATTTATTGTAGTAGGCTCAGGTTTGGTGAACATAGAGATAAGGAAGGGTTTCTTAGAAGCAGGTCAAATTTTTCTCATTTTGAATATGGAAGGATATATTAACTCCTCGGTGATGATGTTCTGAGAGACACCTAGGCCAGAAGGAGATTGTCTTATGCTCTATAGACGGCAAATGCTGTCTATATGTTATGAAAAATAAATGGAATACAATAGGGTAGACTCAAGTCAGATAGGTATATACTAATTGGTGAGATGGGAAATGATCTTTGAATTCTTCCTAAAATTGTCTCTGTCACTCTTCTTCTTTGTTACCACTTGTGATTTTCTTAGGTCACTGGACCTATTTGGGCTGGGGAGACCAACAGAGTACGTAAGAATTTGAATACCTTATAATTTTCTTAATTTTACCCTTTAACATACTCCCTCTGACTGAGGCTGGATATTCATGCATATAAGCATATATAATGCCAATCCCTGCTCTTCCCCTTCTTGAAGCCCAGGAGAGAATTTGCTGCAGTGGAAAGTTATATCCTTTAAGGCTGATTTCCTGAAGACTTTGTCTGTGCATGTGCATGCATGTTTGTGTATGTGTGTGTGTTAGTGTGAGAGACACAGAGAGAGAGATGGAGAAATTTCAAAGTTTCAATTATAATCCTGACAGGACCTCCTGATTTATCTTCCGCAGAGACAAGTGCCATCAGCCCCTCCTTTGGCCTTTTAGCTAAGGGGCACAATGACTAGAGGAGAAATTTCATTCTAGGAGAGGTCATTGGTTTTGTGATGTGAGCCAGAGGCTGGGGACATGATTTGACTTTCCTTGAAGCAGTCTAGCTAGGCTAGAGGCCACCTTTGTTCTTGAGCTTAGAGAGTAGGCTCTCTCTAAGAACCTAAGAGAGTTCATTCTAGCAAGAGTCACAGCCCTAGGCTGGCATTACTGGCTGTGTTACCTGGGCCGACAGGAGGTGGACAGGTTGATTGAGTTTCAGTGATTAGGTATCCAGTAGTTGCTAACAGGGGCCAAATTTTGTTCTGCCACTATCATTTCTCGTGGAGTACGTACTTCCTATGATTTGAATCCTGAGTATTTGCACCAGGAAACTATGCAAACGCAGCCTGAGAGAGCTTGGATTATTAAGGTTTTCGAGTAGAAAGAAGTAAGCCATGAAAAAAAAGAAGTTTGAATTTTCATTCCTTCTCTGATAAAGTTTTGCCTGTATTCTGGATTTAAAAATGGGGATTCAATCCAGGAGCCCCACATACTGGAGAACCTCACTGTTCAATACATCATTCAGTTTTGAGTGCCTACTGTCTGCCTGAGGCTCATCTCTGTCCCAGCCTACTCTTCCATGTTTATTTCTGTCATTTCCCTTTCATGTCCTTTTATGTACTTGCTAAATGAGCTATAAAATGTTTCATAAAAATATATACATAGCCTTTAAAAATATATATGACCAAAAATATATATGACCTTTTACATATATATATATATATATATATATATATCTCCTTTCCCATCATTGGACCTTTACTCATGCCATTGCTTTTCTCCAGATTCTAAAAGGCATTTCCCCTCACCCACATCTTCACCTGTTAAAAACCCGCCAGTCTTTCAGAGTCATAACTTCCTTAATGATTTCCCTGTTCATTTTAACAGGAAGTGATCCAACCTTCAACTCATATAGCAGTTGGTTTATACTGTTCTCATGATAGATACTTCCTTGTATCTGTATCCATATTTTCTCTCTCCTATTAGACTGACTCTATAATCCAAGTCTTCTGTGTTGTTTAGCCTTGCAGCTGGTGGACACTCAATACATATTTGAATGAGTAAAATTTCCCAGCCTTTTAATTTCAAAGGGCTTTTCAACTTTTGCCCTCAGACTAGCTCACAAGTCCTCCATAAGCTGAATGACCAAACCTGTTCTCAGTGTCTCTTTCTCAGGGAAACCAGAAGTTTTCTGTTCTAGGTGAAATGGTTCTGTGCAGTAGCAGGTAGATCCAGTAAGAAATCATTGCTGGGACACTGAAAGCACGATGCTTTCACTCAAGTCTTTTCCGTAATTTCCCTTTTCAGTTTCTAATCAGCTTTGGTGGTGCCAGGATATTTCCTTTCTAAGAAAATTGGGGATGGTGTAGGGGGAGAAAAGCTGGCTTTTGCCCTTGACCACCCTTTTTTCTGCTCCTATTCTTTGTCTCACCTCACTTCCTTGTATTGCCTTTCTCCAGTCGCCTCCTATTTTTCATACCCTCTTTTCTTCTGCTCCCGGCTTCTTCTTTATTTGCCCTTTATTCCTTCAGCACAGAAATGTGTCAGACTTTAGGGGTGTTTTGGAATACCCCTCCCCTTAGCTTAGCAAAATAAAGCCGATCATTATTAAGGAGTCATAGGTCAGGAGTCAGGTCAGATGCAGTGAGGAAGGGTCTCTCCACATAGTTTCTGGCTCAGGATACTGGGCTCCTAACTCTGGCTGAGCTACCCTCTCCTGGCCTCATAGTCAACAGGATTGTCTATCACTGTGCTGCTTTGGAGACTCCCATCTTGAGTCTCTGGATGATATACTAACAGCACAATCTCCTGCCGGAGTTTAAGTAGACTTTTGGCTTTGTCTCCTTGGTTGCCTCTGCCCCCTCATCTGTATGCATGAATAATCCAGCACTGACTTCTTCACACTTACTCCTTCTGGGAGTTCAGAAAGACTACATCTGAATGGCATACTGGTTTTTGCCTCTTGATCCTTTCTAGTCGTCAGCACAGCAGATGCATCAAGGTCTAAAACCAGTACCTCCAAAGTCTCTTTTCCCTAACGTGTAATCAGAGTGATTTGTAAACAGAGTGTTTTCTCTCCCCATGTTTGGTGTTTTTCCTGACCATTTGAAGATTAGCCTTTCTCATACTGATTTTTTTCCCCCTGAAGTTCTGCTCACTTCCCTGTTCCTTTTGTTACCTTAAACTTAAGTGGGCAAAACTCAGAAGATCTTATTACTCCTACTCCCAGCTGTAACCCTGAGCGATGTCTGGAACCCACATGTTCACATTCCGTCTTTTAGTGGGATTATCTACCAAGTTGTCTGATGTAGAAGCCAAGGGGCCATTTCCCTCTTACCTTCCATTTGTCCCCAACTGTTATCATTTCTGTCTTTTTTCTTCCTCTAGTTCATTAACTCTCTTCTGTTTCCATTGTGTGGATATATCTTATCTCCTACATGAGTTATTGTAAAAGCCTCATTTAATGGTCATTAGGAGGCTTCTGCTGCCCACATTGCTACCAAGATTTCTTTTTAATTACTAAGATGAGTCCATCATCTGCTTAAAGTATCTACATTTTGGGATGGTGAATGTTCCTTTTCCTTATTGTGAGCCAAATAGAAACTTGGCAAGAAAGAACATATGGGACCTTATTAATTACACACATATGGGTATCGTGTCAGAAATGGCTTCTGTGGAAAATAAACTACAAAACACTGTTAGGTTGAACTCCCTTTCCAAGCACAGTGTTGCATATTTTTATTTTTGCTTGGAGCAAGATTTGTAACTCTGGTCATTTTAGCTAACACCAAGAAAAAAATGGTGACCAGTCAGGTACTAACTGGAAAAGCGGAAATAAGTCTATGAAATTGTAGTCACTGCTATTAGATAAATTGGCTGCTTTGTTAGTAAGACCCCATTGGCAGTGAATGTGTTTTCCTCTTCTTCTGAGGAAATGGGATGAAGGCTTGGGATGGGAATTCTGAGCCCAGGGTATGGGTGCTCAATAGAAATTATTAGAAAAAAACAGTGTTGCAGCTAGACAGTAAGACTGCTGCTATTCTCGGCTGCATACAGAACTTGACTTCTAAGTCTTGACTTTGACCTTCTTGATTTCCTGTACCAGTTTTCAATGGGGGACCTGCTTATTTGACTCAACAATGTATTTTTAAAGTCTGAAAAACATCATGCTAACTTTAAACAAAAATTTCGCTTTTCCAAGAGATGAAGAAACTGTTTCTTCTCCTTTTGCCCTATTTTGATAATAGTGGAGCACCAGAATCTATTTAAGACATTTAAAACCAGGTTTTCATTAGGGTTACAATAGCTTAGAGAAACAGAATTCCAGAAAATTCTGCATTGGGGAGATGCCACTTGGAACTCCTCTGAGAATCAGCACTAAAATTAAACCAGTTGTCTTATCTTGTTAGAGAAGGAGAGAGACTTGTGGGTATTGAGACAGTTTTTTGCATGACTTTAAGGTCACTACGCTCATGGGCAGCTCAGCTTGCTCTTGTTCTCAAGGCTCAGGCTTTTGGCTCCCTATGTTGGAAGCAGAAAAGCATTCTAGAGAACAGAATCAAGCTGGGATATTTTGATTGACTGTGCTTATTCCACAGCTTTCGAAGATCCTGACAGTGCCGTGGATGACCGAGATAGTGACTATCGCAGTGAGACCAGCAATAGCATCCCGCCTCCTTACCATACAACTGCCCAGCCCAACGCTTCTGTGCACCAGTTCCCAGTGCCTGTGCGATTGCCACAGCAGCTGCTGCTTCAGGGCAGTTCCCGGGACTCTTGCAATGACTCTGTGCAAAGTTATGACCTCGATTATCCAGAGCGGCGGGCCCTCAGGTGGGTGTTGGGAACAAAACGCTTTCTCTTCCTAGTATGCAGGTCCCAGGATGCAACTGACATCAAGGATTTGGGTACTTGAGGTGATAGAGGAACTTTAGCAGTATGGTGGACCAACCTACAGCCATTTTATGTAGAATCTCAGTCTTTTTTTTTCCCCTCTTCTTTATAAAATTCACATTTATGCATGGGATGGTAGCTTAGTCATTAAGTTTTGTCCAACTCTTGCGACCCCATGGACTGTAGCCCACCAGCCTCCTCTGTCCATGGGATTTCCCAGGCAAGAATACTGGAGTGGGTTGCTATTTCCTTCTCTAGGGGATCTTCTGGACCCGGGGATCAAACCCGGGTCTCCCACATTGCAGGCAGGTTCTTTACCTTGAGCCACCAGGGAAGCCCACATTTATGCATATCCATCAGTAAGAGTTTTTCTTTATTATTAGCAGGTGAGGGCAGACACACTTGGGGTAGATGGCTGAAAAAAACCTGTTCACCTCTCTGCCTAGCCCAGTGACTTTGATATACCTTTCATTAAGATTGAAAAAAAAAATCACAGTTGTTAAATGCTTGGGTAATTCATCCTACCTAAATATTTCCCTGGGAATGTCAGAAGAAAACCAATATAATCTCAGTATAGCAGATTCAGTACTTTTGCTGGAACTTAAAAAAAAAAAGCTTTTTATTAATTTCTTAAATACATAAAACATTTAATGTAAAAGTATGTTGCTGCTGTAAGCTGCTAAGTCTCTTCAGTCGTGTCCGACTCTGTGCAACCCCATAGACGGCAGCCTAAGTATGTTAAGGTACAATATAATACACAGCAAAGAATTACCCACCCACACCTGTTTGTCTTCCTCTATTGCCTCCTCTTCTTGCCTCCTAGTTCTCTACCACCCTTGTTTCTTATGCACACTTCCATAGACCATTGTCATATACTTAAAAGCATAAAAGCAAATACATACATATATGCTCCCTACTCTTCCCCAAACTTAAAAAAAAATCATACTTAAAATTTAGAGAAATAATATATACTTCTCATATATTCATATAGCCTAGATTCGTTAGTTGTATTAACATTCTGTCATGTTTACTTTGTCTCATTCTCTCTAATGTATATTCATATACACATGCATTTTTTTGTATTTTGGCCATGCCTTACAACTTGTGGGATCTTAGCTCCCCAACCAGGGATTGAACCCATGTGCTTGGTAGTGAAAGCATGGAGTCCTAACCGCTGGACTGCCAGGGAAGTACCACACATACATTTTCTTTTTTCCTGAACCATTTACCAAGTTACTTTACCAGGAGGTACTTCAGCGTATAACTCCCAAGAAAAAGGACTTTCTTTTACATAACCATATTATGATCACACTCAAAGAAATGTAAAGATACAATATTATTTAACATCTAGACCATATTTAAATTTTTTCAGTTGTTCCAATAATGTTCTTTATGCTGCTGCTGCTGCTAAGTTGCTTTAGTCATGTCCGATTCTGTGCGATCCCATAGACAGCAGCCCACCATGCTCCTCTGTCCCTGGGATTCTCCAGGTGAAAATACTGGAGTGGATTGCCATTTCCTTCTCCAATGCATGAAAGTGAAAAGTGAAAGTGAAATCGCTCAGTCGTCTATGACTCTTAGCAACCCTATGGACTGTTGCCTACCAGGCTCCTCTGTCCATGTGATTTCCCAGGCAAGAGTACCGGAGTGGGTTGCTATTTCCTTCTCCTATATATATATTTTTTTCTTTTTTTTTTTCTTTTTGATGCAGGATCCAGTTAAAGAGTGTGGTGCCTTACATGTGATTTCCCTATTTCTGTAGTCTCCTATAATCTCACAAAATTCCTTTACTTTTTAATTTTTAATCTTTTGAGACACTAACATTTTTTGAAGAGTCCAAACCAGTTTTGAGAATGCCTCTTAATTTAGTGTGGTCTGATTGCTTTTTCAAGTTTATAATCAGGTTAAATATGTTTGACATAAACACTACATAGACGTTTCCTTCACAGTGCATCAGCAGTCACATTTTACATTGTCTCATTATTGTTGACATTTAGTTTGATTTCTGGATTAATCTGGTATATATACCAGATTTCTCTAATGTAAAGTTACCTTTCTTCTTTGTAATTGTGCATCTCTGGGATGATACCTGAGATTGTGAATATATTCTTTTTTTTCAACAACCGTTTATCTATTGATTTTAGCATCCATTGATAATTGTTTCCTGAATCAAGATTTCACTGGTTGGAGGTTAGTTTTTTGAAAAACCACTCCAATTTAGCTCATAATTTTGGTTGCTAAAATTGACTATATTATAGGATGATCTGAGAGTTTTCCCCACCATTTCAAACTGGTGAGTAAATATTCTGAACCTCAGATGGTCATATACCTGCTAGACAACATCTAACTCTGTTTACTGTCATCTCTGAGAGTATTTTCAGTAACATTTTATCATGTAGAATTCTTACTGTTCACAATTTAATTCTGAAAAGAAGTGTAGGAATCCTACTGAAGTTGGTCCCTACTTCTTGCTGGTTTATTAATTGCTTATTTTATTCATTTGGTTTCAGTTATTTATATTTTATTTAAGAAAAAACAATAGCAAAAACAAAATTGTTTTGGCTCTCTTTCCCCTCTGTATTAAGCGTTGAGTGTGCAGGCCAGCAATAATAATGGCACATCAACTTGAATTATGACTGCAGTTGCCCAGAAGAATATGTAGTTTACCTGATCATTACCTTGTTATCACTGCTGTAGTAACACCTGGAAGAGCATTAGTGCTGTACTTTAAGTTGTAAATTTTTTTCCTAAAATTTTTCTTTAATTGATCACATATAAATTTGATTAGTTTTCTATATCAGTATATGAAATGAGATTAAAGAGTAAATATTTTAGTATCTCCAGCAAAGGAAACATTAACATGATTTTTAAGTCAACTTGTATTACAGACATTTTTAACTTAAATTTTTGACTTGATTTTTCTTTAAAAATTTTTTGAAGAAATTGTACCACAAGTTTGGTTTTTAAACTTCTATTACTGTAAATACTAAGTTCTTGGAAATAGTCTAAGACCTTAAGTTAAAGCTTTTAAGGAAGAATTTAAAATCCTTGATTGAATCAACAGTTTGTAGTACCTTCCAGTAAATTAGAAATGTAAAAATAGTTTCTATTACCACAGCCATGGCTATTCACTAATTTATGTTGCAATGATAAAGACTTCTTCTAGGATGGAGTGAATTAGTTTGACTTTTTGAGAATATCTGAGAGTAATGAAACTGCATATTTTATGTGTGTGTGTGTATATATATATATACACACACACACACAAATATGTATGTATAAATTGGTTTCCCTCACTCAACCAAATAATGGGAATAACCAGAATAATGGGAAATGTATGTATATTATGTAAAAATGCATAATTGGAGCTTTGACAATGGTGTTGAACTTTGTGAGCTATTAAGCATATCTCTAGTGTTGAGGGGTGTCAAAAAAATATCTGTCTCACTCTTGATGGCTCTTCAGTGGCTAAGTGACACTTTGATGTGGTTTGTTTCCTAAATAAATGCTATCAGATGTTAGATCTATAGAAGAATACATTGAGCTGACAAACTCCTAGTCTGCAGGCCTTCTCTACACCCCCACCTCGATACACAGGAAATAGGCAGTCTTTAACTTAAGTGAAAGAAAGGTCGGCTGTCTTCTGTATTCACTGACTGAAGCTGAATGTGTAGCTTCTGATTCTGTAATCAGTATGCAAAATACGTTTGTTTCACTGTGATCCTCAATGCATATAGCCTTTAGGTTTCACAAATGACAAATTTTGATACTTCAAATAATTTTCTCTTTTTGATACTGTGCCAAGGTTTGACTTATGGTAGTCAAAAAGTTTTATTATATTTTCTATATATTTTTCTTTTTAAAAGTACTATGTTTGACCATATTCTTGGCTATACTGCCTAAAATACAACCTTCAGCAAGTTAACAGCTTGGTGGCTTCTCAGACCCAAATTCATCAGCAAATTTAGATTTCTTGATATCCCTTGATATATGTTCATGGGATATGTAACAGTTCTAAACTTTGGCATTATAAATACATTCTAAATATTGATGGAACATATTCTTATTATTTGCCTATTTCTTTCTTAGGAAACAATAGGATCCTAAGTAGCAGGTGAAGTATTTTAAAGTTGTTATAGGTAGTCTTTCTCTGATGTGGAAAAAACTTTTTGACTATGTTGTTATAATGCTGAATTAAGAATATGGATTTCCTTATATCTTTTCAGTCTGAATGGTTTTTATCAGACAGATAATTTTACTAATTTTAGTTTTCTCATTGAATATGCACTAAATCTTACAATTTTTTTTTTCTTTTCCCTGTTTCTCCTTTTTTTTCTTGCCTTACTATTCCTCCATTTTTCTCTTTACATCAGACAAGGCTTTCAGGCTCAAAATGACAAAATTAGAATTATTTCATCTTTCTCTGATGTTGACTATGAAGAGCAAGAATGTATATATGAGGAGGTAGAGGGGGAAATGTCTCAAGAGTTTCTAGAAGACAGTAACATAAACTTAAAGGAAGCAGAGGTAAAAGAAGTGAGAACTCTTTTGAAAACTGATAAATATTACAACCAACAAATACAACCAAAGTACAAGAATTCAAAAAGGGCACCATCTCAAAGCCAAGAATTCTCTGCTGCCTTTAATTATGACGTTAAGTTTGAAATGCCTGCTTTCTCCAGATATCCTCAGAAATATGATACAATAGATAGGAGAAGGAAAAAAACACCCTTGTATAGTCATTTTGAAGACAGTGAAAGAAGACAATATGATGATAATTCAGGAACTAAGACTAACTTCCAAAGTACATATCCTAACACTGGAAATTGTGACTTTTGCCACACTGAAAAGAAGGAACAAAACTTCACAGTTTTGCATCCCTACAAAAATGAATTTGTGGTTAAGAGTGGCAAATGGGTCACTGACCTAGATAATCATGATTTTGGTCTTCCTGGTTGTTTGAAGAACTATGAAAAGTCATCTGATTTAAACCAGCATGTTACTAATTTCACTCCATTAGATATTCTTGAAGATTCTACCAGCAGTACTTCTGATGAACTTCTGGGTTCTCCTGTTTCTGATAAGCAGGAAGGTTTACTCTCACCAACATGTCATCCATCCAATGTCCATCATATTGGAGGTTTTCCAGAAGAATATTATAGAGCAAATCCTTCATTCCCATCCCAATGGATGAATTGTGATACAGACACACTTGGAGATGTGTCTGAGTGCCCCACGAGAGAGATGACCTCTTCCTGTGTTGAGGAACCCAAGGAGGGCTATGTTGATACAATGGATGAGCTTCAGTGTTTGGTAGAAACAGTGTCAGAATATTTAGCAGAGAAGGAAGAGGAGATTAATAAATTTAGTTCCCTTTCAGAAACTAAAAAAACACTTAAACATAATAGTACTATTAATAATACAGAAAAGAAAATCCCTGAGGATCAAATACCATCTTCAAACCTTGTCAAGAACGATAAGGACAAGGCCATCTCTTTCCCTGAGCTGAATGGAGTGAAATGTGCTGTTGGTTCTTTATTTAGTTCACTCTCAGGAAAGGTGGGTTCAGGCACAAAGCATCTAGCAACCTCTGTGGAAAAGCTGGTTCATTTAGTTCCAGAGAAAACAGAAATTCTCAATCAAACAGGGGTGAGTAATTCGCCATCTAGACCCAGAGCCAGGTCAGTATCAGAGAATGATCTTTCCATACGATCTCCGTCTCTGATATCTTCTCAAACAGTTGACAGTAAGGACTTTTGCAAAGTGGACAGAACTTCTGAAAATGAGCACAAGGACAGTACAACTGGAAATCTAAACTCTCAGGATCCAATGGAAACTATTGGAAGGGACTCAGCTCCACAGAGTCAGAGTTCGGTTATAAAGTCTGTTTTCAGCATGCTAAATCCATTAAAGATTTTTTCGGAAAAGGATGAAACCAAAAACGATGATGACCAGAGCAAGTCAACAAGAAAGGAAAACTTTGTTGCATGTGATTTGGGGCCAAATCAAAGGGAAGACACCCTTGGCAATGACAGTAGCATTGTCACTTTAAATAGGAGTGATGGAGAAACTCCCCACCACCAAATGCCCCTAAGTGAGGATTTGTTGTCTTCTAACTCAGCCTTTGAACCTTCTAACTCAGCTCTTTCTGCAAGTAAGAAAGATGATGTTGTGAATCTATTGGAAAGAGAACCCGGTACAGATCTGTCTGTGTTACCAGAGCAACCAAAAATATGTGTCAAGGATACTTTGGCATATCCCTGTGTAGCTGGGAGTAGAACTGTAAATAAAGAGGCATCTTCAGAGCCATTAGAGGGGAAGAAAATTACTGGTGATGATTTCCTGGAGCCACTCAGAAAATCTTTCAGCCAGTTTTTGCTCACTTCCCCTGAGGCCTGTTCAAAGGAGACTTTGTCAGACTCTATGAAAATTCACCAGTTGGAAGAAGATGGATGGGAAAGGGACCCTAAGAAAGATGGATGTTCCTTTCCCTTTAGTGGAAAATTACATATTCCATTTCTCAAAGTTCTTAGTCATTCTGAAAAGCAGCAGGATTTAAAAGAGAAAGGAAGTGTGTTCCCTTTGTTTAAATTTTCTTTCACTGACAGCCATAAAACTGTCAATGACCAGAGTTTTCGTGGCTCAGCAGTAACCACTGATGAAGAAGTCCAAAGAAACTGCCGTGCAAATGCCAAACTTAGTTCAATAAAATCTAGTTCAGTTCCAGATATTCATAGTAATCTAAGGAAATTTGGTGATATAAAGACATCTAATGAGAGTGACCAAATAAATACTTCTGAAGATGCCACACTTAAAATAAAGTGTGATTCGGCTCCAAATATTAATAGTAATCTTGGGAAATTTGGGAGTATAGAGGAATTAAACTCAAGTAACCACACAGTAGTAGAGAACTGTGAGAGAGATACCTTAAACATTCCTGGAGATGTGTGCAAAGAACATATACCTTTAGATTCTTTAGAAGAAAGTAAGGCTCTTACACAAGTGACATCCTTAACAGTACCAGACTCTTCATTAGCATTTAGTTCTACCATTTCAAAACCCACCTCGGTTAATGAAACGAGTGATGCCAAACTTGTAGACAAAGCTTCTGAGAAAAGAACCCAAGGAGGACTCTTTTCTAGCCTGTTTAACAAGTTTTCTTCTTTAGAAAACTTGTCTAATCAACAAGAATTAAACGTGAAAAAAGATGACTCTCCTCACAGGAGTAATACCTCAAGCTTATTCTCTGGAATATTTAACTTGATATCCAGTAGCAGTATGACTGATTCTAAACCAGATGAAGCAAAGTCTATGTCTTTAGGTAACCTAAAAGGTTTGAATGGAACTAAACGTTTATCCTCGGATGAGATCCCTGTTACTTCATGTGTGATTTCTGAAAACCAGAGGAATCATGAAAAACAAGAAACTTCTGGCTTTATAAAAAGATGCTTGACTTTACCTAAAGAAGACATTCCATTATCTGATGCTGGGGTTGACGATCATTGCCCTCCTACGTGGAAAAACCAGCAAAGTGAAAAGAATTGCCCCTCTTCTGCAAACAGTGTACTTCAGTGCACTCCAGTTGCACAGCAGGACCTATCAGAGAAATCTTTGCCTATGAGGCAAATACCACATCATGTTCTTGAGGCAAAACTACATGAGAATTCTAACAAGTCAGCTTCACCTATATTAAATACTAATATCCTTAGTCATTCAAACCACTATCAGTCTTTTGAAGACATGGACAGTCCTTTCTCTTATGACTGGGATTCTGATATAAAAGATTTCTCAAAGAATTCCAGAAAAATTCATCCAGTATATTATGTGTTGAATCAAAATACATTTCCACCAACCGATGATTTCTTGTGGCCTGACTCAGAAAACTCAGCAATAAACTTTTGCCAAAAGGATCAAAATGCAAATATCTCGGAGGAGAGAACAAATCCAAACAGTGTCATTTGGTGTGACTTACCATATGAATCATTCAACCAGTTAGCATTTAATGAAGATTACTTATTAAGAGGTGATATGTGGGCAGCTAACTCATTATATGGAAGTTCTTGTTATTTTCCAATTAATGAGACTAAGAATTCATTAGAAGAACTACCCATTGACTTAAGTTGTTCTTCAGGTTATGAGAAGAGTACACGCCCCATAGTTGATCTAGATTCATCAAGAATGGATGAAAACTTTATTTTTTCAAGTGTTGGTTATGAATATCAGGAGTGGTTGTCATGTCTTGAAAATGGAATGTGGTGGCCATCAGAGGATGGTGATTATGGATATTTTATGTTTCATGATGGCCAATATATCTATTTTTTCCTTACTGATTCTACCGGGCAGTATGCATATTTATTTATACCTGATTTTTCTTATGAAGACTGTTTGAATTGTGACTTACAAAATGTGACAAATGATCTGTCAAGTATTATGTTGGATGATTGTACTGTTTCTGCTTACAGTTTTAAAGTACTTGACAAGGAAGATGAATTACTGTGGTATGTTGAAGAGGAACCAGATGATGACCCACTTGATTTATCTGTAGTTTTGCCAAGAAGTGAGGGACCAGTGTATCTAAATTTAGGAACCTTTTCACAAGTACTTGAGTCAGATTATGACCAAAGGAATCAACCATTAGATTTTTCAGGCTATAATCAAAAGTCTAAAGGAAATTTTATAGCTTTTAAAGAAAGGCCATGTGGTTCTGAAGACTCTGAATGTATATTGGATCTCAGAAATCAGCCCCAAACTATTGGTAATCATGTCTTAAATAAAAACGAAATTATAAAGGGAGATAAACATCAGCCTCTCTCTAAGGATTCATCAGTTAACCTTTCTAGTTTCCATTGCATCCAGTCTTCTTCTGAAGAAGCTTCCTCTTCAGAAGGTAAGACTAACACATTTCCTAAAAATAAGGCTAACATCCCACAGCAAACAGAAGAGATGTCATCATTAAACAGAGTGACTTCGTTATTTTCTGCTTTGGGTGCTTCAATTGGAAATACTTTGAATTTTGAGAAGAGTGAAACCTTAAAGTCATCAGCCACAGAGAAAAGAGATCAGCAGTCAAACTTAGCAGAGATAACAAATGACAGTCTTCAGTTATTAATCTCAAGTAAGCAACTAGAGAGTAACTCTCAAAATGAGGAAGAAAGTCTTCTCAAGAAGGATTTAGAGAGACAAATAGTATCCAGTGTTCAGCAACTAGAATTCACTAAAAATATGAAGAAAGAATCCCCTTTAAATAAAAGCATGCATGTGAAAAAGCAAAGTTTGTTAAAACCTGTTTTTCAGGTAAGCCAAACAACTCCTCAGGATAATTCATATATAGAAGATGACAAGATGATTACAGCTGACTCTGTTTCAGTTTCCCGTATATCACAGCTTAGCAGGGATGAACACAAGAACTATAAGCCTCCCCAGGACCAATCTTCCAAAGAGCCTGAGAGAACTTTATTTAAAAGCGCACTGAAGCTCTTTGGCCGGGAAGAAGACCCTTCAGTAAGTGCAGCGGCAAATGAGAAGCAGTCATCTGGATTTCTGAACCTGTTTAAAACCCAAGTAAATAAAGAAGGATCACCAAGTTTAGAAAAGAATAATGATAAAAATAGAAAGATATCATCTCAGGAAAAGAATGAATCTCCTGGTGTTTCAAATTTTTTTGGTACTCTAGGGGATTTCTTTAAAAGCAGTATGTCTCCTATACAAACAACGGAAAATGTGGCTGTTTCTTCAGTGACTAATAAGGAAGAGGTCAAGTCTAGTCCTGATGCCACACATCTAGCCAGACAGGATATTGGGAACTTTCCTGCTGCACCAGTTTTCTTTAAAGGGAAAGTTCGAGTTAGAGGTCTGAACAAGCAGACTACCATTGATGACAGTGAGCTAAAGGAACCAGCAATTAAGGACATCAAGGGTGATCATTTGACTGAAGAAGAGGTACCCTCCAGAAACCACCTAACCTACAAGTCACCAAATTCATCTTTCTCAACAGGTTTCAAAGACTCTTCCAAAGATTCTTCAGTAGAAACCAGTGGTGGGTCTATAGTGACAGAAGTCCCAAGAAGTGATAAAATATCTTTAGATATTCCGAGCAGAAGAAATTCAAATGAACAAGATCAGTTTTCTGACAAAGACCACAGTTTTTCAACTGCTACAACATCTCCCTCCCAACCAGAATTGCCAACAAGAAAGAGTATATTTTCTTTCCTGACTGGATCTGAAAAATCTGAGAACAGAGCCTCTACTGCTCTACCCAGAACCAAATCTCAAGAAGAAGGGCTATTCACACTTCCTTCCTTTTTCCCCACTGCTAACTCAGGCAGCAAGAAGGATGCCTCTCCTAAAAGCTCTTTCAGTTTCTTCAACTTGTCTTTTTTGGATGAAAAGCAGCAGAGTCCTGGGAACAAACAGAACCTTTCAACTACTGCTCCAGTGACTTCCCAGCCCTGTAAGAAGCCAAGTGTTTTTGTGGACATGAGTGGTACAATAACTAAAGAAGGTTCTAATGGCAACGGAGATAGCATGGTCCAGGAAGTAGTTCATGAACAGCAAATGGCTTTTTGTGTTTCCATTAGCAACACCACTGAGATGATCTCCCTTGCAGATGAGCTCAACGTAGAGGAGAAAGATCCAGGAAAACTAGGTTCCAGTAATGGACCAAGGACATCTTCAGATTTCCAGACAAATCAATCCCAAAAAGACATTGTTCCTCATTCACCAGGATTTCAGGCACAGACTGAAACACTGCTCATTGGTCCAGAGAGCCTTGAGATATCTACCCACGAAGAAGCTTTTATACAAGAAGCATCCATGAGTGACTCACTGACCAGCTCTTTTTCCCATGATAGCCATTTGGTTGAAAAGCTCAACAATTTAGACACTTGTACTAACTCCCAACAAAATGAAAGATTTACTAGTGATCCGTTGAATTTGCCATTAGAAAAGGCCCCTGATGAGGTCTTAACAAAGATCCTGGAGCCAACTTCTTCCTCTGTGGAGCCAGGAGATACATGGCACCTCCAGAGTCAAGGTGCAGATAAAGAGGAAGACAAATCAGTGTTGGACTCTTCAGTAGAAATGCTTTCAGGGTTTGTGACCAAAGTGAAATCTTTCTCTGGGTCCTTAATTGAACCTTCCAAAACGTTCTCCGGACTTTTCTCTTCTCCTAAACCTCTAAAGAAAAATTCTTTTTTCTCTCTTTCTTCTGGTACGTCATCTCAGCCTCTCAAAGGTGAGTTATTTGGAATTTTTAAAAGTCCCAAACCAGAGACATGGAAACAAGAATCATCTGTTGCAGCTACTGCATTGCTTCAAAATGGTAGTCTCAAAGATACTGTAGGGTCAGTACCTCCAGAAAATTTATGTAAAGAAGTTACCTTGGGAGCACTCAGTTCAGAACCTATGGTCAGTGACTGTGGAATGAGAGTGGTTAGTGCAGAGTCAGACTTGGAGACCTTGACAGATGATCCTAAATTAACAACTGAAATGGAAAACAATAATATTCCAGAACCCCAACATTCTGAAACAATTGAGGGTACATCTTCTGTCTCAGGGGATGATACTGGGCAAGGAGTATTGTCTCTGAGCAATGAAGGAGACATGGGGATGCTGCAGGCTACGGACACAGAGGCATCATTGGAAGCAGAGCATATCCCTTTGCCAATGCAGTTGCATCCAGATCCTACCTGGATTGCCAAAGAGCTTCCTCCTCCAGTTCAGCCACCTCTTCCTCTTGAGCCAGAGCCAGATATGCAATCCATCTCTGCAAACCAAGACTTCTTAGAGCTACAGGCAGCCAGTTCACTAGAAACAGTGCTGTTCAGTGAGGCAAGTGTCAGCCAGAGTGCCACACCGGAAACCCAAGGGTACATTTCTCACCCTCCACTGGAGGAACCTGTGCTTTGTGCCAAAGAACATTGTGAGATACTTGATGCCCAGAAAGACTCACCTGCAGTCCCTCAGGAAATGGAGCAGCCAATCCCAAACGTGACCAGTTGGCCAAAGCTCCATTTCCCATCTTCTGCTGCTGACTACGGGAAATCACTGAGCTCTTTCTTTTCCTCACCTTCCTCCACTGGCAGTAGAGCAGCAGAGACTGGTTTAATGTCCAGTTTTAAGAAGTTGTCAACTCTCTTTGAGGGAGGTAGTGAGGGGAAGGGGAGTAGTGTAGTGGCAAGCGATTCAAAACTAAGGTTTGGAAAGAAGCTGGATCTTTCATTTCCATGGCTGAAAGAGAACAAAGGGGACTCTGAACAAATGCCTGCAGAATCCTCCTCTCCAGGTTTGGTTATAAGCAGTGATCAAGACCTTAAATCTGGTGAGACTGACAAAACTTTGGAGTCTTTTCAAATGTCTGGGGCCTGTGCTGAGCCAGCTAAGGCTCAGCCCACTGGGACCTTCGAGCAGCTGGGGGCTGGGCAACGTGTAAGTACTCAGGAGCTTTCAAGGCCTGGAGAAGTGGAAAACCAGCAAGAAATCCCAGCATCTGGAGAAGACAAGGATACCAAAGATATCTGTCCTTCAGAGAATCATGAGGAAGAACACTGCACTGTCTCTGAGCTACTTCAACCAGAAACACATGAAGAGGAGGCAGAGCCTGCTAGCACTGGCTCTGTTTCAAATGTACAGCAGCCAATTACTCTGCTGGACATCAAGGAACCAAAGACCAGCAAAAGGCCTGTTCTCAACTAAAGCATCATAAATGATTTTAAGGAATTGACCATTTATGATGCAATGACTTAGTGGTAGCTTAACCATAGCCTGCTTTTTATCCTCCTTGTGTCTTTCCCAGCACCTGAGCTTCATGTTAGGCATTAAGTAACAAGAGATAATATGTGGATATTGTCATCTCTTCTCTCTACCAAATACAATTCACTTATTGGAACAATGCGCTTCCTGCTTAAAGGAAAGGCTAAATTCTGGGATTTACTTACTCTGGCTTGCTCTGCCTTGAATAACGTAGAAGGGAGAAGGGAGGGCAAGAAGAGGCAGCAAGTCATTGAGTGGTATATATTATTAATAATTATAGCTATGTGATAGGTTTGAATGCTTCCTTGGGCCTTGAACACCTGTATCTGTAATAGCTGGGAGAGATCTACTTTGCTTTGCTTTTCCAAGTCTTCTAAGATGCTTTCTCCAGTGGCAATGAGATTACTAAGTAGAATATAAAATGCAAAGGATGGCTTGGAATAATCTATACTGTATATCCTATTCCATATGGATTTGCATAGCTTCTTGCAGTTTCTGAATTTTATCACCCATGAGACTGGTGTTTGTTAGGTGTTTTTGGTAGAGTCTCGCAGGAGCTCAGGGCTATCATTTGCTGTGGAGCATTGTGCTCTGTGGTGGAGCAGTGTACAGGGTCCCGCTGCAAGTTCAGTTCAGTTCAGTCGCTCAGTCGTGTCTGACTCTTTGCGACCCCATGAATCACAACGTGTACTATTATTTCTCCTAAGAGGAAGCACCATACAGGACAGTTTAAGAGTGCTGCCTTGAACACTGGCCCAAAGCAGTCCAAAGAAGTTGGTCAAATACTTTGGAGATTGTGTGTTAGGAACTACTCAGCACAGTAGCCTGGGTACCTCTCCTACTGCTATGGGGTGAAAAATCAGAAATCAGCCTGGAAACACCAGATAATTGGGAGGAACCGGAGGGAAAATAACACTAGAAAACAATAAACATTAGCCCTTTAGTTAAAGCCTGACTCTTTGGCAAGGGAATTCCTGTCTATTGTCCCCGCAGAATTAAAATGAAGGGCCCCTGACTTGGGATGGAACAATCTAGATGGGGCTAGGATAGGTCATGTAGATCATCCCCAAGTCCCTCTATTTTGAATAGGACTGAATCCTTAAAATTCAGTACATGGCTCAAGGAAGTAACTTCTGAATGCTCTTCTTTCTATACAGTCACAATTCACTGCCACTTTCTCTATGCCTCTTATACCAGGAGAACAAATTTCCTTTCTGGGTATGGGAATTCAGGTGGTTGAGAGAGGGGGTTGTTCTGGTCTCTCTTCAGGAACAAAAATGCATTAATGTGGCCCTGACTCAGATCTTGGAGTTGGACTGTGTCCATTTTGTCCAAAACTGAGCCATGACCTGAGAAGAACTCAGTTATAGATGGCTCTGGGATACTTCCTATGCTGCCAGGGATACCACGGTAACATTCATGTCAATGAGACCATTCTCCCTGAGGAATTTCTTTGTCCTAGCCTCTATTTGGCTTCCATTACCTTGTGCAGATGGTTGAGGGACAATTGAAGGAACATGTTCACTTTCCTTTGCACATTCTGAGGAACAGACCTTTATATTTCCAATTGGAGAGGAAGAAAAGAGTTCTCAATTTAATAGGTAACAGAAAAAGGGAGTAGAGTTCATCCATCCATTTTACTTTGTGAAAACTAGAAAACTTTGATTACAGCCACTGGACAGGTTGTTTTTAAGAAGTTCGAGCAGGGAATTTTAGGCATAAACAGACTATTTGAAAAATTCTTAATCCTATTTAGAAAATAGCAGATTAAGATAAAGAATTCTTCAAAGTCAGTTGCAGGGTTGGGGCTAAGTGCTGTTGGAGAACCCAGCATGCTGTGTTGTTTTTCCTTGTTGTGATTTTGCTGAATAGAGCCTAGTTCTTTTAGAATGTGAACTTTGCTCCTCTCTTCCCAGGAACCTCCTGTTTGTGATCCTTGCCACTGATAGAATCATTATTTCCTGGATTCATTCATTATTTTGTTCCAGTCTTTAGTTTGTATTTATTTACTAATCTGTCCTCCTCTCATTCTCACAGCCCCACCAGCAGTAGTAGGTATGGCTCCTCCTGTAACGTGAGTCAAGGAAGCTCTCAGTTAAGTGAACTGGACCAGTGTCATGAACAAGATGATGACCGTCGGGAGAGGGACTCCATTCATTCCTGCCACAGCTCTAGTAGCCTCTCCAGAGATGGCCAAGTGGGTTTTGGAGAACAAGAGAAAGCCTTGGAGGTGACAGGTGAAGAGGAGAAAGGGGGATTGTGTGAACCCAAGGAGATGAAAGAAGATGCCACAGCCCACCCACCCCCAGATATGGTGCTACACAGAGACCTTGTCCGAGGCCCCCAGGAGAGGTAGGTCATGGCTACCTTGAGGAGCTCATATGGTATCCTCAGTACCTGCCCTATGGTACTGCTGACAGAATGCAATTGCTGTTTGTTTCCCTGCAGCTGGGTATGGTTGTGATCCGGATACTGAGGCTTACCTCTGCACTGCTTCCATTGTTTTCTGGTGTAATTACCAAAATATTTCAAGGATCTCTGAAGAACGTTGTAGCTGCAGTATACCAGGTCTTCTAGAGTCTGTAGTTCTTGGCTTACTAGTTGACCCCATATATGACAACCTCTGAGTCTGGAACTGACCTGAGCCCTGCAGATTATTTCATTCAGAGGAGCTGCTTCGAATAAAACAGGCTTCCTAGCCTATTAATGTTTTAATTTTTTTTGGTGAACAGTGTTTTTCATTTTTGTTTTTTTCCTTGACTAATCTGGGAGACAGTTAAAGAATCGATCTAGAAGCCAAATCTAAATCACCTTTCTGTCTCCCTGGGGCCTAGCAGTATGTCTGGCAGTTGATACCCAGAAGAAGGAAAATTTTAAATTTGTCCTTTTAATAGTCACATAATGAAGCTTAGTACTGAGTTTGAGTATTGTTATTGTTGAGCTAAATTGGTCAGTGAGTTGCTGATAGGTTGGGGCAAAGCAGGGTTTCTCAGTCTTGGCACTATTAACGTTTTTAGCCAGATAATTCTTTCTTCGTTTTTTTGTTTTGTTTTGTTTTGTTTTTGATATTTTAGCTACATTGTTCGGCATGTGGTATGGTTCCCTGACCAGGGGTCAAATTCAGGCCTCCACAGTGAAAGCACTGAATCGTAACCACTAGGCCATTAGGGGACTCCGCGAGCCAGATTATTGTTTGTTATGGGGAGCTACTGTATGCCTTGTAGAATGTTTAGTGCCTGGCCTCTGCACACTACATGCCTGTAGCAGCTCTCGGTGTGACAACCAGACATGTCTCCAGATATTATTGCCAGAGTTCTCCTGAGGGGCAAAACTGTCCTTAATTGAAAACCACTGGAGTAGAGTGACAAGAGCTAGGTGTGACTTAAATTCTCAAATTTCAAGGTCATGGGAAGATCAGAGCAGCGAACACTGATTATATGGTAAAAGTTAGAAAACAGTTGATGCCTCTGCTGTACCACTCGAAGGTAGAAACTTATTTTCTGTTTGTTTTCCTGATTTTTAATCATCTCTGGTGGCTCATCTAGTAGACAAGACATCAGAGAGACTGAGTTCTGGACCAGCTTTTTTTTTAACTGGATTGACAACTCACTAAAAGATAGCTCTTTGTAGACCTTGGACTTTAAAGATGCTATTGTCTGGGTAGAGTTCTTGGTCAAGCAGCAGAAGTGCCCATCCTTCTCTCAGGCTTTGTCATCCCAGATCCTAGCTGTGCAAGTGACATCTAGGCTGGTTTCAGAAGGGCCCGCAGATGCTTTAAAACAACTGACGCAATGAAGTGGCATCAGTGCCTAGCATATATATTGTGTGTCTGTATGGTGGTTTCTTGTTTACTGCCTTGGCAATAGATGCCAGTGAGCGAGGGGAGAAGCATCATCACCAAGAATGAACCGCTATTCCACAGGCAAAACCTAGATGATTATTTGTTTAATATAGGCTAGTGTTTCTGCCTCAGAGCTCCTTTGTTATGTGTATTGTTCCCTGCACTTAGCATGTTCCTGAGGCAGCTCAAGGAACAAGATCACAGCAGGAGGAGGGCTCTGCCTTCTTTCTTAGTGCTTTGATGTAGACTAGGAATTGATAGGCCTTCCAAAATACTTAGTGGAGTAGGAAGGGTTTGCAGGAACACAGTTCTGCCCCAAGGATGCTATGTAGAGCCCCTAAGGGAGAGTGGCGATCCTGAGAGGTGGGGAAGAGGCCTACTCCATGCCCCTCTGCACCGTTTCCATGTTAGCCACTGACTTAGGGTCCTTGTCACTGCTTTTAGTATCCTGACCCCTAACTGTTCCAGTGAGCTGCCTCGTCAGGTGAGTGGAAAAAGGGAAAGAAAGAAAAAGAACAGATGAAAAGCTAAAAGCAATTGTCATTTTAGAGAAGAATTTTTTTCATGTTGGATGTTCAGGATATGCTGTTTTAGTGGCTTGAATCACTAGACAAGTATAGGCATGAATGCAAACCTTTTAATTTTAGGTATTTGGCAGTTTTGACTTGAGCACTGTCATCCTGTGGCCTGGGCTTATTCTTAAGGAACATTCTTTTCTCTGTTACAAGTTTTCCTGAGGAGACTGCATCTTCGCCATTTACCCAAGCCAGAGCGCACTGGATCCGAGCAGTTACCAAGGTTCGACTCCAGCTACAGGAGGTAGGAAGTCTGTTGTTCCAGTTCTAGCTGGGACAGTTCTTTCTTTGAAACTGGGAGACATATGGTGCTGAAGAAGCAGCCAGTGATTAGTCATATTATAGTGTGCTTCTGGGAATGCATGACAAGTAAGCTAGAGCCTTAAGAGATGGGGAGGTAGCTGTTGACTTCCTTCTACCCTAAATAATGGAACTCAAATAGACCTGGTGGGTCTATTTAATTTGGTACTACTATCATCGGTGAGGCTATTTCGAGTTTAGGATAGGAGACTATTTCAGGGCCTCTTAGGGTTAGTTGTTTCCTTTGGCCAGCCAGTTCAAGTGCCACTGCCTGACTTTTACAGGGTTGGAAATTTTACTCCAGAGTTTCTGTGGGGTCCCCTCATTTAAGGTCCAAAACATCAACACATTAAACTAATGTAAAAAAGTAAAAATAGAAATATTTTTCATTTTCAGTGTTACAAGTTTGGAGTATCTTTATCTGTGTTTCAGTAGTCAGTCTTCAGGCAGAAAGGTGGTTTTTAAATGATGACAAGTGGCTGTCAGTAGTATAATACCTGGCCGCTGTTAAAAATGAAAGCATGCTTACCTGTGTAAACACACTTTAAAAGTAATTTATTTTGAAATAACCTAAAACTTAAGAGAAAAGTTGACAAAACAGTAGTGTAAAGAACTCCCATATCCTGCTCACCAAAGTGCCCCAGTTGTTGACATTTTGTATTATTTTTACTTTCTCACCCTGCATCCATAATGACTAATCTTTTGCTGAACCATTTGAGAGAAAGGGAGAGGCATGATGTTTTCCTTTTTGTATTTTCCAAAAAGGCAAGGCTACTCTCCACTGTAACCAAGAAATCCACAGTGACAACGCTGTCATCAAAACCCCATGCAAATTTTGCTAACTATCCCAACAATGTCTCTTCTCTGGTCCAGGATACAACTCAGGCTAACATGTTGCATTTAATAATCTTGTCTCTTAATCTCCTTTACTCTGAAACAGTTCCTCTTGTTTTTGACAGATACTATAGGCCTTCACTTTGTATTCTTCACTTTGGGTCCATCTAGTGTTTCCTCATGTCCAGACTCAAGCCATACTTCCTTGGCAGGGATTACACAAAAATGGTATATTGGACTCTTTTTAGTGAATTGCATCAGAAAGTACATGTTGTCAGCCTGTCCTACCCCTTGTAATGTTAACCTTAATCACCTAGTTAAGGTTGTATCAATCAGATTTCTCCACTGTTAGGCACCATTTTTTCTTGGCAATTCATAAGTGTTTTGTGGTTCAGTACTCTGAGATGATGCCAGTATCTCGTTCTCATCAAATCTCCATGTACAGGCTAAGGATCCGTGTATGACTTCTGTCTGAATCTACCACCACAAACGCTGGTTGCCAAATGGTAACTTTCTATTTCCATTATCCTTTCTACATTCGTTAGTTGGCATACTACTATAAAGAAGAGAATTCTCTTTTTTTCATCAGTTTTTTATTACTAATTTTTTAAAAGTAAGGGTCTTATAATTATAATAAAGGAAAATAAAATAATAACCTCCATGTAGAAGAAGAGTTCTGAATGAGAAAAACAAGAATGTATTGGAGCGGTTTGTTAAGGCCTTTTAAGAGGCAGTTCAGAGTCTCTCAAGGATAGCTAAAAGCAGTTGCCAGAGCTTGGAATCATCTAGAGAAAAGCATGCTTTATTTAAGAGTAACCAAGAATGATTGCAACTTAATGAATACTGGAACAGTAGTAAATATATTCTTAACACAGGTCATGTAACTGAAAGCTGATTAGGTGTGGCCAAGAGGAGGAAGGGGAGCCAGAGTTTAAAGAAGGATCTGATAACAGCTGAAGATAGAGGCAGAAGTATACCATTTATACTTAAGATGAGATTTGCTGGCAGATTGATTGAGGTTTTGAGACAGTAAGAAGTTAAGTATGGCACCAAGGACTTTTTTTTCTGAGTAATTGAAAGTTCTACCCATCTGCCCTAAGATAATAATTTTTTGTTAGTTTCTTTTTCTTATAGAATTTCCCTATGCAGGTATAAGTGAATATGAATTATATTCTAATCCCCCCCTTTTTTCTTTACCCCCCCCCAAAAAAAAGGTATGTTATACACATAGGGAATATCTTGTTTTTTCACTTGGATATTCTTCCATATTAGTTCTAAGAGAACTTCTTTCTTTTTAAGTGGTTGCATAATATTTCATTGTAGAATGAACTACAGTATTTAATTAGTCTTTTGTTGATGTTCATTTGGTTGTTTTGGGCCATTTGCTGTAACAAACCATATTGCAAACGATTACCTTTTACATACATCATTTTGTTTGTGTTCAAATATATCTGAGAGGATATATTTATAATTTCAATAAATATTGGTCTCCATTTATCAGTGTCTTAAAACAACAAAGGTGTATTTTACGCATGCTTCTTATCATCCTGTATGTTGAGGAGTTCTACTTTGTTATCTTCTGTGCAATCCAGGGTAAGTGATCAGCCAGCTTCTAGAACATTGCCGATATTGATGGTGGAGGGAAAGAAAAGATAACAAATGAAAGAGAACATAGCAGATTACTCTTTGGCCCAGAAGATACAGTATGTCACTTTTGCTCACATTTCTATGGCTTAACCAAATTATATATATAATCATATATAACTTCAAGCAAATGGTATACCTTGAAATAGATAGATTGGGATATTTGTGAAAAACTTTAATAACTAGCTCAAAGTGTATCTGCCTTCCACCAACTTAAACTCTTACCAGTAATGTCATGACATATTGGGAATAAAGAAACCAGATCCTTTGCAGAAAGAATTTGAAAAGCAATGATATAGACTATATTCCTTTCCAGTGCTACTTCTTTCCGTACTCTGTTTAGTCAACATTTCCAATATATAAAATCTTTTGTTCAAAGTACTTACTGTTTCCAGGCATGGAATAAATACTCTTTCTCCTTCTCTGTGTCTCTAACTGTTCATCCACATCTTTTATATCCAGTCAGATGTCAGTTTTTGGATAAAACTTCCAGACTCTGTGCATAGAGTAGACCCCCACCTATATCTTTGGTTTTGCCTTTTGCAGTTTTGTTTACCTATAGTTAGCCACAGTCCAGAAATAATAAATGGAAAGTTCCAGAAATAATTCTTAAGTTTTAAGTTGAATGCTTTTCTGAGTAGTGTGATGAAATCTCGTGCTGTCCCACTCCTTCTCATTCTGCATGTGAATCATCCCTTTGTTCAGCATATCCCACCCATTAAACACTTAGTAACCATCTCAGCTCTGATTGACTGTCATGAGATGGTAGTCCTTGTGATCAGATAACCATTATTTTACTTAATAATGGCTCCAGAGTACAAGAGTAGTGATACTAGCCGTTCATTACTTCTTTCACCTTTCCTCTTTTATTTTTTTATTAATTTTTTATTAGAGTACAGTTGATTTGCAATGTTGTATTAGTTTCTGCAGTTGATATATTTGAACACAAACAAAATGATGTATGTAAAAGGTAATCGTTTGCAATATGGTTTGTTACAGCAAATGGCCCAAAACAACCAAATGAACATCAACAAAAGACTAATTAAATACTGTAGTTCATTCTACAATGAAATATTAGTTTCTGTTGTATTAGTTTCGGCTGATTCACTGATTCACAGTGAATCAGCCATACATATACAATATATCCATTCTCTACACTTCATTCCCATATAGGTCATTCAGTTCAGTTCAGTCGCTCAGTCGTGTCTAACTCTTTGCAACCCCATGAATCGCAGCACGCCAGGCCTCCCTGTCCAACACCAACTCCCAGAGTTCACTCAGACTCATGTCCATTGAGTCTGTGATGCCATCCCGCCATCTCATCCTCGGTCGTCCCCTTCTCCTCCTGCCCCCAATCCCTTCCAGCATCAGAGTCTTTTCCAATGAGTCAACTCTTCGCATGAGGTGGCCAAAGTACTGGAGTTTCAGCTTTAGCATCATTCCTTCCAAAGAAATCCAGGGCTGATCTCCTTCAGAATGGACTGGTTGGATCTCCTTGCAGTCCAAGGGACTCTCAAGAGTCTTCTCCAACACCACAGTTCAAAAGCATCAATTCTTCGGCACTCAGCTTTCTTCACAGTCCAACTCTCACATCCATACATGACCACAGGAAGAACCATGGCCTTGACTAGATGGACCTTTGTTGGCAAAGTAATGTCTCTGCTTTTGAATATACTATCTAGGTTGGTCATTACTTTTCTTCCAAGGAGTAAGTGTCTCTTAATTTCATGGCTGTAGTCACCATCAGCAGTAATTTTGGAGCCCCAAAAAATAAAGTCTGACACTGTTTCTACTGTTTCCCCATCTATTTCCCATGAAGTGATGGGACCGGATGCCATGATCTTCGTTTTCTGAATGTTGAGCTTTAAGCCAACTTTTTCACTCTCCTCTTTCACTTTCATCAAGAGGCTATTTAGTTCCTCTTCACTTTCTGCCATAAGGGTGGTGTCATCTGCATATCTGAGGTTATTGATATTTCTCCCAGAAATCTTGATTCCAGCTTGTGCTTCATCTAGTCCAGCATTTCTCATGATGTACTCTGCATATAAGTTAAATAAGCAGGGTGATAATATACAACCTTGACGTACTCCTTTTCCTATTTGGAACCAGTCTGTTGTTCCATGTCTAGTTCTAACTGTTGCTTCCTGACCTGCATACAGATTTCTCAAGAGGGAAGTCAGGTGGTCTGGTATTCCCATCTCTTTCAGAATTTTCCACAGTTTATTGTGATCCAGTCAAAGGCTTTGGCATAGTCAATAAAGCAGAAATAGATGTTTTTCTGGAACTCTCTTGCTTTTTCCATGATCCAGCGGATAATGGCAATTTGATCTCTGGTTCCTCTGCCTTTTCTAAAACCAGCTTGAACATCAGGAAGTTCACGGTTCACGTATTGCTGAAGCCTGGCTTGGAGAATTTTGAGCATTACTTTACTAGCATGTGAGGTGAGTGCAGTTGTGCGGTAGTTTGAGCATTCTTTGGCATTGCCTTTCTTTGGGATTGGAATGAAAACGGACCTTTTCCAGTCCTGTGGCCACTGCTGAGTTTTCCAAATTTGCTGACATATTGAGTGCAGCACTTTCACAGCATCATCTTTCAGGATTTGAAATAGCTCCACTGGAATTCCATCACCTCCACTAGCTTTGTTCATAGTGATGCTTTCTAAGGCCCACTTGACTTCACATTCCAGGATGTTTGGCTCTAGGTGAGTGATCACACCATCGTGATTATCTGGGTCGTGAAGATCTTTTTTGTACAGTTCTTCGTTGTATTCTTGCCACCTCTTCTTAATATCTTCTGCTTCTGTTAGGTCCATGCCATTTCTGTCCTTTATCGAGCCCATCTTTGCGTGAAATGTTCCCTTGGTATTTCTAATTTTCTTGAAGAGATCTCTAGTCTTTTCCATTCTGTTTTTTGCCTCTATTTCTTTGCATTGATCGCTGAGGAAGGCTTTCTTATCTCTCCTTGCTATTCTTTGGAACTCTGCATTCAGATGCTTATATCTTTCCTTTTCTCCTTTGCTGTTCACTTCTCTTCTTTTCTCAGCTATTTGTAAGGCTTCCCCAGACAGCCATTTTGCTTTTTTGCATTTCTTTTCCATGGGGATGGTCCTGATCCCTGTCTCCTGTACAGTGTCAGGAACCTCAGTCCATAGTTCATCAGGTACTCTATCTATCAGATCTAGGCCCTTAAATCTATTTCTCACTTCCACTGTATAATCATTACAGAGCACCAAATAGAGTTCTCTGTGCTATACAGTAGGTTCTTATTAGTTATTCTTATATAAAAGTAGTGTGTGTGTATATGTCTGGCAATTCATATATACCACTGAAAAGCAGTAAAGTGCTTCCTTTAAGAGAAATGGGTGAAAGTTCTTGATTTTTAAAAGGCAAGAGGGATAGTTAGAGAGTTTGGGATGGGCATATACACACTTCTATATTTTAAATGGATAATCAACAAGGACCTACTTTATAGCACATGGAACTCTGCTCAGTGTTACATGACAGCCTGGATGGAAGGGGAGTTTGGAGGAGAATGGATACTTGTATATGTATAGCTGAGTCCCTTCACTGTTTTATCACCTGAAACTATCACAGCAGTGTTAATTGGCTATACTCCAATACAAAACAAAAAGTTTTTTAAAAAGTAAATTTAAAATAAGGAAAGAAAAAATGATACACTGAGGTGGCTAAAATCTATGGTTAGGATGAATCTTCTAACCATGGAATTGGTAAGAAGGAAAAAGAAATTCATGCTAGTTTTGCTGTCACACCTCAAACTGCAAAAGTTGTGGTCATAGTGTGTGATAAATGCTTAGTAAAATTAGAAAAAGCATTAGGTTTTTACAGTTTTAGAGAGAGCAAGAGAGACCACATTCACATAAATTTTATTACAGCATGAAGTTGACCTTTGAACAATACAGATTTGAACTGCATGGATCCATTTATATGTGGGTTTTTAAAAATAAACACTGCAGATCTATGCAATGTCTGGTTGAATCTGCAGATGCACAACCTTGAATACCAAACGCCAATTGTGGGACTTGAGCATCCTTGGATTTTGATATTCATGGCAGGTCCTGGAACCAATTTTCTGTGGATACTGAGAGATAACTGTATTGTTATAATTGTTCTATCATTAATTATTACTGTTAATTTATGCATACATACAGGCATCCATTGGGGTCTTGGAACATAGCCCCGGAATAAGGAGAGACTACCGTACTTTGGCTAAATTTGCGTTTAATGGAGTTACTTGTTTACTGTTACATCTATCCTGTGTACTTGTAAGATCTTTGAATGCCAGGGCTATGCTTTTTATTGCTGCTGTTCTAGAGCTCAATATAGAACCTGGCAGAGTGTTTAGCCAGTCTTTTATGGATGCTTAAGTCGTCAGAAAAGCCCATTAGCATTTCCACAGAAATCTCCCTGTACTTCTTTATCTTCTCGTAATTCTTTAAAAAGAAAGTTTCCCAAGGCCTAGCACCTAAAGGCAATAACTGCAAAATACTAACTATTGAAGTTAGCTATGTTATATGATTTATATATACATTAATATAAAGTTAACAGAGTTTATATTTCTCTGTGTGAATTTAGAATTTTTCTCCCTTAGGCATTGTCTTGTAAGCTTTATTCTGAGTTATTAAATATTTTTCAAAAACATGTTTTAATGATTATTGGTAGATTCCAGTATTCCATCATGTAGATGTTCCTTAACAATTCCTCTTATTTCTTTACTGTTGTAAATAATGCTATGATGAATATCATTATACATAAGTTTCTTTTCATTTCTGATTATTTAACTTAGCTTTCTCAAAGTAGTCAGATAAATTGCTGAGTTTAAAAGTGCACACCTTTTAAAGGTTTGTGATAAACTTCTACCCATGTTTTCAGAAAAGTTTTTCCAATTTATACTTTCAGTAATTGAATGTCTTGCACCAAGATTGAGTGTTACTGTTTTAGAAATTTTTAGTCAATTTGGCAGAAGAAGAATGGTATCTCATTGTTTTAATTTGCATTTTTTCATTACTTGTGATTTGAGTATTTGCCATAGGTTTTTAGATCTTTTACACTTCTTTAGCTGATAGTGCGTTCAATAGACTTTAAGAAAGTGCCATATGGACCTAGCTACCCTTATGCCATTCCTATAAGCAACTTAAGGGAAGAGGTCATATTGGTCATGTCTGTATCTGGGCTGACTGAGTACCTGGCCATGTGTACTTAATGAGTGTTTGACATTGCTAATGCTGTTGAGGCAGTAATGTTGGTAGTGTGGGTGGAATGGATGTGATTCTGTACCTTATTTGGCTTAGCTGCAGAAAAATCTGGGGGAGGAGGTGAGACTTTTTAGCTCTAGAAACAGAGACTGCGGTGGCAGCAGGTGGGTGGGTGTTCCAGGTGGAAAGGACAGTGAAGGAGATGGCATGGAGGTAGGCCATGAGGAAGACTTGACAGAAGTTCTTAGGTTGCTAAAGAAAGCTGATGGAGGAGAGTCAGTGGCAGAGATGGAACTGAGCAAATAGATTAGAGGGCTCGTGTTTAAATGGAGCCATCCCAAGAGGTCCAAGATTGCAGCTGGTTAGCTTGAGGGATGAATCGACATTTTCTCAAGAAAGATCATGAAGACAGAACAAACTGACTCTCTCCTGCAAAGTTCTCTTCTGACTGTGACTCTCTCCCCAGCAAAGAGACATGCACCTTGTGCTGCTGCTGAAGCCCTAAAAAATTAATTCCTCTTCAGAAAATAGTGAGGTTCAAGGGAGGGCCTTTGAGGACCCCATGTCTTAGGCTTAGTTGCACAAGGAAAGCACTTTTTCTGTAATTTTAAACTCTGGGAATTTTGCTCATGTCTGCCTATCTTAACTTTTCTTACCTCAGCTTTTTGCCCTCATGGAGACCACAGTTATCCTTCCTTTTTCTCAAAATCTCTCAGCCTTCTCCCTAACAATTGCTATTGTAACACTAAAAAAAAAACAAAAAACTAAAGAATGACTTGAATCAATAATAAATAGAAAAATGTAAAGTTACATGAAAAAGATATGTATAATGTAAAGTTTTCCTCCTGCTTCAGACTTCCAGGCCATTTCCCCCATCTCTTTGTTACCTGTGTCTTATGAATCAGTCGGGAGGTAAACTGCGTTTATAAGCATGTGTCTGTGTGTATTGCATACATTGTCCTTCACTTTTTATTCATTTATTGTTGCATCTTGAAGATTTTTCCCTGTCCTAAAGAGCTACTGCATTTTAAAAATAGCTGCATAGTATTTTTTTCTGTGGATGTATTACAGTTTGTGTACTCTCTTCTCTATTGATGGATCTCAATTAGATGGTTGTTTCTGACATTTTGCTGCTTCCACAATGTTGCAATACAAATCCTGTAGTAAACCCCAATACTTTTGGATCTCTCTTAACCACAGCTTTTAGCACCCCACTTCAGACTTATGGTAAGCCCTACCTAAGAACAGGCCCTACTGCCGCTTCACAGATTAGAGAGACCTCTCTTAGACAAGAGCCCTCCAGGCCCTGTCTGTCCTTTGGAAAACTGTGGAGTCCTTACCTGATATCTGAGACCAGTACAGATACATTCTTTACTGCCTTAAACCTGACAGTTCATTAAAGCCCTTTTGTGTAGAGACTATGCCTTTTTGAAAATGCCCCATGTATTACCAGATGAGGAATGAGGTTTGGTTTTCTCTGGCTTTCTCTGCCACTTCAAGGCCATTACTAGATCCTTGCATAAAGTGTTCTCACACCTGCCTTCCTTGTTGAAATTAGACCTCAACTTTTGCATAGCTCCCCATTCAGTCATTGAAAACGTTAGTATATACATCACAGTCTTCCTTGTAATCTCAATTACTTTCCATAGTCCTTGCATCATCATTATCATAGTAATCATTATTGAAGACTATTATTTTAAGTGCTTTCCATGCATTATCTAAGTGAATCCCTACAATAATTCTGTGAATTAGGCTTATGTTATTAGGCCTATTTGTAGATTAAGAAACTGAGGTTTAGAAAGAAACTTGTCCAGGATCACCTGTGTGATAAGAGTTAGAACCAGATTTGAATCCAGACCTATTTAACTCCAGAGCCTTCTTAATACTAGTATCTACCACCGTCATCTTAGAACCCTGTTTTCCAAAGTGTGTTTCATAGGACTCCATTTTCTAGAAATGTTAGTAGATTCTTTATCATTTGATAAAGAGTTTTATGGTCCAAGACATTTGGAAAACACTGAGTTCCAATAGAGTGCAACATAAACAGATGGCTTTATCACAGGACTTCTCAGAAACTTGAATATATTTAGGTTTGTTGTGATTCTTCAAGAGGGGGAAAAATACAGAGCATTAAACTTTTTAAACTATGAAACTCTGATTTGAAAAAGCATCCTGTAGGAGTTATTTTCCAAGGCATACACTTGAGGAAAGGTTTTCCCAGATTATTTCATTGTCAGTTCATTAAATCTGTGTTTGTGAAGGTCTGTAGCTACCTTATCCTGTGGTTTTCAAGTCTTTATCTTATTGGACTCACTGTAGTATTTGATGTGCCTGCACGCTCCTTCTTGTTTTTACATCTAAGAAACCATCTCTAGTATTCTCTGGTGTCTCTTCAGTCTCCCTTTTCTGAATTCTCTCTGCTCACTTCTTAAACGTCTGTGAGGAAATTGGCAATATCACCCGAGCCTCTAAAGCAGTAAGATGTTGTCTGCTTTTACAGGGTGTGGAAGAAACTTGCCCAGTTTGTTAGTTATAAAAGCATGCCCTTGAGCTGCTAGGTCTTGCTACAGCCTGATAGTCTCAGCACCTCCTGTTCTGTTATTTTAATATACAAATCTAGCTCAGTCTTTGGAATTTAACTGTTTTGGTAAAAACTAGGCAGAGGGAAGTTCCAGAGATGAAGCTGAATGGGTAATAGTAATGACATCCTTAAGAAATTAAGCTGTTACGTATTCTTTTATACACAGAGAAAAGCCCTCTACCTCTTCTCCCATCTGCACTGAACTGAGCAGAAATATCCAGAAAGGACTCAAATGGTCCTTCTGCTCATGTACTCCATGTCAGGTAGGCAGCAGGCCAGAGAAGGGATGAAAGCTGAGATTGGCTTAATTCTTTTTCTCTAAAGCCAACAACTAGAATGTTCCTTCTACTCTAGTCCAAAGACTCTTGACACAAGAAAGGAAAACACCAGGGTGCCTGGATTGTGGTTCTAGATTGTAGCCTTTATTCCCCTGCCTTTTAAATTCCTCATGAATTTTCATTTTAAATTCTTGAAAGCTCTGATTTTACCTTTTCTACCTGTTATGGGCTGAATTGCCCTCCACTCCCTGGTTCCTATGTTGAAGTTGTAATACCCAGTGACTTAGAATGTGATTGTATTTTGTGATAGGGCCTTTGAAGAGATAATTACAATAAACTGAGGTACTTTGGATGGGCCCTGCTGAAATCTGGCTGTATCCTTGTAAGGAGAGATTAGGACACACACATACACAGAAGGAAGGTCTTGTGAAGACAGAGAGGAGATGGCTGTCTACATAAGCCAAGGAGAGAGGCCTCAGAAAGAACCAGCCTTGCTGACACCTTGATCTTGGACCCCTAGCCTCCAGAACTGTAAGAATAAATTTCTGTTCCTTAAGCCACCCAGTCTGTAGTAGTATGTTATAGCAGCCCTAGCAGACAAAAACTTGGGCAGAAGGGGGAAGAAGATGGCTTAGAAGCATCAGTGTTTCTCAACTGAGAATCTTTTATTTCCCAAGGTCTAGTTGGTGGGAAATATGCTCTCTAGGCTGCTGGATGCAGACCCATGCATGATATCCAGTGCCTTTTGTATTTGCTTACTCTTATCCCTATTACTAATAAAATTTAGGACTCAACTAGAAATACAAAGAACTAGGTCCTTGCAGTAGCTTAGTCTTGAAATCTGAGAGAACAAAGTACTTCCTATTTCTTAGTCTCCTTAGCTGTAAAATTAGGACAATAACTGTCCCCTCTTAGAGTTTTGGTGAGATCATAGAAAAATGCATTTTTGAGGGCAGAGCTTTATACACAATTGCCTAAGTCATCAGTGGGGTTCTGATTACTGAAGTGTTGTCAGGGCTTTCTCATGACCTCCCTAGCCTAGGCCTTAGCGACCCGCCAAAGATGTTGGGGAGCACAGCTGGAGGCTTTGCTGCCAAATGGGAACCCGGTGAAGCTGCTTCCGATGGTTGAAGTGGCATGGAGCCAGTCCCGAGGATTTCAGGCTCTTACAGGGCTCTAGACTACAGATGGCGTGGTGTTCCTGGGATAACTTGCTATGCAGATCTCTCAGATGAGGCTGTCTATATATGGTGCTTCTCTGGGACCTGCAAGGAAAAACATCTGTGGAGTGCTTTACCCTGAGGAGCCTGGGAGAACAGGCCAAAGGCTACCCTGGGCACTGTGGAAACACTTTCCAAGAGCTGTTTTTGTGTACTTGTCAGGCGAAATGCTTAACATTTCTCTGAAATATTCTGGACCCATTTATGTCCTGGATCTGGGTGATTATCAGTGATTGTTCTTCTGCAAACCTTAGATCTCATTCTAAACTGTGAGTGAACCTTGAGAATTATAAGACGTCACATCTGGGACTGGGGTTTGGGACGCCTTGTTTCAAAGGATGGAGTTTGGCTCTGGTTTCTGAGGAGTATGTTGGAACATTTCTGAGGAATGCTGTCATATCATTAGCCCACCTAGAGTCAGAGGAGGGTGTCAGGTTCTGGTAGCAGGCCTTCACTCTTGCTGGTGGTATTTTCTGGACATAGTGTCAGCAAAGAGAAGTACTTTGTAAATGTGTATGGAATAAGTAACAAAGCAGCCCTTCTTGCTTTCTCCTGCTTTCTCTGACTCTTGCTACTTATGTGACTATCCAGCGACTGGGAGCATTTGATCCTGTCTGGGAAGGAATTCTTGCTCTGTAAGACAGAATTCATCTGCAAAAGTTATTTAAAAGGAAGCAGCTAATATAGTTATTCCATTAAAAAAAAATCAAGTCAGCTAATAAGTAGGTACACTGGGTACTGTTGGGGCTATTTGTAAGATATTTTCTTTTTAAAAGAATTAAAAAAAAATGTTTGTCTGCTCTGGGTCTTCCGTTGCAGCACACAGGCTCAGTAGTTGGGACATGTGGGCTTATTGACCCACAGCATGTGGATTCTCAACCACTATACCACCAGAGAAGTTCCCAGCATTTTCTTATTATTTAGGAGCTTGTAGGCCAGAGAGTAGATAGAAATATTAATCATTAAGTTAAATATTAAACACTTTTTTTGGTCAGATACTTCAGTCTCTATTCTCATTTTACTCTGTGGCATTCCTCAGTAACTTTTGAAACTCCTTACTCGTAGCTCCCTGTTTTCATGGGTTCTTCTAGTTCTTTGTTACCTTGCTCGCCTCCTTTCCTGTCTGTGTCTGTCTCTTTCTACACTCTCCTCCTCAGGCATCTTTTTTAATCTCAAATCTGTATCTCCTGAGCCTCTAATCCAGTCATTAATTGATACACACTAATTGAACTGCTCTATGGCCAGTACTGTGCTTGATCCTGGCTTCCATGCTGGGCAGCCAGTAGACTCCCAACAAGCCTTTCAAGCAGATGATTCCCAAATATATACTTCTCACCCTCCCTTTTTCCCTTAGGTTCTATCCTTCATATCTACTACTATTGTCACCACAATATCTCAATGTTTGAGGCTTCCATTTTGGGCCTGTTCCTCTTCGTTTGTTCTCTGTTTGTATTAACATCACCATCATTTTGCTAGTTCACCCACTCAAAATTATGGTGTCATTCTTCCTTCTCTCTTACCTCCCACATGAGATCATTTGCCAGATCTTGCTCTTTTTCTCTCTGTGACATCTTTTATCAGTCCCCTCTCTGTTCCTCTCTGCATTCATGTTCTCTTTACTGCTTAGACTATGGTAATAGTCTTCCAGTTGTTTTCTTGATTTTATTTATTTTTCTTGGAATCTGTTGTGTATTCCACTACCAGACTTATCTTTCTGAAAAAGAGCATTAGTCATGGCTACTGCTTGTGCTCAGGGTTCAACTTAAATGTCACATCCTTTGAAGCCTTCCTGAAAGTCCCCATTTAGAATTAGATACACATTTTTCTCTCTTTCTATAGCATTTTATATATAGTCAATTTTGGTGTTTATCATACTGTCCTGGAATTGTGTGAGCATTTGACCTCAAGATTATATATTTCTTAAAGGAGTATCTACTATGTGACTCCTTTTGTATTAAATTCAAAAGTAATCTGTGGTGTCAGATTTCAGGATAGTGATTATTTTTGGCGTAAGGGGGTAGGTAGTAACTAGATATAAGTGTAGTGGGGCTTCTGAAATTCTGATGATGTTCTGTCCTTGATCTGAATTCTGTTTACATTGGTGTACTTTTGATTTGTGTACATTTTTGTATGTATGCTACAATTCAATAAAACGTTTAAATAAAAGCTAGGTGAAAAGAGCGTAGCAATACAAAATACAGACTGTGTCTGTTAAACTTTATATCCCTGATGCCTGGCATCCAGCAAGTCTTAACAGATATATGTGACTGTGTGAATGAATGAATGAAAAATTTTTTTCTTAAAAAACATCAGTTTTTCTTTCCATTGGTAGTTAAATTATAATCTCAACTTTTTAGCTTGACATCCATGACCATCATGAATTGGTCCAACCTCCTTTTCTAACCTTTGTTAATCCAGAGGCCATATCATACAGTTGGAAGAAATTGAGCCTTGGAATCAGTAAGAGCCTGAATTTGAGGTATGGCTCCACCACTTACCGACTATGTAACCTTAGGCAAGTTGCCCAGTCTCTTATAAACTTAGTTTTCTCATTTCCAAATTGGATAGTGTTTGCCTCCGTGAATAAATATGGATTAAATAAGATAATACATGTAGGGTAGGAACTGGCATGTTGTTAACATTTAGTATATGTTACTTTTCCTTCCTTTCCAACATCACACCTTCCTTTTTATCCTTTTCATATCTTTGCTTATCCTATATCCTCTGCCTTGAATGTCTTGTCTTCTCTTCAGTTTTGCCTCTTTCACAGAGCCTTCCCTGATTCTCATCCAAACCAACACCTTGAAAGATGGAAATATTTACTCTTACAAATTCTCATACATTTCACCTGTGTCTTTTATGATACATATTACTCCCTCACATTAACCTTTAGACATTGCCAAAGGCTGCCCTCTCATTCCAGGCCCAAAAAATAGACACTCCAGTTGTAATGCTGGAGGCAGGAGCTCTTCAGTTGGAAATAAATTGGGGCATGAAAAGGCAGGTGAAAAAAACTGATTTGGGCCTTTGATTTTTTTTTTTTCTAGTACTTCCTTCTGCACAGGGAGAAATTCAGATGTCTAGTCAAGGATATGGACCCAGGAGCAAAGGGGTCAAGTTGCAGACTGCTTGACTTGTTGTTGGAATTGTTCTTCTATTCAAGATGTCTTCATGGCACAGCCTGATATAAGTTAGAAGGCTTTGCAAGAGTTTGAGTCAGAAGTCTTAGGAACTGAGTGAATTTTCATGTGGAGTGGGCTTCCCTGTTGGCTCAGACGGTAAAAATCTGACTGCAATGCAGGAGACCTGGGTTCCATCCCTGGGTTGGGAAGATCCCCTGGAGAAGGCAGTGGCTACCCACTCCAGTGTTCACCTGTTTAAAATGCCTTGAGGGCCTAGTACATGTAGGTTTAAAAAAAAAAAGAAAAGAGTTCAGGGATTCAGAGATCCTATTCCTGGCCACTTATTTTCTTGTTACTTCTGCTTTCTACTGGCTTTATCCTTGTACATATGGAGGTTTAACTCCTTTCCTAGATCGTACTTGAGGTCAGGAATGAATTATCCCTATAATTTTTGATTCCTTAGGCATTCAGCAAAGTTTTGGGGGAAGATTGCTTAAAAGTATGAAGTGGTATTGCAAGACCATAGGTAACTAGTTCAAAAGGAATGAAAAGTTTTATAAACGAAATAATTGCCATAAGACTAAAGTAAGGAGTAATCCCTTTGAGTTAAGGTGGTCAGAGAAGTCTTGTCAGAGGAATTCCCAGAGGGAGCTAAATCAACAATTGTTATTAAATATCAAGAAATAGCCAAGAAATAAAATAATGAGCTTAGAAAGAAACCAAGGGATAACTTGTTTCCTTAAGCAAGTCATTAAGGAGATCCATGACTCCTTGTAAATGGCAAGTTGTGTTCTTTTCATAAACAATGCAGCTGAGATTTACCACCATTCCAAAGCAGGCATATCCCGAAGTACAGTCAAATATATAAAATAAGACATCTTCAAGCCAAAGGGAAGAGGTGAGTTGTAGCAAATAATCTTTGCCAGTTCTGAGGGTGTCTACTTCCCTTTGCTGGTTGTCATCTTCAGGCATGCTAGGGAAATGTGTTTATTTGGTCCACACCTAAGGACATTCAGACATAAATAGCCAAAGATGACAAATTAGGAAGGGCATTCTAGATGAAAACCAACACCCTAGAGCATTTCTTATGACAGGTGAGACAAAAGCTGTTGACTGGTTTCTCCCAGAATGTTCTTCCTTCTTGGCTTTTGCCATATCTGTCCCTTGAAGTCCTTTTTTTATTTCTGACAGTTCCATCTTTGTTTTCCTTTCAGCATTTCTTTTTCTCTGCTTGCCCCTTAAAACTTGGTGATTTCCAGGGTTCTGTTTCCTATCTCATGCTCTTCTAAACTCCACACTCATGACAAGGTGCCTGTGATATTGTCACCAGAAATTTCATAGGTACCTGATGCAGCATGTTCAAACCATATTCATTGTTTTTTCTTTCTTCTCGACCTCCTTTCATGTATGTGCTTTATCGGTAAATGGCACTACCAGTCTTCCAAGCACAAGCGCTAACACTCCTCAGAATATGGGTATGTGTAGCAGTGCTCCATATCATAACATTTCCTCTGTTAGGTTATGAACTCCCTAAGGGCAAGGATTATATCTTTTCATCATGCCTGGTATTATACCCAGGTATCTGGTAAGTATTCATTCTATTATTTATTTATTTTGGTGAAATTGTATTCAGTTCAGTTCAATTGCTCAGTCGTGTCTGACTCTTTGCGACCCTTAATGTTCAGAGATACTGTACTAGTCTGTTAGGGCTGCCATAACAAAGGATCACAGACTGGGTGGCTTACACAACAGAAATTTACTGTCTCACAGTTCTGGAGGCTAGAAGTCCAAAATCAAGGTGTAAAGCAGGGTTAGCTCCTTCTGAGTACTGTAAGGGGAGGATCTATTCCAGTCTTCTTCCTTGGTCTGTAGGTAGTTGTCTTCTCCCTGTGTCTCTTCATACTGTTTTTTCTTTATGTATATCTTTATGTCCAGACTTCTTTTTTTATAAGGATACCAGTCATATTTGATAGAGCTCACCTTAATGACCTTATTTTAACTTGATTATATCTCTAAAGACGCCTTGTTTGTCTCCAAACAAGGTGGCACACTGAGGTACTGAGGATGAGGACTTCAACACAGATTTTGAAAAACACAGTTCAACCCGTAACAAGACACCAAAGTAGTTTTTGCTGTTTGGGCTCCAAGTCTTGTTTTCTGACAAGCATTTGTAAGGTTTTTTAGCATCCTCAGCATACTGGTTTTTACTCTGATAGCACTCTAGACCAGAGAAGGCAACCCACTCCAGTACTCTTGCATGGAAAATCCCATGGACAGAGGAGCCTGGTAGGCCGCAGTCCAAGGGGTCGCTAAGAGTCGGGCATGACTGAGCAACTTCACTTCCACTTTTCACTTTCATGCATTGGAGAAGGAAATGGCAACCCACTGCAGTATTCTTGCCTGGAGAATCCCAGGGATGGGGGAGCCTGGTGGGCTGCCGTCTATGAGGTCGCACAGAGTTGGACGTGACTGAAGTGACTTAGCAGCAGCAGCAGCACTCTAGACAGTGTCGTATGGGAAGAACAAAGGATGGGATGGCACATTCAGTGAGTGTAAGGAGTTTGGTTTGATCAAACTTAGGGAATTGGGGTACTTTAGATTCCTCTAGACATGGACAGGTCAAGAAAGAACTTTGATAATATGCCAAGGAGTGAGCATGGACTTTTTCCTGAGAGCAGTCACAGAAGGATTTTAAGAAAATGAGCAACAAGTCTATCTACATTTTAGAGCTATCCCTCTAACATTGTCAGGAATGGATTAGGAGTAAGGAGGGGTGAAAGGGAGGTGGCTCTGGAGGAAGAGAGACTAGGGAGGATGGATATTTTAAAGCAACTTGAGTGAGAGATAAGCATAGACTATGGGTTGTAGAAAAAGGAATGACTTTATAGGTAAGAAGGTAAATTGATTAGACTTTGTGACATAGTGGGGGGATAAAGGATTTTGCAAGAGGATTCTGTCATTGAATAGAGAATTAGAATATAGGGGTTCTAAAGATCTTGTGTCTGAGGAGAGAGATTATTTCTGGGTGTGATTTGTATGGGTGAGCTGTCAGCATAGGGTTCCAATGTCTGTACCACCAACAGGGTTTCCCTTGGGCATTCCCTGCTTTCAGGCTAAATCCAGTGCTTTCTCTCTTCTGCTTTACCTAGTTGGGTACTTCCCTTTCTTCTCTGTGTGTGTGTGTTAGTCGCTCAGTCGTGTCCAACTCTTTGTGACCCCGTTCTTCTGTGTGTGTGTGTGTGTGTGTGTGTGTGTGTGTGTGTGTGTGTGTGTGTTAGTCACTCAGTCGTGTCCAACTCTTTGTGACCCTGTGGACCCACCAGGCTCCTCCATTCATGGAATTCTCCAGACAAGAAGAGTGGGGAACCCCCCTCCTTCTCTAGGGGGTCTTCCCGACCCAGGGACCAAACCTGGCTCTCCTAACTTGCAGGCAGATTGTTTACTGTCTGAGCCACCAGGGAAGCCCTTTCTCCCCCATGCATCCCTAGTAATCTGTCAGAGATCCCCAGCTAATAATATAGGTATCCCTTAAGTTTTCTCTTCCTTCTTTGAACATTAGCTAGTTTTCTATAACTCAGTGCCTCAAACCAAATATATTTAAATATATAGAAAATCATACAGGGAAAACCCCTCCTTTTTGGGAGTCCCTTCATTGAGTCCCAAGACACTTGAGATTTGTTTGTTGGCTAGGGACATATTTTGAAGAGCTTATAGAAACAGGAGCCTATACCAAGAGAATTTTCCAGAATTGGGTTCACTCAGGTAGATCTCAGAACAAGCCACAAAGAATTGAAGGGGATATTTGATCAATATTAGACAGTCAGAACATAGTGCTAGAGGTTTACTTCCCCCTGAAATTTCGAATTTTGGGTTCCTACTAGAGAATTCTCAGCATATGGACCCTTGGCTCCTTTGGGGTACAGAGACTAAGGCAGGACCAGTTCACTTTGTGGACTAGACCAGGAAATACATAATCAGATATAGAGGTCAGCACCAGCCTTAGTCCTAAGGAGCCCTCATCTGGGAACTGTGACTTTAACTAAGTTTATTTAAGAGGGCGGTGGACATGTACACAGCTTTGCTGTGTATATTTTGTGTATATTTTTGATCATTAGTTCCAGGAGTGAAAACAGGACCACACGCTTCAGAAGTCTAGACTGGAAACCTGTTTAGCTGGGCAGTCCTGAAGAGTTTATCAGCTTTTAAAAATTTTGCTAATCAGAGCTTGACCTGATTATAGAACTGAAATTTGTCAGCAGTTTGTGACTCCTTAGGCCTGCCTTGCAGCTTGTCAAGTCTGATTTAGACTGTGCAGCAGCTGTGTCTTAGCACATCAGTAAAGTGAGTGTGTCCCTGCCAGGCTGCTTACTCCTTTAGCGGGCATGTTCTTGTGGGAAGAAGGAGAACCACCTCCCGTCACCCATCATTCTCTGCTGCATGTAATTTCTGAGTAGTCTATAGAGGACAGGGGAAAAAGAGACTTTGCCACCAGAACAAAGTGTTTTCCTCATGAAACAGATCCGGGTTGTCCGACCATATACCAGCCTCTTCATATTGCTCCTGGCTTTACTTAGTGGTAGAGAAAGAAGCATCACAAGCTTATTCCTGCATAAGTCAGGCTTGGGTCAAGCTATCCTTTGCACCCTGTGTATGTGATTGTTAACACTGGAAGAAAAGGCAGGCACGTATTGGTTCTGACCCAGCCACTCTATGGTATTGACATCTGAAAAGGCAGGCCGGGTTTGGAGCAGACACATTCTTTGCTTCCGAGCCATTGTATTTAGCCCCAGGGAGACGTAATTTGGTTTATATGAGAGGAGAGAACTGCGATTGGTGAGCCCCTCCTCCGGTCTTTGTGTGACAACTCTCAGATGCATTAGCTGAAGATGAGTTTTGTGCACCAGGTGGTCTTCTGACTAACCCACCCATTTGGTTCTCCTTTAGAGCTCCTGCAGCTCTGAACCTTCCCACAACTCTGCGTGAGTGTCAGTGTCTCATGCTGAATTTCCATCTTGACTCATCTGTCTCTAGGCGAAGATCCCTGCAAAGATTTAAATTGGGAACCAGTCCTTGAGAATGTCTGTTCAGAGCATTTCACAGCTTCTGGATAAATGCATTTTCCTTCTTAACCCAATCTGTTTTCCTAATTCTGTCCAGCTGGTTCTTGAACAGCCCTGCTTTGAGGAAGCTGCCCAGCTAAGGTGGGTGCTTGTACTAACTCTTACCTCTACAAGGCACTCCTATCCTTTTCTGCCTGCCCAGGATTCCCAAGAAAGAGATCCACGGTGAGAAGGGAGCTGCAGTTTGCTCACATGGCTCAGGAAACAGAAATTATGTCTATCCCAAAAGGGGCTTCCCAGGTGGCTCAATGGTAAAGAATCTGCCTGCCAGTGCAGTAGACACAGGAGATGTGGGTTCAGTCCCTGGGTCGGGAAGATTCCCTGGAGGAGAAAGTGGCAACCCACTCCAGTATTCTTGCCTGGAGAATCTCATGGACAGAGAAGCCTGGCGGGCTACAGTCCAAAGGGTTGCAAAGAGTTGGACACAGTTGAGCAACTGGGCACATACAAGACTAGTTCATTGAGGAGGTCTGATTGTCCTTTGGTCACATAATGTCTGGCACTCTCTGGGCTCTGTTGAACAGTGACAGAAGGAGCACTGCTTTTTTACTGAGTTGGCAGTGACTGCTATTTACCACTTTCTCACTTATGCCCCTTGTTTCTTTTGCTGAACCTTGAGAAGGAGGAAAGATACAAAAGTAGTTTATGGACAGAGCCACATGAGTGCTCTCGTGAAGACTAGAACTAGAGATAGCAGATTTGTTACGCCTGATGTCCTAAACACATTTTCTCTTGTCTGAGCCTTTGTTTTTCTGGAAAACTCAGACTGCTTAGAAGATGAGCTGAATGTGTTTGCGTAGGCATATGGACAAGACGGACACATCAGCCTCAGTTACAGCCTCTGGAGGTCCTAGCCCCTGGTGGATATGCTAGGAAGAAGTAGGTTCTATGGGTGGTGTCCTGCCTCTGAGGGTCTTTCTCAGTCTTGAGAGTTTGATCTTCTCTTGAGTGTAGGAAGCTCAGACCCAAATCTGGTCATGACAGCCACTGCTCTGACCTCTTTAGGAGTGGCTACAGATCTGGGGGAGGGAATTCCAATTTCATCAGTCTTTGCTATATTTCTTGTGTTAATAAACCCTTTACCTCTTTCTCCTGGCTGAAATATGAGGCGCTCCACAGTAAATTTGCCATGACTTCCACTGAAATTTGACAGTTTTCAAGTTTTTTTTTTTTCTTTCTGTATTTAGATGTGGTTATGGTTGCACTGTCAGCCCTTATCTCTTCTGTCATCCAGCCAGCTCCCAACTGGGTTAGGAGGTATTTGCTTTGCTGTCAGTGTTCGCTGCATAATGAGGTGGATGGTTAAGAAATGGGTTGTGTAGTGTCTCTGAAATCTAATTTTTTTTTTCCTTGGTTGAGGGGGAAGCAGTAGTATTGGAAGAAGGCAGTAGGGAGGCAAATGTTGGCTCTGGCTTCAACGCTTTCTCCTCAGGATCTTGGATAAGCCGAGGAAATCATTCTTAATTTAAAAGCTTGTTTTATCTACTGTATAGGGCTGCTGTTCTGTAATGACAGATTCCAAGGTGGCCCCCATAGACTGCCTGCTTCCTGGCCAGCAGGGCCTCATTTTGTTGTGCACGGTCATGAGGAATGTTGCAGGGCAGCAGAAGTAGGAAGGCTTGAGAGCCTGGTTTGGGCATAATGGGTGAATCCAATCTGCCCACCTGCTGTTAACCTGAGGAGGAGGGGATTATTTTATTAGATTAGGCTCAGAGGAGGTAGAATAGGAATGGCTTCACTGGATTGTTACTGGCTGACTAGGCACTATTTTGAGAAGAATTCTGAGGTTCTCTGGGCTCAAACAGTGTTTTTCCTGTCCTGTGGTTGCAGAGTAGAAAGAGGTATCATGTGTTTCACGTTTTTGTCATTAATGCTCCAGGGCTTCAAGGGTCCCTGGATTATGCTTGGCATTGTGTTGCAGTGAACAACTTGAGTGCTCTTTGAAGGTAAGGTAATTTCCTGATGAAATTTAACTGGAATTTCCTGATAATTCCACTAGAATTGTTGAATTATTTGGAATTAGGGCCATGTGAGAACCACCTGACTAGCAAGTCTCCAGGGAGGTGCGGCTGCCACTGGCAAAGGTCCAGGAAATTTGGGACTGTGAGACCAGGGTCCTAAACCTTATGCACTTTAGATCAACATGATATTACTTTAGGTTTATTGTTCAGTCACTCGGTCGTGTCCAACTCTTTGCAGACCCATGGACTGCAGCACACCAAGCCTCCCTGTCCTTCACCATCTCCCGGAACTTGCTCAAACTCATGTCCATTGAGTCAGTGATGCCATCGAACCATCTCATCCTCTGTCGCCCCCTTCTCCTCCTGCCTTTAGTCTTTCCCAACATCAGGGTCTTTTCCACTTTAGGTTAGCTAGTTTCTAATTTAGGTTAGTTAGTTCCTGATTCTAGATTCCAAAACAATCTGTGGTCCTGACTTCTGCAGTATAGAGGGCCTTCCTCAGCCCACCTTGTTTCTCTACTTCTGTCTAGTCATTGCCTTGGCATAGCCTAAGGGAGTTCTTGTTTTCTCGTTGGTTCTTTTGCTGTGGCCATTCAGAAGAACTAGACTAGGTACCTACTTTGAGAACGTGGTGTTGTTTGATGTTAACTGCCCTTGGGACTTTACTTGTTCTCCAGCTTTGCCAAAGGCAAACGCAGATTATATACATAGAAAACCAAAACTAAAAAGCAACCAAACAAAAAAACCTAGAGCTTATCTCAGTAGAAGGGAGAACTCCTTTTGTATTATGCTCTGCTGTTTTTGCTGTGTTCTGTCTTCCCTCTGAGGCTGGGATCTCCTCCGAGCATAGGGCTCTGTCTTCTGTCTCTCTGTATCCTCTAGCCCAGACATGAGCGAGGTGGATAGGCAGAGGAAAAGAAAGGAGGGGGAAAAGAGGTGGGGGGAAGAAATGGGGGAGGGGAGAGAGTAACATCTATATTTAGGGAGAGGGAGAGACACTCACGGAGGGTGTGTGAGTGAGCTTGCTGGTGAGGTCTGTGTGTGCGTGAGTGTGCTGGGAAAGGGGGTGTGTGCGCCGGGAACGTGTGAGGAGGGCTGGTGCCCTATGGGAGGTTGCAGGCAGGAAGCAGCTGGAGAGGAGGAGGAGCAGCAGCAGGAGCAGTAGCTGCCCTGCTTTCTGTCTCTGTCTCAAAGCCCGGAATCGATTGAGTTAGAATTCCACGTCCAGTCAAAGTTTGGCTGCTATAACCTTCAGCAGGCTGGTCGTCAGTATCCCCCCTCAGCAGAGAGGTGTGGACCAGATTGGATTTCTAGATTTGCAGCCAGCAAGACTCCTGCCCAGCCCATCACTGAGGGAATTTCTCTGCCGGGTATTGTTCCTATCTTCAACTTTGCACCAAGGAGCCAGCCAGCTGGGTGCAGCCGGGAATAATTGCTCCTCAGCTCTCTGTTTATTGGGTGGGCAAGCAGCTGTGCTGTGGCTTACAAAGTTCATCCTGTGGCTTCTCTGTCAAACCAAGGAGTGCTTCTGAATGGATTTCCTTTTAGAGACAGCACTTGCATTCTAAAACTTGAGAATTTGTGGTTCTCATGTGTTTTTTTTCCCCCTTTTCATTTCTTTAACTCTTATTTTGTTTGCAGCAGCAAGGTAAGTGGTGTTGAGTGTATGACTGACTCTGAATGAGAAGCAGGGACAAAAGCAAAGCATTTGTGGGTGGAATATGGAACAGCTACATTAATTACATAACTGCATGAGCCAACTTGCTGGTGGGGGGTCATTATAAGGAATGGAAAACAGCATACTCAGCACTGAAGGTAGAATCTTCATGTGCACGTGTTCATATGCTGATAACCTGACCGTCCATTCCTCCTTGAAACTCTCCTGTATGTATATAAATACCATCCACCCTTTCGTATATGTGCATACCTGTATACGAAGAATCTGTATCTCTCTCTTGATATGTTCATATGTTTATAAATAACCTGACCGTTCCTCTCTTGTGTGTTACATATATATATATAGAGAGAGAGAGAGAGAGACAACTCATTCATTCACCTTACATAAATATACACAAGCCATCTTTCCTTTCATGTGCATGCATATATATGTTCTTTTATATCATACATGTATGCATATACCTACATAACCTTCCTATTCTTGGATATGCCTATGTATATTCAGAAACCTTTCCATTTTTCCAACGTGTGAGAGTGTGTTTAAGTGTCTATACTGTGCTTCTGTCTAATGTGAGTATTAATTCATCCTCGTGTTTTTACTCTCTATATACAAAAGTCATCTTGAGTTTTCTCAGATTTAAATGTGGACACACATGGGTAACAGATAATATGTCCACTTGTGTCATGCTTGTAAGGTGAAAAAAGCACTAACTTTGTAGATTGAGGACCCTGTTTTAAATCCCAGCTCTACTCAGTGACCTTGGTCAAGTCATTAAAACCCTCTGAACTTTATTTTCCTCATTTATGAAATCAGAATAGTAATTCTTACCTCTTACCTCACAGAATTGTTGTGATGATAAAATGGGAACCTTGTAAACTGTAAAATTTTCAACAATTTTACTACTGCTGTGTTTCCCTCTAGTGTGAGTTGTGTAGGATTGCATACCTTTGACCCAGCTGCATTGAGACTACCTACACTCTGTCCGTGAGAGGTCTCTAAGTCTTCCCTGTGAAGGTGTAGCTTCTGTTGAAGTTACCGTATTTTTCTTGTAAGTTTGCCCATAGTATTGGACCTAAGCTGCACGGAGTTGCATGGTCTCTAGAAAGAATCAGGTTGAGAAAAGGGTCTCATTCCCTGCAGGTTTGGGCCTTTGTTCTTTGTAGCCCTGGGGAGGATCAAGCCCGACACCAAATGAAAATATGCTGCTTGGAGCTAGGATCCGAGTGAGCAGGTTAAAGGGAGAGTGAAAGAACAGAACATTCTACTGCCCCTGAGATGACAGTCTCTTCTTGGCAGTGAGCATCCACTGCCAGGTTTTAAAGGTTCTCCAGAGTGTCCCCTGCCCTACTTCTAAAACTATGCAATTCAATGTAGTAGCCACCAGCCACATGTGGTTGTTGAGTGCTTGAAGAGTGGCTAGTTTAAACTGAGATGTGCTGTAAATAGAAGATACATACCAGAGTTCAAGGACTCAGTATGAAAAACAGAATGCCTACATGTGATGATATTTTTAGATTGATTTTGTGTTGAAAGAATAATATCTTGGGTAATGGGCGAAATACATTAAAATTAATTTTGCTTATTTCTTTTAATTTGTGCAGCTACTAGAAATGTTTAAAATTATATATGTGGCTCACATTGTATTTCTGTTGAACAGTGTGGTTCTAGACCCACCATCAGCACAAGGATGAAAGCAGCTCTTCCAGCTAGAGGACAAGGGGAAGCCCCATGACGGCATCCCTGGGGAAGACACACAGGGTCTCCTTCTACCAGTCTTGTATTCTGGAGAGATACCAGCTAACTGACAGTCTGGCAGAGGCTGGTGCTGCCAGTACTCTATTTACTCGTACTGAATGAGTGCCCCCCCACACCAAATTGTGAGCAAGTATATTTGGGGAGAAGTTTCCAGCTTAGTTTTACAATGGAAGGGGATTGTAAGCCATCAGCCTGTAAGAAAATGTAGAACTCAAAGGCAGTATGTTTTTATGGGAACAGAAATGGACTAGGAAGCAGAACACTTGGATTCTAAATCATTTCTGCCATCACTTACTTATTCCTTCCATGGCACTGAGCTCTCACTGTGTGCTGGGCTATATGCTTGGCATAGTAATACCCTGTGCTAGGCATTAGGAATTAAAACACAAACAAGGCCCAGTTTTCAATGTAATGGAGTTCACACTCACTTAAGCAAGAGCCTCCCACTTAGGTGTCTGCCAAAGTAAAATAGATTAACAACAAGGGTGTCATTCTAGGTCAAGTATTACAAACTTGGGTAATTGGGCTTTTGAGAAGCCTGTATATTCACTGTTCTGCCTAAAGCCTTTCAAATTTAAAATTTGGAAAAATGTGTGATAGCCAAACAAAACTAGCCCATAGGCTAGATCATAATGTGGTCTGAGATTCCAGACCTTGATAAACTCTAAAGAACTCTTCCAACTCTAGCATTTTTTGCTTTTGTGTCCTGGATCCATTTATTATAATGGCAAGATTTATTTTGTTTTAGTTTGAGCATCATATATGCCAGGCACTGTGTACTAAGGCTGCAGCAATGAACAAAACAGAGTCCTTGCTCACATTCTAGGATAGAGGTTGGGGAGAAAGACAGATGATAAGCAGACAAATATATGATCTATCAGGTGGTAGTATCAATAAGTTCTGTGAAGAAACTAGAGCAGAGCGAAAGGATAAAGAATGTGGGGGTGCAGGGGGTGGATAGAGTGTTCAGGGGCTAGATTCCTACTCACATGCCATCTTCAGTTTACTCACAAGAGTCTTAGGTAGTAAAGAAGAAGAGAACATGACAGACTTTATTCAGGGGGGCTATTATTCTGCAGTACTGTAAGGGGAGAAAGATTGAGCCCAACTCTGAATACAAGTGAGAATTTTTAGCCAAGGAACAGGGTGAGGGTCAGTGGATGGAAAATGACTAAGAGGAAGCATCAGGGGAAGAGAGGCATCTGGTTAAATGGACTTGACAGGGTTTTTGCTGGAATCAGGCCAGGGTGAGGGATAAGGAATTTGGTCTGATATCAAAGGTGGGGAATTTTCACTAAACTGACCTGGTGAGATGCTTGCTAAAATTGGACTAAACAGAGTCCAAGGACAGGGGCCTAGTCACAAAGAGGGCTCAAAGGAGCCTGACTCAAGTTTGGGCAAAGAGTCTTTGTCAAGAGCATCCGAGTCTAAGTACATATGTATTTGTTTTATGGTTTGTTAGACTCTTCAGTATAATAAACCCTGGTAGTGCTGGCAGGGCACCCTGCGAAGGGCACAGAATACCCAGCTCTCCTGACTGCTATTCAGTTTTCATTCTGGGGTCTTGATATGCCAACCCTCAGAAGGCAGCATCCTTTTCCATGCTACTGTACACCCCCTGAGGGTCTGTCTCCCTTCTTGGATACAGTGCTTGAAGTTTTCTGTCCTTTACCGTGTTCAGCTTCCAGCCAATAAATGGAGGGCTTCCTGAGGCAGGTGAGGAGGGGGGCAACTGCAGTACAGGGACCTTTGTTGTTGTTCAGTTGCTAAGTCGCGTTGGACTCTTTGCAGCCCCGTGGACTGAGTGTGCCAGGTTTCCCTGTCCTTCACTATCTCCCAGAATTTGTTCAAACTCAGGGACCTTGCTACACATTTGAGGAGCATTCTTCATTCCCTTTGGCTAATCTCAGCCTTTATACCTTGTGACTCTGATCATTGTGTCTGACAAGATTCTCTGTGAGCGTTGATAATTTCTCAAAGATTAACATCATAAGAGTACCCCTATCTGCCTTAGTCCTAGAAATTCATTTCCCACCATATTAGCTATACAGCATTATTGGTAAATGGCCCAGGAATGATCTGACTTCCGTGGGTGAGATGGGAGAGATAGGTAGGAGACTCAGAGCTCTTAGCTTTTGCCTTCTGTGCTTGTTTCACACAGAATGAGAGGCTGCTTGATATATGTGCAAAGAGTCCTGGCCTATTCCCAGAGGTCTCCCCTTTGTTTCCTCCAAGCCTAGATTTGGGTCAGAAGCAATTTTACAAGGAATGCTCACATTCCTAATGACATTTATTTGATAAGGCAGAGAGAGATGAAAGAACCAGGCATTTCAGAAAGCCGAGAGCTTTTTTTTCTTGACTCTTTGTGGCAGGCTGGTGCTGATGCGGTGTGATATAAGGGATCTCCTCCCTGACATCGTTCTCAGCTTTCTATCATTGAAACTTTGTTCCTTTTGATTAATTCATTTTGTTTTGGTATGTTCCTTTTTAAAAAGCAGGTATTCCTTGAAAGGGCCACCTTATTCTTCCCAGCCTTAGGCATTCCTTAGGAAAAGACTACAGAAAGATATCGTCATTTTCAAGGGTGTATGTATGAAGTTTGGAGAGTTGACTTGAGTGGATAGGCCAAGCGGATAGGACAGCATGACAGCACTATATACCTCGAAGGAAACTAGAGGGCTGGCTTTGAGCTGGTTGGGCCCCAAGGCCTCCTTATGCCTTTCCAGTTCAAATATTACTTCTTTTCTCCCCCCCGAGTATTACTTCTTCTTGGTGGCCTTTCCTGTCCTGCTTTTGCTGGACTTCCCATCAACTTCCCATTTCCCACCCTGGAATTAGGTGCTCGCTTTTCTATTACAACTTCTATTATAACATGTATCACTTTGTGATAGTTTATTTGCCTAACTCTGTTTCCAAACTTTAATATATTAGAGAACAGGAACTGTCTTATATTCCTAGCACGTAGCTTAGTGCCTAGCACATTGGTTGAACTGATTTAAAGATCAACTGTTTTACTCACGCTTTGGCCCCAGTTATCCCATTCCTGTGGACAGAAGTAGCAAAGAAAGGCTGAAGAAGGAGGGGGCCTTGAGCTGGACATCCTGGCTCTTCTGGTTGCCCTTTCAGCCCATCCTGTCTCCTGGTATCCTATGGTGTTCTGAGCAGAGTGAGTGGTTAATCCTCTGGGCATCACAGTGAGCTCTGTCCCGTTTCCAAACCTAAATAGGTGGACAACTGGGTGGCTTTGGTGCCTTTACAGAACCCATGTCCCTAGGAGGTGATTCTTAAGTTCAGAGTTCACCTGGGAGCTGCGGCTACCAATTCAGAAGAAGGTTTAGAGGGTTTTGTTTGTTTGGTATGAACACAAGCATCTTTGTTTGAGCCCAGGAGGAGCTACTCTGGGAGCTCTAGCTGGAAAATGTATTAAATAGGGAAGCAGGCAGCTCTGCCTTTAGACCTTCAGGATGCCACAGGAAAAGGCTCTGGATGGCAGCGGCTGTGCCATTGGTTCCCTGTGTGGCTGGCCAGCCGCTGGTGTAGGCACTGCACTCTTGGACCTGGCGAGACTGTCCAGGAAGTTAGGCCAGGCCCACCTGGAATACTGATCTGATGGGTAGAAGTAGATAGGCCCAAAGTTAACCTGGCCTGCACTGAAGCAATAACAGGACAGTCAGCTTCAGTGTTGTTCCTGGAAAACTGCCTCTAGGCTGGAGTGGGGCCAGCCGTGGAGGGCCTGGCAGTGCGTTCTGGGCCGTGCCAGCATTGGAAAGGAAAACTCGGCCCATGCAGCTGTTCTTCCCCTTCCTTGTGCTTTCAGGCTGCCTGAGGGAGGGTGGCAAGCATCCTGTCACTTGAATGAAATGTTGGGAGTGAATATTTTGCTCTTCCCTTTTCTTACCTTAAAAAGAAAACTTCTAGAAGAAAGACTGACAGAAAGGCACACTGTAATGGTTGTCATCCAGGCCTTGCTGCAGACCGTTAGAAGACACTGGAAAGGCTAGGGATCTGGGGCTGGGGTAGAAGTCATGGTTCGCTCAAATCATACTATTTAGGCAGCTGCACACTAGGCTTAGACACTGGTCTCCCTGCGTCTTTGTCTCAGGGTCTTGCCATGTCAGTAATAATAACTGTGCTCCGCTGCTGTACAGCTTACCAATTACCTCATTTTGTAACATCTCCGTGATGAGCTCCCCCACTTTACAGATGAGGAAACTAAGGCACAGAGCGGAGAAGTGTTTAATCCAAGGTCACTGGTGAAGCAAGACTCAAACTTAATGTCTGGGGATTCTCAGCCTAGTACCACTTGCTCGTGGCGTATACACAGAGCTTCCATCTTGGTTTAGTAAACGGTCTTTCTCTTTTGAGAAGAGCTTGAAAGGCAAATTGCTAGCTCTAGTCCATCAGGCTGGGGACATGGTTTAAAGCTAATACCGAGCACCAAGACCAAATCAGGGTACCCAGACCTTGCACCTTAGGGAGAAAAGAGGGGTGGCTTTGGAAATGTAGATTTTGTTCTTTTGGAAGGAGAGAAGTAAGAATTTGACTCATTCCCGGAATTGGGGGCTTTGATAGCTAGGCAGCTGGATCTCTAAACCCGAGACTCAGGAGTTCAGATTGTGCATGTATTGTCTGTCTGTCTGTGTATCTGTCTCTCTCTCTCACACACACACACATACACACACACAGAGACTAGGTTGAGTAAACCACATTATGGGTATGGCTGATCCTGACCCCTTGAAACATTGAAATAAAGCAGTAATGCTTAAAAAGCAGTAATTAGGCCTCTCGAATGCCTCACAGGATGGCTAAGAGTTCTTAAATGAAGAGTTCCTTGATGAAGTAAGAGTTTTTACATGAACTAGAGAGAAGGGAAGAATGAAAAGGAAATTAATCTAGTCTCTTGATTCTTGGCCTAGTTATTTCCAGTAAAAGAGGTCAGCTTCATCTTTATTTCAAGTCTTGGGACTTGTTCTTCTGATTCTTCGTAGTCTGGAGAAGTCCAGTGCTTTTAATTTTCAGACCCACAGACTCTAGTTGGTGGTCTTCCCGACAAATGATTGCTGTGGGAGCAGTCAGCTTGTGTTCTTCACAGACAGGTTTCACTTTTTAGGGTTAACTTGAGTTAGGAGGAGGCAGGGGTGTTAGAAGATATAGAAATCTAGGTCAGATCTAGAAAATAGAGAAACCATCTCCAGCTGAAGAACGGGAAGGATAGCTTGTCTCCCACCAACCTATTTGACCCATCTCCAGCTGACCCAGCAGAGCCAGAGAGTACTGGCAGTCCCATGCACTCCTGGGCTCTCTGCTTCACGCTTTGTCCTTTCCACTCTGCTCCTTCCCTACATTCTGCATTTTTCCAGTAAAAAGGGAATGGATTCCCACCCCACGCCCCACCCCCCAGAAGGTAATAGTCATCTCTGTAAGTTACAGTCACTGGTAGCTTAGTATTTAGGGGCAAGACTGGTGGCAGGTCTTTTTTCACCTTTTTGGAGAACAGCAGAGCACCCTGCAACCCTCTCCAATGTACTCCAACTCCTCGCCTGCCACATGTATTGTTCTCTCCAGGCAATTCAGCGGGTTAGAGCAGCGTTCTGTTACTCCCGCAGTAAACAGACAGGAAATCACTTTCATGTCATGGTCCTCTCTCCAAGTTGCTGTCACTAAGCAGGGGGAAAACACTTTGTGCTATAAGCATAGGCAGGAGCAAACCTTTAAGTAGCTGAGTCTTCACCAGAACGACAAACTGGAGGGGAAAAAAAAGAAACATTCCATGTCTTGTCTGTTACTTGTGTGTGTGATTTGAGGTTTGGTGGTTAAACATCTGTGTGTTCATTGCTGAGCCTCATGTTGAATTTGTAAAGGTTCAGTCTCTGTCGAGTTCATCCCACCTGTTTCCCAGGAGTCTGTTTCAATCCTGATGCCTTTGGCATCAGCCCTTGCTCACAACACAAGGGCTTGATCTGATTTTATATCAAAACTCTGATGGGAAGCCAAGGAGAGAGAGAGAAGTGACTGCCTGTAACCTTTAAGGCTAGCCTTGGGAGGCAGGTCACTGTTGACTCCTAGAGTGTTAGAAGGTAATGTTCTTATTCCTGCTTGACGGCTTGATTCATATTACCATGCTGCCTTCTGATCCAAGTACACTATTTTCCTTTTTTGCTAGCTGCAGGGTAAGAGTCAAACCAGGATCCAGGGACATGTGCCAGGTTTGAGACCACACATGGGACCATTCCAGGCATCACTGTGGGCCAAGCCCCAGGCATCAGCCATCAATAATTGCTAAAAATAGACGGAAAAGAGCAGGTCAGGATATTGCCTTCTAACACAATCTCTATTAACCGTCCTGACCAGAAACAAGAGGAACAAGCTTGAGAATCCCTCAGACCCTGAGGGAGAAAATGAAGCGATTGTTGCAAGAGTCAGAGGAAGAAATCATGGTCACCTTGGGATCCTCCTCCAGGCTTTCCCCAGATAAAAAGGCAGAGACTCTGTGTGGCATCAAGAGCAAGTCCTCAGGCCCTGCCGGAACCTTGCCAGAGGACAGCTTCCTGCCCCCTCACTGTGGGCCTGTAGCCTCCGCCATTGGTGGGGATACAGATGGGGGCCTGGCCCAGTGTTGCAGCTTCGGGCAGCAGGCCAGCAGCCAGCTTCCTCTGGGCTCCACAGCCTGTGTTTCAGGGTCTGCCTCTCAGGACCTCTCATCTGCCAGCATTACCACAAGCTGTCCAGAGCCCTCAGAGAGGGATCAAGCCAAGCCCCTCTTGTCCAGAGGCCTTGGCCAAGGGTGTCGCCATGAACAGCAAGAACCTTTGGGGGACATAGTGGACTATATCATCAGAGAACTGCAGGGCATCAGCCGTCTCCAAACTGAGATTGCTGAGTTGCGGCAGCACTTGAGCCAAGTCCGAGGTTCAGTGGATGAGGTCTCTAGCTGTGTAGATTCAGTTCTGAGTGAAATAGAAGGCTTGCATGTGGGCAGCAGTTCCCTGGCCAAAGGGTGTGTTGGGGGAAAGGCCCAGGAGCCCCATGTGGACAGACCCAGCGAGGAAGCCATTCTGTATCTGTATGGACTTCCTGAGCAAGATGGGGAAAATACCATGGACCTGGCTCACAACTTCCTGGCCAAGCACATGTATGTTAATGGCATGCAGTGCAATAGGTTCATTAAAGAGGCTTACCGAGCTGGCAGAGCCCCAGCTCCCAGGCCTACTGTTGTGAAGCTTGCCCATCTAGAGCATAGGGACCTCATATTGCAGAAATCCATCCTCTTGCAGAGTTTAGGGGTCCGGATCACCACCAGAGAAGAACCAAGCCAGCCACTGTGCTCTAAGAATCCCCCAAAGGAGTCTCTCTCATCTTTGGAACAACAACTCCAGCATCGTAATTTGAATTCTTTACACCTGGATGAGCCAGTTTTTCAGGTGGAAACAGGGGACAGAGGACCAATAACAGGAGCACATCAAATGAGGGCTCAGAATCAACACAGAGAACCCCAGACCCCTGAAGAGCAAGGCCTTTGCTTCCCACCCAAGAATGATTTGGCAAAGCCAAGCAATGAGTCTAAGCCATGGGGTAAAGTCAGAGGAACATTAGGAAACCCCCAGATTCTCAGGGGCTCCTGCAATGAATTGACAGGAGGAGAGGCTTCTTTGTCCACCCTCCATCAATGTGAGGAACTTTCCCTAGTGTTAATCTCGAAAGAGGAGGATTCTGGGAAATCCCAGGTTTTCAAACAGTGTAACCAAGGACTTGAAGCATATAAAACAGCAAAAACAGAAAACAACTGCAGTGACAAAAGTGAGTCTGGTAGTTGCCTATCACTGTCTGGGTTGCTGAAGAGAGACGACAAACTCCTGGCCTGTGAAGCTGGGTTGGATATTCTGAGCTCAAAGCAGCTAGAGGACCTCTTGACAGACAAGTCCAGAAGGTTTGCAACTCTGAGCTGTGACAGCCTAATGGAGGAAATCAGCATTGGGCCCGAGACTTTCAATGACCTGGTTCATATTGACTTGAATGAGGAGGAGGAACATTCCGCTCAGGTCCTCAAAGATGTCTTGGAAAAGTCCTCTCGCCTGGGTGGCTCGCAGGAGGATGAAGATGTAGAGATCAAGTTTTACACGAGTAAACTGGGCCGAGCAATTGACCACTTTCGTTCAGCTTTGCAGGGAGTGTTTCAGAAGCTGGAGAACAGTGGGTCTATCACCCCTGAGGACCTTGAAAGTATTGAGAGTGGCTCCCGGTCCGAAAACAGTGATAGACTTCTTGGCACAGTGAGTTCAGAGGGTGCTCAGGATTTCTCACTAGGGAGCCCCGGGAGTCAGGGGAGTGAGAGCATACTCAGCGTGGTGTCTGGTGGAGTGGGCATCTCTGCCCAGGGAGACCAGACCTCTCAGGATCCCAGCAACTCCTCTCTGGCTTCCAGTAACTTGCCTGTTGCATATTCATCGCCAGGGTTTGCTCTGGCTCCGTGTCTGGGAAGTGAAAGCTGTTCCAGGCCTGAATCTCCCAAACAGGGCAGACTAAGCCTAGAGCAAGTGTGCACAGAGACCATCTACCTCAGCAGATGCATCAGCAATTTTAAAGACGTTCTAAGAGAGAAAAGACTGAGGCAGAAAAAACTTATACATGAGCTAGTACAGAAGACAGACCATCTCTCAGTAGAAGACATGCACCCAGGTATTTCACGTCTCTGGTGAATGGGTTTGGAGCTGGCTGGGTGTGACCTGCCTCAGGCCAGCATGAGATCCAACTTGGTGGTGAGCTTCACAAGATGATGGGGGAGGTTCACATCTTCAATCAGTCTCAATTATTGGGGTATAGATTTGTAAGTTGATCCTGTGAGAATTGAAGTGACAGAATTGAAAAGCAACAGAAAAAGAGTTCTTGTCCATAGGGAGCTCCCAGTTTATTGGCAAGAGCTTTAGAAAGTACCTTTTCAAAAGAGGAAGAGCATTTGAGCAAAAATAGTTTATAGCTGCAGAACTTTAGGCTATCCTTGTGTAAAGTAGGTGTGGGGTAGGAGGCAGGAATGGGGGAAAGAGGCATGTTTCTCATAGACGCTAAGATGCTGATGCAATCCTGTGTTGCAATTTAAAATTATTCTCCATGAGCTTCTTGCTGAGATAAGATTGCCATTTCTCCAATAGCTGATGGGGCTTCTCCACCTTGTGGGCCACTGTGGGAATTTCCCTTATCCTGACCTGTCTCCTTCCCAGTACTGGAGTTGACAGTACAGAACCTTAGTTCTAACTCGGAGCTGTCCAGAAACTTCTTGCAGCGCTGACCCTGCCCAAGAGCCTGACTCTGCTCCGCACTGGTCATATTCCCTTTCTCCCATCTCCAGTTAAAGGCTGCTTACCTAACATTTAGACAATGAAATGGTTTTTGGCTACAAGAATTGAGAAAAGTCTTTTCTGGGCAGCATGGAGATGACATGTAGCTTTAAAATTACCTCTCCCAATCAAAATTATAATAAATTTATCCAAAGAGCATATGCTTTATTCATCTAATTTTAAATGTAAATGAGGTTGTCCTCTTATGCATATAACCTGATTAATCTTTCTAAGGCAAGATTAAAATTATGAAACATACTGTGTTGGCAAAGATGTGAGAGAACAGGTACTCATCTATTGCTGGTGGCATGGGAGTGGAAATTGGTATAACCTTTGAGGAAGGCAACATTCATCAGAATTGTGTATGCCCTTTGAGGCCTAGCACTGCTTCCAAGAATATATCCTGCAGGTACATTTTCACATGTAGAAGGGACATATGTTCAAGGCTATTTCTGAGGTATTGTTTTTAATAGTGAAAATTGAAAACAACCTAAATATTCTTAAGAAAGCCTGGTTAAATAAAACTTACTGGGACATCCAAACAATGAAATGCAGTACCATGCAGCTGTAAAAAGAAAGAGGTACCTCTTTGCTGAAATGGAAAGATACATTGACATATTTCAGAAAACAAGGTGCAGAACAGTATGTATAAGATGCTTTGTTGTTGTTTAGGCTCTAAGTCGTATCAGACTCTTGCAACCCCATGGACTATCAGGCTCCTCTGTCCATGGGATTCTCCAGGCAAGAATAATGGAGTGGATTGCCATTTCCTACTCCAGGGGAATCCCTGACTCAGGAATCAAGCCCGTGTCTTCTGCATTAGCAGGCTGATTTTTTTTTTTTTTTAAACCACTGAGCCACTAGGGAAGCCCATACATTTGCATAAAAAGGAGAGATGAAGAATACATAAACAAACGCATAGTGTTTGTATATATGTATAGAATATTTAACAAAGGAGTTCCCTAGTGACCTAGTGGTTAGGATTCTGGGCTTTCATTGCTGTCACCCAGGATCAGTCCCTGGCCAGGGAACTGAGATCTTGCAAGCCACATGGCATGGCCAAAAAACAACAACAACAACCCAGTTAACCAACCAAACAAAAAACCACTAAGATACATAAGAAACTGGTTATAGGATTGCCCGTGGGAAAAGGTATTAGGTAAAAAACTAGAGAAATGAGATTCTTTTTTATTGTATATACTTTTTTCTAATTTTTAGAATTTGAATCATGAATATGTCATTGTAAAACTAAACTGAAAAATTAAAATCATGTTCCTTTCAAATATCCCTAGAGCTACTCTTTATACCCTATCAAGAAGTCTCAATTTCTTCACTTGGCATTCAAGGCCACTACACCTGGTCTCTAGTTTACATTTCCAGGCTTATCTTCTCTTGTCCCACGGTCCTCCACCTGGGAGGAATCTTCTGTCTCACAAATTCACCTTGTACTTTGTTTTCAGCATATCACATATACATGCTTCCTTCTAGCTTGAGGTGTTATGTTTGCCACATCAACCTAGGAAAATTTACTCAGTTCTTCAACATACAGCCAAAGTTTAACCTCCTCCAGGAAGCTTTCTATAATTCCTCAGATAGAAGGGGTTTTGGTCTTTCTTTAACTTTGCAGCCCCTTTTCTTTCTTCCTGGGCACTTAGAAATTTTTATATTGGATTGGCCAAAAAGGTCATTCAGGTTTTTTCCATACCATGTTACAGAAAAATCCAAATGAACTTTTTGGCCAACCCAATACTGCAGCAACAGTAGAAACAACTCTGTGGTGGGAGTCAATGTTAGCCTGAGGATCCAGAACTCTGGGGCTCAGTTCTTCAAGTTGCAATGTTTCTCTTCTGGGCTGACATCCTACTGCACCATGCAGGAACTTGTGACAGCAGCAGAAATAATGAGAAGGAAGTGTTCTGAAACACCAGTAAGAGATCCAGCCAGAATTCTGGGTGCTTTCTAAGATCCACTCTGGTCTGTGGGCTACAGGCGGGATGGTAGAGAGGCTGTCGGGCAGTGGCAACATCCCTTCAGTGCTAGATCCAGCCTGACTCCAGCACCATTCATCAAAGCACAAGCAGTAGAGCAAGGTAAATGAGCACACAGGCAGGCCTCTGGCCAACACTCTCTGGCTGTAGAGTCCACGAGAGAAGCCACGCCTACCTGGTAAACTGATTCAATACAACAGTGACTGCTACCACAAGAAAGATTTGAAAAAGCTCTCTTCACTGCTCTGCTTGGGACCTTTTACAGTCTAAGCTTACTCAGACCAATGTTTTCAAAACTGACCAATGTTGTAGCACGTATGGGTGCTTCATTTCTTTTTGTGGCTGAATAATATTCCATTATATGGAAATAGTACATTTTGTTCATACATTGATCAGTTGATGGACATTTTGTTGTGCCTTTTTTTTTTTTTTTACCACGTTTTTGGCTATTATGAATAATGTTGCTGTTTTTGTGTGGACATATATTCTGATTCTCTTGTGTATATACCTAGAAATGGAACACTGGGTCATATGGTAACTGTTTCACATATTTTTGGAACTTCTAGACTGTTTACCACTGTGGTTGCACCATTTTGGATTTCTGCCAGCAGTGTATGCAAGTTCAAATTTCTCCACATCCTAGCCATTCTGTTTTTACTAGAGCCATCCTAGCGAGTGTGACTGGTATCTTCTAGCTTTGATTTTCATTTCTCTAGTGGTTAATGATGTTAAAACATCTTTTCATATGCTTATTGGCCATTTTTATATTTTCTTTGAAGAAATGTCTATTTAAATCCTTTATCCATTTTTAAATTGAGTTGTTTGTCTTTTTCTGTTGAGTTGTAACAGTTGTTTATGTTCTGGACATCAGTTCAGTTCAGTCGCTCAGTCATGTCCAACTCTTTGTGACCCCCTGGACTACAGCATGCCAGGCTTCCCTGTCTATCACCAACCCCTGGAGCTTGCTCAAACTCGTACATTAAGTCATTGATGCCATCCAACCATCTCATCCTCTGTCGTCCCTTTCCTCCCGCCTTCAGTCTTTCCCAGCATCAGAGTCTTTTCCAATGAGTCAGTTCTTCACATCAGGTAGCCAAAGTATTGGAGTTTCAGCTTCAGTATCAGTTCTTTCAATGAATATTCGGGACTGATCTCCTTTAGGATGGACTGGTTTGATCTCCTTTCAGTCCAAGAGATTCTCAAGAGTCTTCTCCAACACCACAGTTCAAAAGCATCAATTCTTTGGCCCTCAGCTTTCCTTATAGTCCAGCTCTAACATCCATACATGACTAGTGGAAAAACTATAGCTTTGACTAGACAGACCTTTGTTGGCAAAGTAATGTCTCTGCTTTTTAATGTGCTGTCTATGTTGGTCATGGCTTTTCTTCCAAGGAGCAAGCATCTTTTAATTTCATGGCTGCAGTCACCATCTGCAGTGATTTTGGAGCCAAAAAAAATAAAGTCTGTCACTGTTTGCCTTGTTGCTCCATCTATTTGCCAAGGAGTGATGGGACCGGATGATCTTAGTTTTTTGAATGTTGAATTTTAGGCCAGTTTTTTCACTCTCCTCTTTCACTTTCATCAAGAGGCTCTTTAGTCCCCCTTCACTTTCTGCCGTAGAGTGGTGTCATCTGTGTACCTGAGGTGTATCTGAGGTTATTGATATTTCTCCCAGCAATCTTGATTCCAGGTTGTGCTTCCTCCAGCCCGGCATTTTGCATGATGTACTCTGCATATAAGTTAAATAAGCAGGGTGACAATATACAGCCTTGACATACTCCTTTCCCGACTTGGAACCAGTCTGTTGTTCCATGTCCAGTTCTAACTGTTGCTTCTTGACCTGCATACAGATTTCTTGGCAGGCAGGTCAGGTGGTCTGGTATTCCCATTTCTTAAACAATTTTCCACAGTTTGTCATGATCTACACAGTCAAAGGCTTTGATATAGTCAATAAAGCAAAAGTAGATGTTTTTCTGGAACTCTCTTGCTTTTTCGATAATCCAACAGATGTTGGCAATTTGATCTGTTTCCTCTGCCTTTTCTAAATCCAGCTTGAACATCTGGAAGTTCTCACTGCATGTACTGTTGAAGCCTGGCTTGGAGAATTTTGAGCATTACCTTGCTTGCACATGAAATGAGTACAGTTGTGCAGTAGTTTAACATTCTTTGGGATTGCAATGAAAACTGACCTTTTCTAGTCCTGTGGCCACTGCTGAATTTTCTAAATTTGCTGGCATATTGAGTGCAGCACTTTCACAGCAGCATCTTTTAGGATTTGAAATAGCTCAACTGAAATGCCATCACCTCCACTAGCTTTGTTCATAGTGATGCTTCCTAAAGCCCATTTGACTTCGCATTCCAGGATGTCTGGCTCTAGGTGAGTGATCACACTGTCACGGTTATCTAGGTTGTGAAGATCTTTTTGGTATAGTTCTTTGTGTATTCTTGCCACCTCTTAATATCTTCTGCTTCTGTTAGGTCCATACCATTTCTGTCCTTTATTGTGTCCATCTTTGCAAGAGATGTTCCCTCGGTATCTCAAATTTTCTTGAAAAGATCTCTAGTCTTTCCCATTCTGTTGTTGTCCTCTATTTCTTTGCATTGATCGCTGAGGAAGGCTTTCTTATCTCTCGTTGCTATTCTTTGGAACTCTGCATTCAAATGGGTATATCTTTCCTTTTCTCCTTTGCCTTTCACTTCTCTTCTTTTCACAGCTATTTGTAAGGCCTTTTCAGACAACCATTTTGCCTTTTTGCATTTCTTTTTCTTGGGAATGGATGGTCTTGATCCCTGCCTCCTATACAGAGTCACGAACCTCCGTCCCTAGTTCTTCAGGCACTCTGTCAATCAGATTTAATCCCTTGAATCGATTTGTTACTTCCACTGTATAATCATAAGGGTCCAGATAATAATGACATAAGGACATAGGTCCAGATAATTTGTAAATATTTTCCCCCAATTTGTTGGTTGTCTTTTTACTTTCTTTATGGTGTGCTTTGAAACATAAATGTTTTATTTTTCAAACAAATTATTGTAATATAAAAAATATAAAATTTAACATTTTAGCCATTTAAAATTCATTCACATGACCATCCCATGTGGTCATCACCACCATCTAATCCCCAGAACTTTTTCCGTTTTCCCTAGCTGAAACTCTGTACCTGTTAAATTAACTCCCTGTTCTCTCCTCCCCTCAGCCATTGGCAGTCGCCATTGTACTTTCTGTCTCTCTAAATTTGACTGCTCCAGGTACCTCATATAAGTGTATTTGCACAATATTTGTTCTTTTTTGCCTGGCTCATTTCACTTGACATAATGTCTTTGAAGTTCACCATGTTGTAGCATATATCAGAATTTCCTGCCTTTCTAAGGGTGAATGACATTCCATTGTATGTATATATACTACATTTGTTTATTCCATTCATCCATCAGTGGACACTTGGGTTTCTTCTACGTTTTGGCAATTGTGAATAATGCTGCTATAAATAGGGGGGTACAAATATCTGTTGAAGTTCTTGCTTTCCTTTCTTTTGGGTATATACGAGGAGTGGCATTGTTGGATCATATGGTAATCCTGATTTTTTTTTGAGGCATTGCTGTGTTGTTTTCTACAGCAGCTGTCATTGCACATTCCTAACAATAGTGCACATAGGTTCTAGTTTTTTGACATCCTTGCTAAATAACATTTGTTATTTCCTGGTTGGCTTTGTTTGGTTTGCCATCGTAATATGGGTATCAGAGCACAAAAGTTTTAAATTTTGAATGAGTTCTATTTATCTATTCTCGTGTTGATTTTGCTTTTGGTTTTATAGCTAAACCATTGTCTAATCCAAGGTCACAAAAATTTACTCCTACTTTTTTTCCCTAAATGTTTCATAGTTTTATTTAGTGCTTATATTTAGGTCTGTGATTCATTTTGAGTTAATTTTTTTGAATGGTGTGAGACAGGGGTCCAGCTTCCTTCTTGAGAATGTGTATGTCTAGTTATCTCAGCACCATTTATGAAAAATAATATTCTTTATCTGTTGAATGGTCAAAATCAACTGGCCATAAATGTAGGAGTTTACTTCTGGACTACCAGTTCTAGTCCATTAATCTTTAGTCTATTTTTATGCCTCAATTTCTTTCTTTCCTTTTTTTTTTTTTGGACATGTGTGATGTGGGATTCCGACCTGGAGATCGAACTTACATCCTGTATAATGGAATTGCAGTCTTAACCACTGGGCCACTAGGGTAGTCCCTAGATTCCTTCTTTTTGAAATACTTTCTTCACTTGGCTTCCAGAATACCTCTCTGTCTTGTATCTCCTCCAGCATTATTGACTGTTTCTTCTGGAGTCATTTTTGCTACTCCCGCCTTATCTTCCCACCCTTGTAGTACCTCCCAATTCAATCCTGACCACTATTTTTTATTTATACTCACTTCCTAGATAATCTCTTTCAGTCTCATGATTTTCATAAGCATTCCCAGATTGATATCTGGCCCAGATATCTTCTAGGAATACCAGATTCCACATATACTTAACACCCACATTTCCGTGTGAATAGACATCTCAGATTAGACATATTCAATCTGAATATATGGTAAACCCTGCCAAACCTACTTTCCCTATAGTCTTCCTTACCAGTAAATGGCAACTCCATTCTTGCAGCTAGCTGCTCAGACCCAAATCCATAAAGTCATTCTTTTTTTAAAAAAACCCCACATTGTTTTGTTTTTTATTTGCTTGTTTGTTTTTGGCTGTGCTGGGTCTTAGTTGCGGCATGTGGGATCTAGTTCCCTGACCAGGGATTGACCCTGGGCCCCCTGCATTGGGAGCATGAAGTCTTAAACACTGCATCACCAGGGAAGTCCCCATAGAGTCAATCTTGACTTCTGTTTCTTTTATAAGCCGTATCCAGTCAGTTATTAAATTCCACCTGCTTTGCCTTTCAAACATATTCCAAACCTTAGCACTAACATCTCAATATCAGTCACCATTTTCTGTCGTCTAGATGATAGTGGTAGTCTTGCTGATCTCCTGGCTTCTGCCCCTGTCCGTCTGCAGTCTATTCTCCCCAGCCATAGTAATCCGCATAAAAGACAAGTCAGATCATATCACTTCTCTGTTCAGAACCTTCTGGTGATTTTTTCTGTCTCACTCAGAATGAAAGCCAAAGTGCTTAGGAGGGTCCTATTTGAAATGATCCTCTAAGGCAGACTTGTTCCTTCACACCAGCTATGCTGTCACCTCAGACTTTACACTTGCTGTATGTTCTGACTGGAATGCTTTTCTCTTTGCACTCTGAATAGCTTCTTTACTCATTTTTCTTCATATCTCTGCTTAGATGTTCTTTTAGCAATGAGGCCTCCTGACAATCATTTATGAACTTTTCATAGCATAACATCACCACTAGGGACAATATCTTTTCCCCTTACCTGGATTTTTCAGCTAAGTCCCTATCATCTGTGATCAGTTCAGTCGCTCAGTCGTGTCCGACTCTTTGTGACCCCATGAGCTGCAGCACACCAGGCCTCCCTGTCCATCACCAACTCCTGGAGTTCACTCAAACTCATTCCACTGAGTCAGTGATGCCACCCAGCCATCTCCTCCTCTGTCATCCCCTTCTCCTGCCCACAATCCCTCCCAGCTTGAGTCTTTTCCGGTGAGTCAGCTCTTCCCATCAGATTACAGTATACATAGTTCCAGATTCTGGAACCAAAGTACCTGTTTCGAATTTTGACTTTGCCACTTGCTGTGACTTCAGGCAAGTTTCTGAACATCTCTGTGATCTTCATTTTAATCAAAAGAAAAATGGAGATTATAACAGTATTTACTCAGTAGAGTTGTTGTGAGAAGTAAATGAGCTTACTCAAATAAAATGCCAGATAAGTACTGTGTTCACTTGGTGGTCGCAGCTGTCATCATCTTCACCATCATTATTAATTGTCTGTTCCTCCTACTAGAATAGACGCTTCTTAAGATCACAATTCACTGCCCTAGAACCATGAGAACAGCACCTAATGTGAAGTAGGTTCTCAGTGAGTATTTTAGGAATGGAAGTTGTGGTACATATATACAATGAAATATTACTCAGCCATAAAAGGAACACATTTGAGTCCGTTCTGGTGAGGTGGATGAACCTATAACAGAGCCTGTTACACAGAGTAAAGTAAGTCAGAAAGAGGAAAACAAATATCTATGTATTAATGCTTATATATGGACTCTAGACGGAGAAGGCAATGGCACCCTACTCCAGTACTCTTGCCTGGAAAATCCCATGGATGGAGGAGCCTGGTAGGCTGCAGTCCACGGGGTCACTAAGGGTCGGACACGACTGAGTGATTTCACTTTCACTTTTCACTTTCATGCATTGGAGAAGGAAATGGCAACCCACTCCAGTGTTCTTGCCTGGAGAATCCCAGGGACGGGGAAGCCTGTCTATGGGGTCACACAGAGTTGGACATGACTGAAGTGACTTAGCAGCTTAGCAGCATGGACTCTAGGAAAATGGTACTGATGAACTTATTTGCAGGGCAGGAATAGAGGCTCAAACACAGAGAACAGACCTGTGGCCACAGCAGGGAAAGGAGAGGGTGGCATGGATTGAGAAAGTAGCATTGGCATACATACATTACCATGTGTAAAACAGATAGCTAATGAGAAGTTGTTGTATAACACAGGGAGCTCAACCTGGTGCTCTGAGACAGCCTAGAGGGATGGGATGAGGTAGGAGGGAGGTCCAAGAGTGAGGGGACATATATACTTATGGCTGATTCACGCTGGTGTATGACAGAAACCAGCACAATGTTGTAAAGCAATTATCCTCCAATTAAAAATAAATAAAAATTTTTAAAAAGAAATGAATCCTCACAATAACTCTGGGCAATTGCTAGTCTTATCTTCTTTTTAAAGATAAGGAAATGCAGGCTCAGATAAGTTGAGTGCCTCAAATCTTTGACTCCTAAGTAATGGAGTTAAGATTGTTTTAACAGTGAGGAAGTGTGTCTCTTCCTTATCAGATGGACTGTCTGGAAGAGTGAGATTATTCTTAGGGATCAGGAATTTTCCTGCAAAGCAGCTGTTATATAGACACGTATCACTTAAACGGAAAACTAAATCTGAGTGGAAAAATCCTAAGGCATTTTAAGAAGTTAGGAGGCACAAAGTGTTTGATTCCTAACAAGAAAAGATGTTTTTAAGTTATTAATAAGAAAATGTTTGGCCAGTGGTTGGGACAAACTGAAAGGACTAGTACAACAGTTTTGGGGTCTGAAAAATGGTACAGGCTAAGAGGCCCATCTTTTCTCTTAGGCAAGACACATGTCCTTAGAAGGCTGTTGTTTTCTAAGTTCTGAAATTTCAAGTTCCTTTTACTACATAAAAACGCCAGATGTGCTAAACTCTCAGACTACAAAGGTGAAATAAAATATATATATATAATTCTTCCTCTCAAGAAATTCACAATATGTAAAGAGAGACTTTTATACAGACAATTAACAATGAAACATACTGACAACAAACTGTCATAGAAGTGTGTACACAAAAGTGTGGGTACCAGGGACACATAGTAGAGAAGCACCTAATTCTGTTTTTGAGAGGAAAGCAGATAAAGTTTCAGAGACATTAATATTTGATCTAAATTTTTAAGAATAAGTCTGAGTTCACCCAGTCAGTGCAAGAGGCCAGGTCATGACAATATATTAACTTTTCTTCTTTAGGCATCTTGGGGAACTCTGGGAAGAATAGAAGGACACAACTGAAGTAACTTTGACATGATGTGTACAATATATTTAAGATAGTGGAGGAAGAGAGAAACCTTTTCAACTTGAATCACGGGGTCAGTTTGTTGCCGAGCTTTCTTTTTCAAAGGGAACAGAGTGTTCCCAGGAAGTAGGGAGTAGATGTAGTAGAAGAGACAGTTCCCTCTCCCAGAAATGTTTTTTTAATCTCACCCACTTTTCTGCACTGTTTTGGAAGATTCCTATTCCTGAATCTCTTCTGTCAAGTCAGGTGACCCATTAGGTAATCAGACATAGCTTGAAAAATTGAGAACTTATTAGTTACCATGACTCTCCCTTCTACTTGTTTTGTAACATCAGTGATTCTTTATTCAAAGGGATGGGAAAAAAAAGAAAAGAGGGGCTAATGGGCCCAGATAATGGACTTTGCTTAGAGAAGGAAGCCTCTGTCAAGCAAGTGTGGCCTAGAAGGCTATGTAGTGTCTGCCAAATAGGAAAGGAGTAATTTCTGGACTTTATTCTTCCTCTCCTGTGGTTTGCTTGGGTCCTTCTGGAAGTGTCAGTTTGTTTTGACATATTGTTCTAAGTTTGGTAAATAATCAAACCTGGGATTGCAACCATGGTTTTATCGTTCAGATCATAATGACTTAAGTCACAGTGACTTGATAAGGACTTGGTGCCTCCAAATTTATGGCCACTGAGCATCCAGGCCCTGGCCTTACTTCCAGGCCCTAACTTGGCCTAACTTAACATAGGCTCTGGGAAAACAGGCCGAGGCTTGTGGGGCAAAACATGTAGCCAGCCTGTGTTAGAAAAGGGAGAGGGCTCAGCTACCCAGCCTTTGGGGTTCACAGACTTAGCCCAGATTCAGATGAGCTCGTGTAGCTCATCTGAGGAAGGAACCTGCTCTGTGTTCAGTCAGTTCAGACGGCCTGTGGGAGTGGCCCTTGGTAACAGCTGGCCTTGTGGCCCTGGTGGCCCTGACCCTGCATGCAGACCACTTTGGAAACGGTGGAAAGGGTGGCTGAAATTCCCAGGCCGACTTGGTCCTTCGGTTTTTGTAGCCAAACCTGTTCTAAACTAAAAGGCAGGGGCAGCGAATACAGGTGAGGATTCCGGGAACCAGGCTCTGTGAACTGCCCAGTTGTCAGAGGACTTCTCTGAGCTCTCCTCCATGTCCCATGAGGTTAGCTCTACCTGGTTTAGGATGAATCTACTAACCTTTCTGCCCTTTTTTTTCCTGCTCTTTCTCTCCTTGCAGAAGGAAAGCGAGGAGCCCTTCAGGTTGTGCTCTGGCCCTTTGAGGCCCCTTTGTTGTTGGTTCTCTCCCCTCCCTGCTGAGTACAGTGTGTGTATGTGTGTGTGTGCACGCATGCGTGCTTATGAGCTGTGGCTCATGCAGCCGGTGTGTTTGTCCTGACAGCAGTTTGTGTGCATGCTCCATGCCTGTGTGTGCTCCTGCAGACACCCGTGGAGCCTTGTGAGGATGTGTGTGCCTGCATGGCACACATTCAGTGTAGCATGTGTGTGCTTACCCCTGTGCTCAGTTTGACTCCCCCAGGTACTGACTGCCTTCCTCTTTTCCTACTTTGCACAGTGTGTGTCCATTTTCTACTTGTGGCTGCCGACTGGCATATGCTGTAAACCCTTGCTGAGCCCAGCATGCATACACACTTTGTATTTGAGAGCAGGAGTTTCTGTAGGCTTTTTGTGCCTCTTGCTTGGGGCCTAAATGTGAAAGTCCTTTGTGCTTGTGGGCAGGCTTCCTGGCCTCTCTGTGAGCACAAGGGTCTGCAGACCTGTGGTGTGGTTTCCCCACACCATGAGAATGTGTGGTGTACTAAAGCTCTGTGCCTACAAGCACTGGTTCCTCAAGATGGTAAGGGTGCGCTTTGCCAGTGATTTGAGCCCTGGTGAACACCGAGTCCTCCCCCAAATGGGTGTGTGCGCATGCTCTGTATCTCTGGGTGCAGGATCCGTGCTCACCTGTGGTTCTTCAGGTGCAAGATGTGTCTATGAATGTACCTCCTATAGGTACTTTGCTGAGACCTGCTCTCATTCTCCTAGCCCTCCTTCTGTGCCCTGTGTGTGCATGCTCTGCACTGTGTCTTCAGGCTTCTGCAGACCCACTGCCCCCTCTAAGCACAGGAAATGTGTATGATCTGAGCCTGTGAACCCTGGCTGCCAAAGATGTTTTGTGATTTTGTTTCCTTAAGCCCAGTGGCTTCTGGCAACCACCTAATTCTAGGTAGGAAGTAAAAATCTGCTGAGTGCAGTGACTGTTTCTAAAGGGAGGATAAGTTGGTTGGTGGGATCTGGGGATTTAGGGGTGGGCTGCCCCTCACAGGAACCTTAGGAGACTTGATTCAACCTTCTCACTGCCTTTTGCGCCTGGCCCTCCCTCTACCATTTCATCCCACTCATAGAACCAGGGTAGGAGGCAGAAGCAGCAAAGTGTGGTCATGAAGGGCCTCAGGCAGTAGGCAGATAGGCTTGATTAGTACACAGGCAACCTGAAAAGGATCTTAAATCCAAAGTGCATCTTGAGCTTCCTGCTGGTCCAGGGTCACTCTTACCCACTTTTACATCACCGATTAGCTTGTCCTACCTCTCTTTTTCACTCTCTTGCCTCATTTTGTCTATAACTCCTCCTATCTTTAGCCCTCCCAAAACTTTACCCCCTGTCCAGAGCCTAACAGCTACCTCTGCCTCCCTTGATCTGGAGCTCCTTTGCTCAGGATGGCTAGCTGGAATCTAGATCCCAGGAGTCAGGAAAGTCACTGGGGGTGGAGGGAACAAGGAGGAACAGAAAGCCCCAGACCCACTAGTACTGTCTGTTGCGCCTAAATAGCAGGTGCCATTGGTCCTCTGAGAGCCCTGGCAGCTTTGGAACTCTCTGTACTCTGCCTGAAGGATTTGCTTTGGATTTTTTTTTTTTTTTTTTTTTTTACAAAAAGCTTTAAAAAGTGTGTTCCAGTAGTTCCTTGCTTGAATTATTTGGTGCTTCAGTTTTCAGCTTCTTATTGTAGAGTTCATAAAATTCACAAGAATGGTAATCCAAGTATCTAATCTGCCCTGGATTCTTTTGTTATATCGAGTTTATCAAATGTAGAGCATACTCAGTGTCAATGAGTTATAGCTTCAAGGACCCTAGGCCAAGTCAAATCACAAGATGAGACAGGAATCCAGAAAGACCAGGTCTGACTCTAGGGCAGCCAACAGAACTCAAGAATATAGCTGGAAGACTGGATTCTATATGAAGTTGTCCTTTTGCTTTAGTGAGGCCTGGAAGCCTACATGGGCCCTCTCTTGGCCCATGCTTCCTGTTCTATACCAGTGGATGTGTGAGGGGGCTCTACATTCTGGCAGCTCTCACACTCCCAGTGGATCCTAGTCCTGGGTTCTCTGTTAGCTTATATCCTCCGTGTTCACTGGGGAGAAGGGAGATGAAGCACCACTCACTTCAGCTGCCTGCTTGTGGCCCTGGCTGATCAGGGAACTGGCTTACACCTCAAGTCAGCTATGTTACCACATGGTATATGTGACCTATGCTGCTCTGAGCTTCCTACTTTACTGCTCACTGCCTGACTGAAGAAATATGGCATTCTCCCATCTTTCCCAGGAGCTAACTTCTCTCTCTTTCTCTCTTTAAAGATTCCAGATGATGGTGATCCCACTTTGCCCCAGTGGCTTCCAGAAGGGTAAGTGTGGCACTTCAGGGTTTCTGTGAATCTTACAGAGTCTCGTATGCTGCTTTAGCTTTTCCCTTGGGAAGCAGGAGAAACAGCTTCATCAGCTGGATTCTAGAGAAGGAAGAGGTTCCACTGTCGAGACAGTTGTTTCTCCTGGGCAGAGGAGAGGACTCTACAGACTGATTCCCCAGAGATGGAAGAGAAAGCTTTGCAGAATGGTTTCCCTGAAGCAGGGGAGGGAACTTTGGGGCTCCCCATCCTTACTTCTGGAATTTCTGCTGTATTGCATCATAGTGGTGGTATGCCTTTTATGTATAAGGATGAGAAAACTAGAAAAATACCTGCACTTAGAGCTGGTTTCCTTCTATTCCACTGTTGATAGTGTAACTGCTTAGCTTGCTGCTGGCCTCAGCTGTTGTGAGTCATTCCCTTACTCCGTTCTACTATAGTGAAGACATAAGTAGCATCCTTTATGAGCTCTGTGTGTTCTGTCTGTTTCTTGTCTGGGAGTTTCAGACCCATGTGATTGCACCGGAGAATCATTTTAAATTGTTCAACTGCTACGACTTACTGTTATTAAGAGAGGAAAGTGTTTAAGTGCCCGTGCCACCTCTGTCCTCCACATACAGTTCTCAAGACCACTAGGCTCTTCCTTCTCTCCTTGCCCCTCAAAGTCCTGGCATCAAAATTCTCCGTGGCTGCCTCCTCTTCCTCATCACCAGGGAAGAAAAAAGATTAGATCGGAAAGTTATCAACTATATTTTTAAATGCCTCTTTTTCTTGCTATGTCTTTTTTATAGCAAGAGTTAATCATGTGAATGAGCCACTCTTCTTTTGTCAAAAGCTCATTTGTGTTGCCAAAAAAAGATACTTCTTGGCTTAAGGTATACATTTTATAGTTTTCAGAATTAGCCACAAACTTGTGGCATCAGTTGCTTCTTCAACAGCCCTTCTTCAGGGCTTTAGCATTTTTCTTCAAATAATTTTAAACTTAATACATACCAACGCAACATAACCAGGCTATTTTTAAATGGAGCCATGCAGGGATTTTCTAAATGTCTCCCTGTTGTCATCTTTCCCTTCCTTCAGCTTAGTCCTTAGAAACTGTCACAAGTTTCAAACTTTCATAGGTGTGGTGGTCTCATTGAGAACAAAGCTCACTGCCCATATTCAGGAAGCTAGATGATTAAAAATCAGCATATAGGGTTGCCTGCTCCAACTCCTAACCTTGACCTAATTTGTGGCTCCATTTTTTGCCCATATAGCTAGCAGTATGTACTTATTCTTCTGTGATATTTCTCTTTTCACACCAGCTATGGTGTACAACCCAGCCACCCTTCTTTCCCCGCCTCATTGCTTACATGAAAACCAAATACCTGAGTTAATTTAATTGAAGCTCAGAAGGATAGTTTCCAAAAGGTCAGAGAGGATTTTATAGTTCCTCTCATTTTATGGAAGTGACACCAACATCCAGAGAGGAGGAAGGAATTTTGGCAGAGGCTATGTAGTGAATTAGTAGAAGAGTTGGGGATAAAATCCAGATTATCTTAATGTAAGAATGATGTTCTTTTTAGGAAATTCTCTGTATTTTTATTGTGCATTGTTATATGGAATAAGAGGCAAAGAACAGCAAAGTTAATAAGTATTAAAAAAGTGTAAGAATTTTAGAAATCTCAAGTTGCTCATAGGCTTCCCCAGTGACACTGATGGTAAAGAATCCGCCTTCAGTGCAGGAGACCTGGATTTGATCCCTGTTTGGGGAAGATCCCCTGGAGAAGAGCATGGCAACCCATTCCAATAACCTTGCCTGGAGAATCTCATGGACAGAGGAGCCTGGCGGGCTATAGTCCATGGGGCTGCAAAGAGTTGGACATGACTGGGTGACTGACACTTTCACTTCACTTTCAGTTGCTCTAGCTATATTTTTTTTCCCTGGTTTCTGTTGATGTGACCATAGGGCTAGGCCACACTCTGAGTCACTTTGCTGTTTCCTTCTTAAATGGTCTTTTTCCCCTCTAAAGGGCTTCCCTGGTGGCTCAGACGGTAAAGCGTCTGCCTGCAATGCAGGAGACCTGGGTTCGATTCCTGGGTCGGGAAGTTCATCTACTTCTCCTGCTTCCATTTGATTATGCAGGCTCCCCTTTCCAGAGACTCTTTTTTCTTCAGGAGGCTTGGATAGACAGAACTGGGGACTCTTCCTCAGGATGGAGACGGTCTGCTTCTACATGTTCTTGTTTGTCAGTCTTGCTCAACTAGGCAGCACCTCTTCTGTAGAGCTATTCCTGGGCTCTATTCTAGCACAGGTCCAGAAAGACTTAACTTTAGGCATCAGTGTCTCTGGCCTGAGTGTAGGGAGAAGCCATCTTAAGCATCAATTCCCACCTGGAGCACAGGGGTCTTCAAATAAACAAAGGTACCTTGGACTGGCATAGTGTGATAAAAGAGCTTTCAGTCCTTGGCTAACACCTTAGAAGGAGACTGAGAGCAGATTCCATTGTTTGTCATCCCATGGCTTTATTTCCCTCACTTTCTGTCCTCCTTTCTCCTCTTAAAGGCCCATGATGAGGGTCAGTTCATCCTTCTTTGGGGAGAGGATGAGCAAGGAGAATGGAACATTGAACCTGCCAGTAACTCAAGGGGAGACTAAAGGTCCTGACATATTTTCTTCTCTCCTCAGGCCAGCTGGAGGGCTCTATGGCATTGACAGCATGCCGGATCTACGCAGAAAGAAGCCACTGCCGCTTGTCAGCGACCTGGTGAGTGAGCGATCTTAGTGAGCTGTCAGAAATGGAAGTGGGGCCTTCAGCGGCAGGTATTAGTCTGATGATCAGTCATTTAAAGCCTCACTTAAAGACTTAGTGATGGCTTCAGTAGGACCTTGTATGATCTCACTGGGCTTAGAGTGGCACCCAGGTACCCTAGAGTCCCAGAAGCACATGTTCAGTAAGACTTGAACCCTTTTTCTATTCCTGGTTTTTTTCTCCCTATTCAATCTATTTTATTTTTTTTTGTCCACTCCTTTTTTTATTTTTCCTCCATATTGTGCTCTTTTTTCCCTACCAGTTTCTCCCTTCTTAACTGACTGAATACAAGTATCCTTTGCCATTTTCTCTTCATCATTTCTTTCTTTCCTTCCCTTTCCCGCTGCTGTTGATACGTCTTTCCCTGTCTCCTCCTTTCTAGTGCACCTCTTATCCCACCAACGCTTCATCTAGCTGGCTGGTTGAAGATGATGTCAGCTCTTCTTGATTACCTTCTTTCATTGTCTTTCATCTCCTCTTTTTTCTCCTCTTTCTTTCTTTTCTTCCTGCTTTTTCTCACTTTCTCCCTCCTTGCTCACCAGTTTTTTTTTTTTGCTTAACCGAGTGGATGGCAGTATCTTACTCATTTCTTGTTTCCCGTCCTTTGTCTTTTAACCTGGTCCATATTTCACTTTATGGCATGACTCTCCTTCTAGGCCTTGGGCCCTGGGCAGCTCTCTGGGTTGGATATGGTGGATAGAGGATAGAGATGGGGGGGTGGGACAAGTGTCCTGCTTTAGACTTCAGGGAAGAACTTCTCAGTTGTGTCTGAAAGCTTTCATGCCCTTGTGGGGCTTTTAACATCATGTTATTCCTTTCTCTGCTGTCCTCTGCACAGGCTATGGTGAGTGTCTCCAGAGCCCGTTTCCATCCTTCATAAAAGCCCGAATCTCGACCTCCCTGGGCACATCCCCACTATTCTTGCTGCTCAGGCTGATGTAATGACTTCCGTCTGCCTGGTGTCCACTGCCTAAGGAAACCGTGTGCCTCTCTGGAGGCTGCCCCTAAAGCTTGGCCTTGGCAGACTCATGGGCCTTTCTAGCAGGGCATCCTAGACCTCATGTGAACCCCCTGCCCTGAGTGATTTCAGTGAGGCTACATTGCCCCCTTCCACTCAGTGCCCTGCTCATTTGGGCTGTTGGCCTCCACAGCCACCTAGGATAGTGTGGGCATGGGCTGGTGCTCAGGACTGGAGATTTAGTATAGCATCATTGTTCCCAGTGATGGTTCTTGAATGTGACTCTGACAGTTTTGTGTCTGTCCTGTTCTTAATGACCTGTTTCATACTGTAATTCTAGACTTTTCATTTTCCTCTGCCTTCCTTTGAGGCAGATACCTAAAAATATTGGAGGAAGGAGAAACTCTTTAGATGACAGGTACCCTGAGAGAAGTGCTGTTCTATCATTGTTAGGACAGTTCCCCGAGGGCCTTGATTTGAATCTTAACCTCAGGTGCTTGTTACCCATTACCTGTGGAGAGTCCCCTGTGAATGACAGTAAAAATAGAAAGTATAAGTTATCATCAAATAGCTTTGGTCACTGAAACTCCCTCCCCAGGACTTTGCCCAGCCCTTGGTAGTAGCCAGGGCTGACAGCAAGTCTTCTCTCACAGTCACTGGTCCAGTCCCGGAAAGCAGGCATTACTTCTGCGATGGCTACACGCACCTCTCTCAAAGATGAAGAGCTGGTAAGTGACCCCATGGGCTTTCATGAATTCACTTGCCTATGGCCCAGTGATCATCTCTGTAGCTATACACTGGGAATTCAACAGTTTTGGGCGGACTCTGTTAATGAAACAGACAGATATTATAGCATCCAGTTTTCCACATTGGGAGAAGCAAAGGTCCAGACCAGGGGTAAACCTAAATCTCATGTTGGAGTACGTGACCACTCATGTCAGGGATTTATGGTGAGCCTAGTACTCTCTGTTTCCCTAAAAAGCCTGAATGCTGGGGCAAGGCTCAAATCCAGCATTCAGGTCATGGATGTGCTCCTTGGATGACCAGGAGCACATGATGTTGGGGGCTTCTTTCTTCCAGGCTGAAGCATCTCCTTGACTGCCAGAGGTCTTGATAGCCATGCACTGGGCTTAGTAGTGGTATCTCTCAGCAGAGAACTAAAGTCACTGATGGGTGATGGGATATGTGTTTTTCAGAAATCACATGTGTATAAGAAAACCCTGCAGGCCTTAATCTATCCCATCTCGTGCACCACACCCCACAACTTTGAGGTGTGGTCAGCCACCACCCCCACCTACTGCTATGAGTGCGAAGGCCTGCTCTGGGGCATTGCCCGGCAGGGCATGCGCTGCAGCGAGTGTGGAGTCAAGTGCCATGAGAAGTGCCAGGACCTGCTCAATGCCGACTGCCTGCAGCGTGAGTACACCTGTGGGGTGACAGGTGGGGTAGGGGGCTTGTGGGCAGCAGGGCCTCTCCAATATAGCCTGACAACAAGGAACCAGGATGGCTGAGCCATCATCCCTCCAATTTACCTGACTCTGAAGCTCTTTCCTTTTTAGAGAAAGTAGGTTCCTAAGTCAAGAGACATTGCCTTTCCAAAGAACAGGTCTTGTAACACTTGCTTAAACACCTTTAGAAAAAATTCATTGAGCTTCCTATGGCACTTGGATGGAGTTAGAATTTCTTCCAGGCTTCAGGTGATCCCAAAGGCTCTACTTGGGTATTGTACACACCATGATGGCTGTATTGCCCAAAAGGCTAGAGCATGTTTAATCAGGGTCCAGAACTAATAGGAAGAGAGAGTTCTAGGGTTCTAGGCCTCAGAGAGGAGCCTCCTAAGGTCTAGACCTCCAGATTCAGGGAAGGTAGAATTTACTCCTTGCTTCTAGGTGGAGATTTTAGACATCAGTACCAAGAACAGAATCTTCAAATGGATGAGGCAGAGATCCAGAAGGAGAATGTGTGACTCCCAAAGCCCTTGCTAAACATGTGACTTGTGCCACCATCTGAGTGGGAAGAACAGGAGGAGGGAAAGCAGCAAGTCTTGGCACAGGAGGTGGTAGTGCTCCAAGTTCTTATCTCCTTGCTCCACTCCTGCTCGGCTTGCACCACTATGGTTAGACCCTGGGAAGAGCAGGGGTGGGCGGGTGGGAAAGTATTCTCTCACCCTCCAGGTCTTCAGGTGTTCATCATTGCCACGCCACAGCAATGAAAGCTTCAAGAATTACGGTAGGAGAAAGGAAGGTCACCTTTAGACTCACAAGCACTTCATTATCCCAAGGAAAGATATGAGACCTAAAAGGGCCTTGAGGAATTGTTGACTTAAAATGTCATTCTCTGAGGAACGCTAGACTGATGCCAGTGACATGGCTGTAATGGACATGAAGAGACAGGCTGAACATAGCAGAAGAGTTAGGTGCTGGCGATGACTTTGCCCAAACCCATCATGAGAGGGTGACAAGGACAGGTGCCAGCAGCACCCTGCTTTAATTGGGAGAACTAGCAACTGGCTGCATAGGCTGCTTGCTGGAAGCCTCTAAAGTGGTGCTCTGTAATAGCCAGGGTGTCTTATCTTCTCTTTAAGAGCCTTTCCGAGATCCCCTTCCAGGGAAATAGCATTGCATGGGATATGCTAAATGCAAGAGTAGATGCAGCTCAAGTCACTTTTCATTTATCTAAGTCTTCTATGAAGTACAGAGTGGAATTAAATGCCCTTTTGTAGACCCCTAGACAGAAAATCTGCTTTCCATCCTCCCAGGGTTAGGAGGTGAATGTTGACCTTTCTTCTTTGCTCCAAGTTTTGTAGTAAAGGCCTGAGCCTTTGGAGACTGGAGAGAGGTTAAGAGCCAATCTGCCAGTAAAGAAAGGATGAATCCTTTGCCTGAGAAGCCTGGTTGGTGAAATACGCTGGAGGAAATCTCTGTTCCTCCATAATCCTTAGGACAGCAGAGATGAGCTGGCTGGGGTCATGGCTGATAAAAATGGACCTTGACCTTGCCAGGATAATACTGATGGTAACAATAGTAGAGAGTGTTTATTACTCAATAAATAAAGCACCTAGCCCAGGGTCAGATGGCAGGCAACTGGGCTGGATGCTTTATGCTAATAAAATGCTTACTACAAATCTTGAGAGATAGGTGCCACATTCTTCTCATAGAAGAAATGTATTTACCCAGCAGGGAGTAGTAGAGTCAGGATTGGAACCCAAGTCTGTCAGATAACAAAGCCATAATTTTCTCACCATACCACAATGTTTTGAGATTTGAGACACTGGAGCCACAGGGTAGGATGTGCCCAGCTACATGCTGTGATGAATTCTGAGATCTGTATCATGACTTGGCATTTGGATGAGTTTGGTGGAGTTTTGCCTATCCACAACTGTTCCCTGATAACTGGGATACCCATTTTGATATTTTGGCCTTAGACTTAGAGGGTATCTCTCAACAGCCATGTGGATGGAAGAAAGACAAAACCAACTGCAGACTGAGCTGCCTTTTTTTTTCCTTTTCTCATGAAAAACTCAATATGTTTCTAAATAGAATGGACTAATATAACATATTAGTTATATTGTTAACATACAACAATGATCAACTTTTTGCTACTCTTTGAGTTGCCTTTTAAACTCCACTGGCCAGGCATTAAACTCTAGCAGGCCCACAGATACCAACTTTCCCCAGAAAAATACCAGTCTTCCTAAGCTTCTCTCACTGCTCAGTGACACCTCCTACACCCCAGTCTTCAGCCTGATCCTTGATCTGGTAGGTGACCTGTTGGTTACCCTACTTTCTGTCTCTGGCCACTCTTCAGGGGCTGCAGAAAAGAGCTCTAAACATGGAGCGGAGGACCGGACCCAGAACATCATCATGGCCATGAAGGACCGCATGAAGATCCGAGAGCGGAATAAGCCGGAGATCTTTGAAGTGATCCGGGATGTCTTCAATGTGAGCAAAGTCGCTCATGTGCAACAGATGAAAACTGTGAAGCAGAGTGTGTTGGATGGCACCTCCAAATGGTCAGCCAAAATCACCATCACTGGTGAGCAGGCCAGAGTTTGAGGGGACAGGAGGGCCTCGGCTATGGGGAGGAGCCTGGGCAGGAAGCATCCTGAGCATGAAGAAGCAGGGACTTGCGGGGAAAGAACACAGAATGAAGCCCTCATTGTTCATCACGCCTCCTCTTCTAGACTCCAATGCCAGTGGTGCTGGGAGAGGCAAGACTGACACTTGCAATCTGAATGATAATGCAAGGGTTTAGGAACAATCTGATACTACAGACTTGGTTAACAGTTTGATGTTATAAGACCTGGGAGGCTGGGGGAATGGGAACAGGCAGGAGATCAGGGAATAGTTAACCAGTGATTTATTAGCTGGGTGCATATGACTGAAGCATGCATGTATCAGAACAGGTAAGGACCTGTCTGGGTAAGCGGTCAGTTAGGGTCCAGGGAAGAGGTAGGATTCTTGGGCTAGGCTTTGAGGGAAAAGCTTAGGGCTAAGAATAGAAGTGGAGGAGTGAGGAAATCTGCTCCTGTACAAGGAGCAGATAGAGGGTGCTCTAAGGTGGGACGTATGAGTCATTCTTTGGAGGGCTCATGATTTCCGGAGTGTACTCTGAAGCCTTCTTCCATGTGTGTCTGGGTTGCAGTGGTGTGTGCCCAGGGCCTACAAGCCAAGGACAAGACAGGATCCAGTGACCCTTATGTGACTGTGCAAGTGGGCAAAACCAAGAAGCGTACCAAGACCATTTTTGGAAACCTGAATCCTGTTTGGGAGGAGAAGTTCCATTTGTAAGTCGTAGTGAGAAAGTCATCTTTCCTGGGACTGTGTGTATTTTGGGAACAACATTAAATCCTGTTATTCTGGACTTGGACTCTAAGAGAGATGGGGTAGAGGCAATGGAGAAAACTCATTTCTCACTTGCTTTAATTGGCTAGCATTTATTCTTTTCCTAGGTCTCCTTCTCATAGACTATTGTATCAGGGTTACTGCACTCAAGTCTTAACTCAGGCTATTAAAGGGGCCCCTGGGCAAACCATACTGCTTTTTCTAGTGCTGGCAAGATTTTACTACAGCTGAATGACAGTTCCAGAGACTGCCATGCAACTGTGTGCCTTGCAGCCCTGCCATCCTGTAAAGCTAGACTTTGCATTTTCCTAACCCCTAGGAAGAGTTAGTCTCTTCTATGGAGTAGGGCGGGAACAGCTTGTCCTACAAGTGGGTAGACTTGAAGATAGAAACCTTGGATTTGGACAGTTTTCCATTTCCCTTAAAGGGCTTTGCTTTTCTTTCTGCCTCAGCTTCCACTCCCTTCTCCTTTATTCAGTATCTCACTTTTGTACAGGCTATTTCATATGACAGCAAGGGATGACTGCTGAAAAATGGCAAGCTGTAGCCTAGAACTTGGACTGGTGTCTGGTGAATCCAGATGCTTTATCACACCCCCGTTAATGCCTAGGACCAGGACTAGGAGTCTGAATCAGCCAAACAAGCAGCTTATGTAGAGACCTTCTGCTCTTGGCTCCTTGGAAGGAGATTGGGAAAAGGGATTGGGGCCTATAAAAGCAATCTCCAGTCCAGAGGCAATAGTTACTGAGGGGAGCACCTGTTTTTCAAGAAGCTGACTGGTTCCTGCTTGAATATTACTTATGGTTAATTCTACACTCAATCTTGGCAAAAGGCCAAGAAGCGATACTTGCAGTTAATTCTAAATGAATTGGCTCTATAGTCAATTTTGCCCACTTTTCATTTAGTAAGCAATTTGTATTCTGTATGGGCTTCCCTGGTGGCTCAGATGGTAAAGAATCCGCCTGCAGTCTGGGAGACCCAGGTTCAATCCCTGGGTTGGGAAGATCCCCTGGAAAGGGATACTTCCACTCCAGTATTCTTGCCTGGAGAATTCCACGGACAGAGGAGCCTGGTGGGCTACAGTCTGTGGGGTTGCAAAGAGCCAGACATGACTGAGTGACTAACACACACTTGTATTCTGTATAAGACACTCAACATGATATTGTCTATCTAAAAATGTATAAGACAATGCCTGGCTTTAAGAGGCTTATTGATGATTTGTCTGTTATTTTTCAGTAGACCAGTAGTTATCCTATAATATCTTAACAGAATGTACAAAGACATTATGAGAACATAGGGTAAGGAGCAGCAAACTCTGCCAAGTACAACTTTTAGATAAGGCAACGGGGATCCAAAAAGCAACTGCTGGGGATGGAGAGTGTGAGGGAGGTACCTGGCAAACTACCCTTCCAAAGCAAGCACCATAGAGAAAATGACAAGTCAAGTGGATATTAAAGAATGATAAAAAAAAAAAGAAGAAGAAGGAGAAGGAGAGAAGTTCACCAATTCCCAGATATATGGGGATGTTAGGTAGAAAACTAAAGCAAATATGACCAGATGGGCTTACCATGAACATTTAACATCTTTATGGACTTCATATAGGACTCTGGGGAGGGAACTACCAACTGCTTCCTAGGGTTCTGCAGCATCTGTCAGGCTGTTTTCTGTTGGTTTCGTTTATATAGCTAGCTGGCAGGAAAGCAACATTGTCCCTAATTACTCCTCTCCTCCCCGCTTTTGTCCAGCGCAGTCAGGACTGGATAATAGCATGACAAGGGCTACCCAGGCTAAGGGCTGGAGAGCCATTTGCTCAGATAGCCCGACTCACTGGGGACTTGAGTACCAGCGTTCTTTGACTCCTCCTCTTCCTCTGTCAGCCTCAAGTGCAGCTGGTAGAGCTTTGGGAAGGAAGTGGAAGTCATAAGAGAGAGGGTTGCTGGGTCCATCCATAACAGAACCTGCCTGACTCTCTTACAGTGAGTGTCACAACTCTTCCGACCGCATTAAGGTACGTGTGTGGGATGAGGATGATGACATCAAGTCACGAGTAAAGCAGCGGCTAAAGCGAGAGTCTGACGATTTCCTTGGCCAAACCATCATTGAGGTTCGAACACTGAGTGGCGAAATGGACGTCTGGTACAACTTGGGTGAGGAAGCAGGACCAGAGAAAGCTTCTGGGAAGAGAGAGCATGACTGGGGAACCTGAGGAAAACCCTGTCTCCCGAGTCCACCACTCAGTCCCCAGAGCATTCACATCTCCAGACAGAGCTTGCTTTCCCAGCAGAGAACCTACCACAGATAGAGACGGGGACAGAGGCCTGGGGGTGTCTGGGGTGCACTCTGGCTGAACATTTTTTCCAGCTTTCAGAAAGTGAGATCTCACCCCTAGTGCCTTTAGCCCACTGGGCACTTCTTTTCTCCCACGCAGGCAGTTCTGGGGTATTTGTGAAGTATACGGTCACTGCAGTGAGTTCGCCTGTTTGGTGAACGCTTGTGTCGGTGCCTCCTTTCCTTTGGGTTAAGCCGGGATGGGAGCTGTGGGTGCTGTCAGCAGATGCATTGTAGTCAGTCTCCAGTCTTCTTTCCTTCCTAGAGAAGAGGACAGACAAGTCAGCCGTCTCGGGGGCCATCCGACTGCAAATCAGCGTGGAGATCAAGGGGGAGGAGAAGGTAGCCCCATATCATGTGCAGTATACGTGTCTCCATGAGGTGAGCCAGCTCTTGGGAGATGGGGTGCCAGAAAGCTAGGTTGGGAGGTGCCTTTGACAATAAGTAGGATGGCTTGCTACTTGAAGTTCTGGAGCCCATTTTTATTTTATTCTTGGCTCACTGTGTGTGGTGGACAAGCCCAAGAAACAGTCCCAGCCTCAGTTCTCTTTTACTAACACAAGAACAGACTACTGGGGCCATAGGAGTTACCGAGCAGTAACTTGAAGGACAGAATTTCTGTTGAACCCTATTCACGCTCTCCTGGTCTTTACCAACAGGGTTTTTTCCTAATATATAGTTTAACTCTTTAATATCAATATATATTTTACTGTGTCTCCTACAGAACCTCTTCCATTACCTCACGGACATTCAGGGCAGTGGAGGAGTCCAGATCCCTGAGGCTCGAGGAGACGATGCGTGGAAGGTGTACTTTGATGAGACTGCCCAGGAAATTGTGGATGAATTTGCCATGCGCTATGGCATTGAGTCCATATATCAGGCCATGACGTAAGGCTCCCCTGGGGCCCTGGGAAATGGCTACTAACTCTTGAAATAGCTGATGGAGGTACATTGATGGAGTGGACAGGTCCCTAGTTGGGTAGTATGCAGTGATTCATTGCTTTCCCTCTCTGAGCTGAGTGAGGTGGATCTGTTCCCCAAGGCAGATGGAGTATATGTATAAAGGGAGTGAGTATATCAGTAACTCAGGGAGAGGGGAGTTGTCTGTCTACCCCAGAATTCACAGAGCATGGGTATGTGTACGAGAACAGACTTGCCCAGTCATTACAGGCCTGAGCATACAGGGTACACGTGCTATGACAGAAATCCCCACCGTGAGAAGAGTTACAGGCTCTGTGTCGGAGGGGCTGCAAAGGAAACAGCGCTGGGAAAGCAGAAGGTAGCTAGAGCCCTGCCTGTGCTGCTTTTATTTAGTTTGACTTAGTTCTTTGTATGTGTCATATGTTGTGCCACATGCTGAGAACACGAAGATGAATAAGGGGGCCTCTGTGTTTGGGGAACTTGGTGGAGCAGGAGAGCTGCTGCTGCTGCTAAGTCGCGTCAGTTGTGTCTGACCCTGTGCGATCCCCATAGACAGCAGCCCACCAGGCTCCACTGTCCCTGGGATTTTCCAGGCAAGAACACTGGAGTGGGTTGCCATTTCCTTCTCCAGTGCATGAAAGTGAAAAGTGAAAAGTGAAGTCGTGTCTGATTCTTAGCGACCCCGTGGACTGCAGCCCACCAGGCTCCTCCATCCCTGGGATTCTCAAGACAAGAATACTGGAGAGACAGACCAGTAAACAAACAATTGCATTATAATGTGATAATTGCTATCGAGAAGTAATGAGAGCATCTAAATGATGAGAGCATCTAAATTTGAGGGGAGGCCTGTGAGGGAAGCTGTTGAAGAGCTGACACTTGAAATACAGAAAAGAGGGAAGGGCATTTCTGGTAGGACATGTGCAGAGAAGCTAAGATTCAGCAGAGCATAGACTATTCAAAGAATTATAAGAAGTTTAGTCTAGAGGGAGGAACATGTTGAGGAATGAGGTTAGAGAATGGCCCCTCTGCCTTTCTTGCTCTCTTCACGCTCCCTGGATGACTTCATTCAAGCCTATAACCTCAACTACTACTTTTGAGCTTAGGACTCCCAGATCTCTTTCTCCAGACCAGATCTTTTCCTGAGTTTCAGATCCATTTTGATTTGCTTTCTGGGTATTGCCACAGGCATTGCAAACTCAATATGATCAAAATCCAAATCAATGTTGTCTCCAGCAAATCTGTTCTGTTCTTCCTGTATTTCTGATTTTAGTAAATGGAACAGTTTATTACATGGTTATCCAAACAGAAATTCAGATGTCAGCTTAAACTTTTTTTTCTTACTACCACCGTGCAATCAGTCTCAAACCTCTAGATTCTACCTCCTAGAAACATTTTTAATCTATCAGTATTGCTATAGCTCAGTAATAATGATAATAATAACAACTTCTATATACCATTTCCTTACGTGCCAGGCACTGGTCTAAGTAATTGATGAATGTTAACTCATTTCATCCCCAGGTCGTTATTATTTCCATTTTGTAGGTAAAAAACAGGCATAAAGAAGTTGAAGTAATTGATCTAAAGTCCCTGAGTGGTGGAGCTGTGACTCAACCCTAGAATCTGGTTATTGGGTCTATGCTCTTAACCATTTCTTTGTTCCATTTGGTGCCTTGTTGCTTCTTTTCTGAGTGATTGCAATAACTCTTCAATTGGTCTTTCTGTCTTAGTCTTCCCTCTCTCCAAGATTTCTTTTCTGATTTTTACCATCAGGGTGACCTTTTTGAAAAACTAATCTGATCACAGTAAGCCTTTGTTTAAAAAGTACCATAGCATCTCGGATAAACTCCTTTTACTGTCTGTTCTCTGTCTGCTGCTCCTCTGTCATTCCTTAGTATTTGTCTATCAAACACTTGCACAAGGGCTATATGGAAGGTTTCCCAAATGAACGACTTTATCCATGAAGAGATTTGGTTTTGAAATACAGTTTCCCTTTGCCCGCATACTTCTCCAATGATTAATTCTTACTATCTTTTAAGACTTGTTTCAACCATCTCTTCTTTGGGAAGCCTTTTTTCTAGTCTGTTCTAGCCCCCAGCCATTCTAATTTAGATGAGCTTCCTGCATATTCCCACAGAATTTTTGCATAGCATGCCTTAAGTTACTGACTTACCTTCTGACACTTGCCAGGCTAACACCTTTTTGGATTCTGGAACTTAACATAGGGCCTGGCACATAGTAGGTATTCATTGAATGTATATTTGAATAAATAAATTATGAAAATCTTTGTCTGCCAAGGTGATCATAAGCTTCATACACAAGAGTGGGATCTTTTGATTACTTGGCTTTTACCACAAACCCTGAAGAGTCTTTGAGGCTGAAGATGTTGTTTTTCAGGCATTTTGCATGTTTGTCATCCAAGTACATGTGTCCTGGTGTGCCAGCGGTGATGAGCACCTTACTGGCCAACATCAATGCCTACTATGCCCACACAACGGCCTCCACCAATGTCTCTGCATCTGATCGTTTTGCAGCCTCCAACTTTGGGGTGAGTGTGATATTAAGACATGTTACCTGATTGTTATCAATTAACAAGTGTTTGATTTTTCAATTGGTACTGCTGATATGCCTAAAAATTCAAATATATAGTGCCACCTAGATAGTGAACTTGTTTCCTTATGGGTATTTAGTCTATACCAGTAGACTCTCCTCAGATATGGATAAATGAGAAAAGGTGGAATATCACCATGGTGGTTTGGTAGGGGCACGACGTGGGCTGAGGGAGAACTTTCTGGGCCAAAAGCTTGGTTGAGTCACCATGTTCCTCAGCCCTGCAGGTTCACAAAGGAACCTTCTTATTATTCAGTCTCTCTCTGACAGATTCGTACCACTTAAGTTCATATGGTCTGACATCTAAGCAAGAATACCAGTACATACCTGAACTTAACCCTTTCTTAGTGTCTGGACTGTTTTCCTGATCCAGGGTATACCCTTTCCTGTTGTTAGAGTATTTGAGAAGTTGAATCATTGCTCGTAATGTCACCTGATGTAAGTTCAATATAAGCTGGATGGAATATTTCTGATCCACCACAAAGACTACTCTTTAGAGATAATATTACTGATACTCCCAAATCAGTATCTCTGATCTCTCAGTGCTTTTCCTTGGTAGTAATCACTTTTTGGATGTTGATAGTCTTTCTGTAGAGGAATTAGTGTCATTGATTAAGCCAGTCAAATATCTGCTCCTTTCTGTCTCTTGACAGTATCTATTTACTTAATATCTAATGTTATAATATTATCAATATGTGAGTTCTAGGACTGCTGTATGAATAGCCTGCAGGAACGTTATTCCATATTTAATTATACTTTTATAAAAATAAACTATCAAATAGTATTCATTATTTATTTTGACATTTAAAATGCATAAACTAAGGGAAATGATGTGGAATGTGGTTCCACCTTCCAAATGTATCACTATTTCTCTCTCCCCTTGTCACTGCCAGGCTGTGGCTGTTTCACTGTTAAGAGCTATCCCGAGATAAGTTAGGACACCACAGACTCAGGAATAAGTTGGAGACTATGTCTAGAGTTTCCTGAGATGAGTTAGAGTCCCAGCGGGATGGAGATGCACTGGTCATCTCCTCTTGATTTGTATTAAGCGCTGTTTCCAGTCCCAGAAACGTATCTCCTTTTGTCAGTGTGGGAAGAGTCCCCAGTCTGAATGCTAAGAGATGGAACAAGAACGACCTATCCCATTTCTCCTTTGCGTGGTTTGTAGTTCTCTTTGGCAAATACGAGACCCGATGTGTCCCCAACTCAGTGTTTTCTCCTCACCTCGAGGTGGTGCTGTTTTTGCTACAGTCTGAGGGCTCAGGAACTGATCATTTTTCTTCTCCATTATTTGTTTACCACCCTCAGAAAGAGAGATTTGTGAAACTCCTGGACCAGCTGCACAACTCACTGAGGATTGACCTCTCTACCTACAGGGTGAGTGAAGACATGGCTGTGGGGTAGGACGAGGATAATATCAAGATCAGTCTAGAGAGACTATGGGCCAATCACAACCATAAAAACTGAAGGCAAGGAAAATTAGTCCTTTTCATCACATCTGAGTATGGCCAACATCACTGACACCTGTGGGTCCTCCAACTCCAGGGACCATGCAGTGTTTAAACAGTAGCAGGTGTGGTTGCTCTTTATAGATAGTTGGCTTTCTAACCCCACACATGTCACTCTACCAAACTCTCTGATGATATTCCCATCAGGGAGTCTCCTAAGGATAATCTCTTCCAGAAATGCCCTTTAAAACATAGATAGTTATGTTTTCTTATTGTGTCTTGCCATATTCTCCTCATTTTCCAGGCAAGGTGTGCGAATCTGGCTAAGGGAAGAGAGAGTAGCTTGGCTTGGGCAAGTAATTTGTAGCAGATATGTCCATTTCTAGAATGGAGGGAGGACAGAGATATACCAGGAAGGTGAGTGTCTAGATCAGGACAGGGAAATGGGCAGTTTTTTTGTTCTTCGTAAGTTAGGCCTTAGAATGACTTCATTACTTGCTTTAAAGTGTTGTGAATTTCCAGAACAGGCAATATACCCACATTAAAAAGTAAGTATAAAACAACCTCAAAGTCAAGAAGTGCAATTATCTGCACCTTCACTGCCCTCCATTTGCACGAATAATGGAGAGTTGACTGTATATCTTGTATTTGGCATATAAGTAGCCCTTTGAAGGTTTAAAAAAAGCAACCCTTAAAATGGAGAGTGGTGCAGCATCTTCCTTAAGCTCTCTTTGGCAGCTTCTCACTAAAACTCATGCCAAAAGGAAAGAAAGATCCTAAGGTGGAAAGATCCTAAGGAACTCACTCCAAAAGCAGTTCTGCTCAGAGCTTTGCCATCTGCTGGCTCCAGAATGGTAGAGTAACCGAGATCCACTGTACAAAAAGTATATGTCCTGGATCCCAGTCTTTTCTGTAGTGTGGCTCCACTTATATTCCATGATATACAGTTAGATTGTAACTTCTGAAGAACTCATTGTTTGGGTGTAAGACTCCACCCAAGAAAAAAGTGTGTGTGTGTGTGTGTGTGTGTGTGTGTGTGTGTGTGTGAATGTCTGTATGTTTATTTGTGCAAATACTCACACGTTGCATGGGAAGTAGGGTTGGGGGTAGGATGTGTTTCTTTCTGGGCCTGGGGTTATTAACACCTGCTTTTGGCAAGGGCCTGAGTCCATGGAAAAGAGAGAGAGATGGTAGTCTTACAGCATTTTTGTTCTGCTTCACTAGGAGAGATCCCTATGGGTGGTCCTTAGGAAGCTTCTGATCCCTTGCTTTTGGCAGGGAAGGCTTTCATATTCTTCTGTTCCTCTCTTACATTTTCTTGATTTGCAACAGAATAATTTCCCTGCTGGGAGCCCTGAGCGACTTCAGGACTTAAAGTCCACAGTGGATTTGCTGACCAGCATTACTTTCTTCCGAATGAAGGTAAGAGATGAATTTGGGCTGGGTGGTGCTAGGCTGGGGACCTGGCCTCAGGACATGGAAGCTAAGACTCATTGAGTATATAGTCTAAGGCTATGGGATCCATCACCTCTAAACTTATATTTCCATACATCTGTTCCTGAGTTACTTCCAAAACGATCATGGATCATGAAGGATGGACTAGGTAGTTCTCTCCGTCAGCTATGCTGACAATTTCATCTCAGGGCAAGTTCGGGGGCACTTCTAGGAAGAAATCTCACTCAGGTCAGCAGGACCCTGGACCCATATTTTTTTAATTAATTGGCAGGTTCAAGAACTTCAGAGCCCTCCAAGAGCCAGCCAGGTAGTAAAAGATTGTGTGAAGGCCTGTTTGAACTCAACATATGAGTATATCTTCAACAACTGCCATGACTTGTACAGTCGCCAGTACCAGCTGGTAAGAGGATCGGGCTCAGGTGGGGCCAGCTGTCAGTGGTTCTTGAAGCCTCAGCTTTCTTTCCTATGATTGTGGTGGAAAGGAGCTCAGGAAAAGTCCTTGATGTTCTCGGGAGTGAGTGGGTTGTGGAGTGGGGCCCATCTAGATCATGTGAGACATTTGTAGATGGATAGGAACCATTGGATAAGATGTTACATAACTGAGTTGAACAGAAACAGCAACAATAAATTTTACTTTGGTATTGAAGAAAAGGACCTAAATTTGAACTCAGTTCAGGGAGTGAGTAGGTGAATTCTTAGTCCTTCCTAGAGTCTGCTTTCCCCCTGAGGTTAATTTTATTCTGACTCATGTAAACACCTCTGTGTTCCAGGCTCCCTTCCCCTGAGATCTAAGCTACTGGAGCCTTTGTTTAGCTTGCCGCACTCAAGGCTTTGCCATCCATCTACAGATTCTCTCTGTTGGGGAAACTGTTTTTAGCTTTTATCTTTCAGTTATGCGGGAGTCTGTCTGAATACTTGGTCTCTATTCCCTAGGTCTTCCCTAGTGGCTCAGTTGGTAAATAGTCTGCCTGCAATCAGGGAGACCCAGGTTCAATCCCTGACTCAGGAAGATCCCCTGGAGAAGGAAATGACAACCCACTCTACTATCTTGGACAGAAGAGCCTTTTGGCTTCAGTCCGTGGGATCACAAAGAGGAATCTGACCTAGTTTTAGATAAATCTAGACTTTGAAAGAGGCCTTATAAACCATTCAAGGACTTTCTTTAGCTTTTTAATTTTACTGTGTTTTTTTTTTTAACTTTATCTCACTCTTATTTTCTCATTATTTGTACTGAAGTAAACCCTTAGTGAAAGTGAAAGTCACTCAGTCGTATCTGACTCTTTGTGACCCCATATATAGAGTCCATGGAATTCCCCAGGCCAGAATACTGGGGTGGGTAGCCTTTTCCTTCTCCAGGGGATCTTCGCAACCCAGAGATCGAGCCCAGGTCTCTCATGTTGCAGGTGGATTCTTTACCAGCTGAGCCACAAGGGAAGCCCAAGAACTCTGGAGTGGGTAGGCAATCCCTTCTCCAGCAGATCTTCCTGACCCAGGAGTTGAACTGGGGTCTCCTGCATTGCAGGTGGATTCGCCACCTACTGAGCTCTCAGGAAAGCCTGAAGTAAACCCTTGGTGTCATTCATTTCCCTCTACTGACCTTCAGTCCTTGATTCATTCATCTATCTGTTCTTTGAACAAGGTCAAGTGCTAGGGATATAATCTGCATCTCACTCACATTTATCTCTTCTCTTTTTGATAAAAGCCATTCTAACAGATATGAGGTGATATCTCATTGATTTGCATTTCCCTACTGATTCAGTTCTGCTTTTGAACTGTGTTGTTGGAGAAGGCTCTTGAGAGTCCCTTGGACTGCAAGGAGATCCAACCAGTCCATCCTGAAGGAGATCAGCCCTGGGATTTCTTTGGAAGGAATGATGCTAAAGCTGAAACTCCAGTACTTTGGCCACCTCATGCCAAGAGTTGACTCATTGGAAAAGACTTTGATGCTGGGAGGGATTGGGGGCAGGAGGAGAAGGGGACGACTGAGGATGAGATGGCTGGATGGCATCACTGACTCGATGGACATGAGTCTGAGTGAACTCCGGGATTTGGTGATGGACAGGGAGGCCTGGTCTGCTGCGATTCATGGGGTCGCAAAGAGAGAGTCGGATATGACTGAGCGACTGAACTGAACAGAACTGATTCAGTTCAGTTCAGTCGCTCAGTCTTGTCTGACTCTTTGCAACGCCATGGACTGCAGCACGCAAGGCTTCCCTGTCCATCACCAACTCCCAGAGCTTCCTCAAACTTCTGTCCATTGAGTGGGTGATGCCATCCAACCATCTCATCCTCTGTCATCCCCTTCTCCTCCCTCCCTCGATCTTTCCCAGCTTCAGGGTCTTTTCCAATGAGTCAGTTCTTTGCATCAGGTAGCCAAAGTATTGGAGTTTCAGCTTCAGAATCAGTCCTTCTAATGAACATTCAGGACTGATTTCCTTTAGGATGGACTGGTTGGATCTCCTTGCAGTCCAAGGGACTCTCAAGAGCCTTCTCCAACACCACAGTTCAAAAATATCAATTCTTCGGTGCTCAGCTTTCTTTATAGTCCAGCTCTCACATCCATACATGACTACTGGAAAAACCATAGCCTTGACTAGACAGACCTTTATTGGCAAAGTAATGTCTCTGCTTTTTAATATGCTGCCTAGGTTGGTCATAACTTTTCTTCCAAGGAGCAAGCGTCTTTTAATTTCATGGCTTCAGTCACTACCTGCAGTGATTTTGGAGCCCCCCAAAATAAAGTCTGTCACCGTTTCCATTGCTTCCCCATCGATTTGCCATGAAGTGATGGGACCGGATGCCATGATCTTAGTTTTCTGAATTTTGAGTTTTAAGCCAACTTTTTCACTCTCTTTCATTTTCTTCAAGAGGCTCTTTAGTTCTTATTCGCTTTCTGCCATAAGGGTGGTGTCATCTGCATATCTGAGGTTATTGATATTTCTCCAGGCAATCTTGATTCCAGCTTGTGCTTCATCCAGTCCAGCATTTCTCATGATGCACTCTGCATATAAGTTAAATAAGCAGGGTGATAATACACAGCCTTGACGTACTCCTTTCCCGATTTGGAACCAGTGTGTTGTTCCATGTCCAGTTCTAACTGTTGCTTCTTGACCTGCATACAGATTTTTCAGGAGGCAGGTCAGGTGGTCTGGTATTCCCATCTGTTGAAGAATTTTCCTCAGTTTGTTGTGATCTACACAGTCAAAGGCTTTGCATAGTCAATAAAGCAGAAGTAGATGTTTTTCTGGAACTCTCTTGCTTTTTCGATGATCCACTGGATTATAGCAATTTGATCTCTGGTTCCTCTGCCTTTTCTAAAACCAGCTTGAACATCTGGAATTTCATGGTTTACGTATTGTTGAAGCCTGGCGTGGAGAATTTTGAGCATTACTTTGTTAGCATGTGAGATGAGTGCCATTGTGCAGTAGTTTGAGCATTCTTTGGCATTGCCTTTCTTAGGGGTTGGAATGAAAACTGACCTTTTCCAGTCCTGTGGCCACTGCTGAGTTTTCCAAATTTGCTGGCATATTGAGTGCAGCACTTTCACAGCATCTTCTTTTAGGATTTGAAATAGCTCAACTGGAATGCTGTCACCTCCACTAGCTTTGTTCATAATGATTCTTCCTAAGGCCCAATTGACTTCACATTCCAGGATGTCTGGCTCTAGGTGAGTGATCACCCAACCATGATTATCTGGGTCATGAAGATCTTTCTGTATAGTTCTTCTGTGTATTCTTGCCACCTCTTTTTAATATCTTCTGCTTCTGTTAGGTCCATACCATTTCTGTCTTTTATTGTGCCCATCTTTGCATGAAATGTTCCCTTGGTATCTCTAATTTTCTTGAAGAGATCTCTAAGTCTTTCCCATTCTGTTGTTTTCCTCTATTTGTTTGTGTTTATCACTGAGGGAGGCTTTCTTACCTCTCCTTGCTGTTCTTTGGAACTCTGCATTCAATGGGTCTGTCTTTCCTTTTCTCCTTTGCCTTTTGCTTCTCTTCTTTTCACAGCTATTTGTAAGGCCTCTTCAGACAACCATTTTGCCTTTTTGCATTTCTTTTTCCTGGGGATGGTCTTGATCACTGCCTCTTATACAATGTCATGAACCTCCATCCATAGTTCTTCAAGCACTCTATCAGATCTAATCCCTTGAATCTATGTATCACTTCCACTGTATAATCATAAATGATTTGATTTAGGTCATACCTGAATGGTCTAGTGGTTTTCCCTACTTTCTTCAATTTCAGTCTGAATTTGGCAATGAGGAGTTCATCATTTGAGCCACAGTCCACTCCTAGTCTTGTTTTTCCTGACTATATAGAGCTTCTCCAGAGCTTCTCCATCTCCGATTTTGGTATTGACCATCTGGTGATATCCATGTGTAGAGTCTTCTCTTGTGTTGTTAGAAGAGGGTGTTTGCTATGACCAGTGCGTCCTCTTGACAAAACTCTATTAGCCTTTGCCCTGCTTCATTCTGTACTCCAAGGCCGAATTTGCCTGTTACTTCAGGTATTTCTTGACTTCCTACTTTCACATTCCAGTCCCCTATAATGAAAAGGACATCTTTTTGGGGTATTAGTTCTAGAAGGTCTTGTAGGTCTTCATAGAACCGTTCAACTATAGCTTCTTCAGCATTACTGGTCGGGGCATAGACTTGGATTACAGTGATATTGAATGGTTTTCCTTGGAAATGAACAGACGTCATTCTGTCATTTTTGAGATTGCATCCAAGTACTGCATTTTGGACTCTTTTGTTGACTATGATGGCTACTCCATTTCTTCTAAGGGATTCTTGCCCACAGTAGTAGATATAATGGTCATGAGTTAAATTCACCCCTTCCAGACCATTTTAGTTCACTGATTCCTAAATTGTTGATGTTCACTCTTGCCATCTCCTGTTTGACCACTTCCAATTTGCCTTCATTCACGGACCTAACATTCTCTGTTCTATGCAGTATTGCTCTTTACAGAATCGGACTTTACTTCCATCACCAATCACATCCACATCCCTAATGATTGGTGATATTGAAAACCTCTCCATGTACTTGTTGGGCATTTGTGTATTTCCTTTGGAGAAATGTCTGTTTAAGTCTTCCCCCATTTTTTTTTTTGCCAGATTGGGGGTTTTTTTGTTTGTTTTGTTTTTTGCTATTGAATTATTTGAGTTCCTTATCTATTTTGGGAATTAACCCCTTATCAGATAGGTGGTTTACAAATACTTTCCACCCTCTGTAGGTTGTCTTTTTATTTGTTGATTGTTTCTTTTGCTGTGTAGAAACCTTTTAGTTTCATAGTCTTTTTGATTTTTTATTTTGTTGTCATATCCAAAATGACTATCAGGGAGCTTTTCCCATGTTTTTTTTTTTTCCAAGGAGCTTTATGGTTTCAGGTCTTACATTTAAGTCCTTAATCCATTTTGAGTTAGAGTACTGGAGTGGGTTGCCATTTCCTTCTCCAGGGGATCTTCCTGACCCAGGGATCAAACCCGGGTCTCGCGCGTTGTAGGCAGACGCTTTACCCTCTGAGCTACATGCCCTCTGCATAACATATGGGTCCAATTTCATTCTTTTGCTTGTGGCTATCCAGTTTTCCGAACACCATTTATTGAAGAGAATATCCTTTCCCCATTGAATATTCTTGGCTTCCCAAGGCCTTTTCTTATCCAGCTAGGCAAATAACTTCCAAATGCAGTTCTTTCCCCTAATGATTTTCAGAGGGCTAAGGGAGGTTTGGTTCCCTGAGGGCTGGGCCAGCCTACATGCTGGATCTGTTCTGTAGCTCCTGTAGAACTTGAAGGAACTTCTCAGTGCTGAGATGTACTTATGTGTGGTGGGGCAGTGGGTAATGTTAGAGGAGGGCCACCACTAGAATAAAAGAACTGCCAGTGGGGATCACAGGGAACTAGACCTATTTAGACTGATGGGGCTGTTTACTTCAACCAGGAATTCACTATGCTCTTAGCTACTGGGAGAAGAAGGAAGGGAGACAGGCATCTTTATGTCTCCTGGACTGGTCGAGCTTATTAGAGCAATGCTCTGAAACTTGGGAGAGAAGTTCTCAGGAACAGATTCTTTCTGTTCAAGGACCTCCCAGTGGTCACCGCTCTGATAGAAAGGAAGGGAGCCTGATTCTTAAGGAAGGGCCACAGCTTGGGGAAGGGAGAGAGGAAGACACTCCATATTCTCCTCTGACTCTCACTATCTATCACCATCTTCTCGGGAATAAGAATCAGGAGCTGCCTCCAGAAGATCAGGGGCCCAGCATTAGGAACCTGGATTTCTGGCCCAAACTCATTACACTCATTGTGTCAATCATAGAGGAAGATAAGAATTCCTACACCCTCGTTCTGAACCAGTAAGTATCACCTCACTTGGCCTTTCTGTTTGGTGGTTGGTTTGTCCACCTGTCTAACAGCCTCTTTCTTTCCTGTCTCTGTGTGTTCACAGTGCCACCTCTTCCTCCTGTTCGTCCATCTGTCCCTCTGTCCCTTGTATCTGTCTGGGTAACTGTTTCTGGAGACAGGTGTGGAAACATAATGAGGGCCCCTGCCCAGACTGAGCCAGCCTCCCTGGAGAGAGACCTCTGGGAGTGGCTGCCCTAGGAGTCCCTGGGGATCCAGAGGCCAGGCGTGTATGTGTCCGTCTGCTGTGAATAAAGAGGGCCTTCTGATGCCCAACTTCTTGCTCCTTCTGCTCTAGCTTATTTAGCCTGGGCTTGTCTTTCAGCCCTTCTCCTCTTGGCCAGAGTTCCCTGCCTTCTAGGCATCATCTCCCCTAGGGCCACCTTGCCTGAGGGGATCCTCTGCCCCAAAGTGTCCCTCTGCCTACCACTGGCCCTGGGTCCTTATTCTACAGTTGGAGCCTAGCCCTGTTTCCTAGGCTTCTCCTCTCTTCAATATGACCTCAGATTGAATTAATCAAATCAAAGAATTAATCAAATAAATGCCTCTGCCTTGTTCTCTGACTGTGTCTTCTTCCATCATCCAGGTTTCCCCAGGAGTTGAATGTGGGAAAAGTCAGCGCAGAAGTGATGTGGCAACTCTTTGCCCAAGACATGAAATATGCACTGGAGGGTAAGGGTGTGCCCATGGCAGTGGGCTGCAAACCCCTAGCCAAAGCACCTGTTTGCCATCCCTTTCTTCTCCCAGACAACTACACGTGCTAGGTGAATAGTGCAGTAAGAAACTAGAGAGATTCTAGGCATAGTGGGTGATAGGCCTCAGGAGACCTTGGGTAGGCAAAGCTTCAGCCAAAGGAGTAATGGAAATTGCTGTGTGGATGTAGGTTCCTCCTTCCAGCTCCAGAGCAAGTACCTATTTCACACTTTCCCAGCCCAGAGATCAACTCTTCCCATGCTGGGTGTTCTCAAGTGGCCCACTCCCTAGAGAATGGCCTTATGACACTTGCCTTTACAGTTTTACAGAGTCATGGGACTTTAAACACATAGATAAGGTTATTTTCTCACACCATAGACTGCTTGGCCTGACTTTCTTTGAAAGTTGTTCTAGATTGGCATGACAAACCCAGAAAGATACTTCTCTCCTCACTTCTTCCATGGAACCAGTTATTACTCATCTTGTTCATTCTGCTGTTCTGCTCATCTCGCACTTTGGCCCACAAAGAGATCACTCCCTATCAGACCTTCCTGTGTCAGACCTTCCTGTTTCTACTCATCTGCGCTTACTTATTCAGTTGCATTTCCTGTTGCTGTATGTTATGTTAGTCATGTCCTCAGTCTGTTAAAGTGGACCTAGATGGAGGGGAGCAGTCTGGAGCAAGGACAGACCAGAGTCTGCCTGTGTTATTTGGGTAGGGTGGTAGGAAATGGGTAACCCTCTCAGACTTTTAAACTTTTGAGGTTTAGGAGCAGTAACTTTTGAGGTTGAAAGAAACCTTGCAGATCTGTGCTTACTTTGAGACAGTCACGTACTGTCCGTGCACATTCTGTAATTCTTCCCCAGAGCAGGCTGCCTCCTGTCCGCACTGGGTCATGCCTGGGGCTGTAGCCCATGCCTTAGCCGGTCAGGCCTCTGACTTGGTCACCTGTCCCTTTCCCCCAGGCAGCACGTGGTGAGTGCAACGAGGAGTGTTGCCCCAGTTCTTAAAGAACTCCAGCTGTAGTGAATTGGGGTGGGGGGCAGGGTGGCGGGGGCGGGAAGACAAGTACCTGTGAAAAGTATATGGATTCCACAAGAGGAATAGTGTAAGGTTGGACAGAGGTTTTTCAAACAGAGGAAATAAGTAAAAAGGGGAAACGGCAAGGGGAGGGTAGAGGTGGGGGCAGGAGAGGGGAGTGCAGGGCTAGAACTCCAGGACTTCTGCTTGCTGCCTGCCAAGTCAGCTCTGCTTTTATCAATTTTATATGAGGCTTTAAATGAAATTTCTTTCAAAAGGGGAATTCTGCTGATGTTTAAAAGAAACATAAAAGAGTTGAAAACTGCTTTAAAGAAAGAACTCATGTTGACCTGGTTTCAAATCTCAGTTTTACCACTTACTCCACAGTGTGTTCTTAGACTGAGCTACTTAATTCTTGTGAGCTCCCATTTTTATTCAACTATAAAATGGGAGTGATGATGGCATCTATTTCGTTGAGCTAATGAAGCAGCTGAGATGTATGTGACATACTTAGAATACTGCCTGACATTTATTAAAGGCTCATGAGCAGAGATGCAGTGTTAACACAATAGCATTTTTATAAGATTTTACCTCAGTGGAAAATGGGGGCAGGCAGAACAGGGAGAGACTGGAAGCTGGGTACAGACAATGTGATAGTTTATGACAGGGGGATAGGCTAGAATTATAGCAGAGAACTTAGAGGAAGAATGGGCGTGGATAGACATTGGAAGGAAGCTGTGACAGGGCTTGGTGATTGTCAGGATGGCGAAGGGCAAGAGAAAGGGAGGGGTTTGGAGACCTGGTTGATAAAAGGTAGTGTTGACTGCTGCTGTTAAAATGCTGCCATTCACTCAGCCTTTTTAAAGTCAACTTTACTGAGATATAATATGCATAAAATAAAATAACACTCTAAGAGTACAATTTGGTGAGTTTTGACAAGTAAATACACCTGTGTAACTACTGTCCCAGTTATGATACAGAACAGAAAGTTTCTTCAGTAAATCCACACCCTGTTCACCAAGCATATTGAGTACGTTCTTTGTGCCACATACTGTGCTAGTTGTTGGAACCCCAATGAGATACATGAGGCATAGTCCTAGCTGGTGAGAAGCTCAGATCAGTCTAGATAATAAACCTATAAATTGGCAGTTACAATTCAAACTTAAGTGCTACCAAGGGAATAAGCATTGGGTGCTGAGAATCGTATAACCCAGACCTGGAAAGAGCATCTGGGAGGGCTTTCTCTAGGAGGTGATATACTGACTGACACCTGAAGGATGATAGAACTTAGCTGGTGGGGAGGGAAGGCATTCGTGACAGGAAAGGGAGAGACAGATGTTTTAGGCAGAGGTTACAGTATGTTCAGAGACTTGGGTTCTAGAGAGAGCTGGCATGCTTTGGGAACTGGATACAGTAATTCAGTGTGATTAACACTTTAGCGTGTAGGGGAGGAGATGCGTGAGAGGTGAAGACAGAGAAGCAAGACAAAGCGAGATCATACAGGAAGTTTTAAGCCATATTTAGGATTTTGGACTCTATCCTGAGGCAGTTGAGAGCCATTGAACAGCAACCCAGGTTAAACAAGGAATTAACATGACCACATTTTTAATATAGAAAAGCCACTTACTCTGGCTACCATATAGAGAATAGGTTGGAGGAGGACCAGATTGGAGACTATTATAGTAATACAGGTTGGAGATGGTGGTAATGAGACCTAGACAGGTACAAGTGTGACTATAAAGAAATGGATAAATTCCAGAGAAGTTTTAGAGATGAAATTAACAGGGATTGGTGGGTTAAATGGATATGAATAGATAGGAAGAAGGAAGACTTGAAGATGATGCTCAGTACTGAACAAGAGGTGAAGATGTTAAGATAGTAAAGATGGTGACTGGAGTTAAACCCAGGCAAAGTGAGATGTTCCATCAAAGACTTGAACAGACATTACCAGAACCAGAGAGAGATCTGGGGGAGATGTCAGCAGTCTGGTAGCTGAAATCACGAGGTTGAAAGAACTCTCCAGGGAGAAAGATGAATGGAGGGAGGAACATGGAAGTCAGGGGCAGGAGAAGGTTTAGATACTCAATTGCCCCTTTTTAACAGATCAATCATCCTCTAACACCCCTGGGCCCCCAACAACAGCCTCAAGTAACTACTGGAGCATGACTCCATGAGACTTGTTAGAATAAAGTGTGGCCAGTGTTTCATCCAGAGAAGGCAATGGCAATCCACTCCAGTACTCTCGCCTGGAAAATCCCATGGGCGGAGGAGCCTGGTAGGCTACAGTCTATGGCGTCGCGCAGAGTGGGACACGGCTAAAGCGACTTAGCAGCAGCAGCAGCAGTGTTTCATCATTCATCCTGTTAGGTTTTGTACCATAGAAGTTAATTAGAAATTAGGGATTAAGGCCAGAGTACAGATTATGGATTGACAGAGAAAGTGAGAATTCTCTGCAAACGCAGTAGCTTGAAGGTCCCTAGAAGAAAAGAATCAGGTAGCTCTGAAGGGATGGAGCAGCACTGCCCCTTCTCCCAGTGGGTTGTTGACCAGAAAGGATAGAGGGCCCTCCTGGTGTTTCCTTCTTATGTTTCTAGGTTCTTGGCCTGGTTTAAGGACAGCAGGGTGGGAGAGAAGGGGGAGGCCCTGGGAGGGTCTCTTTGGTGTCCCTGACTTTTTCACTTTCTGTGTTGCTCATTGGCGTCTCTGCTCTGTCACAAGCCTCCACTGTCATTCGTATACGAAAAGTCCTCTTTCTGGGTGGTAAGCACTTTTGGTTGTTGTCCCTATACCTCTAGTCTTACTCCTTTTTCCTCTTCTCTGGCTCACTGCTTCATAGAAGAGTCTGCAAATACAACCTCGGGTTGAGGCGGTGCTGCCTTCAATGCCGGGAGATGACATTCCTGGGACAAAGGAGCCTTTTGAGGCTGAATCCCAGTCTCCCGTTTCCTCCTTGGGTGTCTGCTGTACTGATTGACAAGGGCAGACTGGCTGTTCTATCTTGACGTGGAGGAGCATCACCCGTGGCAACTCGGAGTTGAGCAGTAGTGTTCCCAAGGACAACGACCTTCCCCTCCCTGTCACTCAGTACTCTCCCCATTTTGCTTGCTTTCACCATTATGTTATACATAAGCACACAGTTGGCTTTTATTATTCAAACAAAATTAATGCTTCATCTCTAAAGGGGGTAGGTGAAGGAAACCTGTGGGTGTGGCCAGTGCTCTAGACTCTGTGGGCAAGCTATTGGTGATCTTTATCCTAGATTTTCCAGAAGCCTCTGCAGACTTGGCTGTATAACCTTTCACATAAGCATCCCATTTCCTGTAGCAGGATGGCTCTTTCATCTGGCTATGTTTCCATGGTTTCCACACTGACTTATTTCATACTTCTCCGAGAGTTCATTTTCCAGTGTTTCAGCTCTGCTCTGGCACCGTCCAGTTACCTCAGGATTCTGTTACGCCGTGGCTGCTCAACTGCTCTTCCTGTTAGCTTGGGCCCACTTTGGTTTTCCCTGTCTCTGTGTGGCTGTCAGTAACCCATGTGTGTCATGTATGACTGCTCATCTCTGCATTTAAGTCCATCTGAGGAAATGGCTCAGCTACTAGGATTAGTAAAGCCCTGGAAGATAAAGCGTAAAGTGTCATCCCTCTCATGTCCTGGGCCGTTTCCCCAGGGCAGCCTTAGCGCCCATATCCTTTTCTCCTCTTCTTCACCAGTGGCCGGTATCTCGCTTGTACTTCCAAAAGCCAGCACAGGAAGACTGTGGGCCTTATCTGGGTGTCTGACTTAGCCTCTAAAGGAAGATTTGGGTCAGGCTTTTAGCAGAATACTCACTGCTAGGGGGAGGTGGCTGTGGGGAGGTGCTGGGAAGTCACCCTTCTTCTAAGACATCTGATAGCGCCACCCAACTGGATCCTCCTTGGGAAAGCTCAGGAAGCATGGCCTGCACTGCTGGTACCTGACCCCGCCTCTTTCCCCCCAACCAGAGCATGAGAAAGACAGGCTGTGTAAGAGTGCTGACTACATGAACCTGCACTTCAAGGTGAAGTGGCTCCACAATGAATACGTGCAGGATCTGCCTGCCCTCCAGGGCCAGGTGCCCGAATACCCAGCGTGAGTCATCATGTGGGGGGCTGCAGAGGGAAGGGGGGCTCAGGGGCTGGGCACTGCCAGTATCCTTGCTCTCAGGCACATGGCAGCTGCCAACCACTAGCTCCAACCCCTCCATCTTCCTGCCTGGCTGCAGATGGTTTGAGCAGTTTGTCCTGCAGTGGCTGGACGAGAATGAGGATGTGTCTTTGGAATTCCTGCGTGGGGCCTTGGAACGAGATAAGAAGGATGGGGTAAGTCAGGGGCTTGAACTTCACAGGTGTCTAGCCGGGTCTCCCAGCAATTAGCTGTCAGCAGGAGTTCCTGGGCTGTAGCCGGGATGGCCGTCCCTGCCTGGTGGAGTCCACACGGAGGGCTGTCCAGAGCCATGGAGCCACCCTTGCTGTGCAGAGAGCCCTTCAGAGCCTTACAGACTTGGGACGAGGTAGCAGCTGCAGATGATGACCCTGTGTGTGGCCTTCCTTAGTTCCAGCAGACATCAGAGCACGCACTCTTCTCTTGCTCTGTGGTGGATGTCTTCACACAGCTCAATCAGAGCTTTGAGATCATCCGGAAATTGGAATGCCCAGACCCCAACATCCTTGCCCACTACATGAGGAGATTTGCTAAGGTACCATGACCCTCCTACCCTTTTTCCCTTACTCCATGACACTCACAGCTTATCTACAGACATGAGATCAACCCCTCTTTGTGATGGCCTTTGGGTACAGCCTGGTATCACCCCATGCTCCTTTACTTGAATCTGGGGCAGATAGGTGGGTTTGTTTCAGTGGGGTAGAGAGGGAGATTGGTCCCCTACTTTGAGATTCCTCTTTATGTACATGTTGTTACTGTTCTGGGAGAAGTGTGACCCCAGGTACGATCCTCATGGGGAAAGCTAAGGGTCCCCTCTCCTTCTTCTTCCCCTTTCTTCTCAGACCATCGGGAAGGTGCTCATGGAATATGCAGACATCTTATCAAAGAACTTCCCAGCTTACTGCACAAAGGAGAAAATGGTGAGGGCCAGGCTTTTTGCTTTTGAAACTATCCTCAGAGCTGAGGATGGGGTGATGCTCCTGACCTGTGACTCCCAGCAGGGCTGTGCTTGAGATTATGCCACAAAATAACAAGAACCTGATAAGGAGTTCCTTTGAGCCTCCATTTGGTAATTTATCCTCTACTGAGCTAGAGACCCTTTGCTTAGGCTTTTTTTTTTTTTTTTTTAATACATTCAGAGAGTTATAAAGGGTAATCCCATGAATACCTGGGGCCCCCCTATTCAGGGTTAAAGCAGAAACATTTGCTTCTAGTCTTCCTTTAAGGAGAGCTGTCAGCATTGCTTCCAGATCTCAGTGCTTAGGGAGAGAGAGGTATAACATGTGCTGTAAATTCCCTGTGGTTTTTGGAGTCATGTGATAGAGGCAGGGGCCCTAGATTGAGTTCTGTGCTGAATGGAGCTAAGACTTAACACTTGCGTCTGTCCCCACAGCCTTGCATCCTGATGAACAACATGCAGCAGCTGAGGGTGCAGCTGGAGAAGATGTTTGAGGCCATGGGAGGCAAGGAGGTAGGTCTGAGGGTCAGGGTTACCGCATTCTCCCTTTGCTCCCAAGCTCCTCAGCCATAGAGCTCTGCCCTCTCCTGACTGGGTCTAGACCTGAAGTTTAGCTTGGGGTTTGGACTGGTTTTAGCTGAGAGATTTGAGTAGGCATTGGGGTAGAGGCCCTAGGAGGGAGGGGTCGGGGCACAGGAGGGGAGAAAAGCCTAAGAGAACCAGCTTAGCCAAGCCTGCCTCCTGTGGATACAGCTGGACCCTGAAACTGCAGACAGTCTGAAGGAGCTTCAGGTGAAACTGAATACAGTTTTGGATGAGCTCAGCATGGTGTTTGGAAACAGGTCAGTGGCCCCAGAACACACAGCCCTCAGAGCCAGGTGTGGTGCCTGGCCAGTCCCGGAGCCCCTGCCCCACTGGCCTCCGCCCAGTGCACCTTTGTGCATCTTCCCCTCTTCCTGCCGGCCTGCCCTGTCGGGGCTGCACCACATGTGCACTTGGGTGGGACCGAGCAGCTGGAGCTGCTTAGGGCCCGTGTGTGTGGGGGTCGAGGAGGGCTGCACTGTGGGCACATGTGTAGTTTCCAGGTGCGGATTGACGAGTGTGTGCGACAAATGGCTGACATCCTGAGCCAGGTGCGGGGCCCAGGGAACGCGTCCCCCAACACAAGGGCCTCGGTGACTCAGGATGCAGACAGTGTGCTCCGGCCTCTCATGGACTTCCTGGACGGCAAGTGAGTATAGCACCCAGCACTGTCCTGTAGGGACGAAGCAGGTAGAGGCAATCAGAGGAGCTGCTCAGGGAGGGGGCCTCTCGAGAACTCACCCCATCCTGACCTGTGGCCTGGCCCTGCAGCCTCACACTTTTTGCCACTGTGTGTGAGAAGACAGTCCTGAAGCGGGTACTGAAGGAGCTCTGGCGCGTGGTAATGAACACAATGGAAAGGATGATTGTTCTGCCTCCACTTACTGACCAGACGGTAAGGACAGCTCCTTTCCACTTCCTCCTGCTGTGTCTCCCTTACCCAGTTCCCTGCTTCCTGATGGAGTTTGCAGTTCTCTGCTCTGAATGATTCTCTCTCTGCCCAGGGCACCCAGCTGATCTTCACTGCTGCCAAGGAGCTGAGCCAACTTTCCAAACTCAAGGTACTCTGGATACGTGGGGTCCTTTTGCAGCCAGATGGGAGGGGCAGGGGTTGCCTGGGAGAGGGGAAATCCGAGCTCTGAAGACTGAAGAGGAGGAGAAGGAGAGGGGCATGCAGCTGTGGGCTGACAAGTGGGGGACTTTCATGACGGCCACAAGCTGTCCTGACGTTGTTGCTTTCTCTGGGGCTCCAGGACCACATGGTGCGAGAGGAAACACGGAATCTGACTCCAAAGCAGTGTGCTGTCCTTGACCTCGCCCTGGACACCATCAAGGTGGAGGACCCCCTCCTCCAGACTGCCTTCCTACCCTACCCTCTTGGTCCTGGCATTCCGCTTGGCCAGATTAGGGGTCCCTCAGGCTGTTGCCACCCCGCATCCAGGAGAGAGTGGGTTTTGTGTCTGTATCTCTCTCTGTTACGTCCACATTCCTCTTGGGAGCAACCAAAATGGTACCTCCTGTGTGGCCTCAGGTGAATCACCAAAGACCTGGAACATTTATTCTTGGCTTCTGAGGACACATCAGTTCACTTAGTAACTTCATTGTCATTCTGGAATATTTCCCACTGGGAATTAATCTTCCAGATCCAATATCCCAGATTGGGCTGACCTCTTCATTTATATTTAAAATCATTTGGGTTTCAAAGGGTATTTTTTTCCCCTACAATGCATTCATTTATTCAACCAGACAACATGTGTTTAGGCACTATACACTAGGAAGGATGCAGAGAGAATCAGATATGGTTCCTGCATCAGGATACTCTGGTATAATTTGGTGATAACCAGACTATCATCTGGTATAAGGTGGTAATAAGGCAGGTACACATGGGCTGTGATTCAGGGCACTGGGGAGAGAGGTAGGTCATAGGTATAAAGTGCTCTAAGGGTTCCCAAGGGTAAAGCACCACTTCTGCCTGAAAAGCTTCTGTCCCGTATCTGTGCCTGTCCATATAGATTCATCCATCAGACATCCCATCCAGAATTATGGCCATCCGTTACCACTCCTGCTAGATACTCACATAAGACTCTGCACCTGAGAGACTGTGACCCTGGCTCTGTGTGGCATTCCTGATCTTGTTTATTGAATGACTCCTGTCCTCTTCTGGCATCTTTGCTGGCCTGTGCTTGGATGTCCTTTCTCTGAGGATATTGTTGGGGAGCTGCCTCTCTGCAGGGGGATGACGCAGTAGCAGTTATTCTTGTCTTTCAGCAATACTTTCATGCCGGAGGCAACGGGCTGAAGAAAACCTTCCTGGAGAAGAGCCCAGATCTGCAGTCCCTGCGCTATGCCCTATCTCTGTACACACAGACCACAGACACCCTCATCAAGACCTTTGTGCGCTCACAGACTGCCCAAGGTAAGGCCCAAGGGTTTTGGGTCCCCACTCTCCTCCCTGCTATGTCTCTGCCCCTAGGGAGTCAGTCTCCTGTAGCCCTCAGGGAGGCTCCAGGTACTTCTTCAGAAAGCCCTTCACATACAGACATCAGGATTTTCTTGATGGACCCCAATACTTACCCCTACCTACCCCAGACTCATACCAGATAGGAATCCCAGAGATCTGGGAGATGTGCCTGAGCTTTCATTTCCCGACATCATCTGGCCAGTGCGTGTATGTTGACCTCAAGCAGGATACCCTGTCTGATAGGGAAAATGTGAGGAAGCCTTGAGAATGAGTGGTTAAGATACTCACGAAGTCTTATAGCTTTGGGAGCCAAAGATTTCCCAGATTGTCCAGTGCGAATGAGAAGAAGACTAAGAGGGGTGATCTGTGGGAGCACTTGAAAGGAGGGTACGGATCACAGGGCTGTACAGACCTGAGGTTCCAGCCTCATGTATGATGCTAGTGCACGGGGCACCCAGGCAGCTGGTTCCCTCCCAACGATTTTCAGTTCTCAGAACCCCTCCCTGTCTCCAGGCAGGCCCATCCATAACAAAACACATCTGCACAAACATGGCTCAGACTGAAATTGAGACCCTGACCCTGAGGAGGTCCTCCTGGGAAGGACCTTCAAGGTGCAATCATTAATTGCTCCTTCCAGGGAAACCTAGGCATGCTGCCTGGAGGAGTGAACCTGGCAGGGGCCTGGGGGTGGGAAGGCTTAAGCCTTACTGAGCTGTGAACTGACCCAGAGTGGAAGAGGATGGGAATCTAAGCAGTTAGGATGGGGTTGATGGAAGATGAAAAAATGCAGGGGAACCTGCAATACTGTTTCATTTTCCACGTGTGTTCTTATTTCAAGCCCAGAGTGAGAAGAAAGAGCAAAAGGAGTTATGAGCCTTGCTCAGCAAGATAGGGGGATCTTTCACAGAGATGAGTATGTGTAAAGGCCCATAATGTCAGAGAGGCTAGGAGTTAATCTAAAAGGTTTTTCAGAGACACTGAGCTTTGAGCTAGATATAGAGATGAGGCGAGGCTGGACTGGGCACATAGGAAGTAAGACCAGGCAAGGGTGGTGACCACAGGGAGTCTGCAGTTGTATGTGTGTGTTCTACCCACTGCTTTGTCATTTAGAGCCTAGGAAATTAGAGCCTACAGCTTTCTCTATTGTGTCCTGCCGGTCTCAGAAACTTGCTGTATTTTCTACTGCCTCTGTCTGTGATTTGGTTGATGTGCAAACTGTTAAGTATAATTTGGAGCATTCACTGGCCCCAGTTCTTAGACTTCTCTCTGCACTCCGCTCCATCTCTGCTCCCTCAGAATATGTGTAGAGCTGCTCTGAATGCCTGTGAACTTCTTAGACTCTAACTGATTCTTCTCTCTCTGTCCTACTGCTGCTACCTCTTGACTTGCCTGTCCTCACTCAGTGCATGATGGGAAAGGTATTAGGTTTACTGCTAATGAGGACATTCAGCCGGAAAAGGGTATGTTATACACCGTGCAGATGTGAATCTAATACGGGCTAACACTGTCCCCTGTGAACTAAAATAAGCTGCTTCAGGTGGGGCGGAGGGAACCAGATGTCAAAGGTCAGAAGTTCTATCCCAAGTCTCAGAGATAGGCAGTGTATTTGTACAGTCCGAGATGGGGTTAACAATAGTTGTCTTCAGAATTCCCCCACCTCTCCATCTGAGGACAAAAAAAATTTTATCTGGGGTGCAGGGTACTGGGGTTTTCCCAAAATAAAGTGAAGCCTCTACTGAGGGGAGCCTGCAGACTGGCCAGGGGGCACTGGAGAGCTGTGTGTGGAGAGGTCCAGGTTTGAGTAGGAAGAAGTCACTGTGTGCAGGGCAGCCCATAAGTGGGAAGGTGCTGCTTTGGGCTAGATGGGATCCGCATTGTTCTGCTGAGAAACCATGGGGTGGACACAGTTCTCAGACTAAAATATAGGATGGCAGCACTGTCCTTTCCCAACATCTTTCAATGAAAAATTCTTCAGCCCAGGAGATAAGAGAAGTTTGGAGAACCTGAGAGATTCCAGTTGTAGTTTTGGAAGAAGTTTCACCAAAAATGTTGTCACCCTGACTTGTATTTTTATACACAGCCTCATTCTTCATCCCCTTTCTTTTCCTTTCCCTGTGGCTCACATCCCCATAGCTTCTGTGGGTGACTGCTTCTTGCTTTAGGGTGTAGGATAGTAGCCTCCCAGCTCTTGTTTTTACCTGGAGTAACTGGGCCTAAAGTCTTCAAGTTCTCCAGTAGGGAACCATCTGTCGCTCTGCCCGCCAGGGTCTGGTGTGGATGATCCTGTGGGAGAAGTCTCTATCCAGGTGGACTTGTTTACACATCCTGGAACTGGGGAGCACAAGGTCACAGTGAAAGGTGAGTGGCATGGATGCACAGGCTTGAGACCTTTTCTTGCCCAGTGGCCCTATCAGTCAAAGGTACTGCTTATCCCAGTCCTTCAGCTTAGCCCTCCTCCAAGGGGAATCCCACCTGGGGGCTCAAGAACTGGGAATGCGTGATGGGTTGCCTCACAGGTTTCCATGTTTGTGTAGTGGTGGCTGCCAATGACCTCAAGTGGCAGACAGCAGGTATGTTCCGGCCCTTTGTTGAAGTCACCATGGTTGGCCCTCACCAAAGTGATAAAAAGAGGAAGTTCACAACCAAGTCAAAAAGTAACAACTGGGCTCCCAAGTACAACGAGACGTTTCACTTGTAAGTTATGGTTGGGGGATCTAAAGGACTTTGGGATGGGGGTGATCTGTGGAGTAAGAATTAAGAGAGGAGAGAAGGGATGGGCTGGATGGTGTCTGGGGTGAATTCATTTGAGGATGCCCTCATCTCTGGTCTCCTATCTTCATCTACCCTATCCTCACAGCCTCCTGGGAAATGAAGAGGGGCCAGAAGCCTATGAGTTGCAGATATGTGTGAAGGATTACTGCTTTGCCCGGGAGGACCGTGTGCTGGGGCTGGCTGTGATGCCTCTGAGGGATGTGGCAGCCAAGGGCAGCTGTGCTTGCTGGTGCCCCTTGGGCCGGAAGATCCACATGGATGAGACAGGCGTGACCATTCTCCGGATTCTGTCTCAGAGGAGCAATGATGAAGTGGCCCGGGAGTTTGTGAAGCTCAAATCGGAGTCTCGTTCCATGGAGGAGGGGAGCTGAGCACCCAGGCTCCTGTGCCAACCAGAGGGCACCAGTTCCACAAGCCAGGGATAATGGGAGTTACTACATAGTCATCTTAGATCCTCAGTCAAGAGGCTGATTCATTCAGTTAGGAAAGTGTAAGGGAAAATCTGGTGGTGTGAGTGTGGCTTTTCACAGAAGGGGTCTGAATCCCTGACCAGCAGGTCTGTGGTGCTAGGAGCTGGGCTGTGGGGCTTACCACACAGGGAGATTTTTTCATGGAGGGGAAGACATTTCTGAGAGTGTCAGCCATTCTTGGTAGAGATCCTTCCACTCCCACACCCCTTTTCTCCCCCTCTCCATACCACACCTAATCCAGTTAGATCCATATGTACCAATCATTAGAGGAACACGTTTAGAGGGTCTGGAGCTTTTGCCTAATTAGGTAAGTAATCCGTTGAGTCTACAGGTAATTGCTGAGCCCTGTAGTCTGAACTGGAGTATGGCCAGGGCAGGAACACACAGAATAGAATGCAGACCATCCTTTGAGCAGAACCCAGCAGTGTAGAGTAGCTCAAGTGAGTACAGGGCATTGAGACTGAACAAGATACCTTTCAGCAATGAGCTATGCTAATCCCTTCCCCCAGATTAGCTCTCATGAGTAGAACCAGGTTCACATGGTGCTTCAGAGGCCTGAGCAGAATTTCTTTGGAACCCAAGCACCAGGGGCCACCTGCCCAGGAGTCTCCCTACCTCACTCCTTTAGGAAGGGGAGTGATGCTTCAGGACATGAGAGGCTCTTAAATATACATATCTGAGAGCTAGCTGAAGAATCCAGGAGAGAGGGCTTCTTCATAGATAAGCCCTGAACAAAGCCAAAAATTGTGGAAATCAGTCTAGAAGGAGTCCTATTCAGCTATGGCCACTGCCTTCTGGTGGTCCTTCCCCTTGCAGACAGAATCCAGCCTTTGTCCTCACTCCCTTTCATTTAGGTCAGCTGCTGTCCCCCTCATAAACCATTCAACTCTACAGAAGGAACTTAGACTGTGATCCCTCTGTACAGGCTAGATTGGGGGTGGAGGGATGGGGAGCAGAGGGGGAGGGGGGCTCAACACTCCCGGGGAGTTGTGGACTTCCCAGGCCCTTGCCCACAGATGTGACAGGATCCTTCAGTATCCTCATAGCAGCCTCTTGGACTTCTTGAGGACTCTGCATTAGCCATTACATGAAACAAGAAACGAAGCATCTTTGCTGTTTTAAATTGTATGTGCCATTGTCACAAGAAATTATTGACTAGTCTGTAATAAATTATCTTGTAGCAGCCTTTGGGATCTGGTAATTCCAGTAAAGTGTGGAAAGCTGTAGAAATGACTTTCTAATATAATGATAGATTTAGACAAGCGGCTCTTTCCTCCTCTCTGCAGTCACAAGCGGAGGAGCCTAACAGCTAGGGGGAAGGGCAGATTTCTGAGAAAGGGGGCGTGGTGGGCGGCGGAATTGAGGAGGAGGGGTGTGGCGGGAGGCGGAGCTCTCTCTGGGCTCCGGGGACCTGCGCAGAAAGGTGCGTTAAGATGGCGGTCGTTCCCTGGAGTCGACGGCTGCGGAGCGATGGTGAGAAAGAGGCACCCGAAGGTGGCGCCCGAGGAGAGGTTATCACCTCCTCCCTCCCAAGACTGAAGAAATTGTACCCCTCATATCGTACTCGGTATTTCCCAGTAGCTCTCTGTCTTTATGCTTTCTTGTAAACTGTTCTCCCAATCCTCCACATCCCCAGACTGGAATATGGGTTTCCTAGATGCTTCAGAGACTTACCTGCCCAGATACCTAACAGAGGGGATCTTACCCCACAAATTCCTTCCAGAGGGTATCTGTCTAGTTAATAAAGCAGATGTCCCCCAGTCAAGGTACATTCCTACTAACTCAAGGAGTTTTCTGTCCACTTTTACCGCACTGTCCACAGAGTCTCTGAGAAGGAAGCCGTGAATCCTATACCATATTTGACTTGAAAGTGGGACGTTTGCTATCATTCCTCTCATATGGAGCAGGAAACCTACCCCGTAAGGAAAAGTGCAAACTCTGGCTGATAGCCTACAAAAGACTTCCATATTTGAATTAGTAACTAACTTTTAAAAAACATTTAACATTTTAAAAATGCATATTTCCTGCTTTGGGGGAAAAACTTAATTCATGTACCCAAAAAGTGACAGGTGGTTGGAGCTGAGAAGCAAATAGCAAATTAGTTTTCTACAGTTTATATAGACTCCAGGGACTTCTCTGGTGATCCAGTGGTTAAGGCCTTGCTTCCAATGCAGGGGGAATGGGCCCAGGAAGTAAGATCCTGCATGCCACAAGTAATGCTCGTCCCCTGCCTAAAAGCACTGAGTAGACTCCATTATTCCTTATTTTGTCATACTGGATTTTACATTATTTACCTGGTGCCTGGGAGGCATTTGAGTTTATAATCCCTGATGTAAGACTTCGGGTAATTTTCTGTACCCGTACTCTACTCTGAGCTCTTAATGGAAACCAAAATCTGAAGAGGCTGCATATATGTTTAGGTTATCTTTGGTTTCTGTGATACCCTGATTAGTATCAGAGATCATACTAGTAGTTAAAACCCAGGGTGAAATCTGTATTATAAAGTTCTTCATAAGAGAATTCAGTCAGAAAAACTGCAGATGGCTTCTTGGTGCATTTAATCTTGAAGAAATCATGTGACAGCTCCTCTCTGGTGGAGTCAGGCTGAGAAACAAGATGCTGTTTCTCTGAACACCTGGTTTTGAAAGGGCCTGACTTTGGTCTGTACTGAAAGTGATGTCTCAAAAGTGCTGTCTCCTTCACTCCAGACCACACAGATGGTAACTGTCCTCTCTGTGGAAAATAACAAGCCTTGTAGTATCAAGAGTTGGAGGTATTCTGCAGACTGTATCTAATCAGAAGTGGAATAGAAGTGCCTTTAAGTGGATTTTTTAAAAAAGCAAAATCATTTCTATCAGCATAAGTGTGTAATTCATCTAGTCATTGTGACTATTTGGGGTAGCTCCGTTAATGAACCCCTCCCCCCCTTTCTTGAAGCAGCATGGCTAAGCTAAAGAAGCAACATGGAGTAGTGGAGGGAAGTGGGAGTCAGAAAACTTGAACAGGAGCCTCCACTCTGCAACATACCAGTCAGGGGACCTTGACTTTGAACGTTTCAGAGGCTGTTGCTTGCATCTGTTAAACAGACTATGCATCCTGCTGTGTTTACCTCAGAGGGATCAAATGGGCTTTTTAAAATTGGAAAGCACTTTGAAAACTATACATTTTCTTTGTATAAGGGATTATTATCATTATTACAGATGATCCTCTGAGCTCTGATAACTTCCAAGGAATTTGTCTTTCTGTGTCCTGGATTCAAAATCAATAAATATGTGCTGTGTGTATCATATGTACCAGGTACTCATCTAGGCATGGAGCCTAGTATTGAACAAAGCAAAGCCCATATGAATTTAGGAGTGAGTAATCATATTGAGTGCCTATTAGGTACCCAGTGCAGTATCACAGCCCTGGTGGAATAGTAGGCAGAGTTTAGATGATGAACCTAGGTCTGCAGCTGTATAGCTGTGAGAGTCTTTCCCTATGTGAGCCTGAACCTTCCTATCTGTAAAGTAAGGTGGTAAAGTCTTCCCTGGTGCCTCAGTCGGTAAAGAATCTGCCTGCAATGTGGGAGACCCAGGTTTGATCAGTGGTTTGGGAAGATCCCCTGGAGAAGGGATTGGCAACTCGCTCCAGTATTCTTGCCTGGAGAATTCCATGGATAGAGGAGCCTGGTGGGCTATATAGTCCATGGGGTCACACAGAGTTGGACATGACTGAGTGATAACATGGCTTCCCTAGTGACTCAGACAGTAAAGAGTCTGCCTGCAGTGCAGAAGACCTGGGTTCAATCCCTGGGTCAGGAAGATCCTTGGAGAAGGGAATGACTACGCACTCCAGTATTCTTGCCTGGAGAATTCCATGGACAGAGGAGCCTGGCAGGCTATAGTCCATGGAGTTGCAAAGAGTCAGACATAACTGAGTGACTTTCACTTCAGACAAGGTAAAGTCTAAGGTTCTCTTGAGCTAAAATTTGTTTGTTTGGAGATTAAAATTGCTCAGTTTCCCTGCAATGAGTTTATTGTCCTGCCAGGATGGTCAGACTAACAGAGCCAACCAGTCTTAGAACTACAAGAACAACAGAGTGCCAGTCTCACTTGAGATTCAGCAGAATAGTAACAGCAGTGTTGCTCTGTGGGTAATAGAATGCTTAGACTTCTTGGGACACCATGTAGACATGGAAAGATGGGAAGCTTCAGATGAGAGGAAGGAGACTTGATTGAAGACACTAGAAATTTAATGAGTGGAAGAACAAAGGAGAAGAACATGCCATTTATTTTTTTTCTAGTGTATCAGTCAAGAGTCCTTGTAGGAAAATAATTGGTGGTTTCAAAAGAGTTTAATTGAAGAAGAGTTTAACCAAAGGATGATTTACAGACGTATGATCATTGTTAACAAAAACTAAAAAGAATTGATGAAACCCAACAGTGGGAATCAGTAGCACTCCTAGGCCTCAAGGGTAAGAAAGGGGAGTGTTGTTGCTAGGGCCCAGTGAGACCTACAATTTGGGAGACTGTCTGACAGGAAGCTATAGCCATAAGTGTTAAGCAGCTGTTATAAGGACTTAGACAAGGCAGCAGGAAAGTAGAGAAATAATCCCCTAACCTTTCTCTTCTTGGCCTCTGGTCTCCAGCTGGTACCTGCAATCGACAAAACCCAGACAGAGGCCAGGGGCAAGGTAGTTTGGATAATGTAGTTCATTGAGGTCAGCTTCCCAGAGCAGGGCAGAGGGAGTTGGCTGGAAGGAGGCCCACCAAACAGAATAACCAGCATACAAGATATCTAGGGGAGGAAAAGTCACCGCTATGGACTCTTTCCAAGGAAGTTATCCCTCTGTTTAAATTCAAAATCTACTCTTAGGCTTAGTCTGTTTAGCTGTCATTGTCCAATATTTCACTCAGTCCATGGAAATGGCGGTAGTATTTCCTTTGTCCTAGAGCGATTGTGAGGGTCCTGTGATATGACACATGAAAGTACCTAGCACATGCTGGAGGCTCAGTGTTTAGTTCCTTCCTTAATGCATGTGCCTCAATGGCTCCTTGGCTGAAATGCTTTTCCAGTCAAGGCTTCAGAGGGTTGCTAGAACTGAGTGAATGAAGGGGAGAATACCAGGAGATGAAGTCAGAACGCTGTAGCCCATTGTAATGACTTTGGCTTTTAATCAGAGTAAGGTAGGAAGTTATTGGGAAGTTGTGTAACTTCTGATATCAGGATTCCTATTATTCACTAGGGCATCACTTGTTCATTTAAAAATATTTATTTAGAACATACCACATGCTATGTACTGTTTTAGGCACTGGAGATGCATTGATATGTAGTCCCTACCCTCAAGGATAATGTGGTCTTTAAAGGAGACAGATGACTTTAACTTAAATATAATATTAAGATATGAGTAAACATAGAAGCTCGTAATAAGGACATCATCTTTGGGGCATCTGAAAGGCTTCCTGAGCGTGATGATGTAAATTCAGTCTTTCCTGTAGAACTTAGCCAAGTCTAAACAGAGGGAAATGAAGGGCTAGGGGTTTGGAGTGATATGTGCACTTGGGTTTAAAAAAAAAAAAAGCTGGTGATGAGCTAGAAATTGCAGGAAGCTTATATCACTGCATTTTGGCTTTGTGTAGGACAATGGTTAGAGATAAAACAGAGAAGTAAACAGAGGCCAGATCATGAAGAATTTATCCTAAAGGCAATGGTGGGTTTTTAAGCAAAATGATACAAGTCACTCTGGCAAGATGAAGAAGAGTCAGTTGAAGTGGGGTTTAGATGGAAGGTGGGAAGGTGCAAAACTGCTGGAGACTATGAGGCTAATAATGGTGGCCTGAACTTAAGTAGAAGCTTTGGGGACAGAGATAGAGGACTATTCCAAGTTAACGTTTTATTAATGAGGGAGAAAGTACAGAGCTTCATGATTGATTGTTAAGTGGGAGAATGAAAGAGCATTGTCAGAGATGACTCGGATATCTGGCATGGGCTACTAGGTAAATAATAAGACTAGTAATAAATGTCCAAAGACAGGAAATACAAGAGAAAGCACAAATTTGGGGTGTGTGGGAGGTTGAGAATAGAGGTGATAATATCAGTTTTGTAAATGTAGATTTTGCATTGTAAAATGCATGTTATGTTAAGTGTACCATTTGAAAGTGTACAATTACATGACACTAAGTACATTCAGAAAACTAAGATCATGGCATCTGGTCCCGTCACTTCATGGGAAATAGATGGGGAAACAGTGGAAACAGTGTCAGACTTTATTTTTTGGGGCTCCAAAATCACTGCAGATGGTGATTGCAGCCATGAAATTAAAAGACGCTTACTCCTTGGAAGGAAAGTTATGACCAGCCTAGATAGCATATTCAAAAGCAGAGACATTACTTTGCCAACAAAGGTCCGTCTAGTCAAGGCTATGGTTTTTCCAGTAGTCATGTATGGATGTGAGAGTTGGACTGTGAAGAAAGCTGAGCACCGAAGAATTGATGCTTTTGAACTGTGGTGTTGGAGAAGACTCTTGAGAGTCCCTTGGACTGCAAGGAGATCCAACCAGTCCATTCTAAAGGAGATCAGTCCTGGGTGTCCTTTGGAAGGAATGATGCTAAAGCTGAAACTCCAGTACTTTGGCCACCTCATGTGCAGAGTTGACTCATTGGAAAAGACTCTGATGCTGAGAGGGATTGGGGGCAGGAGGAGAAGGGGATGACAGAGGATGAGATGGCTGGATGGCATCACCGACTTGAAGGACGTGAGTTTGGGTGAACTCCGGAGTTAGTGATGGACAGGGAGGCCTGGTGTGCTGCAATTCATGGGGTCTCAAAGAGTCAGACACAACTGAGCGACTGAACTGAACTAAAGTATATTCACACTGTTTCACAACCATCATTACTGTCTGGTTCCAGAACTTTTTAATATAATTATATTTATTTATTTTTGGCTGTACTGGTTGCTTTGTGTGGGCTTTCTCTAATTACAGTGAGCAGGGGCTACTCTTCGTTGTGGTGCTCGGGCTTCCCATTCCCACGGCTTCTCTTGTTGCGGAGCATGGGCTCTAGGCACACGGGCTTCACTGGTTGTGGCACACAGACTCAGTAGTTGTGGCACTTGGGCTCAGTAGTTGCAGCTTGTGAGCTCAGTAAGTGCAGACTCAGTTGTTATGTCACAGGGGCTTAGTTGCTCCATGCCGTGTGGAATCTTCCTGAACCAGTGATTGAACCTGTGACCCCTGCATTGGCAGGCAGATTCTTGTCCACTCCATCACCAAGGAAGTCCCAGAACTTCTTCATCTGCCAAGAAGGAATGCCATCCCTATCAAACAGTCACTCCTCAATACATGTAGATTTTGAGGCAATTGTATGACATCCAAATACAGATGTTAAATAGATATTTGAATATGTACTACTGAAGCTCAAGATAAAAATTGAGGCTGAAGATACATATTTTTGAAGCATTAGCATACAAGTAAGGGGTTCTCAACCTGGGGCCGATTATCTTGAGTGACATATGCATATCAGTTCAGTTCAGTCGCTCAGTTGTGTCCGACTCTTTGTGACCCCATGAATCGCAGCACGCCAGGCCTCCCTGTCCATCACCAACTCCCAGGGTTCACTCAGACTCACATCCATCGAGTCAGTGATGCCATCCAGCCATCTCATCCTCTGTCGTCCTCTTCTCCTGCCCCCAGTCCCTCCCAGCATCAGAGTCTTCGAATGAGTCATCTCTTCGCATGAGGTGTATTTCTGCTCTAGAACAGATTGTCTCGTTAGGTGACTAGCCATAACTTCTCTCTGAGTAATCTTTTTTGACTGTTAGATGGGTAAAGAGAGTATCATTTACAAAGTCAACAATAGGGAGTTAACTAACTTGCCATAATTTACAAGTGTGTGTGTATCCAGTATAATGTAGAAAGTGTGAAAATGAAAGTCGCTCAGCCGTGTCCGACTCTGCAACTGCAACCCCATGGACTTCTCCAGGTCAGAATACTGGAGTGGATAGACATTCCCTTCTCCAGGGGATCTTCCCAACCCAGGGATCAAACCCAGGTCTCCCACATTGCAGGCAGATTTTTACCAGCTGAGCCACCAGGGAAGCCTGGGATGTGTAGCTGAGCCACCAGGAGTACTGGGATGGGTAGCCTATCCCTTCTCCAGCAGATCTTCCAGACCCAGAAGTCAAATCAGGGTCTCTTGCATTGCAGGTGGATTCTTTACCAGCTGAGCTATCAGGAAAGCCCGGTATAGTGTAGACCTTCTGATACACAAGCAGTTCTCAAAATATTAGATCTGAACAGCATCAGCATCACCTGTATTTGTAAGAGAGATAAATTCTTGGGCACTACCATAGACCTGCTGAATTAGAATTTCTGGTCAAGGGCTAGAAGAGGGGGGAAAGGGGGGCACAGCCACCAGGTGATTCTGATGCATATTAAAGTTTGAGAAAAACTGTGGTGGACTATTCCTGGCCACCTCTTTCAGTCCAGTAATAAAACATGAGTTCCTGGTTTTCTCATTATCTTATATGTAACAAAATCTTCATGGCAACATTTTGCAATGGCTGATGAATTCCTCATGAAAAAGTTTTCTTTGAGTATTCTTGTCCATCTGTGATCTCTGTCATCCCGAATCATAGATACAAATATTAGTACCTACATGCTATTTCCCCCTTTAATATGCAGGAGTTATCTTCAACAACTGTAAAGATTGTTTATTTATAGATAACTGTGTCTATCTATAAATTGTAGACTGTTCAGTTACCTAACTGCTGTGGAAAGGAAAATATTTTTGTGAATACCCTTTATTTTCTACCTAGTCCTTTGTCTTGGAATCTCCCAGTCTTCTGCTGAGTCATATTCTTGGCTTTAGAGAATATGAAATGAATCTCACTGAAATTGCACCATTCTTTTTTCTCGACCCCTGTCAAGGAATATTAAGCTGCATGGCCATGTCTAGAGATGCAGTAGCTATATTCAAATCCTTGTGTCCCCTGGAATAAATAGCCATAGTCAGGAACAAATTAAAAGCCACAGGGCTAGAAGAGGGGGGAAAGGGGGGCACATTTCTAAAGAGAAATGGACTTTGTCATCAAGGCCAGTCAAGGAAAGTTTTCAATTTCTGCCAATCCAAGGGTTAAGTCAGGCAGGGCAGTATTTTAGTTGTCTCTGTCTTTCTAAGAATACTGTATACTAATTGAGGGCATGGATGATATTTTTTTGCATTTTTGACCATGTCTTGGAGAAGGAAATTGCAATCCACTCCAGTACTATTGCCTGGAAAATCCCATGGACAGAGGAGCCTGGTAGGCTACAGTCCATGGGGTCACAAAGAGTCGGACACAAAGAGTCACTTCACTAGCTAACATGTACTAGGCACTCAGTAATCACTTGCCAAATTTAATTTACTTAATCTAGAAGTTAGAATATAAAGATTTAAATTCTGGCCCTACCTTTAAGCCACTGAAAGTTAACTTAATTGACCTTTGATTTCCCCATCTCTAAAACATAAGTTTTGCCCTGCCTACTTCCCCTGTGTAAAAATCTAAAGAGAAAATGTATATGAAGTACTCTTTAAAAAAATACAGAGAGATCTGAAAATGTGAACTTACATAATAATTTGATTTGTGTGCTCTCTACCTTAGAGGAACAGTTGGTTCATTCTGATTGAGGAGAGAGAATAATATAGAATGGTGAGCTAGCAGTCGAGAGATACTGGTTTGAATCTTGATCACCTTTCAAATCTTTGGATCTTAGTCTCCTTTTATCTTGAATGACAGAGCACAGATCAGATTACTGCAGTGGTTCCCAGCTTTGGATATATATAGGAATCCCCTGATACTGAAAAATACAACTTGCATAGACTTGATTTAGTTGGTCTAGGATGTATGCTGGGTCTTGAGATTTTTTTTTCTTAACTCCCCTTTATTTTAAATCAGCAGAGCTGTTTACTCAGATTAAATTTTATATAGGAATCCAGGTTACAAAACATCTATCAGTAGGGCTTCTGCAGTCACTTTTTTAGGACTTTAAACTCTGACTACTGGTTCCTTTTTCTGATATCCCATTTTATAACTCCTAAGGCTACATGGAACACTGATAGAAAACCACTGAAATAGACAATTTCCAAGATCTTTTCCAGTTCCCAAAGTAGATTTTGGCTCTAGGTCTACTCACAAGATCTCTGTCCTTTTTCTTAACACCAGCCTGACTTGAAGGTTAGCTTTCCATTTACTTCCTTATCATTACCCTGGCTCTTTTGCTCCGAGGCGATGAGTAGTCTAAAATTCAGTAGGCAAAAGCACCTCTAGGGTATCTTGTTGTCATACCTCCCCCGATCCAATACATCTGGGGTGGGGGCCAGATATCTGTATTTTCTACGAAGATTTTTCAATTGTCTTTGAAACAACTGATCCATGAATGATACTTTTGGGAAAGATTGTCTTAAGAGATTTTGGGTCAAATGTAAAGCAGTAATGAATGATGAAATGTGGGGTCATAGTAGAACACTGGATTTCATCCTGAACTCAGTGCCAGATCTATCAAAGAGGAGCATCTGGGCATTTAAGGCTCTGATTTATACTTCTGAACTAGGCATGTGACCAGAATTCTCAGTAACCGCCACAGATCCCTACTTGACAATCACCTCTTTTTTAAAATCACTTATTAAGTTTTATAGAAAAAACACAGCTGAGCATCATTCTGTTGGACAATCACCTCTTCATTTGGGGCCGTGTGTATAAGAAGGATGATACAGAATCATGGTCACCAGGGGTCAGGCAAGCAGGATTCAAATCTCTATCACTGTGACTCTGCCACTCTCTGATTGTATGTCCCTGAGCACGTCTTAACCTTAAACCTCGGATTTTTCCTCTTTTAAAAAGAATAATACCCTCTTCTTAGGCCTAGATTTTAGTAAAAAATTAAACAAGATGATCTACCTAAAGCATGTAGGAAAGTATCCAGCACACAGTAAAGTTTGTCAAATTGTAGGTATTATTCTATCAGCAGGGCCTGAGCTAACTGACAGGGAGTTTTTTGTTTTATTCTTAGGTGGTGTTTCTCTGAGATTAAATATATAAAACCTTTTAATTCAGGTAAGTGCTTAGCTCATATCTGCTGAGATACCCAAAGTTCAGTAATCAACAATAGTATTTACTTAGTACTGCACTGTACCACGTTCTACTTAGAAAGCCAGGAAATTGGCAGCTTGTGCTCTCAGAGCACTCATAGAATTGAACTGAAGCCCACCAAAAAGCTTCTTACAATTTTATATTTCCAAGAAACTTCTTGATGCAAGACTCAGACTTGACTTCGCTCTGACCTGGCTTGAGACTATTTTTGGCTGCAAAGGTGGGAGGAAAAAAATTATAGAGTTGAAATTATTATAGAAAGTTTTTGGTTTTAACCACTGATGATATTAACTCACATTTGAGAGGAGTGTTTCAGTGTTCTTTTTAGAGGGCAATGAGAGGGATATTCTACCTATAGACTTGAGGCAGACAGGTAAGTGCTTTAATTTTGAAGGCATCTAAGAGAGAACACCAAAGATCTGCTGTGATAACCATGGTGGAAGTGTCTTTAGCAAAAGCTAAAGATGAGAAAGTGTTTTTCATATATGAACTTGCAAGGGGAAATAGAAATGGACCAATAGGAACTTTCACTGGGCTAATTGAATTAATTTGGATTATTAACATTCTATAAAATGAATCATGATTTGAATACTCCTCCTGTCATTAGTCCTTTTTCCACGTCAGTTTAAGGTAAGATGACTGAAGGGTTTTGTTGAACTTGTTTCTCTTTTTATAGAGGCCTAACTTAATAACTAATTTCTTCAAAACCGGACCATGTACTTTGCATTTTTAGTGTGATAATTTGTCATATTAATATCATTTTCTGATATGGCTATTTTGGAGAAAGCTTAGATTTTCTACCAAGGTTTGGAACTAAACTCTTGACATAATTCCAACCAAGGATTCTTTCTAACAGAAGGAAAATCTTCTCTTGTAGTTCTTTGTAGACATACATGCTTTAAAAGAATTTGAAAAACAATAAAAGAGCTATGGGATTTCCAAAGAGTGTGTGTGTGTTTGAGGAAGAGAGGAAGTTATTTTGGGCTTGGTAAAACAAAATCAGTTCCATTTGAACTACACTTGTTGTTATAATTTTAAAAGCTGAGCTTTGAAGGATGGGTGGATGGATTTTAGCTAAATAGAGGAATATGAGGGTTGTATAAAAGAGAATTATCCTGAGATTGAGAAGGGAAAGTTGTTTAATATTTCACATGAAACCTTATGTAGTTTGAATTCTTTTTAAGCTTATGTATTTGATTTGACTCTAATTTTCTTCCATAGGAAATTTCACTCTTCTTGGCCTGTTCATAATCTGTTTTTGTCTAATGATGGCATCAGCATATTTGTGCCTTTATAGACATACTATCTGGTTAAGATCTATGCCCATCTTTGTCTTGCTCTGTCCTTATGAGAGCCTGTAGTATTTACCTAAACACATTTTTAGGCCTGAAGCTGTTTTTGCTTAATGTCCTTTAATATAGGCTGTTGGCATAGTGCCAAAGCATTGTTCCATAAAAGCCAGTCTGAGTTTGGGGCAGAACAATGAGATTGAGGTAAAGCTTTGATTGTCTGTCTCAATCCAAGGAAGAACAAATTTTACAGTCCATAAAGAGTCTTAGCGCTTTAAAAAAAAAAAAAAAGCATATTAAGAAAGTTTTAAAAGCTTAGGACCTCTCCCCAGAAGAAATGCACAAGTATAGACAATTTTAGAAGGTTCACAAAGTTCATCTGTCAAGCCTTGGCATTAAAAAAAAAGAACTTAACTCATACTAAGAAGTGGACAAGGTGTATATCCTTCAAGTAATTCTGCATAAATATTGTATCTGAAGCTTTTAATATATATTGAACATCACTAAATTTAGAGTTATACCTGAATTAAAGAGTCTATATTCTAGAATTGTGTGCTTTGTCTGTCAGATTTTTCTTAGAAGGGACCATTGGCCCAAATTGAGGGTTTTAGAAATAGGACTGAATTAAATTTAAAAAAAAATGCACGTCCTCTGCATTTCAAGGACTCCTAATCATAGGACCACCAGGGAAGTCCATCTTTTCATCTTTAAATCTGAAACTCTGTACCCATTGAACAATTACTCCCCTTTCTCCCAACTGCCAGCCCCTGGGATGGAAGCCACCACTCTTCTTTCTGTCTCTATGAATGGGACTACTCTAGGTGCCTCATAGAAGTATGATCATACAGTATTTATCTTTCTACGACTGGCTTATTCACTTAACATAATGTTCCTAAGGTTCCTTTATGTTGTAGCATGTCATAATTTCCTTCCTTTTTAAGGCTGAATAATATTTTGTTATATACATATGTGTGTGTGTGTTGTTTAACATGTCACATGTTGTTTAGCTGTTTGTCAGTGGATATTTGGGTTGCTTCTGCTCCTTAGCTGTTGTGAATAATACTGCCAAAAGCAGGAGTATACAATTCCCTTTAAGTCCCTGCTTTCAGTTCTTTTGGGTATATACCCCAAAGTAGAATTGCTACATTGTATGCTAATTCTGTTTTTAATTCTTTTAAGAACCACCATATTGTTCTCCATATCAGCTGCACCATTTTAAATTTCCACCAACAGTGCACAAGGATCTAATTTCTAATTGCATTCTAATTTCTTCACATCTTTGCCAATAGTATTTTTTTTTCTTTTTTAAAAAATAGTAGCCATCCTAATGAATGTGTTGGAGTAGGTTTTGCATACAAAAACCTAGGAAGACATCCTGAGACTGGTACATTTTTAAGAAGTTTTGAAGGCACCATTGTATGAGGAGGGAGTTGTTACCGACACAAGGCAGATTCAGATACCAAAACCACCTAAGCTGGGGATAAAGTTGATAGCTCCTCTTGAAAATTAAGGGACCTTAATATATAATCCAGAGAAGGTGATGGCACCCCACTCCAGTACTCTTGCCTGGAAAATCCTATGGACGGAGGAGCCTGGTAGGCTGCAGTCCATGGGGTCATGAAGAGTCGGACACGACTGAATGACTTCACTTTCACTTTTCACTTTCATGTATTGGAGAAAGAAATGGCAACCCACTCCAGTGTTCTTGCTGGAGAACCCCAGGGACGGGGGAGCCTGGTGGGCTGCCATCTATGGGGTCGCGCAGAGTTGGACACGACTGAAGCGACTTAGCAGCAGCAGCAGCAGCAGCAGGTATATAATCACTATACAAAAATCAAAAGTTTTCTTACTCAATAGCATTATCAATTAGAAAACATAATAGAAAGATTCCATTCACATTAGGAACAAAATCTTAAACTGTCTAAGAATAAACATAAAAAGAAATGCAGAAAACTTAACTGTAAGACTTTATTGATAGACAAAAAGATGGCCTGAATAAATGACAAAATATAGGCATGTTTGTAGATGGAAAAAAAATCCTGAAACTATGTACCTTATTTGTATAAATATGCATAAATGCAAAGTAAAAGTTATGGAAAGAGGAATAGCAAACTATTAACAGTGATTCTAGAAAGGGAAGTGGGATGTAGTGGTGGATATTATGAAAAGGGACTTTACTATTTTACTTTGTGTACCTCTGTCTTATGAGTTTTTAAAATAAGAATGTACTAATGTATTATTTGTGGGGAAAAAGCCTTTCTTAAAGAAATGAAAATAACTTGAAATATTTCATGGCCCTTTATTTCTGCATGCTGCTGATGCTAAGTCACTTCAGTCATGTCCGACTCGGTGTGACCCCATAGACAGCAGCCCACCAGGCTCCCACATCCTTGGGATTCTCCAGGCAAGAACACTGGAGTGGGTTGCCATTTCCTTCTCCAAAGCATGAAAGTGAAAAGTGAAAGGGAAGTCGCTCAGTCGTGTCCAACTCTTCACGACCCCATGGACTGCAGCCTACCAGGCTCCTCCAGCCACGGGATTTTCCAGGTCAGAGTACTGGAGTGGGGTGCCGTCACCTTTTCCGTATTTCTGCATAAAGATGGGGTAATCTAATTCTCACTGTGTGTAAAGCCCCAGTCCCTAGGCTTTTTGGAAGGTATTCAAAGGGAAAGAAAATACAATTCCCATACCTCAAGATTATAGATTAATAAGGAGTTAAGACTCCCAAGCATCACCGACTCAATAGACATGAGTTTGAGTAAACTCTGGGAGTTGGTGATGGACAGGGAGGCCTGAAGTGCTGCAGTCCACGGAGCTGCAAATAGTCAGACATGACTGAATGATTGAACGGAAGACTCCCAAAGAGTGGAATGGCAGAAGTAAGTACATAAATATCAGTAAATAAACATCACTGGAAAATAAATGATTTTTTCAGATTACAAAATTTATTTTCTGTTCAGCAATGTTTTTGTTCTAACCATTTTAGACAAAACACTTTCTAAAATTTCTTAGATGTTTTCTCACTTTCTTAAATACAATATACTAAACAAATTTTAACCTTTATTTTGATGATTCAGTGATACATGTTATGAAACTATTATTTCTAGTGCCTTCTGGAGCTATTGAATTGTATGTGGCTTTTGTTACTATCGTTTTTAAAATATTTGTTTATTTATGACTGTGCTATGTCTTCATTGCCTTGTGGGCTTTTCTCTAGTCACAGCGAGCAGGGGCTTCTCTTCGTTGCAGTGTGTGGGCTTCTCATTGCAGTGGCTTCTCATGTTGAGCACAGGCTTTCAGGTGCGAGGGTTTCAGTAGCTGCAGCTCCCGGGCTCTAGAGCACAGGCTCAGTAGTTGTGGTACATGGGCTTAGTTGCTCCGCAGCATGTGGGATCTTCCCCGACCAGGGATCGAACCCACATCTCCTGCTTTGGCAGGCAGATTCTTTACCATTGAGCCACCAGGAAAGCCCCTTTTGTTACTATATTAAATAGCTCCTCCTTGCTTGAATTAAAATACTTTAGTGCATAAATTTCATGTTGTCTACATTGGCTGTTCAATGGTTAGTTGTTGCTTACCACCAGCTCTCTGCCAAATATGAATATTATGGATAAGGGGCTGCTATAATACAAAGTGACTGCACTTCAGGGAAAAAATAGAAGAGGGCTTCTTCTCTATTCATATCTCGCAGTTTTTCTCCCCACATTTTCCCTGCCATTCCTGGTTATCCCCTAGTTGTTGGTATACATTTTTATATTAATCATAATAATGTGGTTAAAAGCACAGGCTTTGAAATCAGACTATCTGTGTTCCATACTGGCTTTGCCACGTACTAGCTGAGTGATTGGAGAAGGAAATGGCAACCCACTCCAGTACTCTTGCCTGGAAAATCCAGTGGTTGGAGGAGCCTGGTTAGCTGCCGTCTCTGCATTGGAGAAGGAAATGGCAACCCTCTCCAGTGTTCTTGCCTGGAGAATCCTAGGGATGGGGGAGCCTGGTGGACTGCCATCTCTGGGGTTGCATAGAGTCGGACACGACTGAAGCTACTTAACAGCTTAACAACAGCTGAGTGATATTGCTCTTTACAGCATCAGACCTTGCTTCTATCACCAGTCACATCCACAACTGGGTGTTGTTTTTGCTTTGGCTCCATCCCTTCAGTCTTTCTGGAGTTATTTCCCCACTGATCTCCAGTAGAATATTGGGCACCTAGCGACCTGGGGAATTCATCTTTCAGTGTCCTATCTTTTTGCCTTTTCATACTGTTCATGGGGTTCTCAAGGCAAGAATACTGAAGTGGTTTGCCATTCCCTTCTCTAGTGGACCACATTCTGTCAGACCTCTTCACCATGATCCGTCCATCTTGGGTGGCCCCACAAGGCATGGCTTAGTTTCATTGAGTTAGAGAAGCTGTGGTCCATGTGATCAGATTGGATACTTGTCTGTGATTCTGTTTTCAGTCTGTCTGCCCTCTGATGCCCTCTCTCAGCGCCTACCATCTTACTTGAGTTTCTCTTACCTTGGACATGGTGTATCTCTTCACGCCTGCTCCAGTAAAGCACAGCCACTGCTCCTTAACTTGGACGTGGGGTAGCTCCTCTCGGCTGCTGCCCCTGACCTTGGGTGTGGGGTAGCTCCTCTCAGCTGCCCCAGCAATATTGCATAAGAACGTGGAATGTTAGGTCCATGAATCAAGGCAAATTGGAAGTGGTCAAACAGGAGATGGCAAGAGTGAATGTCAACATTCTAGGAATCAGCGAACTAAGATGGACTGGAAGGGGTGAATTTAACTCATGACCATTATATCTACTATTGTGGGCAGGAATCTTGTAGAAGAAATGGAATAGCTATCATAGTCAGCAAAAGAGTCTGAAATGCAGTACTTGGATGCAGTCTCAAAAACAACGGAATGATCTCTGTTCGTTTCCAAGGCAAACGATTCAGTATCATGGTAACCCAAGTCTATGCCCTAACCAGTAATGCTGAAGAAGCTGAAGTTGAATGGTTCTATGAAGACCTACAAGACCGTTTAGAACTAACACCCCAAAAAGATGTCCTTTTCATTATAGGGGACTGGAATGCAAAAGTAGGAAGTCAAGAAACACCTGGAGTAACAGGTAAATTTGGCCTTGAAGTACAGAATGAAGCAGGTCAAAGACTAATAGAGTTTTGCCAAGAGAACGCACTGGTCACAGCAAACACCCTCTTCCAGCAACACAAGAGAAGACTCTACACATGGACATCACCAGATGGTCAACAACGAAATCAGATTGATTATATTCTTTGCAGCCAAAGATGGAGAATCTCTATACAATCAGCAAAAGAAGACCGGGAACTGATTGTGGCTCAGATCATGAACTCCTTATTGTCAAATTAAGACTAAAATTGAAGAAAGTGGGGAAAACCACTAGACCATTCAGCTATGACCTAAATCAAATCCCTTATGATTGATTATACAGTGGAAGTGAGAAATAGATTTAAGGGACTAGATCTGATAGAGTACCTGATGAACTATGGAGGGAGGTTCGTGACATTGTACAAGAGACAGGAATCAAGACCATTCCCATGGAAAAGAAATGCAGAAAGCAAAATGGGTGTCTGAGGAGGCCTTACAAATAGCTGTGAAAAGAAGAGAAATGAAAAGCAAAGGAGAAAAGGAAAGATATAAGGATCTGAATGCAGAGTTCCAAAGAATAGTTAAGGAGAGATAAGAAAGCCTTCCTCAGCAATCAAGGCAAAGAAATAGAGGAAACCAATAGAATGGGAAAGACCAGAGATCTCTTCAAGGAAATTCAAGATACCAAGGGAACATTTCATGCAAAGATGGGCACAATAAAGGACAGAAGTGATATGGACCTAACAGAAGCAGAAGATAATTAAGAAGAGGTGGCAAGAATACACAGAAGAACTATACAAAAAAGATCTTCACAACCCAGATAATCACAATGGTGTGATCACTCACCTAGAGCCAGACATCCTGGAATGTGAAGTCAAGTGGGCCTTAGGAAGAATCATTATGAACAAAGCTAGTGGAGGTGATGGCATTCCAGTTGAGCTATTTCAAACCCTGAAAGATAATGCTGTGAAAGTGCTGCACTCAATATGCCAGTAAATTTGGAAAACTCAGCAGTGGCCACAGGACTGGAAAATGTCAGTTTTCATTCCAATCCTGAAGAAAGGCAATGCCAAAGAATGCTCAAACTATCGCACAATTGCTCTCATCTCACACGCTAGTAAAGTAATGCTCAAAATTCTCCAAGCCAGGCTTCAGCAATACGTGAACCGTGAACTTCCAGATGTTCAAGCTTGTTTTAGAGAATGCAGAGATCAAATTGCCAACTTCTGCTGGATCATCGAAAAAGCAAGAGAGTTCCAGAAAAACATCTATTTCTGCTTTATTGACTATGCCAAAGCCTTTGGCTTTGTGGATCACAGTAAACTGTGGAAAATTCTGAAAGAGATGGGAATACCAGACCACCTGACCTGCCGCTTGAGAAATCTGTATGCAGGTCAGGAAGCAACAGTTAGAACTGGACACGGAACAAACAACAGACTGGTTCCAAATAGGAAAAGGAGTACATCAAGGCTGTATATTGTCACCCTGCTTATTTAACTTATATGCAGAGTACATCATGAGAAGTGCTGGGCTGGAGGAAGCACAAGCTGGAATCAATATTGCTGGGAGAAATATCAAAAACCTCAGATATGCAGATGACACCACCCTTATGGCAGAAAGTGAAGAGGAACTAAACAGCCTGTTGATGAAAGTAAAAGAGGAGAGTGAAAAAGTTGGCTTAAAGCTCAACATTCAGAAAACTAAGATCATGGCATCCGGTCCCATTACTTCATCGGAAATAGATGGGGAAACAGTGGAAACAGTGGCTGATTTTATTTTTGGGGGCTCCAAAATCACTGCAGATGGTGACTGCAGCCATGAAATTAAAAGACGCTTGCTCCTTAGAAGAAAAGCTATGACCAATCTAGACAGCATATTAAAAAGCAGAGACATTACTTTGTCCACAAAGGTCCGTCTAGTCAAGGCTATGGTTTTTCCAGTAGTAATATATGGATGAAGACTCTTGAGAGTCCCTTGGATTGCAAGGAGATCCAACCAGTCCATTCTGAAGGAGATCAGCCCTGGGATTTCTTTGGAAGGAATGATGCTAAAGCTGAAACTCCAGTACTTTGGCCACCTCATGTGAAGAGTTGACTCATTGGAAAAGACTTTGATTTTGGGAGGGATTGGGGGCAGGAGAAGAAGGGGATGACTGAGGATGAGATGGCTGGATGGCATCACAGACTCGATGGACGCGAGTCTGAGTGAACTCTGGGAGTTGGTGATGGACAGGGAGGCCTGGCGTGCTGCGATTCATGAGGTCACAGAGTCGGACACGACTGAGCGACTGAACTGAAGTGAACTGAATATGTGGATGTGAGAGTTGGACTATAAAGAAAGCTGAGCACTGAAGAATTGGTGCTTTTGAACTGTGGCATTGGAGAAGACTCTTGAGAGTCCCTTGGACTGCAAGGAGATCCAATCAGTCCATCCTAAAGGGAGATCAGTCCTGGGTGTTCATTGTAAGGACTAATGTTGAAGCTGAAATTCCAGTACTTTGGCCACCTGATGCAAAGAGCTGACTCGTTTGAAAAGACCCTGATGTTGGGAAAGATTGAAGGCAGGAGGGGAAGGTGACGACAAAGGATGAGATGGTTAGATGGCATCACCGACTCAATGGTATGAGTTTGGTGAACTCCAGGAGTTGGTGATAGACAGGGAGGCCTGGTATGCTGTGATTCATGGGGTTGCAAAGAATTGGACATGACTGAGCAACTGAACTGAACTTGTTATGCCCAGAGTCTGAGTCCCCAAAACTGAGAGAATAAGACGTCTACAGCAATGCAAAAGCATAAAGGGGTTTATTGCTAGCTCGAGTTAGGGCCCAGGTCTCATCCAGCACAGTGGAATCCGACAAGAGCCCCGAGCTCTGAATCACATCTACTTTTATACAGATGGTTCTTTGTTCCTGTAACAGCATAGCTAATTGGCTAAACCGTAGGCGCGCACAGGACTTTTAACCTTGCATCCCTATCTGGATTGGCTCAGGTCTGGCGTGGGCGGGGGACTAAGGGGATTTTTCTGATTGGTCGAGCTACACTGCCTGCAGGAGTTCCCAGTGCCTCAGCTTTCCTAGAGACTAAACCTCAGGCCTAGCCTGCCCCTTAGAGCCTGTCCTGGCTCCAGTTTGGTCCTAACAAACTGACACTGAGCTGAGTGATGTTGGGCAAATTACTTAGCCTCTCCTTTGCCTTAGTTTCATCATCTGTAATTTGGAAATAATAATACAATGGTATTAATAATACAGTGGTATTCATGGTTGTAATACTAATCATAAGATTATTTTAAGGGTTAAGTGAAAAAAAGATATGTAGGTGCTGACAACATAATGAGCTCTGAATTAATGTTACCTCATTTATTATTTGGAGAAGGCAATGGCAGCCCACTCCAGTACTCTCGCCTGGAAAAACCCATGGACAGAGGAGCCCAGTGGGTTGCAGTCCATGGGGTCGCTAAGAGTCGGACACGACTGAGCAACTTCACTTTCACTTTTCACTTTCATGCATTGGAGAAGGAAGTGGCAACCCACTCCAGTGTTCTTGCCTGGAGAATCCCAGGGATGTGGGAGCCTGGTGGGCTGTCGTCTATGGGGTCACGCAGAGTCGGACACGACTGAAGTGACTCAGCAGCAGCAAGGGCAGCATTTATTATTCAGAGAAGGCAATGGCAGCCCACTGCAGTACTCTTGCCTGGAAAATCCCATGGATGGAAGAGTCTGGTGGGCTGCAGTCCATGGGATTGCAACTGAGTGACTTCACTTTCACTTTTCACTTTCATGCATTGGAGAAGGAAATGACAACCCACTCCAGTGTTCTTGCCTGGAGAATCCCAGGCAAGAGCCTGGGACTGAAGCGACTTAGCAGTCACAGTAGCAGCAGCAGCATTTATTATTGGTCTTCCTGGTAGGTTAGATTGTAAAGAATCTGTTTTCGATGCAGGAGACCTAGCTTCAATCCCTGGGTCAGGAAAATCCCCTGGAGAAGAAAATGCATTTCCTTCCTTCCTGCCTTTCACTCCAGTATTCTTGCCTAGAGAAACCCATGGACAGAAGAGCCTGGTAGGCTACAGTCCATAGGGTCACAAAAGTTGGACATGATCGAGCGACTTAGCACTTTTATTATTAAGTTTAATAATAGAGCTCTCCTCTTGCCTATTTATGTAAAATGCCTAAGCTTTTAGCTCGTAGACACTTTGTCATTAGTTTTGGCTGCCCGGTGGTCAACATGCCTTTAATATGTTAGCTTTCATTCTCAGTTAAGTCCTTAAGGAATTTCAAATTCAAATACTTTTGGCATGAGCTAAGCCCAGCATAATTAGGAAACTGAATCTGCTACTAAAAAAAATCACAGATCCAAAGCTACTTATGTATAATCTTTCATTTTGCATGCCACTGTCTTCTCTCCAAGCCTGACTTCTTAAGAGTTTGCCACACTGTCACTCAGTGACCAAGTACAAGATAGAAATTCAAGTACAGGCCTTGTTAGCAAGTATTAGAAACGTCCATACCAGTATCATGACATTATACAACTCCAGGGACACAGTTCCCATTGTGGTCTGTGAATGGTAACCACTAAAGATATGCAGTGTACAAGCTGGGTGGCCACATATGTTGCCTCAGGCAAGGTAACCAAGGAGATTAGACCTTCATTTTCTTGAAAAAATGGGAGACATTCTACACAACAAAAAAGAATCCCGGTGGTTTAAAATGGAGAAATGTTCACCCAAAGGATAGGAACGGGCCTTAAATTCAGGACTTAGAATCAAAAAGCATGATTCCCAGGTCTGTTTTTTTTTCCGCTTGATATTTCTCAGAGCCTTAGTTTTCTCAGCTGTAAATGGATAATTACCTTTCCCTATATCTCAAGCTTAAGAATATAATTTTTATAAGCCATAAAACCTAAACAAATGCAAATGATGAGTTTCCCTTATTTCTTGTTATCATTTTTGTGCTAAGGAAAAACAGTCTTCAAAAGGTTTGTGATCTATCGTTTATTCATGGTTCAGAAACTTAAAGGAATTTTTTTTTAAGCAATGATTGATCTAGCTCTGATGATCAGATGCAAAGAGCATTGCATAATGTTCTGTATAATGAGGAGTGTTTCTGAGAATATAAAATGAAGAGAGATGAAACTGATGGGGGAGAAAAGTATAATAGTTAATGGATTTTTTACTCCTTTAGTTACTGTTGTAGTGAATTGTATATTTTCCTACTAAAATAAAAGATCCAGTAGGTTTAAAACAATAAAATGAAGCTTAATGAATAGTATAATTATAAAATTCTAAAATCCATGGGTTGATAAGACCAAGTATACCATTTTTCTTTTTAAATTTATTTTTTTAATTGGAGGAAAATTGCTTTACAGTCTTGTATTAGTTTCTGCCATATAGCAACACGAATCAGCCATAATTATACATATATCCTCTCCCTCTTGAGTGTCCCTTCGCTTCCCCCATCCCTTCCCTTTAGGTCCCAAATATACCTTTTAAGAAAAAAAAATTCTTTTTTCATCTCTTGGTCATCCCTTTGAGAGAGCCCACTAGTAAGAAAACTGCTTGACCTCCAAAAGAGCCAAACAGGAAATTTTTTTAAAATTAATTTTATTGAAATATAGTTGATTTATAAAATTGTGTTAGTTTCTAGTATACAGCAAAGTGATTCAGTTGTACATACATATAATAGTTTGCATCTGCTAATCCCAAGCTACCAATCCATCCCTCCCCCATCCCCCCCTCCCTTTTAGAAACCACAAAGGCTGTTCTCTTTGTGAGTCTGTGCTGGTTCATAGATTAGTTCACTTGTGTCATATTTTAGATGCCACATATAAGTGATATCATATGATATTTGTCTTTCTGACTTACTTCATTTAGTATGATAACCTCTAGGTCCATCCATACTGCTGTAAATGGCATTATTTCATTCTTTTTTATGGCTGAGTAGTATTCCATATCAGTTCAGTTCAGTTGCTCAGTTGTATCTGACTCCTTGCAACCCCATGGACTGCAGCACTCCAGGCTTCCCCATCCATCACCAACTCTCAGAGCTTGCCCAAACGCATGCCCATTTTTGATTGGGTTGTTTGTTACTGAGTTGTATGAGCTGTTCAAACAAGGAAATATTGAGTAACAACAAAACCCTGGGGCCACAGAGGCCTATGCACAATTACTAAGCTTTGACACCTTATTTACTTTTCTGTTTAGCTTTTCCCTTTGTATCTTCCATTTTTTAAATGTTTATCTAATTATATCCATTAAGTTTTTCATAACTGGCTATAAGTATTAATAAATAATGATAAAATTTTAATTAATATGACATATCTTTGATTTTAAAGGTTATTTGATTATCAATGGAAAAAATTATTTGAATCTGTTTTTACCAAGACTTTCACTTTCTGTAAGACAAATGCCACTTTTTCTTGACTTCTCCACCTAGAATAACTCCTCCTTCAGAACTACTTTGGCATTTTGTTTACTATCTTCTCCAAATCTCCTTAAAGCATTTATCATTTTTGCATTATATCTGTTTGTACTTTTAGATCTCATTATCTTCCTCATTCACAATCTTATTCATTTTGGTATTTCACTATAACATGTACACGATTGCTTCTTTTTTTGTTCCCAACTTTATTGCGATATAATTGACATTTAACACATTGTACAATGTAATTATTCAATATACATATGTGTGTGTGTTAGTATGACTGTTTGTAACCCCATGAACTGTAGCCACCAGGCTCCTCAGTCCACAGGATTCTCCAAGCAAGAATACTGGAGTGGGTTGCCATTGCCTACTCTAGGGGATCTTCCCAATGCAGGGATTGAACCTGGGTCTCCTGCATTACAGGCAGATTCTTTACTGTCTGAACCACCAGGGAAGCCCATATATAAGTTGCATATGTATTTAGTTTGTTTGAGTTGTGAAGTTTTATATATCCAGCCTATGGTTAATTGCCTTAAGAACCATCTCTTTGTAAACTACATTTTGTTTGGATCCTACTCATTTCCCTCCTATCCCATTGTCTTTTTCATCTTTTGCTTAGATTGTAGGCTGTAAATGGTGACTAAGAAGTCAGTTGTTCTTCCACTTTCATTTCTAAGATCTTGAAAATTAGGGAAACTAGATTTACAACTGAAAATTAAATTGTAAATTCAGCACAAATCAAGGCAAAGCTACCCAAAAATCACCCTTAAAAGACAGCCTGGGCAGATTAAGAGTTGACTAAATATATTTGTCTAAAGAATATTCGTAAAGTGCTATTAGTTAACAAAGATGACATAGGAACACAAGAGTGAGAAGCATATTTTGGTTGTGCCTGTGCAAGTACTGTCCAGGGGAGAGAAGGTAGGTAGGTCACAAACTTGAACATTTCTCTTGCTGCTTTGTGGCCTGATGTTATTAAATGTTTAAAGCACACAATTTAATTTCCCTATTCTCTAATTCTGTGTTGATCAAGCAATCTTCTGATAATGATTGGTTTTTCATATATATATATCTTTTTCCAAGGAGAAAATATCTGAATGTGCCAAAGTAAAAGTTATAGTCACTGGGACAATTAATCAGTTTCATTACAAATAATCATCTGCCATTCTGGTCTTAATTGGCCTCTAAAACCTTATCAGTGTTAATGTGAATTGTGGATTCAGTCTCAGTGAACAGCCAAAACCAAGTTTCTGAGTCTAGAAACTGAAGTTCACATCCTAGACTTTATAGTGAATCATAAGGTAAATTCCACTTCATGGATATTTTACCTCATATAGAAAAACTGTCAAATGTCACCCCTTCTCCCATCCTCATTACAAATGCCTTAACTCATATATTCATTATTTTTTCCTCTCAATTACAAATAGCAGCATCTTAACTCATTTCCGTGCCATCAGTCAAGCTAGATTCCATTCTGATGCTGTATCTTTCTGAATCACAAGTCTGATCATGTTAACTAACCTTTTAAAGTATTCAGTGGCATTCTGCAATGTACTTCACTTCATGCCATTTTATATTTTGTGCCTCACTCCTGCCTGGAAAACTCCCATCCACCATGTTCACTAAGCTAACTTAATATTTATTCTTGAAGACTCAGCTCAGGATCTGCTCGAGAAACATTACCAGATCCCTGCAATCTGGTTCAGATGCTTCGCATTTACACTTCTGTAGCACCCTGTCCTTACCTCTCTCCTACTACCCACCACACTGCAATTTTTCCTTGTATGTCTCCCCTACCATCACTTCAAGGCAGTGATAGGGGTAGTATTTGATCGTGTTCTGCAACCCTTCAGTTCAGTCGCTCAGTCGTGTCCAACTCTTTGCAACCCCATGAATCGCAGCACGCCAGGCCTCCCTGTCCATCACCATCTCCCGGAGTTCACTCAGACTCACGTCCATCAAGTCTGTGATGCCATCCCGCCATCTCATCCTCGGTCGTCCCCTTCTGCTCCTGCCCCCAATCCCTCCCAAAATCAGAGTCTTTTCCAATGAGTCAACTCTTCGCATGAGGTGGCCAAAGTACTGGAGTTTCAGCTTTAGCATCATTCCTTCCAAAGAAATCCCAGGGTTGATCTCCTTCAGAATGGACTGGTTGGATCTCCTTGCAGTCCAAGGGACTCTCAAGAGTCTTCTCCAACACCACAGTTCAAAAGGATCAATTCGTCGGCGCTTAGCCTTCTTCACAGTCCAACTCTCATGTCCATACGTGACCACAGGAAAAACTATACCCTTGACTAGACGGACCTTAGTCGGCAAAGTAATGTCTCTGCTTTTGAATATACTATCTAGGTTGGTCATAACTTTTCTTCAGCCCTAGTGTAATACTTGACACATTTGTTAAATAAAATTATGAACCTTTCTATAACCTTACTCATTTCATTTAAACTTCAAAAAGTTTCTGCAGTCTCCTTTCATTTCCCTGATCTGTATTTTCTTCTTGATCTTTGACCATTTGTCCCTAGCCACTTTTGTTCCTGCTTTGAACTTGTCATGTTCTTCATCTATATCTTCAGAGCCCTATGGCCAGCCACCCATTGTGTGTGAGTGTGTGTGCATGTATCCATTCATGAAAAGATTGTCAGGTGTCATAAATTTGTGAATGGCATTGTAATGTATAATTCTTCCTGTTGTTGTGTTAGTTGGTCAGTCGTATCTGACTCTTGAATGTATAATTCTTCCTGTAGAATAAAATGTAACTGAATAAAAATAAATTAATATTAAAGAAAATATAATTGAAAAGGTAAGTAGCTTCTTCTGCTTGACTATGCCAAAGCCTTTGACTGTGTGGATCACAATAAACTGTGGAAAATTCTGAAAGAGATGGGAATACCAGACCACCTGACCTGCCTCTTGAGAAACCTGTATGCAGGTCAGGAAGCAACAGTTAGAACTGGACATGGAACAACTTCTATTGCTTCCCTGGTGGCTCAGAGGATAAAGCATCTGCCTGCAATGCAGGAGACCCGAGTTCGACCCCTGGGTTGGGAAGATGCCCTGAAGAAGGAAATGGCAACCCACTACAGTATTGTTGCCTGGAGAATCCCATGGACAGAGGAGCCTGGCGGGCTACAGTCCATGGGGTCACAAAGAGTTGGACACAACTGAGCAACTTCACACAAACACACATGGAACAACAGACTGGTTTCAAATAGGGAAAGGAGTACGTCAAGGCTGTATATTGTCACCCTGCTTATTTAACTTATATGCAGAGAACATCATGAGAAATGCTGGGATGGAAGAAGTACAAGCTGAAATCAAGATTGCTGGGAGAAATATCAATAACCTCAGATATGCAGATGACACCACCCTTATGGCGGAAAGTGAAGAAGAACTAAAGAGCCTCTTGATGAAAGTAAAAGAGGAGAGTGAAAAAATTGGCTTAAAGCTCAGCTTTCAGAAAACTAAGATCATGGCATCCAGTCCCATCACTTCATGGGAAATAGATGGGGAAACAGTGGCTGACTTTATTTTTGGGGGCTCCAAAATCACTGCAGGTGGTGATTGCAGCCATGAAATTAAAAGACACTTGCTCCTTGGAAGAAAAGCTATGACCAACCTAGACAGCATATTAAAACTTAAAAAGCAGAGACGTTACTTTGTCCACAAAGGTCCGTCTAGTCAAGGCTATGGTTTTTCCAGTGGTCATGTATGGATGTGAGAATTGCACTATAAAGAAAGCTGAGGGTCGAAGAATTTATGCTTTTGAACTGTGGTGTTGGAGAAGACTCTTGAGAGTCCCTTGGACTGCAAGGAGATCCAACCAGTCCATCCTAAAGGAGATCAGTCCTGGGTGTTCATTGGAAGGACTGATGTTGAAGCTGGAATTCCAGTACTTTGGCCACCTGATGTGAAGAGCTGACTCATTTGAAAAGACCCTGATTCTTGGAAAGATTGAGGGCAGGAGAAGGGGATGACAGAGGATGAGGTGGTTGGATGGCATCACCGACTCAATGGACATGGGTTTGGGTAGACTCCGGTAGTTGGTGATGGATAGAGAGGCCTGGTGTGCTGCAGTTCATGGGGTCACAAAGAGTTGGACACGACTGAGCGACTAAACTGAAATGAACTGAAGTAGCTTCTGGGTCTTAAATGAAAATTACTACATAAATGATGGCTCGTAGAATACACACAAAAATCAACCTCTTTGAGATGCAAATTCTAGGCAGTCAGCTAGGCTCACTCACTATTTTACTGTACACTGACTTCACACAGCGCCCAATTCAGATTTATGCTTCAGTAAAAGCAGTGTATAGTATGAGCTTTCAAGGTTGCTTATGAAAGCTGACTTTATACAGCTATTAAATCTAAGAATGCCAGGTTCACAGTACTACATGTATGTTCTAGGCTTGATGATGTATTAAAGCAATGAAAAGTGGGGATTTTGCCTTCAAAAAGTATACAAGACTTTCTTTTATACAAAGAACTTAGAAACTTGTACCTCCTCTAGGAAACCCCAATTGGAAAGATACTAAATGAGTGCTCTCTTTACATACACATTTTTAAATTATTCAGTTTCAAAAAAGTTCCATTGGTTGTGATTGTATTGAAATTGTGGCTTAATCTGGGGGATAGTGTATATTTCTGCAATGTTGAGTCTCCCTATCAGGAACATGCTATTTCTATGTTAATTCAGGTCTTCTACAGACCTCAGTAAAATTTTGTGACTTTTTGTATTGATCTATACATTTATTGTTAGGCATATTCCTAGTTGTTTTAAATCTTCTTGCCCTGTGAAAGAGTTGGACATGACTGAAGTGACTTAGCATGCACACACACACACACACACCCCCCCTATGTAAATGGCACTTTTCCCATTTTTTCCCCAACTGCTTATTATAAGTATCTAGAAAGGCCGTTTAGTTGTAAATTTAGTTTGTAACTAGGCCCCTTACTGAAATCTTGTTATTTCTAATAGCAAGAATAATTCTAAGACCTGAAAGGGCAGTAGAAATTATCTTGTCCAACCTTCTTATGTATAGATGAGAAGACTCAGACTCAGGGTTGAGTTAAAATGTTAGAGTTCATGAATCTCTAATCATTGCATTTTTTTTTCTTCTCTCTTTTGTTTTTAATCATTGCATTTTATAAATACCATATTGTTGTGGAAAAATGAGGTAGTGAGACTGAGACAACAAACTACTAAGCTCGGGACTCTCAAATCTATACCCTGCTGTAGTCATCACCAATCCAGGGCTTACAAATTTAGTTCAATTTATGGCTTATCCTAAGACTAATCAGGTCCTAGGGGATCAATTCACTCTTTTCTTCTTGGAAAGAATAATTTATCAACAAAACACCTAATTTAGAAGTTTTACCATGGGAAATCTTGTAATGTTTAGGTCATTGCTTTCAAGTGGCCAGCTCTACCCAGGAAACCAAATTCAAGGTCCCAGAATTACAACAAAGAGAACTGGATGTTTCTATATTGTAGTTACATTAAGATATGGTGTTCTGATAGTCTGATAAACTGTTCTATTCTAGTGATACTTCTTTCCAAATAATTCTCATTGGCATTATTATCAGAGAAACTTTTCCCCAGGCAGTGGTTGAAATAGTGGTTGAATAATTTTTATTCTAAAAACAGTCACTCCTTTGCTCTCTCATGACCAACATGTTGGTGTTAATGAGTAGAGTTTCTCTTAGATTAGTTCTATTTTAATTTCATGCCTCCCTTTTTAGAGAGGGACCTAAGCCCCATGCTGAGATTTATTTAGGCTGTACTTTAATCTTATCAGCACATTTGTAAATCATCTCTTAAGCAGATTACTTCAGAAAATATTTCCATAGATGGTTAAACATTCACGAATATTGAGTTCTTGTTAACTTTCAAGGGCGTGGGTGAGCATGTTTAAAATCTGGTTCCCAAATTTTTACCATATTTGTCTTTTTGGATCCTGTAGCTTCCTTATCAAACACCCCACAGCTTCCTGAGATCAACCATACAACTGACCACTCAGCATAACCCAGAAGTCCATCAGAAGTTACTGAAATTAAGGGAGTGTAGGGATTCTCCATTAATTGGAGTTGCTGAGGAAGCCTGTAAAATAAATAATTGTGTCCACCTGCTCAATCTGTTGTCAGGACTGCAATGAACAGAACTATTACTCTTGCTTTACATAGCATTTGTCTGAGTAGGCCCAACCAGTTGAGCTAGCACATGATTTGAGTTTGTTGGATTGGAATTGAAATATGTAGAGTTAGGTTATTGGAAATCTCTGGGAGCTAAAATAGAGAATTGAAATCCCTAAAAGGATTTGAGGTTGAATAAGATTGGAGTTGAGTGCATTTAAGAATTAGGGCAAGCAGCAAAGCTAAGATGTCCTAGATCTGTGCTGAAAAACAGATAAGGTGCTCATAGTTCATTTTATTGGCTGCTGCTTTTGTAGTAGGTGGATCAGCCAGATTTCAGGGCTCACAGGTGACCACATTGCCACATGATGGAAGGTGATGGTAGGTGAAGGGTAAATATATAAAGGAGCACCCTCAAGGTCTGCATGCTTGTTCATCTCAGTGCTCACAAGCTAGGATAAGATAGAATTCAGGCAGGCCCTGTTGTTGGCGCTTGCTTGCCTCCAGGGCTTAAGGTCAGGAGAAATCTAATGAATAAAGGAATTTATAAATAGAGTTGTCTGGAAATGCAGAGGCTATCTTAAGAGACAGTGATTTCTTCTTCACTGGAAGTATTTAAGCAAGATGGTCAGGGTTGCTGGGGATGATTGCTCTGAGTGGGAGAATATCTCCCAGTGCTTTTCCAATTGTGGAATTCTGTAATTTTCAGAACCAAAGTGACCCTGAGAGGCCACGCAAGATCCAGGATGGCTCCCAGCTCTAACAGGCCTGGTAGGAGCGGAAGGCGATGTGATTCTTCTCATTTGGCCTTAGTTTGATTGAGTCTGATCCCTCTGTGGCTCACTCTCCTTAGACCCAATAAAACCCCATTTGACATGAGAAAATGACTTGACAGCTTTAGTTGTCAACTGCCAGTTTAGTCTCAAAGCCAGTGCTTCCTGGGGATATGTGGGCACCAGGAGCCTCATATGGGAGTTACTTGAACTCCCACAGCTTGTTGACCTGGTAGCATTAGAAATGTTCTGCCTTTGGCTATGAAGTAGAGTAATGGAGCATAGACCACCAGCAGAGAAGTGGCACATGGAGCCAGAAAATCCCTTAGAGTCTAGGATTTGAGGTTATGTAAGTCACAGATTGTCCCCACTTTCTGGCTGCCACATGTGTATCTAATGAAGTAGTTCAGCTAAGGAGAATGTCTCTTTGGGATGGTTGTAACTGAGAGATGTACAGATCCCGGATAAATCATCAGATAAAGTGTATTCTTGATGGCAGTTATCTTGATGAAATTATTAGAAGGAGACATCTTATAACATGTATTATTCAGAAAGGATTTCCTTGGTCTGATTTTCTTAATGAACTCACCAATTGCTGGTCTTTTTTCTTTTTTCAAGTTCACAATTTTTTTTTTTTTACATCTGATCTCCTATTTAGAAGCCAAGCCCTTTGCTAGGGCTTTAGAGGATACAGAAATGTAGGCATTTTCACACTTGCCAAGAGGGATGAAGTTGAGAAAAATAATTATAGTACAAGAATAACTATTAGTTTTAGGGAAATGATGTCAACCAAGTGGTATGGGAGTTGGAATGGGAGAAATATTATTTTTGGATCAGGGAAGCAGAGAAACGTCATTGAGAAGTTCATGGGATTTGAACAGGCCTTTGTAAGTTAACCTTTGAAAGATTTTGACTGATACAGAGTAGGGCATTAGCCTTGGAAGGAACAGTGTGAGCAATGACATAGGTGCAGGAAAGCATGGGCCATATAGAGGGAAAAGTACATAGGCCATTTTGAGTAAAGGTAAATAGTGGAAAAGAAAGATGAAAGAACAATTTGTGTTCAAACTAGAGCATCTTGTATGTGTGGCTGAACTTCATTCAGTAACCCATGGGAAGCCACTGAAGGTTTCTGAGCTGGTAAGAAGTCATGACCACTGTCCGCTCTAGGGCAGCAGTGGACAGTTTATAAAATTGGAAGCAAATCACAGGAAATTGAATCCAGGAGTAAATATAAAGAATCTGATTTTTTAGAGGGATTACAAAGGAGTTAGTAGCTTCAGGAGACCCTCAGATGGAATTTATAGAATCTGACAGGTGATCAGAGGAGGAACAAATGGTAACCCTTAAATTTTATAAACAAGTTACAGAATAATAAGGCAGAGAAACCGATATGCTAACTAGCAGAGAAGGTAAGCAATGTCATTTTGGAATATGTTTATCTTCAGATGCAAGTGACCACCTAAGAGGAAATGTCCAACTGTTTAAGTTTGGTACTAGAGATAGCTTTAGGAGCCAGGGCTAGAGATGCAGTGAGGGGATATGATATCATACATAACTCAGGGAAGAACCCACACCAAAAACAGGGATAAGAACAGTGCCTTGGAGGAAGCTCACCTAAATATGTGTAAGGCACTGTAAAAAAATACTAGAACATCCCCATGGAAAAAAAATGCAAAAAAGCAAAATGGCTGTCTGGGGAGGCCTTACAAATAGCTGTGAAAAGAAGAGAGGCAGAAAGCAAAGGAGAAAAGGAAAGATACAAGCGCCTGAATGCAGAGTTCCAAAGAATAGCAAGAAGAGATAAGAAAGCCTTCTTCAGTGATCAATGCAAAGAAATAGAGGAAAAGAACAGAATGGGAAAGACTAGAGATCTCTTCAAGAAAATTAGAGATACCAAGGGGACATTTCATGCAAAGATGGGCCCAATAAAGGACAGAAATGGTATGGACCTAATAAAAGCAGAAGATATTAAGAAGAGGTGGCAAGAATACATGGAAGAACTGTACAAAAAAGATCTTCACGACCCAGGTAATCATGATGATGTGATCACTAATCTGGAGCCAGACATCTTGGAATGTGAAGTCAAGTGGGCCTTAGAAAGCATCACTATGAATAAAGCTAGTGGAGGTGATGGAATTCCAGTTGAGCTGTTTCAAATCCTAGAAGATGATGCTGTGAAAGTGGTGCACTCAATATGCCAGCAAATTTGGAAGACTCAGCAGTGGCCACAGGACAGGAAAAGGTCAGTTTTCATTCCAATCCCAAAGAAAGGCAATGTAAAAGAATGCTCAAACTACCGCACAATTGCACTCATCTCACATGCTAGTAAAGTAATGCTCAAAATTCTCCAAGCCAGGTTTCAGCAATACGTGAACCATGAACTCCCTGATGTTCAAGCTGGTTTTAGAAAAGGCAGAGGAACCAGAGATCAAATTGCCAACATCGGCTGGATCATGGAAAAAGCAAGAGAGTTCCAGAAAAACATCTATTTCTGTTTTATTGACTATGCCAAAGCCTTTGACTGTGTGGATCACAATAAACTGTGGGAAATTCTGAAAGAGATGGGAATACCAGACCATGTGACCTGCCTCTTGAGAAACCTGTATGCAGGTCAGGAAGCAACAGTTAGAACTGGGCATGGAACAACAGACAGGTTTCAAATAGGAAAAGGGGTATGTCAAGGCTGTATATTGTCACCCTGCTTATTTAACTTATATGCAGAGTACATCATGAGAAACACTGGACTGGAAGAAACACAGGCTGGAATCAAGATTGCTGGGAGAAATATCAATAACCTCAGTTATGCAGATGACATCACCCTTATGGCAGAAAGTGAAGAGGAGCTAAAAAGCCTCTTGATGAAAGTGAACGAGAAGAGTGAAAAAGAAGGCTTAAAGCTCAACATTCAGAAAACGAAGATCATGGCATCTGGTCGCATCACTTCATGGGAAATAGATGGGGAAACAGTGGAAACAGTGTCAGACTTATTTTTTTGGGCTCCAAAATCACTGCAGATGGTGACTGCAGCCATGAAATTAAAAGACACTTACTCCTTGGAAGAAAAGTTATGTCCAACCTGGGTAGTATATTCAAAAGCAGAGACATTACTTTGCTGACTAAGGTCCATCTAGTCAAGGCTATGGTTTTTCCCGTGGTCATGTATGGATGTGAGAGTTGGACTGTGAAGAAGGCTGAGCACCGAAGAATTGATGCTTTTGAACTGTGGTGTTGGAGAAGACTCTTGAGAGTCCCTTGGACTGCAAGGAGATCCAACCAGTCCATTCTGAAGGAGATCAACCCTGGGATTTCTTTGGAAGGAATGATGCTAAAGCTGAAACACCAGTACTTTGGCCACCTTGTGCGAAGAGTTGACTCATTGGAAAAGACTCTGATGCTGGAGGGATTGGGGCAGGAGGAGAAGGGGATGACCGAGGATGAGATGGCTGGATGGCATCACTGACTCGATGGACGTGAGTCTGAGTGAACTCCGGGAGATGGTGATGGACAGGGAGGCCTGGCGTGCTGTGATTCATGGGGTCACAAAGAGTTGGACACCACTGAGTGACTGAACTGAACTGAACTGATACTTTATCTTACATAGGGGGCTTCCCAGGTGGCTCTAGTGGTAAAGAATCTACCTTTCAGTGCAGGGGATGTAAGAGACCTGGGTTCAAGCCACGGGTCAGGAAGATCCCCCAGAGGAGGAAATGGCAACCCACTCCAGTATATTCTTGCCTGGAAAATTCCATGGACAGAGGAACCTCTCAGGCTCCTCTGTGTTGCAGAGTCCTTGCAACCAAGGTGAAGTGATTATGCTCATGTGAGAGATAAGGAGAAGTTCAGAGTGATTATCTCACTAGACCAAGGTCATACATTTGATAGTGCTGCCTCCAAGGTTTAGCGAAGGAGATCCAACCAGTCCATCCTAAAGGAGATCAGTCCTGGGTGTTTATTGGAGGGACTGATGCTGAAGCTGAAACTCCAATATTTTGGCCACCTCATGTGAAGAGTTGACTCATTGGAAAAGACCATGATGCTGGGAGGGATTGAGGGCCGGGGGAGAAGGGGCTGACAAAAGATGAGATGACTGGATAGCATCACCAACTCGATGGACATGAGTTTGAGTGAACTCCGGGAGTTGGTGATGGACAGGGAGGCCTGGGTGTGCTGTGATTTATGGGGTCGCAAAGAGTCGGACACGACTGAGCGACTGAACTGCACAGCCTAATTCCACTACATCACACTGTTGTTCAGATGCTAGTTCAGTTCAGTCGCTAGTTCAGTTCAGTCGCTAGTTCAGTTCAGTCGCTCAGTCATGTCCGACTCTTTGGGACCCCATGAACCGGAGCACACCAGGCCTCCCTGTCCATCACCAACTACCGAGTCTACCCAAACCCATGTCCATTGAGTTGGTGATGCCATTCAACCATCTCATCCTCTGTCGTCCCCTTCTCCTCCTGCCCTCAATCTTTCCCAGCATCAGGGTCTTCTCAAATAAGTCAGCTCTTCACATCAAGTGGCCAAAGTATTGGAGTTTCAGCTTTCAGTCACTAAGTCATGTACGACTCTTTACGACCCCATGGGCTGCAGCATGCCAGGCCTCCCTATCCCCCACTGTCTCCCAGAATTTGTCCAGTCTGTTATCTTCTTCTGCCTTCAACCTTTCCCAGCATCAGAGTCTCTTCCAATGAGTTGGTTCTTCGCATTGGGTGGCCACAGTATTGGAGCTTCAGCTTCAGCATCAGTCCTTCCCGTGAGTATTCAGGGTTGATTTCCTTGCTGTCCAAGAGACTCTCAAGAGTCTTCTCCAGCACCACAGTTCGAAAGCATCAATTCTTCAGTGCTCTGCCTTCTTTATGGTCCAGCTCTCACATCTGTACATAACTACCACATCACACTGCAGAGCTGTCAAAGAGGAGTGGAGGAAAACCAAATTAATTGTCATGAAAACAAGGGAAGAGAAGACTAAATGTCTTAATGAACTGTGGTGTGACTGTGGGAGTAGAAAAGATGGGGGTGAGGAGGTGAAATATTTTCCGTGGTTCCCAGTAGTTCCAGCTTTTGTTGGTAATTTGTGTTAAGGCCACATAGATGCCAGTGTTAGGTACACTGAGAGAGGCTGTTTAAGGACTAGCTAGAGGTTAAGTTCCATCTACAAACATACATTTTCACTTGCTCAAGTAAGCACTTACCCCAGAAGCACCACCTGATCTTCTAACATTTTTTTAGCAGGAGAAAATATTTTTTCCATTTAGAATATAGAAAAATCCCAGATAAAGTCAGAGTTATTCAAGTTGAAGGAGAGGAAGTCCCTTCTCCTTTCTCCCCTCTACCCTTAATCCAGTTCAGAATAGGGTTCTGAAACCTCCTTGCTCTACATAATAGCTTTTGAAAAAAAAAACCTGCTTTACATTAAATTTTGGTGGGACAGGGAGTGATAAAGGGAAATGACAGGTATTGCCTTTTATTATAGATGAGAAAAGCTAGAAAACTGAAGGAAAGTGTTATTAGTTTGTGCTGCGCTGTGCTTAGTTGCTTCAGTCGTGACCGACTCTGCGACGCCATGGACCGTAGCCTGCCAGGCTCCTCTGGCCAGGAGATTCTCCAGGCAAGAGTACTGGAGTGGGTTGCCATTTCCTCCTTCAGGGGATCTTCCCGATCCAGGGATTGAACCCAAGTCTCTTATGTCTCCTGCACTGGCAGGTGGGTTCTTTACCACTAGCCCTACCTGGGAAGCCTAAGTACAGATAATTTAGGAATCCAGCTTAGAATAGTACAGGGATGTCCAAGCAGTCTTTCTGTTATCTCACTCTTGCTCCCAATTTTAAAACAAATAAAATTTGTTTAAAAAAGAACATAGCATTTAGTTTCTAAGATTCCATTGAACAGATACTTGTTAACTACATGTATGTGTAAAATAGTCAAGACCAGCTTAGTAAAACACTGACTCACTTTTATAGACTGAAAGAAAGGGAAAATTAATTATCCCAAAGCCCCAGTGTTACACTACCTAATAAGGAACTTTCTCTGCAAGACAGCAAAATTACAAGTGCCAGGAGATTATGTGGACTCCAACATTTGTTCAGACCCAAATTAAAACTCTAGGCAGAAAAGAGGGTGTTCTGTAGTACATAGTTGCTTTACAAAGCCTGTCTTATAGGCTGAGCAGATAACCCCTGGGGAAGACCATGAGTTTGAAAGTAAAAGCAGTAGCTAAGAAACTGTTCTGTTTTGCAGGATTTTTTCTGTTCCATTGTGTTTGAAGTTTTGTTTTATATTCATCCTATATTCTTTTTGCTTTAAACCATTTGAAACCAAATCCAAGTTAATTGGAAGGTTTTGAGGGATCCATGAACCACCTTTGGAAGAAGCAGATTGCAGACAAGGGTTTTGAAGCTGTCTTCATTTTCCCTATTTAAAGGAAACAGTTTTAAAATACACACACAAACACGTACACAGAATTTGACAAGTTCCCAGAAGCCAGGAATCAGACATAGGAAACTGAAGGAGATCTAGCCGTCTAAGTGGCCTCATAGACTAGTAGGTATTTCAGCCTCTTCCTTCCCCAACCACAGGTTTAAAGTTGCTAAGTTTAGAAGATCTTTGTTTTCGTAGAGTGTTTTCCTGTCAGAAAGAATTTATGGTTGAAATAAGGGAGGGGTAAGGCAAGGACTCCCACTAAGAAGAGAGGTGTAGTGTGGAGTTCTGGCAGTTTTCAGGCTGTGCCTTTTAAAAGCCTTTCAGGATAAGACTTGCTTTTGATTTTTTTTTAGTATAGGTGCAGTTGCTCAGTCGTGTCCAGCTCTTTGTGACCCCATGGACTGACTATAGCTTACCAGGCTTCTCCGTCCATGGGATTTTCCAGGGAAGAGTACCAGAGTGGGTTGCCATTTCCTTATCCAGGGGATCTTCCCAACCCAGGGATCAAACCTGAGTCTCCCGCATTGCAGGTAGATGCTTTACCCTCTGAGCCACCAGGGCAGCCCTTAGTATAGGTGCTTCTGTTGAGTTTTTTAAAAAAGAAGAAAGAGGCCCTGTGCTGCCCAGACTAGCGAACAATACAGTCAAGATGGCTAAAGGTGATCCCAAGAAACCAAAGGGCAAGATGTCTGCTTATGCCTTCTTTGTGCAGATGTGCAGAGAGGAACATAAGAAAAACCCAGAGGTCCCTGTCAATTTTGCTGAATTTTCCAAGAAATGCTCTGAGAGGTGGAAGACCGTGTCCGGGAAAGAGAAGTCGAAGTTCGATGAAATGGCAAAGGCGGATAAAGTGCGCTATGATCGGGAAATGAAGGATTACGGACCAGCTAAGGGAGGCAAGAAGAAGGACCCTAATGCCCCCAAGAGACCACCGTCTGGATTTTTCCTATTCTGCTCTGAATTCCGCCCCAAGATCAAGTCTGCAAACCCTGGCATCTCTATTGGAGATGTGGCGAAGAAGCTGGGCGAGATGTGGAATAACTTAAGTGACAGTGAGAAGCAGCCATACATCAACAAGGCAGCGAAGCTGAAGGAGAAGTATGAGAAGGATGTCGCAGACTATAAGTCTAAAGGGAAGTTTGATGGTGCCAAGGGTGCTGCTAAAGTTGCCCGGAAAAAGGTGGAAGAGGAAGACGAAGAGGATGAGGAGGAGGAGGAGGAGGAGGAGGAAGAGGATGAATTAAAAAAAAAACTGTTGATCTGTCTCCTTGTGAATACCTTAGAGTAGGGAGCGCCTTGATTGACACACCTCTCACCCAAGATGTGTCTGTTGCCCTCATTAGGTTTAATTACCCAATTGGATCATGATCATATCTTAGTGCTCTAGCAATTGTCAGTGGTTTACATTAAGTGGCCATGGGTGTCTGGAGCACCTGGAAACTGTATCAAAGTTGTACATATTTCCAAACATTTTTAAAATGAAAGGCTCTCGTGTTCTCCTCACTCTGTGCACTTTGCTGTTGGTGTGACAAGGCATTTAAAGATGTTTCTGACATTTTTTTTTTTAATTTGTAAGGTGGTGTGTTAATTCTATGGTCATGGGCTAGAAATCCCGAGTTCTCAACTGTACATATCTATAGTTTGTAAAAAGAACAAAGCAACCGAGACACACTCTTGATGCTCCTTGCTTGGTGTGGAGGCTGTGGGGGCAATGCCTTCCGGAGGGGCTGTAGCTCAGGGCGTGCACTGTGGGGCTGGACCTGTGGACACTGCAGTGGGCATCCATTTAGCTTCAGGTTGTCTTGTTTTTGTATATAGCGACATAGCATCCCGCTGCCATTCTTAGCTGTGGAAGGGGGGGGGGGGGTGGGGTCAGCAGGCATGAGAAGTGTTTTGGATCCTTTTTAGTTGAAGTGCGGTAGTTTTAAACTGTTGTTTTTTTTTTTTAAACAAACTGTAGAGCTGTTCATTGTCAGCAAAGCCAAGAGCCACTGCACCAGTGAAAGTTCAAGAACCTTCTGTACTAAACACGATCTGCAATGTTCTGTTAATTTTTTTGTATGTTTAGAATATTGAAATGTTTTTGAAGTTAAATAAACAGTATTACATTTAAAAAAAATAAATAAAAAATAAAAAAGAAGAAAGAATTAAGCAGAAACCTATTACCTTTGCTGAGATTCATGGGGGTGGGGATTGAGACAGAGAAACACTGATTTCTGGGGTAACTCTGGGGATTTGTGCATCGGCTATAATAGCTAACACAGAGAAACCTTAATGGAGTAGACTGGAAGCATCCATGGTTTTACACAACTGTTTTGGGGAAATGTAGCTCTTCTTTTAGTCCAGGGATGATGGGCACATCTCTTCTATGTGAGAGTCCTTCCCTCAGATTCTCATAAGCATTCAAGTCAACCCAGGGTTTGTTCCTTCGTTGGTAAAGAGCTCTCTTCTCTGGAAGACAGATTTGCTTTTTGAAAGTCAGTAATGACTGTGTGCATGCTGTCTGTGATATTCTAGTACTGAGTCATTGGCTATGTTTGTATCACAAATATGCCCTTGCTAGACTACACTGTGTTTTAGTTTATGCAGTTTTCAGACTATGCTAATTATAAAGACTTTCTCTAATACTTTGCAGTTTGTAAATTCACTAGTTTTTATATATAAGTGTAGGGAGGGTACAGTATGCTGGCAGTACAGAATCACAGCTGTGGCTTGGGGGAACTTGAAGTTGGTTTGCAGTGTGATGCCAGTTGGAACTCTAATAGATTGGTAGATCAGTACTCCACCCTCCACCCCATTTCTATGTTAGACAGTTCATTTCAAAGTCTAGGCAGCTTGGAGGTTATCAGTTCAAGGTGGGACCTTTCATTTCTACCATTAGATTCTCATGTCTAAATGAAAGAGCTTTTGTTTCTATAACTGTCTTATAAAGGCTGGTATTATTATTTCTTGACTTTTCCTTGATGACTTATTTATGACTCTGTTTTTCAATCTTCTTTTTAAAATGTTTTTATTTCTCCCTCCCAAATTTTTAGTAATTGTAAAGGGAAAAATAGTAAGTTTGCAGTGGGAAGTTCTGGCAGACACCAGCTTAGCTAAACATTCCAGGTTCACATCACTAGGAGTACATGTGACAACATGTACCCCCTGATATGACACAATGAGAAGGGCACACCAAACTCAAGTTGGGGCATGGTCTGTAAGAGAGCCGGCCAGTACCCTTCAACACTGTCAAGATTATGAAAAACAAGGAAAGAATGAGGAACACTCACAGGTTGAACGAGGCATACAAGTAAATGTAACATGGGATCCTGGATTAGGTCCTGGAACAACAACATGACAACATTAATGGGAAGAATTGGAAATAACTAAATATTTTCTATACTTTGGTTAATAGTATTATACCAAGGTTAATTTCTTAGTTTGTTCATTGTTTTAAGGTTATATAAGATATTAACATAAGAAGGTGGGTGGAGAGTGTATGGAAATCCTCTATATGCTATTTTTGCAGCTCTTTTGTAAGTTTAAAATTATCTCAAAAAAAATTTAATGTAATAACCTGAATTGGGCCTACTCTTTTAATAAGTGTTATTTAGAAAATGACTTTCCTAAGTAAGAGGGGAAGAGTATTTCCTACCTGATATGTTCACTTTCCTGGAGAGGGAAATGGCAGCCCACTGCAATGTTCTTGCCCGGAGAATCCCATGGACAGAGGAGCCTGGCAGCTGCAGTCCACGGGGTCACAGGAGTGGGACACGACTGAGTGACTCAGCCACCACCGCCATATTCACTTTAATTTTTCAGTTCTTTTGTTATTATCATATATTGAATAGATATAAAGTTTATAACAAATTGTGAGTTCTAAAGAATAACACCGTGAGCACGAGTGTAGCTTGAAGTTCTCAGTATGCTTTTTCCATCCCACTTCCCCTCCCTTTCCCTACCTCTGTCCTGAATTTTGTATTTTTCATTCCCTTGTTTTTCTTTATAGATTTACCTTGAACATATTTATCCCTGATGATATAGTTTTGCATGATCTTTATTTAAGTGAAATAATACTTTATGTATTCTTTCACAGTTTGTTTTTTCCCTAAATATTATATTCCTGAAATTTAACAATGTTTATATGTATAACTTAGCTCACTCGTTTTCACTACTATGTAGCCTTCCATTTTATGAATATACCGCAAGTTACTTATCTCTTCTACCATTATAGCCATTTGGTTGGTTTCCAGTTTTGCTGTTGAGAGCGGTGCTAGTGGCACACATCCTTGTATGTGATGTATTATGACAGTTTCCCTTGGGTATATTCATAAGATGAACTAATCGGGTTATAGAGTAAATGCTCCATCAGCCTTATGGGATAAGGCCAAATTGTTTTCCAAAGTAGTTGTCCAATTTTTAATATCAGCAACAGTGTGTAAGTGTTTCAGTAGTTCCACTTTCTCTCAGACATAGTATTATTAGACTTAAATTTTTTTTCACCAACCTGGTCAGTCAGTTCAGTTCAGTTGCTCAGTCGTGTCCAACTCTTTGCGACTCCATGAATTGCAGCACGCCAGGCCTCCCTGTCCATCACCAACTCCCGGAGTTCACTCAAACTCACATCCATCGAGTCGGTGATGCCATCCAGCCAGCTCATCCTCTGTCGTCCCCTTTTCCTCCTGCCCCCAATCCCTCCCAGCATCAGAGTCTTTTCCAATGAGTCCACTCTTCGCATGAGGTGGCCAAAGTACTGGAGTTTCAGCTTTAGCATCATTCCTTCCAAAGGACACCCAGGGCTGTAGGCATGTATATTAAAATGTTAAAATATTGACATTTATTGATTGACTACTTTTTTACTGTGGGAGACGTTGTCATATGTTATTTAATCCTCTCACAGGTCTTCTTCTTAGCCCTCTAATGGAAACTAATGTTGTATTTAGTTTGTCATGCATAATTACCCCTAAACCTCTCTCTGGCAAATTTATTCCTTATCAAGTTTTTCCTCCCTCTTGTATCTGCTTAATTTACTTTCTGGGTTTTTTTTTAATAGTCTCATTGTAGGAGAAATTTGAGACATGAAGTGGTTAATAACTTGTCTCAAGTCATATTGTTATTTTTTATTTTTCAAGAAGATGTTCTTTATTACTAATGCAGTAAAGACCTCAAACATGTTGTTGATTAGTAGCAGACTTTGATATGAAACCCAGTTCTCTGGCTCCTAATCCTTTTTTTTTTTTTTTTGCTCCATCTCTTCCCTTTTTCCTCCCACATTGCATTTCTTCTTCCCTTCCCTCACATTTTTCCACTCCTTCTCTGAATTTAACAGCTTAAATGTACTTTCCAGTTGGCTGCTATATTATGTGATGTGCATGCAGAGAGCATCAGAGGATTGGGTGAATGCCTGGCTCTAGCTAAATACTCATTAGTCAGGTCCCTGGCTGGCTGTTAAATGTCACAACCATTTCACATTCCGAGCTGTACTGCTTGTGTGCATTTAGCCAAGCTACCCTCTCAAAGCTGCTGATGGCCCTGTGGGATTTGAACCTACTCGGGGGGTTCCTGAGATTTCTCAGGGTGCCTCAAGAGTGGTGATGCTAGAATAGCGAATGTTGGTTAGGAGCGCACAGATTCTGCTGGCAGAAGAAACAGATCTTAGGTTGGGGTACAAAACTTGCAGCACATGTGAGTTTTTTTGGCATACACAATATTTCATTTTACTTTTTAAAAATTTGGATACTTTCATAGAAAGCATGCACTGATCAATTTGTCACAATAACCAGCACTTCATTTCTCATTTTACATCCAACTATTATTAACTCACTGGCACCTAAAGTTAGTCCTAAATTTCGGAATTATCTGTTTCACTAGACATAAAATATTTGTATCTATATTAGATGAAAATCCATAAGTTAACTGCTGCCCGCTGGAATTATAGAATACTCCAGTCAATAAAAAACTAATCAAAGGTATAGGCCCGGAACTTCACTGAAAGATCACCCAATGATTTCTTTTTCCTGTTTCCAAGTTTCAGCTAATTTTTCTCACAGATTATAGTTATCAGCTTAGATTTGGTTGCTAGAAAGTAGAATTTATTTACCAAGTTTTAAAACTATAACTTTATGATAAGGATGTTTGAAATGAATTCTAAAATTTAACTTGTATTTTTAGAGGTAGATTTATTTTGTATTTTAGAGGTCAAGTTCCAAGTTTCTTATGTATATGTTTAAGTCAAATGGTATCGGCAATGAGAACTTCTCATTCTGAATGTTTTTATTTCCTTACAGAAGTTCCGGGGAATAATAACTGAAACTACCCTGCGATGTCTGTATCTGAAAAGGAAAGTGAGGACAAACAAAATGGAGGTAGGGTAACTCTTAAGTCTGTACATCATTATTGCCTCTAAAAAGTGCATACATGCTTGCACATGTGTGTGCACTCACACATAGGACAAATAAATAGACTGCCAACCTACCAAACTACCAGTGGAGCTAACTGACCAGGAAAGGAAATATACTTTGCAGAAGTAAATCCTTTGTACTTAAAATGAGAGGCTCCACCATTTTGCCTTTGGAAAATTTTATTTTAAGTAGTTACAATTGCTCATCTTTTGTACTTTTATTAGAAGTTGAACAGGAAAACATGTGTTCCTTTTCCTCTCCCCATTGTTCACAACTGCCTCTTGCTAAAAGAGAAGCGGTCAATGTGAAAAATCAGTTGCTGAAGCAGACAAGGTCAGCTTTTGTAGACTTTTTACAGACAGGGCTAGTGAATCTGGCTATAGTGTGAGAGAGGATTTCTGTACCACTTTCATGCTTTCCTGTGGTGAATATAAGTACTAAAAGGAGCTGGGGTTATCACAGCCAAGGCATCTTTAAGGATAAACCAGCCTGACATGGGAAAAAAAAAAAAAATCTTTTCCTGACATAAAATTTTGAGAAAGCAAACTAGCCTGTAGTTCTATGTTTAGGCTTCCTATTGAGGAATGGAGAAGGTACAGAGAATGAAATTAGGTCACTGATTTAAGGCCACACCACACCTTCTTTACTTTCTGTTATTACGCAGTTGTCTGATTCTTGGAAGTAGCCCATGACAAGGACAGAGGCCCTAGTTCCAGGAAGAGGAAGTCAGGCAACTCCCAACAGAGGGAAAAAGAAGCGAATCTGCTTGTACTCTCAGAACTGCTGAAAGAGAGAGGGCTGAGGAAAACAGGCTAACTGACCAATTTCTCCTGCATCTTCTTACGAACAGAAAACATGGAGGATAGTGTAAATCAATAAAATCAGAACATACCCTCACACCAGTACACAATAAACTTAAAACGGCTTGAAGACTTAAAAATATGACACCATAAAACTCCCAGAAGAGAACATATTAAAAACATTCTGATATAAACTGTAACAATGTTACAACAATGCCTTTGGTCAGTCTCCCAAGGCAATAGAAATAAAAGCAAAAATAAATTGTACCTTATCAAACCTACAAGCTTTTGTGCAGCAAAGGAAACCATAGGCAAAATGAAAAGACAACCTATGGATTGGGAGAAAATATTTGCAAACGATGTGACTAACAAGGACTTAATTTCTAAGCAGCTCATACAATTCAATAACAGCAACAGAAAAGCCAAACAACCCAATCAAAAAATGAACAGAATACCTAGACATTTCTCCAAAAAAGAAGTGCAAATAGCCAGTAGGCACATGAAAAAGGTGCTCAACATTGCTAATTATTAAAATGCAAATCAAGTTACAATGAAGTACCCACCTGACACTTGTCAGAATGGCCGTCATCAGAACACGTACCCCTTATGTTTTCAGCAGCACTGTTTGCAATAGCCAAGACATGGAAACAACCTAAATGTTCACAGGCAGATGAATGGATAAAGAAGATGTGGTGTGTGTGTGTATTTAGCTCCTTTTATCTCAGCTCCTACACACACACACACACACACACACACACACACACACACCCTAAATGGAATATTATTCAGCCATAAAAAGAGCTAAATGTTTGTCCCCTTGAATTCCATAGCCATGACTACTTCAACTAGACCATCTCCTAGACTCTCCTTGTCTAAGCTAATTTTCAATCTTCTATAGTTCTAACTTCTCATCTGTAATTCACATTTTCTCACTCTTGTTTCAGCCAAACACAAATAAACTTTGAATTAACATGTGATGGGGAAAACACTTGGTCATCCCAGTCTTTTCTTAACAGTATTCACAAGCCCTAGGGAATCTTGAATTAATCTTTTATTATCTCATCTAAAACTTTTTTTTCTGCCTTTAGTATCTCAAACATGACTGGCTACTCTCTTTCCTTAAATTTGTCTTCTTTTTCTCAGACTTTTAGTTTCTTCTCCTAGATGATTGTGCAAACTGAAGTTTTAACCACTTTTCTCATTGTTCCAGCTTTTCCTTTTTTCAGAGGCATCTTAAGAAATTCAACTTTCTAGGCCTCATTTTTTCTTTCCTTCATGGTGAAAATCCTACTCTTCTTTTTCATAGCAGGTCTGGAATCAAAGAGCCAGAACTAGGTGTTGGTTAATCCCATGACCCACTTTGAAGTCTCAGTCTGTCTCCACCAACTCAGGCTCTGAACTTTGGGATCTGCCTGCTTTATTTTACTCCTAAACTCAAAGAGGGAGGTATATATTCAGTTGTTGTACAGAGCCTCAACTCCATGTATCCCTTGGGGCTGCTACGCTTAGATGGAATAGCTTGCTACACCCAGATAAGTTGCTGGAAAAACCTGTTACACCTTTATTAAGTTAAAAACATAGTTAGTATGGGGGTGAGGGAACACATGTATACCTGTGGCCGATTTATGCTGATGTATGGCAAAAACCATCACATTACCATAAAGTAATTATCCTCCAATTTAAATTAATTATAAAAACATAGTTATATCTAGGATTAAATTTAATAAGAAATGTGAAGTTTAAAAAGAAAATATTAGAAACTTATCGAGCAGCACAAAATAATATTTTTGAAAAAATTTAGAGGCTGTGCTGGTGTGTCGGGTTTGGTTGGAAAGGCAAACACCAGAGGAGAAACTGATTTTATTAACCAATGCCTGAGCAAATTGAGAATGAACATAGTAGAAAAGCAACCTGCTCATGCACTAGATCACCTTAATACCATAGAAACACCAATTCTACCCTGGTACTCTGCTTTAATCAGGCAGCCATCTGGGTCCCTGAGAAAGTTCCTGTACAAGGAGCATAGGCCATGCAGCACCTCTAAATCCTAGATGCATCTAAGTTATCTGAGCCATACATGTTCCATTGCTTTGGACAACCTAAGTTATAATGGTTAACAGAAGCTCTCATATCATTAGGTTGTAAATAAGCCACTCACTAGTCAAAATAAACTGCAACCAAACTTTCTGTCAGTCCCATCTCAAATTCCCCCACCTTTATTAAGCTAATCCTAGTAATTGCAAGAATGAAACAACAAGAAAGAAACACTAGTCCAGGAGAACAAACTATAAGCTACATAGCTGGGTGGTAAACTAGCCCAGCAAAGACTTATAGCCTCTTGTTTATGTTGTTCAGATCAGTTCAATCACTCAGTTGTGTCTGACTCTTTGCAACCCTATGGACTGCAGCACGCCAGGCTTCCCTGTCCATTACCAATTCCTGGAGCTTACTCAAACTCATGTCCATTGAGTTTGTGATGCCATCCAACCATTTCATCCTCTGTCGTCCCTTTCTCCTCCCGCCTTCAATCTTTCCCAGCATCAGGGTCTTTTCAAATGAGTCAGTTCTTTGCATCAAGTGGCCAAAGTATTGGAGCTTCAGCTTCACCATTAGTCCTTGCAATGAACATTCAGGACTCATTTTCTTTAGGATGGACTGGTTGGATCTCCTTGCAGTCCAAGGGAATCTCAAGAGTCTTCTCCAACATGACAGTTTAAAAGCATCAATTCTTCGGCCCTCAGCTTTCTTTATAGTCCAACTCTCACATCCATACATGACTACTGGAAAAACCTTAGCTTTGACTAGATGGGCCTTTGTTGGTAAAGTAATGTCTCTGTTTTTTAGTATGCTGCCTAGGTTGGTCATAACTTTTCTTCCAAGGAGCAAGCGTCTTTTAATTTCATGGCTGCAGTCACCATCTGCAGTGATTTTGGAGCCCCCACAAAGTAAAATCTGTCACTGTTTCCATTGTTTCCCCATCTATTTCCCATGAAGTGCTGGGACCAGATGCCATGATCTTAATTTTCTGAATGTTGAGTTTTAAGCCAACTTTTTCACTCTCCTCTTTCACTTTCATCAAGAGGCTCTTTAGTTCTTCTTTGCTTTCTGTCATAAGGGTGGTGTCATCTGCATATCTGAGGTTATTGATATTTCTCCCGGCAATCTTGATTCCAGCCTGTGCTTCCTCCAGCCCAGCATTTCTCATGATGTACTCTGCATATAAGTTAAATAAGCAGGGTGACAATAGACAGCCTTGACGTACTCCTTTTCCTATTTGGAACCAGTGTGTTGTTCTGCCGGGAGCCAGCATGGGGAATCCCGCCCGTGGCAAAGGTCATGAGGAAGAGGCCAGATAGGCAAAGGCAAGATCAGGCCTCGAGGAAACCGCCCTGGGCCTTCTCGAGCATCTACCCCAAAACCAGAATCTGTCTGTCTTATTATTTTATGACTTTCACCACGTTTCTGACATTAACAGGGGCTATCCCCTACCACCTTTCTCTGGAAAAAGTTAACTTAGAGCTCCAGTTAACAGTCTCCTGCATATAAAAGGAGTGTCTCAGCTCAAACCCCTCTGATGGCTCTCTAACTTGCCTGACAGGTTTACCCAGATTTTCACAACTACACATGTGATTGTTTACAGCCCCCCAACTGTGAGAGGCACTAGCTTAAAACAACATCTTAAAGATATAGAGCCCATTTTAAGGAGCTAAGAATTATATTGGTGGAGGGTTTTCATTGTTGAGTTAATGACTGCCACCAGGCCTCCATATCCTTTATCTTTTAGGCACCTGGAGGATATTAATCAATGTAATTGGGATGTAGAAAAAGAATATAGTAGTTTTGATGTCAGCAATACTAGACTTTTGAGTTAATGAATTTTCTCTTTGTTATAAATCACTGTACTCCTCTTTCCTTGTTATAAATTGTTGTATCCTTGCTATGTAAGAATGTAACCTTAATTAGTGCTTTCTGAGAGTGGCGCCAGACTTTAGTAAGAACAACACTTTTAGGGCATATAAGTTTTCTGGTTGACGGACCTTTATCAGAAAAGGGCCATAAAATGCTAATAGGCCTCCTGGCCAGAAGATGATGTAAATCACCTAAGACCTGTGTATAAGGCTAGGTATGCAGAGATAAAGCCTGGTCTTGATAAGGGTCAGGGCTGCTGACCCTGCATGACTTTGTATTATCCATTGATCTCTATGTACAAAAAGAATATAATAGCTTTCCTGGAAAATAAAGGATGAACCAGTTTCTCAGAAATCTGGCTTCCCCCGTGTCTTCTTTTCTTTCTTACTCTATTTTCTGGCTGATTCCCGTCTGGAGCATAGAGGCTCATCATGTCTACTTATTTGCCTGGGCTTATAAGACCCACTCGAGAGGGAGCCCAAGATGGGGCACCCTCCGCTATTCAAGCGGGTGCCTGTGGCCTTACACAGATGGTGTAAGTCTCTTGTCTGAGGCTTTATGGCTTTCTATGTAAACCAAGGAATACAGCCTCTTTCTCTCCTCTATTCTCTTAACTGCAAACTCTTTCCTTATCTCTCTCTAAATCTATATATCTCTCTCGCCACGCCGTCCCCACTTCTAATTACCCTGGATCCACTGGGGCTGGACCCTGGCATTGTTCCATGTCCAGTTCTAACTGTTGCTTCTTGACCTGCATACACACTTCTTAGGAGGTAGGTCAGGTGGTCTGGTATTCCCATCTCTTTCAGAATTTTCCTCAGTTTGTTATGATCCACACAGTTAAAGGCTTTGGCATAGTCAATAAAGCAGAAGTAGATATTTTTCTGGAACTCTCTTGCTTTCTCAATGATCCAACAGATGTTGGCAATCTCTCTCTAGTGCCTCTACCTTTTCTAAATCCTACTTGAACATCTGGATGTTCTCAGTTCACATACTGTTGAAGCCTGGCTTGGAGAATTTTGAGCATTACTTTACTAGCATGTGAGATGAGTGCAATTGTGCAATAGTTTGAGCATTCTTTGGCATTGCGCTTCTTTAGGATTGGAATGAAAACTGGCCTTTTCCAGTCCTGTGGCCACTGCTGAGTTTTACAAATTGCTGGCATATTGAGTGCAGCACTTTCACAGCATCATCTTTTAGGATTTGAAATAGCTCAACTGGAATCCCATCACCTCCACTAGCTTCGTTCGTAGTGATGCTTCCTAAGGCCTACTTGAGTTCGCATTCCAGGATGTCTGGCTCTAGTCCAGTGATCACACCATCGTGATTATCTGGGTTTTGAAGATCTTTTTTGTACAGTTCTTCCATGTATTCTTGCCACCTCTTCTTAATATCTTTTGCTTCTGTTAGGTCCATACCATTTCTGTCCTTTATTGGGCCCATCTTTGCATGAAATGTCCCCTTGGTATCTCTAATTTTCTTGAAGAGATCTCTAGTCTTTCCCATTCTATTGTTTTCCTCTGTTTGCATGGATCACTGAGAAAGACTTTCTTATCTCTCCTTGCTATTCTTTAGAACTCTGCATTCAAATGGGTATATCTTTCCTTTTCTCCTTTGCCTTTTGCTTCGCTTCTTTGCACAGCTATTTGTAAGGCCTCCTCAGACAACCATTTTGCGTTTTTACATTTCTTTTTTTTGGTGATGGTCCTGATCACTGCCTCCTGTACAGTGTCATGAACCTCCATCCATAGTTCTTCAGGCACTCTGTCTATCAGATCCAATCCCTTGAATCTATGTATTGTTAGCAAGGTGATTGTACAGATGTGATCACCATGTACAAAGAAGTGGTTTCCTGGAGGCATACCAGGCTCCCTCCAGGGATATAGTATGCTACTGAATGGGGGACTGACTAATAGTGCAAAAATGTCATCTGTCTCCAAATTCATAGTAGTTTTGAAATCTATATATGTAAATCCTTGGGTAAAAGGAACTAAACATCCCAGTTTCACCTTTCCTGCGGTTTGTGCAAATTCTGAACTTCAAGCATTACCCAATGTGCAGACTTTGGCCCCTTAGATATTTTCTATAAGAAATTTAGTCTTGTTCTGATTTCATGATCTGTAGCAATTTTTGCTGATAACCAGAGGATAAATAAAGGAAATTACATGAAGAACCATAAAAGTCCCTGTCTTATCACCAGCTCTCTCCTCAGCTTTCAGAAGCATATTATCTTAGCCCCCTGAGAAATGCAGTGTGATTTTCCAGACCTGAATGTACTTCCAATGGGAGGGAGCTCTGCATTTTCTAATAACCCACTTTCACTCCATCCCCAGATTCTCAGTTCAGTTCAGTTCAGTTCAGTCGCTCAGTCGTGTCCAACTCTTTCCGACACCATGAATCACAGCACGCCAGGCCTCCCTGTCCATCACCAACTCCCGGAGTTCACTCAGATTCACATCCATCAAGTCCGTGATGCCATCCAGCCATCTCATCCTCGGTCATCCCCTTCTCCTCCTGCCCCCAATCCCTCCCAAAATCAGAGTCTTTTCCAATGAGTCAACTCTTTGCATGAGGTGGCCAAAGTACTGGTGTTTCAGCTTTAGCATCATTCCTTCCAAAGAAATCCCAGGGTTGATCTCCTTCAGAATGGACTGGTTGGATCTCCTTGCAGTCCAAGGGACTCTCAAGAGTCTTCTCCAACACCACAGTTCAAAAGCATCAGTTCTTCGGTGCTCAGCCTTCTTCACAGTCCAACTCTCACATCCATACATGACTACTGGAAAAACCATAGCCTTGACTAGATGAACCTTAGTCGGCAAACTAATGTCTCTGCTTTTGAATATACTATCTAGGTTGGTCATAACTTTTCTTCCAAGGAGTAAGTATTATTTAATTTCATGGCTGCAGTCACCATCTGCAGTGATTTTGGAGCCCCAAAAAATAAAGTCTGACACTGTTTCTACTGTTTCCCCATCTATTTCCCATGAAGTGATGGGACCGGATGCCATGATCTTCGTTTTCTGAATGTTGAGCTTTAAGCCAACTTTTTCGCTCTCCTCTTTCACTTTCATCAAGAGGCTTTTTAGCTCCTCTTCACTTTCTGCCGTAAGGGTGATGTCATCTGCATACCTGAGGTTATTGACATTTCTCCTGGCAATATTGATTCCAGCTTGTGTTTCTTCCAGTCCAGTGTTTCTCATGATGTACTCTGCATATAAGTTAAATAAGCAGGGTGACAATAGACAGCCTTGACGTACTCCTTTTCCTATTTGGAACCTGTCTGTTGTTCCATGCCCAGTTCTAACTGTTGCTTCCTGACCTGCATACAGATTTCTCAAGAGGCAGGTCAGGTGGTCTGGTATTCCCATCTCTTTCAGAATTTTCCACAGTTTATTGTGATCCACACAGTCAAAGGCTTTGGCATAGTCAATAAAATAGAAATAGATGTTTTTCTGGAACTCTCTTGCTTTTTCCATGATCCAGCCGATGTTGGCAATTTGATCTCTGGTTCCTCTGCCTTTTCTAAAACCAGCTTGAACATCAGGGAGTTCACGGTTCACGTATTGCTGAAGCCTGGCTTGGAGAATTTTGAGCATTACTTTACTAGCATGTGAGATGAGTGCAATTGTGCGGTAGTTTGAGCATTCTTTTGCATTTCCTTTCTTTGGAATTGGAATGAAAACTGATCTTTTCTAGTCCTGTGGCCACTGTTGAGTTTTCCAAATTTGCTGACATATTGAGTGCAGCACTTTCACAGCATCATCTTTCAGGATTTGAAATAGCTCAACTGGAATTCCATCACCTCCACTAGCTTTGTTCGTAGTGATGCTTTCTAAGGCCTACTTGACTTCACATTCCAAGATGTCTGGCTCTAGATTAGTGATCACATCATCATGATTACCTGGGTCGTGAAGATCTTTTTTGTACAGTTCTTCTGTGTATTCTTGCCACCTCTTCTTAATATCTTCTGCTTCTGTTAGGTCCATACCATTTCTGTCCTTTATCGAGCCCATCCTTGCATGAAATGTTCCCTTGGTATCTCTAATTTTCTTGAAGAGATCTCTAGTCTTTCCCATTCTGTTGTTTTCCTCTATTTCTTTGCATTGATCGCTGAGGAAGGCTTTCTTTACTCTCCTTAACTATTCTTTGGAACTCTGCATTCAGATGCTTATATCTTTCCTTTTCTCCTCTGCTTTTCACCTCTCTTCTTTTCACAGCTATTTGTAAGGCCTCCCCAGACAGCCATTTTGCTTTTTTGCATCTCGGTCTTGATCCCTGTCTCTTGTACAATGTCACGAACCTCATTCCATAGTTCATCAGCCACTCTATCTACCAGATCTAGGCCCTTAAATCTATTTCTCACTTCCACTGTATAATCATAAGGGATTTGATTTAGGTCATACCTGAATGGTCTAGCGGTTTTCCCTACTTTCTTCAATTTGAGTCTGAATTTGGCAATAAGGAGTTCATGATCTGAGCCATAGTCAGCTCCTGGTCTTGTTTTTGCTGACTGTTTAGAGCTTCTCCATCTTTGGCTCCAAAGAATATAATCAATCTGATTTTGGTGTTGACCATCTGGTGATGTCCATGTGTAGAGTCTTCTCTTGTATTGTTGGAAGAGGGTGTTTGCTATGACCAGTGCATTTTCTTGGCAAAAGTCTATTAGTCTTTGCCCTGCTTCATTCCATATTCCAAGGCCAAATTTGCCTGTGACTCCAGGTGTTTCTTGACTTCCTACTTTTGCATTCCAGTCCCGTATAATGAAAAGGACATCTTTTTTGGGTGTTAGATCTGAAATTTTCTTTGTCTTCACCTCTAATTAAAACTCCAGTCTTAAGCAAATTGGCCAAAATGATTCTGAAGTTTACCTAGAAGAGAAAATAGACAAGAATAACCAAGAAGAAACATCTCTGGGTATCCAGTGGCTAAGACTCTGCGCTCCCCATGCACCAGGCTCAGATTTGCTCCCTGGTCAGGGAACTAGATCCCACATGCTGCAATTAAGAGTTCACATGCCACAATTAAAGATCCTGCATGCCACAACTAAGACCCAGCACAGCCAGATTAATTACTTTTTAAAAAAAGAATAGCCAAAAAGATGTTAAAATAGAAGACTCTCTATCCTATATTACAAGTTGCATAATTTAAGAGTCGAATGGAGGGAGAGATAAATCAACAGTATGGGATTAAGAAATAAAAACTACTGTACATAATATAGATAAGCTGCAAGGATTTACTGTATAGCACAGGGAACTATATTCAGTATCTCATAATAATGTATAATGGAAAATTATCTGAAAAAATCATATATATATATATAAACAACTGAATCACTTTTCTGTACACCTGAGACTAACACAATATTGTAAACCAACTGTACTTCAATTGAAAATTTTTTCTTAAAGATGGATAGACTAGAACTTAATAGAAAACCCATAATTAGGGCTTCCCAGGTGGTGCTAATGGTAAAGAACCTGTCTGCCAATGCAGGAGGCTTAAGAAAACCCATAATTATATTCAATATGTTAGAATTTGGTACATTATAAAAGTGACATTTAAAATAAGAGACAAAATATTTGCAAGTCACTTATAACTGATTTCTATTCAGAACATATTAAGAACTCATAGTTCAGTGATAAAAAGATAATTAACCCGGTTTAAAAATGAGCAAAGGATCTGAATAGACATTTCTCCAAAGAAGATATATAAATGTTCAATAAAATACATGAAAAGATACTCAATATCATCATTAGTCAATGGACTAATTAGTTCATGGAATTCTCCAGGCCAGAATACTAGAGTGGGTAGTCATTCCCTTCTCCAGGGGATCTTCCCAACCCAGGGATTGAATCCAGGTCTCCTGCATTGCAGGCAGATTCTTTACCAGCTGAGCTACCTGGGAATCCCTCATTAGTCAATATGGACATGCAAATCAAAATCACAATGAGACATTACTTCATATCCACTAAGATAGTTAAAATAAAAAAGCACAGTCTTTTACAAGTGTTGGCAAGGATATGAAGAAATTGGAATTCTCATACATTGTCAGTAAGAATGTAAAATCATGCAACTGCTGTGAAAACCTGTTTGGTAGCTTCTCAAAATGTTAAAACCAGAGTTACCATATGACTGAGTAATTCTACTCCTATGTATATACCCAAGAGAAATAAAAATACATCCACACAAAAACTCGTACGTGAATGTTCATAACACAGGGCTTAATACCTGTCAAGAACTCAGTAAATGCTTGTTGAACCAATGAAGAATTCAAGAGGCTATAGGAATGTTTTATTCAGAAAGATCTGTTGATAATTTATATTTTTGAGATGTTTTATAACACAGTAAGGAGCTATCTGTAATAGTTTGTGCCATCTATGTGTTTTGATGTGATGTTGTTATCAGGCCGACTCCACTAAATCCCAAGTCCCTTGAAGTAAGGACTCTGCCTTACTTATCTTTTTATCTCCTCACAGCATCCAGCACACTGGTTTCTGTGCAATAGATACTGGTAATGATTTATTAATTTAGAGCAGATTTAGGAAAGGTTAGCCTTAGAAAGAACCTCAGATATCTAAACTATTGCTGTAATTAACTTCTGAAGGAGGATTGGATTTCTGTGTTTGGCAATAATGTTGATGCAGGCCAGCCTGTTGTCTGTGGAAACATAGTCTAGGGTTACTAGAAGCATTAATGGTAGAGAGCTCCTCAGAAGTTACTTGTCCTCTTGCCTCCAGAAGGCTCGAACACTTGAGGATTTCCATTTTTACCATATTGCTTGATTCTTTGAACAAAGAGACAACACCTCTTTGTGGACAGATATTCTTGGTGAGAATGTGTGAGATGCTAGTGAAGTCACTGGCAACCAGCATCCCAGGCTCATCTCAAAGGGGCATCGTGCTCATCATTTCTCTCGTCTTTTTCAGCACACGAGAGATATCTGCAAGCCAACAACAGAGAATTTAACAGTCTGTTTGGATACCCGGTGAGTATATGGTCTCTAGCTATTTCAAGAGGGGGCTGATGTTTTCCTCTAATATTCCCCATTGTCAGTGAGGCAGGAAATTCCTTGTAGATGTAAATCCTACAACATAGGTTCTACTTTCTTTCAAGCTCCTGTACAATGAGGGCTGGTGCAGTGAGGGCTCAGAAACCAAATTAATCCAGTGACCTAGGCTCAGGGGAGGATGTGTCTCAAATTTTGGTTTTATATATAGCTCCTCGAAAAGAAATACTGTAGCTTGAACAAATGAAAGCATAGTTTCATAGTTTTTTTTTTTTTCACTTAGGCATCTCTCTGTGATAGTACATGTAGACCTTCCTAATTTGTTTAATCAGTTCAGTTCAATCGCTCAGCCATATCTGACTCTTTGTGACCCTTTGGACTATAGCCTGCCAGCCTCCCCTGTCCATGGGTTCTCCAGGCAAAAATACTGGAATAGGTTGCCATGCCCACTGAATCTACTTTTTTACTAAACTAGGATATTTAAAGTTCTGAATGGGAAAAAAATTATACTTCTGTTAGTAAACTACTAAATAAATATATACCCGAATGATTTCCATTAATATATTCAACTGAATTACCTTTTGCAACTGAGTAATATGAAAACTTTTACTTCATTTTATACTTACAGCTTCCAAGCTCTCTTTTTTCATATTCATTGAATCTAGATGTTGTTTAAGTGTATCCAATTCCTAAGAAGAAGGGGAAAAAGCAAATAAATATGCAAATTACAGTAAGAATAATCTATTTATCATTTCAAATATGCATGTGTCAAAGTAAATTTTGTAAACACTTTCAACCCATATCTTACGATTTGACTAGAATTTATTAACATTCATTATTTCTGTTTTGCCAATTTATTTCATCATTATTAAAAATCTTACATGATCAACCTTTTAAATACTTTATGAGTTTTTAAAAGGGAGTCAGAGTTTTTCACAGTGAATCATCGTGTTCTGAGAATATCAAATATCAGAAGACTTTAAATTAATGACATTACTATTTAAAGTTATAATTTTTATTTGATTTTTTAACCACATTTCCATATTTTTTGACTATTTTCTGTTAAGGCCAAGACCTATAACAATTTACATGGTACACTCTTAGGGATAAGACTCTTCAACTGTTTACCATTGATCCTTGAATATAACAGGTTTGAACTGCATGGGTCCACTGACATACAGATTTTTTTTCAAGAAATATGTACTATGGTACTACTCAGTCCAAGGATGGCTGAATCAGTGGATGTGAAACCCCAGATACTGAGAGCCAACTATAAATTATACACAGATTTTAAACTGCACAGGTGTTGCTGTGCTTAACACCCGAGTGTTTCAAGGGCCAAGTAGACCCAATTCAAAAACCCTGTGCAATATTAGCTATATCAGTTCAGTTCAGTTGCTCAGTCATGTCTGACTCTCTGTGACCCCATGGACTGCAGCAAGCCAGGCTTCCCTGTCCATCACCAATTCCCAGAGCTTACTCAAATTCATGTCGATCAAGTTGGTGATGTCATTCAACCATCTCATCCTCTGTCATCCCCTTATCCTCCTGATATTAATTCATTTAATAGCAACATAGTTTTCCATTGTATCAATATACCTCAATTGATTTAACCAGTTTCTTAATGATTAACATTTTAAGTGTCTCCGTTTATATCCAGGTGCCCCCTCCAAAAAATATTTCTCCAATGTTTTGCTGCAATAAATGGTCCTAAATGAACACCATTTTATATGCCATATACTTTGCTACATTTGTGTGAATATACTTTAGGAGAGTTTCCTAGAAGTGAATTGGCCAGATCAAAAATGAAACACATTAAATATTTGATACATATTGCCAGATTGCCCTCTAAAAAGGTTATATCTATTTATATTTCTATCTATAGCAAAGACTTCTCACTTCTCCATATTCCTGCCAAATTGGTATTGTCAGTCTTTTTATCTTTACCAGACCCTTTCGTGGAAAATGACATTTCATTACCTATCTTTCCTTAATTTTGAGTAAGAGCAATAATTTTTATGTTAATTAGCCTTTGTACATCTTTTTATGGAAATGACTGTTAATGGTATTTGCCCATTTTCTATTAGATTTTTCATTTTCACTTATTTATTTATTTATAAATAAGTAACTCATAAAAAGATACATGTTTAAAAGTCATGCTCCAATACCCCATCCTTGTGCACATCTCTGCTCCCTAGAAGAAATCACTTTTATTAGTTTATCATATATTCAGCAGTGCTTCTTTGTGCAAATAAAGCAAATACACATGCACACACACACACACACACGCACGTATATATTATCATTTTCCCACTTTCTTAAACTATTCTGAACCTTAACATTATGTCCTAGAGATGTTTTCATAATTATAATTTCATAGTAGCATTTTCCTTCTTTTTTCAACTGCTTCCCTGGCAGATAGCATAATTTATGTAACCACTTTCTTACAAATTGACATTTGGATTGTTTCCGATCTTTTACAGTTATAAGCAATTTTTACATATATGTTACTTTATGCATATGTAGATATATTAATATATAGTGTTGTAAGTATATAATATATATGTGTATATATACTATATATGATATATATGCGTGTATGTATATATATACTATGTATATAGTGTATGTCTATGTGCATGTGTGTGTATATATATATATATACTATATACATACAGTAGTCTCTATAGGATACTAGTTTATGATTTATGAGTTACAGAGGCTCTGGATAATAACAATATTTAGGATATGGCTGTGAGAATAGGTTTCCCCTTCTTTACCTTTTCCGCTGTCTAAACTTTTTCTAAGTAACTCTAAGGTGCAGGTTTTGGCATCACTCTGAGTTTGAACATAGCTCTACTCCTTACTAACGTTGTATCCTTAGGCACCTTATTTATTTTAACTTCTTTGATCTTCAGTTCCCTCATCTATAAAAAGAACATAATAATGTTCACTGTACATGGTGGTTGTTAGAGTTAAATATGGTTGTGAAAACGTTAGTTCTCTTTCACCAAAAAACTGTTACCCCTTAACAGAAGGGTACAAATTTCATTCATCTCTGTAACTACTGTTCCCATCACAGTATCTGGCCCATAAATGAAATTCAATAAATGTATGCAAATAATTGATGAACAAGTAAACAGATTTGACTGATTCTTATGTACTTAACAACCATTGCATCTCCCTGGCCCCACCCATTGCTCATTTTTTCCCTATTTCTCTCATTTCTTCCCTTCCTACTCCTTTTAGGCTTCCCTGGTGGCTCAGTGGTAGAGAAGCCGTTTGTGATGCAGGAGACTGCCTGCAATGTAGGAGACCCGGGTTTGATCCCTGGGTCAGAAAGATTCCCTGGGGAAAGAAATGGCAACCCACTCCAGTACTCTTGCCTGGGAAATCCCACAGACATCGCAAGAGTCACACATGACTTAGTGACTAAACCACCACCACCACTGCTCCTTTTCCTCTTTTCAACCCCCTAACTACTGATTCTCATTATATCCTTGGCCTTCTGTTTTCAATTTTCCACTTTAGCAGTCAGTCGGGTGCTGTGCTTAGTCACTCAGTCATGTCCAACTCTTTGTGACCCCCTGGACTGTAGCCCACCAGGCTCCTTTTTCCTTGGGGATTCTCCAGGCAAGAATACTGGAGTGGGTTGCCATACCCTCCTCCAGGAGATCTTCTCAACCTAGGGATCAAACCCTGTTGTCCAGCATTGCATGCGAATTCTTTACTGTCTGAGCCACAGGGAATATCCCTGCCCAAATAAATAAATACCCGAAACCCAAATCTAGCATCTCTATCATGTCAAAAGAATTAAACACAAGAATTCTGTAGTTAAGCAAATGTTCTACATCCTCAAGATCTTGCTCCTGGCTTGACATTTAAGAGTAGGACAAAACACTAGTTGCCAAGTTAGTAAAGAAGTACTGATTTGTCTGTCTTGGGGCAGAATCAGCATAGCTTTTGTCTTTGTTTTCTAAAAAAAATGCTACCCAAATAAGTAGAAACCAAAATACATTAACTGTAAAGTCAAATGGAAAATTTACTAAAGCCAGCTGCTTTAGTAAGGTAAAAGATCAAAAGATCTTTGGGTCCAAGTATCAGAGTCATCTGGACTTAGACACTAAGAAATTCAGGGTATCTTAAAATCAAAGAAAACCATTTATATGTTAGAATAACTTACCCTCAGGGTTGGGAGGGGCCTTAGAGGTCATTTAGTTAGAACTCCATTCAAGACATACCTGTGAACTTTCCAGGACAGATTTTAACTGTTTTTCAATCTCTACTAGTATAGTCCAGTATAGAACAAACAAACAAAGGTTTGTGAACAGAACAAACCTTTTGAGAAATGTATGGTGTTTGATTGATCATTAATTGAAAAGTCATGGAGAAACACCAAGGAAATCTTAGGTTTAACTTGGATCTCTAAACTCCTAAGTGCTAAGCTATTTGACCAGCTTCTCTTCCCTAGGGAAATAAACCTTAAGCAAGACTTGACTGGATTGCCTGTCTAGTCTTCCAAGGCCAGTTTTAGCCTTAGGACAAAAAAATATTAGTTCTCCAAGAGTATTCAGATGTCTTCCCAAGGTAGGACCCAGAAAGAGATTCTTCATGGTTAAGCAATGTCTGTTTTCCAGGACTGCAGGTAGGTTTGTTCTTTTGTTTGACCCTGTAGGTGGAGGAGGTGGGAGAGAAGCCTTGTCCTTAGGGGATTATTTGGTCTCATTCTCCTACTTTTCTTAAGCTCATAGATTCAAACCCTTATATCTTAGGTCAAACAACTGAAGATCCAAAAGTAGAAAGTAAGATGGTCTTGTCAACATCTTGAGACTAGCACTGAAGAGGTAGCAAGTTCCCATTTTTACTCAGCAAAATGATAGCTTTGATGTAGGCCAAAACTGTTCAGACCTCCCCCAGGACAATTAAGGGGCAAGTGATTCTCCAGTGCTGAAAGCAACCAGTGTAGGAACCTTCAGTGGGCTAAGGGTGAAAGACAGTCATTTGCTTTTGGCATCTGACACCTTTCAGCACTGAAAGCAAAATGTAAAGACACACCGAAATGGGTTTGCCAGACTTAAGAGAAGCTTCAGTAGAGAGCTCTGAGTAGAGTGAACACAAATGGCAAACTTGCCTTCTGTTTGGCACTGAGAAGGACCTTGAGTCAGAGGATAAGATGAAACAGAAAGATTTCTGATTCCAAGGAAGGGAAGCATTTGGATGGCTGCACAAGTGAACTGGGGCTCAGGGAACAGTACAATCTCAGCTCCACAAGTAACTAGATGGTCTTCGGCAAATAAATTAACCTCAGGGCCTAGGTTGCCGCATCCTGAAAAGGTGAAATTACTCCCTTCTTAGGGTTGTTTTGAGAATTAAATAAGTTGCTTTTTCTAAAATACTTAGAATAGTACTAAAGTACTTAGAATACTGCTTTACACATAGTAAATATTTAATAAGTTTTTATTGTTGTTGATTTTATTATCATCATTATTATCAATAGCATCAATAAACAAAGAATTCTACTCAGGGCATAAATACATCCTGCCCCTCCTAAAAATGTCCCATATTTATCAACCATGCCATCTTTGGCATACATACATAGGCCTCTCTGGGCCTCAAAGAAAAGAGTCTGGAGCCAAACACTTCTTCCTTCCTTCCCTCACTATGTTGGGAAGCTATTTGCTTTTTCCTATTTTATGAAGTGGTCTTGGTCCTTTTTGTTAAGACTTGGAGGTAGAGTCTTTTGTTACTCTAATTGTGCTTGTGTTCTTTTACTAACAGGATAATAGCGTCAAAACCTCAAAATATAATGCCTTAAACTTCTTGCCTATGAACCTGTTTGAACAGTTCCAGAGACTTGCAAATGCATATTTCCTCTTTTTGCTTTTTCTACAGGTATTACCTTTTAGGACCTTTTCCACAGAATATTTTATCAACTTCTCTGGGGTCAGGTTATGTAATCAGTCCTTCTCCTCCTTAAACTGAGAGATGTCTTCTCTCTTCAGACAATGGGCGAATGGATGGCTGGAGTCTCAGGCCAGTTTCCTAGAACAGCAGTGGTCAGGATTAGCCAGGGTGAAACAAGCCTCTATAAGAGGAAGGAGACAAGGTCGCCGAGTCCCAAATAAGGGGACTCCCTCACCACGACTGCATGACCACAGTTCAGCTTAACTGTGAAAGGCCACAGACTCGATTCTACACCCCCGCCTCAGCTGCAGCCCCATTCCTCCTTCTTGTCCCAGCCTCCCCGACAGAAAGTTAACAAATCGGAGCACCAAGGGAGGAGAATGGTTTAGAACATCAGCACAGGGCACAGAAGCCAGGCAGGGTAGGCACAAGTTGGGAGAGAGAGACGGGTCATCTCATTTCCCCTTGTGCTGAAGGGGTGTAGGTGGTTATGTGGTTCTCCCATGCCCACACTTAATGCCCTACCCCCCCAGCACCTTCATTATCAGAAGAGGAATGGCTCTTTGCCATCAAGACAAAGATACTAGCGTTCAGGAAAGTAACTGGCAATTTATCATCTCCTCTTCTTTCATCTTTAGGAGGTGTTTGCTTATAATGGGGTGGCTATTTGGAGGTTATAACAGTGGAAAGCAACTAGGATTGTTGAACTTATTATGAATCTAGGGAGGCGGAAATGGTGGTACAGTGGGGGTTGGGAGGAAATACATTGTCCTTTAAGCTTTCTGACCCATGTTTCTCTCCCCTTCCCTCTCCCAGTTGATTCCTCAGATCTCCTCCTTGGCATGGTACACGACTGTGGTACCCCTGATGGTGGTGCTGTCCATAACAGCAGTGAAAGATGCCATCGATGATATGGTGAAGTGGCTTCCAGGGCCTCTCTTCCCTCACTGTACCAAGTCAGGCTGGGGAGGGAGGGAGCGTGAAGGACTCCCCAGAACTACCTAATACTAGAAGGAAGAAGGAAAGAGGTGTTTCCTTTCCCTATGTCCTTATCTGTGCCAGAGGAATATGAGATTCCCTTAAGCCCAAGATTGGTGAGCCATCCATGGCCAGAAAGGGGTCATGCAAGGCCTTTCTCTGTCTTCTTACTGCCGCCTTTTCCAGGTTTCCTTCCATCTCCTTCATAACCCACCTCTGCCTTCACTTAGCTCTCTCTGGGTTTGCTCTCACCCTTCTTTCTCCATTCACCCTTCTCCCATTTCTATATTCCTCTTCCCTTCCTCCTGTCCCCCTTGCTTTCTCTAGTCTTATCGCCCCTTTCTGCATTCCCGTTCTCCTCTCCAGCTCTCCATATTGCCCTCTCCAGCTTTTGGTTCTATCAGGTGCACACAGCTAGGAACCCTCTGGGTTTAGAGAGCATCATGACTCAACAGAGGCTGGCTCCTTCCTGGCCTTGGCGGGAGAAGCTGGCTTTCAGCGAGTGCAGCGTGGCTTCCTGCATGCTCCTTTACAGCAGGGGGTGGGAGGGCAAATGTGGGGAACCAGTGCTATGCCTACCAGTGGGATTTGGGAAGCCCACCGTGTTGACCTGTTTGGAGCTTCCCAAAGAGAGTCCTTCTGATTTTTATATCAAAGTTTAAGAGCAGAGTGTTTCTCCAGCTCTTCAACTCTGTGACTCTCTAAACCCAGAATTAACATATATAGTGGTTTAAATTTCAGGCACAACTCAGATGTGCAAACATATAACTTAATTTTCCATAACTAAACTCAGTGTAACTCATAACCACCACCTCACCATCTCAGCCCTTTTTTAATGAGAGCTGAAAGCTAAACTTGCCAATTCAGAATAACCCACGCAGTTCCTTCTGGTTTAGAATTCCGTGTCTTTAGGAGAAAATATTGTGACCAATTCAGGATTCTTTCTACCCTCTTCCCAGGGAGTAATCTCAACTGAAAGGAAAGGGACTCATGTGACTCTTAGCATCAGGACATACCCTTATTTGTCACCCTCTTATTTGGGCTTTGAATAGAGCTCTATTCCTCTTTCCTCATTGCATCCATGGTAGAAGCTTCTTATGCTGACTGTGGTTGAGGGTAGGGGTATTGGTATGCTTGTGAATATATAACTTCCCTCCACCTACCAAGGTGTAGCCCCATCATTTTGCATTCTCTCCTCTGTGGCTTTCAACATAAGTTATTTGTTCTTATCACCCCAGGCTTTGGCTCTTGATATTAAAACAAAGAGTTTATCTCTTTCTTCTCGCTTGAATCTTTTTCTGACGTCCTTTCCCAGCTTCTCAGAGACAATCAGCTTCTTGGTCTGGTTTTAACAGTGGAAGAACTTGGAATTGGCCAGGGGCTGGGGGGTAGGGTGGTGAAGAAGTGGGGGTAGGGAGAATTACAAAGAAGAGGAACTACATTGAATAATACTTCAAAATATTAATCTTCTAAATATAGTTTGCTCTATGTCTATTTCCTGAACATTTTCTTGTATGATTTTAGAAAAGGCACCAAAATGATAATCAAGTCAACAATCGTTCTGTTCTGGTGCTGATGAATGGCAGGTAAGTGCTTCTTGGGAAGCCAGTTTAGGTTGGATTGGCTCTGGGAGAGCACTGACCTTGCTAAAACTTGATGTGTTTGGAAAGGTGATTTAAGACAGTGAAAAGAGCCTCGAGCTGGACATAGGAAGAGTTTGTTTCTAGTATGCCCTGAAGTTGCCTCTCTGGACCTCATATTTCTTATCTATAAAATGAAAATAATATTCTTTACCTTAAAGGATGCTTACAAAAATGAAAACAAAATAATATATATTAAAGAAATTAACAAATTATGACATGCTATTAGTATGCAAGTGGTTATTACCAGTACGGTGGTCAGCATGGAGATGTCTGTCTTTAGTGCATCAGTGGATTCTACATGACTTATTGACCATTCTACTATAGCCTTTGGTTAGGACATCTTTTTGTTAACAGTCTAAAGAAAATATTGGTGTTGACCTCATTGCTGTAGTGTTTGGTCTTATCTATCTAAAGTATGGGTAAATGCTTATGTTTTTTGTGGGGTCCTGCAAAATTGGAGCAATTTACCTTTGGCAGGGATAGAGGGAGACTGGCATAATTTTATATAAAGTAAAATATGAAGATTATCCTAAGAGGTACAAAAATTATCATAGGAATTAATAAAAAATATGCAATAATAACTGGCTAAAGAAATCAAGGAAGATTTTCTAGAACACATGATGTTTGTGGTTAAAAGATGGGGAAGAATTCAACAGAGATGATATGAAAGGAGAAGTGACCAGTGTTTGCAGAAGCAAGATCACAAACAAGTACAGATCTGAGGAAATTCAAGATTGAAGTCCAATCCTTTCTCATGGTGACCTTACACAACACCCTGTAGCTATAGTTTTATATATATATATTTATATTTATATTTTTTAAATTTTTTTAAATTACAGTTGATGTTCAACATTATATGTTATAGGTATACAATATAGTGAATCACAATTTTTACAGGTTATACTTCCTTTATAGTTATTATAAAATGTTGTCTATATTACTTGTGTTGTACAGTATATCCTTGTAGCTTATTTTATATGTAATGGTTTGTACCTCTTCATCCCCTCCCCATGTATTGCCCCTCCCCCTTCTCTGACTCCATTGGTAACCACTAGTTTGTTCTCTATATGTGTGAGTCTGTTTATTTTTTGTTATATTCACTAGTTTGCTGTATTTTTTAGATTCCACATATAAGTGATATCATACAGTATTTGTCTTTATATGTCTGACTAATTTCACTTAGCATAATATCCTCCAGGTCCATCCATGTTGTTGCAAATGGAAAATTTTCATTATTTTTTATGGATGAATAGGATTTCAAGAGACCCTGGTTCAATTCCTGGGTCAGGAAGATCCCCTGGAGAAGTGATAGGCTACCCACTCCAGTATTCTTGGGCTTCCGTGGTGGCTCAGATGGTAAAGAATCCACCTGCAATGCAGGAGACCTGGGTTCAATCCCTGGGTTCAAAAGATCCCCTGGAGGAGGACATGGCAACACACTCCAGTGTTCTTGCCTTGAATCCCCATGGACAGAGGAGCCTGGCAGGCTGCAGTCCTTGGGGCCAACAAAGAGTTGGACTCATCTTGAGTGACTAAGCACACACGTATCAAGAACTATAGTTTTAATCATAGAATTCTAGTATGGGAAGTTGTTGGGCATCTGATTCTGTTATTTATTGTGTTTGCTGATTCTTACTCATGATGGATTATTTCCTCAAGTGTTTTGATCTGTTGAAGCCTCTCATAAGATATCACTAAAAAAGTTAGTTGTGATTAAAAAGAAAATTTAAAAAAAGAAAGCTATAGAAATAAAAAGATAAAACTGAGTGTAAGAAATTTGTAAAGCTAGGAGTTACTGAATGAATTTAGTCAAATGAACTTCCCAAGGAGATTGAGCACTTGGGTTTTATAAAACTATTACAGAAGAATTTGTCATAGAGTGGTTTTAGAGTAGGAGTTCACAAGCAGGGCCCTAATGGTTAAACTTTGTAAGCCAGTGAATGTCTGATTTATTTAACACTTGAGATGAATTGTCTATATTCCAGAAAGTGGCGTCCTTTTTGTAGAGCACAAGTGTTTGAACAGAGTTATTAACACCTTTGAAAAATTTTGTTTTTTGAGTTGTGATTTCTGTCATTGTAGTCAGTAATTCTGGCTACAAGCACATCTTTAGTTAAAAGCCACATTTTTTTAGCTATCAAGGGGAATGAGCCACACCTCTGTTAGTGTTCTCTCAGATATATTATTAAATGAAAAACACAAAGTACCAGAAAATTATGTATCTAGTATGTCATTTTTAAATTTATATCTTGTATGTGATTATATGGATTGACATTTTCTCAAAAGAAATGCAAAAAAATTGCTCTAAGTGACAAAACTATAATCTGGGGAGACAGGAGACTGTACTTTTTCTTTTTCTATATTTTTAATTATTTGAACTGTATTTTTACCATATGCATATATTGCTTTTCTTAAAGAAAAATTATGTGCCTGTATATCTACATATACCATTATAGAGTTTTAGAAAACTCTTATAGCCTGATCAAGAGAAATGGGCCCCATTCTTGATACTGCTTGGGCAAGGAGTATCCCAAAGCAGTTTGGTCCTCCTCTGAGCTTTGAGTTCATCTCAGCTCTTTTTCCCCCCTCGATTGTCAAAATAAGACTGTAGTGAAATTCTCAGAGCTGGCATGCAGGCATTCAAGGTTCACTTTCTTGCAGGATAGTGACAGAAAAATGGATGAATGTCCAAGTGGGAGATATAATTAAACTAGAAAACAATCAGATTGTCACGGTGAGTACCTCTTTGGGCTGTGGCTTTTTCTCTTTGGGCTTGAGTAGAAACCTTTTTAGCACTTCTGTGACCACTCCTTTTGGTGATATTCACCTGCTTCACTGTGCATCTAGAGATCACCAGCTCCTGTGGTAAGAAGTTTGTTCTTGTCCACTTCTCACCACAACCCCAGGTAAAGTATGACTGGCTTTGAGAAAGGAGCTGTGTGTTACCAGTGATGCGTCTTGAGACAAAGAAAGTAAACCAAATGTCTATAAAATTCTTAGACTGAATAGCTGTTCCTGAGGTAATTGCTTTTGCCACACTGTAATTTTAAAAGTCTGCCTTCCTTATCTTCTCTGCCTCTGCTGACCACAGGCTGATATACTATTACTCTCGAGCAGTGAGCCCTACAGTTTGACATATATAGAAACTGCAGAACTGGATGGGTGAGTGTTCCTTCCTCATAGTCCATTAAGATGGTTGAGTCAGCTTAGAGTGATTTCTCATTGAGGGAGGGCATGATGCAGAGAATGAAGTGCTAAAAGCTAGAAATATCCAGGTAAGATAGGAGGCCTCAAGTCTAAGGCTGAGCTCTTGACAGAGAATTGAGCATCCAGCTGGGTGCAGAATCTGGGCAAATATTCTCCGTCTTCAAATTGGAAACATTCAGTCTGACTATATTCAATAATGCTGAGTGGTAGGAAAGAGGTTAACTAGACTATGAAATTTCAGAATATAGTTCCAAAGTTTCTTGGGGTGGGGGAATGAATACTGAGATAATTATGTACTGATAAACCATGTTCTGGAAAGGATTTAAGGTAGAAATTCATTAATGTGCAAAAGCTAAGATCTTTGGAAGACAGAGGCCATCTTCAGAGAGCTTGTCCTGTGGAGTTTTATGTTAATCTGCATCCTTACAACTCTTCCTCTTAGTACCCACAAACTTTTTGAAATATGGCTTCTTTTTTACTTCTGTCTCTGCATTTCTGTATCAAATAATGGTTAAGTGGGATCCCTTCATGGGTCCTATAAACATTTGTGAGACGAGGAGTACATTTATTTGGAAGTGTTCACAGATTCTTACCAGGACCTTACTCTTGAAGGGAGTAGGTACCACCTTCAGGTTATTTTGTGATGTTTCTTCAGCTTTTCTAAAGTAGCTCCACCAGCAAGATCGCATAGGTTGGTTAAAGTAGTTGATATGTGTTTCAGGGAGAGAGGGGAGCAAGTGGGCTAATATTTAGCTTCCTGGAGAAGGCAATGGCACCCCACTCCAGTACTCTTGCCTGGAAAATCCCATGGACGGAGGAGCCTGGTAGGCTGCTAAGAGTTGGACATGACTGAGCGACTTCACTTTCATTTTTCACTTTCATGCATTGGAGAAGGAAATGGCAACCCACTGCAGTGTTTTTCCCTGGAGAATCCCAGGGATGGGGGATCCTGGTGGGCTGCCGTCTGTGAGATTGCACAGAGTTGGCCATGACTGAAGCGACTTAGCAGCAGAACCATTCCACCTCAATACTGTCCTTGAGAGACGATGACAATAGGAGTGACTCTGACAACTCCAGTCTGAAAGCCAATCTCTATTGGCAACAGCTGTTTTCTAAAGTAGGAGAAACTGGACCTGTACTGCTGTTACGTATGTGCATTCTTTGCTCTAGTGAAACCAACTTGAAAGTGAAGCAGGCCATCTCAGTTACCAGTGAGATGGAAGATAACCTGAAGCTTCTGTCTGCTTTTGATGGTGAGTTTTTTTGTGAAAAGCACTTAACATTTAATGAATTTCCCAGCATGTGGCTTCAAGCCACCAGGACACATGTCCCACCTACACCCTTAATCTTCTCCTCAGCTCTTCTGCTGAAGAATTTGGCCTTCACGATGACGGGCTGCTTTGGGAGCTTTCATTTCCCCAGAACTTTGTAGTAACCTGATCACACCACATCAATGATAGGAGCAGCTCCTGTCTTGTTCTTGGCAGCATTTACTCGTGTCTGCTCACTAACCAAGGTCCACAATTTATCAAGGTTGACAGTCGGGCAGAAACTCTGGTTCCTCTTTAAGTGGTAATGCCTCATACCAACTTTCCCAAAGTATCCTGGGTGATATTTGTCAAAGTTGATCCTGTGATGATGCATGCCACCAGTATTACCTCGGCCTCCTGGGTGTTTATGGTGTTTGCCGATGCGGCCGTGGCCGTGGCTCACATGGCCCCTAAGTTTCCGAGTTTTCCTTAGTCTGGATGGCATGTCAGCGGCCTAGACGAAAGAGCAGATGGTGAGTTTTGAAATAGATTTGCCAACCCAAATTTTTATAGTAGAGGTGTGGTTAAAGTTTGATACAGCCATATAGTGAATTCTCTATAACTCATAAAAAACAGTATACAAGTTGATATTTACTTATATGGAAAAATATTCACAACATATAAGGTAAAAAGATTACAATACACTATGCATAGTATAATGTAACATAAATTTGTCTTTGGAAATATATATATGTTTATGAGTATATGTATAGAAAAAATCTTGAAAAGATATACTTATTTCTAGGCAATGAGTAAATTTTACTTTCTCCTTTTTAATGTTGTATATATATATTTACAAAAGGCATATTTTAGTTTACTAATCATGAAAAAATTAACTTATTTCCATTTAAAAAAGAAGTCTAGGTTTGCTTTAGGTAGTTTCTGAATCTATTCAGATTTAGCTCATTTGATCTGGAAGTACTAATGGTAATAAGTTATCATGTGGGTTGTTCTCTTTCTGGATAACCCATGTCACAGAATTACTCTTCTCTGAGGCCCAGAACCCTTTGTCTGCCTTTCTAAAGGGAGCTGCTGAGAAATGGGCAGTCGCTGAGAAAGGATAGGAAAAAAAGATGTATGTATATTTTGAAAGAGGCTTGTTCTTTCCTCTTTTCTATTAAGCCTCCTCTTTGCTGGGAAAGATTGAGGGCAGGAGGAGAAGGGGATGACAGAAGAAGAGATGGTTGGATGGCATCACCAACACAGTAGCCATGGGTTTGGGTGGACTCTGGGAGTTGGTGATGGACAGGGAGGCCTGGCGTGCTGCAGTTCATGGGGTCACAGAGTCAGACACTACTGAGTGACTGAACTGAACTGAACTGAACTTCCTGTTAGGAAATAATTAAGATTACAGAGTCAGGACTCTTATTCCTTTTTTTTTTTTTTTTTTCAGGAGAAGTGAGGTGTGAGTCTCCCAATAACAAGTTGGACAGATTCACAGGAATACTCATGTATAAGGGAAAAAACTACATCCTGAATCATGACAGACTGATTCTCCGAGGCTGTGTCATCAGGAATACAGACTGGTGCTATGGCTTGGTGATTTTCACTGGTACGTCTTTCTGGAGTCACAAACCCCCAGCCTGCTGGCTTCCATTCATAGCCACATTGTGGGTACTTAGTTTTCATGATGTAGATATGATGCTCAGATATATACCAGAACACTATGGCTTTGAGGAAGGGAGGCAGGGAGATAGATGGATGGATAAAGGAATTAAGAAAAAACTGTTTCTTTGGGGAAAAAAAAAAAATGACTTTTTTTCGAAACACTGAGCTGCCAGCATATCAGCCCCGCCTTTGATAGTGGAAGGCTTTGTGTTGCAAGGCCACAGAACATTCATGAGTCTTTCTCACCACATCTGGACACTAGACAAGGTACACACATAGAAGTATACATAGAATTAGCGTTTGAAAGGGGAACAGTGTGAAAGGGGAGGGTGTACATGTGGATTACTCACATAAGGAGAGAATAAACATGGTGCTCATTATGGAGAAGATAAAATACAGTGCGAAGTGTTCATGCCAGAGAAAATGCACATGTGGCTCCGGAGCAGCAGCCCATCCTGAGATGGCATTTAGAACCATAATCCTTTATACTTAGTGAGGGATTTTCTGGAGTTATAATGTAGTGCCGGAAAATGAAGGAGGCTTTTGTGCTCCCTGTGCCCTCGGTGACGGTGAGTATTGGTGGCAACAACCACAGTAAGGTAATAATTTCCAGCTCTAGTCCCAGTGTGTCGTTAAAAGTCCTTTATTTCTACTTATTGTTTGTCCTGTCATGAAGTTCAAAGTCTCTATCGCTCAGCTTCAGAGAAATCTCAGCTCCCACCTCAGAAGAAATCACTTGCCATTGCCTTTTACTTTCTCCATTTCCTAGTTAGAAACTTTAAATAGAGCCTGGTCCAGCTATGGGTTTCCTCAAAAGAAGGTGAAGATCTCCTTGTCAGAAGACCCTTTTTCTAAGCTAAATAAACCAGATGGTGATGAGAGAGAAGCTTGAGGCCCCTATTCTGACTTATCAATGAAAAACTAGACTGTCTAAGGTGCTGCAAAGAGAGGGAGGTATCAGCATTGATGCAGTTTGCAGAAGTAATTGGGATTATCCTAAGAAATAAATTTTCCATTCTTTGAGTTTGGGGCACCAACCACAAGTCTTTCTCCAAGGCTTTATCCTTTAGCATTGGAAAGAAGTTTGATAGTGATCATAAATGTGTATTTTAACCCAATTTCAGTCCTCTTGAGAATATTTAGTGATTCTAAGAGATGATGTCTCTCTGTTTAACTTAGGACCAGACACCAAAGTAATGCAAAACAGTGGGAAGTCCACCTTTAAACGGACACACATAGACCACCTCATGAATGTCCTTGTGCTCTGGGTAAGTTAAAGACCTCTTTTCTGTATTTTTACAAACAGGCCTTCTTCTCTTCCTTCTACAGCAGTAGCTGGTATTTTCAAGTCAGAATTTACTTGTCTGAAAGTCTCAAGCAGTTTTAGGACCCCACAAACTTATATCTGGACCAGATAAGAAGAAAACTCATTGACACTTTTTTCCCTTTTTCTTCATAGCCAATTTGACTCATGACCACTTCAATAAGATCTTACTTAAATTTATAAGATCACCTCACTTAAACTAATGATTTTCAAGCCCTCTTTCCTTAGAGAAGGCTAAGGTCTGCTGCAGGGGGAATAGAGAAGATCAAGAGTTTTGTTCTGACCTCTTCATTCTGAAGTTCCTGCTTCAGAAAGAGCAGTCTCACATTTATCTGTTCTGTAAAATTTCAGTTAGAGAATAGAGGATTCTACTGCTAAGAAATGAAATTTGAAAAGCACTCAGTACATACTGATTATATGTGAAATCGTAAAAAAAAAAAAAAGTACAAATGGACTTATTTACACAACAGAAATAGTCACAGATGTAAAAAACAAATTTATGATTACTAGGGGGTGAGGGGAGAGAGATAAGTTGGGAGACTGAGACTGATACATACACACTACTACATATAAGACAGGTAACTAACAAGGACCTATAGGACAGGACTATATAGCACAGGGAACTCTACTGAATACTCTGTAATGGCCTATATGAGAAAAGAGTCTATAAGAGTGGATATATGTATAAATGATTCACTTTGCTGTATACCTGAAACAACATTGTAAATCAGCTATACTCCAATAAAAATGTTTTTAAAAAGCACTCAGTAGATGATAATCAGCTTTGAGAATAAAAGTTTAAATTGAAGACTAATTAGTTAATTTCCATGCTTATCACATGTGTGTGTGCATGTTCAGTCATGTCCAACTCTTTGCGACCCCACAGACTGTAGCCCACCAAGCTCATCTGTGCATGGGATTTCCCAAGGAAGAATATTGGAGTGGATTCCCATGCCCTCCTCCAGGGGATCTTCCCAACCCAGGGATCAAACTGGTGTCTCTTGCATCTTCTGCACTGGGCAGGCAGATTCTTTATCACTAGCACCCCTGGGATTTTAGAAAATTAGGAAGGTTCATTCATCTTTGAGACCAGAGATTAGTATTCACTATTTTTTCTTTCCAATACTGTCTGTATAGCTTTCAGCAGTTGAAACAAAGTGACATTTCCTGGTTTTTTAATGAAGAAGATAATCATAGTTGAGAATTCAGAAAGGCAACAGAGGTAAATATGCCTTTGACAATATCAGAGAGTTTATCATTAGGGAATAAGCTAGGTACTTTAGCCTAGGGTTGTCTTTTAAAACAAGGTATCTCCCATATGCCTAAGAAAGCTCAACTACCAGGTAACCTATCTGAAAGGTAGTGATAATCCTTGATACCTGTAGAAGAGTTTTAACTTTTTAGAATATTTTCACATTCACTTACAGCAGCTTCACAACATCTATGAACAATAAGTCAAGAAATATTTTTCCCACTGACAAATACACGCAAGTCATAGTAAAGATAAATAACATAAAGGCCCACAGAGAAATAATGTCAAAGACTCATTGTCAAGTCATATTTTTTTATTAAAGGGTAGTTGATTTAGTGTTATGTTCATTACTGCTATACAGCAAAGTAATTCAGCTATGCATATATATACTTCCTTTTTTAATATTCTTTCCCATTATGGTTTATCATGGGATATTGACTATAATTTTTTATGCTGTTCAGTAGGACCTTGTTGTTTATCCATTCTATATATAAAAGCTTACATCTGCTAACCCCAACCTCCCACCCCATCTTTCCCCCTTGACAACCACCAGTCTGTTCTGTATGTCTGTGATTCTATTTCTGTTTCATAAATAGGTTCATTTGTGCCATATTTTAGATTCCACATATAAGTGAAATCATATGATATTTGTCTTTCTCTTTTTGACTTCACTTAGTATTAATATGACAGTCTCTAGCTGCATCAGTGTTGCTGGAAATGGCATTATTTCATTCTTTTTTATGGCTGAGTAGTATTCTGTTATATATGTGTACCACATCTTTATCCATTCATCTGTCAGTGGACATTTACTTTGTTTTCATGTTGTAGCTGTTATGAATAGAGCTACTATGAACCTAGGGGTGCATGTATCTTTTTTAATTATAGTGTTGTCTGAGTATATGACCAGAAGTGGGATTGTTAGATCATATGGTAATTCTACTTTTAGTTTTCTGAGGAATCTTTATGCTGTTTTCCACAGTGGCTGTACCAATATACATTCCCACCAACAGTGTAAGAGGATTCCCTTTTCTGCACACCCTTTCCAGCATTTGTTATTTGTAGACTTTTTGATGATGACCAGTTAAAATGGTACTTCATTATAGTTTTGCTTTGCATTTCTCTAATAATTCGTGATGTTGAACATTTTTTCTTGTGTCTAGTAATCATTTGTGTATCTTCTTTGGAGAAATGTTTATTTAGGTTTTCTGCCCATTTTTAGATAGGATTGTTTGTTCTTTATTGTTCATTTGTTTATGCTGTTTGTATATTTTGGAAATTAAGCCTTTTTCACTTGCATCATTTGCAAATAATTTCTCCCATTCTGTAGGTTGTCTTTTCATTTTGTTTATGGTTTCCTTGTCTGTGCAAAAGCTTGTAAGTTTGATTAGGTCCCATTTTTTCATTTTTGTTTATATTTCTATTGCCTTGGGAGACTGACCTAAGAAAACATCAGTACAATTTATGTCAGAGAGTGTTTTGCCTATCCTCTCTTCTAGGAGTTTTATGATGATGTCTTTTGTTTAAGTCTTTAAGCCATTTTGAGTTTATTTTTGTGTATGGTGAGGTGAAGTCATTTTTATTGAAAATCTAATATGTGCCAGGTATTATGAGGACCATAAGGATTTATAAGTCCTGGGTCCAGCTCTCAAGTATATACATTCACTTTGGGGAGATAGAGTATCAATATGTGCCAGATGCTTTACATACATAATTTTATTCAATAATCACACCTATCCATCTAGGCATAACGTTTAATAGTCAATTCTTTTTCTGCTATGCTTGCTATCTCCCTGTGGAGATAAAATTAAAACACATGATGAGTCTATTTAACGTGGAAATCTGACCACATGTGAAGAAATTATAAAATTTTTAAAAAGATCCTAAGAGCTTTCAGAGAGAAATAAAAGGTCATAAACAAGAATCAGAATGGCGTTGACCTTCTCAACAGCAACAGCAGAAGGTAAATGTTGCTGCCTTTGAAAGTCTGCCAGAAAAATATTTGCATCTTCTAATTCTAAATCCATTGAAACTGTCAATAAAATGCAAGTATAAAGAAATTTCAGTATGGGCAAAGACTCAAAAAAAATTTACTCCTTACATATCTTCTCTTAGGAAGTTTATAAAGTATACTCAAGCAAAAGAAGAAAATAAACCAAGAAAGATTTGGAAGCCAGGAAACATGCAAACACTGAAAGGAAGTCCTAGGATAATAGATGAATAGCAGGCCTAGAGCAGATTAAAACAGAGGTATCCGGGTTTCTGAGGTGGTACCAATGCAGGAGACTTAACAGATGAGGATTCCATCCCTGGATTCCATCCCTGGAGGAGGGCATGGCAACCCTCTCAAGTATTCTTGCCTGGAGAATCCCCATGGACAGAGGACCCTGGCAGGCTACAGTCCATAGGGTTGCAAAGAGTTGGACATGACTGAAGTGACTTAGCATGCACGCCTGCGTGGAGAGATCTGCAGTGAAAGTCTTCAAAGAGAGAATGTAGTTTTCTATTCAAATTCCTACAAGGTGGATTCAGCAGAGAAGTGGTGTAGATGCCCGGAGCAACTACACTAGCCAAGTAGCTGCTATGAATGCCTACATTTGTGAGCTTTCATGCAATCTTTCCTTTAGAAAATAGGGAATATTATCTTGGGTCAGATGCTTCCTCTTGGGCATCTAGTTTAAGAAGGATGTTGCTGTTCGAGCCCGGTACAATGACTGTGAGAAAGTACAAATAGAAAATAAATTCTCTGACAGAGGATGAAGAACCGTCAGCAGACCCAAGAAGTTGATGGGCTTTGGGAAAGCAGAAAGTTGCTAGATTGTACTGATAGGTAAGCCAGAATAGTGAAAGCTTTGGTGGCAATGCATTCCTGTTCAGCAGCAATGCATTCCTCAAGAGTAGTTCCAAGCTTGAGAGAGCAGGAATGGAGAGCAGGAATAAGATATGTGGATATAATAATCAGGACAACTAATTTTAAAAGTGCCCATAAAACAGCTTGGACAACCATTGGCCCTCTGTACCATCCTACCACCCCTATAGGGATCCATATAGCAAAAACAAATGTATTTGACTTCCAGTCTCAAACAAGAGAACTGCTTTCTGAAGAAATTTAACAACCTCTGCAGAGGGCTAGGGCTTCTGATGTGGGTGTCATCACTTCTGAGTAACACCCATTTTATTTTAAATTTGGGGGATTCAAGTTTGCCTGCAAGTTCCTTTTATATCCTAGGGTAAAAGCAGTGAACTAACACATTCTGCCTACCTACACAGACCTTGTGGTTCCATCTTCCCATTCAGGGGAGTGGCCTGCTAGGGAAATAAAACTATCCAAAGGAAATAAAGCCAACCTATATTGGTCAAACTACTCTTTTACTAAAAGCCAGGTGCACAAAAGAAGAGGATGAGGATAAATAGAATAACTGACTCTGGAAAAAACATTATAATTCAAAAGAGAAAAGAACATTCTAAAGAATTTCACTATTCTTAGAAGAAACAATTGCACAAATAAGAATAGACTGAATTTTTTTTTGGCTATGCTGTGGCTTGGGCATCAATCCTGGGCCAGCAGCAAGAGTGTGGAAACTTAACCACTGGACTGCTAGGGAATTCCCTACAATTTTTTAAATCAAAGAATAAAATAAGCAATCTAAGAACAACAAAAAAGAATTTTGGAAAGTAACAATTACTGAAATTAAAAAATCAATAGAAGGGCTGAAATAAAGAGTCAAAAAATACTCCTAGACCTTAAAACTAAAAATCTAAGAGATAAATAATTTTTTTAATTGGAGGACAAACCAAGAACCCCCACAGGATCTCCCAGGAGTATCAGAAAGCAAAAATGGAGGGAACTGTATTGTCAAAGAAATAATAGAAGAATATTTCCTATAATTGAAGAAGAACATGAATTTCAGATTTAAAACATCCATTAAACATCATGAAATTCTAGAGCTCCAGTGGTGTTTAGAAGTACCTCAAAGTTTTCATAGAGATAAGAGTAAGATACGAACAAACAATGAGAATTAGATTGGCGGATTTCTCACCAGCACTACTGAGTCCTGGAAACCAGGAGGTTCATACCTTCAAAGTTCTTAGTTTGACCTAGAAATCTACACCCAGGCAAACTACAAATCAAGTGAGAAAGCAGACTTCTTCCTCTCATGGGAACTTTATTCTGGCTGGCAAGGGCTGCCTAGGCCTTTGCATGGCTTGCTTCTTTTTCAGGATTTAATGTCTCCCTTTCAGAGAAGCCTTCTCTACCACCCATCTAAAGTGGGCACCACCTCCACCGAGACCTTTTTTATTCTGTTAACTTGTTGTATTTTCCTCACAGCATTTAGCACTAGTTAACTTGTATTTTTCATTTCTTGTTTGTTTTCCACCTATATCCACAGGATTACAAACCCCCTGAGAGTTAAGACATTGTCTTTTATCACCACTGTATCCCAGTCCCTAGAACTGTGTTTAACATAGAATCAGTTCAGTTCAGTCACTCAGTCGTGTCTGACTCTTTGCGACCCCATGAATCGCAGCACACCAGGCCTCCCTGTCCATCAACAACTCCCGGAGTTTACTCAAACTCATGTCCACTGAGTCGGTGATGCCATCCAACCATCTCATCCTCTGTCGTCCCCTTCTCCTCCTGCCGTCAATCTTTCCCAGCATCGGGGTCTTTTCAAATGAGTCAGCTCTTCGCATCAGGGCGCCAAAGTACTGCAGTCTCAGCTTCAGCATCAGTCTTTCCAATGAGTATTCAGGACTGATTTCCTTTAGGATGGACCGGTTGAATCTCTTTGCAGTCCAAGGGACTCTCAAGAGTCTTCTCCAACACCACAGTTTAAAAGCATCAATTCTTCAGCCCTCAGCTTTCTTTATAGTCCAACTCTCACATCCATACATGACTACTGGAAAATAACACATAATAGAAGCATCATTATTCTGTGCTGAGTTAGTGAGAAAGACAAATGAGTGCCTGAGCTACCAAATTATGAGCCTCTAAGGTAGAAATTAAATCCATCTCTACATCCTTGGGAGTGTCTTGTACAAAGCTGTTCTCGGGAAGTATCTTTTGAATGGTTGCTAAATGAAGAAATGTTCTTGAATTAGCTAGGTTCTTATCAGCTCAGCAGTTTTGTTTATGTGGTATTTTTGCCAAGACATTGTCAGTGTAGTTAGATATAACGCACTCTCATTTCTCAAGCTGAAGCAGAAATTCTTCCCCATTTGAACACTTCGTTTCTTCCCCATTTTTAGAAATGATTCTTAGGGGAAATTCTGACAGAGACAGGAAGCAAGATGAGTAAAGATGCTTCTTGATAAACCCATAGCTGAGCTGGAGTCTCGTCCTTTCCCTGTGCCCAGAGCTCCCCAGAGCTCACAGTGACAATGCTTTGTGAACCCTAGTCTCTTTAAGTAGGACTGTATTTGTGGGGCAAAGAAAAAAAAAATCAATGTTTGAAATTTAACTGATGCCAGAAATCCAGGCTGTACTTCTGGAGTGAAGGTACAGTAAAAAGCACAGAAGTGAAGGGCCCAAGGACTGAGGAGTATTCTTTTTACAGGCTGCCTATGACTGTGATCAGCAGTGGCCTTAGTTCTTGACAGACTTGAGAATCTCTTTCAGCCTTTACTGGAGACATAGTGCAAAATGGGAGGTTATCTGCTCTTCTTGGGTCTGACTGGCCCTTATAATAAACAAAGTAATGTTTGGGCTTTGTAGCAACAACCAATTTCTTATTTCTTTCTTCCTATACAGAGGAAGCACTGTGAAGCTTGAGAGACTAAGCACCAATAAACCCCATCACAGCATGAATGTTTCTTAAGAAAGACACCATCTGCAAGATTTTAGAAAGTCTCAGGATGGCAGGAAAAGCTCTAGGAATGAGGAAAGAGCAGACTGTGTACTGCCCCTGCAGGCCTTTATGAGTGGGAGAAGCCCTGCCCTCCAGGGCTTGGTCTGATACAACTGATTTCCTTTCTGGTTGAGGGGAGGGCACAGCCCTAGAAATGACTGATGGGTCACTAACAGGGATGGAGCAGAAGCAGTGTTGAAGGTCACTCTGTAATTTTCTCCCGCAACTTTAGAGGGTATCAAATTTTTTATTCTAATAATTTAAAATAATTAGAAATAAATTTATATTTATAAGTAAGTAATCACTTTTCACTTTGATGCATTGGAGAAGGAAATGGCAACCCACGCCAGTGTTCTTGCCTGGAGGATCCCAGGGACGGGGGAGCCTGGTGGGCTGCCATCTATGGGGTCACACAGAGTCGGACACGACTGAGTGACTTAGCAATAGCAATAGCAACAGTAATGTATTATTATCACTTTACCTTCCTTACTTTTTATCAACTGGAGTTGATAGAGTTGGGGCAGGAGAAGTGGCAAGTAGAGGAATATGCTTTCAAATTTAATATTGGGAGGTTCATGACATTGTACAGGATACAGGGATAAAGACCATCCCCATGGAAAAGAAATGCAAAAAAGCAAAATGGCTACATGGGGAGGCCTTACAAATAGCTATGAAAAGAAGAGAAGTGAAAAGCAAAGGAGAAAAGGAAAGATATAAGCATCTGAATACAGAGTTCCAAAGAATAGCAAAAAGAGATAAGAAACCCTTCCTCAGCGATCAATGCAAAGAAATAGAGGAAAACAACAGAATGGGAAAGACTAGAGATCTCTTCAAGAAAATTAGAGATACCAAGGGAACATTTCATGCAAGGATGGGCTCGAAAAAGGACAAAAATGGTATGGACCTAACAGAAGCAGAAGATATCAAGAAGAGGTGGCAAAAATACACAGAAGAACTGTACAAAAAAGATCTTCATGACCCAGATAATCATGATGGCATGATCACTCATCTAGAGCCAGACATCCTGGAATGTGAAGTCAAGTGGGCCTTAGAAAGCATCACTATGAACAAAACTAGTGGAGGTAATGGAATTCCAGTTGAGCTATTTCAAATCCTGAAAGATGATGCTGTGAAAGTGCTATACTCAATTGCCAGCAAATTTGGAAAACTCAGCAGTGGCCACAGGACTGGAAAAGGTCAGTTTTCATTCCAATCCCAAAGAAAGGCAATGCCAAAGAATGCTCAAACTACCGCACAGTTGCGCTCATCTCACATGCTAGTAAAGTAATGCTCAAAATTCTCCAAGCCAGGCTTCATCAATACGTGAACCATGAACTTCCTAATGTCAAGCTGGTTTTAGAAAAGGCAGGTGAACCAGAGATCAAATTGCCAACATCCGTTGGATCATGGAAAAAGCAAGAGAGTTCCAGAAAAACATCTACTTCTTTATTGACTATTCCAAAGCCTTTGACTGTGTGGATCACAATAAACTGTGGAAAATTCTGAAACAGATGGGAAGACCAGACCACCTGACCTGCCTCTTGAGAAATCTGTATGCAGGTCAGGAAGCAACAGTTAGAACTGGGCATGGAACAACAGACTGGTTCCAAATAGGAAAAGGAATATGTCAAGGCTGTATATTGTCACCCTGCTTATTTAACTTATATGCAGAGTACATCATGAGAAACTCTGGGCTGGAAGAAACACAAGCTGGAATCGTTTGCCAGGAGAAATATCAATAACCTCAGATATGCAGATGACACCACCCTTATGGCAGAAAGTGAAGAGGAACTAAAAAACCTCTTGATGAAAGTGAAAGTGGAGAGTGAAAAAGTTGGCTTAAAGCTCAACATTCAGAAAACAAAGATCATGGCATCCTGTCCCATCACTTCATGGGAAATAGATGGGGAAACAGTGGAAACAGTGTCAGACTTTATTTTGGGGGGCTCCAAAATCACTGCAGATGGTGACTGCAGCCATGAAATTAAAAGACGCTTACTCCTTGGAAGAAAAGTTATGACCAACCTAGAGAGCATATTCAAAAGCAGAGACATTACTTTGCCAACAAAGGTCCATCTAGTCAAGGCTATGGTTTTTCCCGTGGTCATGTATGGATGTGAGAGTTGGACTGTGAAGAAGGCTGAGCACTGAAGAATTGATGCTTTTGAACTGTGGTGTTGGAGAAGACTCTTGAGAGTCCCTTGGACTGCAAGGAGATCCAACCAGTCCATTCTGAAGGAGATCAGCCCTGGGATTTCTTTGGAAGGAATGATGCTAAAGCTGAAACACCAGTACTTTGGCCACCTCATGCAAAGAGTTGACTCATTGGAAAAGACTCTGATTTTGGGAGGGATTGGGGGCAGGAGGAGAAGGGGATGACCGAGGATGAGATGGCTGGATGGCATCACGGACTCGATGGGCATGAGTCTGAGTGAACTCTGGGAGTTGGTGATGGACAAGGGGGCCTGGCATGCTGCAATTCATGGGGTCGCAAAGAGTCGGACACGACTGAGCGACTGAACTGAAATGAACGTGGAAGATGACTCTACACATGGATATCACCAGATGGTCAATACCTAAATCAGATTAATTATATTCTTTGCAGCCAAAGATGGAGACACTCTATACAGTCAGCAAAAACAAGACTGGGAGCTGACTGTGTCTCAGATCATGAACTCCTTATTTTCAAATTCAGACTTAAATTTAAGGAAATAGGGAAAACCACTAGACCATTCAGGTATGACCTAAATCAAATACCTTACAATTATACAGTGGAAGTGAGAAATAGATTCAAGGGATTAGATCTGTATGGCAGAGTACCTGAAGAACTATGGGTGGAGGTTCGGAGGTTCATGACATTGTACAGGAGGCAGGGATAAAGACCATCCCCAAGAAAAAGAAATGCTAAAGGGCAAAATGGTTGTCTGAGGAGCCTTACGAAAAGCTGAGAAAAGAAGAGAAGCTGAAGGCAAAGGAGAAAAGGAAGGGTATACGCATCTGAATGCAGAGTTCCAAAGAATAGGAAGGAGAGATAAGAAAGCCTTTCTCAGGGATCCATGCAAACAAATAGAGGAAAACAACAGAATGGGAAAGACTAGAGATCTCTTCAAGAAAACTAGAGATACCAAGGGGACATTTCATGCAAAGATGGGCCCAATAAAGGACAGAAATGGTATGGACCTAACAGAAGCAGAAGATATTAAGAAGAGGTGGCAAGAATACACAGAAGAACTATACAAAAAAGATCTTCATGACCCAGATAACCACAGTGGTGTGAATACTGGACTAGAGCCGAACATCCTGGAATGTGAAGTCAAGAGGACCATAGGAAGCATCGCTATGAACAAAGCTAGTGGAGGTGATGGAATTCCAGTTGAGCTATTTCAAACCCTAAAAGATGATTCTGTGGAAGTGCTGCACTCAATATACCAGTAAATTTGGAAAACTCAGCAGTGGCCACAGGACTGGAAAAGGTCAGTTTTCATTCCTAATACAAAGAAAAGCAATGCCAAAGAATGCTCAAACTACCACATAATTGCACTCATTTCACACGCTAGTAAAGTAATGCTCGAAATTCTCCAAGCCAGGCTTCAACAGCATGTGAACCGTGAACTTCCAGATGTTCAAGCTGGATTTAGAAAAGGCAGAGGAACCAGAGATCAAATTGCCAACATCTGCTGGATCATTGAAAAAGCAAGAGAGTTCCAGAAAAACATCTATTTCTGCTTTATTGACTATGCCAAAGCCTTTGACTGTGTGGATCACAACAAACTGTGGAAAATTCTGAAAGAGATGGGAATACCAGACCACCTGACCTACCTCCTAAGAAATGTGTATGCAGGTCATGAAGCAACAGTTAGAACTGGACATGGAGCTACACACTGGTTCCAAATTGGAAAAGGAGTACCTCAAGGCTGTATATTATCACCCTGGTTATTTAACTTATATGCAGAGTACATCATGAGAAATGCCGGGCTGGAGGAAGCACAAGCTGGAATCAAGATTGCTGGGAGAAATATCAATAACCTCAGATATGCAGATGATACCACCCTTATGGCAGAAAGTGAAGAAGAACAAAAGAGCCTCTTGTTAAAAGTAAAAGAGAGTGAAAAATTTGGCTTAAAACTCAACATTCAGAAAACTAAAATCATGGCATCTGGTCCCATCACCTCTTGGCAAATAGATGGGGAAACAATGGAAACAGTGACAGACTTTATTTTGGGAAGCTCCAAAATCACTGCAGATGGTGACTGCAGCCATGAAATTAAAAAACGCTTGCTCCTTGGAAGAAAAGCTATGACCAACCTAGAAAGCATATTAAAAAGCAGAGACATTACTTTGCCAACAAAGGTCCATCTAGTCAAGGCTATGGTTTTTCCCGTGGTCATGTATGGATGTGAGAGTTGGACTATAAAGAAAGCTGAGCACTGAAGAAATGATGCTTTTAAATTGTGGTGTTGGAGAAGACTCTTGAGAGTCCCTTGGACAGCAAAGATATCCAACCAGTCCATCCTAAAGGAAATCAGTCCTGAATGTTCATTGGAAGGACTGATGCTAAAGCTATAACTCCAATACTTTGGGCCACCTGATGGAAGAACTTACTCATTTGAAAAGACTCTAATGCTGGGAAAGATTGAAGGCAAGAGGAGAAGGGGACGACAGAGGATGAGATGGTTAAATGCCATCATCGATTTGATGGACATGAGTTCAAGCAGGCTCTGGGAGTTGGTGATGGACAGGGAATTCTGGTGTGCTGTAGTCTGTGGGATTGCAAAGAGTCAGACATGACTGAGTGACTGAACTGAACTGACATGGATGGTTCAAAAGGAAAGCACAGCCAGTAGAACTCATCATTAAAGTTTAATCTGAGCCATGAGGATAAGCCATTCTGTCACATAACTCAGTGAAGAGAAGCAGAACAAAGAGGGAGTAAGATTAAGAAGAGTTTTATGACTCCAGAGAAATCTGCATCACAAAGAATGGAACTACTCAATATGAGTCTGCATTAGGCTAAAAATAAAAGCAGATTTTGTTCTTTTTTATCTTAATGCTCCTGCTTTATTCTCTTTCATCCCTCATTCAACTTTCAAATCTCAAATATTGAATGATATTGAGGGTTTATTACTAACTTTTTAAGTGATAAAGGTATCATGATTTTGTGTTTAAGTAAGATCCTTTAAAGATATATATTAAACAGTTTGCAAATAAAATTATATAATGTGAGAAATTTGCTTAAAATAAAAGAGAGGATAGAGGAAGGGGAGATTTGGAATAAAATAAAACCGGCCATGAATTGATCATTGATGAAGCTGGGTGATGGGTACATAGGGATTCATTATAGTATTTAATATCTTAATATGTGTTTGAAGCTTTTTATAATAAAAAAGATTTTTAAATCTCATTTTTTTAGAATGGTCCTAGTTAGATCTGCTTCTTCTGACTTCATACTCTTGTCTTCAAAGACTTTCTATTAGTGACTCAAAGTTGAGACCTACAGTTTTCTACCAGTAGAGATGGGTTACTTTGAACAATTCACACCTTGTGACAAAGGGCGTAGGTTTGAAGACCTCTGAGTAGACTTAGAAGTTCACAGTAACATAATACATGTCTTCTTTGTAGATATGTGGGCATATGATGCTGATGGGATGTAAAATTGTATAACCACTTTGGAAAGCATTTGGCAGTTTCTTAAAGAATTGGGCACTTATCAAAAATTACAGAATTCCCTTTTTCATAGCTGAATAATGTTCCATTGTAGTGTGTGTGTGTTTGTGTCTGTGTGTGTGAGTGTGTGTGTATCACATTTTCTTTATCCATTCTTCTGTCGATAGACAGATTGTTTCCATGTCTTGGCCATTGCAAATAACACTTCAATGAACATGGGAGTGGAGATATCTCTTCAAGATAGTGATTTAATTTCCTTTGGATATATACCCTGAGGTGGGTTATATAGTAGTTTTATTTTTAATTTTCTGAGGAACCTCTGTACTGTTTTTCAAAGTGACTGTACCAATTTACATTCCCACCAAGAGTATCTTGATAGTTAGTGATGTTTATCTTTTCATGTACCTATTGGCCATTTGAACATCTTCTTTGGAAAAATGTCTGTTCAGGACCTTTGCCCATTTTTTAGTTGATTTTTTTTTTTTTTTTTTTTTTTTTTGCTATTGAGTTATTTTCTTAAATATTTGGGATATTAACTCCTTATCAGTTACATAGTTTGCAAATATCTTCTCCTATTCAATTGATTGACTTTTTATTTTGTTGATTGTTTCTTTTGCTGTGCAGAAGCTTTTTAGTTTTATGTAAATCCCACTTGTTTATTTTTGCTTTTGTTGCTGGTGCTTTGAATGTCATATTCATAAGATCATGTCCAAGACTTCTGTCGAGGAGTTTTTTCTCCCTGTTTCTATGCTTTCTTTAGGAGTTTTTTGGTTTGAGGTTTCACATTTAAACCTTCTGATTCATACCAAGTTAATTTTTGTGAGTTGTATAAGATCAGGGTCCAGTTTCATTCTTTTGCATGCATATGTCCAATTTTTCCAATACCATCTTGTCTCCCTTTCAAATATTAATTGATTAGAAGTGCATGGGTTTATTTGGGGGCTCACAGTTCTGTTCCATTGGCCTATATGTCTGTTTTTATGCCAGTACCTTACTGTTTTGATTACTATATCTTTACAATATAGTTTGAAATCAGGAAATGAGATACATTCACCTTACATCTTTCTCAAGATTACTCTGACCGTTTGAAGTCTTTCATGCTTTCATATAAGTTTTAGGATTGTTTTTTTCTATTTCTGTAAAAAAAAAAAATTGCCATTGAAATCTTGATAGGGATTGTATTAAATCTATAGATAGCATGAATAGTACAGACATTTTAACAATGACTAACTCTTCCAATCTGTGAACATGAGATATCTTTCCATTTACTTGTTTTCTTCAGTTTCTTTCATTAATGCCTCAGTCCTATTTGATTATGGTGTATGATCATTTTAAAATGCTGTTATATTTGGTTAACTATTGGGAAACTTTGTATTCATCAGGGATATTGGCCTGTGTTTCCTTTTCTTATAATGTCATTGTCTGGCTTTGGTACCAGAGTCATGCTGGCCTTGTAAAATGAGTTCAGGATTATTATCCCCTCCTCCTCAAAGTCCTTTTCTAAACATAGTTCTCAAATCCGTCTTATTTCTCTGCAGCCTTTCCCCTCCATGCCCTTTCTCTCAACCTAAGAGTCAGACACAACTAAGTGACTTCACTTCTTGACTAATAGCAAGAAAGTTGATGTTATCTAGAAAAGAACAGTAATCTTAGTTCAATAAGAAGGTATCATCTTTAATCTGAACATTACCCCTAGGCTGATTCATTTTATTCAGTTAGAAAGAATTATTGGGCCTTGTTTGCTTAAGATCTCAATCTTATCTCTTTTTTCCTCTTTAGTGTCTAAAAGTAAAGGCTTTTCCAGTTCTTTGATGACCCAAGAGAAAGTGAAAGTGAAGTCATTCAGTCGTGTCTGACTCTTTGTGACTCCATGGACTGTAGCCCACCAGGCTCCTCAGTCCATGGAATTCTCCAGGCAAGAGTACTGGAGTGGGTTGCCATTTCCTTCTCCAGGGGATCTTCCCGACCCAGGGATTGAACCTGGGTCTCCTGCATTGCAGGCAGATGCTTTACCGTCTGAGCCACAGGGAAACCTCAAATTTCACTCTATTCCTCTTGCAGTTATTTGCCTACTTCAAATCTTTCCTTTGTCAAAGTCAGCCCACACACACTAATATTCTAATTATTTCCAACCACTTCCCTTAGAGCTCTAGGCTCAGTAGGCACATGGTCTGCCTTCCTATTTTACCATCTTCTTTCTGTAAACATGATTGCCATATTGTCAGCCTTTTACATCCATTTCCTTCTCACCTCCCCACCTGCAACTGCTAATCCAGTGTGACACTTTTTATACTTTTGTTAAAGCAGAACCTCACTTCAATAATGGAGTAATTAAGAGCTTGGGTTCTGGAACTGGTCCAAAACCTGTCTCTCCTGGATAGTAGCCAGATAACTTCAGCAAAATACTTTTCCATTCTTAATATCAAGTTTATTATCTATTATTAAAAGACAAGAATAATATTAAATAATACACATAGAGTACTTAGCACTGTTATTGGCACTTAATACTTAATGCATTTTAGTTACTGTTTTGTCCTATCAAAATCCCAAGGACAGTTCCTGCTGGGCTTTCTTTTCTGTCTTCTAGGCTACTGCCTAGAGACTGTGAGCTTCAGGGGGGACCTCCCCACCCCACCCTCCAAGAAAAGAGAGAAGCTTTGTTGAGAGAGAGACTCCAGATGGTAGAACTACAGCAGCACATCTTGGATGAAATGTTAATTTAATTCTTTTTTTGATTTCTAGATTTTCCTGTTTTTAGGCTGCATGTGTTTTCTCCTAGCAGCTGGTCATTACATTTGGGAAAACAACAAAGGTTACTACTTCCAGGATTATCTGCCGTGGGAAGACTATGTCTCTTCATCAGTTTTCTCTGCCACCCTTATCTTCTGGTCCTACTTCATTATCCTCAACACCATGGTGCCTATTTCCCTCTACGTCAGGTAGGCTTCTTTGACAGCTGAGGGAGGAGCTGACTTCTTCTGGGGGAGGATACTTCCTTCTTATTCTCCAACTAGACTATGAACTTTCAGGAAACACAGATGCTGTGCTCTTTAACTCTTTACTTTCCAGAGTGCCTGGTGCACAAAACACTCTGAGAAATATTTAGAGTCTCCATAAATGCTTTCTATGTCCAGAATACTGTGCTAGATACTATGTGGGTTATATAATAAAAAAATTATTCCTACCCTCAAATAATTTATAATGTACATGACTAAATAAGTCATGCAAACACATGAAATAATTAGAAAACAATGCACACAAATTTTGTGTTTACGTACAAGCTAGGCAGCCCCTAGTTTATCAATGACCCAGATTCTAAACAGTCATTTGTAAATGACTCAGCACTCAGAATGCTTTTTCCCCCAGAAACAATGTAGCAAACTGCAGGTGGGTATGATTATGACTTAAATTCTGGTTCCTAAAAATTGGAGAAGGGATTTCTTTGGAAGGAATGATGCTAAACCTGAAACACCAGTACTTTGGCCACCTCATGGGAAGAGTTGACTCATTGGAAAAGACTCTGATGCTGGGAGGGATTGGAGGCAGGAGGAGAAGGGATCGACAGAGGATGAGATGGCTGGATGGCATCACTGACTCGATGGACGTGAGTCTGAGTGGACCCTGGGAGTTGGTGATGGACAGGGAGGCCTGGCGTGCTGTGATTCATGGGGTCGCAAAGAGTCGGACATGACTGAGCAACTGAACTGAACTGAAAGGATGTTTCCTTCCCCATTTCATGAGCACCTTGGACAAAAATTTGAAATATAGATAAAATAAGTTTTTACTGTATTTTAATCTCCTTTTTCGAGTTCCAGCATTCCCTTTCACATAAACGGACCCAAACACATTTTCTGCATCCTTTTCGGGTTTTCTAAACCCTACATTGTGGCATCCCAACCCTAAAATCACCCTATATGCGTGTGTGCTAAGTTAGCTAAATTATCTTACTAATTAAATATTTATTGAACACCTACTATGTTACCAAAAAAGGTACCAACAAAGGTCCATCTAGTGAAAACTACGGTTTTTTCAGTAGTCATGTATGGATGTGAGAGTTGGACTATAAAGAAAGCTGAGCGCCGAAGAATTGATGCTTTTGAACTGTGGTGTTGGAGAAGACTTTTGAGAGTCCCTTGGACTGCAAGGAGATCCAACCAGCCCATCCTAAAGGAAGTGCCTGAATATTCATTGGAAGGACTGACTGATGCTGAAGCTGAAACTGCAATACTTTGGCCACCGGATGCAAAGAACTGACCCATTGGAAAAGACCCTAATGCTGGGAAAATTTGAAGGTGGGAGGAGAAGGGGACGACAGAGGATGAGATGGTTGGATGGCATCACCGATGCAATGGACATGAGTTCGAGTAAGCTCCGGGAGTTGGTGATGGATGGAGAAGCCTGGCATGCTGCAGTCCATGGGGTCACAAAGAGTCTGAACAACTGAGTGACTGAACTGACTATGTGCCAAGCACTATACTAGGTTACAGAGAAAGATACATGAATAATAAGACAGCCCTTCCTCTAGATAAGCTTACACCATAGCCATGGAAACAGATACTTAAGTAAATAATTAAGAACAATATGAAGAATGATGTAATAGAAATTACTATGGGAGCCTAGAAAAGGAATAGGTTGGTTCCACCTATAGAGTCTTAGGGATTTACAGAAAAAAGTAATCATCAAACTGATACATGAGAAAAGAGGAGCATTTACCAAAAGAAAATACAAAAATAATATTACAAGCAGAAAGATCAGTATGTACAAAGGTTAGAGGTTTGTAAAAGCTTGATCTGGTCATAGAACAGTGAGTGAGCCTAGACTGAGGTGTTGGGTGGTAATTTAGGATTAGATTCAGGAGAACCTTGAATGCTAGGTCAAGGAGTTGGGGCTTTATCCTAAAAGCAGCAGAGATCTTTCTAAGGAAAGAAATAATATCATTAAGTGTCTGAGTTTAGAGAGATTGCTATGGTGACTGGTATGGTGAAGGAAGAGAGGGGTCAAAACTCAACACATGAGGACTAATAAAGTCAATAATGAGGGCATGAGCACCACCTCCCTCACCTCAAACAAAAGATTCGTGTTGCTCAATGCAGCTGTCTCAGACAGGGGTTACTAATGAAGCAATGAAATAACACACACTAAATATGAATGTATTAAAAGGCAAAATGATAGGATACTGAAAGAGGAACTCCCCAGGTCAGTAGGTGCCCAATATGCTACTGGAGATCAGTGGAGAAATAACTCCAGAAAGAATGAAGGGATGGAGCCAGAGCAAAAACAATACCCAGTTGTGGGTGTGACTGGTGATAGAAGCAAGGTCCGATGTTGTAAAGAGCAATATTGCATAGGAACCTGGAATGTTAGGTCCATGAATTAAGGCAAATTGGAAGTGGTCAAACAGGAGATGGCAGGAGTGAACGTTGACATTCTAAGAATCAGCGAACTAAAATGGAATGGAATGGGTGAATTTAACTCAGATGACCATTATATCTACTATTGTGGGCAGGAATCCCTCCGAAGAAATGGAGTAGCCATCATGGTCAACAAAAGAGTCCAAAATGCGGTACTTGGATACAGTCTCAAATATGAGAGAATGATCTCTGTTCGTTTCCAAGGCAAACCATTCAATATCATAGTAATCCAAGTCTGTGCCCCAACCAGTAACGCTGAAGAAGTTGAGGTTGAACGGTTCTATGAAGACCTATGAGACCTTTTAGAACTAACACCCAGAAAAGATGTCCTTTTCATTATAGGGGACTGGAATACAAAAGTAGGAAGTCAAGAAACACCTGCAGTAACAGGCATATTTGGCCTTGGAATATGGAATGAAGCAGGGCAAAGGCTAACAGTTTTGCCAAGAGAGCGCACTGGTCACAGCAAACACCCTCTTCCAGCAACACAAGAGAAGACTCTACACATGGACATCACCAGATGGGTAACACCGAAATCAGATTGATTATATTCTTTGCAGCCAAAGATGGAGAAGCTCTATACAGTCCGCAAAAACAAGACCAGGAACTGACTGTGGCTCAGATCATGAGCTCCTTATTGCCAAATTCAGACTTAAATTGAAGAAAGTAGGGGAAACCACTAGACCATTCAGGTATGACCTAAATCAAATCCCTTGTGATTATACAGTGGAAGTGAGAAATAGATTTAAGGGCCTAGATCTGATAGATAGAGTGGCTGATGAACTATGGAATGAGGTTCATGACATTGTACAGGAGACAGGGGTCAAGACCATCCCCATGGAAAAGAAATGCAAAAAAGCAAAATGGCTGTCTGGGGAGGCCTTACAAATAGCTGTGAAAAGAAGAGAAGTGAAAAGCAAAGGAGAATAGGAAAGATATAAGCATCTGAATGCCGAGTTCCAAAGAATAGCAAGGAGAGATAAGAAAGCCTTCCTCAGCGATCAATGCAAAGAGATAGAGGAAAAGAACAGAATGGGAAAGACTAGAGATCTCTTCAAGAAAATTAGAGATACCAAGGGAATATTTCATGCAAAGATGAACTCAATAAAGGACAGAAATGGTATGGACCTAACAGAAGCAGAAGATATTAAGCAGAGGTGGCAAGAATATACAGAAGAACTGTACAAAAAAGACCTTCATGACCAAGATAATCATGATGGTATGATCACTCACCTAGAGCCAGACATCCTGGAATGTGAAGTCAAGTGGGCCTTAGAAAGCATCACTATGAACAAAGCTGGTGGAGGTGATGGAATTCCAGTGGAGCTATTTCAAATCCTGAAAGATGATGCTGTGAAAGTGCTATACTCAGTATGCCAGCAGATTTGGAAAACTCAGCAGCAGCCATAGGACTGGAAAAGGTCAGTTTTCATTCCAGTCCCAAAGAAAGGCAATGCCAAAGAATGCTCAAACTACCACGTAACTGCACTCATCTCACACGCTAGTAAAGTAATGCTCAAAATTCTCCAAGCCAGGCTTCAGCAATATGTGAACCATGAACTTTCAGATGTTCAAGCTGGATTTAGAAAAGGCAGAGGAACCAGAGATCAAATTCCCAGCATCTGCTGGATCATCGAAAAAGCAAGAGAGTTCCAGAAAAACATCTATTTCTGCTTTATTGACTATGCCAGAGCCTTTGACTGTGTGGATCACAATAAACTGTGGAAAATTCTGAAAGAGATGGGAATACCAGACCACCTGACCTGCCTCTTGGGAAACCGATATGCAGGTCAGGAAGCAACAGTTAGAACTGGACATGAAACAACAGACTGGTTCCAAACAGGAAAAGGAGTACGTCAAGGCTGTATATTGTCACCCTGGTTATTTAACTTCTATGCAGAGTACATCATTAGAAACGCTGGGCTGGATGAAGCGCAAGATGGAATTAAGATGCCGGGAGAAATATCAATCACCTCAGATATGCAGATGACACCACCCTTATGGCAGAAAGTGAAGAGGAGCTACAAAGCCTCTTGATGAAAGTGAAAGAGGAGAGTGAAAAAGTTGGCTTAAAACTCAACATTAAGAAAACAAAGATCATGGCATCTGGTCCCATCACTTCATGAGAAAACAGTGGAAACAGTGGCAGACTTTAGTTTTGAGGGGCTCCAAAATCACTGCTGATGGTGACTACAGCCATGAAGTTAAAAGACATTTACTCCTTGGAAGAAAAGTTATGACCAACCTAGATAGCATATTCAAAAGCAGAGACATTACTTTGCCAACAAAGGTCCATCTAGTCAAGGCTGTGGTTTTTCCCGTGGTCATGTATGGATGTGAGTGTTGGACTGTGAAGAAAGCTGAGCGCCGAAGAATTGATGCTTTTGAATTGTGGTGCTGGAGAAAACTCTTGAGAGTCCCTCGGACTGCGAGGAGATCCAACCAGTCCTTTCTAAAGGAGATCAGCCCTGGGTGTTCTTTGGAAGGAATGATGCTAAAGCTGAAACACCAGTACTTTGGCCACCTCATGGGAAGAGTTGACTCATTGGAAAAGACTGATGCTGGGAGGGATTGGGGGCAGGAGGAAAAGGGGACGACAGAGAATGAGATGGCTGGATAGCATCACCGACTCGAAGGACATGAGTTTGAGTGAACTCTGGGAGATGGTGATGGACAGGGAGGCCTTGCGTGCTGTGATTCATGGGGTCACAAAGAGTCGGACATGACTGAGCGACTGAACTGAACTGAACTGAAATATGAATGATGATAGGAAGGACGGCACTTAAAAAGTCTGCACTGTTTTAAAATGAAGATGCTTGTTAACCATGTTGTTTTTTAGTTGCTAAGTCATGTCCAGCTCTTTTGTGACCCCATGGACTGTGGCCTGCCACGCTCCTCTGTCCATGGGATTTTCCAAGCAAGAATATTGGAGTGGGTTGCCATTTCCTTCTCCAGGTGATCTTCCCAACCCAGGAATCAAACCCACATCTCCTGCATTGGCTGAGCCATGAGGGAAGCCATAGGGAATCCATAAAGCATGTTATGTAGAATAAAAGTGGAATGTGACTCACACAACTGGGAAAATTCAGATAAAAATGGAGAGGAAGCTGTTTTAGTAAAAAGCTACCCTACCGGCAGGCTGGGTCTGCCAAGAAATTTATCAGAGGATCAGCTCCTGTAAGCTGTTTCTGAGTCTCGCAGATCTTCCCCTTCCTCTTCTGAAACAAAGAAGCACTGTCTCCAGTCAAGTATCTCTCCTCCCCATCAATGAGTTTATGTGACAGCAGCAATACCCCTCTAATTAAGCTTTGGTTGCCTTTTATAAACTAGCTTAACTCTGTCAGGCCTTGCATTGTTACAGAATTTTTAAAATTTTGAAAGAAGTAGTATAAAGGGAATATGCTTCAGCAAAGTTAATCAGTGTATCTGGTAATCAAGTAAAGACTTGAGTGATAATGATCAAAGTAGAATTACATTGGGTTGGCTAGTATGAAGGGTCCTTCAAGACTGTAGGTTCTGAGAGAAGGTATTCTGATTTTCATTTCTACCACAGGACTGGAAAGAAGGAAACCAGGGGGATGAATTTACTTGCCCTGCATTGACCCAGGACCCTTCTTTTCTTGCTTTCTCCTTAGTGTTGAGATAATAAGATTGGGCAACAGTTTCTATATCAACTGGGATCAGAAGATGTTTTATGAACCGAAGAACATGCCAGCACAGGCTCGTACCACCACCCTTAATGAGGAGCTCGGCCAGGTCAAATACGTGTTCTCTGACAAAACAGGGACCCTGACTCAAAACATTATGATTTTCAACAAGTGTTCAATTAACGGGATGTTATATGGTATGCATGTCTTTCTGCTTTCCCTTAATCTTGGGGAAATTTTACTTTGCAGGTTGTTCTCAGGAATAATCTATCTCTAAATTTATATGTCTCTAAATTCACATTTTCTTACTCTTATAACTTGCTGTCCACTAAGCAAAGATCACCTAGTCCATTCAGTTCTAACCAAAAAACACTTAATGTAGCACAATATAGATGCCATCCATTGTGTGGGACATTGGAAATATAAAGATGTATAAGACTTAATCTCTGTCTTCAGAGAATTGCCAGTGTCTTGGGAATGTTAGTTACTCACATTAAATCAGATGGTGCAACCAGGATGTTACTGAAGCTGCTATTCTCCTGATTCTGCCTCAGTCCAATAAACAGTCTAGAAAGAAGCCATCAAAGGGTGTTCAGAATTTGATCAGTGTCTCCCATACCCAGTTGTTCATTTATTTCCTGTGTTAGAGGAGCTTGTTTTTGTGATAGTGTTAAGTGTTCATATGTATGAACATTATGGCAGTAACTAGCGAAGGAAAGCAATCACATCGAAAAAGCTAGAGCACATGGAATATTCTTCTGGGATGATGAAAAAGCTTTGAAGCTAGAAAGATGTGGTGGTTGCAAAACATTCTGAACGCACTAAATGCCCCTGAATTGTACACTTTAAAATGTACAATTTTTTTAAATTTAAGAATTAAATTTAAAAATTAAAGTTAAAATATTTTTAAAAGCTAGAGCATTCTAATATTTTCTATTACTTCTGCCAAACAAGTTTTCACATGTATAAACTCTGAAAGCTTATTTTTGGGTGGTTGATTTGGGTGAGGATCTTAATTTTTAACTCATTGTGAGACCTGATCGTATGCCAGGTAGGGTTGCAAAGGGTCCTGGGTGTTTCTGCACTTGGCATCAAACTGTCTTCCACCCCCAATCTGTGTATGCTATCTACTGGTCAAGAACCTAATTCCAAGTGAATTCAAGTTCCACAGGAATCCACCTTCCAATTCTGGAGACTTGAGTTTGATCCCTGATAGGGGAACTGAGATTCCACATATGGTGGAGCAGCTAAGCCCTTACACCACAACTACTGAGCCCGCACCCTCTGGAACCCAAAAGCCACAACTTAAGAAGCAGGCACGCTGCAACTAAAACCCAATGAAGCCAAATAAATAAATATTTTTAAAGTCCTACTTTAAATTACTATGAAAAAAAAAGTAAAAGTATTGATCTCTCAGTAGTGTCCAACTCTTTGTGATCCCATGGACTGTAGCCAAACAGGCTCTTCTGTACATGAAATTCTCTAGACAAGAATACTGAAGTGGATAGCCATTCCTTCTCCAAGGGGCTCTTCCCAACCCAGGGATCAAACCCAGATCGACTGCACTGCACTGCAGGCATATCCGTATGACCCAGTAATTCCATTCCTAAGTGTATACCAAAAAGAGGAAAGAGAAAATAAGGGTTCAAACAGAGAGATGTATGCGTGTTCATGGCAGCAGTATCCACAATAGCCAAAGGTGGAAACAACCCATGTTTCCATCAGCAATTGAATAGGTAAACAAACTGTGATATATCCATTTAATGGAATATTGCTGTTAATCAGTCCCCAAGTCATGTATGCCTCTTCGTGATCCCATGGACTGCAGCAAGCCAGGTTTCCCTGTCCCTCACCATCTCCTAGGGTTTGCCCAAGTTCATGTCCACTGAATCAGTGATCATTGAATCAGCCATCCAACCATCTCATCCTTTTGCCCTCTTCTCCTTCTGCCTTCAATCTTTCCCAGCATCAGGGTCTTTTCTAATGAGTCAGCAGTTTGAATCAGGTAGCTAAAGTATTGGAGCTTCAGCTTCAGCATCAGTTCTTCTAAAGAGTATTCGGGATTGATTTCCTTTTAGATTGACTGTTTTGATCTCCTTGCTTTCCAGGGGACTCTCAAGAGTCTTCACCAGCACCACAGTTTGAAAGCATCAATTCTTCAGCTCTCTGCCTTCTTTACTGCCCAGCTCTCACATTTGTATATTCCAATGAACACCCAAGAATGATCTCCTTTAGGATGGACTGGTTGGATCTCCTTGCAGTCCAAGGGACTCTCAAGAGTCTTTTCCAACACCACAGTTCAAAAGCATCAATTCTTCGGCCCTCAGCTTTCTTTATAGTCCAACCCTCACATCCATACATGACCACTGGAAAAACCATAGCCTTGACTAGATGGACCTTTGTTGACAAAGTAATGTCTCTGCTTTTTAATATGCTGTCTAGGTTGGTCATAACTTTCCTTCCAAGGAGTTCAGTTTAGTTCAGTCACTCAGTCATGTCCCAACTCTTTGCAATCCCATGAATTACAGCATGCCAGGCCTCCCTGTCCATCACCAACTCCCAGAGTTCACCCAAACCCATGTCCATTGAGTCGTTGATGCCATCCAACTATCTCATCCTCTGTTGTCCCCTTCTCCTCCTGCCCCCAATCTTTCCTAGCATCAGGGTCTTTTCAAATGAGTCAGCTCTTCACATCAGGTAGCCAAATATTGCAGTTTCGGCTTCAGCATCAGTCCTTCCAATGAACATTCAGGACTGATTTCCTTTAGGATGGACTGGTTGGATCTCCTTGCAGTCCAAGGGACTCTCAAGAGTCTTCTCCAACACCACAATTCAAAAGCATCAATTCTTCAGCCCTCAGCTTTCTTTATAGTCCAACTCTCACATCCATACATGACCACGGGAAAAAACATAGCCTTGACTAGATGGACCTTTGTTGGCAAGGTAATGTCTCTGCTTTTGAATATGCTATCTAGGTTGGTCATAACTTTTCTTCCAAGGAGTAAGTGTCTTTTAATTTCATGGCTGCAGTCACCATCTGCAGTGATTTTGGAGCCCCCCAAAATAAAGTCTGACACTGTTTCCACTGTTTCCCCATCTATTTGCCATGAAGTGATGGAACCAGATGCAATGATCTTAGTTTTCTGAATGTTGAGCTTTAAGCCAACTTTTTCACTCTCCTCTTTAACTTTCATCAAAAGGCTCTTTAGTTCTTCTTCAGTTTCTGCCATAAGGGTGGTGTCATCTGCATATCTGAGGTTATTGATGTTTCTCCCAGCATCTTAATTCCATCTTGTGCTTCCTCCACCCCAGCGTTTCTAATGATGTTCTCTGCATAGAAGTTAAATAAGCAGGGTGACAATATACAGCCTTGACGTACTCCTTTTCCTGTTTGGAACCAGTCTGTTGTTTCATGTCCAGTTCTAACTGTTGCTTCCTGACCTGCATATCGGTTTCCCAAGAGGCAGGTCAGGTGGTCTGGTATTCCCATCTCTTTCAGAATTTTCCACAGTTTATTGTGATCCACACAGTCAAAGGCTTTGGTATAGTCAATAAAACAGAAACAGATGTTTTTCTGGAACTCTCCTGCTTTTTCGATGATCCAGCAGATGTTGGGAATTTGATCTCTGGTTCCTCTGCCTTTTCTAAGTCCAGCTTGAACATCTGGAAGTTCATGGTTCACATATTGCTGAAGCCTGGCTTGGAGAATTTTGAGCATTACTTTACTAGCGTGTGAGATGAGTGCAGTTGTGTGGTAGTTTGAGCATTCTTTGGCATTGCCTTTCTTTGGGATTGTAATGAAAACGGACCTTTTTCAGTCCTGTAGCCACTGCTGAGTTTTCCAAATTTGCTGGCATACTAAGTGCAGCACTTTCACAGCATCATCTTCCAGGATTTCAAATAGCTCAATTGGAATTCCATCACCTCCACTAGCTTTGTTCATAGTGATGCTTTCTAAGGCCCACTTGACTTCACACTCCAGGATGTCTGGTTCTAGATGAGTGAGCACACCATTATGATTATCTGGGTCATGAAGTTCTTTTTTGTACAGTTCTTCTGTATATTCTTGCCACCTCTTAATATCTTCTGCTTCTGTTAGGTCCATACCATTTTTGTCCTTTATTGAGCCCTTCTTTGCATGAAATATTCCCTTGGTATCTCTAATTTTCTTGAAGAGATCTCTAGTCTTTCCCATTCTGTTGTTTTCCTCTGTTTCTTTGCATTGATCGCTGAGGAAGGCTTTCTTATCTCTCTTTGCTATTCTTTGGAACTCTGCATTCAAATGGGTATGTCTTTCCTTTTCTCCTTTGCTTTTCACTTCTCTTCTTTTCACAGCTATTTGTAAGGCCTCCCCAGATAGCCATTTTGCTTTTTTGCATTTCTTTTTCTTGGGGATGGTCTTGACTCCTGTGTCCTGTACAATGTCACGACCTCCAACATAAAAAGTAATAAAGTTCTGACACATGCTACAACATGAATGATTCTTGAAAACTTTATGCTATGTGAAATGAGCCAGACAAAATAGGAAATAGTGTATCATTCTACTTGTATAAAACATCTAGAATAGGCAAATTTATAGAGACCGAAAGCAGATTAGAGGTTACCAGGGGCTGGGAATAAGGGAAAGTAAGGAGTTTCTGTTTAGGATGCTGAAAAAGTTTAGGAAATATATAATGGTGAGTGTTGCACAACATTGTGAATGATACTAATTGTTTAACTGAAAAATGGTTAAAATGAAAAGTTATATTATGTATCTTTTACCACAATAAAAAGAAATGTAAATCCTTCTTTAAAACCTTTGCTAAGTGTGTCCTCTGTTTCCTTAACCAACAGGTGATGTCTGTGACAAAAGCGGACCTAGGACGGAAGTCTCGAAGGTGAGTGTTTACAGCTCCCTGTGAAGTGCATGCGGGAGCTGAGCGAGGCTGTGCTTTACAGCATCATCTTCAGTACAGACGGGGACTCACCAAGCCCCTGAAATACCCCAGCTGTTATTGGCCCAGTAATATCAGAATGCATAATGGAAATAACCTCTGTTTATTTGAGCAGATTTAGGTTTGTGTTTTTAAATGAAAATAGCTTTTTATAAGAAGGTTATTATGTATATAATTACATACAAATGATATATAAATATTTTTAAAGTCAAGAATGTCTGAAGAAGCCAGCAAAGGGATAAATCCTTAAGGTCATAAAAATGATCTAGGACAGCAAATGAGTAGTGGTTTAAGATACTTTTTTGGAAGACATTACATTACTCGAGAATAAATTCTAGTTCTGCATATAAATATTACTTGTTTTCTCAATAGTACTATTAAAATTCCTTTAAAACATTTATTTACTTATTAGTAAATAAGTAAATAAATTGAAAATAGCTTTATTGGGTTTTTTTCTGTTTAAAAAAGTTATCTGTGCTCATAATAAAAGAAATTCAAACAATATTTAAATGTATGAAGAAGAAAGTTAAAAATGATTTAGTCTCATTTAGATAACCAGTGTCAAATTTGGGAGTATTTATCTTTTCAGATGCTTTTCATGTGTATATATACACACATATACATCTGGTCTGATAGGTAGATAAGTAGGAAGGAAGGATGGATGGATCACAGCATCCATGCTATTTTCAGCCTTTTATTATTCATCAGACACAGTATATATTGTGGCCCTCCTTCCATGACCATATATTTAGGTAAATTTATGTCTACATCTATATAATTTTGAATGACTGTCATATCCAGATATATCGATGTATCTGTTTTTTTAATTTTAATTGGAGGCTAATTACTTTATAATATTATATTGGTTTTGCCATACATTGACATGAATCTGCCACGGGTGTACATGTGTTCCCAATCCTGAACCCCCTCCCACCTCCCTCCCCATCCCATCCCTCTGGGTCATCCCAGTGCACCAGCCCCGAGCATCCTGTATCATGCATTGAACCTAGACTGGCGATTTGTTTCACATATGATAATATACTTGTTTCAATGCCATTCCTCCAAACCATCCCACCCTCGCCCTCTCCCACAGAGTCCAAAAGACTGTTCTATACATCTGTGTGACTTTTGCTGTCTCGCATACAGGGTTATCATTACCATCTTTCTAAATTCCATATATATGCATTAGTATACCGTATTGGTGTTTTTCTTTCTGGCTTACTTCACTGTGTATAATAGGCTCCAGTTTCATCCACCTCATTAGAACTGATTCAAATGTATTCTTTTTAATGGCTGAGTAATACTCCATTGTGTATATGTACCACAGCTTTCTTATCCATTCATCTGCTGATGGACATCTAGGTTGCTTCCACGTCCTGGCTATTATAAACAGTGCTGTGATGAACATTGGGGTACACGTGTCTCTTTCAATTCTGGTCTCCTCAGTGTGTATGCCCAGCAGTGGGATTGCTGGGTCATATGACAGTTCTATTTCCAGTTTTTTAAGGAATCTCCACACTGTTCTCCATAGTGGCTGCACTAGTTTGCATTCCCACCAACAGTGTAAGAGGGTTCCCTTTTCTCCACACCCTCTCCAGCATTTATTGCTTGTAGACTTTTGGATAGCAGCCATTCTGACTGGCTTGAAATGGTACCTCATTGTGGTTTTTATTTGCATTTCTCTAATAATGAGTGATGTTGAGCATCTCTTCATGTGTTTGTTAGCCATCTGTATGTCTTCTTTGGAGAAATGTCGGTTTAGTTCTTTGGCCCATTTTTTGATTGGGTCGTTTATTTTTCTGGAATTGAGTTGCAGGAGTTGCTTGTATATTTTGGGGATTAATCCTTTGTCAGTTGCTTCATTTGCTATTATTTTCTCCCATTCTGAAGGCGGTCTTTTCACCTTGCTTATAGTTTCCTTTGTTGTGCAGAAGCTTTTAATTTTAATTAGGTCCCATTTGTTTATTTTTGCTTTTGTTTCCAATATTCTGGGAGGTGGGTCATAGAGGATCCTGCTGTGATTTATGTGGGAGAGTGTTTTGCCATTGTTTTCCTCTAGAAGTTTTATAGTTTCTGGTCTTACATTTAGATCTTTAATCCATTTTGAGTTTATTTTTGTGTATGGTGTTAGAAAGTGTTCTAGTTTCATTCTTTTACAAGTGGTTGACCAGTTTTCCCAGCACCACTTGTTAAAGAGATTGTCTTTTCTCCATTGTATATTCTTGCCTCCTTTGTCAAAGATAAGGTGTCCATAGGTGCGTGGATTTATCTCTGGGCTTTCTATTTTGTTCCATTGACCTATATTTCTGTCTTTGTGCCAGTACCATACTGTCTTGATGACTGTGGCTTTGTAGTAGAGCCTGAAGTCAGGCAGGTTGATTCCTCCAGTTCCATTCTTCTTTCTCAAGATTGCTTTGGCTATTCAAGGTTTTTTTGTATTTCCATACAAATTGTGAAATTATTTGTTCTAGTTCTGTGAAAAATACCGTTGGTAGCTTGATAGGGATTGCATTGAATCTATAGATTGCTTTGGGTAGTATACTCATTTTCACTATATTGATTCTTCCGATCCACGAACACGGTAGATTTCTCCGTCTACTTGTGTCCTCTCTGATTTCTTTCACCAGTGTTTTATAGTTTTCTATATATAGGTCTTTAGTTTCTTTAGGTAGATATATTCCTAAGTATTTTATTCTTTTCATTGCAATGGTAAATGGAGTTGTTTCCTTAATTTCTCTGTTTTCTCATTGTTAGTGTATAGGAGTGCAAGGGATTTCTCTGTGTTGATTTTATATCCTGCAACTTTACTATATTCGTTGATTCGATTCAGTTCAGTTCAGTTGCTCGGTCATGTCCGACTCTTTGCGACCCCATGAATCGCAGCACGCCAGGCTTCCCTGTCCATCACCAACTCCCAGAGTTCACTCAAACTCATGTCCATCGAGTTGGTGAGCCATCCAGCCATCTCATCCTCTGTTGTCCCCTTTTCCTCCTGCCCCCAATCCCTCCCAGCATCAGAGTCTTTTCCAATGAGTCAACTCTTCGCATGAGGTGGCCAAAGTACTGGAGCTTCAGCTTTAGCATCATTCCTTCCAAAGAAATCCCAGGGCTGATCTCCTTCAGAATGGACTGGTTGGATCTCCTTGCAGTCCAAGGGACTCTCAAGAGTCTTCTCCAACACCGCAGTTCGAAAGCATCAATTCTTCGGCACTCAGCCTTCTTCACAGTCCAACTCTCACATCCATACATGACCACAGGAAAAACCATAGCCTTGACTAGATGGACCTTTGTTGGCAAAGCAATGTCTCTGCTTTTGAATATGCTATCTAGGTTGGTCATAACTTTTCTTCCAAGGAGTAAATGTCTTTTAATTTCATGGCTGCAGTTACCATCAGCAGTGATTTTGGAGCCCAAAAAAAGATCCAATTTTGGAGCTATTCATTGATTAGCTCTAGTAATTTTCTGGTGGAGTCTTTAGGGTTTTCTGTGTATAGGATCATGCCATCTGCAAAGAGTGAGAGTTTTACTTCTTCTTTTCCAATACAGATTCCTTTTATTTCTTTCTGTGCTCTGATTGCTGTGGCCAAAACTTCCAAAACTATGTTGAATAGTAGTTGTGAGAGTGGGCACCCTTGTCTTGTTCCTGACTTTAGGGGAAATGCTTTCAATTTTTCACCATTGATGTATATCGATGTACCTTGATGTAGCCAATCCCCTGTTTTTATTCTGCTGTCTTTTGCTATTATAAATAGCATTATGATAAGCACCCAGGTACATACATTTTTGTCTCCTCTTCTGATAATTATTTCCTTAGAATAAAGTCCTGTAAGAAGAATTAGTTGCTGAAAGGGTGGCTAGAGTTTTAATGCATTTAATAGTGCCATATTGCCCTCTGGATAGACTGCATCAGTTTATAATCCCACCAAAATTATAGGAAAATTCCTCTTTTATCATGTCCTTGTCAGTACTAGGTGTTAATATTTCAATCTTTAGAAATTTAATTGGTTAAAATTATATCTGATTTAATTTATCTTTCTTTGATTACTAATCAGATTGAATCATTTTTATATACTTAGTTTCTTTCCTCTTCCCAATCACTTTATTGCCTATATATTGTTACTTTGTGAATTGCATATTCATATTCTTTGAGGTTTTTTTTTTCTTATTTCTAAAGTGTCTTTATTCAGTAAAAATATCAACTTTTCCTTTGGTATATATATTACAATTATTTTTTCCATTTTTGTATTTTGTTTGTAAATTTTTGTTTAGAAGTATTTAATTTATGTAACCAATTCTATCAATCTTTTTCTTTTATAAGTTCAGGATCTGTGACATATTCAAAAGTCCTAACCCACACAATTGTAAAAATATTTTCCTTTTCATTCTTCCTGTCTCAGGCTGGTTCATTTTTACTCTTTTTTTCCATTATTGGATCTTGGCTATTTATGAATTTGAGTTAAACCTTCTTTCATAAGGCTTCTTTCATTACATTCAGGGTACTCTTCACCCTATTCTTTTCCTATCAGAACCAATTCCAAACCCTTAGCCACTTGATTTACAAACTGAACAGCTAACTCCAGCTCCCAACTAATGCCTCACCCTATCCATCCAGAGAGATTGGAAATGGGAAATAAAATCAGTATTTGCCTTCAATCCTCTGGCAGGGACTCTGCTAATGACCTTGGCAAAATCAACAAAGATTGCTTCTAGGGAGTAAGCTGTTACCGTGGAGCATCCTTTCTCTTCCTCTTCCTTTCACTACTGTGTGACCATAACACATTTTCCTCTGGATCAATGGAATCTTTTCCTTAAAATGCTTTCTTCTTCCTACCTTGAATGAAAGATAACTTTCCCTGAGAGTATTCCTTTTCCTCCATCTCTCACGCTCAGCATACCAAAATCCCAAAGATATTGTCCTCATTATCCTGTGACACGTTTTTCTCTTTTGGCTGCACTGGGTCTCCATTGTAGTGCATGAACTTCTCTTCTTGCAGTGCACAGGCTCTAAATGTGTGGGCTCAGTAGTTGCGGCATACAGGCTTCTCTAGTTGCAATATACAGGCTGTTGCCTGGCAGCATATCTTAGTTCCCCAATCAGGCTTCAAACCCGGGTCCCCTGAATTAGAAAGTGGATTTTTTTTTTTTTTTTTTTTTTTACTTTACAATATTGTATTGGTTTTGCCATACTTCAACATGAATCCGCCACAGGTGTACACATGTTCCCAATCCTGAACCCCCCCTCCCTCCTCCCTCCCCATACCATCCCTCTGGGTCATCCCAGTGCACCAGCCCCAAGCATCCTGTATCCTGCATCGAACCTAGACTGACGATTCGTTTCTTATATGATATTATACATGTTTCAAGGCTGTTCTCCCAGATCACTCACCCTCTCCCTCTCCCGCAGAGTCCAAAAGACTGTTCTATACATCTGTGTGACTTTTGCTGTCTCGCATACAGGGTTATCATTACCATCTTTCTAAATTCCATATATATGCATTAGTATACTGTATTGGTGTTTTTCTTTCTGGCTTACTTCACTGTGTATAATAGGCTCCAGTTTCATCCACCTCATTAGAACTGATTCAAATGTATTCTTTTTAATGGCTGAGTAATACTCCATTGTGTATATGTACCACAGCTTTCTTATCCATTCATCTGCTGATGGACATCTAGGTTGCTTCCACGTCCTGGCTATTATAAACAGTGCTGTGATGAACATTGGGGTACACGTGTCTCTTTCAATTCTGGTCTCCTCAGTGTGTATGCCCAGCAGTGGGATTGCTGGGTCATATGACAGTTCTATTTCCAGTTTTTTAAAGAAATCTCCACACTGTTCTCCATAGTGGCTGCACTAGTTTGCATTCCCACCAACAGTGTAAGAGGGTTCCCTTTTCTCCACACCCTCTCCAGCATTTATTGCTTGTAGGCTTTTGGATAGCAGCCATTCTGACTGGCTTGAAATGGTACCTCATTGTGGTTTTGATTTGCATTAGAAAGTGGATTCTTAACCACTGGACCACCAGGGACATTCTTTCCTGTGCCACTTATAAACTGTTACTTTGTCTCCCTCATATAATCTTTCTTCCTGTGATACAATGTGTTGTGATGCCTTCTGGCTCTCCTCCTCTCTCTTCCTTTCATTGACATTTACAGATCTCCTGGCTTCTCCACTTCATCCTGAGCACTTTGAACCTTTTTCATTTTTTCCCTCTCTGCCCAGTCCCTGCTGTCATCTTGGTGGTATTGGTTTCTTTATGGGAGATCTAGCACCATAGATGCTTTCAGGTGTCTGAAAGAATTTATCTTTCAGATTACTTCTTGGACTCAAAAAAAGAATCTGTATCATCCATTTCTGGGTCATCATGTCACCATCCAGAATTGTACTATGAAATTGTAAACTCCCTTGTCGTGATCTCTGGTCACAAACCTATTCCTCCAGTTTTCTTCGTACTTGACTCCTAGTATACCTACTTTCTTATCCTAGGACGATTTACACACTCTCTGTTCTCCTTTTTCTCCAGTCTGTCAATCCCTTGTGACTTTGCTTCCTTTCCCCCATCTGTACCCAAGATCATGAGCATCTTCAACACCTCCCTTTTTTCCCCCTCTTTGATCTCCCAATAAATTTCAATCTTGAATTAATCAAGCCATCTACGCTTCTCTGTTTCTAATCTCAGAATGCCAAGTACTTTTTGGAGATCACAAAACCTTTGCAAATTCAGAGACTCCAACTTCTTTTGGGTTTCCAGGGCCGCTTGGATAATTTTTTAATCTATTTATGGTCAGTTTAATTCTTAATTCTTTTTATTAGCTATTCCCAAATTCACCACCCTCAGGCTTTCTACCACATCTCACTCCCTTCTCCCCCAGGGCTCTATTATTGTACCTCTTTTTCCATCTTTATAGTATCATGTTTTTACTGACCTTACTGCCTACTTACTAATGAACTCCAAATCCACGTATCCAGGGACCCTTTTTATCTCCTTCCCCTTTCATGACCAAGGCTAAAGATATCCTATGATAACTATAGCTGTGTCACAGCATCTCAAAGAGCTTCCTCAATTCATTACTGTATCATCTACCCTCTATTCTGTATTCATTTCCTCTTATCTGGTTTCCATCCTTTTGTCTGGGACTTGGATTTGCCATTCAGTCTTATTCAACTGAATGTTTGACTTCCAATTTCAGAGTAATTCATGAATAATACCTCTTAAATCATGCTGTACTGCAGCTCCAAACCATCCCTGCCTCAGTCTTGTACCCAACTAGGTCTGGTGTTCTCAAACATTACTTGTCTGTAACAGGAGATTAGAAACTAGCTCAGATCTCTTACCTGAGCTTCAAAACTATATGTACCTGCTTTTGTTACTACCTGTATGCCCTTCAGGTATCCCCAGGTCAATTTGTCAAAAACATTTTCAAACCATGCCCTGAATTTAATATTTATTTTGTCACTACTTCATGATTTCTTTTGTGAATTACTGAGTGGCCTACTAAACTGGTCTCCCAGCCTCCTGTCTTGCTACTTCCAATATATTCTTCATGGTGCTACCAGAGGACTATCTGATCATATGACTCTCAGCATAAAATTGCTGTGGTTCCCTATTGCATATAATATGATAATGCAGGATCTGCCTCATACCTACCTCTCCAACTTCTCTCTCATCACTCACCAGCTTCTAGTCTCAAAGAATGTACCAGTACAAGAGCCCAGTTCTAGAAAAGCCTCAGAGGATGGTATGTAATGAGTTATCTTAAATTACTGAACCCACAAACTTACCAGAACTCGCAATTCTGTGTTTGGCCAGGTTTAGAACTTGGCTCTGGATCTGACCATACTCTCTCACTATCATGACAAAAAACCCTCTAGATGGGACAGAGAAAAGAGCCAGTATAGACCACTACAGACTACTGTTTCCCCAACTTATCACCAAGCAGGACAATTGTGTCTGTACTTGACACACTGGGGCCAAGCCCAGTTCTGGTGTAATAGTACCACAACTACGAAAAACTGGTTATATATCCTTGAGAGTTCTGGTATGGCCTGGAGAAGTCTGTTAACAACGCTGCCCTCCAGGATAGGCATAAGAGAGTCTTGGGACCAAACTGAAGCCAGAAAAGAATGTCTACCCAAGGTGGCTACCAGCAGCCTACCTGAAATGAATGACAGTCAACGTTTAAAGGAGCCAAGCCCATAGCCAAGAAAATGGTAGTGAATCTAAAGATTGAGGCAAGATCAATAACCTTGAGGACTAGAGGCAGGAAGGAGTCAGGGGTGCTGATGGGTCAAGTAAAATGGTTCAAAATTAAGTCTGTGAGTGAGAAGTCTATACTGAAGCTTCCTTGCTATACATCCTTGCCTCTATCTTGTAATATTCCTCTCTAGCCCTTTTGTGGGCTAAAATAGGAATAGTGCAACACAGGGATATCATTGTACCTTACTCCTTCCCTTCCCAGCTCCCCAAATCAGGTAGAGGACAGCTAGAGACAAGACTTAACCATTTACTCATAGGGAACAGTTACCCTCTTGTATCCTCAGGTTTGATTTGTCATGGATTTGGGACTTGGAAGAATAGAGCCTGAAGATACCCATTGATCCTTTAGGACAGCTGGAGTTGAAAGGGGGCAAGGAGGGTCTGCCAGGAAGTGCTCAGCTTCTCTCCTGTGTGATGGATCTTTTCTGAGTGAATGGATGGTCCAGGTCAGAGTACAAAGGCCTCAGAAACCAGCACAGGATCTCTCTCACTTATCTTGCTTTTCTTTTCCCATCCTCCTGAGAGTTCTCACCACATCCCAGAAATTGCCCCTAAATCAGTTAACCTTCTATAAAGTATCAAGCTGCTGTTGAGAAGTTCATTCTGGCTTATGTGTTCCAGAAAAGAGAAAAGGTTGACTTCTCCTACAACAAACTGGCTGATCCTAAGTTTTCATTTTATGACAAGACTTTGGTCGAAGTGGTGAAAAGGGGAGATCACTGGGTACATTTGTTTTTCCTGTCACTCTCATTGTGTCATACCGTGATATCAGAAGAGAAAGTAGAAGGTGAGTAATCATGAGGCCTCATTGACTGAGAATGTCGAGTCTAGGCTGATTTGGGGGTGGGGGTTGATATCGTTTGTAATGGCTTAATCTAAGAAAGAACTTTGTAATAGGGGGAAAGTAGTGAGCTCCTAGTCCCTGGATATATTCAAGTTAGAAAACAACCTCTTGATCTTAAAGAAGATTCAGTCATTGGATAGGGATCAAACTTGGTGCTATCTGGGGAACTTGAAATTCTCTAATGTTCTATCACAGAGTTTGACTAATTTATTGCCCAGCTCAACTCCACTACCTCTGACAAGACTTCCTAAAGGATGAGTTGTCATCCTCTTGTTGCTTCACAATTTAAATGTATCCCCATATACCCTAATTTCTTCGGTCACCAAATACAACGTCATCCATGAATTTATTGAAATCTTTTTTAGAAATAATGAGAAATGACTGATTTTTTTATTTAAAAGACTTTTTTCCTTAACAAACAAGAATTTAGGCAGCCAAGTAAATCACATCTTTTAAAGTCAATATAATTGACTTAATAGAATACTACCATGAGTAACACCTTATATTTTTACATCACTTTATAATTTTTCAAGTTGCTTTCATTTATTTTACATCTCACAGTCTTCACGACAGCCCTCTGCAGAATAAGAAGAATGATCCTTGTTTTATAGCAAAGTAAGCTGAAGCTAAAAGAAATTAAGTGACTTGACTAAAATCCTATAGCTAAGAAAGGCAAACATGGGATAAGAACCCAAATCTTGTGTCATCTGGCCCCATAAGCTCCCACCCCACCAAGGCCTCTCCAGGTCTGAGGATATAGCAATAAATTGCTATGACTTGAAGCATATTTGGTCTTACCTTTGTTTACTTCCTTGAGTGACAAGGTAGGAAACACACAAGAAAATAGTCTTATTATCCCATGGACACATTTTATGTCTGACCTAAAATTATACTGCCTTATCTACATCATTCTCAAGTATAATATTTTGGTGGTGCATAATTGTTTTTCAAAATTAAATTGGCCTTCAAAAGAGAAATAATCCAAAATATAGCTCAGGTTATGGAGGTATTCTAAAAGAAGAGTTCCAGAAATGTCTTGAGTAATATCAGGTTGAAAGATTGATTGAACAGAGTAAATCATTTAGCTTCCCAGGATGAGAGTTTCAAAGGCGACAATACTCATTCATATATATTTTTTAATTGTATACTAAACCATCAGTCTTGTTACCTGTAGCAGTGTTCATCAAAGTTCAGCCAGTCTTATGCAGAGGCACTTTACATAGACCCATCTGCCTGAGACTCACTCAGGAGATTTGTTAAAATTCAATTTCCTGGGCTGTCCTCCCAGATTTTGTGATTCTGGATTCAGTAGTTGGGTCAGACCCAGGAACCTTCTTTTGTTTTTAATTTAAATTTATTTATTTTAATTGGAAGCTAATTACTTTACAATATCATATTGGTTTTGCCATACATCAACAAGAATCCACCATGGGTGTACACGTGTTCCCCATCCTGAACCCCCCACCCATCTCCCTCCCCGTACCATCCCTCTGGGTCATCCATTTTTAACAACCTCCTGAGCCACCTTTACCCTCTTAGAAAGTAGCTACCTGTTTTGTTTGTGTACATGTACTGTGTACCTCTATAATACTAACTCAGGTCTGTGAAATGAGGTGAAAATATTAGAAAGAAAAAAGAAACTGACCTGTTCTATGCAACCTGGCCTTTTAGGGCCAGACCTATGCAGAAATTTTGAAGAAAGATGCCCCTCCTGGGCTCCATCTTTGTGTCAGCCACTTGGAAGACAGTCTAACTTCTGGGTGGACTTCATCCGCACGTCTCTATGGGCTCTGGCTCCCCTCTTGTCTCCTGCCAGGTGAGCTGGTTTACCAGGCTCAGTCCCCAGATGAAGGTGCCCTGGTCACTGCTGCCAGGAACTTTGGCTTTGTATTCCGTTCCCGCACGTCTGAGACAATCATGGTAGTCGAAATGGGGAAAACGAGAATCTATCAACTGCTGGCTATCTTGGACTTCAGCAATACACGCAAGAGGATGTCAGTTATTGGTGGGTGCCCCTCCTTGTCAGTCTTCTCCCCTTCTCTGTCTTTCATATACATTCATACATTGATTTTTCTTTTCTGTCTGCACACAAATATTTTCTCTCACCCACATGCCATTTCCAAGGCACTCTTGCCACAAATACAAACACAGCCATTCCCACTTTCTCTCTCATAATTCTTTATATTTCCTTCTATACACATATATAAGCTTAAAAACCACATGCTAAGCCCCTTATTTAGTGATCCTGAATAGTGACTTGTCATAACTTTCAAAGCCAAGATAAGAATGGAGAATAAACTCATAAAGCCTGAACTTGGAATGAGAAATGGGGGTGGACATTATGGGGGAAATTCATACTATCTTGCTCTTAGTTTGGGCCTCAGACTGAAGACGAAGGTCACTTTTATTCCTTGGTCCTCACTAGATACGGGCCTTGGTCTGGAACTTGGACTTGAGGAGCTAAATGTGATTCTGTATCAGTCTTCCATAGGTGATGTTGAACCCATGGAAAAACTGGTTCCAAAAGATCTTCTCTCACATCTCACCAGCCCTCATCATTCACCCTGTGTGACCACTCACTGAGTGCTTAGCCTCCCGTGGTATCAGAAACAAACATCATGGGAACAGCCTTCTGCCATCCCTCAGTGGCTCCAACATGTTCTTGTGACATTGGACCCATGTGGTTACTTTGCTTACTTTGCTATTTTCAGTGAGAACACCTGAAAATCGCATACTGTTATTCTGCAAGGGTGCAGACACGATCCTCTGTCAGCTCCTCCATCCATCCTGTAGATCCCTCAAAGACGTAACCATGGACCATCTAGATGTAAGTGTTCAGGTTGCGGGGCAGGAGAGCAGCAGGTGACTCTGTGTATCTGGATGTGTGTCCGCATGTGTGTCCCCGTGTCAGCGTGTTTCAGTATGAGGTGGATTGGTATCTGTGTCTCTTTAATTGAGAGAAGAGTAAAAACTACCTCCTTCTGTGGGATTCTCGTTAACCAAGTTGCCAGCTTCTGCAGTGAGGAGTTGAATGGGCCAGGATCCCAGGGGGCATGATGAGAATGTGTTGTAGGAACATTTACAACAATCAGGACAGTTCACTCTGTGATTCCTGGCCCAGTCATGACAGGAACAGACTGCTTTTAGGTATGGAGCAGAAATCACCAGGCCTGGACTGCGTAGGTGACTGTGTGACACCATCCTCTGTTATTTATAGGGTTAGAATCCCCACAGGTACCTACCTGCCCCACTCCACTTGCACCTTCTGGGATTTGAGATGTAACAGAGAGAATGGCTCCAGTTTGCTAACATTAGAAAGGAAAACCATATTCATGCTCACTGAGGTTTCTACCCCTAAACCTGGATATATCAGGGGTTGGAGTGGGGGATAGGACAAGGGATGTGATGGGGGAAGAGGCAGATCAGAGAAGTATTTTAAGGAAGAAATAGTTTGGAGGAAGTGCTATTTTATTAGGACATTTTGGCATGGCCCCACATTAACACATAGTCAGAAATCAGAGAACAAATGGTCAATAGGCATATGAAAAGATGTTCAATGTCATAGCCATCAGGGGAAAGCAAATCAAATCACAAGATGCTACTTCACATCACTAAGGCAACTAAAATCAAACAGATGACCAGATAATAATGAGTACTGCCAAGGATATAGAGAAATTGTAACCTGCACACATTGCTGATGAGAATGTAAATTGGTGCAGCCATTTTGGAAAACAGTCTGGCAATTTTCCTGAAAAAGTTAAGCACAGAGTTGTCATTTGACCCAGCAGTTCCACTCCTAGGTATATTCCCAAGAGAAATGAAAACTTACATTCACACAAAAACGTGTACACTAATGCTTATAACAGCATTATTCATATAGAAACCACCCAGATCCCCATCAGTGGATGAATGAGTAAATAAAATGTGATAAATCTGTACAGTGAATGCTATTCAGTCACAGAAGGGAATGACATACTTAATACATGCTACAATGTGTAGCATGATAAATCTTGGAAATATTATGCTAAGTGAAAGAAGCCAGGCACAAAGGGCCAGTATTTTATGATTTCATTATATGAAATGTACAGAATAGGCAAATCTGTAGAAGAGAAAGTAGATTAGTGGTTACCAGGGGCTATAAGAAAAGGGAATGGGAATGACTGCTAATAGGTAATGGGGTTTCATCATCTCAGAGATGATGAAAATGTTTGGGATTAAGATAGTAGTGATGGTTGCACAACTTTATCAGTATATATACATATAGATACATAGAAAGTGAAAGTTGCTGAGTCGTGTTCAATTCTTTGTAACCCCATGGACTATACAGTCCATGGAATTCTCCAGGCCAGAATACTGGAGTAGATAGCCGTTCCCTTCTCCAGGGGATCTTCCCTATCCAGGGATCGAACCCAGGTCTCCCACATTGCAGGTGTATACATATATATACATATACATTATATTATACATAATTGTGTACTTAATTGTATACCTGTATATTACACTTAGTTATATACTTTAATAGGGTGATTTTTATGGTACATAACATTGTATCTCCAGTTTTTGAAAAAAACCACTGACGTGTCCCTCATAGTACAACTCTCATACTGGTTTCCTGAGGTTACAGTTTTGTTTCTTCAGTGTGTGTGTGTGTGTGTGTGTGTGTGTGTGTGTGTGTGTTATAGGCTACTCTGAAAACCTCCCTTATCTTTTAACCATCCAGAGCTACATGAATTAGGGTATCTTCTCAGCATTTCCACAGACTGGATTCAAAGGGGAATCATAAAACCATTTCAGATCTTTTGGAACTTTTTTTTTTTTTTTCAGATCTAACCCACTTTTGACCAACCTTAACAGATACCCATAGTGGAGCCTGACTACATTAGTCTATTAACCACAGAATATTCTGTAAGAGTCAAGTTCCAGAAACCCATTCATGCAGAAGCACAGCTCCAAGCTCTCTAAGACAGGAATCCAGCAAAGAGATCACACAAAACAAGCAGCAGTCAGGACCCCAGAACCCCAATTTGCCCCCCACAAGGGAAAAGAAAAACATACAAGTAAGAGATATGTAGGAAATAATGTTAAGGATAGACTGCTGAAGTATTTGTTGAACGGATTAAGAATCTGTCAATGTATTGTTAAGCTTGCCAAGTCCTCTTATCAGTACACCATGGAAGATCAATTTCTGCCATATCTCTTCCTTCTTTTTTTAAATGGCTGATGTATACTTTTAATTCCTGAATATATATGTGCATATATGTACTTATATTATTGAGGTAAAATTCGTATGTAACATTAAATAAGTTTTAGGCATACACCATTATAATTTGATACTTGCATATACTTCAAAGTGATTACCACTTTGTCTTGTTATCACCCATCCCTGTCAGTTGACCCCCTTTCACCCCCAACCCTTTTCCCCTCTAGTGACCCCCAATCTGTTCTCTTTATCTATGAGTTTGTTTTTGTTTTGTTTGTTCATTTGTTTGTTTTTTAGATTCCACATATGAGTGAAATCATATGGTGTCTGGTCTTTATCTGATTTATTTCAAACAACATAATACTGTGAAGGTCCATCCATTTGTCGCAGATAGCAAGATTTCTACTTTTTATGAGTGTGTAGTGTTCCACTCATCAGTGGACACGTAGGTTGTTTCCATGTCTTGAGTGCTGTAAATATTGCTGCAGTGAACACAAGGGTGCATGTATCTTTCTGAATTAGTGATTTCGTTTTATTTGGATAAATATAAATACCCAGAAGTGGAATAGCTGGATCTGGACCATATGGTAATTCTATTTTAAATTATCAAAAAGACAAGAAATAACAAGGGTTGGTGAAGATGTGGAGAAAAGGGAACCTTTATACACTGTTGGTGGGAATATAAACTGGTACAACCATTAGGAAAAGCACTATGAAGATTTTTCCTTTGTAAGAAATCTCTTGAGATCATCTCTCAGCCTTCTTTTTTATCACTTCACCTGTCAACAGTAAAGAGATTTAAGAGAGAGGATTCTTGGGAATTCCCTGGTGGTTCAGTGGTTAAGACTCTGCGATCTCAGTGCAGGGGACCAACCCCTGGTCAGGGAACTAGATCTCACATGCTGCAACTAAGACTAGGCGCAGCCAAATAAGTTAATTATTTTTTTAAAGAGATAGGATTCTCTACAGATATTCCTGGATGTTATTTTTATCTGACAGCTAACATGAAGTACTCAGGAGTTATACAGAGAACTAATAACAAAATATCAAGGTGATAAATTCTGTTTCTATTTGGTTTTATGATGCCAAAGTGAATTATTTTAAAGCTCAAATTGTTATTCATTTGCCATTCTCAACACACAAAGTCTGCTTCTAACCCACTTTCAGTTAGATATGGATTGTTCCCCAAACTACCCACACTGTCACCTTGCTTTCCTTGTAACCAAGGGTATACTTCTGCAAGATAGTTGTGGTTAGTTAAGATACATTAGGAGAAGGCAATGGCACCCCACTCCAGTACTCTTGCCTGGAAAATTCCATGGACGGAGGTGCCTCGTAGGCTACAGTCCATGGGGTTGCAAAGAGTCAGACACAACTGAGCGACTTCACTTTCACTTTTCACTTTCATGCATTGGAGAAGGCAATGGCAACCCACTCCAGTGTTCTTGCCTGGAGAATCCCAGGGACGGAGGAGCCTGGTGGGCTGCCGTCTATGGGATTGCACAGTCACACACGACTGACGCGACTTAGCAGCAGCAGCAGCAGTAGCAGGATACATTGGTGGCCAAAGAACAAAAGGTACTAACTTACCCAGAGGGCATTTCAGCAGTGGCCTCATTAGCATTCTTGGCTGTGACTAATCAGCTGAGCCAACCAGCTGTAGGTGATGGTGATGGTTTAGTTGCTAAGTCATGTCTGACTCTCTGCAACCCCATGAACTGTAGCCTACCAGGCTCCTCTCTGTCCATGGGATTTCCCAGGGAAGAATGGGAGTGGGTTGCCATTTCCTTCTCCAGGGCATCTTCCCAAACCAGGGGATGAACTCGCATCTCCTGTTTGGGCAGGTGGATTTTTTACCACTGAGCCACCTGGGAAACCAACCAGCTGTAGACAGATACACAAATTTGCTATTTAAGATGCCCACTGAATACTTGATGAAGGAAGGCAGGGAGAAACGAAAATAAATGAATGTATGCTTGTAAAAAAAAAACAACAGTAACACCCTTATTTTTTATAAAATTCCTTTTTACTTTATTACTCCCTTCTTTCTCATATTATAAACATCATTATCTTCTGTGTGGAGGGTGAATTAACTATCCCGATTTTAGAAGAAATCTGAAGGCTTCATTCTTTACCATGGTCACAGCAAACTACCTAACCATAGGTAGAAGTTAGAATCTTCTGTCTCTCAGAAGTATTCTCGGACTTTATACCCAGCTATGCTGGCCTTATCTTTAGGACATCAGACTAAGAAAACAGGTGTTTTCTGGTTAGGCTAGGTAGTAGCCCTGTGATACTAGGCAATAAACCCTCTCTTGAGGGCAGAGGGAGCCTGTGGGGCTAGTCTGTTATTCCTTGACTCAGCCCTGTCTCAGCCCAAGTCCACTCTGCATACACATGTCTTCCAGGATTTTGCCAGTGATGGCCTTCGCACCCTCATGCTGGCCTACCGAGAACTGGACAGTGCATTCTTCCAGGACTGGAGCAAGAAGCACAGTGAAGCCTGCTTGTCTTTGGAGAACCGGGAAAATAAAATATCAATTGTCTATGAAGAGATTGAAAGAGACCTTATGGTTAGTGTGCGAAAATCAGGGACAGATTTTGGGGGCAGGGGAGCAGTTGGGAGACTGAACAGAGACTCTGAGAATGCCTTCCAGCAAATCATAGGTTCAGGCTGTCTCTGGATACTGGAATCCAAGCTGACTCAGGATATCATGGATCTTTGTAATCCATAAATAATGAAAAATGCATTGGTTGTAAATTTCATCTTTCTGGCAGTGTTTCTTATCCCAAAGATGTCCACAGAAGCTAAGTAAGCTGGAAGAAATCAAGGTCTGATGATGTACAAATTAGATAATCCCGAATTAATTGATGGAATAATCAAGACAATAGTATTCACTCTTTCATTCAACATTTTATGAAGTGCTGTGCCAGGTACTGTTTTAAGCCCTGAGCATGTAGTAGTAGACAAAACAGACCAAAAAGTAATATATATACATAGTATGTTAGGTGGTGACAGTTCTGTGGAAGAAAATAAAGCCAGGAAGAAAGGTTGGGAGTATCAGCACATGCATGTGTGTGTGTGTTATAGAAGACACAGCATAACTGCTATTTTTAAAAAGGCACTTGGTCTTCACTATGAAAAAGACATCTGAGCAGAGATTTGAAGAAGGTGCAAGCCAAGCAGATCTCTGGGGAGTCAGTTTTCCAGAAAGAAGGAATAGTAAAAGCAAGAACCCTGAAACAGGAGCAGACCTAATTTGTTAGTTGGAGGGCAAGGCAGCTGATGTGACTGATACAGTGTAAGCAAGGAGGAGAGATTAAAAGGACCTGAAACAGAGAAGCAGTAGCAGGTCTTGACAGGCTGGTATAAAGACTTACATGAGACATAGAAAACCACTGAAGAGCTCAACCAGAGGAGCGATGTGATAGCTTTTACAATGATTAGTCTGACTGCCATGTGGGGATTATGCTGTAAAGGAGCAAGTGCAGACACAGGGAGACCAAGTAGAAAGTAACTGCAGTAGTACCAGAGAGAAATGATGATGGCTTGGATCAGATGGAAGTAGTGGAAGTGGTGAGAAATGGTCAACTTATGTACATTTTTAAACAGTAGAGCCAGCAGAATTTGCTGGTGGATTATAGAATATGATAAAAAAAAAAAAGTTAAGTGGGAGGTGAGAGGGGTGGATTCATGTCAATGTATGGCAAAACCAATACAGTATTGTAAAGTAAAACAAAGTAAAAATAAAATTAAAAAAATAATAAATAAATAAATTTTTAAAATGAAAAAAAAAAAAAGTTAAGGATGACCCCAAAATTTTTGACCAGATTGATACAGGCTCTGCTATAAAAAGAGAAATTGCTGTGGTCTAGTGGTTAAGAATTCATCCGCCAGTGCAGGAGACATGGTTTCAATCCCCGATCAGGGAAGATCCCACACTCCATGGAGCAACTAAGCTCCTGTGCCACAACTACTGAGCCTGTGCTCTAGAGCCTGGGAGCCACAACTATTGAGCCCATGTGTTGCAACTACTGAAGCCTGCCTGCCCTAGAGGCCGTACTCCTCATCAAGAGAAGCTGCCACAGTGAGAAGCCTGCGCACCACAACTAGAAAAAAGCCCAGACAGCAATGAAGACCCAGCACAGCCAAAAATAAATAAATAAAATTAGTTTCGTAAAAATAAGAGAAATTGCTGTTACTAAATGGGAAAATTTAGAGATGCCAAAGGTCACAAATCTCCTTCCATTGTTAGCTCTGTGGTGAGTGTTTCTAGTCTGTCCTTTTAGAGGCCCAGCAGCAATCAGTCAGTAGTTTGTCCGTCTGTCAGTTCCTCAGACTCAGTGTTGGTGCCCATCCCTGTGATCAGTAGGATATCACGGAGAAGAAGGCATGGTGTGGACTAACATGCTTTTGATCTAGTGTGGGAAAGGCCTTGAAAACCTTAGAAACTCTCAGTAGATATAAACAAATGAAGTTCATCCAAACTCTTTTAGAGCTGGAAAGCTAGAGTTGGATTTGGGCGTCCCTTGTCTGAGACATACCACTTTTGGAGACCAAAGCCGGGAAACGTGCTCTGAAAGCAAGGGAGAGGGAAAAGTGTGTTGAGAAACAGAGGGTTTAGAAGTGGCACAAAGCTTCATGTACGACTTAGTCAGTCTTTTCCCTCTTTGATTCCTTATATTCTGTTTCTAAATTTGATGTCAGTGTGTGATTGAAGAAGTGTGTCTGTTGAAGGGCAGAAGGTCGTGAGTTTTATGCCATTGAGGCCCTCGTGCCAGGACAGAGCCAGGTTACTAAAGAGGATACTAAGGTGCCAGTCAAGTTGTTGGGTACCACTAAATGCTGGGAAGGATTGAAGGCAGGAGGAGAAGGGGGTGACAGAGGATGATGGTTGGATGGCATCGACTCAATGGATATGAATTGAGCAAACTGTAGGAGATAGTGAGGGACAGGGAAGCCTGGCGTGCTGCAATCCATGGGGTCACAAAGAGTCAGATATGACTGAGCGACTGATCAACAACAAAATGCCATGAGTCTCTTCCTTTCCCTCTCTGATATCTCTGTTCGAAGCTGTTAGGGGCCACAGCCATAGAAGACAAGCTGCAGGATGGAGTACCTGAGACGATCCTCACCCTGAACAAAGCCAAAATTAAAATTTGGGTTTTAACTGGAGATAAGCAAGGTAAGGGGATTTCCTTGCCTGACCAATGCTACAGCCTAAATATATCTCAGTCCCCCATAAAATCTAGCATAGAAATGGGCACAGTACTATTCAAGGAAGTATATCCAGATTGCCTGGAGAAGTGAGTACAGACTGGAATTGCTTTAAGTAATAAGGAAAGCTTCCTAGAGGAAGCTAAGCCAGAATGATTCTAGTTATTGATGGATAACTTACAAGTCTGTCCTGTGGATGTTTGAATATAGTCTCTACTGACTCATGAAAAACATGTTCAAATGCATCCATGGCAAATGTGGACACATGGGGTCTGCAGCCCGTGTGTCTGCACCTTATGCCTGTGAACTGTAAAGACCTCGTCCCAGCCAAATGCGACCTGTGTTCCCCCTTGCCCTGCAGAGACTGCTGTGAACATTGCCTATGCCTGTAACATATTCGAGGATGAGATGGATGAGATATTTATCGTGGAAGGCAACAATGGTGAGACTGTTGGAGGAGAACTCAGGTATGAGGGACGAACTGCCACAGCCTGTCACTGGAACCAAGATTTCCCACCCATCTCTTCCCTCAGTATGCCTCCCACAGTACCAGAAGGGACAGAGAAGAAGTGGGGGAGGGCAAAACAAAAATCCTAAAATATCTGAGAGAATTTTGTGAAGAAGCATTAGAGCTCAAGGAGTGCGCAGAAGTGGAGAAGTGTCATGTGTAGATAACACACAAGGCGGGGGCGGGTCTCAGAAGATGGTTGCGTCTGAGGCCCTGGGAGGTACTCTGCAGAGGTTCTGCATCCATCTGGCCCATTTTCACTTTGGGACACCTTTTCCTTCCTAAGCTCTAGGGCTTCTGGTCAGACATTAATCATCACTCTTGGCTTACAGGTCAGCAAGGGAAAAGATGAAACCTGGCTCTCTACTGGAATCAGACCCCGTAAACAGTTACCTCACCACAAAGCCCCAGCCACCCTTCAAAATACCTGAGGAGGTGCCCAATGGCAGCTATGGCTTAATCATCAATGGCTACAGTCTGGTGGGCAACACAGATCTACAACTCTGTTCTCTTCTTCCAAGGAGCTCTTTTCCTAGGTCCAACCCACTTAAGGGAAATTTCAAGATCCTTTTGCTATTCCTTGAGTTACCCTAGTCCCCCTCCCTGTCAGACACCTTTCCCTGGCCTTCTCTAGGCAGGAGTAATGAGGAAAGAGAAGCCAAGGGCTTATTCCTTCCTTCTCCAAATTCTTCACTGCTGATGTGGCCCATTACTTGAGGAAGGGGGGAAGTGAGCAGAACCAGGTCCTCCAAAAGGTCTCTGGGCCTTATAACCCAGTCAACCAATTTGACCCAGTGAGAGACTCTCATGGTTTCCCACTGGAAGCTGGGTCAGGATGCCTAGAACTGACTTGGGGGCTTGGCTTCACTGGGAATGGAGCATCTTGGGAGCAGCTCTGCCTGAGAGGGGAGAATGGAGGGGAAAGAGAGGGCCGAGGAAGGTTCTGTCCAAGAGCTTTTGGGACAGCCTGGAATGTAGATGTGTCCTGGCGCTGCAGGCCCACGCTCTAGAAGGAAACCTGGAGTTGGAACTGCTGCGGACGGCGTGCATGTGCAAGGGGGTGATCTGCTGCCGGATGACGCCCCTCCAGAAGGCCCAGGTGGTAGAACTGGTGAAGAAGTACAAGAAGGCGGTGACGCTGGCCATCGGGGATGGGGCCAATGACGTCAGCATGATCAAAGGCATGTGAGGGCTTGGGGGCAGTAGTGTCTAGCCATGGGCTCACCCTTTCCTTCTTCCATGGGCGAAACAGATGTGCATGGCACTGTGCTTCTGGTTCATTCTCCTGCATATCTCCTGTATATATTGTACATTTATACTGTTTTGCAACTTCATTCATGTTCCTCGGCACCTGAGTACCCACTTATTTATACAGCATTACATACAGTCGTGCACACACATTCAGACTCATGCATGTAACTCATGCACTCAGATACCCATGGCTCCAACAGGATCACAAGCACATACTCAGAGAACAAGCTGTGCAACCACAACACCCATCTTGTTGAGATGGCATCAAAGCCCACAGAAAGGACCCTGGGACCGGAGTCATGGTTGGTTCCTTTCTTAAAGGCTGTAGAGTTGAGCAATGTTAGGCAGACAGCAGGGCTGCCCAACCAGGGAATTAGCTGTGCAACCTGATCCAGGGATCTTTTCCTGTCTGAGGCATTATTCCCAAGAGCTTTCCCTGACTCCCCTGGCTGGAGAAGAATAGCAAACTTACTGATGCTTCAGAGTAATAGAAGCAAATGGCTGAAACTGGTGTTAATTTCAGCTGAACGCTGTTAGCCTCCAGCAGCTTATAGTTCTGTGAGCTATGATCACACCTAGGGGTCCTCTAGCCCAACCTCTCTCCCATACTGAAGACACTAGCATATATGCCAGCCTCAGTTTCAACACTAGGAAGTGTTCTTGCTCTCTTTCTCCAGTTTCTAGAACTTCTTTAACTTTTAGGGCCTCAGAGGTTTTAGTTATTCTGTTAAGCAGTGTAATAGGTATGTACCAGAAGATCAAAGAATTTAATCTATACTACCATAGGCCAATTAAAACTTTTAGAAATTTAGGTCTTATCTTCCATCAAGCATAAAAGTGAAAGTGTTAGTTGCTCGACGTGTCTGACTCTATGCAACCCCATGACCTGTAGCCCACTAGGCTCCTCTGTCCGTGGAATTCTGTAAGCAAGAATACTGGAGTGCATAGCCATTCCCTTCTCCAGGGAATCTTCCCGACCCAGGGATTGAACCCGAGTCTCCCTTGCTTTATCCAGAAAAAGACATCTTAAGCTTCCTGAAGAACTAATTTCTTACTAACAAAGTATGTCCATCACTGTTCTCCCAACAGTTGAAGTTTAGCTCCTTAGATAAACTTAGATAAATAAACAATGTGTTAGGTTGATATCCATCCTGAATCTTTAAGTGGCCTCAGGAGATAACAAGAAATTTTTTACCTGAGGATCTTGGCAGTAGGGGAGAGCCCAGATGGCTATAGTAAGTACGAAGACCATCAAGGACAGACATCTACAATAATGCTAGCCATACCTGGTAATCTCGAGGGGCAGCATCCAAAACAAAGTGTGAGTGAAGGCGCTGTTTTCTGACTTGTGGGGGAAGGGAAATCCACTAAGGAGAAAAGACTCCATTAAGTAAATACCGCTTCAGCTGGGCCTACCAGTGTTTTTCAGGTGTAAAATAAGAGGTACATGAAACGCGATCTCAGCCTTAATCGCACACTTCCCAGGCGGGGAGCCCAGAGAGCAAGCTCTTAGGCTGAGAATTTCCCGGGGTTCCTTTGCAGCTGCCCACATTGGGGTCGGCATCAGTGGCCAGGAGGGGATGCAGGCCATGCTCAGCAGCGACTACGCCTTCTCCCAGTTTCGCTATCTTCAGCGTCTGCTCCTGGTTCATGGCCGCTGGTCCTATAATCGCATGTGCAAGTTTCTAAGCTACTTCTTTTACAAAAACTTTGCCTTCACGCTGGTGCACGTCTGGTATGCCTTCTACAGCGGGTTCTCTGCACAGGTAAGTGCTCAAATGGCATTCTCCACTCTGTTCAAGTGGGTCTTCTCTAATCTTCCTCCGCTTCAGCCAGTTCAGACCCTTTTTCACTTCTAGAGACCTGTGTATGACGTGGCACCATCCATCCTTTTTACTCCTCACCCATGGTGATCCCATCTCCTAACCCTGCACTTAACCTTAGACTTCTAAACTCTGTCCTGGCTCTGACTCAGCCTTGACTTCTACCCACAGAACTCTCCCAGAAGATGTTTTCATCTTTCCCATGACATAGAGACCTAGAATTTCCAAACATATGTAATGGAGGTGGGGGTGGTGGGGGTGAGATTCCTGGATCTGAGAGTTTTTTAGGATCCAGAGTAATCTTTATGGAACAGGCTAAGCCTCAGGAGGCCTTTGGGTTTTGCCAGACGGGCCAGTTCTGGCATTTACCTGTAGCCACACTTGGAAACACAGCTTCTCTTTACTTCTCCTTCCTCACCCAGACATACCACCCTGCCAAACACTGTTGTTGCTCTAATGAGTGTGAAATCTCCACAGAAGTGGGGAGAAGCAACCCTTGGATGTTGATGTTCTATGAGAATTCCCTTTTTCCTATGATTAGTTTCTCAGGATTCCCAAAGAGAAGCAACCTCTGGAACGATCATCTTGGGAGATCCCTATTACCTTTGTGACCTTAGGCTCCAGGAAAACAGACCAGTCAGCAGACAATAGTGAGCTTGTCTGCCCCTAGTGTCTAGTAACACCAGTCTGGCTTATGGGAGGTGTATGTATATGTACATGTTACTGCTGACCTCTTGTGGCTAGGAAAGAAAGTAGCCTACTGTAAGGCTCATGGGTCTGTTCTGCTTGCCAGTGTTAGAAGGTGTCCAGGGTTATAGGAGCTACTGAATGCCGTAAAGCAGATAAAGAACACAGAGGCTTACATGCCTGGGACTGCAGGGGTACACTCAGCGTTCCCTAGCAGCCACTCTGTGTCCTTTCCATGCAGAGAGGAGCAGTACAGGTCATGGTAGAGTTGGTCTAAATCAGCCTCATCAGATTGGCCAAACAAGTGTAATGTGGCCTTGCCCCAGCCTAGGGCCCAGGGACCAGAGTCTGCAGTCAGCTTTCTCAGTCAGATTTCAGAAATCCAAACCATGTTCTAGGTTATCATGGTGATGGGCAGGTGGAGGGCAGAAGGGGTTCTCTTAAAGCTGGGAGGTAGAGCTGAGACTTTGGAAAAGAGAAACCTCCTAAGAAATCTCCTTGGTGCTCTTCCAGACGGTTTATGATACCTGGTTTATCACTTTCTACAACCTGATCTACACCTCCCTCCCTGTCCTGGGCTTGAGTCTGTTTGATCAGGTAAGCAACAGACCTCTTAGTCAAGGCTGAAGCCCCTGGCCCCTTGAAGAATATTCCCTGGAATGAAGAGGACAGCAGTAGCCAAGAGATAGGCTCCAAAGTCAAATGTAAATAGAATCATTTCTAGAGCAAGGGAGGGAGCTCACCACCTAGAGAGGTATCGTTGGACAAAGTAAAGTATCCTCTGCCACAGAGAATAATCATCGGCTGTAGAAACCCAAATTCTCCTGTGTCAAGTTTTTCTTCATAGAGAGAAACACAGACATTGTGCTGTGCAGTAAATGGAGTCTGTACAAAAGTGGAAGGAAATAGTCATTGGGGCAGGACCAGGTAAATCAAGGGGCTCCAGAAAGGATAGACCCATAAAGAGATAATGGGATAAGCCAGTGCAGTGAGGCCTAGGCGAGAATCCTCAAGGCCAAGCTTGGAGTATGGGTATGATTCCTCAAATCGTAGGGAGTCAGCCTGGGGGGTACTGCCTAGTCCTCTCGGAAATTTCCCTGGGCATCGAGGGTCCTGGTGCCCTACCCCTCCCTCTTCTACCCAACCTCCAGTCCTGGGTACCTGGAACAAAAAGGGAGCCTCCAAAGAGAAATAAAGTGGCTGAAAGAGGACATCATGGGACCATGGTTCCTGGTTTCCATCAGGGTAGGAAGGAAACTCTCCGTGAAGTAGCTGCCAGCCTCAGAGCAGCAAGACGATGAGTTCTGTCATTCAGCAGTCCTGTACAGCTTCAGTGATCTAAATCGAGGGATCCACAACCTTTCAAAACAAGCCTCAATCCTTGTTACCCAGAGTTTTAGATTTAGGAGATGAAGATGGTCCCATGTCATCCTCATAGACAATTCCCTCAGCTGAGTTCCCCAGTGGCTATGGGAATGGGAGGAGCGTCACAGAACAGAAATACCTCTAACGGGCTGACTGAATGCCACTGGCCTCCTGTTGCCTCCCACTAGCTTTTGACAGAATACTCAGCCAAAGGAGCACTTATAACTAGGGACTCATGTCCCAGGTGCCTCCCCACCCAAGCTCCGGTCCTTCCTTCCCTCTACTCCCAATCCTAACTGCCCCCTTTCTTAACTCCCCATCTTGACCTTCTAGCTTTCTTCCACCGTGTATATCCCTGCCTAGAGAGTAGGGCTTTAGAAAGGTTCTGGTCACTGCTCTGTTCTCTGGTTCCACATCTCAAGTAATCCATAAGGAATCTCCTAGGCAGCCTAACAGCAAACTCAGTGAGGGGAGAAGCCTCTACTCTGCTGGAGATGGGACCTTTGGAGAGACCCTGAGCCTTCCTCCTTACCCTCTGGTGCTTCCAGGACGTGAATGAAACATGGAGCCTACGCTTCCCAGAGCTGTATGAGCCAGGCCAGCATAACCTGTATTTCAACAAGAAGGAATTTGTGAAGTGTTTGTTGCATGGGATCTACAGTTCCTTTGTGCTGTTCTTTATCCCTATGGGGACTGTTTACAATTCAGTGCGCCAAGATGGGAAGGAGATCTCCGACTACCAGTCCTTCTCCCTGATAGTGCAGACCTCCTTGCTCTGTGTGGTCACAATGCAGGTGTGGCCGGTGGTGGGGTAAGGGGATTGCGTGGGGAGCCTGTCTGGAAGAGAGGAAGGGAAGGAGGGAGGGAAGGCAGGAAGGGAGTGTCCCCTTTTATGAAATGGGAGAAGGGAGGTGATTGATAGATCCTGAGTTGTAGACTAATGTACATAAGAGGGTGCTTTTCAGATTTCGCTGGAGACAACCTACTGGACGATGATTAGCCATGTCTTCACCTGGGGTAGCCTGGGTTTCTACTTTTGCATCTTATTCTTCCTGTACAGCGATGGCTTATGCTTATTGTTCCCCGACACCTTCCAGTTCCTAGGTAATATTCTGCCCAGTGTGGCAAGGGGCTGGGGCTGGGGGTGGGAGAGTGAACCAAGTCTATTTGTTTATTAAATGTTTGCCAAGCAGCTACTGCTATGTATTAGACTCCATGGATATAGATATGATTGAGACATGATCTCAGCCCTAAAAGGACTCAAAATCTAGCTAGGGAAAATACTTTACCTCATTAGAGTCTCTAAGATATTTTTAAGTTTCTTACCTAATTTGAGCATTACAAGCAGACTGAGACACAGACAGGGCAAGAATTATTGCACCAATTTGGAGACTGGAAGTTTTTTTTAATGACTCAAATCTAGGCCTCCTGATTCCCAGTCAGATGTCCTTCCTACTATGACATAATGCCTTCTTAGCTCCTGTATTAATTTTCCCCTTGTTAATCTCCACTCTGATGAGGACAAAATAACAGACAGATGTTACTCTATATAACTGGTTCCTGTTTTTTGTCAAGCCACTCATTTTTCCCCTCCAAAACCCGCTATCCCATTTTTGTGTCCCGGTCAGTGCTCTAGGACTCCTAGAACCTACCCTCACCGCTGCTGCCTTGCCTGGCCTTTAGAGGGAGACAAAGACATGTGAATTCACAGTGACTGGCTACACCAAGGACCTCAGTACAGTCCTTTAGCACTTATATTATTTCTCAGGAGACTACACTGTTTCCAAATCAGTAACTTCTTTCTTTGGACTGAAGTTCAGGCTGGCAGCCCCCTCCCTCCAGGCTCTGGTCCCGCCTTCCCTCTGTGGCTCTTTGTTTACAGGTGTGGCCAGGAACACTCTGAACCTGCCACAGATGTGGCTGAGTGTTGTCCTCAGCATAATCCTCTGCATGTTGCCTGTGATTGGGTACCAGTTTCTCAAACCGCTGTTCTGGCCCGTCAGCGTGGACCAGGTGAGTGCAACAGGAATCTACCCAAATAGAATTCATGACCCTCTTAGCCTTTGCCTCTGTGGATAAAAATCCTGTCCCCCATGCTCTGACTGTAGATTATTGACAGAATTCATCACTGCATGAGACATCCACTGCCATACCCAATCCGGACCAAACTGAAACACACAGCCTCTCGACGCTCTGCCTACGCCTTTTCCCACAAACAGGGCTTTGGGGCCCTCATCACTTCCGGCAAGACCGTGAAGGTCAAATTGCCCAAGAGAAACAGCTCTCATTATAAAAGATAGAGGTCTTTGGGGAAGCCCCAAAGGAGGCAGTCATTGCTCTTCCTCTCTTGGATTCACGAAACTTAAAAAGGAGAGACTAGAGCCCCTGGAAACCAGCATAAACTTACGCTTCCACTCTCACTGCAGGGGCTCAGCCTCTTCATTCCCTAGAAGGCTGTGCCCAAGTAAGGCAAGGCAAAGTAAAGAAAGAGCCCCAGACATCTGTCAGAGTTACAGCATTTCAAGAAAAAGTCATGTCAGGCCTCCCCCTACCTTCCAAGTTCTAATCTGGACAAGCACATGTGGAGATACTGAGTGAAGAGGGGCAATGAGAGGAAGGGAAAAGAAAAGTAAGATCTAACAATCTTTCCCATACCCAGAGCAACCATAAAATTTGCCAGGGCCCCGCACAAGCATATTCACCCAGGCACCTTTACTGGGTTTATCTGAGGGATTCAGAGTAAATCTTTTGCTGGCCTGGATACCAAAAGGAGACAGCTGTGAACAGTTGGTCATAAGAAGCCAAAGGAGAGTTTCTGGACCAAAAAAAGAATGGAGATTGTTCCTGCCTTGGTAGGACAGCTCAAAATTTTGCCACCCTCTCTTCTCTTTGACCCAAGAACTGACACCTTTTCAGGCATCAGAACTGGGACCGGGGAAATGTAGGGGATTTAAAAAATCTTTTCTTGAGGAACATAAGCCATAACTGGTGAACATTTGTCTTCATTCCATAAAATTATTTTGAGAAGAAATGGTATGTACTTGAGAAACTGTTTCTAATAAGTTTATAGATGAGTAATAAACTGCTTATTTTGGAGTGGAAAGATTTGCATGGTCTCTTGGGGCCCCAGTGATAGTAACTCAAGCCAAGCAATAGCATCAGTCTATAGACTCCTGACACCTGCCCCCTTTCAAATGAGACCAGTGTTTCCCTTCCCCCACTCTTTTTCTACTTCTTTACTTCCATTCCACTTTTATTCCCCCTGTTACTAAACTCTGTCTTGGCCTCAGCATCTTTTAACTGTATATTTATATCCTATTTGCACACCTTAAATATTCATTCCCAAAGCTCAACCCTAGGTTCTCTGCTCATTTTTCTCTGTACACTTTTGCTGAGTGACTTCTTATAACGTCATGGTTTTATTCACCAATAAAAAGAAGATTCTCAACTCTCTTTCTATCCTAGGTCTTTCTTCTGAGGTCCAGATTCATTTATCAAACTGAATCTCAGGAAGTTCACCAACCTGTATTAAATATATTCCTCCCAAATTTCACCCCAGGATGTCATTACTGTCATCCGAATCACCCAAGGCAGAATACTATACTCTTCCTGTATAGTCTGATGTCTAATAAGTCATCAAGTAATATAAATTCAGCATCTCCATTGCCTTGCTTTCAGTTCCCTCCTTTATTACCACTGCCCTTGTTCATATTTGGATCGTCTCTCACCTGGATTACTGCAGAAAATCTCCCCACTCATCTTTCTGGCTTTCCCCTGTCTAAAGTATCACCAGTACCATTTCCAGAGTCATCTTTCTGAACTGCAAACTTGATGGTGTCAAGCCCCAGCTTAGCATCCTGTAAGAGTCTTGCACGCCTCAGGATCTAGGTAGAATTTGCATGTTTTATTATTGGGCCCTCTCCAGTGTTGTCTTCTACTTCTCCCCCATCTGCATTCACTCCAGTCATGCTATTTCTGGCCTTCTTGTCATCAGCATACTGTTGTCATATCCTAATATGCTTTCCCTACTCCCTTCTTCATCTAGCAAACTTCTAGTCACCCTCCAGAAACTCAGAATAGTTGGAACTAAATAGAAGTAATGGCTGAAAAACATTGTGAATGTACCAAGTGCCCCTGCATTGTATACTTAAAAAGTGTTATGAGAATGTTTTGTGTTAGAATTTTACCTCAATTTTTTAAAAATAAATAAATAAACACTCAGATTAGGCACTGTCTCCTATAAGAGCTTACCCTAATTCCTCAGTGTGACTTTTATATGTCTGTCTGATGTATCCCCTGTATATAAATGTCACTATCAGTGATATTTATCACAAGGCATTATAATCACTAATTTACCTGTCTGTGCACAATATATAATGGGTCTTTAATAAATATCTGTTGAATAAATGAATAAATAAAATGAAAGAATATTGAAATTTGCTTCTCTATTTTTGTTTCCCTGATAGCACTAACAACCAGTTGCTCAAACCAAAAAACTTGAAGTCTTTCTAGACAGCTCCCTTCCGTTCCTCTAATCCAATCTATCCTGTTACCAAGTTCCATACACTTTGTCTTAGAAATATCTTTAAGTCTTTCTCCTCGTATTTGTTCCCAATCCCATAGATTTCATTGTTCCTTGCCTAGTGCCAACATCCTCCTCTCAGATCTCCCTGCCTCTGATTCTGCTTTTTCCCAATCCATTATCCACACTACAGAGAATGATCTTTCAAAAATCCAAATCAGATCATGTCATTTGCCAGTTTAAAGTCCATTAGTGGATCATCAGAGCTTTCCTGCCTTGGCGTGTCTACCTCTCCAGCTTCGTTATCACTTTGTGCTGCATGTACAAAATTATTTGCAATTCTCTCAAAGGTCCCACTATCTTCAGCCACCACTGTGCCTTGGCCCTTTCTGTTCTCTCCTCTTAGAATACATTCTTTCCTTTGTCTAGCTAAGGTCTATCTGATCTTCAACCTCGGTAGCTTTAGTTGCTTCCTCTGGGAGCCTTCACTGACACCCAATTCCCTACTCTGAGTTGTATGCCTCTTCCTTGCAAAAGACCACCTTACACATTTTTCTTATTTTTGGTTCCCATGATTTGACTGTGTATCATTTACATGCCTATTTTACTGTGGTTTTCTCCTCTGCTAGGCCATGATGATCGCTTTGAGGATAACAATTGTTTCATTTTTTAATTTGAATAACTAAGCAAAATGCTAACGCTTGGATTATTAATGTTTTTCAATTAGTAAGTAAATGAAATCTGCTACCTTTTATTTTTCCTAAAACTGTCTTTTACCTGTCCCCTCAATGTGAATTTTATCCTTCAGGATCTAGTTTCCAGTTATACTTTGCAGGCCTCTTTTTATGAAACACAGTCACTCATGGCCTCCTGATTAGAGGCCATTAGAGCCTCTTCCTCTCTTGGATTTATGCAACTTAAGGAGAGATCAGAGCCCCTGGAAACCAGTGTAATACCACACTTCCACTCTCACTCCAGGGGCTCAGCCTTTTCATTCCCTAAAAGGCTGTGCCCCGGTAAGGCAAAGCAAGGTAAAGGATAAGCCCAGACATCTGTCAGAATTACAGCATTTCAATAAAAAGTCATGTCAGGCCTCCCTCTACCAACCCTTCCAAGTTCAAATCTGGACAAGCACATGTGGAAGTGAAACTGTTTACCACAGATTTCTACTCGAACCCATGTGCTGGGACTCGAACCATCCAAAACCCAGTTTGGGACTTGAACCCACACGGCTGGGACTCAAACCCAGCCAAAACCCTGCTTGGGACTCAAACCCAGCCAAAACCCACAGTACCTGGTTTCTGGACCTAATGAATTTCAGGTTCTTGATATCTCATTGCAGAAAGAACTTGGTAAGAGACAAACAAAGTGATAGGTAAGAAGTGGATTTATTCAGATACAGAAAGAAGCAAACTCCACAGACAGAGTGTGGGCCACTGCAGAAGATGAATGTGGCCTTTAAATGTGGCATGGTTAGTTTTTATAGGCTGGGCAATTTAATATGCTAATGAGTGGGAGGATTCTGACTATTTGGAGGAAGGGTCGGAGATTTCCAGGATTTGGGCCACTACCCTTTCCTTGATCTCTCAACAGTGCCTTGGAACTGTCATGGCACTTCTGGGTGTGTCATTTCACTTGCTGATTGAGGATCAAGATCTAGTTTTGCCTGATCCCATTTGATTCTAATTGGTTTATGTTATGTGAACTCTTTCAAAAGTTGTGCCCTGCCCCTTTCCCTCCTGTAAAAGAAGTAATGGGTGAAGAGGGGGAATGTGAGGAAGAGAAAAGAAGGACCTAATAATCGTTCCCATACCCAGAGCAACCATAAAATTTGCCAGGGCCCGGCACAAGCATATTCACCCAGGCGCCCTTACCAGGTTTATCTGAGGGATTCAGGGTGAGTCTTTCGCTAGCCTGGATACCAAAAGGAGGAGGCAGCTGTGAACAGTTGGTCATAAGAAGCCAAAGGAGAGTTTCTGGACCAGAAAAAGAATGGAGATTGTTCTCGCCTTGGTAGGACAGCTCAAGATTTTGCCGCCTTCTCTTCTCTTTGAAGAGTGACTTTGAGGAGATACCCCACATCCAGGGGCAGAGGAGAAGCCACAGCAAGATGGTAGGAGGGGTGAAATTGCATTTTGAATCAAACCCCGTACCCACCAGAGATGCTCAGAAAGCTCAAACATACTTTGTGTGCATCAAGACCCAGAGACCTCACAGAGACTGAGACAGAACTGTGTCTGAGTATCTCCTGAGGAGGCATAGCATGGCCATTGATGACAGTCCCCAGGCTGAGGACTTCCCTGGTGGCACAGACGGTAAAGCATCTGTCTACAATGCAGGAGACCCAGGTTCGATCCCTGGGTTAGGAAGATCCCCTGAAGAAGGAAATGGCAGTCCACTCCAGTACTATTGCCTGGAAAATCCCATGGACAGAGGAGCCTGGTAGGCTACAGTCCATGGGGTCGCAAAGAATCAGAGACAACTGAGCCTCAAACCAGCAACTCCTTAACCCCTAAAGCTTCTAGTCAAGTTGAAGTCCTCAGTATTCTTGACTTGAGAAGCCCATGAACAGTATGAAAAGGCAAAATGACAGGATACTGAAAGAGGAACTCCCCAGGTTGGTAGGTGCCCAATATGCTACTGGAGATCAGTGGAGAAATAACTCCAGAAAGAATGAAGGGATGGAGCCAAAGCAAAACAATACCCGGTTGTGGGTGTGATTGGTGATAGAAGCAAGGTCCAATGTTGTAAAGAGCAATACTGCATAGGAACCTGGAATGATAGGTCCATGAATTGAAGCAAATTGGAAATAGTCAAACAGGAGATGGCAAGAGTGAACGTCGACATTCTAAGAATCAGCGAACTAAAATGGAATGGAATGGGTGAATTTAACTCAGATGACCGTTATATCTACTACTGTGGGCAGGAATCCCTCCGAAGAAATGGAGTAGCCATCATGGTCAACAAAAAAGTCCAAAATGCAGTACTTGGATGCAATCTCAAAAACGACGGAATGATCTCTGTTCGTTTCCAAGGAAAACCATTCAATATCACAGTAATCCAAGTCTATGCCCCAACCAGCAATGCTGAAGAAGCTGAATTTGAATGGTTCTATGAGCTATAAGACCTTTTAGAACTAACACCCAAAAAAGATCTCCTTTTCATTATAGGGGACTGGAATGCAAAAGTAGGAAGTCAAGAAACACCTGGAGTCACAGGCAAATTTGGCCTTGGAATACGGAATGAAGCAGGGCAAAGGCTAAGAGAGTTTTGCCAAGAGAACGCATTGGTCATAGCAAACACCCTCTTCCAACAACACAAGAGAAGACTCTACACATGGACATCACCAGATGGTCAACACCAAAATCAGATTGATTATATTCTTTGCAGCCAAAGATGGAGAAGCTCTAGACAGTCAGCAAAAACAAAACAAGGAGCTGACTGTGGCTCAGACCATGAACTCCTTATTGCCAAATTCAGACTTAAATTGAAGAAAGTAGGGAAAACCACTAGACCATTCAGGTATGACCTAAATCAAATCCCTTGTGATTATACAGTGGAAGTGAGAAATAGATTTAAGGGCCTAGATCTGATAGATAGAGTGCCTGATGAACTATGGACGGAGGTTCGTGACATTGTACAGGAGACAGGGGTCAAGACCATCCCCGTGGAAAAGAAATGCAAAAAAGCAAAATGGCTGTCTGGGGAGGCCTTACAAATAGCTGTGAAAAGAAGAGAAGCAAAAAGCAAGGGAGAAAAGGAAAGATATAAGCATCTGAATGCCGAGTTCCAAAGAATAGCAAGGAGAGATAAGAAAGCCTTCCTCAGCGATCAATGCAAAGAAATAGAGGAAAAGAACAGAATGGGAAAGACGAGAGATCTCTTCGAGAAAATTCAAAATACCAAGGGACCATTTCATGCAAAGATGGACTCAATAAAGTACAGAAATGGTATGGATCTAACAGAAGCAGAAGATATTAAGAAGAGATGGCAAAATACACAGAAGAACTGTACAAAAAAGATCTTCACAACCCAGATAATCACGATGGTGTGATCACTCACCTAGAGCCAGACATTCTGGAATGTGAAGTTAAGTGGGCCTTAGAAAGCATCACTACGAGCAAAGCTAGTGGAGGTGAAGGAATTCCAGTTGAGCTATTTCAAATCCTGGAAGATGATGCTGCGGAGGTGCACACTCAATATGCTAGCAAATTTGGAAAACTCAGCAGTGGCCATAGGACTGGAAAAGGTCAGTTTTCATTCCAATCCCAAAGAAAGGCAATGCCAAAGAATGCTCAAACTACCACACAATTGCACTCATCTCACATGCTAGTAAAGTAATGCTCAAAATTCTCCAAGCCAGGCTTCAGCAATATGTGCACCATGAACTTCCAGATGTTCAAGCTGGATTTACAAAAGGCAGAGGAACCAGAGATCAAATTGCCAACATCCACTGGATCATGGAAAAAGCAAGAGAGTTCCAGAAAAACATCTCCTTCTGCTTCATTGACTTTGCCAAAGCCTTTGACTGTGTGGATCACAACAAACTGAGGAAAATTCTTCAAGAAATGGGAATGCCAGACCACCTGACCTACCTCCTGAGAAACCTATATGCAGGTCAGGAAGCAACAGTTAGAACTGGACATGGGAAAACAGACTGGTTCCAAACCGGGAAAGAAGTATGTCAAGGCTGTATATTGTCACCCTGCTTATTTAACTTATATGCAGAGTACATCATGAGAAATACTGGACTGGATGAAGCACAAGCTGGAATCAAGATTGCTGGGAGAAATATCAATAACCTCAGATATGCAGATGACACCACCCTTATGGCAGAAAGTGAAGAGGAACTAAAAAGCCTCTTGATGAAAGTGAAAGAGAGTGAAAAACTTGGCTTAAAGCTCAACATTCAGAAAACTAAGATCATGGCATCTCGTCCCATCACTTCATGGGAAATAGATGGGGAAACAGTGGAAACAGTGGCAGACTTTATTTTGGGGGCTCCAAAATCACTGCAGATGGTGATTGCAGCCATGAAATTAAAAGACGCTTACTCCCTGGAAGAAAAGTTATGACCAACCTAGACAGCATATTAAAAAGCAGAGACATTACTTTGCTGACAAAGGTCCATCTAGTCAAAGCTATGGTTTTTCCAATAGTCATATATGGATGTGAGAGTTGGACTATAAAGAAACCTGAGCGCTGAAGATGCTTTTGAACTGTGGTGTTGGAGAAGACTCTTGAGAGTCCCTTGGACAGCAAGGAGATCCAACCAGTCCATCCTAAAGGAAATCAGTCTTGAATGTTCTTTGGAAGGACTGATGCTGAAGCTGAAACTGCAATACTTTGGCCACCTGATGCGAAGATCTGACTCATTTGAAAAGACCCTGATGCTAGGAAACATTGAAGGCAAGAGAAGGAGGGGACAACAGAGGATGAGATGGTTGGATGGCATCACTGACTTGATAGACATGAGTTTGAGTAAACTCCAGGATTTGGTGATGGACAGGAAGGTTTGATGTGCTGCAGTCCATGGTGTCACAAAGTTGGACACAACTGATGGACTAAACTGAACTGAACTTCTCTTTGACCCAAGAACTGACACCCCTTCAGGTCAATAATATCCCACCAAACTCCTGAACATTTGGCACCCTCCCTGATGGCTCATATGCATCTTGGGAGAGTTGAGTCTTGGTCTCTACTAAGGAGTCAATGGCAATCCACTCCAGTATTCTTGCTGGGAGAATTCCATACAGGAATTCCTATTCCATAGGGTGGAGGAGCCTGGTGGGGTATAGCCGATTCAGTCACAAAGAATTGGACATGACTTTTTTTCAAGGATCCAAAACAGCAGTTGCTTCTTTCCAAGGTGAAGTTTTAGATAACCATGTAAGACTTGCCAAAAAATGGGATATGAAAAGTCTCAAAATCTTAATTCCTTACCCACCTTGAGAAAAGGGCCAGAAATTCAGACATTGGAAAAGTATCCTTGGAGAGAATTACTAGTGGGCTTTGAGTCCCACCCTAGTTCAGTTTTGAAAGAGTATAAGGAAATAACTTGCCCACAGTTAATGAGTGGGGGGAATATAGAGAACTCATGCCTGACTCATGCCTGGAAAATCTCAAAAGTGAGAGAAGAGCTAGCTATCTGTTCTACAGCAGAGCAAGAGGAGATATTAATAGTGGTGGTAAGATTGGCATTATTTTTCAGGACTAGTGGTTCATGAGTGCTCCCCATAGATCAGATATGAGCTATAAAAGAAACCTAGTTAGGGTTTCTTTATCTTGTCGGAGAGACTATCTGAAAGGTTGAGGAGACTTCCCCAGAAGGAAGCAAGAGATATGGTGTCAAATGCCTGGATATTTCTAAATAGATAGAAGGTTGCCTGAGGGTGGGATTGATTGCCTGTCTAAGAGCATGAGGTAAATTTTCTATATCTTGATTTCAGAGGTGGTTACATGGGTGTATGTATACATTTGTCAAAACTCATCAAACTTAAAATCTGTGCATTTTATTGTGTAATAATATTTCAATAAAGTTGATTTTTTAACTGCCTAGAGATTTCTATGGAGAAGGCAATGGCACCCCACTCCAGTACTCTGGCAAATCCCATGGACGGAGGAGCCTGGTGGGCTGCAGTCCATGGGGTCACTATGAGTCGGACACAACTGAAGCGACTTAGCAGCAGCAGCAGCAGAGATTTCTAAAGGAGCTATAAATGATCAGCTAGCTAGAGGAGCTGAAATACTTTGGCCACCTCATGCGAAGAGTTGTCTCATTGGAAAAGACCCTGATTCTGGCAGGGATTGGGGGCAGGAGAAGGGGACGACAGAGGATGAGATGGCTGGATGGCATCACCCGATGGACATGAGTTTGAGTGAACTCCTGGAGTTGGTGATGGACAGGGATGCCTGGCATGCTGCGATTCATGGGGTCGCAAAGAGTCAGACACGACTGAGCGACTGAACTGAACTGACTGAAGGGAGCTGAATTCACTTACCTTAAAGTAAACTGGTATAGGAGAAATATCTACACCAACAAAGAAAGAATTCTCTGTCAAAAAACAAATGATTTTAGATACCTGCCAAACACTAAAACTAGTTTGTGACAGTATTAGTCAAGTAAGAACCTTGTTCTCCCTCCACCCTGCTCAAACACTGGAGAAAGAAGATTAGCAGACTAGGGCATGGAAAAGAGATAAGTGAGGAAGGATAGACATCTACTAAGCCTCACTGAACATGCACCATCTGCAACAGGGCCAAGCTGAGAGATAAGAAAAACTTTAATTTTAAAGTATGAAATTTAAAAAATATTTTCATTACCTCAGGCATCTTAAATATTCAAAGTAACAAGTACTGATTGCTACCTTAAAATGACCAGAAAATTCATCAAGTCTCATGCAATAGGTTAAAAGAGTAGGAGACAATATAAAATGGTTTCATGGTTATGGGCTTTCTTGATGGTTCAGACAGTGAAGAATCTGATACTGACCCCACAAATGCCATTCTTTCAAAGTTCCAATTACACCCACCCACCCACCCACACACACACACACACACACACACACACACACACACACACTGCCTTCTATCACATTCATCCATATACAATTATTTATTGAGTGTCTGCCATGTCTGAGCACTGTTCTATATGCTGCCCACAGAGTGAAAGACAACAAAAAAGATTTCTACTATCATGGAGCTTACCTTCTAGAAGAAGAGACTATCAAAGTAACCAAGATCATTCAGATAGTAAGTGCTATGAAGATACGACAGTGGCTGTTGAACAGTGAAAGACTGTGATTGGAGAGGGGTAGCTAACTTTCTGACCACCTTTTCTGGTGGTCAGAAAAGGACTTTCTGAGGAAGTAACATGTGACATGAGACTTGAATGACTAAAAGGATCTAGCTTTGCAAAAATCTAATGGAAGGACATTCAAGTCCCTAAGATAGGAGCAAGCTTTGTATGTAAGAAACATAAGTCTAATGTGGATAAAACATCGTGAGCAAAGAGGAGAGTGGTTGGAGAGGTATGATAAGATGCAGTGGATGACTTTAAAGCCAGTTTGAAAAGATTGTTTAAGCCATTCTATGGGCAACAGGACTGTAAAAGTGACATCAGAGAGACTATTTAGGAGGAAGTAACATTGTCTAAGCATGGAATGGTGGTGGTTTAGACTATGGAAGCAGTGAAGAAATAAGTGGATGAGTAGAGGATACATTTTGAAGATAAAACCAAAGGACTCTGTGGGTTAGCTGCAGAAGATGCAGGCACTGGTTTGTCAAATAAGCTCCTTGATTTGCTCAACAGTGCTAAATCCATAGATTACTGGCTCTTCCCACTCAGCTGTTGGTGACAGGATGAGTCATGTCCATGCCAGTTGACTTCACTAGTCCTAGCCACAGTTGGCCAAGAGTGGATATGTGACCCCAATCTATGTTATCTTTCTTGTAATTAGAATTCTGAGAAATTAAGTCAGTGATGAGAATAGTTGCTAAAAGGTCATATAGTTTCAGAAAGAGAAATGGTCATGACTTGCTGTAAGTATGAAGATGAGTGGGGCAATGTGTCTGGTTTTTAGAGAGAATAATAAAACATAAAGAGAAACAGATGAGACATTATTTCATTTCAGAAGAGCACCCCTTGAAGGGTTTTCTGAAGTTGGATGGGTTATGAGATCTTTTCACTTGCACTAGATGGAATAACTGCCAAAGGCAAAACCAGAGAGGTGATTCTAGCGTACATAGGCCAGGTTTATACTCGTTCCTCATCTACAGTGTCTCAGGAATAGGGAGAGATCATGGGACGATTTGGCTCATCCTGCATCTTTAAGAACTTTTTGGGAAAGACCATATTTACCACTGCCAGAAACAGAGAAACAAGGGAGCATTGTCCTAGATCCAACATTTCCTTGTAGTTCTAGCTCCAAATCTTCTAAGAGGTGTACTAAGGGTTTTGGAGAAAACTCAGCATTTGGAGGATCCTGGGAGTCATCTGAGGCTATTTGCTCTTCTTTACCTCCAACCCCCAGTGACACATTAAATTAATCGTTAATTCCTATAGAGTCTATACCCTTAATGTCTTTTGAATCTATATCCTCAGATCTAACCCCTCAGCCACTGCCCTAATTCACACCCTCCCATTTCTCATCACAATTACCACAGTCTCCTAACTGGTCTCTTTCCTCTAATTCAGTATCCACACTGGAGTGAGGTTAATAAAGTTCATATCTGTTCAAATACTGATAATATTGCAGAATATTTCTTCCTTTAACAATGCAAATAATTCCTTCTCTCAGTGATGCAAATTAATTTTGTCTGGAAGAGAATTTACATTTCTAAAAGTCAAATACCCTTGTGAACCAGTCTTAGTGTCTTACTGGTTCTCTCATTAATTAGTGAATTAAATATGGCTTTATTTTATATTTGTATAAGATTCATGATTTTAACTTTTTGAAAATTATCCCTTAACACAAATAACAGGAAGTAACCCACATTTGCTGAGGTCAAAAATAAGACTATGAATGGATAGAAGGATGCATCGTCAACCCAGGGTAAGAGTTAAACGGCCTCAGTGAGAAGTGGAATCAGCTACTGTAGGCCCCAAGAACCTGGGGAGTAGTCTCTTTGTATCTTCACTTGACTCCTCTCTAGGCAACAAACTGATACTTCTCAGCAAATTGTTTTTTTCTGCAACTCAGGCCATTTGACAAGTAAAATTTGACACCACTCTCAAATTTCCATGGTAAGTCTAACCATGAGTAAAAGTGTAATTCTTTCTCCCCCAAGTCCAAATTCTCAGGGAAAGGGTTCCAATTGGCCTAACTTAGGCTAAGACCCCACCCTGGACCCTTTATCTGCACAAACATGCAGTTTTTCACTGGTCTCCCTGACTAAAGCCCTCTCCATTTTGCCTCCAGAATTGTAGTTCTAAAATTCATATTTGATTTACCATCCTGCCTCCAGATGAAGTATTTCTCCACTGCTTACCAGATGAGTCCCAGCTCCTTAGTTTGTCATGGAAGGCTCTTCATTATCATAGCCCTGACCATCTTTGCTATACTCTCTGCATCGGTCCCACATCTCGATCATATCAGTTGCTTTGCCCCATTGTTCTTCTGTACATGCTTCCCCCACACCTTTCACCTCCCACTCATTATTCAAAGCTCAGCTCACATGACTTTTGTGAGGCCTGAGGATGTATTACACAATATGACATTTATCTGCTTCCTTGACTGTGACCTAACAAGCCTGGGAGTGCCTAGAGCACAGGGTCTCAGACTCTCTTTCACAGAGGATGGAACCTAGTGAGGTCACCTGCCCCCACCCCGCTTTGGATACAAGAAGACAACAGTCTTCAGTGTCTCACATACACCTTGCCTGGGAGCAGGAAGCACATGAGTTCTGATAAAGAAAAAAATATTCATTACACTTGTTAAAGATGGTAAGGCAAACTTTATTTGCAGGGGCAGGGCAGGGGGGGAGGGTAGGGAGTGGGCCGGGGATCATGGACTTGCTATAGGAACCACCGCAATGAGGTGCTGCAGTGGGAAAGAGATTGAGCTCAACTCAGATCTCAACAAAGACAAGTGATAATTTATTAGCCAAGCAGCAGGGTAGAGGTCAGTGGCTGGAAAATTACAGCCTTCATCTATTCTGGCTGCTATAATAAAACACCACAGGGACTCCCCTGGTGGTCCAGTGGTTAGCCTTTGTGCTCCAAAGGCACAGGGCCAGGGTTTGGTCCTTGGTTGGGACCGAAGGTCCTGCATGCTGCATGCCATGGCTAAAAAACACATCACACTACAGACTGGGTAGCTTATAAACGAATTTCTCAGAGTTCTAGAGGCTATAAGTCAGACCAAGGTGCCAGCCTGGCCACTAGGTGCTCTCTGGTCAGCTACTTCCCCATCTGAAGGACTGGGCTAGGGAGCTCCATGAGATATCTTCTGTGACGCTACTAATCCTAATCATGCAAGATCCTCATGACCTAATCACCTCTCAAAGGCCCCCCCTACTAATGTCTGGGGGTTAGGATTTCAACATAAGAATTTTGGAGGGACATGAGCATAGCAACTACTAAGAAGAAACATCAGAGGAAACGGGGATTCTTGGTAGATCAACTCAACAGAATTCTTGCTGAAAGCAGGCCAAGGTGATAAATACCAAGGACGGTCAGATATCAAGAGCGGAGAATTTCCAATAAACTGATTTAATAGGATTCTTGCTCAAACTGCATTCTACAAGGACAAAGAGGGAAGCCCAAAGTCAAGCCTGGTCCAGGGCCGACTCAGGAGAACCTGATTAAATTTTTGGCCAAAGGAGACAGTCTTTGTTCCGTTCTAGACTTTACCAGGCTTATTCATCCTGGCTATGCTGGAGTGCTTTTAAAAATATCAAGGCTGGGCACCACCCAACCCCTACTCCGCCCTGCCCGTGCTTCTGGGTCAATTGGTCTCTGCTGAGGTCAGGCTTTAGTTTTGTTTTGCTATTTTTCCCAAGAGGTTCTACTGCGGTGTCAGGCAGAGAATCGCTCCATTAGGCGATGGCGGATGCGCAAATGCAGCTGCCTTCCACACGCCAGTTAAGCCGCGCGCGAGGATTTTCTGGGTTCCAGCACAGCCCAGCCACTTAGCCCGCACCACCCCGAAGGGGCGGGGCACAGGCCGCAGAAGGCGGGGCCAGGGCAGAAGCGCCGCGGCTCCCCTCGCGGGAAAGCACTGCGCGTGACTGGCCGCGCTCAATGCAGAGGGTGCCAGGAGGTGGGCGAGCACCCCCACTGGCACAGCGGGCCGAACGACGGGCCATCCCAAGGGGCGGCATGAGGGCATTTCAGATCGGACCATCGGCGCCACAGCTGCAGGGGAGGACCGGACGTTACCAAGCTGTCTGAGAGAAGGGGGACGACTGCTTGTCCCGGCTGCAACGCGGCCCCTGCAGGGCGCGAGACGCTGCCGCTTCCTGCGCGGTAGGACCACGCCGAGGCGAGAAACCAGGTAGGACGCGTCTTTGGGGCAGGCGAGGTCCCGGAGATCCGCTGTCCTCGCGTTCCAAATGATCCCTTGGGAGAAAGGCCCTCAGTTTGCTCACCTATCCAGTCCTTAGCGCGCCCTCCCCCCCCTTCAGCCCTCCCCCCTCGTCCCGTCAGCCCTCCCCCCTCTCCCGTCAGCCCCACCCTTCGGTCTTGCTTGACCCTCTGGACCAACCTCATCTTCAGTCCTATCCTTTCAGTTCCGCCATCCACTGAATCCTCAGTCACCCAGGACAAGCCATCATTTGGGGCGTCACCGCAGATCCACCCTAACCGTCTCCTCAAACTGTCCCTTGGAGACACCCCCTCAGCTGACTCGCGCCCAGGGGTCATCGTTGTCCCCACATCTCCTGTGACGGCCCTGGAGGAGCGCACGTGGCCCCTCAGCACCCAGCCCGGCGACTGCGGCGGGAGTCCTCTGCACGCCGGGTCGTTTGCACCCTCCGCCCCTTTGGCCCCTGGTTCCCACCTTGATGCCTGTTTGAGCTGGGCTGGGAGCGCTCTCTCACATCCAGTTTTACCTTGGGAAAACCTGTGGCCTGGCATTTTGCCAGCCCCCTGCTACCACACTTACCTGCTGCAAAGGGTACCGTGATCCCGTTGCCCAGGGCTGCCTTGGGATGCCAGGCTGGCCCTGAGGACACCAGGGGGCTGCCCTGGAGGCAAGGACCGTACACGATTCGTTTGTATCTCCAGTGCCCAGCACAGTGTCTGGCACATGGTAGATTCGGTAAATATTTGATGAGTGAGTGAATGAATGAAACCAATGCAGAGGCTGTGAGGCAGTGTTTCATGGGAAGACGTGTCACCAGTTACATGAATGGGGGGAAAACGAAGGGCGTCTGGGGATTACTTGCGGTGCTCATGGTGGGAGCATAAAACTGAACATATTCAGTCTCTCGGTTCATGCATCTAATTTCATTTACACAGAAGCTTCTTTTTATTAGCTGTTTTACCTTTATGTTATGCTTACCAAAAAGAAAAAATTAAGGTCCAAGGCTGTAGAAATTTTTATTGGTCGGTCCTTCAGTGGCTGCCCAGATAATCTTTAAAGAGCTTTACCCAGGTGACCCCCCTCCTCTTGCCCTAGAGACTATCTGCTCCCTCTAGGGAAGAATTGTGGAGGCTAGCTACATCCTTCAAACCTGATTCAGTGTACCTGATCAGCTGGTGCTTCAGGACAGGTTGGAGGAATGACCTCAGTTACTTTACCCTTTTAATTCTTGGATACCTCCCCTCCCCCTTCCTCCACTGGAGAGGGGAGACATCCCAGCCTGGCCTAGTGTGAGACTTATCAAAGATTCCTAAATACTACTATAGTATGATCAGGCCATATGAGCCATTTATATCTCAGGAGACCAGCATCAGGCAGGGATTACCACTATCTGAACAGTGTCAGTAATAAACAAGAACACAGGCCTTTTAAAGATGGAATTCTCAAAGAACAGAGAGCCTGAAATCTGTTTTTGTTGATTCCTAAGAGGATGACATGAACAGATTCAAGTTCCTGAAGCTAAGACGGGGTTCGGCGATCTCAGTTTTGGCCCAGGGTCCATGGGGAAATAGATGATATTGCTGACTGATGAAACAATGGCTGGAAAGCTGCAGGAGTTTATAAGAAGTAGTTGCCTGACTACTAGAGGCATTATGGTCACCGGGGCTCAGAGTACTGTTGTTGTTCAGTCACTAAGTTGTGTCTGACTCTTTGCGACCCCATGAACTGTAGCACACCAGGCTTCCCTGTCCTTCACTATCTCCCTGAGCTTGCTCAAACTCATATCCATTGAGTCAGTGATTCCATCCAACCATCTCATCCTCTGTGACCGCCTTCTCCTCTTGCCCTCAATCTTTCCCAGCATCAGGGTCTTTTCCAATGAGTCAGCTCTTGGCATCAAGTGGCCAAAGTATTGGAGCTTCAGCATCAATCCTTCCAATGAATATTCTGGGTTGATTTCCTTTAGGATTGACTGGTTTGATCTCGTTGCTGTCTACTCCAGACTCTACTCCAGCACCACAGTTCGAAAGTGTCAATTCAGAGTATTAGTACGTAAAAATTGTGACTAGAGTTTCTTGAGGGGCTCCGTGGAAATTACTAATGGTAATGGTTTCAGGGAATTGGGAGATCGCACCGCTGTCTCTGGTGTTCTGCTATGCCAGTCCCTCCTCACTCACATATGTGCTCCGTCATGTTCGACTCTGCGTGTCCCTCCTACTGTATGGCTGTAGGGCATTCACCATCATTGTTTCTCTTCTGCTTTGAGCCAGGTCAAAATCTGAATTCCTCTGATTTTTATGTTAAGTGTCTAAGGTCCCTTTTTGAGGCCAGTCCTTCCTGACTGGAAGCTGGGCATGCTCTCACTCATTTCTAGCTTTGGTTTATCCTTCTCTACTTTTTCTTTCTCCCATTCTCTGACTTTGTAACTTTAGAAAGTAAGTCTTGGATCACAGATACTCAAAGCAGGAAGGGGCTCCTGAGCAGAATTAAGCATGGAGTCTAGAGACCAGTACTTTTTTTTTTTAGGTTAACCAATATGTCTTCTACACTACTCTGTCTAGGTCCCTGTTAAGACCTCAGTATCCCCAAAACACTCTGGATTATTTATTTTCTCTTCACTTCCAATATGGCAGAACGTTGCCAGATAAAATAGAGGATGCCAGGTTAAATTTGAATTTCAGATAAATAACAGAGTAGCCTGTATTTTTATTTGCTTCCCTAGTTCATGGGAAGGTTTATGTATTCTGTTTTTCTCTGTGTAACTTTAGGACAATAACTCACCCTTTTTTTCTGTTACTCATACACAATGACTGAGCACTTATTAAAAGGCAGTTGACTGAGATGGCTCACTGACTGCATGTGAGGGTAAGGGCAGGCTCTGTAGAGATAGTCCAGTCGATCAGTGTTGAGGTTACCCAGAGAACACCCACTCAGACATTGACATATGATATTGTAGTTCCTGTCAAATGAGTCTGTCATGCAAAATGAGTGTATTGTTTTGAATGACCACATAAAAACATTGCTCCGAGATTGACTTCAGGGGTTGAGGGTGGAGAATGGGATGCATGCTAATGAAAAATTATAACTCATAGCAGAGTCTCTCTGGTATTACATTTATTCTTTTTTACTTAAGTTGTGGTAAAATATATATAACATGAAATTTACTATTTAAACAATTCTTAAATGTACAGTTCAGTGTCATTAAGTATATTCACATTGTTGTTCAATCATCACCACCATCTATCTCCAGAACTTTTTTTTATCTTCTCAGACTGAAACTGCATACTCATTAAACAATAACTCATTTCCTCTTCTCCCAGCCTCTGACAACCACTATTCTACTTTCTTTCTCTATGATTTGACTACTCTCGGTACTACGTGTAAATTGAATCATACAATATTTATCTCTTTGTGACTGGTTTATTTCACTTAACAAAATGTCTTCAAGGTTCATCCATGTGGTAGCTTGCATCCCAATTTCCTTCCTTTTTAGGGCTGAATAATATCCGTTGTAAGTATATATCACATTATCTTTATCCACATAAAAGCTTGGGTTGCTTCCACTTTTTAGCTATTGTGAGTAAGACTGCTTTGAACATTGGTGTACAGATATGAGTCCCTGTTTTCAATTCCATTGGATATATATCCAGGAATGGAATTGCTGAATTATATGGTAATTTTACATTTAATTTTTTGAGGAACTGCCATACCATTTTTCACAATGGCTGTACCATTTTACATTCCCACCAGCAATGTCAAGCATTCCAGTTTTTCCACACATTTGCCAACACTTATTTTGTGTTTTGTTTTTTTAAATAATAGTCAGCCTCATGGGTCTGAGGGTTTCCCTGGTGGCTCAAATGGTACAGCGTCTGTCTGCAATGCTGGAGTCCCGGGTTTGATCCCTGGGTCGGGAAGATCCCCTGGAGAAAGAAATGGCAACCCACTCCAGTACTCTTGCCTGGAAAATCCCATGGACAGAGGAGCCTGGTAGGCTACAGTCCATGGGGTCACAAAGAGTCGGACACTACTGAGCGTCTTTACTTTACTTACTTTAATGGGTCTGAAGTGGTGTCTCATTGTGGTTTTGATTTGCATTTTTCTAATGGCTAGTGATGTTTAGTATCTTTTCTTGTGCTTATGGCTGTTTTTATATTTTCTTTGAAGAAAAGTCAATTAGAAATCCTTTGCCTGTTTTAAATTGGGTTATATCTTTCTATTGTTGAATTGTAAGAGTTCTTTATATATTTAGGATAGAAGTCCCTTATAATGATATTATGATTTGAAAATATATTCTCCCATTTCATGGGGTTGCCTTTTCACTCTTTTGTGATTCTTTGATACACAAAAGCTTTTAAATTTTGATGAGGTCCTGTTTACCTATTTTTTCTCTATTTGTCTGTGCTTTTGGTGCGATAGCCAATAAATCATTGCCAAATTCAATTCTTTATCCATTCATCTGTCATGAAGCTCTTTCCCTATGTTTTCTTCCAAGTTTTATTGAATAGATTGATCTCTTATGGTTAGGTCTTGATCTATTTTGAGTTAAATTTTGAAAGGGGTGGAAGAAAAGGGCCCATTCTTTTGCATGTGGACATCTAGTTTTCCTAACACCATTTGTTGAAGACTGTCCTTTCCCCTTTGAATAGTGTTGCCATTCTTGTTGAGTATCAATTGACCAGAAATGCCAGGTTTATTTCTAGGCTCTCTATTTTCTTTCATTGGTCTCTATGTCTGTCTTTATGCCAGTACCACTCTCTTTGTTTTTTTAATTTATTTTTTATTGAGGTATAGTTGAATTACAGTGTTCAGCAAAGTGACTTGGTTATACACATACATACTTTCTTTTTCATATTCTTTTCCATTATGGTTTATTACAGGATATTGAATATACTTCCACGTGCTATACAGTAGGACCTTGTTGTTTATCCATTCTATATATACCAGTTCAGTTCAGTTCAGTTTAGTCGCTCAGTCATGTCCGACTCTTTGCGACCCCATGAATCCCATCACCCCAGGCCTCCCTGTCCATCACCAACTCCTGGAGTTCACTCAGATTCATGTCCATCGAGTCAGTCATGCCATCCAGCCATCTCATCCTCGGTCGTCCCCTTCTCCTCCTGCCCCCAACCCCTCCCAGCATCAGAGTCTTTTCCAATGAGTCAACTCTTCCCATGAGGTGGCCAAAGTACTGGAGTTTCAGCTTTAGCGTCAGTCCTTCCAATGAACACCCAGGACTGATCTCCTTCAGAATGGACTGGTTGGATCTCCTTGCAGTCCAAGGGACTCTCAAGAGTCTTCTCCAGCACCACAGTTCAAAAGCATCAATTCTTCGGCGCTCAGCCTTCTTCACAGTCCAACTCTCACATCCATACATGACCACGGGAAAAACCATAGCCTTGACTAGACGGACCTTAGTCAGCAAAGTAATGTCTCTGCTTTTGAATATGCTATCTAGGTTGGTCATAACTTTTCTTCCAAGGAGTAAGCGTCTTTTAATTTCATGGCTGCAGTCACCATCTGCAGTGATTTTGGAGCCCCCCAAAATAAAAAGTCTGCCACTGTTTCCCCATCTATTTCCCATGGAGTGATGGCACCGGATGCCATGATCTTCATTTTCTGAATGTTGAGCTTTAAGCCAACTTTTTCACTCTCCTCTTTCACTTTCATCAAGAGGCTTTTTAGTTCCTCTTCACTTTCTGCCATAAGGGTGGTGTCATCTGCATATCTGAGGTTATTGATATTTCTCCCTGCAATCTTGATTCCAGCTTGTGTTTCTTCCAGTCCAGCATTTCTCATGATGTACTCTGCATAGAAGTTAAATAAGCAGGGTGACAATATACAGCCTTGACGTACTCCTTTTCCTATTTGGAACCAGTCTGTTGTTCCATGTCCAGTTCTAACTGCTGCTTCCTGACCTGCATACAGATTTTTCAAGAGGCAGGTCAGGTGGTCTGGTCTTCCCATCTGTTTCAGAATTTTCCACAGTGTATTGTGATCCACACAGTCAAAGGCTTTGGCATAGTCAATAAAGCAGAAATAGATGTTTTTCTGGAACTCTTGCTTTTATGATCCAGCAGATGTTGGGAATTTGATCTCTGGTTCCTCTGCCTTTTCTAAAACCAGCTTGAACATCTGGAAGTTAACGGTTCACGTATTGCTGAAGCCTGGCTTGGAGAATTTTGAGCATTACTTTACTAGCATGTGAGATGGGTGCAATTGTGTGGTAGTTTGAGCATTCTTTGGCATTGCCTTTCTTTGGGATTGGAATGAAAACTGACCTTTCGCAGTCCTGTGGCCACTGCTGAGTTTTCCAAATCTGCTGGCATATTGAGTGCAGCAGTTTCACAGCCTCATCTTTCAGTTAGCATCTGCTAATCCCAAACTCCGAATCCACCCCTCCCACTCCCTGCACCTTGGCAACCACCAGTCTATGCTCTATGCCACTGATTTGGCTTCTGTTTCTTAGATTCATTTGTGTCATATTTTCGATTCCACATATAAGTGATATCATATAAGTGGTATTTGTCTTTATCTTTCTGACTTACTTCATTTAGTATGATAATCTCTAGTTGCATCCATGTTGTTGCAAATGGCATTATTTTGTTCTTTTTTATGACTGAGTAGTACTTCATGGCATCACTTTGATGGCATCACTGACTCAGTGGACATGAGTTTGAGAAAACTCCAGGAGATAGTGAAGGACAGGGAAGACTGGTGTGCTGCAGTCCATGGGGTCACAAAGAGTCAGACACAACTTAGCGACAGTGCTTCATAGTATGTATGTACCGCACCTTCTTTACTCATTCATCTGTCAGTGGACGTTTAGGCTGTTTCCGTGTCTTGGCTACTGTGAATGGTGCTGCTATGAACATAGGAATGCATGTATCTTTTTGCATTATAGTTTTGTCTGGGTATATGCTCAGGAGTGGGATTGCTAGATCATATCATGGGCTTCCCTGCTGGCTCAGACAGTAAAGAACCTGCCTGCAATGCAAAAGACCCAGGTTCGATCCTGGGTCAGAAAGATCCCCTGGAGAAGGAAATGGCAACTCACTCCAGTATTCTTGCCTGGGAAATCCCATGGACAGAGGAGCCTGGTGGGCCACAGTCCATAGGGTCCCAAACAGACACAACTGAGCGACTAACACTTTCAACTTTTGTGGTAATTCTATTTTTAGTTTTCTGAGGAACCTCCATACCATTTTTCACAGTGACTGCACAAGCTTACATTCCCATTAATGGTATAGGAGGGTTCCTTTCACCATTTGCTAGCATTTGTTACTTGTAGACTTAAAAAAAAATTTTTTTTTCGATTGTTTATTTGGCTGCACCAGGTCTTAGTAACAGAATGTGAATTCTTAGTTATGGCATGTGGGACCTAGTGCCCCAACCAGGGTTGAACCCTAGCACCCACACTGGGAGCATAGACTCTCAGCCACTGGACCACCAGGGAAGTCCCCACTGTTAAAGATGGCCATTCTGACCCTCATGAGGCAGTACCCTCCTCTTTGGATGACTGTAGGCTGCGTGGTAAGGAAGTATGAATCCTACAACTTTGTTCTGTTTTTCAAGATATTTTTTTTAACTATTCAGGATCTCTTGTGATTTCATTCAAATTTTAGAATGAATTTTTCTATTTCTGTACAAATTATCATTAGGATTTTGAAAGGGATCTCATTGAATCTGTGGATTGCTTTGGGCAGTTGACATCTTTTCATTATTATAGAAAGAACACAGTGTTAGTTGCTTAGTCATGTCCAACTCTTTGCGACCACATGGACTGTAGCCCACCAGGCTTCTCTGTCCATGGGGTTCTCCAGGCAGGAATACTGGAGTGGGTAGCCATTCCCTTCTCCAGGGGATCTTCCCAACATAGAGACTGAACCTGGGTCTCCCTCATTGCAGGCAGATTCTTTACTATCTGAGCCACCAGGGAAGCCTCACATGAGATCTACCCTCTTCACAAATTTTAAGTTTACAATATATTGTTGATTGTAGGTATATTGTTTTACAGCATATCTTTAGAGCTTATTCATCTTGCTTGACTGAAACTTTATACCCAATGAGCAACAACTCCTCACTTCCCTCTCCCCCAGTCAACAGTCATTCTGCTCTTTGATTCATGAATTTAACTATTTTAGATTCCTGACATCAGTGGAACTGGGCAGTATTTGTCATTCTGTGATTTTAGCCTATTTCACTTAGCACAACGTCCATCCATATTGCAGGCGTCGCATATTGAAGGTATTGACATCTTAACAATATTAAGTCTTATGATCCATGAACACATATCTTCCCACTTACTTCTTTAATTTCTTCCAGTAGCATTTTATAGTTTTCAGTGTGCAAGCAAGCCTTTACCATCTTGGTTAAGTTTATTCCTAAGTATTTTATTCTTTGTGATGCTGTTGTAGATATAATTATTTTCTTAATTTCCTTTTCAGATTGTTCATTATTTTGTCTAGAAACACTAAACTGATTTTAAAATTTTTTTCTCTCATCCTTATTTGTTTATTTTTAAACTATTTATTTATTTACATTAATTTACTTATTTGGTCTCAGTTGCAACACGTGGCATCTTTAAGTTGCAGCTCTCAGACTCCTGGTTGTGGCATGTAGGATCCAGTTCCCTGACTAGAGTTTGAACCCAGGTCCCCTGCATTGGCAGCAGAGTCATCAAAGAAAAGTTAAGTCATAGTCTATATACTGTGTGTAAAACAAAAGTGTGTAAGTAAAAGTGTACATTTTAAAAGTTCTACTGAAATACCTAAGTTTTTAAAAAATTATTCTTGATACTTAAAACAGAAAATTGCTGTTCTCTGGAATTCTTGGAAGATAAGACTTTGAGCTCTGAAATGTATGCTGTTTTTGGCCTCTTGTGTGAAAATCCTGTGGTCAAGGACGACAAGTTGATAACTGGGTGGAAAGGGAAAAAGAGTCAGCCAACTTCTGGCTAGATTTAGTTATTTAGGATCCAAAGTTTATACTTAAGTTTATCTTAGGATCCTAAAATCTATGTTTAACTTGTTTATCTGTTTTTATACTTTTGTACTTCCTTTCTTTTCTTGTATAATTATTTTAAGAAAGAAAATAGAACCTTATATTTAGTGTCCTTAGGGAAAAATAGAAAATTTGTTTTTACCCATATTCAGGTAAAAGAAAGATCAGAGTATTCCTAAAGTCAGTATAGATAGGATTCAGAAGATCCCAAGGAAAAAAGCAAAAACTCCAGATGGGAGAGTTGGGAACCCACTGCTGATCCCATTCATCTGCGAGTTGTTTCACTTCCAAAATGTTATTTTCTTGTTATCTGAAGGATAACAAGGATCTGTTTATTTAAAGATACAGCCAGGGACTTCCCTGGTGGTCCAGTGTTTAAGAATCCATCTTCCAGTACAGAGGATGTGGATTTGATCCCTGGTTGGGGAACTAAACCCATACCCGACAGCTACTGAAGCCTCACACTCTGGAGCCCTAGAGCCACAGCTAAAAAGAAGCCTGAGCACCGCAAAAAAAAGATCCCACGTGTGCCACAACTAAACGTGAAGCAGCCGAATAAATAAATTTGTTTAAAAAGATACAGCCAAACTGTTATCAGACCAACCTAGTCTCTGAAGGTTCTAGATAGCTAGAGTTTTTCTGCAGGGCTAATCATTTCCTTTTAAATATCCTCCAGATCAGGGTCCCTAACCTCTAGGATCTAATGCCTGATGATCTGAGGTGGATCTGATGTAATAACAATAGAAATAAAATGTACAATGAATATAATGCTCTGGAATCACTCTGTAACCATAGCCACCACCCCATCCCCCGGGTCCATGGAAAGACTGTATTCCATGAAACTGGTCTCTGGTGCCAGAAAGGTTGGGAACCATCTTTTTATCTCCTGCTCCAAAAGGATAGTAATTTAAACATTTCTGTCTCGCTTATATATTACTGTTTAACAAACATTCCACAACTTAGTGGCTTACAACAATGACTGATTGTATCCAGTTTTGTGAGTTGACTAAGGGGTTTTTCTCAGTTCCAAAAGATGAGTTCTTGAAATGTTTTGAATAGGAGCATTGAGCATTGCTAGGTGAATTGTCTCCCAAGGAGATTACTATGAAGGACTTCTCTTATTTGGTGGGACAGGGCTATTCTGCTTCTATTCAAAACATTTCCAGAAACTATCTTTTGGAACTGCAAAAAAAACCCTTAGCCAGCTCACAAAACTGTGAAATATAATCAGTCATTGTTGTAAGCCACTAAGTTGTGGAATGTTTGTTATACAGTAATATATACATGAGGCTGCAGATGGTGACTGCAGCCATGAAATTAAAAGACACTTACTCCTTGGAAGAAAAGTTATGACCAACCTAGATAGCATATTCAAAAGCAGAGACATTACTTTGCCGACTAAGGTCCGTCTAGTCAAGGCTATGGTTTTTCCTGTGGTCATGTATGGGTGTGAGAGTTGGACTGTGAAGAAAGCTGAGCGCCGAAGAATTGATGCTTTTGAACTGTGGTGTTGGAGAAGACTCTTGAGAGTCCCTTGGACTGCAAGGAGATCCAACCAGTCCATTCTGAAGGAGATCAGTCCTGGGTGTTCATTGGAAGGACTAACGCTAAAGCTGAAACTCCAGTACTTTGGCCACCTCATGGGAATAGTTGACTCATTGGAAAAGACTCTGATGCTGGGAGGGATTGGGGGCAAGAGGAGAAGGAGACGACCGAGGATGAGATGGCTGGATGGCATGACTGACTCGATGGACGTGAGTCTGAGTGAACTCCGGGAGTTGGTGATGGACAAGGAGGCCTGGCGTGCTGCAGTTCATGGGGTCGCAAAGAGTCGGACACGACTGAGCGACTGAACTGAACTGAACTGAACTGATACATGAGACAGCAATGTTTACATTACTGTTATTTGGGACAGCAGTCCCCAGTCTTTTACTCCTTAGATAGTGTAATGTCAAGTTGAGTTTATAGGCTGATTTATGTAATATGTTTAGCCCCACATCCAACACAGCAACTTGAAACATTATTAGTTTATTCATCCCTAATGATAGTGGTTGGAGAAGGGAGTCCTGGAAGCAGGACCACCTACCCATTATGCATTGTGAGTCCTTTTGACAGCTAGGTGGTGGTGATAGATAGTTAACAAGGAGCACTAACAGCTCCTTGTTAAGCTATGGCTTTTTATTGGGTTGTTGAGAATATGTAGGAAAGAATAGAAATTTTCAAAATGTTTTTTTAGAGGGGAGATCTTTGTTCAAGTATATTCCACAGATAAGTGGACACAAAAAGGTAAAGGCTGAGCTGTTTTGGTTGAAAGCAAGGGGTTGGGAGAAGTAGAGTCTATCCTGTTCATCTCTTCTTCCTTTTCTCTCCATCCCATTCACTTCCCTTTCATTGTCATTGGAAGGGCTCTGTAAAGCACACTTTAAGCCAGTCACGGTGACTACTGAGTTTTGCCTACTGAGTCATGACTCCAAAATGGAAAGAGGTTGAAAGAAGTGAAGATCCTATCATCTTCAGCTGATCAACTGCCAGTAACCAATCATGGTTTGACAGAAATATAGCCAAAATATTTACTGCATACATACCTAAATTCCTATGTGAAACACTTAGCTTTAACTTAATGAGCTGTCTGGAACCAGGAATGAATTATAGATTCTTTTTACCCTTTGATCCAAGACCTATGCTAATTTGTCAACCTTTTTTAGTCCAAATCCAAGAAAATATTTTCTAATCATAACTTCTAGTTTATAGTATAGAAAAAGTTTGTTTTTAGAATATTTTACAATAATGTACATGCTTTAAATATATGTATATACGAGGATGAGATGGCTGGATGGCATGACTGACTCGATGGACGTGAGTCTGAGTGAACTCCGGGAGATAGTGATGGACAGGGAGGCCTGGCGTGCTGCGATTCATGGGGTTGCAAAGAGTCGGACATGACTGAGTGACTGAACTGAATTGAACTGAACTGATATACATTGAACACTGGATGGGCTCTGTACCTCCCTCCCTTTTCCTACTGTTAGCCTCTTTGCTTAATTTCCTCTAGATATGTGTTAATTCTTAAACTTGAGGCTGCATAAAAATCACTTGTCACTCCTGAAATTCTGATTCAGTAAGTCCAACCATTTGCCAGTCTAATAAATTCCCAGGAGAGGCTGATTCTACTGGTCCATAGACTACACTTTGAGTAGAACTGCTGTTAGACCCAAACTCTAGTCTCAGCTTCTGGATAAGCGGTTCTCAGATTTAATCAACATAAAGGTTTTTGTTTTTGTTTTGAAAGAATTGAAAAGACTCTAATGCATAAGACCCAGGAATCAAAGGCCAAATAGTGCCACTAAGAGTGTGATTTATGGCATATGATTTCCACACTGTGTTTTCTTCCTTAAGAGATTAGGTTTATAAACCTATTACTCATTTAAGATTAAGAGATTGTGGAGAATACAGTCCAAAGAAATGCTATTCACTGCTCAGATTTTAACCTAGAAAATGTTTAAACTTAACTGTGTTTTTATGGAGACAGACGAAATGAAGGATACTATGATATTTTCCTTTGAAACAAATAAATCTTGTCTATTTTGTTTAAAAATATTTTCTGAGAAAGTGTTTGTCTCTTTCTGTAATTATAGGTGAAATATATTTTCACTGTTGAAAATCTAGAAAAATATAGACAAGTATAAAATGACAACATATCATTGAACAGTTTTTGGAAACCAAATTTTTAATAGTTGGGTAACAAATCCATTGTTTGAATTTACCATAATTTACTTAACACAAATGTTAGACATTTGAGGTTTCTAAAAACAGCTTTCTCTTTTCTGAAAAATGTTCAGATTAATAACCTTATAAAAAAATCATTGATAATTTCTTTAGTATAGAATTCTGGAGGTGGAGTTAGAGGATTTGAATATTTTTAAGACTGGATATATATATAAATTTTCCCCCAACCTCAATATAAAGGTACCCAAATATGCTTTTATTGACGAAGTGTGAAAATGCCTGTTTTAGTTGTCTTCACCAGGATTAACTGTTACTATTTTGTTTGATAATTGATGAACAAAAGCAGTATTTTAATAGTGTTTTAAATCTTATTGTATGCTTATTAGCTATATTCTGTTCCCTCTTCTATGGAATGTTTGCCCACATCCTGCCCATTTTCCTATTATGATCTTAGTTTCAAGGGAATAAGTCAGTCACAGGACAAATACTGCATGATTCCATTTGTATGAGGAATCTAAAATAGTCAAAGTCACAGATATAGGAAAAAGAATAGTGGTTGCCAGGAGCTGGGAGTGGGGGAAATGAGATGCTGTTCAACTGGTATAAAGTTTGAGTTTTGCAAAATGAATAAGTTCTAGAGATCTGCTGTACGTTATGCTATGGTTAGCAATATTGCCTGTATACTTTAAAATTTTTTAAGAGAATAGAAATATAGAAAATTTGAGCACCTAACTACTTCTCAAGGATGTTGCTTCATCGTTTAATTCCTCTCTTTCTAAATCTTTAATGTCAGTGGAGACAAAGTTACGAAAAAGAAAAGAAAGAGTAAAAGTGTATTTCCCAGAACTGAAGAAGAGTCTCCAAATCAAAAGGGCCCACTGAGTGCCCAGCACAACCAATAGAAATACCATACCCTAGGGTAACTCGTCATGAAAATTTAGAACACTAGGGATATAGAGAAATTTTAAACCGGCATTTTTTTTTAAGTTACATACCAGCATCAGAAATCAGAATGGCACTGTACTCAACAAGGATGGAATCTAATTAGTAAGCAGTGAGCAGTGTCTTCAGATTCATGAGAGGAATTGATTTCTAACCTAGAGTTTTATGCTCAGCCAAATTATCAACTGTGAGAGTTTAAAATATATACTTTCAGATACTCATTACAAAAATATTCCTACTATGTATTCTTTCTTAGAAAGCTATTACAGAATATGCTTCAGCAAAATGAGAATATAAACAAGAAAGAAGAAATCATGGGATCTAGGGCATGGGAACACAGGGCAACTAAGAGAAGAGAGGCAAAGAAAATTCCTAGGATGAGGATAAAGAGATGTCCAGCATGACAGTGGTGTTGTAAACTGTAGAGGAGAGTCAGTTCAGAATGTATCAGGAGAGCAGAAAGTTCCAGAAGGATTATGGTCCAGGAGGAAACAAAAAAGGAACTATGTTTGACCGTTTGGAAAACTAGATTGAGAGCAATTTTTACAGTTCTGCTAGAGAATTTGGGAAGAATTAGGGATAAATATAAAGAAGGCTGAGCGCCGAAGAATTGATGCTTTTGAACCGTGGTGTTGGAGAAGACTCTCGAGAGTCCCTTGGACTGCAAGGAGATCCAACCAGTCCATTCTGAAGGAGATCAACCCTGAGATTTCTTTGGAAGGAATGATGCTAAAGCTGAAACTCCAGTACTTTGGCCACCTCATGGGAATAGTTGACTCATTGGAAAAGACTCTGATGCTGGGAGGGATTGGGGGAAGGAGAAGAAGGGGACGACTGAGGATGAGATGGCTGGATGGCATCACTGACTTGATGGACGCGAGTCTGAGTGAACTCTGGGAGTTAATCATGGACAGGGAGGCCTGGTGTGCTTCGATTCATGGGGTTGCAGAGTCGGACACGACTGAGTGACTGAACTGAACTGAACTGAAACTAAATAGAGTCAAGTATTAAAGTTACAACCCATCATTTCATGGCAAACAGATGGGGAAGCAATGGAAACCATGACAGGCTTTATTTTCTTGGTTTCCAAAATCACTGCAGATGGTGACTGCAGCCATGAAATTAAAAGACGCCTGCTCCTTGGAAGAAAAGCTATGACCAATCTAGACAGCATTTTATAAACCAGAGACATTATTTTGCCTACAAAGGTCCATATAGTCAAAGCTATGATTTTTCCAGTAGTTACGTATGGATTTGAGAGCTGGACAGGAGAAAAGTGAGTAAGTGAGTGAGTGAGTGAAAGTTGCTCAGTTGTGTCCAGCTCTTTGCAACTCCATGGACAGCAAAAAAGGCTGAGCACCAAAGAATTGATGCCTTCAAACTGTGGTGCTGGAGAAGACTCTTGAGAGTCCCTTGGATAGCAAGGAGATCAAACCAGTCAATCCTAAAGAAAATCAACCCTGACTGTTCCTTAGAAGGACTGATGCTGAAACTGAAGCTCCAATACTTTGGTCACCTGATGCGAAGAGCTGACTTATGAGAAAAGACCCTGATGCTAGGAAGATTGAAGGCAAGAGAAGAAGGGGACAGAGGATGAGATGGTCAAATGGCATCACTGACTCAATGGACATGAGTTTGAGCAAACTCCGGGAGATCAAGGACAGGGAAGCCTGGCGTGCTGCAGTCCACGGGGTTGCAAAGAGTCGGACGTGACTAAGTGACTGAGCAACAACAAATAGACTCTTATTTGCTATACTAAGTCATAGCAAACACTGGATATTAATTAAATCAGAAAATGTGAGGAAGGTGGATGTAAGGAAGTGAAAAAAGAATGTTTAAAATTAAGAAATAATTAAATATGCATGTGATTTATAAACATGAACATAAATGCCAGATGAGACAGCTAAAAGATTTGAAAGTAGTGGAAAATGACACAGAGATAGAAGGGGATTGGAGCTGTGGATTTCTACTATTCATCATAAGCTTTATAGTACAATGAAGACTGGAGTGGGTAGCCTTTTCCTTCTCTAGGGAATCTTCCCAATCCACGGATGTAACCCAGGTCTCCCAAATTGCAGGTGGATTCTTTACCAGCTGAGCCACAAGGGAAGCCCTTTCACATTTAACTTTGTAACCATGTGCATATATTTATTTGATACACTCTTTATTTTTAAAAATAAATCCCCTGACACCATATCACCCTCTGGGTAGTAACTGTCTCGGTACTGTAACAGCCAACCTTTGTTGACCACCCAACCAATCTGCTTGATTTTCCATTCACTTTTGCACCCTCTGGAGTCTAATTTCATTTCCACTAACCACTTCCCTGAAATTGTTTATGTCAAGATCATCATTGGACTCCTGGTTGCCAAATATGATGGACAGTTTGAATGACACTTTTTTCTTTCAGTTTCTCTAAGACACCAACCACTTTCTTGCCTCAGGGCTTTTCACACATGTCATTCCCTCTGCCTGGAATGTTGTCCCCACCTTTTCACCTGTTTAACTTCCTTTCAGCTAACCTTTCAAGGCTCAACATGTAATTTACAGAGAGGCCTTCACAATTTACCAGAAAGGCCTTCCCTGACCTCTTAATCACATCTATCATCAGTCTTAATCAGATCTTCTTAATGCTCTGCACTTTATTGTCAAAACATTTATCACATTTCATAATTGTATTTTTATTTATGTGATTGTTTGCATTCCTCCACTAGATTGTAAGCTTCCTGAGGGCGGGGATAATATCTGTTTTGTTTAGCACTGTATTCCTAGCAATAGTCTATTCCTAGCCAATAGGAATCTTTAACCAAAGATTGAATAATAATCCTTGAAAGAGGTGTTTCAGGAGGGCCTAGAAGTAGAGCACTGATTTTAGGAATTAAAAGAGAGGATAGATTAGAGATGCTTTTCTACAGCAGAAGCTATGGGACTTGGATAGGGTCTCCTGGGGTACATATTTGGAAATAATTAGACCTTTTAAAGAGAATCTTGTCAGCCCATGAAGTTATGTAGAGGACTCGCCTTCACTGTCTTCTGCTAACAGGTAATTCAGGTAGTCATGTACCTGTATTCACTGGGTAGGAAAATCTTGATTCATAGATAAATTGCATATTCACTCTGACTTTCTCTGTATATTATCTTGTGATGTTTCCTGGGATTGAGTCACTTTCCAGCTTCTAGGGGACAAAGAATAGAGCCATGAGGGTTAAAGACTTCGAGGTGGCATGCCTGTTGAAAGGCGCTGGATATGACAGTGACTAGATTCTCTGCTGTTAATTGGTAAATTGAACAGTAGTGCAGCCTCAGAAGGCAATGGGAAGGATTTAGATTCGAGGAAAGAAGACATTCCTGATTCACATTCATTATAATTATTTACTGAGCCTTCAGTTCAGTTCAGTTCAGTCGCTCAGTCATGTCCGACTCTTTGCGACCCCATGAACCGCAGCACGCCAGGCCTCCCTGTCCATCACCAACTCCCGGAGTCCACCCAAACCCATGTCCATTGAGTTGGTGATGCCATCCAGCCATCTCATCCTCTGTCATCCCCTTCTCCTCCTGCCCTCAATCTTTCCCAGCATCAGGGTCTTTTCAAATGAGTCAGCTCTTCGTATAAGGTGGCCAAAGTATTGGAGTTTCAGCTTCAACATCAGTCCTTCCAATGAACACCCAGGACTGATCTCCTTTAGGATGGATTGGTTGAATCTCCTTGCAGTTCAAGGGACTCTCAAGAGTCTTCTCCAATACCATAATTCAAAAGCATCAATTTTTTGGCGCTCAGCTTTCTTCATTGTCCAACTCTCCCATCCATACATGACCACTGGAAAAACCATAGCCTTGACTAGTTGGACCTTTGTTGACAAAGTAATGTCTCTGCTTTTTAATATTCTGTCTAGGTTGGTCATAACTTTCCTTCCAAGGAGTTAGCGTCTTTTAATTTCATGGCTGCAGTCACCATCTGCAGTGATTTTGGAGCCCAGAAAAATAAAGTCAGCCACTGTTGCCACTGTTTCCCATCTGTTTGCCATGAAGTGATGGGACCAGATGCCATGATCTGTTTTCCAAATGTTGAGCATTAAGCCAACTTTTTCACTCTCACTGTCATCAAGAGGCTCTTTAGTTCTTCTTCAGTTTCTACCATAAGGGTGGTGTCATCTGAGCTAAATGCCAATCACTGTTCCACATGTTTTCTATATCTTTTAACTTCCTCCAGTACCCTGTAAGAGGAGGTATTATTAGCCCCACGTACAGGTGAAGAAAGTGAGGGGAGTCAAATAATTTGCCTTTAGACTTTTTGATGATGGCCATTCTGACGTGCACTCACCTTCTCCTGCAAGAATACCAAAATCTCAACTAGCTGCCAAACAGCCATCAACAGGAGAATGTTGGATCCCACCAGAATTAGTCCTTAGGAGCAGAGTTATATACCAGCCATTTGTTAGCTCCCTTCCAAGTGGCACAGTGGTAAAGAATCTGCCTGCCAATTCAGGAGACACAAGATACATGGGTTCGATCCCTGGGTTTGGAAGATCCCCTGGAGGAGTAAATGGCAACCACTCCCGTATTCTTGCCTGGAAAATTCCATGGACAGAAGAGCCTGGCAGGCTACAGTCCATGGGGTCACAAAGAGTTGGACATGACTAAGCATGTGCACAAGGTCAAGGTCTATGTTGACCAGAAAGAAACAAAAGTGCTTGGCCTAAAGCTGGAGAGAGCAAATCAGAGTTCAGTTTCTTTATTGTAAATGAACAGCAGTTTCTTAGTTGAAGTGAGTTCTTATGCCTTAAACAAAGTGTTTGATGTAAATAGGGACTGAACTCCTGCAGAATAAATGGGAATAAAAATGGGGCTCAACTGAGAGCAAGTTATTGATAGATTCTAGTGACTACTTGGGAGAGGGCAATAGCAACCCACTCCAGCATTCTTGCCTGGAGAATCCCATGGATGGAGGAGCCTGGTGGGCTGCCGTCTATGGGGTCGCACAGCGTCGGACACGACTGAAGCGACTTAGCAGCAGCAGCAGTGACTACTTGAAAGGCCAGATTTTTGAACCAAAACACATAATTTTGGTTGCCAATTCAGTATAAACTGGTCCCTGATTTAATAAATATGCTAACTGCCTTCCGTGGACAGAGATGGCTTTTATGGATTAACTGTGTATCCTTTGAATATAGCACATTCCAAAGGCCTACTTCATAGTTTGTGTGGTCATAATTATTTAGTTGTTTGTTTAGTCTCCCCAGGCGAACTTATAAGCACTATATGAAGGCCAGCCCCAGATCTGCTTTGTTCACGTAGTCCAGTGCCTTGAAATTCATAGATGGTCGGTTAATGTTTATTGGCTCATTCACCTAGTCCTTGGGCAAGACTGGCATCTGAGGTTCTCAGGGCCACAAACAAATTCTATATATCTGCCCAAAGCAGGGGAGGAAGGCCTCCCAGAGCCTTGTTGTGCTTCTGGGGTGAGCTATTAGAATTAGACTCCGTAGGTTCTGCCTCCTTTGGGTGGAGTCTCAAAGACTTGATGCCACTGGTTTTAGCAGTGGGGCTCCGGTTTCAGTAGTGGGGCTCATCTTTGTTCTGAGACGTTAACTGTAAACAAATTGTGCTATTTCCTGTCCCCTGGGGAACTCAAAGGGGCCACAGTTGAGGGGCAGCGGGAGCACAAGAGTTACAGTGTTCTCTGCTGGAACCTCCCCATTGCTACCCAGAGATGGCTCCAATATAGGAGGCTAGCCAATCAGGAAATTCCAAACCCTTTTCCTGAACTCTAAACAGCTTGAGGAGTCTTCAGCTGGAGTTGGGAAAGCTCCCAGTGAGGAGAGCCGAGTCTTATGTAACTTTTATGGACTGACCGATTTTAGGAAAAAAACAAACAGTTCCTCAGCTAGTGCTGGACTTTTTGAGGCACATCCTGCATTCTTTCCTAGAGTCTCAGCAGCTCACAGAACAGAGCTGAAGCCTGGAGAGGTTCAACGGGGACGGATGACAAGAGACAGAGAGGACATCTGTTGGGCGTTCTGGCTGGAATGTGCTATTTTGGTTTTCATGCTGCAGCTCCTACTAGCAGTGAAGGGAGTGCGGTGTTGGGGTGCAGGGAGAGGAGCCGTACCTGGGGATACTCGCCCTGCACATTCCAAGGCCAGCCACTGTACCAGCTTTGTCTTCTCAGCACCCCGCATCCCACTAGGGAGGAGTAGAACTTAGTGTGTATAAATACGTCCACAATTGTAATGAACCAAATTCTGCTCTGGAAAAAGAATTTTTCCCAATTTAGTTTGGTAAAGATTCAGTTCCTCTTTAGTTCAATTCAGTGAACATCTTAAACCATGTGCCAGACTCTAGGCTAGGTTCGGTTCAGTTCAGTCACTCGGTCGTGTCCGACTCCCTGCGACCCCATGAATTGCAGCACACCAGGCCTCCCTGTCCATCACCAACTCCCGGAGTTCACTCAAACTCACGTCCATCAAGTCAGTGATGCCATCCAGGATAGGTTAAATGACTGCAAAGATGAATAAGACCATCTTTGTCCTTAACGTGCAATCAAGGAGGAGAGAAAATGTATATAAACAGTTATAATATACTTCCTTGCCATATAGTCCTGTGTTTTTTATGTATTTCTTTTATTCTTAACTCTTTTATAAAGGTAACCATCAGTTTTATGTATACTCGTGAACTTAGGGGCCTGCTAATTTATGACAAACAAAAATTCAAGAAAATCTGCCTTTTTCAGGTGTGACCATTATATTTCTAAATTATACATGAAATAGACAGGCACAACTTTCAAGAATATTCTTATATTAATTGTTCTTATTTCCATAATTTTCTCAAGCTGATATGAGGCATTTTAGAATTTTGAATGTAACTTGAATCTTTCAAAATAACAAATAGCTTTTCACTGAATTAGGATTTGCCTTAGACAAGTATTTGCCCTGTACCTTTTGCTTTTTCTCTCAAATGAAGTATTAGGCAAACATCTAGCACAGCAGTAGCTTGGTAGATCATTATTGTTGTTGTTTAGTTGCTAAGTTGTGTCTGACTCTTTGCCACCCCATGAACTGTAGCATGCCAGGCTTCCCTGTCCTTCACTATCTCCCGGAGTTTGCTCAAACTCATGTCCATAGAGTCAGTGATGCCATCCAACCATCTCATCCCTTCTCCTCATGCCCTCAATCTTTCCCAACACCAGGGTCCTTTCCAATGAGTCAGCTCTTCACATCAGGTGAGATAATAAATATCACAAAGATAATAAATAAAGGCTACTGTCATTGTAAGTATTATTCTTTAGCTACAAGTCATCCCCTTCTAGTCTATGCTGTGTGGTAAGGTAGTGAAAGTGCACGTCGCTCAGTCACGTCCAACTCTTTGCGACCCCATAGACTATACAGTCTGTGGAATTCTCTAGGCCAGAATACTGGAGTGGGTAGCCTGTCCCTTCTCCGGAGGATCTTCTCAACCCAGGGATCGAACCCCAGTTTTCCACACTGCAGGCAGATCCTTTACCAGCTGAGCCACAAGGGAAACCCAAGAATACTAAATTGGGTAGCCTATCCCTTCTCCAGCATAACTCTGGTAATTCCTGACTCTTTACACATTGTCCTTAGGTTGCTTTTATAGTAGTTTAAGCCCTGTTTACAAAGCTATTTTAACTATTAGTAATAGAGCCTAGATTTACAGCTCTATGTCTTTGCTCAAAATAAGCTCACCTCTCTCCTCATGCCTTTCATCCATATTTACTATATCCAAACTCATCTGACTATTGATAGTTCCCTTGCTATCTACAACCATACCACATATAGAAATGGGAGGGGTAGGTAAGAGAGAAGGCTTGAGACCCAGGTCAGTTCAAGTGTGGATTTGGAACCTGGGGAGCAGGAGAAGAAGAAAGGAAAAAGGCCTGGTAGAGGCATGGGATAGTGTTATTAACTAGAAACAGAAAGATAGGGGCTGTGTATGGCTCAGTCCTCACTCCAGAATGGTAATGCAATAAGCTAAATTCCACAGATGTTTCTGAAGCACTTTATATGAAGGGAATTAGCCAGTCTGTCAGCTCCAATACAAATAAACTCAGAATTCTTCCTGCACATTCCTCAGTGGCTCCTTACAGGGGAGCTGCCTCTGAAATATATGCAACAACCATGTGGGAAGAGGAAAGAGGATCCCTAGGCAGGCCCAGCAGAGTCAGAATTTTGAGAAACAGACTTTGAATAGAGAGGCCTTTAAAGTCCAGAATAGAAATCAGCAAATTATGGTCCATGCCAGAATAACTTTATATGGTTTTTACATTTACACTAAGAATGGTTTTTACATTTTTAAAGAATTGTTTTTTTAAAAAAGGAAGAAGGGAGTATATGGCAGAACTTTACAGCCACAAAGCCTAAGTAGTAACTGGCCCTTTACAGACAGCGTTTGCTGAAAGGAGGGTTTCCTGAAAGCTCACCAGAAGCTGGAGGAAGCAGGAAAATCTGTTTTGAACCCTAGGGTAGGCACTTGCAGAAAAAAAAGGTATCAGCATCAATGACAAATAAATTTCTATTTCTACTTTCCAAAAGTGCTGGGGACCTGGCAAACTAATGATTGCTGGGCCAGAAAGAGTGAAGCCTTGTATTGGGTTTAGAATACACTATTGCCTTTGTTCTAACGGAGCAGCGGAATATATCCTTTCATTGACACTGCTTGATCAGGCCTTTAGATGGAGCAAGTGGGTGAGTAGAGGCATTTCTTTCTGTTTGCATTTTTCTACTTTCTCTATTACACATTAGTGGAAATTAATAGCTTGTATCTAGGTAAGCAGATTCCTGACTGTTTCAACTGTTCCTCAAGCCAGTGGTGGGGATTATATCCCTGAAAGAAAGGAACTGTACCTCCAAGTACAAGCCAGGTTCACTTCCCAACATGGCCTCTGTGACCTAGAAGAAGAAAAATATGCAAGACCAGGCCTCTCTATTATATGCATGAGTGACAGTCATAGTTTTAAAATACTTTGGTCCAAAGAATTTATAGCATTTACATTTCTTGCTACTTATCTTTTACTGAAGTATAATTGATTTACAATGTTTTAATTTCTGCTCTGCAACAGAGTGATTCAGTTTATATGCAAATGTGTTTATACACAGTATGCTGTGCTGTGCTTAGTCACTCAGTCGTGTCCGACTCTTTGCGACCCCATGGGCCCGCCAGGCTCCTCTGTCCATGGGGATTCTCCAGGCCAGAAGACTGGAGTGGGTTAGCATGCCCTCCTCCAGGGAATCTCCCCACCCCTGGGATCGAACTCAGGTCTCCCACACTGGAGGTGGATTCTTTACTATCTGAACCACCAGGGAAGCGTAAGAATACTGAAATGGGTAGCCTATCCCTTCTCCAGGGGATCTTCCTGACTCAGGAATCGAAGCAGGGTCTCCTGCATTACAGGCAGATTCTTTACCAGCTGAGCTACCAGGGAAGCCCATATATATGTATATTCTTTTTTAAATATTCTTTTCCATTATGGGTTATCATAGGCTATCAAGTATAGTTCTTTGTGCTATACAGGAGGACCTTGTCGTTTATGCATTCTATATATAAAAGCTTTCATCTACTAACCCCGAACTTCTACTCCATTCCTCCTCCCCCGCACCCCCTTGGCAACCACCAATCTGTTCTCTACACGTGTGATTCTGTTTCTGTTCATAGGTAGGTTTGTGTGTGTCATATTTTAGATTCCCAATGTAAGTGATATCATATGATATTTGCCTTTCTCTTTCTGACTTACTTTACTTATATGATAATCTGAAGTTGTATTCTTACTACTTATTATTTGATTGTTCAAATATTTTCTTGCCATCTCACCAGAAGGTGGATACAATTAGCTTCTTCTCTAAATGGTAAACCTAGAACTTGGAAAGGACAGGTACCCTGCCCCAAGATGACCCAGCAAGTCAGAGAAAAAGCCAAGAATGAAAGCAGTGTTCCTATCCAGGCAGCCTGCCACTATCCTAGGCATGAGTAGCTTCCAGATGGAGCTGAGATCAAACCGCATATCTTGAGTCATCAAATCTGGTTGATTCTGAGGCTGCATTGTTGTTCTGATGACCAGGTAGATAAGCCTTGAATGGCAGGAGAAAAAATGTACTGAATGGGTGGTTCACCAGCCTACCTTCCTACTCCTCAAGATGTTGCTATGTTGTGTCTCTGACGATGGCTATGAGTCAGCCTTAGGCAGGAAGATGATGGAGTCACTGTTATTGTGCGCTTGGCTGCTGCTTTCTTTGCACTTCAGCATTCCTACCTGGTGTGTGGTACATTTTTGTCATTCCACAGCAGTCTGCTGTGCACATGACCCTTCAGTAGCCCAGACCCATCTATTTACATCAGCTGTCCAGCTGCCACCCTCCTTACCTCCCTGTCTGCCAGATGGGACTAGACGAAATCTGTGTTAGGATCGCCTTTCGGGGATGTGACTGGGATATCCACAGAGTCCCAGGTTCTGTGTTTAAAGTATAAGGTCCCTGGAACTCCACCTCTATGCCTTGGGGGAGAAGGAGGCTTTCGCAAAAGATTTTTCTAGGCACTGACTCCTGGCCGGATGAGAGCTGGTTTCTTGGTATTTCTATCCTATTGTGTCATTTCTAGGAAAGAAGCTCTAGCCAAACGATTTTTCAAGGGATTTGATATACGTGCTGAAAATGCTGTGCAAATCAAATAACGACCAGCCCAACCATCCTTTCTTTGAAATATCCTATAAAACCTTCCCAGGTGGGGTTTTTCTTTTTTTGCACAAGGTCAGCACTCACAGCGCTAATCTGGGACTTGTGACTGGTGAGGCGGAGCTTCTGCTTAGTTAAGTAACAGTCTTTCCTTAATTTTATTCAGATCATTTCAGTGCAACCAGTGTGTGTGTGTGTGTGTGCGCGCGCGCGTGCACGCGCGTGCATGCACACATACACCCACCCTTCCAAAACAATGTAAATGACATATTAGGTCCCTTGTCCAGGGCCTTCCTGACTCAGGAGGATGCTGTGAACAACAGCTCTCAATTGAGGTCCACCTGGTACCAGAGATTTGGGACCAGACAGCTGGACCTCTGACAGCTCTGTTTGTTCCTTTTCCCCTTCCCTGTCCTTGTTAGTACTAAACTGTTTTCAACAAGGCTCATTTCCTCCAGAATGCAACTCAGCATCCTGGAGAAGACTGAGGCCACTCTTGTAGCAGGAAGCTGCCCTAGATTTGGGCAGTAACCAGTAGAACTTGATACTGACGCCAGAGTGTAAAAATAAACACCTCCTACAGTGCTGTCTTAATCCATTGGCATCAGAGTTGCTATTATTAACCCATAGGCCTCACAGGCAGCTGTGATGGGCAGACAACAGCCTGGCCGGACCTATCCTGCCAACTTGGGATCAGACTGTTTCTTTCCTACATCTACTGGAATCTGATCTGGGGCCCCTGGAGAAGCACCATCAGTCTGGGAACATGCCCCACAACAGGTAACACTAGAGATGGATTAGTATCTTTGGTTTGGGAGAGCCTTAGGTTCCTAGGGGCGGCCGGTGAGTCTAGAGTGTAATGGGCACAGGCTTACTAATTCAGTCCTAGTGCAGAGGAGGGAAAAAAAAATGACTCTTTTCAGTTCCTTTGGCTCTTTTGAAGAGGTTTTGTCCTGCCAGTTCCCTAGATCTGGAGCCTTTAGGTTTTCTGGGAAATTGGGAAAGGAAAGAGAGAGGTAAGGACTCCACTGGTCATCTGACAAAGCTCTAATAATAATAGTAACCATGCCTGTGTGCTCACCTTGTGTCAGGCACTTACGTGTAATATCTTACTCAATTCTCCCTCAAGCCCTTGAGGGAAAATATCATGACAGTTTTGCAAATGAGGAAGCTGAAGTTTAGTGAAGTTGAGTAACTTCCCGAAGCGCACAGCTGGCAGGAAGAGTGTCCAGTTTGAATCCAAACCTGTCAATGCCAAAATCCATGCTCTGAATCATTACAGAACCTAGGCTCCTGAATATTCTGGGCCCAGGCAAAATTCTTGCCACCTGCTTTAAAAGGTTTTAAAGTAAATGTCAGTTTGCTCTCACTTTAGTCTTATAACCAAAGCAAATACAGTGTTGGGTACGCAGGAATGGTCTTCACTGCTGCCTGCTTTTACCAAGCATTGGGAGCTGGACTTGGAGACTGTCATTTCAAGTCTATTGGAAAGTAAGTCACATTTGGGAAAAGGCTTTTGACTTGACTGAGGTGTCTCAGGGACTATGATCCCTCTGCTGAGACTGGGGTGAGACTGGAACACAGTTTCCCGGGAAGCAAGGCTTTGATGGTTTCTAGCAGTCCTGCTGAGGGTGGAGTGTGCTTGAATGAAAATATTTCCTTGAAGGGCAGCTAGGCGTCTCTCTCCTCTTTCTCCTGCCTCCCCCACCCTGGCTCCACAACTGGCTTGTGGTAATTCAATCTAGATTCTTCTCATAGCCTACTTCACTGTGCATATGTGGCCTTTTATTTACAGCTTTCGAGAGTTTGATTGGATAGCAGCTTACCCGCCCCGCACGACTCAGTCCACTGCCTTGGGGGAGGGGAAGCAGAAAACATTCTGGCTTTGCTTCCTAGAGGCTAGAAGCCAAAAGGAGCAGCCAAAGGAAGAGCAAAGGGTCACCACACTGAACAGTGGAGCAGCATAGGGCCTTTTTGTCCCAGCTAACTTGCTTCTGCAAACATACACTTGAGAGCTATCCTCCAAGTGGAGCGGCCCACGCTGGACCTTTGAACACTCACCCCTGGTTCACTGTCTCTGTCCTGGTGGTTTCCTGCTGCTTGCTGCTCTCCTGCACCAAGTGTTAGGAGGCTCTCTCTCTGTCTGTCTATCCACTGCTGCATCCTCCACCCCCTCCATCTGAAGAACTCAACCTGTCAAGGTAGGAATTGACTCCTAATTCTCTGTAGTCCTCCCCTCTCTCTCTAACCTACATCCTCAAAAGAGGCAGATTTACAGCAAGTTCTCAGTCCTTAGAGACTTCTAACTGTGGCAGTTAGAAGCCAGGCACTTGGAAGTATAGGGGTGTGTGTGTGTGTGTGTTTCTGTGTGTGTCTTTCTCTGTGTGTGTATATCCATATATTTATGTTGAGAGGGAAGATGTTTATTAGCACACTGCATAGGGACCTTCCCTTGGGCCCAAGGTTTTAATTTAGCTTAGTTTATAATTAGAGTTGAAAGGTACCTTAAGAAGTTATCTGATTTAGCCTCCTGCCTCCAAACAGGTGCCAGGAGTTGAGCTAAGAAGGGAATCAAATGATTGATCTAATGGAGAAGGGCATGCACTTGCTGGCTGGATTACTGGAAGAGAATATTTTTCTAGGTGTAATCCCATTTGAGCAGAAGGAGAAACTGGAACAAAGCTGAGTTGATTATCATGGTATTTCTATGGAATAAAGGAGAGACCCTTTACAGCTCCATGAGGATCAGTGGCTTCTAGATTATTCTTTTCTTGGGTATAATTCCTAGTGCTGCACTTTCCTCATAACTGAGCCTGAGATGTAAAAGGCTTGGAACTTGTTGGGGCTTTCACCCCAACATATTCTGTCTGTGATTTTTGGTTCCACTAAAGGTGCCTACATATTTCCAGATCATAAGGGAGGAGATAGACTTTTGGCCACCTGATGCGAAGAGCCAACTCATTGGAGAAGACCCTAATGCTGGGAATGATTGAAGACAAAAGGAAAAGAGGGCTGCAGAGGATGAGATGGTTAGATAGCAACACTAACTCAATGGGCATAAACAAATTTCGGGAGATAGTGAAGGACAGGGAAGCCTGGCATCCTGCAGTCCATGAGGTCACGAAGAGTCAGACATGACTTAGTAACTGAACAATAATAAGACTTGGGGGAAAGGAGATAAACCCACACCAGGTAGTCCTAGGAAAGAGCCCATTCTGTTGTACTTCAGAGTCAGGCCTCTTCTAGAATCTATTTGATTTTGGGGGGGTAGACTTTTAGCTGAACCTTTCTGTAACATATTTGAGAAGCCAAACACAAAGCAAGTTCTGTGCTTCGAAAGAAGACTGTACATTAGGGAGGCCTGATAAGGAAGCAGCTGGGTGTGTCTGGGACAGCCTTTCAGGCTAGGCCTCTTCCAGCACACGCCCAGCAGACTGGCTGGCCTCACTTGGAGTCCAAAATAACTTAATGCCAGTTCAGAACAGTGGCCTCCTCAGCTCGGAGCAGCTACACACAACCTGGAGGAAAGACAGATGTGCTCCTGGGCATTGGCTGCTATTCCATTTGTGGAATCGGACTCCTGATGTCACAGCCTGGTGCTCTCAGGCAGCTAACAGCCTGTTTATCCTCTCCTTGCAACTCAGCCCAGAGACTGCAGGCATCACTATTACCACCAATTCTTAAATCTCCAAATTCTTTCAGCATCTCTCACACATTTCAGTGAGAAGTACTTGTCTTAGAGGAAATTCAGTGTCCATCAAATCTCATGGCCTATAAAGACATAGAACCTTAGTAGGCATGGGGGTAATTACACAAACTGATTTTTCTGAATTCACTTAGTGCCGGGGTCCAGCCCGGGTGGATCCAGGGTAATTCGAAGGTGGGGATGGAGTCGGCGTCCTGGAAAAAACTTATTTAATTACAGATATAGAAGGAGATTAGAAACAGATAGCGTAGTAGGAGAATTAGTGGAGAAAAGAGGCTGAATAACTGGTTTACATGGAATACTAATCACCACCTATGAAGGCCACAGGCGTCTTTCCATTCTCCCAAAGGAGAGGAGGCACTGAGGCCTCCCCGGTCCGATCTCAGAAGCCCAGGCAGAATTAGCAGGCTATACCCACATTTCAGATGGGAATACAGCCAGGAAAACGGGGAGCGAGAAAGAAACGACACGGGGGAATCAGTCTTTCCAGAAACTGATCCAATTTCTTTATTTTTCAGGTTTGTTTATATACCTTTTTGTTATACATAGGGATGAATACAGAGTCACGCAGGGGTCAGCAGACCTGACCCTTGTCACAATCAGGTGCTTCATATAAAATTATACAAAGGTCTTATGAGTTTCATCATCTTCTAGCCATGAGGTGTGCTGACATTTTATAGCCCTTTCTGATACCGGTCAGTTAACCAGAAAACTTATTTTTCCAGGGGTGATTTTTTCTTAAATCAGGCGCCACCCTCCAAATAAAGTTGCATTCCTATAGGGTGAGGGTGTAGTGAGTTACAATCAAGAAAGGAATTTACTTAACCTAAGGTTTAACATGATTTATCTTAAAGGTTAATACTTATTTCTCCTATATGCTAGTTATATTCATTATAAGGGCAGGAATATGGAGATTTAGCAGCAAATATTGTCTCAACAAATGTAAACCCTTCACCAGTGTTTCCCTTAAGATCTATTTTGTCTTAAGATAGTGATAAAGTTAGATTTTTACATAGCATAGTGATTTATAGTGATTTATAACAAAGTACAGTGATCTATAACAAAAGAGAAGATTCATTAACTCAAAAGTCTAGTATTGCTAACATCAAAAACGACTATATTTCCTTTTCTATATTCCAAATACATTGATTAATATATTCCCAGGTGCCTAAGGATATGGAGGCCTGATGGCAATCATTGACTCATCAATGAAAAAAGCCCTATGCTAATACTCCAAACTCTCTGTGCTGTTTATGGTTGAGAGGTTGTCACACGAGCTAGTCTGTCAGCAGAGAGGTTTGACCTGAGACATCCTTGTCACACCCAGGGCAGGGAATTAGCAATAATTATTGGCATGACAAATGAAAAAACCCTTCACCAATATAGTTCCTAATCGACCCACTAATACTATACTAATGATCTTCTAACTTCTCAAAAGAGTCTGTATTTAGAAAGTTTTAAAACATCCCGTGCCTCTCACAGTTGGGAGGCTGTAAACAATCACGTGCGGCCGGCCGAGCCTGATCAGGCAGGCCAGAGAACCTTCAGAGTTCGTAAATTGAAACACTCTTGTCACGCCCAGGAATTTTTATTAACTGGAGCTGCAAGTTAACTCCTTCTCTGAGAGAAATGGTTATGGGGGAGAGCTCCCCATAAAGTACTCTGGTTTTGGGGGTAGATGCTCGGGAACAGGGGGTTTCCTGAGGCTTGATCACGCCTTTGTGTATGCCAAGCTTCCTTTCTCATGACCTTTGCCATGGGCGGAGTTCCTCACGCTGGCTCCCAACAACTTAGAAAGTTATTTTCTGTACTGTGAAGTAAGTCTGCTGCTGATGCAGTTAATTGACATCATTTTCCAAGCATATATGATTTGAGAGTCATGAAGTAAAAAAGATGATTTCTCTCAGTTTTTGTTTCACTGCCCATTTCCCCGATCCCGACCAACCATGCTCAGTCTTGCCTTTGCCCAGAGATTTTCAGAATTTTTTCATCTGAGCCCTAGGGTCCCCTGGAAGTGCCTTTGGGGGGCCCCTCTGAAGTGGAGAGAGGGAGGTGGAGTGTATGGGGCTTTAGGCCCTCCCTGCTTCAACCAGAGTTGTTCAATGTATTGGGGCTTAAAAAGTTTGAAACCACTGCTCTGACCCTTATCTTACATCCTGAAACATCTTTCTTGCTTCCCTAGCCCTCCACAGAGGCATGTTGGCAATGATTTTAACAAAATTGTGAGCCCCTCAAGTTGAGTGCTTACCCCTAAACACCCAGCGCAGTGCTTTGTACATAGCAGAAGTGTGTACAGTGGATACTTATGACTTATTTGATTGATTGATTGACTCTTGAGATGATGTTAATTCATGGCCTTGGGATGCTTCTCCCTCTGAGAAAAGAGTATATGGTAAATCGTGGTTTATTTTTATTCAGTATGATTTGGGCACTTCTGACCTTTCCTATTGGAATCACTCATGCAGTCTGAGGCAAAAACATGGTCAAAAGGAGTTACCTAACATAGATGGTTTCTGGTGTAGAGGATACCTGACTAGGTCAACACAGGCAAGTACTTCTTGCTAATGTCCAAAGAAAAGTGTCCTGAGGTGAAAAGTAAGCAGAGCGATTGGGAAAGGCTAGGGACAGAAATGTATTCAGATCACATTGTCTCATCTGTTTTTCAGTACTACTTTCACTGAAAGTTACCTGCCTGATAGTTTCCAAAACTACCCGACGTATTGATTAAGGGGGATACAGATCTCTTTATTTGTTAAAAACTGTTTATCTATAGCTTCCAGTATATATCTACCCATCTTTTGAAAGGGAGAAGGAGGGCTTTATTTTGTTTTAAAACAATTTACATTTTATAAAAGTTATATACATGTGTATATACATATATGTGTGTGTGTGTATATGTGTGTGTATATGTGTGTATATAGATATAGTTTTTATATATGTGTATATATATATAGTTTTTTAAAAGCCAAATAGAAAAAAAAAAAGAACGTTAGTGGGACAACTGGCAAAATCCTCACAATCTGCAACTTCAGATAGTAATACTGTACTTAGTGTTGATTTCCTTGTTTTGGCAAATGCACCATGACTATATAAGATGGTGATATTAGAGGGTGCTGGTTGAAGAGACATAGGGATACATTCCTAACTCTCTTTGTTACTTTTCTAAAAATTATTCCAAAAATAGTTAATTTGGGGACTTCCCTGGTGGTCCAGTGATTAAGAATCTACCTTCCAATGCAGGAGATGCAAGTGTGATTCCTGGTCAAGAAAATAAGGTTCCACATGCTGCGGGCCAACTAAACCCACATGCCACAACTAAGACCTGATGCAGCTAAATAATTTAAAATAATTTTTTTAATGATTAAGTTTAAAAAGTTTGTACATAACAATAAAAATCTTCACACAAAAAAAGCCAGATAGTGCCAAATCTGAGATAATGACCATCAAAATCAATAATACCCAGCAAGAGATTATGAGCCACTGAATGTTTTTTAAAAAGCCAAGAATCTATACAGATACCAAAAAAATAAATAGGAAGGAAACAGGAAATCTTTCTCATATTCGGATGCCAGCTAATAAATGTAGGAGGAATAACAGAAAGAAAATCATCATTTTTCAACCATCACAGTAAACAACTATTAATAATTCAGGTGAAATCTTCAATGGATGCTGGTATTTTTAAAGAGTAACAGCAATGCATTACATTTCTGTAAGATGTTTATAATTTATAGAGCATTTTCACATAGTGTTTTGAATAGGCTGCCATTCAGATCTACAGCAAGATGTTTATCTCCCCTGAGCCTCCATGTCCTTTTTTTCACCTGGCAAGTCCCTATAACATAGCCTGGTCCAGGCGTAAGAATGCTCAGCAGCCAATGATTATATTCAGATATGTTTTATTTTCACCTCCCCTGGATCTTTCTAATAATCTCTTACTAACTGCTTATCTGTGAGAATTTATCCTTGATTTAAAGCATTTTACCCATAGCTGATTTGTGTTCTGTCTCAGATGTTCTTAATATTTGAAGTTCTTGCAGTTTAAATCTATTACTTGTTGTTTTCTGTTATTCATTTGTAGTATCTTTTTTCCATGTATATTTGTGATCTTTGATGCAAATTAATTTTTGCATACTCCTTAATTTTGAGAATCCTGTCGACTTAAGTTGGAGATATTTTTCTCCAAAAGTTTGGAGGAACCATCAACCCTGGATCACATGAGCTTGCTTCAAGGGTCTCAGCCTAACTTGGGTTTAGCTATCCCTTGCCTTTCTAGTTGTCCAAGGCTTGCCATTCTGACCACAGTAGAAATGCTCGTGCAAAACACATAAAATCTGTCGACATACAAGATGTGACCACCAGGCTCTCACTTTGCAGTCTTCACTCTAGGATCGTGACTGTGGAAATAAACGGTGGTGAAGTACTGACTGAAGACATGGCTGCTCAGTCATCCTTTCCATCCTTGGTATTAAAATGGAAAGAAATGAGGGGTTAAGAGAGACCTTGGCCTTGAAGATTTATTTACTAAGCACTTTGCTAAGGCTTAACTTTTTGGTTTTCATCTTCCTTCCTTCCTTGCCTCTTATCCATCAAATATGCTATTCTCTTACAAACAAGAAATGTCCATGAGGGTGTGCAGAAAAGGGAACCCTCTTACACTGTTGATGGGAATGTATATTGATACAGCCACTATGGAGAACAGTTTGAAAGTTCCTTAAAAAACTAAAAATAGGACTACCATATGACCCAGCAACCCCACTCCTGGGCACAGCCCTGGAGAAAACCATAATTCTGAAAGATACATGTAATAGCCAGGACCTGGAAACAGCCTAAACATCCATCAGCAGACGAATGGATAGGGCAGATGTGGTACGTACATACAATGGAGTATTACTCCACCATAAAAAAGGAATGAAATTGTGCCATTTGCAGAGACATGGATGGACCTAGAGACTGTCATCGGAGAAGGCAATGGCACCCCACTCCAGTGCTCTTGCCTGGAGAATTCCATGGATGGAGGAGCCTGGTAGGCTATAGTCCATGGGGTCGCTAAGAGTCGGACACGACTGAGTGACTTCACTTTCACTTTTCACTTTCATTCATTGGAGAAGGAAATGGCAACCCACTCTAGTATTTTTGCCTGGAGAATCCCAGGGACATAGGAGCCTGTTGAGCTGCCATCTATGGGGTTGCACAGAGTTGGACACGACTGACACGAATTAGCAAGCAAGCAAGCAAGCAGGAGACTGTCATACAGAGTGAAGTAAGTCAGAAAAACAAATATTGTAGATTAACTAATATATGTGGGATCTAGAAAAATGGTGCGGATAACCTGTTTACAAGGTAGAGATGGAGACAGATGCAGAGAGCAAACATATGGACACTAAGAGGGGGCAGGGGAGGTGGGGTGAATTGGGAGATTGGGGTCGACATATATACACATGTATAAAATAGATAAACTAATGAAAACCTACCATATAGCACAGGGAACTCTACTTAATGCTCTGTGGTGACCTAAATGGGAAGGAACTCTAAAAGAGAGGGGATACATATATACATATAACTGATTCACTTTGCTGTACAGCAGAAACTAACACAACATTGTAAAGCAACTATACTCCAATGAAAATTTAAAAATAAATAAATGAATAAAAGAAACGACTTTAAAAGTTAAAAAAAAAAAAGCTATTCTCAGGCTAAGCTAACCTTCTGAAAGCTGACTTGAGTCCAGCTAGCCCACTGGGCTTGCCATTCAGTAGCTTTACCAAGCAAACATCAGTGGTGCCTTACTGAGTGCCAAGACTCTAGACTCAGAATTACTTATCAAGATATAAGACAATCCCACTCTTCAAAAGTGTGCTGTCATCAAGAGATAAATAACAAAATAAAATGGCCAAGACTTGGTACCAAATGAGTTGTGCAGACATTTGATATTGAAAAAGTTCAGAATAAAGACTTTCATGATAAAGAAAAGCTTCCAGACATGGTAGAATTTGAGCTAGATCCTTTAAAAAGAAACAAAGGCAAGGAAAATAGAGCATTCCAGATATCTTCCCAGTGGAGTGAGCCAAAATTCAGAGTAAATTTGTCATCTGATGGAACATGGTTGGATAAGTGGGAAGGAACTTTGAATACCACATTAAGGAATTTGGATTATCCTGTAGGCAGTGGGGAGCCACTAACAACTTTTTAGTAGTTAGGTGAGGGTACCAATATTGAGGCAGTACTTTGGGGAAATTAGTCTTGTGTCAATATATAGGATAGCTGGGAGGAAAGAGCCAGAATGAAAGCAAGAAAACTGATTGGAAGACTGTATGATAATTCAGAGGAGGGGTGCCTGCAGGTCTGAACTCGGATGATAGAAGTAGTGACGGGAACTCAAAAGTCAGTGTAACAAGTAGTTAAGAACACTGACTTTGGAGTCAGACGGTTCTGTGTCTGGCCAGATCAGACATTACTGACCGAGTTACCTTTTGTTGTTGTTGTCCAATTGCTAAGTCATGCCCAGGGACTACAGCACGCCAGGCTTCCCTGTCCTTCAGCATCTCCAAGAGTTTGCTCAAACTGACCAGGTTACCTTAGGAAGGTCATTTAATATTCTTGAGCCTCAGATTTCTCATCCATAAAATAGAGATAATAATACTTATCTTAGAGAGTGGTTATATGTATAAAATGAGACAATGTATGTGCTTAGCATGTTGGCTTCCCGGGTGGCTCAGTGGTAAAGAATCTGCTTGCCAAGTAAGAAATGCAGGTTCAGCCCTTGGGTGAGGAAGATCCCCTGGAGAAGGAAATGGTATTCCACCCCAGTATTCTTACCTGGGAAATCCCATGGACGGAGGAGCCTGGCAGGCTACAGTCTTGTTCAGTCATTTAGTCGTGTTTGACACTGCAACCCCATGGACTGCAGCATGCTTCCCTGTCCTTCACTATCTCCCAGAGTTTGCTCAAACTCGTGTCCATTGAGTCAGTGATGCCATCCAACCATCTCTTCCTCTGTTGCCCCCTTCTCCTCCTGCCTTCAGTCTTTCCCAGCATCAGGGTCTTTTCCAAGGAGTTAGTCCTTCACACCAGGTATCCAAAGTATTGGAGTTTCAGCTTCAGCATCATTCTTTCCAATAAACATTCAGGACTGATTTCCCTTAGGATTGACTGGTTGGATCTCCTTGCAGTCCAAGGGACTCTCAAGAGTGTTCTCCAACACCACAGTTCAAAAGCATCAATTCTTCGGTGCTCAGCTTTCTTTATAGTCCAACTTTCACATCCACACATGACTACTGGAAAAACCATAGCTTTGACTAGATGGGCCTTTGTGGACAAAGTAATGTCTCTGCTTTTTAATATGCTGTCTATGTTGATCGTAGCTTTTTTTCCAAGGAGGAAGCGTCCTTTAATTTTATGGCTGCAGTCACCATCTGCAGTGATTTTGGAGCCCCAAAAAATAGTCTGTCACTGTTTCCATTGTTTCCCCATCTATTTGCCATGAAGTGGTGGGACCGGATGCCATGATCTTAGTTTTCTGAATGTTGAGTTTTAAGTCGGCTTTTTCACTCTTCTCTTTCACTTTCATCAAGAGCCTCTTTAGTTCTTCTTCGCTTTCTGCCATATGGGTGGTGTCATCTGCATATCTGAGGATATCGATATTTCTCCTGGCCATCTTGATTCCAGCTTGTGCTTCATCCAGTCCAGCGTTTCTCATGATGTTCTCTGCATATAAGTAAAATAAGCAGGGTGACAATATACAGCCTTGACGTACTCCTTTCCCGATTTGGAAGCAGTCTGTTGTTCCATGTCCAGTTCTAACTGTTGCTTCTTGACCTGCATACAGATTTCTCAAGAGGCAGATAAGGTGGTCTGGTATTCCCATCTCTTGAAGAATTTTCCACAGTTTGTTGTGATCTACACAGGCCAGAACTTTGGCATAATCAATAAAGCAGAAGTATATGTTTTTCTGGTCTTCTCTTGCTTTTTCGATCATCCAGCGGATATTGGCAGTTTGATCTCTGGTTCCTCTTCCTTTTCTAAATCCAGCTTGAATATCTGCAAGTTCACAGTTCACATACTGTTGAAGCCTGGCTTGGAGGATTTTGAGCATTTGCTAGCATGTGAGATGAGTGCAATTGTGCGGTAGTTTCAACATTCTTTGACATTGCCTTTCTTTGGGATTGGAATGAAAACTGACCTTTTCTGGTCCTGTGGCCACTGCTGAGATTTCCAAATTTGCTGGCATATTGAGTGCAGAACTTAGGATCATCTTTTAGGATTTGAAATAGCTCAATTTTGTATAATGGTAGTTTAAAGAAAGCTGATTTGAAATAGAAAAATCAATTTGTTGTTTGTTTGTTTGTTTTGATTGGTTGGTTGGTTTTTGTTTGGGGGGCCACACCACACTGAGTGGAAGATCTAAGTTCCCCAACCAAAAATCTAACCCACGCCCCTTGCCGTGGAAGCTCACAGTCTTAACCATTAGATCACTAGGGGAAGTCCCTCCGTTTGAGGGAGTAAGAAGTACCTAATGGGCTATTGGAGATTTGATTCTGGAAATTCAGGAAGAATGAAGATTTGGAAATCAATAGAATACTGGGAAGGGCTAAACACTTCTCAGGTTGAAAAGATTTCAAGTCTGAGCCCAGCTGTGAATCTATATTTAAATATAGGTCAGGTATTGTGGTCTTAAACAATGAAGAAAGAATGATCTAAGAAGAAAAACTAGGAAGCCAAAGGAAAAAGAGGCTTTCAATAGGAGAGGGTGGATAAGTGTCAGGCAATTTAAATATTATGAGCTTAAAAGTTAGAACTGCTTTTAGACAGTTCAACTATTAATAAAAAGAAGACAGACTTCTGATTGTTTAAGAAATAATTAAGGAGAAAGATAACATAGTCCATCCTTCTAAGAATTTTGGTATTAAAAAAAAAAACAGATGGAAGAGGGAATTGTCTGAGATCCTTGGGTTGACATGGCAGTGATACCCTCTATTTTCTAGTGCACCTGAGTTCCTGCCACCCCTACGCCCACCCAGTTACTGAGCCTGTAAAGACTTCTGCCTCTGTGGTGCTAAACAGCATTGTTCACTGCTGCAGCTTCTTTTTTTAACAGCTTTGTTGAGACATAACGGATATCTGTTTCATCATTTAAAGTATATTATTCAGTTGCTTCCCTGGTGGCTCAGATGGTAAAGAATCTGCCTGAGTCCAGTCCCTGGACTGGGAAGATCCCCTGGAGGAGGGCATGGCAACCCACTACCGTAACCTGATTTTAGAACTTTGCCTCATCCCCCCTAAAAATCCCATACCCGATAACAATCACTTGCCGTTTTCCCTTTCCCCAAGTCCCTGGAAGCCACTCCAGTAATCTACTTTTCATCTCCATAGATTTGCCTAGTCTGGGCGTTTCATATGAAAAGGGCTTCCCTGGTGAAATGAAGTCAAACAATACATGGCCTTTAGTGTCTGGCATCTTCCACTTAGCATGTTTTCAAGATTCATCTACATTGTAGCATGTTTCACTGCTTCATTACTTTTTATTACCAAATAATATTACATTTTATGAATTTGCCACATTTAATTTAATCCATTCATCTGTTAATGGATATTGGATTGTTCCTACTTTTTGGCTATTATAAATAATGCTGCTGCTAAGTCGCTTCAGTCGTGTCCGACTCTGTGCGACCCCATAGACGGCAGCCCACCAGGGTCCCCCGTCCCTGGGATTCTCCAGGCAAGAACACTGGCGTGGGTTGCCATTTCCTTCTCCAATGCATGAAAGTGAAAAGTGAAAGTGAAGTTGCTCAGTCGTGTCTGACTTCGCGACCCCATGGACTGCAGCCTACCAGGCTCCTCCATCCATGGGATTTTCCAGGCAAGAGTACTGGAGTGGGTTGCCGTTGCCTTCTCCGAAATAATGCTGCTAGGAACATTCATATATAAGCTGTTGTGTGAAGATAGATATGTTTTCATTCCTTTAGGGTATATATCTAGGAGTAGAATTTCTGGGTCATATGGTAATTCTGTGTTTAATGTTCTGAGGAACTACCAGACTGGTTTCCAAAGTGATTGAACTATCTATTGTACAATCCTCCCAGCAGCATATGAGGGTCCTAATTTCTCCACATCATCATCATTTGTTATTGTCTGTCTTTTTTATTTATCCTTTCTAGTAGGAAGAAGTGGTATCTCATTTTACTTTTGATTTGCACTTCCCTAATAACTGCTGATATTCGGTATCTCTTCTTGTGCTTATTGACTGTCGCCTTTAGAGAAATGTCTGCTCAGATCCTTTGCCCATGTTTAAATTGGGTTATATATCTTTTGTTGAGTTATAAAAGTACTTTATGTATTCTGGATAGAAGTCCCTTATCAGATATACGATTTGCAAATGTTTTCTTCCATTCTTTGAGTTGTCTCCCCCCCTTTTTTTTTCTTTTCACTATCTTGATTGTGTTCTTTAAAGCACAAAAATTTTAAACCTTTATGAAGTCCAACTTATCTATCTTTTCCTTTGTCATTTGTACTTGTGGTATCATGTCTAAGAATGCATTATGTAACTCAAGAAAGATTATGAAGGGTTATTCCTTTTTTGCTAAGCTTTCTTTTAATAGACCTTCCCCACCCCCCCTTATGAACAGCAGGGGTCTTCTCTGTCAGCCTTTTGAGTCAGATCTGCCCACCACTTACTTTCATTTACACTCTCATTCTTTTTGGACTACTCTAATTCAACAACACTTTGACTCACCACCTTTCTACAATGTAAACACTGCTAGTATTACGGGAAACACAAAATAAAAAATGATACTATCTTAAACTCTGGATATTGGGAATACAAAGAGGAGTATATCTTGGACTTTGCTATCTAAAAGAGCCATTAAAGCAGATATGCAAAAAAGGAGCATAATCATGTCAAGTAACAAGTGATTTACTTGATTAAAACCTCTCATGAACTGATATTAGTTTCCAATGAAGTTTGCATCAGTATACAATGAAATGAGAAAAATAATGACTATGTTTTTTTTAATGAAATGATGAAAATAATTAACATAAGGGTTTTTGTTGTTGTTGTTATTGTTTTAATGATCTTACTTGGCAGTATAAGAAATTGGCAGCCCGTATTGACCCCCTGGCTTTTGTGGGATTTTTTTCTTGTCTGTAAAATCAACAATCTGCAACCACAGTTCAGTAGACAAAGATCACTTCTGGCTTCAGGGTGATCAGTGAAGACGTGATGCGGGAGTTGATCTGGGCCTTGTAGGTTCTGGATAATTCCTTATAGGTTGAGTCAAGTGTAACAGGCAGGAGAATCTGAACAAAGACAGCTGAGTGGAAAGAGCTTATGAAACAGGTTTGAAGGACTACATGAATGGAGGATGGAAAGTAAGGTTGGATAGAAAGTCAGTAGACAGATAAGATGGAGGGAACTTGAAAGCCAGAGTGAGGAGTTTGAACTTGATTCTCTAGGAATTGGATACCACTAAAAGCGGCAGGAGTGAATGCTGAATAAAGATAAGACTTCAGGGTAATAAATCTGGCAGTACTAAGTAGGAAGTAAACTGCAGGTGAGAAGACTAGTTAGGAGGCATTGTGGTTCATAATGTGATGGTATTTATAGTTCATTTCTAGTCAGAAAAAAAAAATTGATCTTCTCATCAAAGCCCTATAGATCTTTGGCAGTAGTTGGTGAAAAGTAGGTGATGATGTAGTCTGTGATGTGGTGAAGTAAGTTAAGCTACCTGCTGTAGGCAATTGGAAACACTTCCACAGTAAGTAGCTTTCCAGTGCACAGCGTAGCCTCACAGAAATTTCAGGAACAAAGACCCTGGGTCCAGAGCTCTAACTGCAGCTCTAAGCACTGGTTGAGATTGACTTTGCCCCTGTCAACGGCTGCTTATCCAGCCTCCTTTGAGGTCTGTTCCAGCTCGGGGAGAGGGAAGCAAAGTGATGATACCTTCCAACATCCCAGAGGGGACCACTCATGGCTAGTTTTATGAACAGCAGCCTCCCTCTCTCCTTTTTTCTGCTTTGTAGGATCATGGGGCCATGGCCCCTCAAACAGGTCAAGGTTGGAGATAGGTTTGGGGGGTCTTTAGCCACTTCTCTCTAACTCAGCTCATCTCAGCATAACATCAGTGGGCACTTGATTCCCCTCATAGGGAATAGAAGCAACAATAAAGGGCAAGAAAGGACATCTCTTCTGGATCCTGAGTGGTGGCTGACGTGGTCTTGGCCAATAGACCTAAGCCTTCTTTTTAGGGCCTGAAAATCCAAGGGCTTGGCTGTGGAGTCCAGATAGTGGTCCATATTGGAAGGAGCCCTGTGACGGCTAGTGCTTGAGGGCCAAGCCCAGCTTGAGACTGTCCCTGTTCGGGGATGCCCGTGGGCGGCCCTGGCACGAACTGGCCAGAGACACGCTGCTGCTCACAGGGCGCCTGGCTCCAGCTGTGGCTTCTCCACTGTTTCCTGATTCCCACAGAACTGGCCCAGAAGCTGACAAGGGTGGAGTAGGGAAGCGGTGGAGGGCTCTGTAGGGCTTCAGAAGGAACTGAGGTCTCTCTGGCCTGGGGGAAACCACTCCTTTGTCTTAGCCTTCCTTTCTCCAGGAAAATAGACTTCCTTCTCCCTGGCCTGACCAAATGGACACCACCTCCCCGCAGGCCCGGCTGGTCCCTGCTCAGCACTAACCAAAAACCGATGCAGGTGAGAGGGGGAAGGATTCTGCTCCAGCCGCACCAACAGACCTTCTGAAGATCCAGGGAGCTGAACTGGACCCTGTGGCAGGAAGGGGCCTGCAGCCAACTTGATCCTAAGGCTCACTACCACTCGTTGTATAGAAGCCTACCAATGGCCCAGTCTCTCTCTCTTTTTTTTTTTTTTTCTCCTGATTCAGATCCCATTTCTCTGAAGAGGCACACCCTAGATAGCCTAGTGTCAAGTCTAGGAACTTGGTGTTACTGCTGGTGGAATGATGACTGGTGCCCACAGCCTCCCTCGGGGCCTGCAGGAACCCCCTCCCCAGCTGGCTGCTCCACCCTGAGGCTAGTCTGGAATCCCAGTGAAAGGAAAAGGCTGGAAAACAAGGAGTCATTCAGAGTGGGTGAAAAGAGGAGGGAGAGGTTTTCTGGCTGAGATCTAAAAGGAGGGGCCTGAGGAAGGAAGGAAGCTCCCAGCCTCCTCCCAGACCTTTTCCCTGAGACTCCTAGGAATGAGAGTGGAGCCGGGCCCAGCTCACTAGGCTTCTCTTTGCCGCTGGGAGAGTTCTCGCCTTGCAGCACTGCCTGCCCTCTGAGGCTGACTCCCTTCTCTACCCTCCCCCTTCCCCAGGCTAAAGGGCCCTCAGGGACTGACAGGGAGGGAGGCTGAGCGGCTGCACTGTGGGCATGCCTGTTCCTTTCCCTTCCCCCCTTCCCGGAGCAGCAACGTCACCGCAGCACCAGCGGCAGCGGCAAGGATACTGGGCTGGGATTGCGCAGCCTCCCTGCATTAGCAACGATGCCATTGTATTAGCAGAAATCAGATCTTAGGAAATCAGCCCACTTGCCCCTGTGCGGGCCTGTGGAACAGTGCCTCAGCTCCAACTGTCAAGATAGAGCTTGGTCGGAGTGCCGCGGAACAGAAATCTCGGGATTCAGCTAAGGCACCTTACAGAGGTATGGCTCAGAGGAGCTGGGGGGAGGGGCAGGACAGGGACGCTAGAATAACTGACCAGCACATTTGGGCCCTGGCTTCTGAGGATTGGCTTTGTCTTTCCGAGAGGGAGAGAGAGCGAGCGAGCAAGCGAGCAGGAGAGCAAACGTTAGACAAGCTCATCCATGCATGCTTTTGGGCTGTGGTGCAGAGGTGGGAAGAACAGAGGCTGGGGCTGATGCTATTTTGTCGAGAAGATCCCCTTCTCCCTTTCTGAGCATTTCTAATGAAGCTGCTATAGTGTGGGTCAGGAGGGAGGGAGTCAGAGCTAGACACAAAGGCTTAATGGGAAGAGACACCCGTACAGCTCCTGTAAGTTTATGATGGAGACCTGCAGGGATCCACTCAGCCTTCAAGAGCAGGCACTGGGAAGGGGAAGCATCGAGCCCATCTTGTCCCTCCATGTACATACATACATGCACACAGACACACATACCACGTCTTCTGGTGCTGCAGAAGCCACAAGACTACAGATGAGGATGGAGTAAGAAAGAATGTTGATCAGGAGGCTCCACATTATAGCGAGAGAGAGGATATAATGCCTAGGAAACCTGGCCTGTTATCATTGGCCTGCTTATACAGGCTTAAATTCCTAACAGGAACAGACCTAAGGATAAGTTGATACACCCAAATCCACCCTCCTGCTCTCCCCCCTTCAGTCCTGTCCAAGAGAGAACCTGGACAGGAAAAGGCTTAGCAGTCCTACTGAGGCTCCCCATCAGACCTCAAGTCAAGGTCAGATTGCTGGAGAATAAAAATGAGTATCACTATCTTCCCCTCTTCCTTCAGGAGGCCAAAAAAGAGGGAAGGGGCTCTATGACTGGCAGAAAGATGCTGATGGCCAAAGACAAGGGAGACCTTTCTCTGGAGTTTAAAACTTCTTCCTGCCCAGAATTACCCAGAATTCTATTGCTGAGAAGATAGAAAGAATTCTTGAAATTCCCCTCTCCATTGATCACCTGGGTGGAGGATTCAAAAACATACACTATTAGGAGTCAGTAGTTCCATGTGCAAAATGTGATTGGGTAGGGCAATACATTGGGAAATTGTGGGAATGTGTTAGTTCCCAGGAAGCATCTAGTAATGTGAACTATGGTGCAAGGGAAAAGGGCATTGAGGACTGTGAGTGGGACAGGGAGATGTGAGCTGGAAACTGGAGCAGGAGGTAGGATTAAAGAGTGTTATTAGAGCCTGGGGCATTAATATGAAAGGGACTGTGGGTTCAGAGACTAGTAAAGTGGGTAAATACAAACTGTAAATGGAAACTGTGCGTCCCAGTGGCTCAGATGGTAAAGAGTCTAGCTGTAATGCAGGAGACCTGGGTTAGATCCCTGGGTCAGGAAGACCCCCTGGAGAAGGAAATGGCAACCCACTCCAGTATTCTTGCCTGGAGAATTCCATGGACAGAGAAGCCTGACAGGCTACAGTCCATGTGGTCACAGAGTGAAACACGACTGAGCCACTAACACTTTCACTTTCAAGTAGAAGCTAGAGTGTGAGCCTATCCAGGAAAAAGTAGGACGTGTCTGCGTTGGTAGCAGGGTAAATGCAGGGACTTTAGGAAGAGGGTGTGACCCTGATAATTTTCTGAGAGGCAGTTGTAGTGGAAAGTATTAAGAATTGAGCAGACCTGGGTTTGCGTCCATCTCAGCCATATAATTATGGCAAACTGTTTACACTTACTAAGCTTCAGTTTTCTCCTCTGTAAAGTGGGGATGATTATATCTACTTTAAAGGATTATAGTAGAATTAGAGATGCTGTATGTCAATCACCTCGAGTGTAAGTGCTCAGTAAACGATCACTAATAAATAGCATTATGATGACTGGCCAAGAGAGACCTGTTCGTGATGAGAACCAAGAAGAGGGCTCTTGTGGAAAGTTTTCCCTAATTTTAGGGATTCTAGACCTTGTAACGTTATTGAGTGAGCCCACCACTTCTCTGTCCACCTGAGCTGAGTGCTTCTTCCACTTTCTTCTGGGTTCTCTATTCCCCCCACCTCCATCTCTCATGTCTCTCCATTTCACCAGGTTACAGAAAGAGACTGGGATGCACTCTCCCATCTCACTGTTTTCTCTTCACCTTTCTTAGAGCTCATGGGCCACAGTATTAAACTGGTCTTCTTACAGAGCATGACACTCTCAGGGGAGAAGTCTAAGAGAAATGCTCTTAGTAAATGTGTTCTGTAGTAATTGAAATCAAGTCATATATACCATATACTCTCATTACATTCCTAACTGATGGAGAAAAAAGGTCAAAAGTTACGATTGCTGACTCCTGTCTTAATTCTGTCATTTATCTCCTGAGAGTTCTTGGGCAAGTCATTTCTTTTTTCTAGGTGTTGATTTCCTTATTTTTTAAAAAAAATGAAGTAATCAACCTGCTCTAGTGTGTTGTCAGGATCAATGAGATGATATACATAAAAAGTGAAGTCACTCAGTCATGTCCTACTCTTTGAAACCCCATGGACATGAGCCTACCAGGCTCCTCAGTCCAGGGAATTTTCCAGGCAAGAGTACTGGAGTGGGTTGCCATTTCCTTCTCCAAGGGGTCTTCCCAACCCAAGGATCAAACCCAGGTCTCCCACTTTGCAGGCAGACACTTTACTGTGTGAACTACCAGGGAAGCTTTTGATATACATAAAAACTGCTTTGTAAAAACTGTGAAAGTATGGGGCCAAAGCATGAGTACTGAGACTTGTGAGATGCCTGTAGAACTTTACCTTAGTTGGCTGAACTAGAGTTATCTGCAGAGAAACTATTGCCAAGATCTCCCCTGGTCATGTGGAGATCAGGAAAGAGTAAGACTTTCTCTGAGATACAAAAATGTAAAATAAAATGGAGTCAGCCAGTGAAAGACCTTTACACTTAAAATAGAATGCAGCACAACCTTAATATAAAAGCAAAAACTATACAACATTTATTAAAAAAAAAAAAAAAGGAAAATTTCTTGGGATAGGCAAAGATTTCTTAGAACACAGAAAGCTTTAACTATAGAGAAAAAAACAAATACATGGAACTTCATAAAATTAAAAACCAATTAATTAAAAATACCATTAAGAAAACAAATAGGCAAGCCACATTTGAGAAGAAGCCACTTAAGAAAATATTCTCAAGATGTGTATTTGACAAAGGACTCATATCTAGAATAAATTTAAAAACTCCTACAACTCAATAATAAAAAGACAAGCAAGTCAATTTTTAAAATGGGTAGAACAGGAGTCAGTAACTAACCTACCATGCCTACTGTGTTCCAAGCACTGTGCATGGGTTCTAGGGACCAGGGGTTGACTATATCCCAGTTTCTGACCTCAAGGAACTGCACTCTAGTCTGGGGACAGATACGTAAACATAACATAATAAACTGTCAGTGCCCTCCTGCCTGAGGTTCTCCATTGCCCTCCATACCCATTTATGCTTTATCCATGATTCAGAGAGAGTCAGCTTTCCAGGCTCTGTGAGTTGCTATGTTTCTTTATTTGAATGCATATATGACACCCAGTCAGTGGTTTTATGGGTCAGACACATTCTTCTGTGTATATATTTGAAAATGGTGCTTTGAAAGAGGAATGGTGGGGGTGGGGAATGGAATTCCCTGGTGGTCCAATGGTTAGGACTTTGCACTTTCACTGCTGAGGGTGCAGGTTCCATCCCTGGTCAGGGAGCTAAGATCCCACCAGCCATAGTGCAGCCAAAAAAATTAAAAGGGGATGGGAGTGGTATTCATTGAAGAGCAAGTGATGGCCATAGCCCATAGGTGCTCCTAACATTACTGCTGTGTGTACAAGAAAGTTCTCTGTGCTCCATTTAGTCTAGGCCTCAAATTATGGCCTGGACCCTGGGACAGCCTAGTACTCTAGTTAGGGGGATGTCCCCTCCCCTAGCCCTGACCAACAGTATCTGTAGTGCTTAAAGGAAAAAAGCGCTTTAAAAACTGTTCAAATTGTGTACATAACACACACTTATTTTTAGAAAATACAGATGAAACAAAAAGAATAAAATTTAAAATAATCCAGAATCACCCAACAGCAATAAGCATTGTTAACATTTTGTTGTCAAGTCCACAGGTTGTGCATGCATAGATTCAACCAACTGGGAATCAATAATATTCAAGAAAAAAGCATTCCAGAAAGTTCCAAAAAGCCGTACTTGAATTTGCCATGTTCTGGCAACTATATAAGTAGCATTCACATTAGGTATTACAAGTAATCTGAAGATGATTTAAGGTAAACTGGAGGACAGTTGTAGGTTATATGCAAATACGGCACCATTTTGTGTAAGGGATCTGAGCATCCTTGGCTTTTGGTACTGTGTATGCTCTCAAGTTTTCTTCCGTACATATTGCTCTGGTTTGAATGTCTGTGTCTCTCCTCCACCAACTCCACATTAGGTCTTGAGAGTAGAGCCCTCCTAAATGAGATTAGTGCTTTTATAAAACAGAGAGATCCCTTGTCCTTTACAATCTGTGTAGAAGGTGCCCCGTATGAACCAAGAAGTGGGCTTTCACCAGAATGCAGCCGTGCTGGCACCTTGATCTTAATCTTGGACTTGCTAGCTTTCAGAGCTATGAGAAATACATTTTGCTGTTTATAAGCCATCTGGTCTGATGTATTTTGTTATAGCAGCCTGAAGACAGATACAGACATATACTTATTCACAATAATGGTGTCATCTGTACATATTGTTTGTAATCTGCTATGTTTACTTAATCTTTTGTGAATATTTTCTCAAGTCACTAATAGGGAAATTAACACAACATTGTTTTAATGATACTATGTTCTGTACTTTTCAAATTGATTATTATTGGAATTTTAGGGTGTTCCTAACTTTTTGTTATCCTTGTGGCTTATATTAATATATTGGGTTGGCAAAAAAGTTCATTCAGGTTTTCCCATAATGTCATATGAAAAACCCTAGCAAACTTTTTGGCCAACCCAATATTTGAGCCCTAAGTTTTCCTGGCAAAGGAAGAGAGAGATGGGAAAGAGTGAAGGGGAAATTATCTCATGTACCTCATAGCAAAATTTCCTAAAAATCCTCTTTATCCCTCTCTACAAAAATCCCAATACTTCAAGGCAGCTCTTCCTCTCTTGTTCTCATCTGTGCAAATACGCATTCCTCTCCACTGCTAATACTGGTTCCCTTCCTTCCCTCTCCTTCAATCTTCCCGTAAACCTTAATCTTTTTTCCTATTTAAATTTTTTTTAAATAGCAGCTTTATTAAAATATAATTCACTTTCCATAAAACTTTGGAGTTTTGGTTTTATTCACAGACTCAGGTAACCATCACCACTGACTGATTGCAGAACATTTTCCTCACTCTCGGAAGGAACCCCCACACTCACTAGCAGTCACTCCCCATTTTCCACTCTCTCAGCCCCTGGCAACCACTAATCTACGTTTTGTTTCTGTGGATTTGCCTATTCTGGACATTTCATGTGAAAGGAATCATGTAACATCATGCAAAGAATCCTTTTATGACTGGCTCTTTTCACTTACCTTTTGCAGTTCAGACATACTGTATCATATATCAGTACTTCACTCCTTTTATTGATAAATAATATTCCATTATCTATACCATGGTATATCTGTTCATCACTTGATGAACATCTGGATTGTTCCCACTTCTTTGGCTACTGTGATTGGTGCTACTGTGAATATTTGTATACAGGCTTTTGCGTGAACATATGTTTTCATTTCTCTTGGGTATATACCCAGGAGTAGAACTTCTAGGTCATATGATAACTCTATGCTTAACATTTTGACGAACTACCAGGCTGTTTTCCCAAGGTGACTGTCCCATTTTACAATGTCTTAAGCAATGTTTGTGGGTTGCAGTTTCTCCACATCCTTGCCAGCATTTGTTATTGTCTTTTAGTGAAAGTGAAGTAGTATCTTGTTGTGATTTTTATTTCTCTAATGACTAATGATGTTGAACCTCTTTTCGTGTGCTTATTAATCATTTGTATGTATTCTTTGGAGAAATATCTATTCAAGTTATTTGCCCAATTTTTAATTGGGTTACATAGTTTTTATTGTTGAGTTGTATATTGTTTATATATTGTGGTTCTGAGTCTCTTGTCAGATACACAATTTGCCAGTATTTTCTCTCATTCTGTGACTTGTCTTTTCACTTTTTTGATCATGTCCTTTGGAGACTCAAAGGTTTTTTATTTTTATTAAATCTACCTCATCTAGTTTCTCTTTTATCACTTGTCCTTTTGGTATCTTATCTAAGAAGTCATCCAATAATAACCTTAACCGAAGACAATGAATTTACTCCCATATTTTCTTCTGTAACTCTTTGTCTTGTGGCTCATTTAGCCTCTCTGGTTTCTGCCCTTCTGCCTGTCTACTCCTTACCCTAGTCAACACACAAAGGCTCGGAAGTCCAACAGAGGAGCCTTCCTCTCAGAAAGGGAAGGAAGAAGAAAGATGGTAAATACTTGCTTTTTAATTTTAATGTAATTTAACTTAACACAAATAACATATTTTAATAGTGTCCCTCACACATATATTTATTAGCCATTTGAATTTTTTCTTTTATGTGTTGCCTGTCTGTGTCCTTAAACATGTGTGACTTGTCTGGCTCTTTACTGTACTCCGTGTGAAGAGCTCTGATCCTGTGATCTAAATGAGTTACACTTTTAAAAAAAAATTGGTGGTATAAAGGTTCAGCTAAATGATGAAGAACTTAGGCAATGAGGGATTTGGACTCATTGTAGGTAGAGGAAAATGACAGGGATGATAAGGGAAAGAAGAGAAATGAATGAATTAGAAGAAACTATGTATGAGAAGTCTGAGCAAATGAAGGCTTTGAGGACCTGACCTTGACAGCACCGGAGACTAGAACTTGAGGGGGACCATTCTGCCATGGTCCAGCCGAGAGACCGGAGAAGCTCAGAATGGGCTCCGTGTAGAGAACTTGACCTTAGCCTATCAGAGGTGAAACCAGGAAGAGAAGACTTTTTAGGGGACCCTCATAGGGAAAGTTCTAGCTAAAACTAGACAGAATTGGGGCACTTCAGAAGATCTGTTCCCTGAGCTAGCTAAATATTAAGAATATATTATGCCTCGTGTTTGCCAGGCCTTACCTGATGTTGTGCTGGACTAATACAAAAACTATAAAAACAGACCTCACACTGGGAAGGAAGAGGATGGCATCAGCCATACTAGAAGTCTGCTGCCTAACTCAGTTGCTATTCAGGAAGCTCTAATACAGTAGTAAGAAGAGTGAGGATCCTTGCCCACGGCCAGTCAGAGTGGGACAGGTATTCTGGGGCTCAGGAGGGGAAAGGGGTCCAAGATGACACAGGGACCAAGTGATACAGTACATTAAAAATTACCTTTCTTGCAAAATTATAGCTTACTGCTGTGCATACCTGACATATTATTGGTGATGTCCCCTCATCTGGAAGTGTGTGTGTTGTAGCTGTGTGTAAGAGAATTCGTGGCTCCTTTGCCTAGCACCCTCTCAGGCATCTTAGGTGGTTTTTTCTTAGTTATGTCATCATTCATAGTTTTTTTGGACTCAGGACTGGTCGTTGTTTACTGCTAAGAAAGAGGAGAAAGGGCTGTCCCTGAGATTCCCCAGACCTTCAGAGATGGCATTAACAGGGGCCTGGCCTTTTGTTGGAGTGGATGCATGGCGAACATACAGAGAAGAGGGCACTAGAGAGCTGGCCCTGTGTGGTGAGGCCGTGTACCCCATTGGGCTGAGTCGTCCAGCTCCATGTTGACTGAATCTTTCTTCCTCTTGGGCTCTTCGCCATCTGCAAATGACATGGGTAGGGGCATGTCCCTGACTTCGGGGAGGTGACATTAGGTTCCCTTTCTTTCCCTCTCTTTCCAGGTACCAAGCTCTCCTGATGAAATGTGTTCTGCCCCACTGGGCTCCAGAGGCAGTGTCTGGTGCTGTTGATGCCCTTGTTCGAACTTTCCAGAATGGATAGTCCCCCAAAGCTGACTGGAGAGACCCTCATCGTCCACCACATCCCCCTGGTGCACTGCCAAGTCCCAGACAGGCAGTGCTGTGGAGGGGGAGGTGGAGGTAGCGGGAGCACAAGACCCAACCCCTTCTGCCCACCGGAGCTGGGCATCGCCCAGCCTGATCAGGACCTCGGACAAGCCGACTCTCTGCTGTACAGCAGCCTGCAGTCTGCTCCGGGGGGCTCTACACGGTCTGCTGATAGTGCCAAGAGCAGGGGTCGGGACGGAAGAGGCCCCGGGGCCCCTAAACGACACAACCCCTTCTTGCTGCAGGCAGGCGTGGCCGAGCCAGGACTTGGCAACCTATATGAGGATAGCATCAGTGACAGTGCCACCCAGCAGTCCTTCCACCTGCACGGGGCTGGCCAGCCCACCTTCCATCTCTCCTCTTTCCAGCTGCCACCGCCTGGCCCCAGAGTGGGCAGGCCATGGGGGGCAGCGCGTAGTCGAGCTGGAGTGGTGGAAGGGCAAGAACAGGAGCCAGTGACCATCTTGGATGCCCCGCACGGCAGCACTGGCCGCTGCTGCCGGCCAGAGCCGGAAGCTGAGACCATGGAGCTGGATGAGTGTGGGGGGCCCGGTGGGAGTGGCAGTGGGGGTGGAGCCAGTGACACCTCTGGCTTCTCCTTCGACCAGGAATGGAAGCTCAGTTCCGATGAATCCCCAAGGAACCCCAGATGCTCAGGCTCAGGCACCCAGCACTGCCGCTGCAGTAGCACCTCCAGTCAGTCCGAGGCGGCTGACCAGTCCATGGGCTATGTGAGCGACTCCTCCTGCAACAGCTCAGACGGCGTGCTGGTCACCTTCAGCACCCTCTACAACAAAATGCACGGCAACTCCCGTGCCAACCTCAACTCTGCCCCGCAGTCCTGCAGCGACTCTTCCTTCTACAGCCACTCGGACCCTGGCGCCTTCTACCTGGACCTGCAGCCCTCCCCAGCTGAGTCGAAGATGTCTTGTGAGTCCCACCACCCTGACAGCAGAGGAAGGGAAGGTGGCTATGGTTGTCCTCATGTCTCATCTCCTGAGCTTGATGCCAACTGCAACTCCTACCGCCCACACTGTGAGCCCTGCCCAGCTGTGGCTGACCTCACTGCCTGCTTCCAGAGCCAGGCCCGTCTTGTTGTGGCCACACAGAATTACTATAAACTTGTCACCTGTGACCTGTCCTCCCAGTCCTCCCCAAGCCCAGCTGGCTCTTCTGTCACCAGCTGCTCGGAGGAACACACCAAGATCAGTCCTGCCCCTGGCCCTGGCCCAGACCCTGGCCCCAGCCAGCCCTCTGAGTATTACCTGTTCCAGAAGCCGGAAGTCCAGCCAGAGGAACAAGAAGCAGTGGGCTCTGAAGCAGAAGCGGAGGCTCCCATGGGCCGCACTGTGATTGAGGGGCAAGTGTACACCAACACTTCACCCCCCAACCTCAGCACTGGACGTCAGCGCTCTCGAAGCTACGACCGCAGCCTAGAGCGCAGCCCTCCTGTCCGCTTGGGCTCTCTGGAACGCATGTTGAGTTGCCCAGTGCGCCTCAGTGAGGGCCCCACTGCCATTACTGGGCCTGGTTCCCCACCTCGGCGGGTCACCTCCTTTGCCGAACTTGCCAAGGGCCGGAAGAAAGCTGCAGGCTCTGGCTCCCCTCCACTGCGAGCAAGCACTGGGGACTCCTCTCAGGAGTTCTCACTCATCCAAGAAGCCCAGCAAGACAGGGTGGGCCCCCCAGATGAGGGCACTCACTGTAGCCATAGCCTCCCACCCATGCCCTTGGGGCCAGGCATGGACCTGGTTGGCCCAGAGCCCTGGTCTACCCAGGTCTGTCAGGGCCCCCAGTCCAGTGAGATGCCACCCGCTGGCCTCAGAGCTGCTGGGCAGGGGCCCCTGGCCCAGCTGATGGATCCAGGGCCTGCTCTCCCAGGGAGCCCAGCCAACAGCCATACCCAGAGGGACGCAAGAGCTAAAGCTGACGGTAAGAAGCCTAGTGGCTGGAGAGTAGCAGGTTGTATGCATGGCCTCCTATCAGCAATAGGTCCTGCCAACCAGCCCACCTCTACCACTAGAGGTTTCTCAGCCCAGACCCATCATCTTTCCAGTCCAGAGCATGTCCTCCAGTTATAATAGGGGATGGAGGATAGGGAATCAAGCATACACCAAGGAGATGAAATCAGCAACTGAGAGATCGATGTATTAGGATAGCAGGTACTCAGAAGATTGTGATTCTAAGCCCAGGTGACTGGAAAGATGATGATACATGGGTAGAGACTGCAAACACAGATTTACTGGGAAAGCAATAAGGCCTGAGCTCCATTTTGGACATCAAGGAATTTGCTGTGTTTAAGAGAAATGTCAAATAGACAAACCACACTGGGTGTCAGTAAGTTCATTCTGTGGTCAGTGATTGTAGCCACTCTTCAAAGAACCTGAGACCTGACACTTAACCTTTGAGCCTCCCAGGCCAGCTCTTCCCTGTTTATTTCATTTCGCTTAAGTGACTATTTTATAAAGGCTCTGTGTTGAGTGGGTGCTGGTGATAGACGAGAGGGACAATATCTGTCCTCGAGGAATTCTGATGAAGGATGGAAACAGAAAAGGAAGCACAATTAAACTGTAGAGGTGGCAGTTGTACGGCACTGGCCTTTGAGAGGAGCACCTAAACAGAGCAGAATGTCAGAGAAGGAGAGCTAACACAGTGTACATTTAAGCACAGTCTAGAAAAATGTTAGAGGAGTAGGCTTTGTGGAGACTCGTAAAAAGAACATTGTAGGCTCGTACAATAGTCTGTACAAAACCACAAAGGCACAGAGTATCTTGATGCTTTCCAGAAACTGCAAATAATTTACTATAGCCATTGTAGAACATGGATGGAACCATTAAAGGATTTTAATTAGGGAAATGGCATTTTTTGGTTTGTAACGGGCTTGTTTTGATTTGCATTTTAGAAAGATCACAGGTTGTTTGAATGGAAGGTAGATTAGAAAGGATGTCTCCCTGGAGGTCAGGAGGCCACCATGATCAGAGAGTCATTGGAATAAAAATAGTAGTTGAAGCTATGACTGGGTGAGAACATCCAGGGAGAATGTGTAGAGTTATAAAGGGAACAAGGGACAGAGCCCTGGGGATACAGTGATTGAAGGGTGAGCAGAGCAGTCCTCAAAGGAAACTGAGAAAAATCAGCCAAGAAAATAGAGGAGAAACCAAGAGAGAGTGAAGTCATAGGAACCAAAGAAGGAGAAAGTTTCAAAAAGAGATTCAACAAATGAGTTCTGAAAACAAATCACTAGGATGAAGGCTGAAAATCCCCAAAGCAGCATTTGGGAGTGATGAGGGCAGAAGGCAGAGCTCAGAGGGTTTGGAAGGAAAGGGGCGATAAAGCAGAGAGATCGATTACGGGGAATTTGCTGCCTGTGGCCTTAGGGCTTCCCTGGTGGCTCAGGCAGTAAAGAATCCGCCTGCAATACAGGGGACCTGGGTTCCATCCCTGGGTCGGGATGATACCCTGGAGAAGGAAATGGCAACCCACTCCAGTATTCTTGCCTGGAGAATTCCATGGACAGAAGAGCCTGGCAGGCTACAGTCCATGGGGTCACAAAGAGTCCGACAGACTGAGTGACTGACACTTTCACTTTCAGCCTTAGGTTGGTCCTTTGGCTTCTCAAAGGGGTTGCTGCTGCTGCTGCTGCTGCTGCTAAGTCGCTTCAGTCGTGTCCGACTCTGCGACCCCAGAGACGGCAGCCCACCAGGCTCCCCCGTCCCTGGGATTCTCCAGGCAAGAACATTGGAGTGGGTTGCCATTTCCTTCTCCAATGCATGAAAGTGAAACGTGAAAGTGAAGTCGCTCAGTCGTGTCCGACTCTTTGCGACCCCATGGACGGCAGCCCACCAGGCTCCTCCATCCATGGGATTTTCCAGGCAAGAGTACTGGAGTGGGGTGCCATTGCCTTCTCCGCTCGAAGAGGTTAAAACCCATAAATGGTGTTATACCTGCTGTTTGGGAGATGGCAGTATATCAGATGACTTCAGGCTCCTAAACACACATGGAGGAACTGCCCCAGAAATGCAAGAAGGTCTCTAGGGCAGAGGGGGCTCAGAAATGGCAGGGATTAGCCAGAGTCTTCTGAACCCACCCTCTTCTCAGACTGCAGTGCCTGCTGGGTATATCTGGGCCCAGACAGTACTTGACTGGCACTCTGAGGACAAGGTCAGTCCTGATCAGATATGGGAGGAGAGGCTTTAAAAGTGTTTTTGCTATCAGATAAGACTTTTCATAATAATATAAGACTTTTGTTCCATAAATCTCCAGTGACCTATCATAGGGCTTTTCTTTTGGTTCTGTACAACTTTTTTATTTTTAATCAAAAAATGATGAATTCATGAATGACAAAAGCAGTGAGATCTCTTTGAGATTCTGAGCAGCAGAATCTAGATTTTAAAAGGATTTTATCTAGTCTGGAAAAAAACGTTTTGTTCTTTCAAGGACCAATATGAACTTTGATATGTAAGTGCTCTTCTTGATTTGGGATATTTATTAATAATTGATTGCAAACTCAGAATGAGTCAGCAGTTAGGAAGGTATTCTAAAAAGTTAAAATGGCTGGATTCATTTGTAGACTCCAGAAGGGAGGAGTCGATAGTCCCCTCCGCTCCTGTGAACCTTAGGGCCCACCTGGGCTTCTGGGCGCTCCATTTTAAGAGGGCACTGAGGGACTGGGGCTCTGTTGCCTGCCACATGGGCTTGAGTGAATTCGATCTCTATCTCCAGTGTTTCTAAGGGCTGTCTCAAAGAACAGGAGAAACCTTGTCCCCTGTACTCCCAGAGGGTAGAATTGACACCCGCTCCCCACTGTAGTCACCCCTCCCCCTTCCCCAGTCTTCCTCCTCTGCCTCAAACCTACCCTGAGAGCTCAGCAGGGAGGATTTTTAACAGAGTAGGACTAGGTAGTCTAATTCAAACGTACTCTCTGTAGCATGTACAGTAAAGCTGAGGTTGGGAGGGCCTAATCTGACAGCCAGGGTCAGCTCAGGCTTGAAATTTGATATTTAAATAAGTGGAGAGGATGAAGGCATTCCCAGCCAGAAAAGCAATGGGAAAGGGGTGGTGGGAAGAGCCGTGTCAATGGGGAGGGTAGCGCATTTGCCACAGGTGTGGCCACCAACTTGCCTGAGATTAGACTTTGTTCTATGGGCAGCAGAGCCACAGGAAATAGAACTGGTGTTCTAGGAAGTGAGCTGGCCCGTGTAAGAAGATTTGGATGCAGCGAGACCATACTGAACCAAGGGTGACAGTGAAGATTCGTTCATGTCTTTTATTCAGTACCTACCTTATACCAAGGTCTATTCTAGGCACTGGAGATACAGCAGGGAACAATTTTAAAATCCCTGCTTTTCCAGAACCCTAATAGGGAGTAATGGACAATAAACAAATAAGATAATTTCTGACAGTGAAAAATGGCTAAAAAGGAACTACAACAGGGTGTTGAGAGCATGACTTGCCCGAGGCACTGGGGCAATCAGAGAAGGTCTTGAGGAGAAGGTGGTGCTTGAGTTGATGCCTAGCTGATTTCAGGCAGAAGGAACACAAGACCCCAAGATGTTAATGAACTTGACATGTTTAAGGACCGAAGAAGGTATGACTGGAGCATAGTGAGCAAGGGAGATTGACAAGGGCTGTTCGCTAAGCCCTGACTGGGACTGGCAGGAGAGTATAGTCTGAAAATGTCTCCTGAGAGTGGTTCTGAAACACCTGCCTTATGGGGGTTGTGGTCCCCATCCCCTTAAGACTCGCCGAAGTAAATAAATGCGGAAAGACAAGGAGCAGGAAAACCCAGCCTGATACCATTTCGTGTGTGGTGCGATGTGGTAGAGAGAACATTAGTCCCAAAGCCAAACTCTGACTTAGGCAGAATTCTAGCTCTGTCACTTCCTAGTTGTGTGACCTTGGGCAAACGACTTAATCTCTAAATTTCCAATACCCAGGTCTTTTAACCATGGATACTAATTACTGCTTCAGAGCTGTTGAACCCAGGGTGCGAGTGAGCCACACCCAGGGTTTCAGGTGATTGGGTGGTTATAGCGCCACCTTGTGTTTATTCGGGTGTTGACAGTGCGCGGTGTTTAATTAGATGCACAGCCCATGCGCAAAGACTTTGCCTCTGTGCGGTGTTGTGGAGTGTTGTGTTTAGTTCTGAGACACATGTTTTGTGGGACACTGACTAGAAGATTGGCTGAAAGAACAGGAGAGGACCAACCTTGGGAAACATGCCTCTGTGTGGAGGGAGCAGATATATGGACTCTGGGGTTCCAATGCTAGGATCAGTGAAAGAGTATGACTGGGGTAGACTGGGTGACAGGAAGCTGATTCTGGCAGCAAGCAAAGAAATATTTTATTATGGTTAGATCTGATCAAGAATGAAATATGTGGGCTGTAGTTGAGGAGGGGATGATGGGTGAAAGCTTGAAGTAAATTAACATCTTGACACTGAAAGTATGTGACTGACTCCAGGCCTTTAGACCTTAGATACAGAGGAGAAGGAAACAGTGACCCACTCCAGTTTTCTTGCCTGGAGAATCCCAATGGACAGAGGAGCCTGGCGGGCTACAGTCCTTGGGGGTCACAAAGACTCGGACATGACTAAGTGACTGACGCTTTCACTTTCACAAAGAAAATGGTGGTTCTGTCATTGGCAGAAATGGAAATCATCAGGAGAATGAATGAGGTATTTTAAATAGCAAATTTTAATTGGAAACAGAAACCTAAAGCAGAATGATCTAGAGATCAAGAGAAAGGTTGAGGCTAAAGCCATGGGTTCAGAAGTCACCTATATGACTGTCTGAAGAGAACAATGCAGGGAAGGAAGTGTAAAGGCAAATATAAGAAATGAGCCTTAAGATGCACCCACATCTGAAGTCAAGAAAAAGAAGAGAGGGCTGAACGGCCAAGAGACAAGTCAATGTTATGAAAACACCAGGAGAAGATGGGAGAAGCAGTGGCACATTCCACAGAGTCAATTACCCCTACCCTACTCAGCTCCTCCAGCCCAGGCCCTGCCCCTCTCTTGCTCTCCCTGGTGAGCATCATCTCCTGACTGCTTCTTTGCTTCCTCTCATGTGATTTCAGTGTTTGATTCCTTCTCCATCCCTGTTGCCGCAGGGGGTGGTGCTGAGAGCCGACCGGTCCTTCGCTACAGCAAGGAGCAGAGGCCAACCACGCTGCCCATCCAGCCGTTCGTGTTCCAGCACCACTTCCCCAAGCAGCTGGCCAAGGCCCGGGCCCTGCACAGCCTTTCCCAGCTCTACAGCCTCTCGGGCTGCAACCGTGCACCGCAGCCTGCCCCCGCAGCTGCCCCCGCTGCTCAAGGCCCAGGCCCAGCTCCTTCAGGGGAGCCACAGGTGCCCACCCACAGGGGTGCCAGGAAAGCCAGGCCTGAGCCAGAGACCTCGCGGCCGTCGCCCCTGGGCAGCTACTCCCCCATCCGGAGTACTGGCCCCTTTGGGCCCAGCACCGACTCTTCTGCCTCCACTTCGTGCTCCCCTCTCCCAGAGCAGGCCACAGCCACAGAAAGCCCACCTCCATGGGGCCTTTCCTGTCCTCCTGCTGTCCTGCCTGCCGTCTCCCGGCAGCCGCAGAAGGAGGATCCGAAGATACTGACCTTGGCTGAGTACCGGCTCCATGGGACAGGAAGTTTGCCTCCTCTGGGCTCCTGGAGATCTAGCCTCAGCCGAGCGGAGAGCCTGGTCCGGGGAGGTGGCGAGGGCAGCATGGCTTCCAGGCCCAGTAATGGTATGAAGCTCACTGCCCATTGCCCTTTCCCACCTAGGCAATTTACCTCCCCTTTGAATGATTTCCTGTACTCCACATGGGGTCACAGGTTACAGTTTGCCCATCTGTAGCTAATATCCCAACCCTCGGGTTTTATACAGGCCCACTGGGTGGGTATGAAATGCTGTCTTTTAACTATTTCCTGTCTCTTCTGCTAATCTCTCCTGATTTCAGCCAACCATCTATCCCCTCAAGCACTCAAGTGGCGAGAATACAGGAGGAAGAACCCTCTAGGACCCCCTGGTTTGTCAGGGAGCCTAGACCGAAGGCCACAGGATGGTCGGCTGGCCCGAAGGAACCCCATCTTTGAGTTCCCCGGCTCCCTCAGTGCTGCTGGCCATCTGAACTGCCGGCTGAATGGTGTGTGGGCCAGGTCCCCAGAAAACCCAGGGCAGGCTCTGCTACAGCCGGGAGGGAAGGGGTCAGTCCCAAAAGAACACATCTCAGAGGACATGAGGCACAGAACTGAGCTGCCACTCAGGGAGACAGTTGCTTGGGATTGATTTTTCTCTTCTTTCCAGGTCAAGTAGTGAAACCGTTACCGCTAACCTGCCCTGACTTCCAAGACCCTTTCTCCTTGACTGAGAAGCCCCCCGCTGAATTTTGCCTGTCCCCAGATGGCAGCTCAGAGGCTGTATCCATTGATGTGCTTCAGAAAAAAGGTGAATATCATTCCTAGCTCAAGACTGAAAATCTGCTGTTACTACTTTTTTATGCCTGTGGCCCAACTATCTAGCCCTTCAGAATATTTCCCTGTCTTAGAACTCCAAGTGCTGGGAGGGAATTAGCACAAGCTTTGGGGCAAGAGGCAGAAGTCTGTACTATGGATCATGAGTATCTGCAAGTGAACAACAGTCATTTATCAGATGCTTAAGACTCAGTCTCCCTTCGCTTCCCTCAGGGAGCTATGTGTAGGGAGGGAGACTCCTGTGTGCTATACCAGGGGAGCTCAAGTGCTACAGGACAAGGTGGCTTGGATAAGCCTGATCATAACATCTAATCAGATAAGGACTGACAGAGAACCAGTCTATTTAGCAGAGCCATTTAAATGAGATGATAAGGAGAAGATTGAGCATAACTGTGGGCTGAAGAGAAGGAGCTTGTGAAAGGGAGAAAGATGAAGCTGAAGTCCCTTGCAGAGGCAGAGCAGAGGACTGAGAGCATCGAGCAGGAAGAACCTTAGGCAAGAAGGGGAATGGCCACCTTCCTCCAAGATGGAAAGGGAGTAAGGGAGGGCAGGTGGGAAGGAGGATAGATGTGATGTAATCCCGTCTTTTGGATGGAGAGGGAAGTTGAATTCATTACCAGTGGCCTCTGTTCTCTGAGTGAAGTAGAACCAAGGGCTTGAGAAGAGGGATAAAGATTTGGCCTGGCAACCTGAGGGCATAGCAGAGGGTGCTGCAAGGCACACATCAAAGAAGTACCCTTCCCAGGCCCTAGGCGAACAGCTTTGGACTTTCTCCAACAGCAGCCAATAGCCTGGTTTCTCAAAGTGGAGAGGATGGAGAGTTAGACTGATCCAGGCTTGAAGTAAAAGGGCAAGGAAGTGAGTACCTGAGTGTCTTAATGGAATCATTGGGGTGGGTCTTGGCAGAGAGGTTAAAACAGGAAGGACTTGAGAACTGGGCAAAACCAGGAAGAAGCCAAGGCCTGTGGTACCTATGCAGGGACAGAGAGAGAGTGTGTGTGTGTGTGTGGCGGGGGGGGCGGCCCTCCCCACTGAGGGCCCACTCCCAGCCAGCTTGCTTGGGGACTCACTTAGGGACCTGGTGCATCAAATTCTCACTTGCAGGGCTGGTGAAAGCTGTCAACACTGCTGTGGACCTCATTGTGGCCCATTTTGGCACAAGCCGGGATCCCGGAGTCAAGGTAGGCGAGAGACTGGAGAGCTGAGCTCCGTCCTGCTGACCGTCACCTATCCTGTGCTACCCCTGGCCCTTGCTCTCCTTCCCCCAGAACTCAGAGTTGGGTCCTCAGGGACGGGGACCACAAGAGAAGTACTGTAAGGACTAAGGCAGTCATAAAGGACCCAGGTTGCAGGTAATTCCCTGTACTTCCCTGCTGCATCCACAGGCAAAGCTGGGGAACAGTTCTGTGAGCCCCAATGTGGGCCACCTGGTTCTGAAGTACCTGTGCCCTGCGGTGCGGGCTTTGTTGGAGGACGGACTCAAGTCTTTTGTGCTGGACGTCATCATTGGGCAACGTAAGAACACACCGTGGAGTGTGGTGGAGGCCTCCACACAGCTAGGTCAGTGCTGGTGGCGAGGGAAGAAGCCCAAGCTGAATTTTCAGGGTTCCAAAGATGGTGACCTCCAACTCTGGCTTCCTCCCAGGCCCATCCACCAAGGTCTTGCATGGGCTGTACAACAAAGTCAGCCAGTTCCCAGAGCTCACCAGTCACACCATGCGCTTCAACGCCTTCATCCTCGGCCTGCTCAAGTGAGTGTGTGGAAATCTGCAGCCCACCAGCCCCCTCCCCTGGGCGCCAGCACCGCTGAAGAGCCAACACCCTAGACTGAGTCAGAGAGGGTGAACCTGCAGGATCTGTGGCCAGGCTCAGGCCCACTCTCTCCCCACCTTGCTACAGCCTCTCTTAGTGGGTCACAGGCTTCCCACCAGACCCATGACTCTGATCACCAATACAGGCTTCTGCTTTTATAAATCTGTAATCTGGCTCATTTGGAAATTAATCTGGTTCTCAGTCTCCATGGCTGTTGCAACCCTGAACCTCTCAGTTCCAGCACTGCTTCTGAGTCCTGCTTGACCCAGTATATCATAGTATCCTTCTTTCTCGAGTATGAGCCAGGGTCATCCCCTCTGGCCCTGAGCTGCCCTGTCCTCTTATCAGTAGCTGCCCTGACTTCTTCAGTCATGGGCAAGTCAACTCCATTCTAAGAAGTGATTGGCTTGTGAATCACCTCCGCCTGCATCCCCTCTGAGTTTCTAGAACCATGTAACATGAAACTAGCCCTGCCATAGAAGGGAGATGTTCACCTGTACTTCTGCTGTATGTCTGACCCCCTGTATCTGTCTCCTTTGTACCTCACGGTCTGGCTATAGCCGCACAAGACTCAACTCTTCACCTCTCTCCCTGCAGCATCCGGTCCCTGGAGTTCTGGTTTAATCACCTCTATAACCACGAAGGTAACACTCAGAACCCTGCTCTGTCTTGCCAACTCAATACAGGCCAGTCCTGGGAGGATCAAAAGGGGGCGGCGGCACTGCTGTCTTTGCAGAGTCTAGAGGTGGGGAGGAGAACCACACAAGCTTTCATCTCGAGGCTTGGGCTTCTACCCAAGTCCTTTCCCAGCCTCTGCTATGTTAGAACCTGGGAGCCAGGAGGATACTCAGGCAATCTGGAAGTCAGAGTGGCGAGGAGCTTCTCCTCTGAACTTGAGGTTGCTGCTTAAGCTGATGGAGCGTGTGCACCGCACAGCTTCCAGAGGCATTGTTCACACCACAGTGCAGCTCAGTGCACAGTACACAGCCTGCCCAGCAGTATGCGATGGCTCTGCCCAGCCTGCCTTTCCGAGGCCCACCCCGGGCCAGGCTCTGCTTCTCTATGTGGCTCAGTCCCTCTCTCTTTCTCCCCTAGATATCATCCAGACCCACTACCAGCCGTGGGGCTTTCTGAATGCAGCGCATACAGTGTGCCCTGGCCTCTTTGAGGAGCTGCTGCTGCTGCTCCAACCCTTGGCCCTCCTGCCCTTCAGCCTAGACCTGCTGTTCCAACACCGGCTGCTGCAGAGCGGCCAGCAGCAGCGGCAGCACAAGGAATTGCTGCGAGTGTCCCAAGACCTGCTATTGTCCGCCCACTCGACCCTGCAGCTGGCCCGCTCCCGCGGCCAGGACGGCCCCGGAGATGTGGACAGGGCGGCCCCCGGGGAGCGGGTGAAGGGTGTGGGTGCCTCAGAAGGTGGAGAAGAGGAGGAGGAAGAGGGGGAGACAGAGGCGGCCGGGAGCTCAGGGCGCGGCAGGTGGGCCCGAAGTGGGCAGGCTGGCTGGTGGTACCAGCTCATGCAGAGCTCCCAGGTCTACATCGACGGCTCCAGCGAGGGCTCTAGGTTCCCCCGAGGTAGCAGCACTGGTAGCAGCAGCGAGAAAAAGAAAGGGGCAGGAGGCGTGGGGCCACCCCCCCGAGAGGGAGTCGTGGAGGGAGCGGAGGCCTGCCCTGCCCCTGAGGAGACCCTCGGCCGGGAGAGGGGCTGGCCTTTCTGGATGGGGAGCCCCCCTGATTCTGTACTGGCGGAGCTGAGGCGGAGCCGGGAGAGGGAGGGGTCTGCTGCCCCCACAGCCGAAAATGAGGAAGGAGCATCTGAACCTTCACCAGGGGGCATCAAGTGGGGACACCTCTTTGGGTCCCGGAAGGCTCAGCGGGAGGCCCGACCCACAAATAGGTAAGAGGTGGCCCCTGGTGGGGACTAGGGAGTGGAGAGCCTGCTCTAAAACTGGCACAGATGAAGCCAGAGCCCTGGCCACTGTCCCCTAGGCTGCCCTCGGACTGGCTCAGCCTGGACAAGTCTGTGTTCCAGCTCGTGGCGCAAACAGTGGGTGCCCGCCGGGAGCCAGAGCCCAAGGACAGTCTGCAGGAGCCACCCTCTCCAGGCCTGCCTTCCAAGCCTCCATGGTGAGACGGGGAGACCGGAGGGTTGAGGGGCTGAGGCTGGCTCGGGATGGGCTTTCTCTGACCTCCATTTGTTGTCTCCCCAGTGAGGTGAAGGCGCTGTGCCACCATCTGGCCACAGGCCCTGGACAGCTGAGCTTCCGCAAGGGAGACACCCTGCGGGTGCTGGGGCCAGCCGGGGCGGACTGGCTGCGCTGCAGCCGCGGCTCAGACACCGGCCTGGTGCCCCTGGCCTACGTGACTCTGACGCCAACTCCAAGTCCAAGCCCTGGAAGCAGCCAGAACTGAGGCCCTGTGCATGCTGGTGGCCTCAGGGACCCTCACAGCCCCCAGGCTCATCACCTAAGAGCGCTTCCCAAGCCGTCTGGCCTGGTTACAGAGAGTAGACCGAGAGCTGGGGGCCACATATCCCTGTGCTCAGTATTAATTACTCCCCATTACCTGTCCCAGTGACCTCGTCAGGACCTTCCCCCAGGAGAGGAGGGAAGGGATGCAGCACTGGGCTGCCAGAGTCTCCCCAGCCAATCTGGCCAGTCCTCCCATGGGTGCAGACAGGTACTTCCCTGTGGAGGGAGGTGACCAGAAGGCCCACTTGCAGGGTTCCCTCAGCCAGGTGGTGAGGAGGTTGTGTGACAGTATTGGGGCCAGTTCCCTAAGCCCCCAGCTGTAAATAGGCTGTGGCCAGTGCCTGGCGGTCAAGGAGGGAGGAGGAGCCCAGGCTTCTGTTTATGTATTTATTTATTTATTTATTACACCTATTAATAAAAAAGGTGCTCGGCCTCCAAACTGTTCTCTCTTTGTGCTTCCTCCTGCCAACCCGCCTTTCTTCTTTCCAAAAGGATGGCTGGGATAGGATGACAAGGGAAGAGAGAACTTAAATGCCAGGTACCTACACCAGGAGCTGCTTCTGGAGGGCGCTGAGAGCCAGAGCATCCTGGGTGAGATGCCCATACGTGCGGCCGAACTGGAACTTATACCCTGTGTGGAAGAAAGAGTCTGTCATCTGTAGCCAGAGGCACAGAAAAGTTATTTCTCAGCCAGTTACCCAGAACCTCCAAGTTATCCTCCAAACTCTGGTCCTCACTCCCCACTAGGAGCTATGTCAGTTCCTTTTCTGCCAGTGATAAAGCCAAACCTCACGACCCAAGGACCCCTCCCTGTATCTACTAGTTCCCATCCCCCAAACCACCTCCATCTATCACTCACTCACACTCACACACACACACACACACAAATATCCCAGTCCCCAAAGCCTCCCTCCTGGGCCATCCTCACCTGGGACATAGCCCCCGTATTTAGGTAAAAGGCCCAGGCGCTGAGGGTAGGTCCGGGACAGTGCGGGGAGATGCTTAGGATCCTTCTGGGACCTGCCCGGTGACTTCATCTTTCCAAACTCCTGCAGCGCCTGGTTGCTGAGCACAGGAAAGCTGGAGCCGAAGAGGAAGCGAGCACGGGGCACATAACCAGTGAAGCCTGGGGGGCGGGAACACTCAGTCGGTACCTTCTGGGCACATCCCCAGGCCCTTGGTCATTGCCCACATCCTCTCACCTGACATGAAGAACTTGCGAGGGTCTCTGTCATCCATGGAATAAGGGGAAGCCTTGTGAGGAGATTGATAGAGGAGAAACGGCAAACAAATTCAGCCCCTGGGTTATAGCACAAGCTCCCAGGGCAGTGGGGCTAGTGGTCTGGCCCTGTACCCACAGCCAGCCTTCACATGGCCACCACAGGCCTGGCCGCACAGAGGTAGGGGCTCCCCGCTCCCACCACTGGATTCTGCCTTAGCCTTCTCCATCTCACTTGTTCCGCCTCCTGCCCCAGCTCCGGCTCCTTTTCTGCCTCCAGCTCTGCCCCCGGCTTTGGCTCTTGGTCTTTCTCCACGTCTTTTTCTCCCTTGGCCTCTTTGGGCAGCTCCTGACTCCCCTGTCCTCCGCTCCACTGAGTAAAACCATTCAGAGCCTCAGCCCAGACCTGGCTGCAGTTCTTGGCAAAGATGAACTGTGCCTGTGGCACAAAACCTAGGTGGGCAGGGGACAAAGGAGATGCATTAGAGCGTGGGGCCCGTGTTCTGGGATGGGGGACCCTGTTCATACCCGTATCCGAACCTGTGTACCCGGGGACCATGCTGGAGCTGAGCCTTTCGTGTCCACGCCTGACAGGCAGGCTTCTCCTGCGAGGCTCGGGGGATCTTGGAGGCCGAATGGGAGGCAGAAGTGTGCGGTGGGCGGGGGGCCAGGCGAGGCCAGGAGAGCTGCGAAGTAGCTGCCCAGTCATCTCTCCGTAGGTCTGGCCCATGCTGAACCGAAGTAGTGGGCAGTGTCCAGTGTACCTGCAGCACAAGTCTCACCTGCTCACCTCCAGAGTCCCCCTGCCTCACCATCCCCAGACAGAGGAGCAGAGACCGCTGAGGCCCTGATCATTTCTGGACTCTGCTGTGTGTATATTTGGAGCAGGCATTTCTTAGTTCTCTGTCTGGGTTTTCAACCTTCCCCTCGGCTGTTACCCTGTTGCCATGGAGAGTACAACACAAAGCTTCACAGCAGGCCCGGTTCCTACTATTCCTTTGCTTTTCCTTTTCCATCCAACATCATAGATAACCCATCCATAAGCCGCCCATACCACAATGTCCACTTGGCCCCCAAGGCCGAGGTGGCACAACTCTATATCCTTATTACCCCTCCTCCCAGAAGCAAACGGGTATGCTCTTACCCTGGGATATAATGAGGGTTCTGGGGGTTCAGTCCTGGTATGAAGGTGCTGGCCATAGCCATGGGGACCCTGGCAGTTCCTTTTGTTTCTCCTTGAGCTCAGCCTCTGGGCTGTGTGTACTGACTGTGTCCAGGGCTGGGAGGCTGAGCCAGCGGCAGGAGGCGGGGCTCAGAGGGGAGAGGGGGGCGGGCCCTGGTGTGATGACGGCCAGGGCCAAGACCAGCAGACCAGGAGAGCAGAGGCTCGCTGGTCTGTCTGCTCCTGAACAAATGCAGTCCTGCCACCTGGGGGCAGGGAGAAGGCTGAGTACAGACAGCCTCCCCGCTGCAGGACGGAAGGAAGCCCTCGAGTGGGAGGCAGGGGAGCAAAACCTGATAGATCCATTGCGCCATTCCTAAGCCCCTCTCTGAGCACCTATCTGAGGAGATGTGGATTCTCCTCTCTCTCAGTCTTGGTTGAAGGTGATTTCCTAGGAAAGCCCAGAGGGGAGGTGATAGGGGATAAAGGAACCAAAAGACCTCTAAGCAGTGACATTTAGTACCTCTGAAGCCTCCTATCCTCATTTATAAAATGCAGGTACTACTACTCACCCTGCCGCTGTTGCGAGCCTCAGATTAATGTATACAAACATGCTTTGTAACAATAAAAACCATGAAGCCAGAGTGGTGGGGTAGGGGAAAGGGCATGGGTGTGAGGTCAGGCAGCCATGAGCTCCTAATAGTTAGCAGCCTTTAACTGTAAGCAGGTGGCTCCCTCTGAACCTAAAATCCCTAAACTCTTAACAGGAAAGCTAAAATAGTCTAGCCTACCAAGAATGCTGTTAAGAATACAGTCAGTCACCGCAGCACTGTTGACAATAGCCAGGACATGGAAGCAACCTAGATGTCCATCAGCAGATGAATGGATAAGAAAGCTGTGGTACACACACACTATGGAATATTACTCAGCCATAAAAAAGAATGCATTTGAATCAGTTCTAATGAGGTGGATGAAACTGGAGTCTATTATACAGAGTAAAGTCAGTCGGAAAGAAAAATACTGATACAGTGTACTAACACATATATATGGAATTCAGAAAGATGGTCATGATGACCCTATGAGAGAGCAAAAGACACAGATGTAAAGAACAGTCTTTTGGATTCTGTGGGAGAAGGTGAAGGTGGGATGATTTGAGAGAATAGCACTGAAACATGTATATTATCATATGTGAAATAGATCGCCAGTCCAGGTTTGATGCATGAGACAGGGTGCTCAGGGTTGGTGCACTGGGATGACCCTGAGGGATGGGATGGGGAGGGAAGTGGGAGGGGGTCTCAGGTTGGGGAACACATGTACACCCGTGGCTGATTCATGTCAATGTATGGTAAAAACCACTACAATATTGTAAAGTAATTAGCCTCCAATTAAATTAATTTAAAAAAAAAGAACACAGATAGTGTGTGTGAAAAGACTTACCCCATCACCTGGCACACAGCTTCTAAAACTTAATTTCATTTCCAATTGTTTAGTATTATCTCTAAATTTCTAATACAAATGGGAGATCAGTGAATGGTTAGTAAATTCAGTGGATACAGGTTTCCTCAATGTGGGAGTTCAGGGGAAGGAGATATGAAGGTAATGTTAAAACTAGGAGGCAAATTACAATTTGTTACCAAAACCATTCAGATTCTAAGAGAAGTACAGACCAAGAAAAAGGGATCTGGGGGATGCTACCTTTCCAGAAGGCAGAACCTCTGCTTTCCTCCCCTCCCCGCCCCCACTGCCAGTGCCAGGGCTGACGAAGCACGTGTCACTGACTTCTTCGGCTTGCACAAGAGCACTGGGCACCAAAGAATAAATTTCACGTTCCTCACTGTTCTGCCAAGGACAACCTTGTTGTGTGTCATGAGAGCTAGAATTGTAGGGGGCGTGGCTCACAGGAAGTATGCTGGAGTGAGGGAGGGAGCTGAAGGCAGAGCCTAGAATAGCAGAAGTATGTCAAGGCTAACAACCTGGATTCTGTAACAGACACTGTTGGTTGCACACTTCATACCTATTCCCTACCCCCATCTCCTTTCTTCCTAACAGGACTTCAATTTTGTTCTGCCAAGCAGTCAGGAGCTTCAGGGAAGCTCAGAACCAGCCATAGGAATGAGTCTTGATTAGTCTAAGCCCATCATAGTGGTCCCGTTTCCCTTGCCAATGACTGGTTAGGTTTGGGCTTGTGGCAATCTGAACAATATGAGGGCAAGTCTGCTGGGATGAAGGAGGGTCCTAGGCAAAGTTTCTTTGCTCTTAAAAAAGATGCACAACAAATTAGAGAAAGAGAGATGGACAAAAAGGAATGTCTTTTCCTGCCTTGAGAAATTCTGTGAATATGATGTTGGAACTTTGGCAGGAATCATAAATCTTGCGGAAAGCTAAGCTAACCTCCAGATAAAGCCTTAATCCATCCAGGGTGGATGGTAGAATAGAAAGGCCTAGATCCTTGATGGTAATGTAGAGTCTCAGAATTAACCATCCTTCTTATGAAGTGATTTCATTATTGTTAAGGCCACTTCCAACTTCTCTTTCACTTAGAGTCAAAGGTATCATAATATAAAACAAAACAAAAACACTAGTTCAAATCCTAGTCACTAGAGATACAGACCCTGGCTGAATTCATTTCATCAGACTCCAGTATTCTCATCTATAAAATGGTAAGCAAATGTTACTACCTCATTGAGTAGGATAAGGTAGGTGAATCATGCATAATGAAGAAGAATCAGCAAAAGAGCCCCAGAAGGAACCAATAAAATAGGAGAATCAAAAAACAAAAGGAAGGGGAATTCCCTGGTGGTCCAGTGATTAGGATTCTGAGCTCTCACTGCTAAGGGCTTGGGTTCTACCCCTGGTTGAGGGGCTAAGATCATGCAAGTGCACCCCCTACCCCCCCACACACACACAAAAAGAAACTAAATGAAGAAAGTAATTCAAGATGTGATAATGGTATTATGGTTACATAGAAAATTACCTTGGAAGATAATACTAATGAAGTGTCATAATGCCTGCAATGTACTTTCAAATGGTACAATAAAAAATCATACTAAATAGTACAGTATAACCATACTATATCAAATACCACACCATACAATTTTTTATCAGAGAGAGACAGAACAAACATAACAAAATAACAACTGTTGAACTGAGCTGAGGGTATACAGTTATTCAGACTTCCCTGGTGGCTCAGCGGTAAAGAATCCACTTGCAATGCAGAAGTTGCTGGAGACGCAGGTTTGATCCCTGGGCTGGGAAGGTCCCCTGGAGGAGGGCATGGCAACCCACTCCAGTATTCTTGACCGAAGAATCCCCATGGACAGAGGAACCTGGCAGGCTACAGTCCATGGGGTAGAAAAGAGTCAGACACGACTGAAGCAACTTAGCATGCACATACAGATGTTCATTGTGTATTCCTTCAGCTTTTCTGCATGTTTGGAATTTTTTCAAAATAAAGAGATAGTGGAAGAGACTATTTTAAAAGGAATAGGATATGAATATATCCATTTAACTGCTCTTCCTAAGGTCACACAAAAATTACCCATATTGAGGTTTCTAAATACCATTTCCAATGAAAAGGAATCATGAATCATTGGAAAAAATAACTGATAGCAGCTCCAGTCTAGCAATTCACAAAATGAGACTAGAACATTTTATTATATCAAAGAGCAAGAAACCTTAACAGTCATATCAAAAGGACTCAGAAGCCAACTTGACTGTGTCCAGTGGCCAAAATAGGACAGTTTAAAAATCAAAAACTTTTTTAAATTGCCAGTGATTAAGACACATCATATATGTATTATTATGAGTTTATGATGATACTAAAAAAAAACACCTCATTGGCCACTGTTGGAGGATGCTAGAGAACCAACTCACTACTTTAAAAGCTGGTAAAATAAAAGGGAAACAAGCTTTTTTATTTTTATTTTTTGCCTTTCCCATATGAACATGTCTCTGAGTAACAAGTAGTTTAATGAGGAAAAGTTCTCAATCAGGAACAATTTTGCCCCCAGGGGGACAATGTCTAAATGACATTTTAGTCATCACAACTGGAGGAACTGCTACTGACATTCAGTGGGTCGAGGACAGGGATGCTGCTAAACATCCCTACAGTGCACCAGGACAGCCTCCTACTATAAAGAATCTCTACAGTCCAAAATGTCAATAACAGCAATTTTCCTCCAATTAAAAAATAAACTAATTTTTAAAAATATCAATAGTGCCACGTTTGAGAAACCCATCACAAAGACCACCACTGTATCTGTGTGTCTGCTCAGTCACTCAGTCAAATCTGTCTCTTCGGGACCCCATGGACTGTAGCCCGCCAGGCTCCTCTGTCCTTGGGATTCTCCAGGCATGAATACTAGAGTGGGTTGCCATGTCCTCCTCCAGGGGGTCTTCCCAATCCAGAGATCAAACCCAGGTCTCCCACATTGCAGGCAATTCTTTACCATCCGAGCCACTAGGGAAGTCCAACACTGTATATACATCATGATAAAAGTGTTAAAACCACCTACAAATTAGTTCTGCCAAAATAATAAAATATAAATCTAATTGTCTCTACACCTTTACTGGAAATACAGGGGACTGAAGAACACGCTAAAAGCTTAGCAAAATTCAGATTCTGAGAAACTCAATAAGGACAAATGACCCGGTTTCTTAAAAAAAAAATGGAGGAGGGGAGATAATGGATGGAGTTAAAGGTTTAAGAGACATCAGCCTCAAAGTATGGACCTTATTTAGATTTTGATTCAAATTAACAATTTGGGGAACTTCCCTGGTGGTCCAGTGGCTAAGACTCTGCACTCCCAATGCAAGGGGCCCAAGTTTGATTCCTAATCAAGGAACTAGATTCCACATGCTGCAACTAAAGACACGGCATACCTCAATGAAGATTGAAGATCCTGAGTGCCACAACCAAGACCTGGCACAGCCAAATAAATAAATATTTTTTAAAATTATTTTTAAAAAACTAAATTAATTCAATGAGGAAAATATGAAAAGCTAGATGCTTGATGGTATTAAGTAATTTTTTTTAAAGTATGACATAGTACTGTGATTTTGTTTTAAAGAAGAATCCTTATCTTTTAGAGGTAACACACTGAAATATTTATTGATGAAAAGACAATGTCAGAAATATGCACCAAATAACTAGGTGGGGGAGAAAAGCAGTAGTATAGATAAAACAAGATTGTCCATGAACTGATTACTGGAGAATCACTGGCATAGAAGATACAAAAAAGCAGATATTTTCACTTCTACCCAGTCATTTATGGCAACAGTATAACTGAGGCATGGGTAAGTGATTTTAAACAATGTTTCACCAACAAAATGGTCTTACCCAAGGTAAATAAGGGTTCATTGTTCTATTCCTTCTTTTTTTTCACATTTGAATTTTCCACCTTAAAAAGTTTGAAAAATGACAACAAAAGGATCTTCTAGCAGCCCAATTCAAGGAACATTTCAAGCTCATCTTAGCACACCTCTCTGCACTATTTAATACTGTTCATTATTCCACTTTTCCTAAACTCTCCATTCCTTGGATTCCACTTGCCACTATTTGTTATATCATTGGCAGTGAAAAGTATTCAGATATTTAGATGAATACACAGATATAGTGCTAGTTCAGTCACAGACTGGAGTTTCATATTATAATGTAAATATATGTCAGCTCTATTCTAAACAGCTTTATTATGACTTTAATTAAATAAAAAAGGCAAAATGTGTTTGTGTATACGCTATGTGTACTTCTTAAAATAGGTAAAGGTCCTGACCCTTTTACACATAAGTTTGAAACTGAAGGTGGCTCAGATGGTAAAGAATTCGCCTGCAGTATGGGAGACCTGGGTTCGATTCCTAGGTTGGGAAGATCCCCTGGAGAAAAGGAACAGCTACCCACTCCAGTATTCTGGCCTGAAGAATTCTATGGACAGAGGATCCTGGCAGGCTAAAGTCCATGCGGTCGCAAGGCAACTTTCAGTTTCACTTGAATTTGAAATTACATTATAAACACTTATACTTTATTCTAAATAAAGAATTTTATGCACCCTCAAAAGAATTATCTTCCTATATTTAGCATGTTTCTTCTGTTTCCTTCACAGACTTCTCTTCGTCCACCTACACTTTATTACTGTTGGTGTTCCCTAGAAGTCCATTATCAGCCTACATCTCCCTCCCTACTGGGATAATGGCATCCCCATTCATAGTTTTCTTTTCCATCACATGACCCCTTTGTTTATGACAATTACCTACCGCCCCCCAACCTGTCCCGCTCCTGTATTCTTTATCTCAGTTGATAGTCATCTAAGCAAGAAACTAAAATTATCCTGGATGATGCTCTTTCCCTCCCCAGGACTGACTGACTTTGGATACTAGTCTGTCAGCAAGTTTTCCCATTCTAGTTAAAGGTTTCTTCCTCCCCTTTTCTATTATCCCCATCCTAGTTCAGTCCCTCATCCTCTCCTCAATGAAGCATCATCAGCTCCTCCTTGTTAATCAGTCTTCCTGCCTCCATACAACCACCACAATAATCTGTCTAAATAGGCAAACTGGCTCCTCTGCTTGGAATTACTATCACCAACTACGCATATTCTCAGACTTGGGTAAAGGGTCAGACGCGAGTAGATTAAAATATTATATTGCTTAAACAAAAGGAAGCATAAATTCCTAGTGTTTATTGGGCTTCCCTGGTGGCTCAGACGGTAAAGAAGTTGCTTGTAATGCTGAGACCGGGGTTCCATCCCTGGGTTGGGAAAATCCCCTTAAGAAGGAGGGAATGGCAATCCGCTCCAGTATTCTTGCCTGGAGAATTCCATGGACAGAGGAGCCTGTGGGGCAGGCTACAGTCATGGGATTACAAAGCGTGGGACACGACTGAGTGACACACTTTTCACTTTTCATAGATCTTAACTACAGAAAGCAAGCTTACAAATGAAATAGGTTAGATGTTAACATTTAACGTGACAAATGAGCTTGTTTTGCTGAGACAAAATTGCCTCTGGAGGAATGAATATGATGCATATGGCCTGTCTATACTGGCAGTGGCTGTGAATCACTCTGGCTCTTTCTTCTACTTTGTGCGAAAACTTCCCTTGTACCGAGACAGCATCTGACCTTCTTTCGGTCCTCCTGCACCGTTTATAATTTAAGACTGCTTTATTCTTTTCTCATTGGCTCTTAACAATTAAGTAGTACGAGGCTCTCAATCCATAAACATGGGATAAGACTCTGTTAGAAGGTAGTCACCCACACGGATGCCGACTGTGCAATTAATTAATTTTCTTTTTAGCTTACCACAGAAATAAAAATAGTACTTTAGAGCTTCTGAAAAGAATTCAGACTTGCTCCCTCAAGCTCTGTCGCAGACTGTTTCGCCCCAGGCCCGCAGCCTCCGCTCCTACCGGACTCCACTCCGCCGCTAGGTGGCAAGCGCCTCACGGACGCCCACCACCACTCTTCCCAGACCTGTCACCGGGATCGTGTGACGTCACCCAACCCAGGCGATGATTGGCTATACCGCCGATGACAGTGGGGAGGAGCCAGCGGAGAAGAGAAGCGTTGGGTACGGCGAGCGCACCGGGTCCTGGAACGGTGCGTGCGCACTCGAGACCTCGCGCCGCTCTAGAGGCCGGTGGCAGAACTTCCTGCCGCCTGAACCGGCCGACCCGATTCCTACGTACTGGGGGCGGTACCTGTCTAGAGGGGTCACACTGATAAGGGCCACACTGAGGGGAGGAGTCACGTTGAGAGGCGGGGTCACAATGGCTGGTGGAGTCACTCTGAGAGGTGGGGTCTCTCTGGGCAGAAGGAACACACAAAGGAGGGTTGTCACACTGAGAGGTTCTGGTACACACTAACAGTGGAAACAGTTTCAGACTTTATTTTGGGGGGCTCTAAAATCACTGAAGATGGTGACTGCAGCCATGAAATTAAAAGACGCTTACTCCTTGGAAGAAAAGTTATGACCAACCTAGATAGTATATTCAAAAGCAGAGACATTACTTTGCAGACTAAGGTCCGTCTAGTCAAGGCTATGGTTTTTCCTGTGGTCATGTATGGATGTGAGAGTTGGACTGTGAAGAAGGCTGAGCGCCGAAGAATTGATGCTTTTGAACTGTGGTGTTGGAGAAGACTCTTGAGAGTCCCTTGGACTGCAAGGAGATCCAACCAGTCCATTCTGAAGGAGATCAGCCCTGGGATTTCTTTGGAAGGAATGATGCTAAAGCTGAAACTCCAGTACTTTGGCCACCTCATGTGAAGAGTTGACTCATTGGAAAAGACTCTGATTTTGGGAGGGATTGGGGGCAGGAGGAGAAGGGGACGACAGAGGATGAGATGGCTGGATGGCATCACGGACTCGATGGACGTGAGTCTGAGTGAACTCCGGAAGTTGGTGATGGACAGGGAGGCCTGGCGTGCTGCAATTCATGGGGTCGCAAAGAGTCGGACACGACTGAGCGACTGAACTGAACTGAACTGATGTTGGTTGGCAGTGTCATACTGAGAGGTGTCACTGAGAGAGGTCTCCGAAGGAAAGAGTTCCTTGAGGGGCGGGGTTTTGCTAAGGGGTGGGGTCTTGAGCTTAGAGGGGCGTCCCTACAGGTGAAGTCTTCTCTTTTGACAGAGAGGGGCATTCGGACGAAATAGTAAAAGGAAGGTGCAGGCTGGGTGGTCACTTGACGAGGCTCTGGAATCTGAACTTTATCGAGGGAGGCGGGATGGATGAGGAGGAGTCGGGGCCACACTTGGAATGGGCTGACCGAGGGCTCGCTGCAGTCTCGGGGCATCACCATCCCCTGAGAAGGTAGAAAGTGTCAGGGAGTCCGGAGGTGTAAGGTGTAAAGGTCGAGACCTGGGAAATGGGAAGGCTGGGCCAGGGCGGAGGCTGGGAAGGTAGGTAGGTTGCTGGGCTGCCTCTGATTGTGGCTGGGCCAGAAGGATCCATTTTTCAGCCCTGCGGGTCCTTTGAGCCCAGGAATCGTGCGGCTCCCTGAGCCGAGTAGTCAACCGCCAGTGACCTGAGGGAGGGAGAGGAGAAAGGACTCCCAGGGCAGTTAAAAGACGTTTGACCCGCGCGTGCGCACAATCAGCCCTTAATTCCTTTCAGTTATTCAGCTCAGGCCTGACCTCATTTGACCCCGACGCCCCAGACCCACTCGCCTAGGGCATACTAGCTTCAGGTTGCGGGGTGCGCACCTGAGGGGGCGTGGCCGCTGCCCAGAGGCCAGGCTCGAAGGAGTTAATCAGAGGCCCGGCTCAGCCCCGCCCCCGGCAGGCCGCGGAGCCTGAGCCCCAGCGGCGAAGCGGAGCGGCCGCCGCCCGCCCGCCCGCCCGCCCGCCTCCGCCTGCGGGGAGCCTGCCCGCCTGCCCGCCGGCGCCCGGGAGCGCCACTTCCACCGCTCGGCCCAGGCCCAGGCCCAGGCCCTGCGCAGAGCGGAGCGGAGCAGCGTCCACCCGGGCCCAGCGAGCCGGCGAGGCGGGGGCGGGCCCAGGATCTTCGGCGAATCCTCTATTCTCTAGGGCGGGAGCGGGAGCGGGAACCCGGGCGCCCCTGATCCGTCTGGGCCCGCTCCCATGGCGAGCGCGGCCTGCCCGGGGCCCGGGGACCCTGCCATGTGAGGCAGGCCCCGGCCTGGGGGGCCCGGCCATGGCCGGGGAACGGCCCCCACTACGGGGCGCTGGGCCCGGGCCTGGAGAGGCGCCGGGGGAGGGGCCCCCGGGGCCGGGGGGCGCAGGAGGAGGCCCGGGCCGGGGCCGCCCCTCCTCCTACCGGGCTCTCCGCAGCGCCGTGTCCAGCCTGGCACGCGTGGACGATTTCCACTGCGCCGAGAAGATCGGGGCCGGCTTCTTCTCTGAGGTCTACAAGGTAGGACCAGCAGAGAGGGCAGAGGGGCGGGACCGAGCCTCAGACGCGAGGCTGGAACTAGGGGCCTGGACCCTGGCAGTCTTCCCAACCTGCTCGGGACTGGCCATCCGCTACCGCCCGCAGGTTCGGCACCGACAGTCGGGGCAAGTCATGGTGCTGAAAATGAACAGGCTCCCCAGTAACCGGGGAAACACGCTACGGGAGGTGCAGCTGATGAACCGGCTTCGGCACCCCAACATCCTAAGGTGAGCGGGCCCCAGCCGCTTGCTGGGAAGCTTGCTGGGGGGAGGGGAAAGATCCCGCGGGAAAAGTGGGAACTGTGGAGAGGCCGAGGCTCTTACAGCCTACCCTGCTATCTTTCCCATCCTCCTCCAGGTTCATGGGGGTCTGCGTGCACCAAGGGCAGCTGCACGCTCTTACAGAGGTGAGGATGGGCCAAGAAGCGGGGGGACCCCCTCACCACCAAGGGGAGAGGGAGTCAGCGGCCCCGAGCATCTGCAGAGGAGTATTGGGAGGCGGCAGGACCCAGGGGAGGCTTCCCAGAACGTCCCTTTAGGCAAACCACAAATAAAAGGCGTCAGCTGGTCCCATCCTTGATACTCTTTAGAAGGGTGCTGTCCAACAACAGATCTTTCTGCAGTGATAAAAATGTTCTGTATCTGTGCGGTCCAAAACCATAGCCACTAGCCACAAGTTGCTGAGGAGCACTGGAAATGTGACTATTGTGACAGGAACTGAATGTTTAATTTTCTTTAAACTTAATAATTTAAATTTAAATAGATGTACATGTATGGGTCCGGACAGCCTTAGGATATGAATGGGGGTGCTAGAGCACAGACTCACCCTATTGACCTTTGTGATTCTCCTGAGTGTCCCAGGCTTAAAAGTGGGAGACCTAGAGAACAGACTGAAACTTTGATATTCGTTCCCCTTCTCCTCCCGTGTCCCAGTATATGAACGGGGGGACCCTGGAACAGCTGCTCAGCTCCCCCGAGCCCCTATCCTGGCCTGTCAGGCTCCGCCTGGCTTTGGACATCGCCCGTGGCCTGCGGTACCTGCATGCCAAAGGGGTATTCCACCGAGACCTCACATCCAAGGTAGGTGGGCCAGGTGGGTGGAGGCATGAAAGGGGATTTGAGATTCATTCGATTGTAACTAGCCCATGGATACTGGAAAGTGGATAACAGGCAACATTAGGATGTTGGGGTAGCAAGACACTGGAGTATGGGGGACTGGGATGAGGGGGAGTGCTCTGAGGGACTGAGAACCATTCTGTTTAAACCAAGAGATGGGTGATGCTGCAAGATTGGGGTACATTGGAGAACTGGGAGATCAGAGAAGATGGGGTTATTCTGGAATGACAGGTCTTTGAGGTGCATAGTGGGAGATCAGAGAACAGAAGGTGATGGGTATGTGGGGATGCTATATGTATATGTCAGAACTGTCTGATCCGACGGGAAGACCGAGGCTTCACAGCTGTTGTGGGTGACTTCGGGCTGGCTGAAAAGATTCCTGTGTATAGGTGAGGTGAATGCCCCATCCCCCTAAACCTCCCAGAAGGCCCTTATCTAAGCAAAACCCATAGGCACATTTCCTTTGGGGTGTGGGTGGGGAGTGGGCTGACCTCACCCCCTTTTTTTGGGGAAGGGTGTTTGGATGGGATATTCCTGACCACTCTGCCCCTGCAGGGAAGGGGCAAGGAAGGAGCCATTGGCTGTGGTGGGTTCCCCATACTGGATGGCTCCTGAGGTATTGCGAGGCGAGCTGTATGATGAGAAGGTAAGACATCAACCCTTGAGGTCCCCAAGGCCTTCCAGAGACCCTGGAGATTCTCTTGTAAGGCCCCATCCCAAGTTCCTCAGCAGCTCTGAGAGATACTCAGAAGACCCAAGACCTTACCCCTCTTACCCCCTCCAACACATGGCAACTGTCAAGACTCCCCCGAATTCTGACATATTCTGACATGAAACTGTCAGTGCATCCCGCGGACGTTCTTTCCTACCCCAGGCTGATGTCTTTGCCTTTGGGATTGTCCTCTGTGAGCTCATCGCACGAGTACCTGCAGACCCTGACTACCTACCCCGGACGGAGGTGAGTGATATGCCTAGGTTTAAAAGGACGCACTCCAGACTGTGCAGTTCAGAACCATGGAGGGTTCCCAGAAGGTCGAGGCCCTAACTGGGGGCAGCAGGAAAACTGGAGGAAGGCTGACTCGGAGGCGTCTCATCTTTGTCCCCACAGGACTTTGGGCTGGATGTGCCTGCTTTCAGGGCCCTGGTAGGGGGCGACTGCCCATTGCCTTTCCTGCTCCTGGCCATCCACTGCTGCAGTGTAAGAGCCCCACTCTCCCCGCTGCCCTGCACCCCCGGCCAGCCCAGGCGATGGGAGGAACACTCAGGGACATGCTTTTGGAGCTCTGAGTGAAGCTGCTCTCTCTCCCTATCAGATGGAACCTCGCACTCGCGCTCCCTTCACTGAAATCACCCAGCACCTGGAGTGGATCCTGGAGCAGCTGCCTGAGCCAGCCTCCCTCCCCCGGGTCCCCATGACACGCGGTCAGGGTAAGTGAGCACGACTGAAGTCCTTTTGCTCCTCTCTTCCTTAGAACTCAGAATCATCTGAGGAGACTGAGTGTTTTATTGAGAAGGCTGGGGGTGGGGGTGCAGTGAGAGGACCTCTCTAAGCAGATAGTTTTCTAATTCTCGAGCCTGAGGGAGGGGAACAATGGAAGAGGAGATACAGGAGGCTGGCGGGGATATCCCCCTCTTTCCGGTGCACTCTTTTCTTAGCTCTGGTCCCACCAGCCTCCCAGTCAGTTCATGAGGCCCTCAGGGAACTCTAATGAGTGCTGAGAAGGGTGACCACAGACTTCTCTGTCTACAGGATCTGTTCCAAGAGGGGGTCCCTCTGCCACACTCCCCAGGCCAGACCCCCGGCTCTCCCGAAGCCGGTCAGACCTCTTCCTACCCCCATCGCCAGAATCACCCCCCAACTGGGGGGACAGTCTGACTCGAGTCAACCCCTTTTCACTACGGGAAGACCTCAGAGGTGGCAAGATCAAGCTCCTGGACACGCCCAGCAAGCCAGTCGCCCCTCTACCCCTTGTACCACCATCGCTACTGCCCTCCACCCAGCTGCCCCTGGTGACCACTCCAGAGACCTTGGGCCAGCCTGGGACACCTGTCCGCCGCTGCCGCTCACTACCGTCATCCCCTGAGCTTCCCCGACGGATGGAGACAGCACTGCCGGGTCCTGGCCCTCCTGCTGTGGGCCCCTCAGCCGAAGAGCAGATGGAGTGTGAGGGCAGCAGCCCTGAGCCGGAACCCCCAAGACCAGCCCCGCAGCTGCCCCTGGCCGTGGCCGTGGCCACAGACAACTTCATCAGCACCTGTTCTTCGGCCTCCCAGCCCTGGTCCCCTAGATCAGGACCTCCCCTTAACAACAACCCCCCGGCCGTGGTGGTGAACTCCCCGCAAGGCTGGGCAGGGGAGCCCTGGAACCGGGCCCAGCATAGTCTGCCCCGCGCAGCAGCCCTGGAGCGGACAGAACCCTCGCCGCCCCCTTCAGCTCCCCGGGAGCCTGAGGAGGGGCTGCCCTGCCCCGGCTGCTGCCTCGGCCCCTTCAGCTTTGGCTTCCTGTCCATGTGCCCCCGCCCCACACCAGCTGTGGCCCGCTACCGCAACCTGAACTGTGAGGCAGGCAGTCTCCTCTGCCACCGAGGGCACCACGCCAAGCCACCCACCCCCAGCCTGCAGCTGCCCGGGGCACGCTCTTAGCAGTGGGGCCTGTGGTCTCTGGCTTCCACCTTGGCCTTCAAGATGCCCCATGAAGACAGCGAGCACATGCTGGCCCACGCCAGCCCTGGATGGGCTGAGCAGCTCTTGCCCCTGTACAGGGGAGGCTCAACATGGACGTGAGGAACAGAACATTTCCTTTCCAACCCCTGGGCTTGCTCTCCCGTGGGGATCACTGAACCAGACAATGCATTGCTGACACACGAGACTAACACGTGCAAATTATTTAAAAATATTTCAATAAAACTGCCTGGCTGGCTCCGGGCTGCCCCCATCCGCTCAGCCCATGCGCCCTCCCCACCCATTCTACTACGAGAGGTTTTGGGGCGGGGGAGGGGGCGAAATCTCTTCTAGAAGCTTCTTCCCCGTTCCCTGGGAACAGTCCAGTTTCTGGGACAGGATCTCCAGCAGGCTTGCCTACAGATGCTGGGCCTGGGTCAGCCCTTGGCAGGGCCCTGTCTGGGCAGAGTGAAGACACACTGGAGGAAGGCAGATAGACCCACAGGCTACAGGTTAGGGCTGAAGGGCACAGGGTCCTGTTGTTGAGTACCTGGAGGATTAAAGCATCAGTGAGCTCCACGCTTGACTGCCACTGAGAATCCTCATCCAGCTCACCCCACCTCCTCCCCAGCAACCTGGACAGCCGCATCACCAGCCTCCCTTCAGTTCCAGGCCTTCCCTGCCCAACACTCCCTTCCATAAGCAGACCAAGCCCCTGGAGGCTGTGACATGGCTGCCGCCTCCAGAAACAAGTTTTCCCCCTGCCCTCTGTGTGAGACCCTCTGCCCCCAGGCTCCATGCCTCAGTCCCATCCCCCACACTTACCCAGCTCAGTGCAAAGAGTGGTCCCTGTCTGGAGACCTGAAAGCTGACATCTCACAGATGGAAGGAGAAAGAAGGTGACACGCCCCTGTCGTCAGGTCCAGATCCTTCCGGTTGATTTCTAGCTTGGGACATTTTGGGGAATACCTAAAGGGTAGTGAAGTGGCACAGGGTTAAGCTGTGGCCCCTCCTATCCCATCCTCCCTTCTCCTGCCCTGAACAAACCTAACCCAAGTCCTAACTCACCCTGCCTGCTGTGTGTGGGAGGGTTCAGGGATAGGTGTCTGGACTCCGACCCAAAGAGGCTATAGTACCAAGGGAGGGAGAAAATGCCCAAGTTTTCAAAGATGGAAACTTCAGTTAGGTAACTACCCTGCTTCAAGGTCCCTGGGGATGGTCCTCAAAGTTACCCCAATTACTTCCTTTCTCACTTCTCTGGGGCAACTCTGGTGCCCCAAGTGGACTTGACTGAAAAAGTACAACTTCAGTTTGGGTAGCCTTGTCGGCTGTAAAGTTAGAAGACCCGAGGCTCTTCATCAGCTGTAACCCCTAGCTAAATCCTCAACTTATCCCCCTGAGAGAAAGATGATATAGGTCCCAAACTAGTCTTTTTTTTTTTTAAGTAAAGCATGTGCCAGGGACTGCTGGGTACTGGGGACAGAATACAGAGCATGCCTGCCCTGAGAGTTATTAATTAAATAGAAGAAATGGACACATGGGCGATTAGAACATCCAAAGTTTTGAGAGGATGACCTGGAGGGAGAGTTCATTACCATGTCTTTATGAAAGGATTGTAGAGCATTTTTGTTGCCCCAAAGTCCTAACAAACTTACCAAGTGTATTTTGTATGATCAGGCTGCCAGGGCGGATTTCTGGGGCCAACCCAGTATTCAGCTGAACCACCTTGTGGCACCACCTTCCATAAGTTTCTGATATAACTCTGAGAAATTTGAAGGGAGATTAAGAGACCAGAGATGTGTGAGGAGTGCTGGGAAATATTGGGATAGGGGGAGAGAGGGGGTGTCAAGAGGAGAGGAAGGAAATACTAGAGAGGCTATGAGCTTCAGCAAGAGGACTGTACCCAATCTTGGTGCATGACATCGCCTCATTGGTGACCATCCCCGCACCCTTCAAGTGCCACCCTGCAGATACAAGCTGACCCCTCATTACACATGCATGCATGCATACCCACACGCACATGCTGGGTAAGAATTTCTGCCAGCCTGTGAAGAGTCATTCTGTGGACGGTTCTTGTCACAAGGAGCCATTCCCTACAATCCAGTGCGCCAGGTATGGAACCTGTCTGCTTGGGAGACCATGAGAGTCAAAGAACCTGTTGAGCAGCCCAGAACTGACCAGAAAGCTGGGATGAGAAACAGGTTAAAGTAAAGACGGCTTGTAAGTTTCAACTCTCATGCCAGCCCTAATCAGTAGGTAGGGCCACCTGGAGCTCTGTGCCGAGAGGCTGCACAGTGCCATCCCTGACTCAACGACATATGTCCCTTTGCCCAACAGTACCCACTACAGTCTTTGAATAGGGGTTTGCTTACTGCAGATGGATGAGAACTGCTGCTGGTTTTGGCCAAATCAGAAGACAGAGATTTACAGTGGCTTTGGCTTTCCGTCCAAGTTCTCTTAGTAACTGAGATGTAAAAGCAACTCCTCTCATTCTGTATCCATCCCAGGGGACAGCAGGAATCTACAAGCAGAAAGAGAGTGACAGCACTGCACTGTCCAGACCCCGGAGGCGGATCTCAATGCTCAGCAACCCGGTTGCTAACAACATTCCCTGGAGTGGAACCTCAGTGCCTTCACTGGTCTGGTCCTTAAACTTTGTAATCTTTTTTTCTTCGACTACCCTGGAAATGCCATACCTGTGCATACTTAGTGAGAGCCTTTAACATTCAACAATTTTACTCCTTAAAACCTGGGAGGTTTGGATTTCCCTGGTGGCACAGTGGATGAGAATCTGCCTGCCAGTGCAGGGAACGTGGGTTCAATCCCTGGTCTGGGAAGATTCTGCATGCCACAGAACAACTAAGTCCATGCCGTAGAACCCACAAGCCCTGAGCCCACAACTACTGAGCCCATGTGCCGCAACTATTGAGGCCTGAGAATACCTAGAGTCCATGCCCCGCAACAAGAGAAGACACCGCAATGAGAAGCTTATGCAATGAAGAGTAGTCCCTGGTCACTGCAACTAGAGAAAGCCCACACAGCAATGTAGACCCAGCACAGCCAGAAACCAATCAATCAATTTTTTTTCAATCTGGGAGGCTTATTTGAAAAGGGCTGGTGGTACTATCCCCAATTTCTGAACAATTGCAGTCTACCCCCCATTTTGGTTAACTTTACCTGGGTCCCCAGTAAAGAAGTGATCAACAGACCTCCCATTCATCTCATTGTCTCATTAGCTCCCTAACGCATTCCCCAGCGCATATTCAAAACTTGCCCTCATTCCTCAAGCTGCTAGCCACTAGCTTCCCCTCCAGTCTTCCACAAGTTGACAACCTTGCTTTGTTGAAGTTGTCAGACACTTGACGTGTGAACTCTCTCCATTTTCCTCCCCTCCATCTCAAAATTTGTCTCTTTTCTCTCCTCCTGACTATTGGTCAGAAATAAACCTCCCTCTTTCTTTAATATCCGAAACCCCAGTCTGTGCTCCTGATCCCAATCCACCTCTCTCTGCTGCTTTGCCCCATCCATCCTACCTCCCCAAAAATCATTCCTTCCCCTCCAATTCCCTCTCTTCTGGCCGTATTTTCTCATCCCCACCCAGCTACTCCCTTGAGTTACTGTCCTACAGCAACTTAAAGGAATATAGAAGTCAGTGTGGCCAAATGAACAAGGGTGAAGGGATGAGCGGCACACTGAAAGGTAGGTAGGGGCAGTGGGGACCAGACTGAGAATTTTTTATTTTTAGATTATGAGGCATTTTGTTCTCTGGCTGTATCCCAAGTGCCTGGGCACAGTGCTGGACACAGAGTATGTATTCCATAACTTTTGATGTAATTAATTAACTGACATGATCTTAACTGGAATGACATGATCAGATTTTTGTTTTTAAAGGATCACCCTGGCTGCAGCATTAAAAGTGGATTTGGAGGAGGGATGTTTAGAGAAAACATTCAGCGAGCTGTTGCAGGTATCCTTGCAAGAGATGAGGATGGACAAAAATGCAAATGGATACACAGAACTGGTGGTGGAAAACAGAGGAAATTCCTCTCTGGCAGAGTAGGGCCATCTGCTGAGAGTGAGAGAGAGGGTAGTGGGGTACAGAGAGCTAGTAGTGTGGGGTCCCACCAGACGTTGAGACTAGAGTTTTGTGGCACCAAGCAGAATGACTGCACAGCTTGTCACCCCTGGGTGCAGGCATGCGTGTTCATCCAGAGTTGAGATATTGCCAACCAGATATACCAGGACACTGGAACCAAGGAGTGAGTTGGGTGGCTGAAGTAAGGGGACAGGTCCTCAAATCAAGATGGGTAGAGAAAGAAGTGAAGACAGGTGATGGCTGATGAGAAGGGAGGAAACAGGGGAGCCAGCAGGTAGAAGGCCTCTGTAAGACTGAAGAAGTGTGGGGGCCCGTTGTGGTCACAGTGAAGATCTGAACCGTCCTTTCAGTGGAAGTGTGGTTTGGGATGCTGAGGTCTAGGTTCAGCTGTGGGAATGGGAGATGGCAGTGGGGGTGCGCAGTATTGGCATGAAAGTGAGGCTTGTAGAGAATGAGAAGGTTAAAGAAACCAGGGCTGCAGGTGTCTGTACATGATCACTTTGTTTAAAGCTTTGGGAGAGTATCCAGATGCCCATGACCTAGACAGAGCCTAACCTCTAGACAACCAGTCCACAAGCAGTCCCCTCCTCTCAGGCGGGAGACCCTTCCTCAACCTCACCCTACTTTGGCAGACCTTCTGTGTGTCCCCCTTCTTCAACCCCACATACTGCTGCACTCCTCCTTTCAAAAGGGATGAGCAATTCCACCCTAGTTCACTGCCCTCCAAGCTCTCTGAGAGAACCTCAGCTGCCTTGCCCCAACTCCAGACTGTACCACAGTTCAGTTCAGTTCAGTCGCTCAGTCGTGTCCGACTCTTTGCGACCCCATGAATCGCAGCACACCAGGCCTCCCTGTCCATCACCAACTCCCAGAGTTCACTCAGACTCACGTCCATCGAGTCCGTGATGCCATCCAGCCATCTCATCCTCTGTCGTCCCCTTCTCCTCCTGCCCCCAATCCCTCCCAAAATCAGAGTCTTTTCCAATGAGTCAACTCTTCACATGAGGTGGCCAAAGTACTGGAGTTTCAGCTTTAGCATCATTCCTTCCAAAGAAATCCCAGGGCTGATCTCCTTCAGAATGGACTGGTTGGATCTCCTTGCAGTCCAAGGGACTCTCAAGAGTCTTCTCCAACACCACAGTTCAAAAGCATCAATTCTTCGGCGCTCAGCCTTCTTCACAGTCCAACTCTCACATCCATACATGACCACAGGAAAAACCATAGCCTTGACTAGATGGACCTTAGTCTGCAAAGTAATGTCTCTGCTTTTGAATATACTATCTAGGTTGGTCATAACTTTTCTTCCAAGGAGTAGGCGTCTTTTAATTTCATGGCTGCAATCACCATCTGCAGTGATTTTGGAGCCCAAAAAAATAAAGTCTGACACTGTTTTCACTGTTTCCCCATCTATTTCCATGAAGTGATGGGACCGGATGCCATGATTTTCGTTTTCTGATTGTTGACCTTTAAGCCAACTTTTTCACTCTCTTCTTTCACTTTCATCAAGAGGCTTTTTAGCTCCTCTTCACTTTCTGCCATAAGGGTGGTGTCATCTGCTTATCTGAGGTTATTGATATTTCTCCTGGCAATCTTGATTCCAGCTTGTGTTTCTTCCAGTCCAGCATTTCTCATGATGTACTCTGCATATAAGTTAAATAAGCAGGGTGACAATATACAGCCTTGACGTACTCCTTTTCCTATTTGGAACCAGTCTGTTGTTCCATGTCCAGTTCTAACTGTTGCTTCCTGACCTGCACACAGATTTTTCAAGAGGCAGGTCAGGTGGTCTGGTATTCCCATCTCTTTCAGAATTTTCCACAGTTTATTGTGATCCACACAGTCAAAGGCTTTGGCATAGTCAATAAAGCAGAAATAGACGTTTTTCTGGAACTCTCTTGCTTTTTCGATGATCCAGCGGATGTTGGCAATTTGATCTCTGGTTCCTCTGCCTTTTCTAAAACCAGCTTGGGGAAGCTCAGCTATAGCAAGAATTAAGTAAAGCTATAGGTCCTCTCTTGGAGAAGGCAATGGCAACCCATTCCAGTACTCTTGCCTGGAAAATCCCATGGATGGAGGAGCCTGGTAGGCTGCAGTCCATGGGGTCGCAAAGAGTCGGACATGACTGAGCAACTTCACATTCACTTTTCACTTTCAAGCACTGGAGAAGGAAATGGCAACCCACTCCAGTGTTCTTGCCTGGAGAATCCCAGGGATGGGGGAGCCTGGTGGGTTGCCATCTATGTGGTCGCACAGAGTTGGACACGACTGAAGTGACCTAGCAGCATAGGTCCTCTCTATAGAAAAACGTGAACAATCAATTTCACATCCAAATTCAGGGAGTTTCCAGATCCTTGACACTGATATGCCCCGAGCCCTGAGATGAGCCAGATGAGCCCTGAGCTTGCTGCTCTGTATCATTTGCACTGCTGGCTGCCACCGTCTTCTCCCCAAGAGGACCCCACCTTAGAGCTGGGTGAAAGTGAAAGTTGCTCAGTCATGTCCGACTCTTTGCCACCCCATGGACTATACAGTCCATGGAATTCTCCAGGCCAGAATACTGGAGTGGGTAGCCTTTCCCTTCTCCAGGAGACCTTCCCAACCCAGGGATCAAACCCTAAATCCAGTAGGTGGCTAGACCCTTCCCCCTGCTGGCCAAGGATGCACAACTCGCGTCCATGTCAGCCAGCACTCTGGTTCACCACCCCTTTCCTGAACAACCCAGTGGCGCTCCAGTAGATAGACAGACCCCTCGCTTCAATCCATCCCTCATGGCAGGCCCTCCCATCTCTCCTTTCCCAGAGCAGATACCTGGGGAGGAGCACCTGAAGAAAGACGGTAGTCTTTCCCGCATACTGTTCAGCCTCTGCTCCAAGTTCATCCTCTCTGTCTCCTTATTTCTCAAGGCCTCTTTCGTCTTCTCTCCGTCAGACTGGCAAACCTGCAACTGCTGTCTGGTAGCCTGGCCAGCCTTCTGTTCCACCTGTAGTGTTTCCTGACTCTGGGCCAGCTTCATCCTGGATCCCTGCAAATCCTCTTCCCTCTGCCCCAGCTGGGTTATCTTCTGGCTCAGCTGCTGCCTCAGGCTGCTGTTGGTGGCTTCCAGAACCCTGTTCATTTGCTGGAGCTGCCGAGACACTTGCAAATCTGTTTGGCCATAAAGAGAGATTCAGGACATCATCAGCCATGCCCTGGTAACCCGAGGCTTCAGCGTCAGTCCCTTTTCTGCTTCTTGCAAGTTTGCCCTAACAGGCTGGAATGGAATATAAAATCTGACCACCTAAAGCTTCAGGGGGCACTGGGTTAGGTCAGGACAATCTAGGAAGTTACTGCGCTCTGAAAACAGACCTGGCTAGAAACCAGCCCAAGGCTGAGGCTGTGGTGGTAGTGACTCCCGCCCTGCTGAGGAAGGGCAGCTGTTGGGGAGAGTGGGGGAGAACGTTGTTCCGGGTAAGTGGAAAACCAGGGGCAGCCATACTCACAGCGCACTCCCAGGCAGGTGGCAGCCACCCCGCACAGCAGGCAGATGAGGAGCAGGCCCAGAACCAGGTACCGCATGCAGGCTGCATGGCCTTAGGGAGACAGCGGGTTGGGGGGCGGGGGTGCAGTGAGCCCCACGAAAATTGATAGACCGAGGGGGTGGGGTGTGGAGATTCGCGGGAAAGAGCATCCCGCGAAGGACGTGGAACACTGGCTGGGCAGCGGGAGGCGCGCGCGGGGCTGGGAGCATCGGCTACTCACACCAGAGAATCCGCCCGGCAGCTGGTGACGTCACGGGGCTCCAGGCAGCAGTTGGCTGCTCCGACTGGGCCCCTGCGGAAGGGAGAGACTCCTGTGAAGGTGGGAAAGCCCAGGAAATGCCCTCTTCTTCCCACTCCTACCCCCTCCACCGCGCTGAGACTCCAGTCTGTCCTAAGGTGCCCTCAGCCGCCGCTCGGGGCCACCCTTAGCGCTCTCCGGAGCTCCTCATCTCCCCAGGGGCTCCCGTGCCCCTCGTAGGTCTTACCTTATCCTTTCCCCGGGGACCCTCTGTAACCCTTCAGGGTCTCGCTTGATCCTTCCCTCTGGGGCCACTCATCTGCCTGCCAAAACCCTCTCCCCAGAAGTGCTCTCCCTTCCTCCCTCTTCCCTCTCTTCTCTTCTCTCCCCTCCCCCTAGGGACTCCCATTTCTCACTGGAGCTCTGCACCCCAACAGGGCTGCCCTGATTCCTCCATAGAGCCCTCACTCCCCACTGGAAGCTTTATTCTTCCTTGGCTCCCGTGATTGGTCCTCATTCTCTTCCTGAGAACCCCCATCCTTTCTCCAAGGATACTGTCCTCCCAAGAATGCTGTGGACTCCCCCAACTCAAAACACAGCCCCTCACAAACACGCATCCCCCAGGCTCCCCAGACCTGCTTTATCCCGTAATCCAGAGGAAGCCAAGCTCGAGGGTCCTCCTGTGCCTGGGGGCACATTCTCATAGGTGAGTTCGCCATCTTCATCAGCCTCTGGGTCTGGAGAGGAGAGGAAAGGTGGGATCAGGATGGGGGTCTGTGGGGTGGGAGTGGGATCTCGAAGGAGGATGGAGCTGCAGAATCAAGGAGCTGCTGCAGCTGCCCTTACCGTGTCCTAGCCGGCTGGAGTTGCTCTTCTTCAGGGGAGCCTTCACAAACCGCAGGTCCGCATAGGTGATGGCCTCAGCCATGGTCCTGGGCACCTCTGCTCCCACTGGTCCCCCTCCTCGTCCACTGGCCCGGGGCTACCCTGCTGCTCTCCCCTCTGCCCCCTCCCCTCAACCCCTTCAAACGATGAGGCTCTGTGTTACCTCTGTGACTGACGGCTTCACGCCTTGCCCTGTGACTTCCAGTCACAAAAGAGGAAGATGTGAACCCGTTTCAGATAGATGGGCTCAGTGAAGCAAATGGCATCCCTGAGCCCTGGGCAGAGGGGCAGGGGAGGGGAGACTGAGGCCCAAAGCAGGGGGTCAGGGCTGAGGGGGTCAGAGAGCCAGCACTCCGGCCTGGCCTTGCATCTTGCCTGTGCCCCTTCTTCTTGCATCCCAGACCCGCCTTTACAGTGCTGGGCTCCAACAACCCACCCTGGTCACCTGATTTGCCCCACACTCCTTTCGTGGCTGCCCAGTCCCTGAGCTTTCTACGTGCAGTCGGAGCTCTGTTATGCTCAACTGACCGCAGAGGGTCTCCTAATCACTGCTCCAGACTGGGGCTCTACCCTCCCATCAGATTGGGGGGTCCTAGTCTGGAACCCTGGCTCTCCCTCATCCTGGGATTCCCAGCAGATCTGAGTTCCTGCAGGAGACCCCAGTTCGATTCCAGAGTTGGGAAGATCCACTGGCAAAGGGATATGTTACCCACTTCAGTATTCTTGGGCCTCCCTCGTGGTTCAACTGGATAAAAATCTGTTTGCAATGAGGGAGACCTGGGTTCGATCCCTGGGTTGGGAAGATTCCCCTGGAGAAGGGAAAGGCTACCTACTCCAGTATTCTGGCCTGGAGAATTCCATGGACTGTATAGTCCATGGGGTCACAAAGAGTCAGACACGACTGAGCAACTTTCACTTTCACTGAGTTCCCAGAATGGGGTTCCCTTACTTGGTGGGCATTTTCTCTCCATCAGTTTGAGGGGTTTCAGGGTGGTCCTGGCTCCCTTTCTGCTGTCGTCCTACAGAGCTGCCAGGAATCCCCCACTTGGGGAAATTTTCACTCCAAGCCCTTCCTGAAGATGTGGCAGCCCTTTGGAGGATGCAGAGGATCTGGGACCAAACTGCCTCTCCTGTGTAAACACCTTCCAGACTCTTACTCCACAGTCTTTCTCTGGCCTCCTCCACCTTTGGTGCCCTACTAGTCTCCCTTGTGGCCCATCAGCCCCTTCCTTGTCCCATCCTGCTTGGCAGCCTATGTGATCCTTGTGTTCTGATATCAGCTAGGTGGAGCAAGCTGAGTCCAGGAGGCAGAAGCTCTGGGACAAGCAGGGCTAGGGGTGAGGGCAAGGGACACCCCTGTGTGTGCCCACACCACTGACTGTTCATGCATCTTGTTGGGAGTTAAGGAACAGACGGACAAAGGACTTCATAGGGATGAAGATGGACTGCAGCTTCTCAGAGGGAGAATGGCTGGGTTCTGAGTGGGAAGACTTTGGACCAACCAAGGTTTTACTATCTTCTTAGTTGCATACTGGCATCTCTCTTATTTTCCTAGTAGAATTCTTCCTTTAAAAATCCCTGCAGGAATTTCCCAGTGGTCCAGTGGTTGAGGAGGCTTCCCAGATGGTGTTAGTGGTAAAGAACTCACCTGCCAATGCAGGAGAGGTAGGAGACTCAGGTTCGATCCCTGAGTCGGGAAACTTGAAGGAAATGGCAACCCACTCCAGTGTTCTTGCCTGGAGAATCCCATGGACAGAGGAGCCTGGTAGGCTACAGTCCATGGGGTCACAAAGAGTCGGACATGACTGAGGTGACTTAGCACCCACACCAGTGGTTAGAACTCCATACTCTCACTGCCAAGAGCCCAATTTCAGTCCCTGGATGGAGAACTAAGACCCCACAAGCCACGTGACATGGGCAAAAAAAGAAGCCCCTATATTGTTTTACACACAGCTCCAATAAAAAAGGGGGGCAATTGTGGGGAAAGACCAGGGGCTGAGAGGCCTGGCAGATGGAGGACAGGAAATGGGGGGTTGCTGAGCAGAGTGCTCCCTAAAGTTCTTTTACCAGGATGTGACCCCCCTAAAAGGGCCCACTTGGCGGGTGAGAAGAAGCTGGGACAAGATAAGGTACAGAATCGGGAAAACCCCACCCCAAGTGGGTGATGTCCGCCCCCTCAGAACCCCCCTCCCCCATCACCGCAGCTGTGAGGAGGAAAAAGGAAGGGGAAAGAGGTCCTCGCCACACGCTAGCACCTTGTAGTGTATGGTTAGTGGTGTGTGGAGGGGCGCTGAGATGGGCCTGTGGGTCTGATGGGAGCCGTGCCCAATGGTGACACCCAGGTTGCCCCAGAAAAAGTGCCGCTGACACAGAAGAATACATTTGTCACCTGAGAAACGTCGGTGGGGGGGGGGGTGGGGGGGAGGCAGACGTCCACAGGGGTGTGAATGTGAGGCACGCATACACATCCCCAGGCCTCTGCAGTCTGTCGGGGTGTCTTGTGCGGGGTGACCATCTCTGCCCAAGCCTGTCGCGGGGTGAAGCCTGGAGGAGTCTGTGGCCGGAACAGTGCCTGTGATGGCTGTGGTTTTTTCCCAGGGTGGGAAACGACTGGCCATTTTCGGAAGACTTTAAAGGTCATGGGGACAGATTCTACAAGTATTTCCTTCTTTTAAGGCTCATGGTTTCTTTCCTAAGGTGTTTCCCTGCAGCTGTTAACCGTCCCTGCTTGATTAAAGTTTCCAACAAACCAGCCCCCTCCCCTGGGGGAGGAACGCGGTCAGGGCCTCCCCCAGACAGCGACAGTGGCGCATGTTGTGACTTCCTGGGCCCTCGGGGGCCTGTGAAAGCAAGTGGGAGTGTACAGAGCAGCTGCGGTGAGTAGGGGTGGTCAGGGCACTTGAATCTGTGGAGCACAGGGCTTAGGGGTGGAGACAGCAGGTGTGCAAATCAACTGCAGGAACACTTGCAGGAATGCTGTAAACTGGAGACAATGTTCCAGTTTTCAGAACCTGTATGCAACAGGGCCTGGGTGCCAGGTAAAATGTCAAAAGCAAGCTACCACTATGTGCTCAAAAGAGAAGTCAATGGGCATGCTGCCTAACTCGCCTGTTGGAGAGGCTTCAGGAGGCAGGGTGCCCAAATGGGGTTGAATGAGCTTCACGCTCATAATGCTTTGGATGTCTTAGGCCACCTGGCCTGTGTCTCTGTCCTCTTTAGCTCTTTTAGTGATGGATACACATCTCCTTATGACTCTCTGCATTCCCTCAGTCCTAGATCATCGTATGGAAGATGGTTATGAGAGCAGAGTCTGTCTCCTTTCCCAAATGTGTCACGTGGTATCTTTGTGATATTGACACACATATTTCCCTTTGAGGCAGGACATCTGAAAGTCTGAGCCGCACCTGAACTGCTCAAATGTCAGGAATGCCTGGGGGCTTCTCAGAGCTAAGGGGCCAGTGCTGTACATTTCAGCTTTTCCAGGATCATAATTTCAGCTGAGATCCTAGAGAACAAACATCAGAGCCCATTTTGTGTCCTCTCCTGATCCTCTATGCTCATTTCAGGGAGTGGTTCTACAGTAGACAAGAAGAGGGAGCCAAGCTAGGAGCATCGGGAAGGAATTTGCTGTGTGGAAAAGGGCTTGGTGAAGTGCAGCCAATATCAGGAAGTCAAGGAAGTCTCCCAAGACTCTGAAAGCCAGGTTCTGTCCACTTTCAGTAGCCTAACCCACTGACTCCAGGAGGCCCTGATCTACGGACAGGGTGTGATAGGCGAAAAATGGCCTCTCCCCAGTGCTCACAATCTTAACCCCCAGAACCCGTGCATAGGTTACTTTGCCTGATGAAATTGTTAATGTGACTAACAAGAATCTTTAGATGGGGAGATCACCCTGTTTTACCCTGAAGGCCAGTCTAATCATAAGTCCTTGAAAGGAAGACGTTTTCAGGGTCATGGGAGGAAAGAGGCTCGACCTTGGAAGATGGGGCAGAGAGATGTAACATGAATAAGATGCTGCAGGCAGAAGAAGGGGACCATGAGCCAAGGAATGCGGGCAGCCTCCAGAAGCTGGGAAAGGCAAAATAACAGATCCTCACCTCTAGAAAGGAACCAGCCCCGCTGACACCTTGACTTTAAGCCAGAGAGACGTGTCAGAACTGTAAGATAAGAAACTTGTATTTTTTTTTTAATTTTTGCTGGAGGATAGTTGATTAACCATGTTGTCTTAGTTTCAGGCGTATTAAACAGTGAATCATTACACGTATACATATATTCCCTCTTTGTGAGATTATTTTCCCATATAGATTGTTACAGAGTATTGAATCGAGTTCCCTGTGCTATACAGTAGGTCTGTATTAGTTACCCATTTTATATACAGTAGTGTGCATATGTCAATCCCAATCTCCCAATTTATCCTTCCCCACTGGTAACTGTAACTTTGTTTTCTACATCTGTGATTCTATTTCTGTTTTGTAAATAAGTTCATTTGTAGCTTTTTTGGATTCTACATATCATATCACATGCTATGTCATATGATAAGTCATATCATATGATATTTGTCTTTCTCAGTCTGATTTACTTCACTTACTGTGACAATCTCTGGGCCCATCCATGTTGCTGCAGACAGCATTGTTTTGTTCTTTTTTATGGCTGAGTTATATTCCATCATATATATGCACCACATCTTATCCACTTCTCTGTCAATAGACATTTAGGTTCCCTCTGTGTCTCGGTTATTATAGATCGTTGCTGCAGTGAACATTGAGGTGATGCATGTCTCTTTTCAAATTATGGTTTTCTCCAGATATATGCCCAGGAGTAGAATTGCTGGATCATATGGTAATTTTATATTTAGTTTTTTAAGGGGTCTCCATGCTGTTCTCTATAATGGTTGTACAATTTACATTCCTACCAACAGCAGGGAAGGGTTCCCCTTTCTCCACACCTTCTCCAGGATTTATTAGAAACTTGTATTTTTTTAAGCCACTGAGTTCATGGTAGTTTTTTTTACAGCAGCAGGAGATAAGTTTCCTGAACTGTGGAGGAAGCATGACGTAATGGAAAGAACTTGGTATAGATAAAGAAGCCAGCACAGCCGCAGTGTGTCACTTTGGGCAAGTCACAATTTCCTATCTGTGAAATATGGAGTTGTCTAGATATCTGACATCAGTTAAGAGGATCCTGTCTGGAGATGTTGTAGATGTCGATTTTAGCAAAAGCGTCACTGAGTCTGTTAAATCGCTTCAGAGGCAGGAGAGAGGACAGCATCATTAAGAGGGTTTGCAGCCCTTTGATCACAGAAACCAGGGTGCCAGTAGGTCTCCAGAGACTACCTTAGGCCTCTGCTTGGCCCTGTCTTGAATGGCGACCCAGAAAGCACATTCATATACAGTGATGGCCCAGAGCTCTACAGAAAAGCAAATACACCGAAAGGCAAACATTGCAGCAGAGCAAGATGATGGCTCCAACCACAGAATGAGATGTAATAAAGATGAATAATAACAGCTAGCATATATTGAAGAAATGAAATTTGAGGCTTAAAAATTTATGTAAGCATCGGTTGGAGGCAGTCCTGGCTTAACGATAGTTTATGTTAAATGTTTGAGGCAAGAGGCAGTTATCAGTCGCTTTGGAGCTTGAAGGAATCTTAGTGAGCTCAACTCACTTATTTTACAACTTCGGAACTGCACTCAGTAAGCTATAAGTTCATTATGAATTAGCCGTATGACTAGGAGGGCAGGTGACAAAAGGCTGCCCTGTAGGACTACAGCTGCTTTACGACGTATGCCAAATATTGAGCCGGCCACACCTACAGCCCCTTCTAAGGGGTCAGACCCCTACTGATGAGGCAGCCTAGATCCCCAGTGTTGTATTATGGACCCTCCTCCCAACCCCTCTGACCTCAGTTGATTGAGATAACCAAGTGGCAGCAGATTCAAGGCTGGTCAGTCCAGAGACCACCCCTCTGGGGTGGCTTGGCCTAGAAATCAGGGAGGATGTGAGGTTATCAGATGCTAGCTCTCAGGAGACTTCCCTGGTGGTCCAATGGTTAAGACTCCAGGCTTCTACTGCAGTTCTATTCCTGGTCAGAGGTGTAAGATCCCACAAGCCACGCTTGTGGTATGGCCAAAAACGAAAAAAGAATTTAGTTTTCAAGAATTTAAATGGGAGATTGTGGAGATGAGTACTTAGGTAGCAGTGGGAGCAGAAGGTGAAAGGAGGCAGAGCGAGGGACTATGTGCTACCCAGAGCCCTCCACGCTTAGCAGTTGTGCCTGGCTCCTCTCTCACACACTTAGACCTGAGTGATTATTCCCTGGGTAATCCAACCTAGATAGGGCTGCTGCAACCTAATGGGAGCAGGTAGAATGCATCAGCACCCAGGAGGTTCATGGGCACCCCTCGGTGCTCTGTGCCCTGTGCCTGGTGAGACATTATCCACACATGGGCAGTGATGGCCACCACAGCTCAGGCCCCTTGGAAATGACAGTCTGGGTTACCCATGGGACAAGCCATCCAGACCACCTTCAGTGTTGCTTGAGAGCAAGGGGGAGTCCAGAATGGATGGACAGGAGAAAGAATCTCAGCTTCAGCCTTAGCACCAACCACAGCATTGTGATTTGTCCCACTGTCCCACTGATCCTCCTAGAGTAAGTTTTTCTTCCTCTTTTTTTTATACCTTAAAAATTATTTAATTGTCTGCTCAGGGCTTAGTTGTGGTGGACAGGATCTAGTTCCCTGACCAGGGATCAAACCCTGGCCCCTGCATGCGGAGCATGAAATCTTAGCCACTGGACCACTAAGGAAGTCCCATCTCTTCCTCCGCTTGTGAGAAGTTGTGACCTTGGAGACGTGGTCACAGTGTGACCTCAGGAGGGGCATGAATGGACCTGAGCTATGCAGGGGGAGGCACACAGAGCCTCAGACATCCCCGGTCCCCAGGCCTTCCCACTGGGTGCACTTCTTCCAACTGCAAGGATCTTTGCAGCTTTTTATTGGCAGATGGTGAGAAGGTGCTGGAAATCAGTGCCTCTTGCCAGAAAAGCTCTTAACTGATGACTGGTGGGAACTGGTGTACATCCTAGCAACTCACCCTGGGGGGCTAACTCTGGGGGCACATAGTCTACCCTGGCTTTCAGAATCCTCCAGTAACTGTGAGCCCCAGTTTTCCACTGGGGAAATTTCCAGAGTGGACATTAAGTGGTATCTCCTTATTAAATTGCATGGCCCTGACTCCTAACAAATTTGGATATATTTCAAGTTTGCTAACCAGTTGAATTTGCTCTTCTATTAATGTTAGATCCTTTGTATTTCCCTCCCTTTGAGAATTTTATTTTGAAAATTTGAGGCCTAAAGGAAAGTTGAAAGAATAATACAGTGAAAGCTTATACATCTTTCATCTAGTATGTCAGTCAAAGCTCAAACTGTTCTCACCACATAAAAGAGATGTTAACTATGTGACATAATAGAGGTGTTAGCTAACTATGGTGGTAACCATAATGCAATATATAAATGTACCGCATCAACACATTATACGTCTTACACTTATACGATGCTGTATGTCAATTATATCTCAATAAACAATGGCACAGACAAGCAGACCATTAGGATATGCGTATACATGCATATATATATACACATATATACATATATTTATATGTATCTATGGTAAAGAATCTGCCTACAACGTGGGAGATGTGGGTTTGGTCTCTGAGTAGTGAAGATCCCCTGGAAAAGAGAATGGCAACCCACTCCAGTATTCTTGCCTAGAGAATTCCATGGATAGGAGAGCCTGGGCTACAGTCTATGGGGTCACAGAGCTGGACACAAGTGAGTGACTATCACATACATATATGCACATAATTTTTTTTCAATTAAGAGATTTATTACATGGAAAAGGAAATGGCAACCCTCTCCAGCATTCTTGCCTGGGAAATCCCATGGACAGGGGAGCCTGGCGGGCTACAGTCCATGGAGTTGCAAAAGAGTTAGACACAGCTTAGTAACTAAACAACTCCTGCCTTTATCTTTACCCTTTAAATTTAAATGCCTCTCCCCATATGGATGAGAATTTGATCTGTGGACTTAGTTACTGCTTCTCCATTCTCTGGCCACTGAATAAAGCTTGCTCTGTGTCCAAAAAAAAAAAAAAAAAAAAAGGAAAGAAAATTGATTTGTGACAGGAAAGTGAAAGTGCAAGTCGCTCAGTCGTGTCCAGTTCTTTGCGACCCCGTGGGCTATACAGTCCATGGGATTCTCCAGGCCAGAATACTGGAGTGGGTAACCTTTCCCTTCTCCAGGGGATCTTCCCAAGCCAGGGATCAAACCCAAGTCTCCTGCATTGCAGGTGGATTCTTTACCAGCTGAGCCACAAGGGAAAGCCCTACAGGAAACTGCCCTTACTCAATAAGGAAATGGCAACCCATTACAGTATTCATGCCTGGGAAATCCCGTGGACAGAGGCACCTCGCAGGCTATATGGTCCATGGGGTCACAAAGAGTCAGAAACAACTGAGCAACTAACTATAAGAGCTAAACAGTCTATGGAGGCTGTTATCTTTGCTTCTGATGCTGGAGTGTGGGGTCTGCAGGGCAGGCAACTGGGAAGCAGGTGGATGAAAAGTAGAGGAGAAAGGATAGACCAGAACCCACAAGGACAGCCTGGAACCCAAGTCAGTGTCTCAGTACCTCAGTTTTGATGCTGTGAGTGTCCTGCAAGAGAAGCTGTGTTCTCCCCCAACGAGGCACCACTGCTTTGGAACAAAAGCCCAGCAGGTACACAGTCCCAGCCGGGCATTGGCTCTCAGTAAGGACAGCCACCTGTTCCAGGGCCATCTCTTATGGCATCCTTACTTTCTCCAATGAACTGAATTGCCATGTTCTGATGTACATAAATACCTAATTTTTGATTCCTGTTTATTTATTGATTCCCTTCTACTTACTGATTTGATTAACTAGTCTTTGAGCATGTTCTGATCTATTTGGTAAGATAAATCTCTCTATTTCTTTTTAAAAAGACATTTGTCCTTGACTGTTCTTTGAGATACAAATTGGAACTATAGTAACTAACAGTGTACGTTAATTTGGGGGAGAATTGACTTTTTTCTGGTTTTTAAAAAACATTTGTTTCTTTCTTTATTCGGCTGCGTCAGGTCTCAGCTGTGGCACGTGAGATCTTGGTTGAGTCCTGGGGACCTTTTTTGTTGCCCTGGTGGCATGTGTGATCTCAATTTCCTTGATCAGGGATGGAACCCACTTCCCCTGCATTGGAAGGCAGATTCTTAACCACTGCACCGCCAGGGAAGTCCCTTCTTCTGATACTTTATCTTCCTTTCCAAGGAGATGGTTGACAGAGTTCCCTAGTGGTCTAGTGGTTAGGACTCAGCACTTTCACTCCTTGGAAGATGGTTGATTTTCTGTTTGTCCCACGCTCACTTTGTATCTTATAGTTATATTGTATAACTCATTGTATACATATGAGTATGTATGAAGTCAATTCTTGACTAAATTTATACACTATAAAACTTCCAGTCAATTAAAAAAAAAATTAGAGACTTCCCTGGTGGTCCAGTGGTTAAGACTCTGTCTTTCAATGCAGGAGGGGAGGGTTCAATCCCTGGTCAGGGAGCTAAGATCCCACATGCCTAGCGGCCAAAAAACCAAAACATAAAGCAGAAGCAGTATTATGACAAATTCAATAAAGACTTTAAAAAGAAGTCCTGGGAATGTAAGGTACAGCATGATGACTATAGTTAATAATATTGTGAGAGTGTTAGTGGCTCAGTCAAGCCAGCCTCTTTTCATCCCCATGGACTGTAGCCTGCCAGGTTCCTCTGTCCGTGGAATTCTCCAGGCAAGAATACTTGAGTGGATAGCCATTCCCTTAACCAGGGGATCTTCTCAACCCAGGGATCAAACCTGGGTCTCCTGCATTGCAGACAGATTCTTTACTGTCTGAGACACCAGGGATACTCTATTGTATATTTAAAAATTACTAAGGTTTTTTTACAGTTAATTTTTATTGGCGTATAGTTGATTTACAATGTGTTAGCTTCTGCTGTACAGCAGAGTGAATCAGTTATATATATGCATATATGCACTCTTTTTTAGATTCTGTTCCCACATAGGCCATTACAGAGTATTGAGTAGAGTTCCCAGTACTAAACAGTAGGTTCCTATTAGGAGAGTAAGTAGAGCTTATAAGTTTTCATCACAAGGGAAAAAAAGCTATGTGCAGTGATGGATGTTGACTAGAGGTACTGTGGTGATCATTTCACAATATATATAAATATCAAATTATGTTATATACCTGAAACCAATATAACATTATATGTCAATTTTTAAAATTAACATACAGTATTATAGTGGTTACAAGGGTTGTCTCAGTGCCAGCTACTAGAATTCAAATTTCAACCCTTAATGCATTACTAGCTAGTGATATAGGGTAAATCACTTAATCTCCCCATTCCTCAGTGTTCCTTTCTGCAAATCAAGATTGGCAATAAATAGTAATCTATCTCAAGAGAGTGTTGTGAGGATTGCTTAGAAGAGTGCATGGAATTATGATGCTGACTATAATTGTTATTATTCTAAGAATTTGATAATTTTATTACTATAAGTTGCATATTTCCCCATTTTCAATTTGAGCTGTTTATTGCTAGAGTAGGAAAAAAGCATATTAAAAAGCAGAGACATTATTTTGCCAACAAAGGTCTATACGGTCAAAGCTATGGTTTTTCCAGTAGTCATATATGGATGTGAGAGTTGGATCATAATGAAGGCTGATCATTGAAGAACTGATGCTTTTGAACTGCAGTGTTGGAAAAGACTTTTGAGAGTCCCTTGGACTACTGGGGAGATCAAACCAGTCAATTCTAAAGGAAATCAACCCTGAATATTCATTGGAAGGACTGATGCCGAAGCTGAAGCTCCAATACTTTGGCCACCTGATGAGAAGAGCCAACTCTTTGGAAAAGACCCTGATGCTGGGAAAGATTGAGGGCAGGAGGAGAAGGGGATGACAGAGGATGAGATGGTTGGATGGCGTCACTGACTCAATGGACATGAGTTTGAGCAAGCTCTGGGAGATGGGGAAGGGCAGGGAAGCCTGGTGTGCTGCAGTCCATAGGGTCACAAAGAGTCAGACATGACTGACTGAACTGAACTGAGGAAAAAAGCAATTTGTTTTCATTATTTTATCTTGTATCCAGTCAACTCTCCTAATTATATTGTCTTTATATATATATACACACACACACTATATATGTATATAAATACACACATATCTACCTTATTCACTTATTCATTTTTGGCTGCGCCGGGTCTTCGCTGCTGCGTGTGGCCTTCTGCTTAGTTGCAGTGAGGGAGGTGAGGCGTGCGGGCCTCTGATAGCGGTGGCCTCTCTCGTTGTGGAGTGAGGGCTCTAGGCACGGGTCTTCAGTAGTTGCAGCTCGTGGGCTCTCAAGCACAGGCTCAGTAGTTGTAGTGCATGGGCTGGGTTGCTCCGAGGCGTGTGGGCTCTTCCCTGACCAGGGATCAAACTTGTGTCTCCTGCATTGGCAGGCAATTCTTAAGCACTAGATCACCAGGGAAGCCCCTGTATTGTCTTTTTACTAGATTTTTTTTTACTCATCTTGAAGTTTTTGATAATGCAATCATATCAGCAAAAATGATAGATAGCTTTATAATTTTTCAGATAATCATAATAATCCATTCTCTTGTTTTACTGCATTAGGTAAAACTTACAAGATATGATAAACAACAGGGTAATAGCAGGCATTTCTGTCTAAATTTTTATTTCAATAATGTGATTTTAGTGTTTCACTATTAAGAACAATATTTGCTGTCAGGGCTTCCTAACAGCAAATACTTTTTACTTAGAGTTTTTATTGGGGATGGTATTAAGTTATACTGGCTCTGTTTATTAAATATGGGAGACTTTTTTTCCATAATCTTGACTATGGAAATGGCATGGAAATTACTCTTATTGATGGTTAGATAACACTCAGTTGTGGCATCAATTAAATGCAGTCTTTTTCAAAGGTAGATCCCTAATCACCTTTCTATTCTAGTTTTTTCTAAGATAAATTGAGCTTTTCAAACTTTTCTCTTTTGGGTTAACTTTGCTAATTTATATTTTCCTGAAATGTATCCATTTCCTCTAAATTTTCAAATTGGCTGTTGAGGAATATTAAGTTGCACTTAATAAATCTTCCTCTCTTCTATCTATAATGTTTTCTTTCTCATAACTAATCTTTTCTATTTTTAACTCTCTTATTTTCTCTTTACTTATGCTTGCAAGATGTTTTTCTATTTTATTAGCCCTTTTAAAGAACCTTTTAAAAAGTGTATGCTTTTTAGTATTTTTGTTTATTTTCCATTCCATTCATGTCAGCATTTGTTATTTCCTGATTACTTTGGTTTCTTTTCTTGTTATTTTTCTAATTTCTTGAAATAAGTAATCCCTTTATTTTTCCTCTTTTTTTTTTTTTAAAAAAAGCTTGGTATCTTTATGGTATTTCAGGGATAGACTGAATAATGTAGGATACAGGGTAATTGAGAAGGTTTCTGGCATTACACTGTTTTTTCATTCAGCATTTGTTCTTTTTTTAAAGCCAGCTTTATTGTATTACAATTTACATATGTTAAAATTTTTTACATACATTAAATTTTATCAGTTTTTAAGTGTACAAGCCTATGAGTTTTACCATATGTAACCACAACCAAGAAACAGAAGAGTCCTATCACCCCAAACATTCTCTCCTAGCACTTTGTGGGCAGTCTTCACAGCAATTTCAGCCTGAACCTCAATTCTCTTTGTTGGAGATCAGCATTACCCTCGCTTTCTGTTTATTTGCTTACTATCCCTTTCCCAATGGCACCCCACTCTAGTACTCTTGCCTGGAGAATCCCATGGACGGAGGAGCCTGGTAGGCTGCAGTCCATGGGGTCACTAACAGTCGGACACGACTGAGCAACTTCACTTTCACTTTTCACTTTCATGCATTGGAGAAGGAAATGGCAACCCACTCCAGTGTTCTTGCCTGGAGAATCCCAGGGACAGCAGAGCCTAGTGGACTGCCGTCTGTGGGGTCGCACAGCGTCGGACACGACTGAAGCTACTTAGCAGCAGCATCCTTTTCCCACATCTTCATTTTTAAAGTTTCTTTACCACTTTTTTAAAGTGTGTTTATTTTAAATAATATGAATTTGACTTATAACAAAGTCTGGCAGCCTTTTAATGGAGGAATTTGGTCCACTCATATTTACTGTAATGAGTGATGTATTTGATTTATCATTTCCATCTTCCTTATTTTACATTTCTTAACACTGTTGTGAACTCTTCTTTTCTTTACCTTTGCTGGATTGAATGAATGCTGTTCATTTTCCCCCTTTGTTATTTGGAGTTCATCCTTCTATTAATAGTTATCATCCCTTGCCCTGGTGGCTCAGCAGTAAAGAATCTGCGTGCAATGCAGGAGATGTGGGTTCCATCCCTGGGTGGGGAAGATCCCCTGGAGAAAGATATGACAACCCACTCCAGTATTCTTGCTTGGGAAATCCCATGGACAGAGGAAACTTGCGGGCTACAGTCCATGGGGTTGCAAAAGTGTCGGAAACAACTTAGCAACTAAACAACAGCAACAACAATTCCTGCCCTGCCCTCTATATAGGCACTCATGCCTCTTCAGTGTGTGAACCGAGAACAGCTATTTCCATCCTACTTGGTTTATCTTCCAGTTCCTTATTTTCCGTGCCCCCTCTCTCCCCCTTTCATCCTCCTAACCCCTCCCCCTTTAGGTACTAGAACACTTACCTTCCCCTTATTCCTACCACCTGATTCCAGAGTTTTATTGATGTAATTTAGTCCTTATTAGAATTTCCCTCACAGTGTGTTCTACAGTGTGCCCCTCACATCTGTTCCAAGAGTCCTTATTTAGTAATTTATTACATGTTATAAATACACATATAGGTATAAATAATATAGGTCATGGTTCGTTGCTCCCCACTGCTTTCTTTCCTCTTCATCTTCCTCTATCTTGAAGTCTCTGTTCCGATTCATTTGTTGTTTCATTAAAATCTTAAAAGTATTTCTCAGATAAGATACTGAGTGAATTTTGCAAATTTTCAAATACTTTTCTTTCTTCCTTGGCTGGTTCTGGATTTCAGGCCTTTTCTTTAATTAGCTCACATTCAGTTTTGCTGTCTTTTAACTTCCAAAGTAGCAGATAAGAAGAAAGGAACTTCTTTCTGCATGAAAATGTGTATGAGTTCCCATATCCTTAGAGCTTAGAAATTTAAAATTGTATACGACTAAGTGTGTGGTTTTTCTCCTAGTTTTACTGAGATATAGTTAACATTATAAGTTTAAAGTGTGCAAATAAAGATCTTATGTACATACATCATGAAATGATTATTACAATAAGTTTAGTGAACATCCATCATCTCATATGGATACAAATTTAAAGAAGTATTTAAAAAATGCTTTTCTGTGATAATTCTTAGAATTACTCTGTTAACAACTTTCATATGTCACATACAGCAGACTTAATTTTATTTATCATGTTGTACATTATATTCCTAGTATTTATCTTATAACTGGAGGTTTGTGCCTTTCAACTGCCTTCATAAGTGTGTGTCTTTTCCTATAGATCCAGTCTGTAACTTAAGTCCTTCTTCAGCTCAAGGATATTTCATCTATTATTTAATCATGCCATAAGTGTGGTGTCATCTGCATATCTGAGGTTATTTCTCCTGGCAATCTTGATTCCAGCTTGTGCTTCATCCAGTCCAGCATTTCTCATGATGTACTCTGCATATAAGTTAAATAAGCAGGGTGACAATATACAACCTTGACGTACTCCTTTCCCAATTTGGAACCAGGCTGTTGTTCCATGTCCAGTTCTAACTGTTACTCCTTGATCTGCATACAGATTTCCCAGGAGGCAGGTCAGGTGGTCTGGTATTCCCATATCTTTAAGAATTTTCCACAGTTTGTTGTGATCCACATGGTAAAGGCTTTGGCATAGTCAATAAAACAGAGGTAGATGTTTTTTTGGAACTCTTTTGTTTTTTCGATGATCCAATGGATGTGGCAAAAAGCAGAGAACTAAAGAGCCTCTTGATGAAAGTGAGAGTGAAAAAGTTGGCTTAAAACTCAACACTCAGAAAACTAAGATCATGGCATCTGGTCCCATCACTTCATGGCAAATAGATGGGGAAACAGTGACAGACTTTATTTTGGGGGGGCTCCAAAATCACTGCAGGTGGTGACTGTAGCCATGAAATTAAAAGACATTTGCTCCTTGGAAGAAAAGCTATGACCAAACTAGACAGCATATTGAAAAGCAGAGACATTACTTTGCCAACAAAGGTCCATCTAATTAAAGCTATGGTTTTTCCAGTAGTCATGTGTGGATGTGAGAGTTGGACTATAAAGAAAGCTGAGGGTCGAAGAATTGATGCTTTTGAATTGTGGTGTTGGAGAAGATTCTTAAGAGTCCCTTGGACAACAAGGAGATCCAACCAGTCCATCCTAAAGGAAATCAGTCGTGAATATTCATTGGAAGGACTGATGCTGAAGATGAAACTGCAATACTTTGGCCACCTGATTCGAAGAACTGACTCATTTGAAAAGACCCTGATGCTGGGAAAGATTGAAGGCGAGAGGAGAAGGGAAAGACAGAGGATGAGATGGTTGGATGGCGTCACCGACTCAATGGACAGGAGTTTGAGTAAACTCCGGGAGCTGGTGATGGACCGGGAGGCCTGGAGTGCTGCAGTCCATGGGGTTACAAAGAGTCGGACGTGACTCAGTGACTGAACTGAACTGATTTAATTATAACCTCTCCTCTCCTGTTCCTTTTTCTCCAGGAACTCATAGAATTTGCAGTTAACTCTCCTGGGTCTGTTCCAGTTTCCCATCTTTGACCACATGATTTGCATCCGCATGTTTCTGCTACATGTTTTGAGATATTTCATCTATTTGATTTTTCTACACCTGTTTTTGAGTTTTAGCTTCACCTTTGCTTTATCTGTGAACATTTTTAGTTTTGATAACATATTTTCAGACTCAGGGAAATCTTTTGTGTTTGAGTTTCACACACATCTCCTCCAGGATCTCATTTTTTCAGTAAGAGGTTCGTCTGTTTCCTCTAGCAGGTCTCTCTGCCCTCTGGTTTGTTTGCATTCTCCCAGCCTCAAGGACAGAGAAAGTTGATCCATGAAGAGTTTTTTGGACAGTGAGGGAAACTCAGCAAACCTATTCATTGTTCTTGGGAAGCCGACTGTTCTGAGACTTCCTGCCGTCCTGAGGCTGCTCTCCAGAAACTTGTCTGCAGGGAATTCTCTCAGCCAGTTCAGGAGAGCCCATGTAAAGTTTATCACCTGTAGCTGGGAGTTGCCAGAGAAGTGTGGAAGCTCCTGTAGGGTTGCCATATGCCCAGAATCTCCTCATTCTGGGTAGTCTAAGTGTAATTGACAGATACAGTGATATTCAGGGTTTCCCCGGTGGTGGCTCAGTGGTAAAGAATCCATCTGCAGTGTAGGAGCCACAGGAGACGTGGGCTCAGTCCCTGGGTTGGGGAATCATCTGGAGAAGGGCATGCAGCCCATTCCAGTATTCTCACCTGGAGAATCTCATGGACAGAGGAGGCTGGCGGGCTACATTCCATAGGATCATCAAGAGTAGGACATGACTGAAGCAACTTGGCACACATGCACAATGATATTTACCAAAGACTTAAACATAGAAGTCACTAACAGTAAGTGCCTCTGGGAAGTTCAACTGGGTGTAGGAATGAGGTGGGCGGGGGATGGCCTTTTACTTTGTTTTTTTTCCCCCTCTAGTAGGAGTTCTCAACATTGGCATTTTTAACTTTGGGGGCCAGAAATTGTCTGCTGTGAGTGACTGATCTGAGTGTTTAGCAGCATCCCTGGCTTCCACCCACTACAGACTGATAGCACTCCCTCTCCAGCTGTGACAACCAAAAATGTCTCCGGATATTGCCAAATGTTCCCTGGGGTTGTCACAGTTACTTCTGATTGAGTACCACTGTTGTATACCCTTTAGATCTATTTTATTTTTTTAATCATGTGTTCACATTATTCCTATAATTAAACATGTAACTGAGATCATGAGACAGAGGAGGAAATATAAAACTGTTGTGAGGAAGCAGAAGCATGAAGTAGAGAATACACATTAAGGGACAGGAAGCAGGTTAGCAAAGTGGTAAGAAATTTGGGGAAAAAATAAAAGCAGAGACAGAGTGATTCACAGAGCTGGAGGAGAAGGAGTGTGAAGACCCACATCCTCCTGTCACCAAGGTCCCCAGTGATGCCAGAATCAGAGGTAATAACAGTCTACATATGCCCAGTCAGATCACAGACACTGTTATGGGATTCCCATTCCATCCAGCCTCTTAAATACCCAGGTGTCCTTACAATAAACACGCTTTACTTAAGCTAGGCTAAATGAGTGTGTTCCTTTCCAACAAAGGTCCTGTGGATTAAGTGCCCAATAAAGAGATAGGCCCCACTTCTTAGGATGAGTAGGCTGCAAATATGGTCTATAAAAGAACTGTAAAAGGAACTTTAGAAAGCTGTTCCTGGGAAGAAGTGGTGGTGGAGGGGGGAGACCTCGGCCATCCATCAAGCCTGGCTCCAAATTCCTCCAGGGCTGTCATGTACAGGAGGGAGAAGACGATATAACTCTAGCTCAGGAGGCAGAACTGGTGACAAAAGTAACAGGGAAGTAGTTTCTGCTTAAAAAAAGAGATTATAACAATAAGAAAGATTGGAAAGCAGTGTTTGGTAAGGAAGTGAGTTCCCAATCTCTGGAAGCTCACAGGGTGATTCCTGCAGTGAGTATAAGTTTTGTTCAGGTCTGTCAGCTTCCTTCACATCTAGAAATGTAAAAGCTTGGCAAGAGAGAGACTAGATTAACTCATATCATATGCAGAAATCTCTTAGGCTCAAATGGCATGATAGAATATTTAGTTATTAAATCAGAGGAGGGTGGTTGGTGGAGTTAAACAATAAGGAAAGATCTCAAAGGTTTAGCATCTTCAGTTGGCCTTGATCAGCTGGTTTTTCCCCACAGAATTAGTCAGAACTCGTTGTTGCAAGAGAGAAAAAATCTAACTTAGTCTGAATTAAGCAAAAAAGGGAATTTATTAGCTTACATAACCAAAATGGAGAAGGAAATGGCAACCCACTCCAGTACTCTTGCTGGAAACTCCCATGGATGGAGGGGCCTGGTAGGCTGCAGTCCAAGGGGTGGCTAAGGGTCGGACACGACTGAGCGACTTCACTTTCACTTTTCACTTTCATGCACTGGAGAAGGAAATGGCAACCCACTCCAGTGATCTTGCCTGGAGAATCCCAGGGACAGGGGAGCCTGGTGGGCTACCGTCTATGGGGTTGCACAGAATTGGACACGACTGAAGCGACTTAGTGGCAGTGGCAGCAGCAGCAGCAGCAGCAGCAGCAGCAGCAGCATAACCAAAAAGTTCAGGAGGCTGGTCTAGCTCTAGGCATGGCTGAATCCAAGGCTTCAAATGAAGTCATTAAGACTTGGTCTGTCTCCGTGTCTCAGCTTTGTTTCCCTTCCTTTGTAGCCAAAACTAGCTTGTAAATTTAGCGTTATCTTGACAGTGCAGAGCAAGGCCAACGCTGGAGGGGCCTTGGCTGAGGGGCTTCTGAGGCCCTTCCCCACCTAGAAGTAATTCCTTTGTTGTTCAGTCGCTAAGTTGTGTCTGACTCTTTGCCACCCCATAGACTGCAGCACGCCAGGCTTCCCTGTCCTTCACCATCTCCCAGAGTTATGAAGATTATTGCGCTTTGATTGTCCCAAAGACCCTGCCTCTTCGCATCTTTAGCGCAATCCTATCCTCCCAGCTGGAATCTCAGAAAGAGGGGGAAAGCCCTCCTGCCACCACCACCTCCCCACCCCACTCCACCCCACCCCCCGCAACACGCACCTCCTTCCCCCACCCCCAAACACACACCCACCCACCCCAGTCCTGGTGACTTCCCCTAAGACTCCACCCCTGGGAATTTGCGTAGGACAAGACGCTCCTTCTGGCTGGAAATAGACACCAGAGAGGGAAGGGAAGCTGCTAAGGAAAGCACCTGGAGCTGTAGGAGGGGAGAGAACTGTCAGGTATTTCATGATCAGCTAATGAGACGTGGCAAGGGGTGGGGCGGGCTACCTTAGAAGGTGTCGGAGGCGGATCTGGCTGCCCCGACTTATTTGCTTGATGCAGGGATCAGTCAGTAAGTTGCCACAGTCCTGGCGTTCAGGCACGAGGACCTAGGCTAGGGCATGAGCCTCGGTGATAAGCGAGATGAGAAGGTAAGAAAAATCCAAGAGTTGTAGAAGAAAGAGAAGGCAGAGAGGATCCAGGCTTTGGCAACTGGAAGGAGAACAAAGTTCAAACAGCACCCAGCTTCAGAAGGACGGCCGCCTGTCTGAGACCGCATGGCCAGAGCTCCGCGGAGTCCCGGGAGAGACTCGGAAGGGCAGTCCCGCACGGTCGGGACTACATCTCCCAGCATGCTGTGGGCCGAGATGCCATAGGCCTGAGCAGAGGTGGTGGCGAGGCCGCGTCGCGTCGGGAGGGGGCGCTCCGGGCTTAGTTCTGAGCGAGCCGAGACCGTGGGCGCTGTGTGAATCCCGTGAGGAGAAGGTGTCTAGGGGCCGAGGTTTGCGGCCTGGATCGAAGGCGCTTGAGGCCTCCGCCGCGGTTCCCGGCTTGTCCCAGGAGGTTGGCTGGACCCCAGCCGTTGCATCTTCCAAGGTCACGGTCTCATGTCTCCCGGGCCTCGGGCGCATTAATTATGTCGTCTTTAGCACAGTAGCTCTCAGAACCCCACATCCCACTGCCGGCGGTTCCCCACGTCCGGTACCCGCCCCTAGAGCCACCTTCCCTCCTACGCAGCCCCAGCTGCCTGCTGTTAACCGCGACCGGGACCTCTTCTGGGGAGGCCCAGGTTGGGGTCCTCAGAGGTCCAGGAACCCTAAAAAACCTACTCTGTGGTTTTCTCTGGGACTCTAGGTGTAAAGGAGAGAAGTTTGGAAGTAAAAGCCTCAGCTTCTCCCTCTGTTCCGCTCAAACCTCAGTAAAGTCTGTCAGGAGATCGACAAAGGCTGAAGGGGGAATGGCCCAGACCTCAGGTCGTGGGTGATGGCCCTGGGCAAGTAGGTCAGAGGCTGGGAAGCTTGAAGACCCCAGGTGATGGGAGTGGAGAGGCTCTGTGTGCAAATCCTGGGGGCGGTCTAGTAACTGGACTCCGGCCCTCACCTGTAACACCCACCCCTGCATCATTGATGCTGGAGCCCCTCTTTCCCAGGTAGATGCTCCCAGAAGTGCTCTGCGCAGAGAGCAGATTTCACATGCCCACCACGTGGGGCCTGTTGCAGGTGTGCATCACTCTCTAGGTCAAATCGAAACACTTTTTTCAGAAGTTTTATTTAAAAACTTTGGCACATCACAGAGGCGGCAGGATGGAGACTGGTGTTCTGCTAGGCTTCTCAAGTCAGAGACCAGGCTTGGCTTTCTCAGGTCACCGGATTCCAGGACCCGTCCAGCCTGTGGGCTCCTGAGGAGGATACCCCTCACTGACCTTGCAGACTCTTTACCCCTCCCCTACTGCCCACTTCCCGTGTCTGAGGAGACACGGAGGTGTCAGGGGTAGACTAAAAGGTGTGGAATGGGAAGGATCTGGAGCTTGGGGGTTGAGAGGAACAGATAGAGGGGGGGAAAGGAGGTGGAGGGAGAGGCCACTGCCTTTTCTTCCGCCATCCTCAAAAAACGGGGCCTGCCATTCCTCTGAGAGGTCTCCCTCACAGCTCAGATAGGAAATTCAGGGACCATCAGTCCTGTGACTGAGGAAGGGCTGCCTGTCTTCAAGGGGTGGTTGGCAAACAGTCATGGCCCCAGACGGGATAGCAGTAACCAATGCAACGGCCCCCTGTCTCAGCTGGGTGCAGGATGGCTGTTGGCATAGGCCTGGTCTGGAAAGGAAGCTCGGGCTCTGCGCCCCTGGGCACACACTGAGGCGTAGAGCTCTGGCTCAGGGTCTGAGGCCTGGGGCTTTGGCTCAGAGTCCAGCACCACCTCCGAGTACTTGATGGGGCTTCCAGGGCTGGGCACCCGGCCCTGAGGAGGCCGCAGCTGCAGGCTGGTATAGCACATCACTTCCGCTGCAGCCTGGAGATGCAAGGCTGTTAGAAGCTCACGGGACCCTTGAGAAATCCCCCATTACCTGCCCTCCCCTCTTCAGCCACAACTGACTCACCCTGGCAGGGCCTCCAGGGGCTGAATCCTGTGGGTCTGGCCCTGGTTCCTGAGACAGCCGTCCTGGGCAGGGAACAGGAGTCTTGTCACGTCTAGTTCTTCCCCCTGCACCCAGGACCTGGCCACTTGCACCCCTCCCCTTGGCCAGCTTCCTACCTGTCTGCAGATAATGCAGGTTCCCATACAGAGGGACGTCTTCCACAGACTCCCCAGAGCTGCAACACAGAGTTTAGAGGATGAGAGATGACTTGTTGGTAAGGGGGGAACTCTCCATCAGCCCATCTTTCTTGCCCCCTACTCACCGTCCATGTCCCGGATGGCTCCTGCTCCGGCCACTGGTCCACTGGAACAAGTGCACAGCCAGTGAGATGAGGAGCAGCAGGGTCACAGCCCCTGAGAGGGCCCACAGCCCCCAGCCCTTGGTCACAGAGGGGATTCCTGTGGGTGTGAGAGAGTGGGGAGGGAGTGTTACTGCCCAGCCTAACCCTCCAGGGCCCAGCAAGTGGAACATGGGGCCACGTGACCCCTCCCCCTGCCCCTGCCCCGCCCAGCTCACCGGGCAGTAGCTCATCACTGGGCAGTAGCTGACCCGTGCAATTGCTGAGTTTGCTGCAGGCAGACATCCTGCCCTGAGCCAAAGGATCAGCCTGATTTATGATCTGACAGCTGTGGCAGCCCCGTTTACTCCCACCCCTCTCTGGGCCTGACCCCCACAGCTCAGCATCTCCAATACCGGTGGTGGCAAAGTCGCTGATTTCCGGGGAGGAAGGGGGAGGGGAGCAAGGGGGAAGGGAGGGATGAGTTAAAGAACAAAGACACCGCCCTGTGCCTGCACCTGCGCCACCCAGTAGCTCTTAAGCTTCCGCCCCACCCCCACCCTTCCCCTGTACCCATTTCAGTCAGAAGAGGCAGGCCTGAGTTTACGGAACACTGGGCACCTGAGCTCATGAAGACCCCAAGTCAGGCAGAAGTGGCATGAGGCAGGACCTACAAGACAAGCCAGGCCTTATGATGGAGATTACTTTCTGCCCCAGGGTGTCTGCCTTTTCCCTCCAGCACTGAGTCCCTTGACAGAATGAGAGGGAGGACAAAATCCTCAATGGGCATGCTACAAAAGTGAAAATGGGATGAGGAGGCCCCCTTCTGCCTACAATCCCACCACATGCGGAGGCTGCCCCACAACCAAGGGACAGGGGTTAAGAATGACTTTTGTTATTGTTATTATTACTGGTATAATAGTAATAGATTTAGAGGATAGAAGAAGCTTGACTCCCTCCTCTGGTCCATTTCATCCAAGCTGTCCCTAAGAACTGTAAACCTCAAAAGTCAGTTGAAGTAAAGAAACCTCTGCCCCAGTCCTGTCCTGGGAACCAGCCCAGTGTTTGCACTTGTTCACTCCAGGGAGCAGCCAAGTACCTGCCCCGCCCAGAAACAGCCCAGCCACATGGGAGGCTACTGATGTGAGAAGAGGGATTCTAAGTTCCAAATATAAACAGACCAGAGGTCAGAGATCTGTTTTGTCTGGCCCATATGATGTTTTTTTTTTTTTTTCCAAAGATTTAAAATCATTGTAGCAGTGTGCCTGGGGTGGGGATGGTAGCAGAGGTCCTGCCACTCTAAGCAATAAGAGGGTATTGTTTGTAAAGAATTTAAAAACAAAACTCACTAAAAGTCAGTGTCCTTTTCATTATCACCATGTTCCAGCAATTCTAAAAAAAAAAAAAAAATCAATGATAAAATATTCCTTTCTGAAAAATGTATTTTAAATTATTTTTTGGCTGTGCTGGGTCTTCGTTGCAGCACAGGGTCTTTATCTAAATGTGTTGCTCAGGCTCCTCAGTGCGGTGCCTTCTCTTGCTGCCAGAGCACAGGCTCTGAGGGGCTTCTGCAGTTGCAGCTCTCGGGCTCTAGAGCGAGGGCTCAGTAGTTGTGGCGCGCTGGCATAGTTGCTCTGCTGGCATCTTCCTGACCAAGGATCGAACTGATACCCCTGCATTGCAAGGCTGATTCTGAACTACTGGACCATCAGGGAAGCCCTCTGAAAAATATTTTGTAGATATATGTTCTAAATTGTTGTGGTTACTGATGAGTTTTAATACTATGTAAAATTCAGATTTCAAATATGTAAAATTCATGGGAAGGACTGATGCTGAAGCTGAAACTGCAATACTTTGGTCACCTGATGCAAAGAACTGACTCATCTGAAAAGACCCTGATGCTGGGAAAGATTGAGGGCGGGAGGAGAAGGGGACAACAGAAGATGAGGTGGTTGAATGGCATCACTGATTCGATGGACGTGAGTTTGAGTAAGCTCTGGGAGTTGGTGATGGACAGGGAGGCCTGGTGTGTTGCAGTCCATGGGGTCACAGAGTTGGACACAACTGAAACTTCAAATTAGCACATTTGTGTTACTTACTCTTTAAAAATATGATAATCCACAACTTCCCTGGTGGTCCAGTGGTTAAGACTCCATGCTTCCAATGCAGGGGACTCAGGTTCCATCCCTGGTGAAACTAGATTTCACATTCTGCAACTAAGAGTTTGAATGCTGCAGCTAAGACCTGGTACAGCCAAATAAATGTGTGGTGTTTTTTTTTTTAATGTATATATTATAATCTGCATGGAAGTTAATCTGTAGAATCCTAGTTATACAGCTGTATAATCCTAAGTATACAGCTGGCTCCTGACACAAGGTTGAGCTACATGTGTTTATATCCAGAATTAGTTCTTAACAGTTTTTAATTGTTCTTTGGTTTGGGCACAATTTCTGTGTCCAACGCCTATGGTATTACATATTCCTGCATCTAACCAATAGATTTAAAAACAAACAATGATAGCACAGTGATTGAAAAGTCAAATAAACTGAGCTTGAGTAGTTTAATTCTGTCATTCTAGGTGACCACTTAGTTATTTTTTATATTGAAAATGTCTGGAATTTACTGCGAAGTGGAATTTTTATGAATCTCTGCCAAACATCCCTTTGTTTAAGACTTTCTTTGCCCATTTGTATGTCTGTTGCTTCATATGAAAGAAACTTTATTGAAATGAAAATTAATAAAAGGTATTCTTTAATCAACTATGGGTGGAAATTGACAAATGTAGCTATATTCTCTATTGAATATGAATATGCCAAAATTATTTTTGACAAATTTTCAGAAGTTAACTTTAGAAAAAGAAATTAGTTATTAATTGCTCAGCTAACTATGTAGGTACAAGTTTTTTACCCCTTTCTCTAAAAACACAATAATGTAGCCAAGAAATTCATTACCCTTTCTTGTTCTGTAATGTAAATTCAATTTTAACTCTTTTTATATTGTCATGATTGCCTGGAAAATCCCATGGGAGGAGCTTGGTAGGCTGCGGTCCATGGGGTCACTAAGAGTCGAACACAACTGAGCGGCTTCAGTTTCACTTTTCACTTTCATGCACTGGAGAAGGAAATGGCAACCCCTTCCAGTATTCTTGCCTGGAAAATTCCATGGACAGAGGATCCTGGCAGGCTACAGTCCATGGGGTCGCAAAGAGTTGGACATGACTGAGGCGACTCTCACTCATATGCCACTGATTCATTGTCAACCTTTAAAAACTAGAGTTCCAGTTTTTTGAAATCCCGATTCACTGATCTATTGGAAAAAAATCAGAAGGGCAATAGTGGGCCCGAATTCCCTAAAGGCAACAATCAGCTGGGGGCCATTTATCATATTACAACCGGCCTGAATCACTTGTTTACATTGATTACGTCAACTGGCTTAGTGTCAGGGTTTAGACTGCCAAGCCAGGTTGCCTCTGGGTATTCCACCAGACAGGACAACTGTCCTGAGTGAGGGTCTCTCTCTGCCCTGCCCACTCCCTTTCTGGAAGGACAAAAAGATATACCTGTATTTCATTCATTTATTTAACACACCTATACCTCATTGGAAGAAAAGTTATGACCAACCTAGATAGTATATTCAAAAGCAGAGACATTACTTTGCTGACTAAGGTCTGTCTAGTCAAGGCTATGGTTTTTCCTGTGGTCATGTATGGATGTGAGAGTTGGACTGTGAAGAAGGCTGAGCGCAGAAGAATTGATGCTTTTGAACTGTGGTGTTGGAGAAGACTCTTGAGAGTCCCTTGGACTGCAAGGAGATCCAACCAGTCCATTCTGAAGGAGATCAGCCCTGGGATTTCTTTGGAAGGAATGATGATAAAGCTAAAGCTCCAGTACTTTGGCCACCTCATGCAAAGAGTTGACTCATTGGAAAAGACTCTGATGCTGGGAGGGATTGGGGGCAGGAGGAGAAGGGGACAACAGAGGATGAGATGGCTGGATGGCATCATGGACTCGATGGACGTGAGTCTGAGTGAGCTCCGGGAGATGGTGATGGACAGGGAGGCCTGGCGTGCTGCAATTCATGGGGTCGCAAAGAGTCGGACACGACTGAGCGACTGAACTGAACTGATACCTCATTTGTTTAATACATACATACTGATTGTTTGCTTATATGCCAAGGTCTGGAGATACAAATGTGAGTGGGAAATGGTTTCTTCCCTCAAAGAGTTCTTGGTCTAATTAGGAATAGGGCCTTCTGTATCCTAGACAATTAAAAGACAGTGTGGAAAGGAGAACGATTACTCACCTCTGACTGGAGAAGGAGCAGGAGAGACTGGATGGGGGGTGATGAGTGGCAGATCTTATGCAGACAGACAGAAAAGGGTTGAAATCTCTGCCAGCCTCTTACCTGATTACAAACTTAACCTCCCTGAACCTTAGTTTTCTTATTCTTTAAAAACTGTAATTATATTTACCTGTTGGGTCGTTTTGAACACATTAATTTCATTCAACAAGGATTCATTGAGTGCCGGCTAGCATCAGGTGCTGTGCTAGGCTATAGGAATGACATGGTAAAGAAAAAGAGATATGGCCCCTGCTCTCATGAAATTTACAATCTAGCTGTGTTTTGCTTTTTGTAATTAATGTTAGCTCATTAATTTTAAGTAATTTAAATGGTTTATTGAAATATAATTGACATACAATAGTAGTTTGAAGAAAGTACAATAGCTGCACTAATGAATAAGCCAGAAGTTAAGGGTTCTGTGTATAGTCCATGGGGTCGCAGAGTCAGACACGACTGAGTGACTTTCACTTCCACTTACGAAGGGAACACGCACATACAGGAGGAAAGTGAGATCTGAAAGTTGTATATAGATGTTAACTGTGCAGAAACAGAGTGACTTCGAAACGTCCCCGAGACAGTTAATGTTATTTTGTTGTCTCAAGTTAAAATGAGACGCGCTTTCTAAATAAAACGCAAAAGCAGCCGTGCTGAGAATGAGCCCCGTGAGGTTGGTGCGCGTGGAGGCGCACTGCCTGCGTAACTATTAGAAGCTGACGGATGACACACCCGCAACACGCCGCTCGGCTTCCCTACCCCCAGGGTAGGATCGCTTCTTGGCGGGCTTAGTCGTGAGAAGCGGGGGAAGTCTACGTGCAAGGGCACGTTGCACTCTCTGCCCAAGGTCCGGGGACTTTCCCCTAGGCGCAAACAAGGAACTAGTCCTCCGTGTGTAGCCTAGGAAACAGGCCTTCAGCACGAACCTCGCCCCTACCGGCGCGTTCAAGCCCTTTATAGCTCGAGGAGGAAATTTATTTTCTAGTTAGGGTGAGGAGATTGGTGGCGTGGCACATAAAAACCACTTCCCTGTATAACCTTCTAAGAATGTAGTCTTCTGGAGACATTCTGGCTAACAGAATACCTATATAGAGATAAGAAATGAACTAGTTTCACAAACGAACTCAGCTAAGCCCACAGTCCTATGCAAATAAGACCTGGCCCCGCCCACACGCTAGGTGGGCGTGACCTCCCTGGGAGGCCCGGAGTGGGAGTAGCTGGGGGACGCGCCTGCGTGCGCGTGCACCGGTGCGTCCGGAAACGCCGGCGTCTGGCGTTCTCCCGGTGTTGGCCTGCTATGGCGAGCGTGGTGTCGCTCGCGGGTACGCTGGGGCTGCTGCTTGTGTCTGCACTGCCCGAGGTGCTCGGAGACGGCCGCAGCCCCGACCACCGGGCACACCCAGGTACCAGCGAGGGCTGCTGGAGGGAGGCTGGGACTGCCCCTGGGCCCCAAACCCCAGCTGTACTGACTCGCCTCTGCCCTCCTCCTCAGGCGACGCCGGCCAGGTCGGCCCTGGGGCCGCGGAACCCCGGCGGCACTCGCCGCCGTCCAGGAACCAGCGCGAGCGGGCTCGGTCCGGGGCGCTGCCCTTGGGGGCGCTCTACACCGCGGCCGCCGTGGCTTTTGTGCTGTACAAGTGTTTGCAGGTGCGGGACGACCAGAGGTGGGGATGCCCCAGCCCTGAATCTCGATGAGGGCGCCATGGTACCAAGAACAAGACACGTTTTCCCGACATTCCGTAAAATGAAGACAGGAGTTCCCTGACTTTCCAACATGATGGGGTTAGTTAAAGCATCCAGCGAGGTAATGGATGTGAAGGGCCCTTGGTTAATTTTAAATAGTAACCATCACATTTAATCCTTCCAACAATCTAGTGAAGAGGTTGTCACTTGCTCAAGGTCACTCAGAGATAGTAACTGGTGGCCCTAAGATTTGAACCCAGCAAATGTGTATACTATAGTAAGGGTGGTTCCTAGTGAGTTTCCAGGCTTGGCACGAGCAGTTGATTACTGTAGCCCGAGTTTTTAAGAGTTCAAGGAACTAAGCAGTCTCAAGTTATCCTCGGGAAGGAGGCCCTGAAATGTGAACTGACAGTACATTTTGTTGGATTGAAACTGTTGAAATGGAAAGTAGTACCTCCCAGGGCTTTCTCTTGCCCTATCACTCACGTTGGGAAATAGAGGACTGAGCCAATTTAGAGACGACATGAAACTAGGAGAGCTAGCTAATCATGATCCATAGTAGACTTAACAGGCTAGGATGAGGGGCTGAATTTAATGGTGAAATTTAACAAGGATTGATAAATTTATTCTTGGACCCAAGTATAGCTTGAAAGAAACTTAATTCTCAAGGGCACTGTTTTAAGAGCATTGTTGTGGTTCAGTCACTAAGTTGTGTCTGACTCTGCGACCTCATGGACTGCAGCGTGTCAGGCTTCCCTGTCCTTCACCATCTCCCAGAGTTTGCTCAAACTCATGACCATTGAGTCGGTAATGCCATCTCTTAAACCAGAGTAAAGCACCCAGAGAAAACCATGTCAAATGAGCACTGACTGAAAAACATTGGTGCTATTAAATCAGAGAAGACAGGGAGTATGACCGTTACCTTCAAATTCCTGAGGGGCTGTCATGTTGAAAAGATGATTTGGGAAGGCTCTGCTCAGCACCATGGAAAGAAGATAGCGATGGACTGTGTCTGTATTTGTGTATAAACTAAACCAGAGCTTTATCAAACAATAGAGCTTCTCCTTCCTGGAGGTGTTTTAGTAGATTGAATAGCAACCACTCATGGGGTGTACTGACATTGCTTCCTGTCCTGAGTGAGGAACTGTAATAGATATGATTGTGATTCTCTGAGAGTAAAAAAAACCCACTAGTTTTGTCTATCTGAAATTATCCTTGGCCTTTATCTGGTTTTGGAGACTGAGGTTATTGAGGTCCTTGTTGCTGCAGTATCCCCCTTGCCTCTTTCCACAGCAGGGGAGAGATGAGGCTGCTGTTCTCCAAGAGGAGGCAGGCAAGGATTCATTGCAGTCAGGTAGGTTTTGCAGAGGTCTGTGCTTGGTGGGGGATTAAGGGACAGCAGAAAGTAAGTAACCGTTGCTCTTTTCTCCCATATCCCCAGAGCAACAGCTGGCGCAGCTGACACAACAGCTTGTCCAGACAGAGCAACACCTGAACAGTCTGATGGCCCAGCTGGACCCCCTTTTTGAGCGGTAAGGAGAGCAATGACCCTGTGGCTAGAGAGAGCTTGTCGTAGGTGGAAGAGGTGGGGACAGAGATTGGGCAGCCTCTGAATGGACATATCTGCAGTGTGACTACCCTGGCTGGAGCCCAGCAGGAGTTTCTGCACATGAAGCTACAGACCATCCACCAGCTGTTACAAGACAGTAAACCGAACAAGGGTGTGGAGGTTCCAGAACCAGGTACAGGGTTGGGAGGTGAGAGTCTGCTGGAGGTAGAGACAAAGCCTCTGAAACTGGAATATGCCTGATCTCCCCCTTCACAGAGGCCAGCATACCCTTTCCTGAGGACTTCTGTATAGAGGAGGATGAGGAAGAGGCTGGTGACAATCAGGCCTGGGAGGAGCCCCTAAATTGGAACACAGGGACAAGGAACTTAACTCCTCCCAGGGAAATGGAGCCCGCGCTAAGGAGAAGATGTAGGAAGTCTGCAGCACAGGGCCTCAGTCACAGCCTCCATTGGAAAGAAGGAAAAACAGTCGATGGTTTAGTAAAACAGAGTCTGTTCCTGTGACTGGATGCTCCTGTGTGCTTTTTCCATTCCAGCTGGACACACACGGACACACGGACACACACACACACACACACACACACACACGGACACACGCACACGCACACACACACACACACACACACACACACACACACACACACACACACACACACACACACACACACCCCACCCTCCCTTACTAGGTGCCTAAGAACAACCAGGCCTTCTTGAAAAGCTTCCCTTATTAGGACATAAAGAGGCCGCCTTCCAGTGCAAGAGCCAAGAAGATAGAGGGAGCTCCAGTTCTTCTATTTGTATTCCTGAGGCCACAGTGGTGCCAGCCTTAAGGGCACAAAAATCCCTTTTCTCATATTGCATAGCTGAGACAAAATGGCTTCTCCAAAAAAGAAAAAACTTTACTAAAATCCGGTGGGGAAATAAATTATAGAAACTATATACAACATAAAAACAGCCACACTTGCAAAGCTGCAAACTTGATAAACAGCTGTCCACAGACACAGCACCATACCTATCAGTCCCAAATCCCCTCCTCTGTATTGGCAGAGCTGATTCAGCTGAGTCAGACTTGAAGTCCTGATTCTTTAAGAGCTGGTCAAAGGACATGGTGTGTCTTGGTCTCAGGCAAACACAAAATGTTTCTTCTCAAACCATGAAGAGTCTGTTTTGTTAATAAGATTCCTTTGTACCCCTGATGCTGACCTATCCCCACAGTATCCTGGACTCTGGAATTTTTAAGATTCCTCTAGTTCTTCTGGCTGCTGTGGAGAGAAAACAGTTCAGGCACTGGAATGAGCACTCTATTCTGACAAAATCACCTGGGGTGTTGGACAGGGGCATGCTTGGGGGGTGGGGGTGGGCTCCAGACAGGAAATAGGCTCAGAAGTGCCAGCTCCAGCTCCTGGGCCTCACCACAGCACTCTTCCTGAGGGAAAACAACTTACCTGATGGCCAAAGTCAGACTGTGGTACCAGTGCGACAGCTCCTCCTGGTCTGTGGACATAAGCAGTAGCTTCTCATGGGGAAAGGACAGCTAAAGAGAGATCACCTCTTAGCACATGGCTCAGAAAGGTCCAGCCTTAAGCCAAAGGCCTTGCTATTTCCATGGCAGTGATTTAGGGCTGAAGTGAGAACCAGGTATGAACCCCAAGCCCTGGTATGCTCTGAATGCAGGTGGCTCAGTTCCTATGAGGGGGGCTTAGGCCAAGGAGATGAGTGGTGCGCAGGCACGTGGTATATCTTGGGCCCTTCCTACCCTGCCAAGGGCTCTTGCCTGTTACTTACACTGAGCAGTCCACCACAAGGGCCTCCTGAGTGGCCAAAGACCCTGTGGAGTTGACACTCGGCCATTGGGTAGAGGGCCCGGCAGGCAAAGGTGCCACTCTGCAGCAGATGCAATGGGGGTCGAGGCTTGGCCAGGAGGAGTGCATCAGAGAAGAGGAAGAACATTCGGGGCCGAGGCTCCCCTCGGGGAGGCACCACCAATAGCCATCCCTGGCGTAGGAACCAGCGACCTGAGAGGTGGGAGATCCGTTATTCTGGTGCAGCTTCAGGACTACAACCCACAGAATAAAAGGGAAAGGGAGGCTGAGAAAATGGGAGGCAGGTGGTATGTGCTGGCAATAGAGAGGATGGGGGTGAGAAAAGGGCAGTTTGCAGATTGAGGAGAAGCATGCCCGTGGACGACCTGAGATAAGCCCCTTTGCTTGCCGTCCACTGAGCAGAGCCTGGATGCGCTGGAGATGCTGTTCATTCTTCTGTTTCTGACCGATGGTGTAAACTCTCTGGGCAGTCTCACTTATCAGCTGGGCAGCCCCTAGAATGATATTCCACGCCCCACTCCCAGCACAGCTTTGACTTTGGGTGAATGGTGGTGGTGAAAGACAGGCTAATCCAGACAGGACTAGGGTCAGAATCTAATTTCTTGAAGAGGAGAGGTAGGGCAATAGGAACATTGTACACACATCATTGGAAGATTGGGGCATATCATACATGGTTGGAGGTCAGAACCAGAAAGGGAACAGAAGCAATCTCCAAGAAATGCTGTGGAAGAGCAAGAACATACTTGTGAGCTGTTTGTGTTCAGGGCTGTTGGGGCTTGTGTTTTCAGCCAAAGCAACAGCAAGATTCTCATACCTGAAATTAGAAGTCTATGAGGGGAAAGTAGAGCTGGGTACAATTTTCTCTGCCTGGCACAGATCACCCCCTGTACAAACTTCAGCTGGGGAACCAGGAAAGACCTGCCTGTGGCTGTTTTATCCCCCTCTTCCATCTGGGACTCAGATCCAGGTTCATTCCATATGGCCCTCTTCCATCCCACACTGAAGAGTCAGGGAGGCAGACCAGATCCCAAGGTGAAAGTTAATCAACCCAAGGAGGATGCTACAAACAACTGACTATAAGTTCTTAACTCATTCCCAGGGACAGAAATTCTAAGCCTTTCATCTTCAAAAACCTTATTACTAGCCTTATCACAGACCCCTCACTTCAGCTAAGTCAGTTAAACAATCCCAGCTAAGGGCCTGAGGCTGCACAGCCCAGGTACTCCAGTGGGTTCACATTTACACTGGCAGAAAACTTTGAGGAGCAGTTTGTCCCAGGAGAGAGACAGTGGGACAGATCCCATGAAATCCCACAAAGATTGAGAGCAGCCATCGTACAGACGCAGAATTGTAAGGAAGTTAGCTGAGTCAGGGTGAGTTCACGTACTGCTGGAGCCTCTGCAGAGGCAGAGGGAGCAGGTCCTGGAGCTGAAGGCCCCCAAACTCAGGGCGACCTTCCTGAAGTCGTACAAATCTCCGGAAATGTTTGTTCTTCTTTAGTTGCTCCTAGAATGATGAGGAAAGGGTTGGCAGCAGGGAGAGAAGCCGCCTCCTTATATTGCATTCTTCTGTGTACACATCCCAGGCCCTCAGGAAGCTGTATGCTCCTGAGAGAACCCCATCTCCCTACTGGAAACTTAACATAGGGCTGGGCACCTACAGGGCTCTATAAATGCAGGAACAATATGAATGAAGTTTGGGTCTCCAGATAAAGAGGAAATGTACAAAGGACGAGGGGAAGGATTTGAAGTTACCAGGTTACCTGCAGGATGGTCCGGGACCTCTCAACATTGGCAGCAAATTGGGTGTAGAGCTCCAGGTGGTTGCAGAAGCCCTCCAACCCCTGCCCCCAGCGCCCTCCTTCGAGGTAGGGAAGCAGCTCTCTGTGGGTCAGGACAATAAAAGAGCAGCCCAAGAACTACTCAAGCACCACCTCTCTTAATTCTCCTAACCCTGCTCCGGAGGTAGTACGGCCCCATTTTGTGGGAGGAGACTCACTGGATATGAATCTGAGCAAACTCGGAGATGGTGAAGGAAGGGGAGCCTGGCGTGCTGTAGTCCGTGGGATCGGAAAGATTCCCACACGATTTAGCGACTGAACAGCAAGTGGCTGGAGAACTGGGGCAGATTAAGGCACTGGGCCAAGACCACAGGGGAGGTAACTGGCAGACTCTGGATGTGAATCTGGATCTCCTCTACACTGAGTCCTCTGCACTGCCAGAAACCAGGTCTCCCTCCTCCTCTCTCCCCACTTCCCTTCTACTCACTGGCTGGCGCCGTAAATGAGTTCCCAAGCACCAAAGAGGGCCTGGCGCTCTGGTGGTCGCAGGGTGCCTTTGGCTCTCAAAATTGCCACGAAGTACTGCGGAAGGAGAGAATACCGGTACGTAGTCCGCAGAGAGAGGAGGCTGGTGCCAAGGCGCCGCTAGGTCACCGACCTAGTAGGCACCCTCCCACTCCCTGGGGTCCCCGCCCCGCTACGGGAGACTGTGGGGTTCGCACCGTGGCCACCAGCCCCAGCTGTTCCTGGTAGCGCCGCTCTGTCTCCAGCAGCTCCCGGGCAGTGCAGGCGCGTTTCCGCTCCCAACGGGCACGCTGCTCTTGCACCGGGCACCGGGCACCGGGGGCCGGGCTCTCCATGCCGGACTGAGGGGTTGCCACTTCCGGACGCAGCCCGCCGGAGATTCAAATCCAAACGGACCCGGGGGCGGGGCTGCTGGGGCGGGCCCTTGAGGGGAGTGCGCCCCCTGGCGCCTGGAGGCTGTGCGCAGGCGAGGGCATGCGCAGCGGCTCGCTAAACCGCATCAGGTCGGCGCCAGCGAGGCGCTACAGGTAGGCGGCTCCAGCCAGGGCCGGACAGGGTGCGGCAAGTGGGTGGCCCTCCTTTGAGTGGCACTAAGTTGGAGCAGAGACATTATTTTGCCAACAAAGGCCCGTCTAGTCAAGGCTATGGTTTTTCCAGTGGTCATGTATGGATGTGATAGTTGGACTGTCAAGAAAACGGAAAGAATTGATGCTTTTGAACTGTGGTGTTGGAGAAAACTCTTGAGAGTCCCTTGGACTGCAAGGAGATCCAACCAGTCCATTCTGAAGGTCAGCCCTGGGTGTTCTTTGGAAAGACTGATGCTGAGGCTGAAACTCCAGTACTTTGGCCACCTCCTGCGAAGAGCTGACTCGTTGGAAAAGACTCTGATGCTAGGAGGAATTGGGGGCAGGAGGCAAAGGGGACAACAGAGAATGAGATGGCTGGATGGCATCACCGACTCGACGGATGTGAGTTTGAGTGAACTCCGGGAGTTGGTGATGGACAGGGAGGCCTGGCGTGCTGCATCATGGGGTTGCAGAGTCGGACACGACTGAGCGACTGAACTGAACTGAAGTTGGGACATCAGCCTGGACTTTGAGTCAGGATACTTGGGGGTTTAGACACTGGCAAGGTCGCAGTGTCCCACCTGTAGAATTGAGCTTCTGTCGTGGACCCGTGCCAAACGCTGGGGTCCAGCTGTCCCCAGTCTTTCATCATTAAGAATCCTCACGGGTCACCAGGTTTTGAATATTTTGGCCGCTGGACAAAAGTTCCTCGGTTTTAAGTCACTAACTCGTCTTCTCCTTTCATACTGATCCAAAGCCCGATAGCCAGTTAACTTCCCATCAGCAAATGTCAGTAACTAACGTTGTGGGTCGGAATTGCTGTAATTCTGGCCAAAGGTAAAAGCTTGGAGCTGATTAATCTGTGTTACCTAGTCAGAGTTAAAAGGTACTATATTTTCCTTACTTAGTTAGGTCTTTTGGAAAACTGGCAATAGCCCTGGAGGGTAAATTAGCAGTGCCATTTTGTCAGTATGTATGAGATATCTTAAAATGTGCCTACTCTTATGACCCAGCAATTCCACTTCTAGTAATGCATCCTAAAAAGCAGATATGAGGACAAAATATATATATACTAGGATGGGTGGCAAAATGTTTGTAACAACAGAAAACTGGAAGTCACTTAAATGCCCAATGGTAGAGAATTAGCTAGGAAAATTATGGTACAGCCATTTGAAGGAATAATATGAAAGCATTGAAGATGATGTTAAAAAGCCATTAATTTTGGGAAACACAGTATATTTCCAAGAGGAAAAAAGCAGGCCATAAAACTGTATAATACGATCTATTTAGGTATAATCAGGGAAGCCTGGTGTGCTGCAATCCATGGGGTCGCAGAGTCAGACATGACTAAGCAACTGAACAACAACAAAATATATAACTGGAAGGATAAACAATCGAAAGGTAGTTGTGGTTTTTATCTCTGGGTGATGGGACCAAAGGTAATTCATTCAACAAATATTTATTAAGCACCTAAGCTGTAAGAGGTACTGGATCACTAAGGTTAAAGGGGTGAATGGGATTAAAAGGGTGATTTTTAAAATTTCCTTATACTTTTTTGCTTTTCCCAAGTTTTCTGCTTGAGCATGCATGTGTTACTATGTAAATTAGGGGGGGAAAGTGCTATTAAAAACCACAATGTTAGTTAGAAATCTTAGGCCCCATTACTACCACTGAGGACTCATAGGAATCCAGGCCCAAAGCCAAAGACCAGGGTATTGTCAGGGTTCTGAGGTCACCTCTAGCTCTCTGACATTCTAAGAATTCTGAGGAAAGAGAAATGCTGGACTTAGATCAGGGAAAAACAACTTGAAGGGCTTGGTGGAGGTAAGAGAGTTTGGGTCAGACTGTACCTTGGACAAGTCACAGGGGAACTGGTGATACCATATAGGTGGAACACTGGTTAGACTGCCTCAGGTGAATGTCGGACAGTCTACACCAAGAGCTGCAGGGTGGAAGGGGACAGGTCATCTCATGATAACTGGCATCACCATGAGCCCAGGTGATGAGAACAGAGCATAACCCCTGGGGGCACAGTCGGTGATGAGGGTGTCTGGGTGTCCTGCCAGTGTGTGAGTGTACTTTAGGTGGATGGAAGAGGAGATGAGAATAGAGTCAACTGTGAGCTCAGGTGGGGAAATCATTCAACTGTTGAGGCAGAGGAGGGCAAAGCCGAGCAAGACACACTGAGGACCCTTGGAGACAACTGATTCCCTGGGGACCAAGCGTCTCACAGAGCAAGTCAGGCATAGTCTGCCTAGAACTGATTCCACCCACAGTCTCCCCTAAAGCTAAAGGAAGGGGCAGGGGACAAAGAGGAGGATCAGAGGGCAGCCAACAACCTATCCTTTAAAATTTATTTTTAAAAATAAAATCCTGTGGCATGTGGGATCTTAGTTCCCAAACCAAGGATTGAACCCACATCCCCCTCATTGGAAGGTGGAGTCTTAACCACTAGACCACTGGGGAAGTCTATTCTTAAAAATATATATATACTTTTTTTCTTTATTTAAAAAAATAAAAATAAAGGAGTGAAGGTGATTCTTTGGCAGTCCAGTGGTTAGGACTCAGCGCTTTTACTGCTGGAGCCCGGTTCAATCCTTGGTCAGGGAACTAAGATTCTGTAAGCTGTGTGGCACAGCCAAAAAAAAAAAAATTTTTTTTCCCTGTATCATTTAATTACCCTTAACCTCTGCTTTCAACTAACTGGCTGCTAGAGAAGCTCTCAGGATGCTTTAAACAATAACCACCAGTCATTCCACAAAAATCAAATGCCTTGGGACTTCCCTGGTGGTCCAGTGGTTAAGAATCCACCATGCAATGCAGGAGACGTGGGTTTGATCCCTGGTTGGGGAACTAAAATCCCACATGCTGCAGGGCAACTAAACCTGAGCACCGCAACTGCAAAGCCTGCACACCAAAACTAGAGAGTTCATGGATCCCAACGAAAGATCCTACAAGAGGCAACAAAGATCCCACGTGCTGCAACTGAGACCCAAAAGCAGCCAAATAAATCAATATTTAAAAAATATTAAATGCCTCTCATGCATCAGGTTCTATGCTAGGCATGAAGATGGGGAGTAAGAGAAATGTGACCCATGCCCTTATGAATGCTTTTAGTCCAGCACGACAGACATGGTAAGGAGTCACCATAAAGTGAGATACACATTACAAAGGAAATACAGGCTTCTAAGCATGCAGGAGGAAGGGACTGACCCTAATCTAGGGGTCAGGGAGGCTTCTCAGAGGAAGTAACGTGAACTGAAGGATGCCAGGAGAATAAACAGAACAAAACTTGACTAGGCGGAGCTGGCAGTGTGGGTGAGGTAGACAGAAAAATAGCATGGATAAGGGATTAGAGATAAAACACACACACACACGTGATGCATTCAAGAAACTGCTAGAAGTTTAGTAAGACTGGAGCACAGATTGCAAAGGTACGTATGATGAGAAAGGAGACTGGAGACATAGACACAGGCTATAGAGGGAATCTATATCAGTAAGACTATGTCACAAATAATCAATTCAAAGTGGCTTAACAATAATTTATTGGCTCATGTAACTGAAAAGTCCAGATACAGGCTCTAGGGTTAGTTTAGCCCCAAGGACTGCTTTCCACAGTTCCTCTGTCTTTCATGGTTTTATCTTCATCTTAAGGCTGGCTTCCGTTCGGGTTACAAGGTGGCTGCCCACAGTTTCAAAGGTTGTCTGCTTCCTTATCCATGTTTGGACAAAGTGAAAGTGAGTTCCCTCAGTCATCAAATAGTGGAAACACAGAGCTTCATTCTGATTGGCCCCACCTAGGTTCAAACCCATCAAGGAAAACAAGGCAACGGCAGGCCTCTGAAGGCCATGTCAAATACTATGGACTTTATCCTAAGGGCAATGGGAGACATTCAAAGGTCTTAAGTAGAGAGTGAGATGATAAGTGCATTTTAGAGAGATCACCCTGGCTAGCTGGACTCAGCAAGACCCATTAGGAGGCAGCTGCAGTTATCCAGGTAAGAGGTGATCGAAGTGTAGATTAGGATGAAACACAAGGATGAAAAGTTTAGAAGGTAGAATCCGTAGGGCTTGATAACAATGTCAGAGGTGAAGGAAAAAATTAAAGAAAAGATGGTACCAGGTTTCTGACTCACACCACTTGGTAGAAGGTGGAAGAAGTAGTTTTGGGGACAGAGGAATTTGGCTAGAGGCCTGTTGAATTTGAGATACTTGTGGGAGATCCATGTGGGGACACCCATTAGGTAGGTGGTTACATATCTGAAATAAGCAGAGTCCAACCTGGGGATACTTGGCTGTCATGAGTTTACAGAAGCCATGGGAATAGATGAAATTGCCTACATGAAGTGAGAGATAGGCAGAAGGCACGAAGGTCTCCAACACATCACCCTGTGTGTTCAGTTCCAAAACAGCTGATGGTACAGTGGGCTAAATGGTGACCCCCATAAAGATAAGTCCATGTCCTAACCCTTCAAACCTGTGAATGTCACCCTATTTGGAAAAAGGGTTTTTGTAGATGCAGTTAAATTAAGAATCTTAAGATCATCCTGGATTATCCTGGTGGGCCCTAAATCCAATGATAAGTGTTCCTATAAGAGACAGCCAGGGCTGCTTTCACGTTCTGAGACGGCCCACACTCTGTGGAGTGTGTTCCTTCTAAATAAATCTCCTTACCCGTCAAAAAAAAAAGCGACAGCCAGTAGAAGACACACGGACAAGAGAAGGCCATGTGAAGTCGGAAGCACAGATTGAAGTTAGGCAGCCACAAGCCAAGGAATGCCTGGAGCCACCAGAAGCTGAAAGAGGCCTTTGAACCTTCAGAAGGAACAGGGCCCTACCAACACCTTAATTTCAGACTCCTCACCGCCAGAACTGTGAGAGAATAATCTTGGTTGCTTTAAGCCACCCAGTTTGTGGAAATTTGTTACAGCAGTCCTAGGAAAATAATATAGATGGTGAGGTGGGCTCGAACTACAGGGCAGTCCCCAGCACCCCAGAAGGGCTGTGATTTGTCTTTGCTTCCGGTCCATGTCTGGGGAATAGGGGGATTTTTCTTCTGCTTCCCTGGTACATAGCTCCCTTCTCTGCAGCCATGGGATAAGCAAGAGACATGGCTCTCGATGTCTTAAGACACAGACCCTAATGACAAAAGTCTTGGCCCTAAGCAACCACAGAGAAGTGTGTGCCAGGCCAAGACAGGAGAAGGGGTTGACCTAGTCAATTAGCCCTGAGTACACTCTGTCCCAACCTAGGGAGACCCAGGAAACAAGACTCTGGGAGCTCAAACCTGTTCTAGAGTTTGGCAGACTCCCAGTTGCAAAGGCCAGATCAGAGTCCACATTCCCCACCCAGACCAGAGACATAGTCACACAGAGACGGAGAGCTCAAGAGACAGCACCCATGGAGAATGGCACTTGGGAAATTAGGAAGCCGGAGCACAGAGCTGCACCTCGATGTAGATCTGGACTCTGAAATACTGAGGAAAAGCAGCAGAGACAGAGGGGAGACGTGTGCAAACACCACAGAGAAGTGTTCAAGGAGACCCTGACAGAGATCTACAACAGGAAAAGATGGAAACATTCAAAACGTTTGGAAAGGGAATATGGAATAAAGCTAGGATTGGTGTTGGAGAAAGTTCTGGACATGCAAACTCCAGACTTCAGGTAGCATGGTGTTCCTGTTTTCTGTCCTTCCCATGACCTCCCCCATCTCAATTAGATTAGTCATTATCCCCTTCTGTCTTATCCAGGCCTATCCAACTTAGATATTATCATGTACCTTCCATGTGTCTGGGTCCAACCAAGGTTCTAACAACACAGCTGCCCAAGGCAATGAGCTGACCATCAGGAGTGCCTGCTTGAATTGCCATGGATGGCTCTTAATTTAGCTTCAGAAATGGCAACCTAGATTGGTAGACTGACTGACTCCTAAGATGACTGCTTGGAGCACAGCTGTTGTTGAACCATACAAGTTTTGGCCTACAGTATGACAGTCACTCTGACAAGGCACACAGTTTAGGGTGCTGTATAAATGTGATGCCCTGCTCCTGGAATAATTATGGTTTGACATACACAGGTCATTGTCAATGGGCTCCCTGAAGGCAGGGAAGCTATCTTAGTCTGGTTTTTCTTAAGCCCTGGCACAGTGATCTGAAAAGAGAAAAATGATCCATAATAAAAGACAGTTGAATATAAGATGGACTCAGTCAAATACTGGACCCTGTCCTTATGAACCTCGAGGCTATTAGAGCAGATATAATGTCATAAATCACCTTAATATGAATTGGATGGTAAGCAAGATTATTAGGGCAGGCAAAGAACTGTGGTGGTTCAGAGTCACCAGATATCTCTTCCTGTGGTGTAGAGTTGGTCAAGCAAGACTTCCTGGAGATAGCCTTTGAGGTGAGTCTTTTTTTTAATATTTGGAGTATAGCTGATATACAATGTTTTGTTAGTTTCAGATGTACAGCAAAGTGAATCAGTTATATATATACACATATATCCATCCTTTTCCATATAGTAGTGTTCATATGTTAATCCCAACCTCCTATTTTATCCCTCACCTCTACCTTTCCCCTTTGGTAACCATAAGTGTCTTTTCTAATTCTGTGAATCTGTTTCTGTTTTGTAAATAAGTTCATTTGTATCTTTTTTTTTTTTTGGATTCCACATATAAATGATATCATGGTATTTATTTCTCTGACTTACTTAACTATGACAATCTCTAGATCCACCCATGTTGCTGCAAATGTTATTGTTGCATTCTTTTTTATGGCTGTGTAGTATTACACACACACACACACACCCCCCACATCTTCTTTATCTACTCATCTATCAATGGATATTTGGGTTGCTTCCATGTCTTGGCTATTGTAAATAGTGCTTCAGTGAACATTGGGGTGGTGCATATATCTTTTTGAATTATGGTTTTCTCCAGACATATGCTCAGGTGTGGGACTGCTGGATCATATGATGGTTCTATTTAGTTTTTTAAGGAAGCTCCATACTGTTCTCCATAGTGGTTGTATGAGCTGAGTCTTGAATAATAAAAGGGATTTACACAGAGGAGATAATAAAACTATATAACACGGTAATGGGTATATAAATACTGATCCAGAGTGGAAACTGGATGGGACACTCAAGTGGTGTCCAGAGCCTGTGTTGTGCCAAGCATTACTTCTTTAGATAAGAGGTCATAAGGCTAGGAGGGTCCCCAGAGGGGAGTGGGGCAGCAGGAGCACCCTGGAGTTAGGGGCTAGTTACAAACCAGATTATAAATGTTCAACATATTTAATTAGCCTATACAACCATAATGGTGTACATACCTACTGAATATGAGCCCCAGAGAAGAATCTCCTGAGATGGCCTTACTGTCTTCTGGTTTGTCGAAGCCACTGGGGCCTTCCTAGAATGTGAGCTACAGAACAGCAGAGGCTGTTCTCCAGGTGAGCGCTGCGTCCCTACGGCCTAGAACCATGCCTGGAAGACTGGAGGGGGCTCACCAAATGTTAAGTGAATAGGCAGACTGGGAACCCCCAGCCCATTCTTGGGGTCCTCTCACTCTTCACCTCTTTGCACCCACTTTCCCCCTCCAATCCGTGCTCCACACCACCCCTCAACATAACCTAGTGTGAGATACAGATTCTGTCACTCTCCTGCTCAAAGTATTTGATATCTCTCTTTTGCCCAGGATCCCATTTCCCCCACTTTTTTTTTTTTAACCAATTGAACTGCTACTTCTTTAAACCCTGACCAGATATTGCCAACTTCTGTGTTACTTTCTGAGGAAGAATTCATCTCTCTCCTCCAAATATTATGATAGTTTTGCCCTCACTCACCAGACTGAGCTCCTCAGGACAGGGACTGTGTCTTGTTTCCATACCTCTAGCCTGACATATGGTAGATGCTAAATAAACAGAAGAGTGAAAGAAAGAAATAGATGAACAAAGGTTTGGATAAAAACGAATAGTTTAATTTGGCTAGAATATGAGGGAGAGTAGTAGGAGATAAGATGGAAAAGTCTCTTGGGTAAGATTTTTAAGGGACTTGAAGTCATCTGGAGAGAGAAGATAGGCAGATGGAAGATACTTTGCAGAGTGTGGGAAGCCAGTGTAGGTTTTTGAGCAGAGGTGTAATATGATGAATATTACATTCAGTTTTAACCCATCAGAGACTCATGAATATATGCAGCTGTCCATTCATATTCAAATTCACATCCCACCTATTCATCCATCCACTCTCCCACCCCCAGACTCCCCCAGGAGCTTTCCCTACCCCTTTACCTGCTCCCTGGCCCAGCCAGGGATGTATATATGGGCAGCTTCCCCTCTCAGCCGGAGGATGTGGGGGCCCCAGCTGCCTGGGGCTGGGAAGCAGGCCAGGGTTAGCTGAAGCTGGCTGACTAGCAGTCGGGCGGTGCCAGGGAGAACCTGTATAGTGCCAGGTGGTGCCTTGGGTTCCAGGCTGAGCCCATGACCCCGATAACCTTCTGGCTAGGCACATACCTGCCCCTCACTCCACCCCATTCCCACCTTGCTATCGGAGAGGGGGCACAGGGCCAGTTAGACCCACAGGACTTTGGCTCCATCTCCAAAAGGGCCTTCTGTGAGTCAGCCTGCTCCCCTCCAGGCATGCTCCTCCCCCACCCACCTCCTGTTTCCGATGCACGTACAGCCCCAGCCCGTACACACCGTGTCCCAGGACACCCCACAGTCAGCCGCATGGCTCCCCTGTGCCCCAGCCCCCGGCTCCCTCTGTGGATTCCGGCCCCTGTCCCAGGCCCGGCTGTGCAATTGCTGCTGTTACTGCTCCTTCTGGTGCCTGCCCATCCCCAGAGCCTGCTCTGGATGCAGGGTGCTCCCACCACAGGAGGAGATTCATCTGGGGAAGATGATCCACTTGGTGAGGAGGACCTGCCCAGTGAAGAGGATATACCTGAAGAGGAGGACTCACCTGGAGAAGAGGACCTACCTGGATTGAAGACGGACCTAGGAGAAGAGAATTCTCTGAAGTTAGAGGATCTACCAACTATTGAGGCACCCAGGGACACTGAAGGCCCCCAGAATAACGCCCACAGAGACGAAAAAGGTAAGTGGTCATCAGCTCTGCAAACCTAGGCTCCAGGAGGTTGGTGCTTCCCCCACATTAAACCCCAGCCCAGGGAGGGATTATTCAGGGAAGAAGAGGAGCCTGTGCTCTGACAGTGATTTTTCCCAACCCCAGGAGCTCCCTTGCCACTAGCCCCTTACCCTCTTTCAGAGCTAGACGAAGAGACGAAAAAAAGGGACACGGAGAGAGGTAAGCAGGAAGAGACAGAAAAGAAAGGGGGAGGTTGGAGAGGAGAAAGAGATCGGAATGTGGAGAGCAAAGTATGAAGAGACAGGAGAGGAAGGAAGGGGGCTGGTACCAAAGCAAGAGCAGGAAGGGTTTGTAGAAATCACTGCCCCTTCAGTCTACAGATGAGGAAAGTGAGACCTAGGAAGAGGGAAACAGCAGGAAGAGGAACCTGGTATCTTGACCCTCAAGCCAGGAACTTTGGAAAAGGAGATGGAGATCAGAAAGGAATCAGGGAGAGTGGGGAGGAGGGATTTCTAAAGGAGAAAGATGGTCTACTAACCTGGGCCTGGGAACTGAGGTCTCCACCCACTTTACAGACCCTAAGACAGAGGTTGCAAGCGGGGCTAGCAGAATCTTTGTGTGGCCCATCAAGCTGTGGCGTTTTATTTGGCTGCAACCTATTGTGCCTGTTTGTGGTGTTTCTGTTACCTGCTATGCTTTTGTAAGACTCTTGAGTTTGTGAACGCTGCTAGTGAGGATGACCCACCTCTTTTTGGCCGCTGGGGAGGAACTGGGCTCAAAGATCAGCCTCTTCATTCTTCTCGTTTATGCAGGGGATGGCCACAGTCATTGGCGTTATGGAGGTGAGACACCCACCCCCTACAGAGACCCAATCTGGGCACCCGGCTCTGCTGATGCCCGCACACGCATCCCTCTCACCCCGCATCCACGTCTGCCAGTCCCCCCCCAACCCCGACCCCCGCATCCTTTACCTCTGTTTCCCTGCCGGATCCCTCCTGACTCGACCGCATCACTTTTTCTACTCCGCTTCCCTAAAAGTTCCTGATCTTGTCTTCAAACTTCCTGTACACACCTGCCCACTCCAGGCGCTCCGCCATGGCCCCAGGTGTCCCCAGCCTGCGCTGGCCGCTTTCAATCCCCGGTAGACATCCGCCCGGAGCTCACTGCGTTTTGTCCAGCCCTGCGACCCCTGGAACTCCTTGGCTTTGAGCTCCCGCCACAACCAAAACTGCGCCTGTGCAACAATGGCCACACCGGTGAGGCGGTCTCGGGGCGGAGCCTCAGGGAAGGGGCGGAGTCTACCTGGAGATGAGGGGACGGTCATTGGAAGTTAGGCTGAGGGTGGGGCGGGCCCCGGCTCACCTGCCTCTCACCACACAGTGCAGCTGAGTCTGCCTTCCGGGCTGAAGATGGCCTTGGGTCCTGGACAGGAGTACCGGGCCCTGCAGTTACATTTGCACTGGGGGGCCGCGGGTCGCCCGGGCTCGGAACACACGGTTGATGGTCACCGTTTTCCTGCCGAGGTGAGCGCGCAGCTGTCCGCGAAGTGTCAAAGTGGAGTGCCGGGTAAGGGACCTCGCCCACTCCTACCGTGTCTTCTCCAGATTCACGTGGTTCACCTCAGCACTGCATTTGAGGAATTTGACGAGGCCTTGGGGCGCCCAGGGGGCTTGGCCGTCTTGGCCGCCTTTCTGCAGGTACCAGCCCTGGACACCCCCCACCTCTGCTTTCTTACGCCCTCGGGCTCAGAGTATCTTGCCCCAGAAACTCCCATCCCCGCACCTGACTGTCATCTTCATTCAGTTCTTTCGTTAACGCCCACTGTGAGCCAGGCTCTGGGCCACAAAAAAAGATCCCAAAACAGTTGATCCTGTCTCCCCACAGCCAGTGAGGGAGGCTGACAGGGTAGACATATACACAGGACACATAGTCAAAGAGGTAGTCAGGGAAGGCCTCACAGAGGAGGTAAAACTTGAAGCCTTTGCTAGTGGGAAAGAAAAAGAGATATTCCATGCAGAGCGAACAGTACACGCAAAGACTCAGAATATGGCCCATTTGGGGGATGGAAGGTGTGCGGAATGGTCAAAAGGAAGAGTCATTTCTCTAATACTTTTATAACCCATAATTTCCCCTTTGCAAAATGCACTGAGTCTAGAGAAGCATTTGACTTCTTTGGACAAACACAATGATTAGAAGAGGCTAATAGGAAGGAAGGGTGGTGAGACACCTGTGGATGGTGAAACACCTGTTAGACTCACTGCCTCCCTGACTCATTAACACCAGCCTCACAGCACTGCAGAGAAGTACCTTGGAAATAGCATGTCCTGGATCCAAAAGTCAAACTCATAAATTATTAAGGTGAATGCAGAGGTACCATGGATACAAAGGTTATTGGGGTTGTCTGTGGCAGGACCATGGAATATGTACAGAGTTAGTGATAAGTGAGCCTGGAAAAGTAAGTAGAGCCCATTGTTGAGAGCCTTGTATGCTAGTAAAATGGCCCAGCATCCTCCTCTTCCTCCAATTTGCCACTGAAAATGAGTCCACCTAGTTAGGTCAGTTTGCAAAGAAGAAGTAAATGGACCTTGAGTAATAATACGTAAGATTTTGTGTTTCCCCAGCATTCTCAGAGGTGGGGAATGGGGGAGGATTATGGGAATCCACATCACCTACAGGCTGCCAGGCATGACTCTAGATACATGTATTCATCTGTCTTGCATGGTCATCTCCTAGGAAGGCCCAGAAGAAAACAGTGCCTATGAACAGCTGCTGTCACGTTTGGGAGAAATCACTGAGGAAGGTCAGTTTGTTGGTCTGGCTCCTACCCTTGATACCCTTGTCATAAAGAACCATCCTTGGGGAGCCTCAGGTCGGAGGATGGAGAAGGGCTCCCTCCCACAGAGAAGGGGATTGCAGTGTGAACTGGCTTACTGTGACCTTGATAATAACTATGAAGCTGAACACAGCAAACAGGCAAAGCAAACTGCTGCCCACAGATTTTTTGTTTAAAAACCAAACAGAAACCAAGATAAGATGAAAACCAAATAAAACCAAAAAACAGTGTTTGGAACTCCAGGGGTTGAGTCTGGAGAGCTAAAATTTTTCTGAGAACTATTACTCCTTCAAAGCATCAAATATTTGACTTTAAAAAAATAATAATTTTATTTATTTTTGGCTGTGCTGGGTCTTCACTACTGTGCAGGCTTTTTCTAGTTGCAGCAAGTGGGGGCTCTTCTGTAGCTGCACTATGCAGTCTTCTCATTGCAGTGGCTTCTCTTGTTGTGGAGCACAGGCTCTAGGGCATGTGGGCTTCAGTATTTGCAGTGCGCAGGTTCAGCAGTTGCGGTTCCAGGCTCTAGAGCACAGGCTCAGTAGTTGTGGTGCACGGGCTTCGTTGCTCCGCAGCATGTGGGATCTTTCCCCGGCAAGGGATTGAACCTATGTCCTCTGCATTGGCAGGCATTCTTTTACCACTGAGCCACCAGGAAGCCCAGCATCAGATATTTTAAATTTGTAAATAATGTTGGAAATCTTCTTTTCCTTCTTAGTCACTCTAGGTCATTTTAAACCTCACCCAGCTGGATCCTACATTTTGCTAAACTGAAGAGAACTATGCTTTTTGAGTTTTTGTGTCTTTTACAGTTATAGGTATTTACTTACAAATTATTCAAATTACAAGCTATTCAGAAAATTACTCATTTTCTCTTTTGATTCACTCTGGGCTTACATCTGCATTCCAGCATGTTATCACAGTATGCAAAGTAAGAGTGAAGACCCAGAAGAAGGGCCAGGGTAGCAGTTCTCTTACTCTGTGAGCCCCAAAACCTTTTACTTTCTACTGAGTCATGTCCTGTGCTGAGTTATGGGAAGGGATACACTCAGTGAATAAATAGTCTGAGGGAGTTGGGTCAACTTGGTTTCTGGGATTTAAAAATGTATCCCTCTACCCCTGAGCTTTGGTGTGTGTATGAGGGGAGGTCAAGAAAGTTTAGACTTCAGCACACATCCTCTCCACAGACTCTGAGACTTGGGTCCCAGGACTGGATGTATCTGCACTGCTGCCCTCTGACCTCAGCCGCTACTTCCGATACGAGGGGTCTCTCACCACACCCCCCTGTGCCCAAGGGGTCATCTGGACTGTGTTCAACCAGACAGTAAAGCTGAGTGCTAAGCAGGTGACACTGGGGATGAGGAGGCAGAAAGAGATGAAGGGGCCGTGTGGGGGAAGTGGCGGACGTGGACAGTGGAGCCCTGAGGTACTGGCTGTAAGCCTCTGACCCTTTCGCTTCTGTGTTGAGCCCACCCCCCACTCTCTGCTGTCCTCCCCAGCTCCACACCCTCTCTGACTCCCTGTGGGGACCTGATGACTCCCGGTTGCAGATGAACTTCCGGGCTACGCAGCCTTTGAATGGGCGAATAATTGAGGCCTCCTTCCCTGCTGGCGTGGATGGCAGCCCTAGGACTGTTGAACCAGGTGACACTTTGTCTGCTGATGCTGGGACCCCCTCTCCAGCCACAGGGCCCTCATCCTCTCTTGTGTCCTCACTTGTCTGTCAGTGGTGGTCACAGTCCTCAGCTCTAACATCTGCTTTTTCTCTTCAGTCCACCTGAATTCCTGTCTCGCTGCTGGTGAGTCTGTGCCCCCACCCTTGGCACTGTTCAGCCAGGGGCTAGTCAGGACCACCATTGCTACCTCTGCGTTTCTGTAGAACAGACTCCAAGCCCAATAGGATAGTGTTGGATCAAGGTGGGGCTTACCCTGTCATCCCCAGAGCAAGAGTTGGTCAGAATGAAGCTCAAAAAAACTCCTCCAATCCTCCTTCCCAAGCCACCTCTTTTGTCTTTAAGAAGCAAAAGGGTGCTTATCTTACCCCTCCTTGTGTACCCACCCCCTTCCCTTAGCTGGCCCCTGCTGGAGACGCAGGGAGTGGCAGAACTTCGGACGGAGCTGGTGGGGTGGGGTGCAGGTGGAAGCAGCTCTGAGGGAATCCTACAGGCTCCTCTTCACTCCCTGAAGCAGTCTCTTTCTTCCTCCCTCCAGGCGACATCCTGGCCCTGGTTTTTGGCCTCCTCTTTGCTGTTACCAGCATCGCCTTCCTTGTGCAAATGAGAAGGCAGCAAAGGTATTATACTGACCCTCTCCCTCAGGCCCAGTCCCCACATCCCCGAGTCCAGAGCAGCTCCATGCAAATTGCATGCAAATGAGCTCATCCCTGGTGAGATTTCTGATTAGGCTTCCCTGTTGTGTAGACACCCAAGTGAGACCAAAGGGAGTGTTAGCTACCACCCAGCAGAGGTCACAGAGACTGTTGCCTAGAGGCCTGCCACTTGGAGAATACTTAGAGAAGCTGGTCAGAGGAATCCGAGGGGCAGCTGAAGACTGTTCTGTTCATTACACCACTTCCTTTTAAACCTCCAAAGATATTTTTAAAAATAAATATTTCTAATAAAACCTGTGGAAAGCAAATCCTTGTCTCCTAAATCAAAAGGATGGTGCATTCATTTCCTATCACTGCTGTAACAAACTACCACAAACTTAATGGTAATGGAAATTTATTCTCTTAAGAGTTCTAGAGGTCAGATGTCCAAAATGAATCCTATGGGCTAAAGTCAGGGTGTCGTCAGGGATGGTTCCCTCTGGACACTCTTGAGGAGAGAATATTTTCCTGCCTTTTTCAGCTTCTAGAAGCCAAGCATTCCTTGGCTTGTGGCCCCTTCCCTGCATCACTCCAATCTCTTGCTTCCATTGTCACATCACCTACAACTGCGTTGAAAGGGCTCTTGTGATTATGTTGGGCCCACGCAGATAAACTAGAATAATCTCGCCATCTCAGAATCCTTAACGTGACTGCAAAGTCCCTTTTCCCATGTAAGGTGACATTTCATAGGATTAGGATGTGGACATCTTTGATGAGGCAGCAGGAGTGTGCCTAACATAGATGTCTGACACTAAGCGGGCAGAAATGACCTATAGTGTTAGAATGACCGTGTGTGTGTGTCTGTGTCTGTCTATAGTGTTGGAATGACTGTGTGTGTGTCTGTCCCTCTGTCTATAGGGCAGGCTCAGTCTCTAGGCTTAAAATCAGTGAGGCTTTTGGGCTTTCACCCTGCTCAAGTGAAACCCATGTAGTTTTGTGGTTTTGCCTTCCAGTTGTGTTGTGCCCAGCCACTTGCTGGAATGGGGCAGTGCCGCTGACAGCAGTTCTTATGCCCTGTGGGTAATAAGGGCCAGAATGCTCCTCCAGCCCTGCCAGGCTTCTCTGCTCCACACAGCCCATTCACAACCCCTCCTTGGTGACCCTAGTGCCCCCATCCCTCTGGCTCACTCAGAGCTCCTTCCAACTCTGCTCTTCCCCTGAGGCATCCTCTCCGCCTTCTCCACTTTGGAAAATTACCACCACCACTGCCAATACCCAAGAAAGGCTTAACGGGCCCCATAATGCTGGTAACATCCGTTTTATTGGTTGGGGTGGCAGCTAGCCTGGCTGGGGGCAGGGCCAGCCCTCAGAGGTTGTTGAGCTCCAGCAGTGTCTGGTCGAGGGTCTGGTGGATCTCCACGTTCTCCTCCTTGGCACTGGCCAAGGTCTCTGTGAGGGGAAGCAACCCGTGAGCAGGGGTGGGGTGGGGAGGCATGGACAGGGGGTGTAACAAACAGACACGGAGTGGGTTGGAGGCATACAAAGACACAAACATTCAAGGATCTGAGGACCCCTTGGGTGGGACAGACAGATAGACTGACCAAGACAGGGATGCCTCACTCAAGGCTTCGGGGCCATGGAGGTGTATGGCAAGGCCCAAGTCATAAACTAATTTACCCTCCTTCTTTAGAAGGTTCAAGAGAGTTGGAAACAGGAGGAAAGACAAAGACTGAGCCAGGAAAGGGAGTGTCAGACAGATAGACAAACTCGAGGCAGAAAACAGACCTGCAGTGAAAGCCCCCACGTTGCTGGCATCCAGTGTCATTCCAAACGTCATCCTGGACCTTTAACAACCTTGTACCCCTCCCCTACACCTTACCAGCCCACTCCCCTTCCAGTCATTCCTTTATATCCTGGAATCTCAGCTGAGCGCTCCAAGGGCAGTGACATGCCTGGGTTTGCAGAAGGGCGTGTATCTCAGAGGCACCAGAGGGCCTGTGGTGAATGACACAGTCATACGTGCCCACATGCGGCAGAGAGAGTCATGCAGAGGGGGTTCTGGGGTGGGCCTCAGTGTCCTGTGGGTGAGCTCAGTGGGGGAGGGAGTCACAAGATTAGGGGTGCCCATAGGAGCCGGGATCTCAGCAGTGAACCAGTGCTCTGTGGGGGTGATGGCAGTGCTCTTTAGAGGGCAGGAAAACAGCATGGAGACCAAATGGAGTTTATTAAGCAGCAGAGAGTGGTGGAGGCCGGTGGGTAGAGGGAGGAGTGGATGGATATAGAAGGATGAAGCAAGTGCCAGGATGGGCAGCGGATGTGGCGGGGGCTCTCCTAGGCTGCACCCAGCCTGGCTGTGCAGTGTTGGCAATTTCTGCTCCTCCTGCTGGCCCTGCTTCCCATAGAGAAAATGGAAAGGAGAAGAGAGAGGGGGCCGAGGGCCACACTGGTAAGGGGCTCAGAGGGAGGTGATGTCATTGAGTGCGTTGTCCAGCTCCTCACTGATGGCCTTGTACTTCATCTTCTGTGCATAGACTTCATCTGGTGGGGGGTCCAGGAGAGGGGGGCCAGGTAGGAGTGTGGGGAGAAGGAATGGAGGGAAAGAGGAGTGGAAGGAGAGAGGGTAATAGAGAGAACAAGAATCAGAGAGAGGTGGATGAAGATGGAATGAGGGAGACAGGCCAGAGAACAGGCTGGACAGCCATCAGGGGCCCCTCGTCTCCTCTCTGTACCCCTACGTCTTTTATCCTTCTCTGTACCCCAAGTTGGTGCTTCCCCAGGAGCTCCTGCCTCCCCCCAGGGACCTGGGGGCACAGTGGTTTGCCTAAGCAGAAGTGCTTGCTGCAAGGGGAGGACACTCAAGCTAGAAAGGTCTAAAGTTGGAGAGAAAATTGAGGCTTGCCTGAGAGGGCTGGAAGCAAGAGATGTGGGAGTTATGAAAGTGAAATAAAAGGGAAAGACAGTTTTAGGCACAACGTTGTTGATAAGAGTGAGAAGTAGCTACAGACTAGCAAATACCTGGATATTTGTTTTCATCAAATCTAGCTTAGAATAGTATTTTCCATTAATGTTTTCATGAAAACCTAGATATTAAAGCAAACAGCTCTCTATTTAATAAAGAGGGTGCTGTACTTGGAGACAGTGTTATCAGATCAGTGCTACTCAGAGTCTGGTCTGAGGACCAGCAGCATCTGCACTGTCAGGGCGCTTGTTAGACACAGATTCAGTCCAAAGTCAGCAGTCACTTCAGAGCAGGACCCAGGAATTTGTATTTTTAAAAACTCTCTGAGGGGGTTCTCAAGTTTGCGAAGCACTGGGGTTGATGGGGCTACATCATCTATCTACTTGGACGGGAGGCAGAGACTGCCAAAACCTGTGGAGTCCTAGGGGACCCAGTCCTAATTTACCGCTGGCAAGTCTCATGGGATAGGAAGATAAGTCATGCGTCGTACAGATCTATTTCGAAAGTCTCGGGGGTACAGAGGAATATCCTTTTTACCTTCCAGGTCATCGATGGTTTTCTCCAACTTTGCCACCGACCTTTCAGCAAACTCTGCTCGGGTCTCAGCCTGGGTGTAAAGGCAAGATGGGGAAAAATAACAAAAATTTAGGCCCTCCCAGACACTATCACTTAAGTCAACCTTCTGTTCTGCCCCCGTTCCCAATTCCCTGCCACAGGAGGTCTCTGGTAGGGACTGTGGGGCTTGAGGGTCATTCGGACTGGAAGGACTCTCACCTCCTTTAGCTTCTCCTCCAGCAGTTTGATCTCCTCTTCATATTTATCTTCTTTGGTGGAATACTTTTAGGGACAGACACAGGTCATCAGTTCACCACCCCGACAAAACCTTCATTTCTTCACGGAGCCCCACAGGCTACTCCTGATTTTGTCTCCATCAAACACTGCACCCCGCCCTGCCTGGGCCCATCGCCTCCCTCCCTGAAGGAACCCATCCTCACTGCCCCTCTGCCCCCCTCTACCTTGTCCGCTTGGGCTTCCAGGGATTTCAAGTTGTTGGTAACAATTTTCAGCTCCTCCTCTAGGTCCCCACATTTACTGCAGGGGGGTGTGTGGCAGGGTGGGATGTGAGGGCACAGTGGGGGAGACAGTGGAGGTGGCACAGTGGGGAAGGGGTGGAGGAGAGAAGAGAAGAGCAAAGTTGTGAGAGTGACCGCAGCCAGAGACTGGAAGCCCCAGGCCCCTCCCGACCCCCAGCAGGGTGAGAGAGGGCAGCCTGAGGTGGAGGGGAGGGTGAGCTGAGACAAGGTGCCATTGGCCAGAAAGGTCCGGAGAGGTGACTACCTCCTCCTCTGAGGCCATCAGGGACTTGAGGGCCTGATCCATGGTTCGAAGCTCCTCCTCCAGCTGCCTGGCTCGGCTGGGGGCAGCAGGTAGGGGTCAGAGGCAGGACCTGTCCCTGGGGTCCCCTGCCTGGGGAAGCACCTCCCCACTGCACGGAGTGCCCCACAGCCATGGGCTCAGGCCGAGGTTCACTTGCTACCCTGGGGTGTCCTTACCTCTCAGCCACCTCAGCTCTCTCTTCTGAGCGCTCCAGCTCTCCTTCCAGGATCACCAGCTTCCTGGCCACCTGTGGGGATGGGGGAGCGAGGAGGAGATTCATGGTGAATGATTGGGGGTGCCTGGGGTTCAGGTATGAGAACATAGTGGAGCAGGGCTGTCACCTCCTCATATTTGCGGTCTGAATCCTCGGCGATGTGCTTGGCCTCCTTCAGCTGCATCTCCTGCAGCTCCATCTTTTCCTCATCCTTCATAGCTCGGTTTTCGATGACCTTCATTCCTCTGAGAGGCAGGGCGAGTGGTGGGGGTGGGGTTAGGCCCAGCAGGGACAGGCTCCCGGCTCCCTCCCCGCCCCATCCTCTGAGGAACCCCCTGCCCACCTCTCGCTCTCATCAGCTGCCTTCTCAGCCTCCTCCAGCTTCTGCAGGGCTGTAGCCAGACGCTCCTGTGCTCGGTCCAGCTCCTCCTCTACCAGCTGAATGCGGCGGTTCAGGGAGGCCACATCTGCCTCAGCCTGTGAGTCAAAGGTCAGAGGTCAGAAAGGCTGTGTCTGCCTTGGATGAGGATCAGAGAGGCATCAGAGGATGGTTAAGATGCTTGTCAGAACAAAGCTAAGCTTTCTGGCCTCCAGACATTCAACCTTTTTTTTTTTTTTTTTCACTAAACCACCTTCTTCGCAGATTCTCTGTTCCAGCCCAAAACATGCACTCTTGGACAAGCTCCATTCCCCTGCTGCGGGGCCTCTTCTAGCACTGTGCAGAGTCTCCAGTGGATATCTGCACACAAATCGCCCCGCCACCCCCGCCACCTCCACCCCGTCCTGTCTGAGAGCACTCCTACTGCTGGGATCAGGTCTGAGGTAGCCCTGACTCCTTGGCAGAGTCTGGCTCAGGCAAGGGGTGGGAAAGAATCAGGCCAACCAGGCCACTGTGCTGCGAAAATCCGCCAATCACAGAATCAAGCTCTGTGATGTCATTGGCAGCCAGGCAGACTCATAGCAGGAGGCTTAGGCGGCAAGCCAGGCTAAGGGACCCACGGCTGTAGCAAGAGGCTCTCTGCCAGTGCTGGATGCAAGTGGGGGCAGTACAAGCGCAGTCTAAGTGGCAGATCCGCCACTGATCCTGCAATATAGAGGCAAAATCATGGAGGTTTTGGAGATGGTCCATAGAAAGGGATGATACCTTTAGAAAAAGAGGACGGAGCAAGAAAGATCCCAAAAAGGCAAAGCAGAGAAGCAGTGCAATTTGGTGTTAAGAGCATCCACTCTGAGTGAGACTGCTGTCTTTGAGATACTTGTGTGACCTTGGGTAACTTATTTAGTTTCTCTAAGCCTTGGTTCTTCCTTTGTAGAATGTTCTGAGATAATGCAGTGCTTCTAATGCTGGATTAATAACAGACCATCAGGGAGGTAAAACAAACAAACAAAAATCCAGGTTCTTTAGCTCCATGCTGGAGCCACTGAACTGAGATCTCCAGGGCAGGGGCTTGGAAATTCTTCTTTTTTTTTTATTCTTTTTTAAGCTTTCACGGGATTCTGAGGAGCCTGGCAGGAGGTTGCAGAGTCAGACATGACTGAGCGAGTATCACTCATTCACTCAGGGATTCTGATGATAAGCAATCTTGGGAAATAGTAAAATAACACACACAAAGCACTTGAGCATTTGCCTGCAGAGTCCCCATCCCATAAACATTAGCTCATCCCTTGTCTCTCCCTCAAAGACAAAACATACAGACCCTGAGGTTCAGGACTGGAAAGGAGAAGGGACCAGTGCAGGGGAAGAAGAGAGGGAGAGGGGAGAGACAGGGAGCAGCGCTGGGGGTAGGACAGGGGAAACAGCACCATGTGTAGAAAGCAGTGTTGCCTGTACACTCCAGGTGCTGAAGGCCACCTACAGTGACAGGAACCCATCCTGGGTGCAGGGCTGGGTGACTCCACGTGGAAGGGTTCTGGGGACCGCACTGGGGGTTGGGAAGAATGACTCAGGAATCCTGGAGGTCTGGAGAGAGGTGAGACTCTGTAAAAGGGAACCTCTCTTCATGCTCATAGGGTAACAAGTGACTCTGGAGAACCTAGAAGTCCTGGGGCCTGCATCACAGGACTGACTTTTGCCGTTTTGTGCTTCTCAAGTTTTTCCCAGTTATGGATGGTGCTCTCTTAACCACGGGACAGACGGTGCTGTCCCCATTGCACAAACGGGAAGCAAGAGAAGAAGGAGAGACTGAGGCAGTGCGTGAGTTAAGTGCTGTGTTCAAGGTCATACAAGAAGTCTGGGCAGTGCTTCCTCTCTACTCCCTCTCTACTCTGCTGCCCCGCTTCCCCAGCTCTGTCCCTGTCCTCCCCTCCTCCTCTTCAGCCCCCACCCAGCTCCTTGGGTTTCCAGGCCTGCCTCCAGCTGCACTGGGCTGCAGTTATTTATAGAGTGTCAGATGCCCAGGGTCGCCTTCACCAGCAGCTGCAGGTCAGTTCCCTTCCAAGTGCCAGGGCGGGTGAAGAACCAAAACCAAAGACTGGAGGTCAGAGAAACCAACCTTGGTGGCCGAGGGGGATGGGGAACATGGATAATGGTCAACCCAAACAGTAATGTCATCTCTGATCTCGGATGTTCAGACCATGCTTATGCTAATCCCCCCATCCATCCAAGTTGAAGCCTCATTTTAAACTTAATCCTGGGTGGAAGGCAAATAGGGAACAGGAGGCAGAGAAAGTACCAAGTCCAAAGTCTTATGGCCATTCTCCTACCTCAGGGTGGGGGTTGGGACTGGCAGGAGGTGGAGATGTCTGGTTAGGAGGTGTGGGGTGGGCAGAGAAATCTCAGAGTGAGCAGGACTTGCCAAGGTGGCTGCCCTGGCATTTGTGTCCTGGCATGGTCTCAAGGCTGACAGCTTAATGAGGGTAAATACGGGACCGACAGAACCTGAGCTGGGGCCCTAGTGCACAGCAGGGCCACTGGAGCCAGAGGTCAAGGCCAGGGAATTTCTAATGGACCCCACGGGTGTAACTCAAGTCAGGGACCATCTTTGGATTCGTTTTCTCTCCCGCTGCCCACAGCACCTACAGCCACAGCCCACACTCCCCAGAATGTAGCTGCAGTCTTCTCTGCATTTTCAACTGGAGGATTAGTTGAGGTGGAGGGTAAATTCTTGTACTACCCACCCCCACGATGACTCATTGTTTGATCACTGTACATTCTAAGAGCTGGAACCCAATGGAATTGCAATGCTATGTCCTCTGGGGGAAGTGGTAAGTGGTTTTGATTTACCCACTGTCTTGAATTATTTGTGCCAGCTTGCTCTAGCCTGGGTTCCTGCAAGGAAACCCTTTTAGTCCTGGTGAAGAAGGTCCCCTCCATCCCCATCTGGGATCCCTTCCAGTGCACTAATTCTCCCACACCCCCAGGTCCACACTCACGTCAGTGGCTTTCTTCTCAGCCTGCTCCAGTTTCTCCTGGGCATCCTTCACTGATTCAGAATACTTTTCCACCTCGTCCTCCGTCCCTTTTAGCTTCTTCTGGAGGGCCTGCTGCTCCTCTTCCAGCTGGGAGAGAAAAACCTCAGTCAGCCAGGCCCAGGCCCAGGCCAGAGTCGGGGGGGGGGGGGGGGGTGTGAAGGGGTACTGAGATATTTAGAGGCTGTTAGGGAGGAGGAGGGACATCCAAGGACAGTGGGGGACAGTGCAGCTAGGGGTGTGTAGGGATCTGGTGGGAGTAGAGAGAAAGTTCCCAGCCCCAAGGAGAAGGCCCATCATGGCTCTGCAAGGGCAGGAGTGGAAATCTGGGGACTGGGGCTCCCCAGGCTAAGGTGGGTGGAATGAAGTGTGGCTCTGGTGACGGACCCTCCAGGGTACTGTGAAGGCCCAGCAGCCCCCACACTGGACGGTAGAGAGCATTGGAGAGCAGGCCAGTGGCTGAGGGGCACAGGGCAGGGCCGACCCTGCCCTCATTGTGGGGTGGGGCGGGGGCTGCGCCGGGCCTGGGACCCCCCCACCTGCTTGCAGCGGTCCTCAGCTTGCTTCTTGTCGGCCTCGGCCTGCTCTGCGCGGTCGATGGCATTCTCCTTGTCCAGTTTTAACATCTGCATCTTCTTCTTGATGGCGTCCATGGTTGCGGTGGGGGACGGGCCGGCCGGCGGGCAGTGCGGACCGGGAGAACTGGGCTGGCCTCGCGGACTGGGCGCACGGGTGGCGGGCGAGGAGCACCAAGCGGGACTGGGATGTCCCTGCCGCGTGGGCGCCTAAAAGGCGGGGAGGGACCGGGCGGAGCCGGGGGCCAAGACCCTCCCCCACTGCGTCCCAAACCTTGTAGGGGCAGAAGAACTGCAGGGTCGGGGGGCGCGGCCACCCCCTGCGCCCACCCCCTCGGGACCGCCCCCTCAGGGCCCCGCCTCTCCCCTCTATCCCACCCCTCTCCATCCCACCCCCACCCCGCCCGCAGCCGTCGGAAGGGAAAGTAGATGGATAGTCGGCTGGAAAAACTAGCGCCGCGGAGGGGAGGGGACCCTGGGGCTGGGGGCTCCGCACTTCTCCTGAGTGACAGCGCGGCCCTGTGGCAGCTGCGGCTGGGGCCCCTGGGGCTATTTCGGGGCTTGAGCTCACGGCAGCTGCCCGGGCACAAGGACCAGAGGGCAGAGTGTCCCCCCCTCAACTGCAGCAGCCGCTGCCCTTAATTTAGAAGTTTCCTGTAAATCCCCTCGGATTAAATGTCTCTTGGGAGGCGGGGCTCGTCTGCCGCTTTAGTGCCTCAGTTTACCCTGAGTTCCAGACTCTGGCTTTGCGTTACCGACATGGCAGTGAAAACGATGAGTCTCGCCAGTGACTTGGGGAAACTGAGGCAGGAGGGGAGCCCAGAAGCCCGGTCGCAGTGCAGATCGAGGCCGGGTTCGCTGCCCCCGAGGGCGGGCCTGACCTCTCTTCCCCTCGCTCCCCGCTTCCATCCCCTACCCCCGGAGCCAGGGCCCCTCCTCTACTGCCGACCAGCCTCGGATCCCAGCTCCGCGCCCGCCCGCCCCGCCCCCCACGTGCCCCGCATATTTTCCACGTGGCTTCTGCCAGGCAGGACGCTGCGCCTTCCCTACCCCCATCCCCACCTCCACCGGGACGCGTCCCTACGGTCCCTTCCCCGTCCCTCCTCGGGACTCCCCCACCCCCACCGCCCTCCGCTCACCCCCACCCACCCCCGTTTTCCCCTAGCTTCCCCGGCCGCCCTCTTTTCTCCTCCCCTTCTCCCGGCGGACTCTCCTCTCTTCCCTTATGAGCCAACTTTACGCTGAAATTTCTTTTCTGCCCTTTTTTGGGATGTTTCCCGTGGGGAGGCGGGGCCAGGCTGGGGCGAGGAAGGCAGGGGCAAGGGTAAGAGTTCTGAGCTGCTGGGCTGAGGGGCGGGGGAGGTGTCCCCCCTGACCGCGGGCGCCACGAACGGCTCTGGGAGCCGGGGCCCAGGGTCGGGAAATCTGGGGCACGGGCGTGAAGCTGTTTGTTTTTGTTTTCGTTTTTTCCTCGGGTTGGGGTGGGGGGGGGGGGTGGAGAGGAAGCGGAGAGCTGCCTTGGAGGGGGGAAGGGGAGAGCAGGCGGAGGAAGCCTTGTTCCCGAGGGGCAGGCGGGTGGGAGGCCTGGCTTTTGCTGGTGGGGTGGAAACCGTGGGAATCCTGGGTCCTCGGCTTGGGCGAGGTCAGGGCGGGGAGGTAGGGGGCGGGGAAATGTATAGATCTGCTTAGCCGACTGGTGCTACATATGGACAAAACTGACTCCGTTTCCCCCAAACTCTTAAAAAGTCGCTTGTAGCCACCCTGTAGCCAGGGTCAAATCCAGGGGAGTCATTAATAGCTCCCCTGTCCCTCACTCCCCACATCCCCTTAATCCTGTAGGAGGTACTTCCTCCAGATAAGGAAGACTTCTCAAACTTCTCTGGGGTTGCCTTGGGCAGTTCCTTATATTACCTCCTGCCTGAGTCTGTTGTGGTCTTGCTCCTCGTTCCCCAACTCTCCTTGACAGAAAAATCTTTTTTAAAGTTGATGCGAGTGAGACCCTAAAATCCTTGCCAATGCCTCCCTTAGCTCTCCCTGTTTTGATGTTAAGAATCCACATCTCTTAGTATGGTATACAAGGCCCTTTGCTTTGGCGCCTGCCTGCTTCAGCTCTCGCCTACCTTCTTGCACTTCCAAACTCACCCCCAGTACGCAGACTTGTACTGGTGTAGCACTCATACTGAGCTCAGTGCCGGAGCAGGACATCACCATACTTTTCTTAAAGCTTCCGCCTTTTATGCGTTCTGTTCTCCCTCCCTTCCCTTGGCTGATTCCTGGTGGCTGTAAAGACATACCAGGTGTCAGCTTTTCTGAGAAGCCTTCTCTATCAACTCCTCCTTCCCACCCTCTCCACCTCATAGGTGCGTGTTTTTCCTGCAGGCTCCTAACTAACATTCTCATCATAGTCCCCCTTAAGTATAAGGGTACTGTTCTTGTACCTGTTTGCTTCTCCACCAGTCTGTGAACCCTCCAGAGAAGGGACTCTGTTTCAGTTCTGAATGCCCACTGTAGCATAGCATCAGGCATAAAGTTGGCACTGATAAACATTTGCCAGGTGAATTTTTTGTGCACCAGGTTCAGAATACATGCAGATACTTTGTGGATAAGTCATGGTCTAGTGGGGCAATTCTCAAACCTTTTCATTTTAGAACCCTATATACTCTTAAAAATTGAGAGTGGGGTTTGAAGATTCAAAAAGCTTTTGTTGGAGTAGGTTATATCTAACAATACTTATCATGTTAAAACAAAATTCAGTGTTTATTAATTCATTAAAAATAAAACAAACCCATTACACATTACTGTGTTAACATACTTTTAATGAAAAATAACTATATTCACATCCCCAAATTAGAGCATGGCAGTTGTTTTACATTTTTGCAAGTCTCTTTAATATCTGCCATAATAGACAGCTGGATTCTCAAAACCTACTTGTGCTTTCTGTCTGTTGCTATGTGCTGGTTGTTTGAAGTACTCTTTATGAAGAAAATCTAGTCTCGCACAGATACGTAGTTGGAAAAAAGAATATAATTCACTGACCCTTGAACGTGACAGGGGTCTGTGGAGTTGAAAATCCATAGCTTAACCCTCTGCTTGCTTCCTCCATATGCATGATTCTGCATCCCTGGATTCAACTAACCACTGATCATGTAGTACTGTAAATATCTATTGATCCCCATACAAATGTAACAACCCATGTTGTTCAAGTGTCAATGGCATGTGTAGCTTTTTGGGGGCAGTTGTGGATATTCTTCTTTGATACTACATCAACACTTGACTATTCTCTTAAAGGTTAGCTGCAGGGAAGAACCTGACCATATCAATAACCTTCCTGTACAATGTTTCAGTAAAATCCATTGGTCTGTATTGACTTTGGTTGGATCATTTTTTTTTACTCAGGGATAATTTTGTAAGCATGCATGCATTGGTCATTTGGAAAATGATTCACTGAGCAGGTGTTCCAAATGTCAACATATTTCATTATATATTATTTAAAAAGTCATGGTTTCAACAGAAAAGCTTGTTTTAAGTTTGGGGAAGCCCTAAAGCTCATGGTGGCAGATACAAGTTTTCTAAAATTTTAGTTGTCACTTGAAACCTTGAATTGTATCATTGGCAACAAGTATTGGCAGGTTTTTCCTTGAAGTGACACTTTCTGTTTTTGAGAAAAAAATCTGCCAGCTACCCAAGTCTGATAACTGTGGTTTGTCTGTCAGTCATTCCTGCAGGTAAATGTGGTCTATGAAAAAAGCAGCTAGTTCAGCTCAAAGAACTGTCTAGGTGCGTTCCTTGAGACACCATCATACTTTGGTGTGCACCAGAAAAGTTCTACACACACTCCCCAGTTCATCACAAGGAATATTGAAACACTTGTTACTTACTACAGGACTAAGAGTTAACAAAACGAATAATTTTTGCTGCTTCATCAAGGACATTCTTCAGGAAGAAGCCAGCATTTGTATCGTACAGTTAGTGGATGGTGGTGAAGCGTACAGTGACTACAGTGCAGTTTGGGCTACTGACTTGATTTGCACTAAGGCAGCTTACCCGCCAAATGTTCTTTCACTGTCAGTGCAAATGCTGATACTCTGAAAAAGGAAAATAGTGTCTTAGTATTACTATGAAAGTAGTCTTTTTTCTGTTTATTTTTGGCTGTGCTGGGTCTCCATTGCTGCGTGGCTTTTCTTTAGCTGTGGCGAGCGAGGGCTGCTCTTCCTTGCAGTGTGTAGGCTGCTCACTGCAGTCAGTGGCTTCTCCTGTTGTGGAGCGTGGGCTCTAGGGTGATGGGCTTCATTAGTTGTGATGTGTGGGCTCAGTGGCTGTGGCTTGTGGACTCCAGGGCACAGGCTTAACCGTTGTGGTGCAGGGGCTTAGGTGCTCTGCAGCATGTGGGATCTTCCCTGACCAGGGCTCGAACCTGTGTCACCTGCATTGGCCGGCAGACTCTTCACCACTGAGCCACCAGGGAAACCCATATGAAAATAATCTTGACCTTATGGACCCCTGCAAGGATCCTGGGCACCCCTAGAGGCCTGAGCGTCAACTGCATTGTAAGAACTGCTGGTCTAATAGGTATTTGAGTCTCTCCCCAGAAGACTCCCTGAGGCATCAGTATCAAGAGGAACGTGATTGGTCACAGTTCCTGAGGATATGGCAGGGAAGTGGTAGCAGGGGTCAGCAGCTGTCTGGGCTCATAGCTGGAGTTCAAACGGTCTGGGCTACCACTTGTTGGGGAAGTGGTAAAAGGGATTTGATCTCTAAGGTCTTCAACGATGCCAGGACATGGAATCTGGGGTTAGGGGGCCAGAGCCACATGGACTGCAGTTCCCAGTCTGCGTCAGAGAGGTGATAATACATCTGTTTTCCAGTGCTTAGCCTGGGCCTGGCTTAGTAAATATTGAATGAATTAATCACAGGTGACACGAGTGATAGCAGGAAGCTGGCACCTCCCCTGATGGGCTGCCCTGGGGAGGACAAAGTCATTCTACATTAAACCTACTTTAATGGGGTAGGAGTAGAAGATGTCATGCCTTTAAGGAGGTGACAGGAGGTGACAAGAGTAGCAGCAGATTGGGTGGTGTTTGTGTTCTACTTGGAGGGAGAAGCAAGGAAGTAACATACTGAGCAATAGGGCTGGTTGAAGAATCATACATGAAAAAAGTGGCAGATCTGAGAGGGCTGCCAGGTGGTCCAGGCAACGTGGGCCATGTGGGCAGATGTGGGAGGAAGTGGAAGCACATGGCAATCCCCACCTCCCCCACTCAACCTTCAAGTGAGCGGGGCAGCTGGCACAGGGCTCCCAGCACCCGCCTGGCCATTAGGGGAGCTCTGGCCCCTGACGATGCGGCCTCACGCTTGGGTCTGGCTTTTTCAGTTGCTTCTCTTCTAGTGCTGTTCTGGGCAGGAGTGGCAGCAAGGCCAGGGAGGGGCTGGAAGTGCCCAACCCAGTCAACAGTTGAGCCTACCTGAGGCAGCCTCAGGCTGGATTTTTGGCTTGTTAACTGCCTCAACCAAATCTGGCCGTAGTTCTCTTAGGCTCAGATACTTGTATCCATAGGCTTGTTTCAGCAAAGCTGCTTCTTGGAAACTCGGACTTGGTGAGGGACTAGGTTTGTTCACATGAGTGGTGATGAAGAACAGAGTGTGTCCCTGGTAGCCACAAAGAGCACTGGCAGCTGCTGTCCCAGGAACAGAAGAATGACACTTGGTGTGGCGTGGGCGCTGGCCGGAGAGGCAAGGGACAGCAGCAGCATGCCTGCTCAGGGACAGCTTCCTGACTAGGATGACTTAGGGCTCTGCGTGTAGTGGGAGCAAGGGGCCTCGGGGCAGACTTCTGAGCCCATCAAGCTGGGCCACAGTACTCCATCCCATTCTCTACCCACCTGCCCTCGGGGCGGGTATCTCCTCATGAAGCCAGGCTGAGGCTGCAGGCAGAATCACCTTTATTGGAGCATGACCTGTTTGGGGCTTACACCCCCGGCCCCCACAGGTAGTTGGGGGTGGGGGGTGGATAGTATAAAAAAGGATGAGTAGAGCGGAGGCTGTGGGGACTGGCTGGAAGCTGCTGGCAGGGTGGAGCGGGCTGGGGCCCTGGCAGGTTCAGACTGAGGTACAGCAGCGTTAATAATACTCCGGGAACGTTAATATTCTGGGGAGGGGCAGGCACTTAGGGGGCCCTAGGGCATGAAGGCACTTGGAGTCCGGGAAGGGCCAGGGAACGTGCGGCAGGACCAGGCCCAGGGTTTGGCAGGCACTTGGGGGTGCTGGGGTTGGGCAGGCTGGGCCCGACAGCCCAGGAGGCTTTGGTAGTGAGGCACAGTCTCTGGGCTGGGTCTGTGATACACACAAGCGGCTGCCCTAGTGCTCGTCTCGAAGCTCTGAAGGTAAGAACTTGTACTGCTGCTGCCGGATCTGCGCCAGCTTCTTCCGTGCCTCCTCCAGCTCTCGTTCCTTCCGAAGCATCTCTTCCTGGGCGGCAATGATCTGAGGGACAGAGATCAGGGACTCAGTCAGTGAGTATGTACATCAAGGTCTGGGGGAGTGGGAACGAGCGCAGGCATCGTGACTGCCCCGCTGATGTCCCTCAGAGCTTACCTGGGCAATGCCCCCGACCATCTTCTCCTTCACCACCACGGTCTCATTCTCCTGTTCTTCAAAGGCTGCAGCCTTCTGGGCTGCCTTCACCAGGTTGTCTGAGGCTCGCTTCACTGCGTTGCCGGCAGCCTTGGCAGAGAGAGAGAGCAGGCAGTGTGAGATGAGAACTTGGGAAGGTCCCAGCTGAGCAAGGCCCCCGTCTCCCTCGCAGAAAGCATGTCAGGGGTGACAGTTGAAAGCAGCTCAGCTCAAGGCACATGAGATGGGCCAGGGGGCCTCACCTGAAGCCTCTTCATTGCCTCAGAGTCCTGGTCGGCCTTGACCTTGCAGGCTACGAGGAGCTGGGCTGTGGAGGCGGCGACCTGCTTGGCCGATGAGATGAGCTTCTCCTGGCTGGCGTGGCCTTGGACAGCTGCATTGGCTGCCTCACACAGGTTGTTGGTGGCCGCGGCCACCATCCGGGCCTGAAGCAGGGAGATTAGGTTAGAACGTGCCTCCTGCCCTGGTCCATCCCCTCTCCAGCCTCTCAAGTCCCTGAAGTGCAGAGGGGCACAGGGGCAGTTGTACACTCACAGCAGAGATGAGGCCCTGGGACCACTGTCCATCATCCAGTGCGTTGGCTGGAATGGCGCCCACCTGTGGAGGAGGGCAGGAGTCTGCTCAGACTCGTGCCCTCCTGAGAGCCTCCCGGAGGAGACCATTATGCCATGTGGAAGGCAAAGCTGCTGGTATCCAAGTCCTTACCTTCCCCTGGGCCACCAGTTCCCTCTGCGCAGCTGAGGCAGCCTTCACCAGGGCGCTGGTGGCTGCTGCGATGGACTTGGCAGCTTCCAGTATCTGCTCCTCAAAGTTCAAGGACTCGTCCGCCTCCTGCAAAAAAGAGACAGAAGTGGCAGAGAGAGATGCAGGGTAAGGGGAGGCTGAAGGTGCAGACACTCTGAGCGGAGGGGAGAAGAAGGGAGCAGGGCTGACCTTGGGTTTGGCTCGGGGCTTCAGCTGCTCCAGCTTCTTGGCCGCAGCCTCAATGGCGGCCGCGGCTCCCAGGAGTTCATTCTCAGCAATGACTGTGGGGTCCTCTGGGTCCACCCATTCTGTTCCTGGTGGACAAAGCAAGGAGGGAAGGGTCTAAGGCAGAGCAGGGAGATCAGGAGCACCAGGCAGTGTGCTTACTGTCACCAGGCCCTGGCATCTGTGAAGACTCTGCAGAGGCCATCTCTGAGCAGCCTCCTGGAAGCAGAGTTCTCCCCAGAACAAGGGTTTCCCTTCCCTCCCTGCCCCTGGTCACCCCTTACCCTTCATGGCCTCAGCAGCCTGGATGAGTTCAGTGACTGATCCAGCCACACGCTTTGAGTGCACCGTCAATTGCTGCTTCAATTCTGGGCTTGGCTTCTGCAGGGTCTGGGGAAGAGGGGGCAGGGGGCAGAGAGCATCAGATCTCAGCTTCTACCTTGACCCTTGAAACAGGGGAGAGCCCGCCCCCTCCCGCCACCCCTACCCCAGGCCGCTCCACACCACAGCCTGAAACAGTACACAGTCTATCCAGGAGCACGCCAGACATCACATTGCATGCATGGTGAAGACAGTGAAGCTATGTGTCACTCACCGGCTGACAAGGAGCCAGGAGAAGGATGAAATGAGAAGAAAGAAGAGATGAGGAGGTAGAGGAGGGGGAGGGCAGGCGGGAAGAGAGGAGACAAGAGAAAGAGGAGGAGGTGAGTGGGAGAACCAAAGATGCTCAAACTGATGGAGCCCCAGAGGAAGGGAGATGTGGAAACAAGGACACACTCGGGGAACAGATCGGGGGTGGGGAGGAGATCTGAACCAAAGATTAGAGTGCAGGCCTGAGGCCTGTGTATTCAGGGAGGCCGCTGTGAGGAACAGACACCTCCCGCCTTACCAGCAGCACGTGGTCCAGCAGTTCCAGGTAGCCATTGGCACATTCCTGGCCAAAGTGTAGGGCTCGGAGCCGCACGTCTGGAGCCACTTCCGGGTGGTAGGCGGCTTCCTGTAGCACAGAGTATACATTAGCCTTAGGATCCCAAAGAGCTCCCAAGTCCCTGCAGGTTCTCCCCTACCATGTGCTGCCCTCAAGCTGCCTTAAACTCCTGCCTCACCGCCGGGATTTCTACCTTGCAAGCTCGGAGCATATCTGCAATAGCACGGCGACTCAGATTGGCTGTGGCAATGACATCCTCCTGGCGACAGGAGTTCCCAGCGGCAACGGCCTTGGCGGTTGCCATGGTGATACCCTTGGTCATGCGGATGAAATCTTCAGGGGTAGAGGTCTTGGCAGGTGGCTCTGGGGAGCAGAAGACCTGTTGGGGTAGAGCAAGAAGAAAAACTCCACGGTGAGGGAGGCTGTGAGATGGAGCAGCACTTGTGTGACTGGTTCATTCATCTGCGTACTCAGTCAACAGGCAGCCACTGAGTAGTTACTGTAGATCAGCGCTAGGAGGCTTTCACATGTTCACAGCTAATACAAGAGAAGGCAGTTGGTCCTCATTTCTGACTAAAGTGATTGGGGAAAGTGTATTTGAAATTAAGCAAGTACCTTTGTGCTGGCTTTTCATTCCTAAAGAGAAGTCTTAATGTGGCAAGTGGTGAAGGTGGGTAAGGAGCTGGGTCTTAAGAATACAGATAACAGGAGTGCACTGACATAATGGCAGAGCACAAATAACCAGGATGTCAAGTGTGAGAGAGTATTAAGAAATGTTCTAGAGCACAGGGATGGCAGAGCAAAGGCTGTTGGGACCTTGGATATCAGAACAAGGAACTTAGAATTTTACACAGTATGTAAAAGTCATAAAAATATTTTGCTGTATGTGTTCACCCAACAAATTCAATCCCACTAAAGATCAGCTAGGTGGGAGACTACGTGAGGTGCTGAGGGTGCAGCGGGGAATAAGCTAGACAAGGTCCTGTCCTCATGGACCTTACATTCTGGTTTTGGGTACAAATGATAAATAGGTGAACGAGCAGGGAAACTACACTGTGAAGGGGAAAAAGGGTGCTGTGATGAGAAAGAAAAAGGAAGTTCTTTTTTAGAAAGGTGGTCAAGGAAGCCTCTGGCGGAGGGGATGTTTAAGCTGACGCCTGAAGGATCAGAAGGGGCCAGATGTTCAAAAAACTGGTAAAGAGCAAGAACAGGGGTCTGCAGTGGGTGGAGCTGAGACTGCAGGGGCCTGGCCCCTGGCCCAGAGGAGAGAAGGGTGAGGAGAGACTGGGGAAGGCAGCAGGGGCTCTGGAGCCTGGAAGGCCCTGGTGTGGAGAGCGGACTTTACCAAAGATGCCAGGGCAGTCACTGGAGGATTGTAAGCACTGAAGTGACATAACCTGATTTATATTTTTAAGAGATTATTCTGGGAATTCCCTGGTGGTCCAGAGGTTAGGACTCAGCACTTTCACTGCCATGGCCCTGGGTTGAATCCCTGGTTGAAGAGCTAAGATCCCACAAGCTGCATGGTGAGGCGCCCCCCCACCCCCCAAAAAATTATCCTCTGTGTTGAGAGGATTGACTGGGGAGGGGGAGGTAAGTGGAGAAGCAGGGAGTTTATACAGATGCTGTCACATAAACACAGCTACGGCCTGATGATGGTTTTGACAAGGTGCTGGTAGCAGAGATGGGAAATGAGAAATTGAGGTCTATTTGGAGGGACCACTAAAAGAACTGCTGATGAGCTCAGATGTGGGGAACAATGAGAGAAAGATGTTAAAACGGAGTTTCTGGCTTTAGGAACTGAGTTACTGAAAGGTGCTATTTAGTGATATGGGAAAGAGGAGGGAATGAATGATCAAGTTTGGTAAGTAGAAAGGAATTTCAATTTGAACATCTCTGAGGAGAAGTGAAAACAGAGGATGAGAAAGATAAATTTAGAAGTTAGAAAGATGGGGACTGCCCCTGTGGTCCAGTGGTTAAGAATCTGCCTGCCAGTGGAACACAGGTTTGATCCCTGGTCTGGGAAGATCCCATATGTGGGGGAGGAACTAAGTCTGTGCACACAACTTCTGAGCATAAGTGAAGCCCACACGCCTAGAGCCCATGCCCCACAAGAGACGCCACTGCAGTGAGCATAACTGAAGCCCAGGCGCCTAGAGCCCGTGCGCCACAAGAGACCGCCACTGCAGTGAGCATAACTGAAGCCCAGGCGCCTAGAGCCCGTGCCCCACAGCAAGAGACGCCACTGCAGTGAGCATAAGCGAAGCCCACATGCCTAGAGCCTGTGCCCCACAGCAAGAGACGCCACTGCAATGAGCGTAAGTGAAGCCCACGTGCCTAAAGCCCGTGCCCCACAGCAAGACACGCCACTGCAGTGAGCATAAGCGAAGCCCACGCGCCTAGAGCCCATGCCCCACAGCAAGACACGCCACTGCAGTGAGCATAAGCGAAGCCCACGCACCTAGAGCCCGTGCCCCACAGCAAGACATGCCACTGCAGTGAGAAGCCTGTGCAGCGCAAGGAAGGGTAGCCCTGGCTCGCCACAACTGGAGAAGGCCCACGTGCAGCAAAGAAGACCCAGTGTAGCCAAAAAATAAGTCAAAAAAAAAAAAAGAAGAACATGACAAAGACTGAAGGCAAGGAGACCAGGTCAAAACCTGGCACAGCAGTCACAGTGAGGGGGAGTGCTGCCTGTGGGCTGGGAGGGAAGGAAGGAGAGGGAGACACTGGAGGAGGGCAGCACAGGACCTGGTGATGGCCTGCAGGTTGTGAGCGAGGCTGTGAAGCCACAGGCGACGGGGAGGGAGCCTGCTGCAACGGCAGGCTGTGGCCATGCTTAGTAGGAAGAGTAGCTGGTGGGAAGGCACTGTGGCTCGGTGCTAAGGTCAACCAGGAGGCTGCAGATGACTAAGCGCAGAACTGGAAGTCTGCTTGTCAGAGAACAATGATGAGAGGGTTGAACCTGCCAAAGAGGAGTACGAAGGCGATCGGTGCAGTTTCAGGAAGGCCTCTAAGATTTATCTGGTTGAAGGTGAGTGCAACTATAGAGGAGATGTGGGGGGCAACAGAAAAGCGAGTGTCAAAAAGGCCAAAGGAAGAAAGGCTTTCAAAGAGAGGCTTGTTAGGGGGTCCGCTGTTTTGGAAATGACTGAAGAAGGTGAAGGCTAAGAAGTGACCCCTGAATGTGGCAACTGAGAGGCCAGAGAAAGTAGAGGCGGGGATGAAGAGGGTAGGTGTCAAACGCCAAGGAGGAAACAGGTGAGGAAGGGGAGACAGCGCAGCATGCACAGGAAGTCTGGCAGGGGGAGGAGGCTGAGCGTCAGCGTCTTTGTGCATGTGTGGGCGGCGCACATTCACAATCCACCCAGACCCCGCTCTCCAGCCCAGGCCCCGCTGCACAGACAGGCTCACCGCCAGCTCCTGCCGAATATGCTCCGTGGTGGCCTCCAGGGCGCGCGTGCCTTTGGTGGCCTCATCCTCCACCGCTTTCACGGTCTTGAGCAGTGATGTCACATTGGTTACCATCACCTGTGGGCATCAGAGGAGGGAGGGCAGCATCATTTTACGGGGCGGGCAGAAGCACACTGGTCTACTCCCCACCTGGGGAGCTTCTCTCTTTTCCTCCCACCTTGGCAGAGTTCTTGAGCTGCCACACAGCAGGGTCGTCACCGACTTTGCCAGCTGCAGCCTTGGTGGCACTGATGAGGTCTCCCAGGGCCTTGGCCACATCTTTAACTGCATTGATCAGCACCACCTGTGTGCGAGAGCAGAGGCTCTGGTCTGTGGGAGGAAAGGGGGGATCAGGAAGTGGTTCTGGCCAAAGTGAGGCGTGTGGGGCAGATACCTGGGTCTCTGGGTCCTCAGCTCCCAGGCTGGCTGCACCCAGCTTGACCACATCGGCAAGGCGGGTGATGGTGGCCACGGAGGACTGGGCTGCCTGTGCCAACTTCTCCTGGCTGCCAGCTGCATTCTGCACCAGGACCTTGGTGTCTTCCACCAGCACCTTGGCAGTCTTCAGAATGCCCTCCCTGGGGGACAGCCCAGCCCAGTCAGCTCTTCTCAGGCCTCCCCCAACCCCTCTGGCCCCCCACAGCACAAGGCCCAGTTCCCTCCTCACCGGTGGTCAGCGAAGGTTTCAGCCCCCTCACGGTTGAGCGTGCCGGCAGTGGCGAACATGATGGTGGTGTCCAGGTCGGCGATGATGCCGGACACGGCGCTGGCGGCTGTGATGCAGGCCTGGGTGCCACGATTCCCAGCCTGGAGCGCAGCCAGCACGTGGGAGACCTGCGGGAGGAGAGTCAGGTGGTGACTGTGGTAGGGCCCCCGTAAGAGGATAGGTCCTGGGTCTGGGAGAAGGGACAGAGGAAAGGGCTGAGGAGCGCAGCCCCCAGGCCATGGGGACGGGCTCAGTTACCTTTTCAGAGACTCTCCGGGCACACTCTATGAGCTCCTTCTTGGTGTAGGCGTCACTGGGGCTGCACTGCAGAGCACCTGCCTTGGTGACCAGAGCTGCGCAGCCGTGTCCCAGCTCCTGAACCCGGTGCTTGATGTGGGCGCCTATCTGTGAGTAGATGAAACAGGGAGATGGATTTTACAAGAGGATTCAGGGATGTCCACTGCACTTGGAGGAGGCACTAAGGACCTAAAAAAACACTCACTGAGCACTAAATAGGTAGTGAGAAGTACTCTGCACAGACTTGTCCTGTTTCACAGCCTTTAGTCAGGAAGTCTCCTCCCACACATGGAAAATACTAGCCTGTGGGCACCAGCTGTGAGGACCGTGCTAATAAGCACAGCGAGGAGGAGGGGGAGAAGCCCTCACGCTGGGGTATCTGAAGCAGAGGCCACGGCTTACAGTTTGGCGTGTGTGGCTGTGGAGGGGTTTGGGCTGGGGATTAGGTGTGTCATGCTAAGATCCAATTACTTGCTTTCTTGGAAAGCCAGGAGCTTAGGGAAGGAAGCGCTTCAGGGCTTTGCAACATGGAAGAACTAGGAAGGGAAGAAAGGCTTGCAGCACAGCAGAGAAGCAGCCACAGGCAATCAGGGCCAGCAGGGCCAATAGTGGCAGCCCAGGCAATCTCTAGACCCTGGGCTACTCCTTATCCCTGTGATGGAGGCTTTTATCCCACCCTTTATGGAGCCCTGATCACTCTTTCATGGAGCGGCCCTGAGGATGAGTTCCCCTTTCTATGAAAGACCCGAGTGGCTGAGGGTGGGACAGCCTCAGAGCTGACATCATGGGACAAGGGGCACGCCTTGAGTTTTCTGTCAGGGGCAGGGGAAGTTACCTCTTCATTTTCAGCAGCCACAGCTGCAGGCTTGGCCTGGGAGGCGAGACGACCATAGTCACTAGTCAGCTGGTTAGCGAGAGGGCCCAGCTCCTCAGGGCTGGTGTTTGACTTGGTTACCTGGTGATAGGAGGAAGTGAATTGATATCCAAACTCAATGTCCGAACTCTCCAAGAGCAGGCCTCTTGTATGCTCCCAATCTCACCATCTCCTGAACGGTGACAGCAATGGCCTTGGCTGTCCGCACCATGGTGGTCTGATAATCCACGAAGGAACCCTCTGGTTCACCCATTGGTCCTTCATCTAGCTGAGGGGGGAGAATGGCAGAAGGGGAAAGACTGGGCTCAGGGACACTGGTCCACAGGCACCTCTGTCCACAGGCACCTCCATCCACACACTTCCCAAGACTCCAACCTGGTTGATGGCCTGGGTGATGGAGTCCACCATGCCACCGACGACCCCGGCAGCACTGGCTGCCTCGTTGAGGGTGGTTGTCAGGTCCTCCACGGCCTCTGTCATCATCTGCACAGCCTCCTCCAGGGCTTCCTGGGTGTGAGCTGCTTGCTGTGGGGCAGAGCAAGTGAGCTGGGGAGGGAGTAGTGGTTCCTGCTTCTCTTACTATAGTAGCAGCGCCTTAGCTCAGTACCTTGGGGTTACCGCCAGCTTCCTTGGCTGTGTACAGCAGCTGCAGGGCAGACTCGGCCAAGGTTTTGGTCTGGTCCAGGAGCGCCATCTGCTGTGGGTGGCTCAGGGTTTTGGAGGCAGCACCCACGGCAGCCAGAGTGAGTGGCTCAAAGTACTGGGCCATCTGGGACACCTGCGACAAGGGGTTAGGATGGGGGTCAGCCTGGCCAGGTACCCTGGTTCAACCTACCCAAGCCCATGTGTCGCCCCAGGTACCTTGTGTCCCAGCTGGGAGGCTTCAGCCCGGGCAGCGCTGGCCAGCGGCTCAATAAGATGGGAGATTTCCTGCACCGCAGTGAGCATCTGGGTGTGCAAGGCCTGGGGAGGAAGTGGACTTTAGCCCTGACTGTGACCTGCACAGGACCCCACTCTTCCTTCCACACCCAACCGACCCAGTACCCAGCATGTTCCATACCCTCTATGTGTCTATGAGCTCACTCCCAGATCCCCCACCTTCCTAAGCCTGCCCTCCCTCCTCCCCTTACCTCCTGAGAGATCCCTTCACGGGGAGCGAGCTGCTGGCTGACTGCAGCCAGAGAAGCCTGGTCAAGGTCCCGCAGACAGCTGTTCAGAGCTGCAATGGCTGTCTCACACTCCAACTGCCCTGGAGCCTTGTCCCTGCAGACATATCACAGTCTCCAACATCAAGTACACCTCTTGAGCACAAGGCTGGCCCACCTTTCCCTGTACCCCAAATCTTGGACCACAGCTGCCCTCCAACACTGGCCCATCTCACCGCACCACAGTGCCCATCCCTCTGTTCTGTCAGAGGGATGTGCATCCCCCAGGCACAAGGTTTTCCACCCTGCCTCCTACCTCATGCTTGTAATCAGCTTCTTGATGGAGTCCGAGACAGTACGGGAGTGGCCAGCCAGCACGGACCAGCGTGGTGGGTCCCGCGGATTGACCGCCAGGGCTCGGGCTGTCTGGATGAGGCCCCCAGCACTCTCCAACATTGTCTTGGCAGAGATCACAATGGGCTCCATGGCAGCCCGGCCCTGGGGAGAGGGGAGGCCGAGGGGTGAGTCTCAAGACTCCTGGAAACAAGATGAGGTGGCCAGCAGTTCATGCCTTCACCCTGCCTCACCTCAGGGCTGATTTGGGCAGGAACACTGGAGAACTCAGGGTTGGATGCAAAGGCGCTCAGATTGTCCACAGCCTCCAGCAAAGGAGCTGTTGCTGCTCGGCACTGGGCACGGTTCTCCTCTGTGAAGGCCCCATCCAGCGCCTGAAGTGGGAGTGACAAGGAGGAGCTCAGGATGGACTGCAGACAAAGGCAGTGAAGCCCAGGTCTCCCTCCTGAGCTCAAAGGGCATGGGGAGGGGCTGGTGGTGACCAGTGCAGACAGGAAAGACCTTGGGCTTAGGCAGGTGGGACTGGGTGAAGGCCTCAGGGAATGACGGGGTTTAGGGGTCAGGGGAGAGAAGACTGGACAGGTCAGGGAGAGGTTGAGAATTCAAACACTGGGAACCTTGATGGTCTTGACAAGATTGGCCGTGCTGTTGGCCACCTCCTTGGCTGATTGTACAAACTGGCGCTTGGCGGTGGGATTGCTGGTTCGGGCAGAAGCTAGGCGGCAGCTGTTACACAGTGCAGACGTGTGTTTGGCCACAATGGTGGCTGCAGAGAGCACCTGAGGAGGCAGAGATGTGGAAGAGCCATGTGAAGGCAGGAGGGCCGTGTCTACACCGGGGAGCAGCCCCTTCAGCTTGGGGGATGGACAGCAATCCTTTGGAAGCCTCATTAAGAAAGACAGAGTCACCTGAAAGTCAAGATCTGGGAGACAGATACCCAAAGATGCGCAGGGTGTAGGAGAAAGGAAAATGAAAAGCCGGCACACTAATGGAGAAATCGCTCACAGGCTCAGGAGGAGAGAGAACGCAAACCTCCATAGAGAAGTCATGGAAGTAAAGGCAGTAACGGAAGGAATGATGAGAAACACAGCCAGAGAAGACAGTGGCCCAGAGAAGCTATGGGCAGGAGGCCAGCACTGGGGCGCCACCCAGCGCTGCACGTCCTGCACCTTCTCCCACCACGGGGGCGGCCTGTCCTGGCTCAGCAGCCTTTCCCAGGCTTGCTCACAGTGACTGCACCCCTGAGTTACCTGGGCCTGGGTGCAGCCAGGCTCCCCCAAACTCTGACAGGCCATCTGAATTGCCTGGTTTGCTCGGGCAAACTGTGTGGGCTCCACCAGCCCTTGTTGTCCAGCTTGGCTGTTGGGGTCAGACACGCCAACCAGGTATGCAGCCTGTAGAGAGAGAAGAGTGGGGTGAGGAATAAGGAATATTCCTGAGGTAGGACTGGAATAGCCACAGTGGGGACAAAGGGGAGCAGGGGTAAGTTCAGTGGCCAGGGTTCTACGTGAGTGGAGATACATTAGCAAACTGCAATTATAGTATAAAAGAGGGAAAAACCTCTCCTGTTTTGTTAAATGTGTTCAAACATCTCAGATTAAAAAATGAAAAAAAAAAAGCAGCAGCACAGTAAGCTTTTTATCAAAATTCAGTTCACCTGTTTTTGTATGTTGGGTCTTGAGGTAAAAAGTAGTGCTTATTCTAAGTGCTGGTAAAAAAAAAGTTTGAAAGACACACACACACACACACACACAGCCTCTTTTAGAGGCTAATAAAACTGTGGGTGGTGTTAGGCTAATTAACACATAACGCCTCCAAGCTTCAGAGATTTAGAAAGAGGGAAGGGATGGTTGCCAAAAACTGTTTCTGCTTGGAAGATCATCGTAAGGTTTGATTCTTACTTCACCCAACACATGATAGCTTTGCATTTTCTTCCTCATGCTTTTCCAGAAATACGTCAAACCGTATTCAGCAGGCCACCCAACAGAACAGGGCACAGGGAAGCAGGGAGATTGAAGGAAACAGGCTGAAAGGATGAGCTCTCAAGTCAGTTTGTTTTAAGGATTCATAAATAAAAGCAAAATACTCTGAGCCAATGGATCGTTTTATACTTCATAATGCAGAAAAAGGCAAGTTAGGTGGTGACTCACGTAACTGGGAATTTAGTGTAATAATTATGTGTGGACTTCCCTGGGGGTCCAGTGGTTGAGATAGCACTTCCAAACTCAGGGTGCATGAGTTTGATCCCTGATCACGAAACTAAGAGCCAGCTTGCCGTGTGGCTCAGCAAAAGAAAAAAAAAAAGTACTAATTATATGAAAATAATTTGCATATGCTAGGCAGAATATACCAGGCAAGCTGGGGCCAGATTCAGTGGTTGTTCAGTGTAATCACAACTGAAAGCACCAGGGCTCAGCGGTGACAGTGATCAGAATTGTTGGTGTTCTATGCTTGCTGACAAACACCTCTACTTTAGGTGGGGAAAGATCCCCATCTTCCACACAGCTGGCTTTATAACTTTGTCCTCTGTGCATGTGGGTCAGAGTGCGAGGAGGTGGGCTAGAGACAACAGGGGAGTTCCAGGGACCATCCCAGGAGGATAACCTGTGCAGCTGCCTCGGTGAAGCCGCAGAGGGCCTTGGAGGCTGTGGCGACAGCCTCCCCAAACTCTGGCAGGTTTCCGTTCTTGGCATTTTGGGAGATGCCGGTCATGGCCTCACCCAGCACCTGGGGAACAGAGGGTATAGGGAGAGTCAGATCTTGTCCTCAGAGGGAGAGGGCAGCCCCTGGCTGGCTCATTTTCCTACCCTCTCCCCTCCTTGGGAGGGGACTGGGTACACCTACCTTTGAGTTTTCCATGACGCTGTCCAGACAGCCGAAGTAGGACATGTCATTGATGGGTTGGACTGGGTTCTCAAGGAGTTCCCGGACAGTCTGTCGGGTGGGGGAAGGGGGTGCAGTTGGTGGTGAATTGAGATCCAAGACGCCCCATCACTGCCCTTTAGCCAAGAACCCTTTCCTCAACTTCAACCCCATTTAGCCTGCCAAGGCCCACCTCCAATTCCCGCAGGGCATTGTCACACTCCTTCTGGCCTGGCGCCTGCTGGGTGCACATGCTGATGAGCTGGTTGATGCTGTCAGTCACTGCCCTGGGAGGAACAGGAAGTTGAGTGAATGAGTGCAGAGGTCATCACTTCTACATCCTGCTCACATAGCAAGTCTCTAGCCATTTCTTTTTTGTCTGGAACAATTCCTGAGCCAGAGACTTCTTACGAAACGTCCCCTCCCCAGTCTGCTTAACATGCAAGGGCTTGGTTTCCCAGCTCCCACTTACCGGGCAGCTGCAGCCAGCTGACTCTTGAGGGTTGGGGCTGCAGGGTCTGTGGACAGGGCCTTGGCAGCGAGAAGAAGTTTGCTTGAAGACATGGAGATGCCCTTCAAGTTGGACACAACCTGGGCACGATCCTCCTGGCTCTGTTGAGGGCAAGAAGGCCAAGGCATTGTTCAATCTTTTCTTGTCTGTCTCTAAAAGGGATTCTCTGTCTCAGACACCCAAGTACTGCTAGAGACTGGGGAGGGGAGGGGGCCAGGAGCAGGTCAGGACTCCTTGGTCACAGAGACACCCCTGACCCTTGAACCGTACCCAGCTCCCCTTCATACCGGAGCCTGGCCTGCCATCTCCACGCCAGCTTCCAGGAAGGTGCTAAAGTCCTGTCCAAATCGACCTGAGGCTCGGGCCAGGTCCTGAGGGGTTCCCCGAGAGGCCTGCACCAGCTCTGTGGCTGCCTGATTCAGCCCAGCAGCGGCTTCATTCAGCCGGCTCTGAGCCTCCTGAAAGGTCCCAGTGCTGGGGGGAAGCTGCAGGATCAGAGAGAGAGTCAGCAGCAAGGATGGGAGATGACATGAGAGGGAGCCTGGTGAAGGAGCTTGGGGAGGTGGGCACAGGCCTGGGGGAGCAGTGAGGGGAGGGGGTGCATCTGGGGAGTTAGGGTGATGGATAGGTCTAGAGGTAGATACTTGGAGTCCTTTGTCCCCATGTCCCCTCACACCCCTGTCCTCCTACCGAGTCACTCAGGAGTCGCTTGCTGGCATCTCCCACTGCCCTCAGGGCATTGTCCACATCACGCTGGCCAGGTAGGCAGCTGACGCAGCGGTTCAGGGCCTGGGTCACAGCTTTAGCCACCTGAGGTGGGAAGGGAGACAGGGGTTGCCAAAGCAGAAACAACTGCAAGATCCCCGCCTCCACCCATGGGAGCCTCTGAAAGTGAAAGCAGAAAGGGGGTGCTATAGCTGAACAGCCAGAGTATCGAGTTAGGGTATCAAACTTCCCCAAATGTGGTGTTTGGCTAGGCCCAGGACCCGCTTTCGCTGAGACTCTTCTACTCAGACTGAGAAGGAAGGGTGGAATCCAGAGAGGAGCCACAGTGCCGATGAGACACCCCCTCGAGGCAGCCTTCTGAGGGGGTCGGGGGAGAGGGAGGAAGCAGCCTCGGCCCAAAACCGAACCTGGGCAAGCCGCTGCTGGCTCTCAGGGTCCCCTGGATGGCCGGCTGCTTTCTTCGCCTCCTCGATGAGGCTGCTGGCCTTGTCCAGGACATCGCTGGCTGTGTCGAGCACAATGGCTTGCACTGCAGGATCTGACGTCAGGGCAGCTACGCCCCTAGCAGCTTGGGCCAGTGACCGCAGCCCACCTGCCACATCCCGAGCTGCAATGCCTGGGGAGACAACGAGAGAGAAAGGAGGACAAAAGGTACCTTCACTGCCAAGCCCTGATGCTGGGGGCTTCCTGTGTCACCCCACGCCTCCTACAGCTCCCATTCCCCCTCCTTCTCCCTACAGGCCCCATCCTGGCCCTAACCGCGTACCTGCGTAATTCTCATTGCCCTGGGCAACCTCTCCCAGCAGCTGGGCAATGGCGGAGCTCACGGCTTTGGTGCTGTTGCCCAGGTCCTGGGCACATTTCTCCATCTAGGGATGACAAGCAGACTCGGACTCAGCCACAGGAGAAACAGGGAAGAGAGAGCTTGAGAAGCTACTGAGAGTCAGCAGGCAGTTTCAACAAAGGTTCAGGGCAGCTCTGGGACACAGGTGAGGAGACTTCAGATCTCACAAGTACTTACCGTCTCCCCAGGCAAGGGCTTCAGCTTGCCGTCTCGAGCAGCTGCCTTCACTTCCTGCAGGTCTCTCTCCAGATTCTGCACCACACTCAGAGCAGAATCCATTTCCAAAGGCCCACACGCTTCCTGAGCCTACAAACACATGGGGTGAAGGGGGAGAGTTCGAGGGGTAGGAGGTACACAGGGTCTCACTTGTGGCTCAGGTTACAGTTATCCATTTTAGGATAGCCTGAACAGATTCTCCATCATCCCAGGATACCCCCTTCATCTTCCAAAAATACAGCCAGCTTCCATACCTTCTGGGCAGCAGTACGGAGTTCAGCCAATGCGGTGCCAAGGTTTTTAGCACACTGACTCAGCTGCATGGCCGATGCCTGGTCCTGAATTGTTGGCACGGAGGCCTTTGCGGCGGCCACCATCTTCCCACCTGGCTGTTGGGGAATAGGTGGGCAGATGAAGCACACCATATGCCCTCTGGGCTTGGGTACAGGGATGGATGAGGGTCAGGATGTGGTGAGCACTAGGGTTCAGTACAGGGAGAGAGGCTAAGGGCAGAGACTTAAACTGATGAGATCTAGAGGCCCTAAGATGAGTGGGAAGGGTGTGGTCTGAGTGGTCAACAAGGGGGCCTTGCCTGCAGGAAGCTTTGGCTGGCGGCGATGAGGGCTAGCTGAGCACTGGGGCTGTCAGGCTGTGCTTGGCTCCCTCGGACACCCTGCACCAGCAGTGGAATCTGCTCTGCCACAGCCTGTGGGTAAAAATGTCATGAGCACCACCTTCCCACAGGCTGGGGGAAAGTCCCCACCTCCCGTGCCTCCTCCGGCCCCCATGTGCTTCCTGGCGTCTCACCTTGCAGCTCTGCACCAGCAGGGGCTGGGGGCCAGCAGAGGCCTTGGGGGTGGAGGTTGCATGTTGGGCTGCTGCGATGGTCTGTGTAGCCGAGGCTGCAGCTTGTTTGGCTGCATGCTTTAAGGACAGAACAGTAAGGACAAGGCTCAGACGTTCCTGTTCCCAGTCCCTGGCTTACCCTGCCCCTGCTATTCCCTGAGGAAATAACCGTTGGCACTGAGGATGCCAACATGCACCAAGGACACAAGCATGTCCCCGCACATGCTTCCTGATTCCATTCCTCCCATAGCACCTACACATGCCAGTTTCCCAGCCTTACCTCAAGGCGCTGCACCAGCTTTTTCTTGATGGCATTCTGTGCAGCGGCATTAGTTGCCATGCGGAGACCCTCTGCTGCCTCCCGCAGCCGCTGCTGTTGCTCCTCACTGTCAGGATTGGCGGCTGCTCCCTGAGAGGTGGTGACAGAGACAGTGACCACCCAGAATCCCTGTGAATCCTAAGTAAGCACTTCTCTATGTCTCCATACTCACACTTCTTTTCTTAAAGTCACTTCTAACCATTCCTGCTGAAAGGTAATCATGGCTGAGACAAGCTCCCTCAGGTGGGTAAATGGGGAGTCGTGTGGGCCCTGGCTTCCTTCTGGGATGCTGAAAGCCCTTCCTTAGGCAGGACTGTTTCTGCTTCCCCTCCAGGGAAGTAGCCTTCTTTCTTTCCCCACTCCCCACAAAATGCCACCAGCAAAGGGGAGTGAGGGGCTCTTGGGGACAAGGAGGACACAGTTTAGAGCAGGGATCTCAGAACACCAGAGCAGGGGCCCTGGTTACTCTGCAAAGTGAAGAGCCCAGTGTCCAGGGACCCAAGAATCTTTTGGCTTCTTCCTGCTGCCTTCTACACCTGGTGTTTCTGTGTCCCACTGCCTGGTCCTTCTCTGTGCTGCTAGCAACGGACCCCCTGGGACTGAATGCCCATGTGCAAGCATTCAGGGAGCAGGCAAGCAGTAGCCACATAGTAGGGAACAGCTGGAACCACGGACCCTAGACTTAGAGGAAGCAGAGGGGCATGGTCTCCTGTCTGTCAGTAAGAACTCTGCGAGTCACACTGGCTGAAAGTCTGGTGCCATCCGCTCACTGCCAAGGGGTGCGTCTACTTCCTCAGTGCTCCTGTATTTGCTCTCTTGTATCTTCCGCTTTTCCCAGGTTGCTCCCATAGATGAGTGATTATCTGGACCCTTCTCAGGGCCCAGTCTGGGAGTCTGCACAGAAGGCTCCCTACCTTGGCGGCCTCCACCATTTTGGCTGTGGCATCAGCCAGGATCTTGGCGGCACTTAAGAGCTTGCGGGAATTCTCCAGATCACTCTCCCCCTCGGCATCAGCCTTGATGGCGTTCACCAGGTCAGAGGTGGCTTGGGCAAGGATGCGGGCCTGTCGCACCATCTCACCTGAGAGCATGGGCACAGTCAGCAAACAGAGCCAGAGATGCTGAGAGGGTGTCAGGGTGGGGAGAGAGATGCAGACAAGGTAGATGAGGCTTTTAGGGGCAGTAAGCAGACTCAAAAGTTCTTGATTTCCCTGAAGTTATTGTTTTCTGGGTTCAGGATCTTGGAAAGGGACAGATCTCTTGGTGGGTTTTGATGGGGGCAGGGGTGACGGGGGTGGGGTGACAGTGGGAAGACAGTCTCCAATGAGTATTTTCCGCAGTCTTAAGCGGAAGAGGCTCTTTGTGAAGGATTTTGGGAGTGACGAAGTGGAGGTGGGACAGCTATCTCTTAATAATGCCACTTTCCATCTATTTTTGTGTATACTTTCGTATGCTCTTTAACTGCACCAAGGAAGGCAGGGCAGTGATTCTATTCTTGCCTAACAAATGGGGAACTGGCGATTTCAAAGACTGAACACTCAGCCCTGTGCTGAGTGCTCAGGGGTGTGGTGGCAGGTCTGCAAGAAAGAGTCCAGCAGGCTCAGAGAACCTCATCGGGGTTCTTTGTCTTCCCGGGGGGTGTCCTTACCAGCATCACCCATGGAGCTGAAGATGTTCTCAGTGACAGTGAGGATGGTGTCAGTGGCCTGGTCGTAGCGGCCAGCAGGCCCAGCCCCTGTGGCATGGGCCCTCACGTGCTGCAGCAGCTCATTCAGGGCCTGGGTGACAGCTGTGGCCGCCGCACCTACCCCCCGCAACAGCTGTGCATCCTCTGTGGCGGCCTGGGAGGCGGACACACAGCCCTCCACAGCCTTGGCCACCAGTCGCCCAGCCTCCACCAGCTGTTCTTGGCAGACTGGGGAGCTGATGGTAGGAGCCACCACCTGTGGGCAAAGTGAGTGTCAGAGAGGCAGGCGAGGGAAAGGAGTCATGAGGTGTGGTCTGTGGTTCTGCGGTATTCACAACAGTGGTGAGGTTGGACAATGAGGCCTTGGGGGCCAAAGAGACTAGATGAGATGCTCTTGTGTGTGGAAGCATCACCTCTTGGCGCAGGCTGGTGCACCGTTGGGGCTCACCTTGGTGCAGGCCACCAGCTGGGAGGTGGACAGGGCACACTGTGTTGCCGCAGCGATGACCTGGGTCTGAAGCCCTGAGTCCTCTGTTCGCTGGGCCACACTCTTGGCCTTGAGGACCAGGGCAGCTGCAGCGCTTGCCACGGCCTTGGCTAGCTGCATGAGCACGTCCTGTGAGAAACCAGCGGTCAGCGTGGCCCGAGATCCAGCTTGGGGTCCAAGGGCCCTTCTCAGAGGCGTAAGCTGTTTCATTAGTCCCACTGCCTCCAATCACAGAACAGTGTGCAGAAGCAACCAGAACCTACCCAAGCCCCTGCCTCGAGCACCAAGTACGACAGAACCCCCACCAAAGAACAAACCCACACCGAGAGAAACAGTGTACACCGAAGGGAGGCGGATACACCCGGACGGCAATGGGGAGGGAGGGCGGGCGGGCAGTGCCTTTACAATAGGATGGTGGGGGGGATCCCTCCCACCCCCAGCATTTTTTCTCTATTTCTTCTCCGCCTTTGGTTGGAAGCAGTCACCCTGGAGTCTCGGGAGCAAGTCCCTTTATGACCCTCTGGATCCCATTTTCTCAGGTCCTGCCTGTGCCACGCCTCCCCAGCTCCCGTCGTGCTCTGCTCCCCGGAGGCCAGGGCAGGGGGCAGAGCGAGTGTATGCGGCTCAGAGAGGACAAAGTTGGGAAGGCCCAGGCCAGAGGCCATTACCGTGGGGGGGTCGGGGGGAGATGGAAACCCAGCCCCGCTGGGTGCACAGATCTGCATGGGAAATCCAGGATGACAAGTCAGCTGAGGAAACTGGCATGGGGTGGGGAGGGGGCAGCATCCTCTGGGTATGAGGTTAAAGGATTAGAAGGGGGGTCAAGAGGCCCTCAAGTTGGGGTGAGGGCTACATATGGGGAGGCCTGGGAAAGATGATAGTGGCCAAAAAAAAAAAATATCACCAATAAGGGCCAAGGGTGAACTAATAGGTTAAGTTGGGATTCAGGGGTTCTGAATTCTTAGCCCCCCAGAAAGGGACTGGGAGGGGGTTCCCAGTGTGATTCCTGGAAAGAGGCTCAGGTTGGTTCTGAGGGGTCAGTTTATAGTAGCTGGACTAGAGCTGGATTCAGGATCAGAGGTCACCTCCTAGAAGCTGGGGTTCTGGGGGCTGGGGGAGTCACCAACCTGGAAGTGGGGGTCAGTATCACTTTCCCCAATTTGTTGCAACAGCTCCCCACTGGCCTGGCCCACGTTCCCAGCTGCTTGCAGCAGGTTCTGACGGGGCTGTGGAGAGTGAACACCGGTCAGAAGCTGCCCAGTCTCCACCAAGATGTCCAGGGGTCCTACACACCCATGGTTCCGTTTCCACCCTGCGATCCCTGGGCTGGGACCCTGGCCCCTGACCTCGGCACTGGCTGGCTGGGCGCTGCGCAGCAGCTCTGACACCGCCCCCGCCAGGCCCTTGGCCGCCTGCAGCAGGGGCCGGCCGCTGCCGCCTTCATCCTCCAGCAGGGCGGCAAGCAGCTTCACGCCACGGGACATCTCCGTCAGGTTGGAGGAGATGGTGGTGACTGCACAGCCCACTGCCGTGTAGTCTGTCTCAGCAGGGTCCCCTTGCGGGAGGAGGAAGATGAGATCAGTCACAGGCAGTTAGTCTCACACACACACACACACACACACACACACACACCCACCCACCCCCCCGCTGAGGGAGGCGCACACACAGTCCCTTCCGTGAGTCAAGGTGCAGTCACATTCCTGCTTGCACACACCCACCCTCCCACCCCCATTGTCCAGAGAGCTGGGCATCCAGCCTACCTGCAGTCAGGTTCACCACAGAGGCGGTGCCAGCGGTGATGGCGTCTACCTGGGAGTGGATTTCATGCTTGGATTCATCCATCTTGTTCTTACGCCAGGCCTTTGAGGCCTGAGGGGAAGAGAAACCAACCTCAGGATTGGCTCTGCTCCAGTTCACCCCAACCCTGGTCCTTGGAGTTCCAGCTTCAGCACCACTGGCCCGCCTCCGTCCCACACTCACAGCGTCCTGGCCCAGAGGGGGCAGAGTGTCAAAGTCATCCAGTGTGGCCTGGGCAGCCTGCACAGCCTGCATGCTGGAGTTGATGGTCCCAGTGAGCGCCTGCTGGGCTGACGTCTACAAGACAAGGAGGAGTAACAGGGAACATTTACAGGGAAAAGATAAAGGAGAGCCTGAGGCCAAGGAGAGGAATATGAATAGCTACCTAACTCCCAGCTGGGCCCAGCAGAGTCACGGCAGCAGTAGGGGCACTCTTACCAAAGGTGGCATGTGTCCTCGGTGCATCTGGCCACTGGTAATCTGCTGCTGGGCAGGTGGCATGCTGCCCACCTGGAAATTTTCAGGACCCGAGGCTCCGGAGCGCATGATGGCGGGCAGGGCCACGGAGCCATGCTCCACCTTCCCCACCCGGTTATACTGCTGCTGAAGCACAGTGGACCTGAAGAGGAGACGATCAGGGAGCATGTCGAGGACCTCCTCCTCTCATCCCCTTCCTACCTGCTCTACTGCCTCTGCTTGTCCTGCGCTCTGGGGGGTGCGTGAGGCCCCATCACAGCCTGAGACTTGACAGAGAGACATCCTAAGGACCCCCCACCCTTCCAGTCCTTGGGGTCATGCCATGCCTTCCCTGCCCGAGGAATGGGCCCAGGTTCCTTCATACTTTTTGGGGGACACTGAGTCTTCCAGCATAGTAGACTCCTCGTCTCCCTCCAGCCCGAAGTGATCCTTGCTTTTTTTCTGTAGGAGAAAAAAGGAACAAGCATCAAAGAAGAGGGAAGTGGAAAAGGCGGCCTCTAATCTTTCCCCAGTCAGCCATCTCCCAGAACCTGGTCTCAGTTTCTAAGGGACCTGCATGCGGGCAAGGCACAGGAAGAGACGGAGGAGGTGCGGGTCGGGGAGCCAGTGTTCACCTTCTTAAGGATGATGTCGATGTAGCCAGCGATGAGCTGAGCGATCTGCTCCCCCTCAGTCGTCTGCACCGAGTAGTAGCCATCCTGGTAGTCCCCGAAATCCTAGGGGGACAATGGGGAAGGGGCTCAGTGGGGAAGCCTGAGACAACCTGGGACAGGAACTGGTGGGGCAAGAGCCCAAGGCCAAGCGGTTGAGGGTGCCCTCCCGTGCGAGCAGCCTCTGGGACAACAGCTTTTCTTCGTCTCCTAGTTCTCTATTTCCCTTGGAGGGAAATACTTTATTTCTAAGGAGTATCCTTTACACTACACATTTTCAAATACATGGCATTTAGGAAGTCTCTCTTCTGTCACCCTGATGATAAAATTGGGAGGACACGTTCATCATTAAATGACCAGAGTTAAGGATGAGCACTAATATCCAAAATGGAAAAATCGCCTTTACTAATTTCCCTTCTCAGTGGGGCACTTCCTCAAGGTGGGATAATGCCGAAACACAAAGCTAGAGGTGGGCTACTGTAAGGAGTTGCTGCTGAAAGAAGGGAGGCTTGTTTTTCTATCATCTTTTTCTTCCCTCACTCCAAGTGGCCTGTGATCTCAGCTTGCTGGTTACAGTTTGGTTCTGCTGATTTTCAAATGTTTCATTTTAGCTTCTCTCATTCTCCAATACAGAGTTTCTCTTCTATTCTAAACTCCAAGTTCCTGCAGTAGCTCCAAAGTTCTCCTTTTTTCTGGAATCATTTTCAGGGTACCTACCTCTGCAGAGGGGTTGGGGAGACCCTGCGGCTGCCCCTTCTTTGAAAACTACACAGCTCTTTCTCCCCCAAGACCCCAGCTCACCAGGGTGAAGCTCTTGGGAGACGCAGCCCAGCGTTTGATGTTGGTGAGGTTCCATTCCTGGATCACCTCCTTGGTCTTCTCATCCACTCGCATCACACACTCCTTAGTGATGCCCAGAAGCCTGGGCACCAACTTGTTCTTTCCTTTCATCTTTTCCTATGAGGCAGAGGTCGTGGATGTTATTAGTCAGGAGATCAGATCCAGACCACAAAGGGGTGCTGATGGTGGCAGGGGAGCTAAACTGGGTTGTCTATGGATGGACCTGGACAAGGCTACATTAGGATAAAGGGAAAGGGAGGAAAAACGCAGGGCAGGGAGGGATGTGCTGACAAGGGGGCAAGTTTTCACAAGGAACAAAATGAAACTTGGGGAATGGCAGAAAATGTGACTCAGGGAAGGGCAAGAGACTGAGAGAGGAAAGGGTAAGAGCAGAGATAAGGGTGGGCAGGGAGAAAGGTCAGTAACCCACCTTGACCAGGAAGAAGGAGACGCCATATGTCTTGAGGGAACGGGCCAGCTTCACGTAGCGTACTTTGGCCTCAATCTCACTCATCTGTCCACAGTTCTTGTGTGCCTTCGAGTATGAAATGGGGAAACTTTTAGCAAAATCTGAGTAAGATGACATTGCAGACTAGAAGTTAAGTTGGGATGTGAACTATGGTAGGAGAGTATTATGGGAACACAGAAAAAGTTAGGGGATGCAGGCTATGAGAAATGAGAAGGTGAGGGGATGGGCTGATATAGAATATGCTGAAGCGATGGTTCAAGAAGCGAAGGATACAGTTAAGGGACTTGGACATGTTCTATAGATGTGAAGGGATAGTTAGGAAGTAGAAGGTCAAACAGAAGGCCTTTTGGGCTGAGGATTCAAAGAGCAGAGATAACACCTTCCGTCTGTACAAAGATCTACTCTTCACAGTGATTCCCTATCAGTCCTCTTCAGGGGAGACAGCTATCCCATGTTAGGGGGAAAGGAAAGGAGACAAGATTATTGAACTGAGTTCCACAGCAGATGCAGTGATGCAGCGCAGGCCAGAAGCCCAGGTCTTTTGCTTTCTTGGCACAGGAGAGGTAGGAGAACAGCTTGGTGGGCGGAAGCAGGGTAGGGGTGACGAGGAGGGGGTCCATTCAGTCAGTAGGATTAGGCAGCAAAGCTCCCAGGTCATCCCAAACATGTCCCTTGCCCCCATTCACCTGGAAGATCTTACGCTCTCCCTTCTGCTTCACATACTCCTTGGGCAGGAAGTCCTTCAGGCTACACCAGAAAAGGGAGGGTCAGCATGTAGTGGACAGCATCAGGGCTATGTGGGCCATGGACTGTGGGCCTGGGGGTGTGAGGAGATGTCTAGGAGAGTGTTATCTTTGGGGAGAAGGAAGATTCAAGGCATGAGAGTCTAGATTGTCCCCGAAATTGAAGTGACTTAGTACTAACTCTTGAATGCAGCCTGCATCTCTCTCTGCAGGGAAAGAGACTGAGGGAACTTGAGTTGGAGGCTCATTTCCTGGGGAAAATAAAGACTAGATCACAATTTTAGGGACACAAGAGCAGAAGGGGCTCACTAGAAGGATGACCATGCTTGTAGGAAGCTGAGAAAGCCACATCAAACTCTATATATTTTGAGAAACATCAGTGGATGAGACCTATGAGACTTCTGAAATCTGATGTTTCCTGTGACAAAAATGTACCCTGTTTGCCTCTGGCTATTGCAGCACAATTCTTCAGAGACTCTCAAAAAAGTGACATGCTTGCTTCAGAGGTAGGGGGCAGGGGCAGGGTCTGGACCACTTTCACATTCCACATGGAAAGAGACACGTGGAGGACGGAGGCTGAAAAGGCCCCCGTGGGGGTCAGGCCCTGGGAACTCAGAAGAGGAAGCAGGGGAGAAGGCCTGGGACGGAGACAGGCGCACTATGCTAGGGCCGCAGTGGCAGGGAGTCCTGGGCCCTGACAGGTATGGGACGAGGTCACTCACTCAAGGAAGCCGGCCTTGTGCTTCTGCTCATTGTGGGGCCCGAACTGGATCTGGCACTGGAAGCCAGCAAACTCACAGGCCTTGTCGAAGGAGACGGGGTGGGAGCCATTCAGGATGTCATCTCGTGCCTGGAAGCACAGAGAGAGGAAACAAATGCTGTGTGGGGAGCAGGGACGCCCCACCGCACTCCTGCTTCTCTCCCTGCCGCCTACCACCCAGCCCATCCTCTCCCTACCTGCACGTAGAGAAGGTTCAGCTGGACGGGGTCCCGGGAGTCCACGTTCTGGTCTGAGTAGAAAAACTTCCTCCGGAGCAGAAGCGTTTCATGCTCCTCCACTCCCTGCTCCCTCAGGGTCCGGCCATGGTCCAGCCAGTTCACTGGGGCACAGAGGGTCCCCTCAGTGCCAAGTCCCTGTAGCCCTTACACCGTCAGTCTTTGATTTTTTGTTTCTTCACGTCCCACCCTCTCAGTAATACGTTCCATTCCATGAGCATAGGACTTTGTTTTACCACAGATGCAGCCCCAGTGTTTAAACAGTACCTTGCAAAAGAAAACTCAGAAAATAACGCAGAAATGGCTGCCCCCGACACCCCAGTTGTTTCAAATGCCCTCGCCAGTCCCCTTCTGCTTACACTCGTCATCTGTGTGCAACTTCTGCTTCAGTTTCTCCATCTTCTTTTCGTCTCGCAGCAGTGTCTTGTCCTTTCGTAAGGTCCCTGTCACCTCCTCCTTCTTCTCTTCCATAATCTCTCGAACCAGTGAATATTCATCGTGGTTGGTGATGCCTGGGGGAGGGGGTGGGTTGGTAGCATCCCCAGCAGAGTTTTTAGGCCTCCTTCTGAGCCCCCAGCCCTGCATGCCCCTTACCAATGCGGGCACAGATGGTCATGAGCATGTCGGTGACAGTCTTCGAGTCGTCCACCATGACAGTCTTCACGGTGCCGTCCAGCATGCGGATCTTCAAGGGCCTCTGTTTCTTCCTGTACTCCATGGTGTCCTATTGGGTCAGGAACAGGAGAGGCCCACTTTAAGCTAAAGATATTACTTTCTTTTTAGGCAGCCAGAGAGGGAAGGAAAGTAGATTACTAAAAGGAAGACTGTGTGAAAACAGGGTATTATGACTGCCTATTATTAGAAAGCATGGGAGAGCTCAAAGACAACAGATATGGGTGCTGAATAGGAGGCGGAAGGAGGGAAGTGATGGCAGAGGATGTTGGTGGTCCTTGTGAAGTGATACTTACCCCATTTCGGAGCATGTAGTAATCCAAAGCCTTCCCGGCCTCTAGCCATATACCCTTTTTGGGGTCATCATCTGACAGAAACAGCCCAAAGTCGCTGGCTGAAAGAGAAGATGGGTCAGCTTAGGCTTAAAGAAAAACCCCAGTGTAGCTGAATGGCTACTCCACTACCTCTTATTATCTTCCCAGTGATCCTGGGCCTAAAGAGGAGGGCGGGGCCCAGGGAACACAGACCTGAGAGATGAGAGGCCTTGGGGCCAACAGAGTCATCTCCCAAGGCCAAGAGCCTGGGAATAAGAAGGGACCAGGGCTCCCGCCCCAGCCACCTGGGCAGTCAGACTCACGAGGGCCAGACAGGGCCTCTGGGATCCGTTCACGGATGATCCGACAGGCGTCATACACCATGGTAGACGGCTCGAATTGCATCGTCTTCACCACATTCCCAATGCTGATCTTCAGCGAAAGCGCAACCATGGTGGCGGCTTCTTCTCTCCAGCCTGGCTATACCTGGCCCATGGCATCAGGGCATTAGAATACACCCTCACTGGAGTAGAGGAGGCCCCCCACATGGAGAACCGGGAAAGGGAGTCACCAAAGCAGAAAACAGTGAGCGTGTTCTTGTTTTATTTAATGATATTAAAGAGTGAAAGATAAGCTGTATCAAAAGGACTAGTCTTAGGTGTCTGAGACCTCTGAAGGAGAGGTTGGTCTGCAAGGCACAAAGGCAGGTCTGAAAGTGTTACCTGAGGACACCACCCCACCCTCAGCACTGGAATCTGGGCCTCCGTTCCTTCTTCCAAGTGTTTCTCTCTTACCCTTGTCCCTGCTCACCTCCTTTCCCAGTCCTGTCTCTGCCCTATTTTCACCCTTCCTGGTTCAGTCTTTTTCTCTTTGTCTCTTACTATATCCTTCTGACTTCTCCCTGTCTGGGATTTCCAGAGCGCTGCCCTGACTCATCATGTGATCTTTCCTCTCACAGCTTTATTCTCCTTCTCTGCAGAATGAAGACATTATATTAGATAATCCCCAAGGGCTCTTGAGCCCTGCAAACACTGACTTGAGCTAGTCTGGCAGGGAGGCCCAACACTGCTGTTCAAGCCATCCTGGCTTACGTGTCTCAGCTCTCCAGTAACTTGACATGCTGGGGGCCTCCCGGAGCAGCTCGGTCCACATTTGGCTCCCCCAGCAGTCAAGCCAGAATCATGGTTTTTCTAATCCAAAGGAATCTCAAAAGTGATCTAGCCAACTCTTTAATTTTGCAGAAGGGGAATCAGACTGGATATGTGTGTGTTTCAAGGCAGCTCAGAGAGAGAGCCCAGTCCCTCTTAACTCCTCAGGCCTTGCTCCTTCTAAGATAGCAGGTTAATACCCAGTTCTCACCATAACTCCTCCTATACTCTGTCCTCTTCGGTAAGTCCTTCTCAAACACTGCCCTCCAGCTCAGCTGCCTCTCCTGACAGTGTCTTAGTCCCACCCAGCCTTCCCCCGCCCTCCAGGCTCCACCCTCCATGGAGGTGGCAGGTGGCGCACAGAGCACCACACAACAAGTCTGCCTGGCAGCTGATGATGTGACCAGCTCCATCCAGGGATTGGTGCCTCCTACCTAAGAGAGGTGCGCACACCCAGGCAGCCCATTCCCCTCTCTGCAAACTGCTAGCCCCAAGGGGGAGAAAGCACAGCTAGAGGGACGCTTGGAAGCGGAGGTTGGGGTCTTAGAAGCAGAAGGTGGGAAACAGAGGCAGCAGCTGAGAACCAGGGAAGCTGGGGAGGGGTGTGTTTTTGGAGGGTGAAGAGATGAGGAGAGATTGAAAATCTAGGTAGAAAGAGGAGACAGGAGGCAGATGTGGCAAAGGTCTGGATCAGGAGTCTGACAGACAATTTCTGACCTTATAAATAATCTCGAGTCTCCAAAAAGAAGAAACCATAGCTCGCCCTCAATCCTTACTCCCAACAAGAGGGGACCCTCCCACTCTCCCCAGTTCTAGGTCTCTGCCCTCCTCCCCATCCCTGGCACACCTCTCCTGAGAGCTGGACAGACCTGGCTGTAGGGTCGCTGGAAGGCTGGAAGGTCTGTCAAGCCAAGGACACACTGAAAAGACCTTCCACCCTCAGCTGAAACTGCACATCTCCCCCAATTTCCTCCGGATATATGGACACCCCCCTTCCTCCTTAAGCACGGAAACCTCTGTTGAGCCCCCGATAAGGGAGTTGACTCATGGCTACCATCACTTTCAAGCTGGTCCTGAGTGGACACCCACACAGCTACAAGTGGGTGAAGGAGCAAATGGAATCAAATGAGTTGGGGGCAATGAGAGCACAGAAGCGGGCCCCTGGAAGTAAGGGGAGAAGCTATCCAGTTCCTGTTCCGGCTGGAGAACTTTGCTCCCCTTTCTACTTTCTGTCATGTTTTATGGAACAGCAAGAATTCCCCCCCCACCATGTCCCCCTCCCAGAGAGCTCCTCCTCCCTCAAGACATTCCTGAGATGCATTCCAGAGGAGTTGGGCAATTGGGGGGGGGTGGGGGGGGGATAGAGGACAGAGGTCAAATCCCAGCAAGGAATGGAATGTAAGTGTACTGGGGGTAAGGAATTTGGGGGACATAGAGAATATAGTCAGAGCAGATACCTACAGAGGGAGCTGCCGAGAGACAGGGAGTTACAGAGAGGGACAGGGAGAGAGAAAGCTGAAGACAGAATGTAAGAGGGTTGGGGGGAGTAACACTCAAGTGTGTTACCAAATTTGGCCTCTGAGTCTGTAACCGCGGGGAGGAGGGGAGGGCTGTGGGTGAGACTGACATATCCGGCCTCAGGCTGCGGCAGGCTCATTTAGGGCTGGACTGGGCAGCTGAAGGGCTGGACCTGACCTCCCCCAGCATAACCCTTGCCTACCTCCATCCTGATCCATGCATATTCATTCTCCCTAAATGTACCCCAGCCTATGCATTGAGCTCTTTCTTACAAAGTTACTTATAGTCTCTACATACATACACATTATCTCAAGCAAACAGCCCCTACACAGCTCCATCACAACGTTATCTTCCCATAAAGACTCCACCTCTGTCGTCAAGCACACAACACTCAGCCCCAATGTCTCTCTTGTGGGCTTTCTCCTTCCAGTCTTCCAGTGAGCAGTTCTGAGGGTCTGTTGTGGGGAAGGCCCTGGTTCTCAGTGGCTGGGAACCAAGAAGGGTAAGCACTCACGTCTGCCCTCAGCAGAGTGGATAGCTACATACAGAGTTATAATAGAAGGCAGGATGAGGTAAGAACCAAACAGTACACGCTCATAGGAGAGATCCCTTTCAGGTCAAGCAAAGGGGACTAAAATGTCTCCATGAAAAGTGTCATTTGAAGTTAAGATTTAAACAAAAAAAGATAATAAGAAAAAACAATGATCTATCTTTTATTGACGATATGTCAATTGCTTTGTGTACACAATTTCATTTAATCCTTACAACAACCCTGCAAGGTAGGTGTCGTTATTTCCATTTTTACAGATTAGGAAACTCAGGCTCAAAGAAGTTAAACACTTGCTCAAGGTGCTTGTCCAAAGTCACACAGCTAATAAGTTGTGAAGCCAGGATCCAAACCCAGGTCTTTCTGACTCCAAAGCCCAAGCTCTCTCCACTATTCCAGCCAGCCGGAGATGAGTCAGGGGTGGCATTCCAGGCAGAGAGAATAGCATAAGCAAAGGTGGAAAAGCAGGAAATCACGGAGGAGCATTCAGGGAAGTGAGGAGCAGGCTGGTTGAAGCACAGGGTACCTGCAAGTAAGCAGTGATGGGGAAGTCAAGGTTAGGATGGAAAGGCAGGGGTGGACTCAGGAGCAAGATGCGGGATTTCACCTACAAGAGGGCAACAGGAGGCCAAGGGAGGCGATGATCAGAAAAGGGGCACAACCAGAACTAGACTTCAGGAAACTCACTCTGGCAGCTACCTGGGAGGTTAGTTATAAAGACCCTGCACTGGCACAAGTCGGAGGTAACGAAGCCAGAATTAGAATGGAGAAGAGGATGCCACTCATCAGAAATTTGAAGAGGTAGAACCAACAGGATCTGATGACAAGCTTAACTCAGGAACCAGGGCCCAAAGTGAGGCTGGAAGCCCACAGCCTCCAGTCATCAGCAGGTGCTTCAAAGTGCCTGAATTTAGGTAAGGTACTGGGGAGAGGGGAAAGAAAGGACAGGAGGAGGTAAGAATGCAAACATGAGGCTGCCTTAGGGGAGGCAGTTAGCAGTCAGGTAGGGGCAGAAAGGATGGGCTTAGTGACTATTACCAGACTGGAAATGGGGGAAGAGAAAAATGCAAGGACAAGCTAGGGAAGATAACAGTAGGAAAAATATGGATATAATAAGTTACTGAATCAGCCTGGGGGAAGAGGAAGAACAATTCCGTGAATCCAGGCTAAGACAGGGAATGAGGTCAGAGGCCAGGTCAGGCGGTAGGAGGTTGAGAAGAGATGTGTGGTCAGTGGCTAAATCAGGTTAAATGAGTGGAACAGGGGGACAGGGAAGAGACGCTGGCAGTGTCTAAGTAAAAATGGAGTTTAGGGGGATGGGCTGACGCCAGTGGCTGGGTCAAACTGGGTAGGGGACAGTGTTGTGGTCAGTGGCAGGGTCAGGCTGGGAGTGAAAGGGGGTGTGGTCAGTGGCCTGGTTGGGCGTGGAATCAGCAAGACCCAGTTTCCTCTTTGGGTCTCATTTCCTCTTTTCTGTTGGGGGAGTGGGGGAAGGGGATCTATAACTGGACCAAGAAATTAGGAGGCTTAGAATCAGGGAATGGTATATAGCAGGGACTGTGAGGGCTTGGCAGTAGTGTTGAGCTGGTGGCGGGGTATTTAGCAGATAAACAGGAGATATGTAGGTGAATGAGCAGGTAAATATATGGTGGGAGAGTGCTTTAAAATGATGGGAAAGCTCAGATGTGGATGAGGGTAAATGAAGGTGGGATGTGTGGATTAAGAGGTGGGAAGGGAGGCAGAACTGAGGCTGAGAAGGTAACATGAACCGCATGGGAAAGCTAAAGGCAAGGGAAGTATTCTGTCAGTGGGTATGCCTGAGGGTGTGAAATGCAGGGCCAGGGAGAAGAGTTGGAGAGGAAGGCTTAATTTCAAGAGACTGAGGGAAAATGGAGGTAGTAGGGCTGAACTTTCAGAGAATTAAGCCATCCTCTTCTTGCATGGGAACAGTGTCCTTGGTCTGCTTCCCCCTTAATCACCAGTCCCTTCTCCCCTAGGCAGTCCACCACGATTACTAAGCCCTGTACATGTCCTGGGTCCCTAACTCTTTTCTAACTCCTACCTTGTAAACAACAGGATCCAAGAACCCTCCCCCTCAACTGTGGTGGTCACAGCAAGAGCCTGAGGCTTAGAGAATAGAATTAAGCTGGAATCCCTGATGCCAGCAATTCCAGCTAGCCCAGAACCCTAGCCTGAAATTAGTCTGTCATTTCCCTGGGCCAAAGAAGCCTTCCCCACAAAACAAGGGCATCTACCTACTGCCAGTCTCTTAAATTTCACCGGCCTGAGGTCAACTACCCTGACCTCAACTAGAGCACAGAAAACTGCCTGAAATTTCTAACATTAATGCTGACCATAATTTGTCTCCTGATTCCCAGTACTGGATTTGACAGGCATCCCTGTCCTACCACATACCTGAATCCAATCCCTGATCCCTAATTTTGATCTAATTTTTACCTGTAGCATCAACTCTGGACCTTTAACCCTGAATCTTCATCCCTAAACCTAAAGTTCATTTGTCACTTGATTCCTGATTCACCCCTTTCTTGTTTATCTCCTGTACTGGCTATGCTAACCTTCTCTAATCCCTAAAACTGGACTTCTAACTTAGTTTCTGTTGTTGACCCTTAACCTGAACTCTGACATACGTTAACCTGAACTCTAACGTTGGTCGTTATAGAAAACAAAATAATGCCTTTAATCCAAACTTCACCTACACAAAACGCACCTCACACTAATAAATCTAAATTTTAACCCCAGCTGTACACTCCTAAAGCTAACCTTAACTCCTAAAACCCAACTCCACTTAATCTCCAACTCACCCGTTCCTGCTCACGTACCCGCTATCAGCTAACCTCAAAGCCGATCCCCGCCCTGCGTCACACTGCCACCCACTCCTCACCCTCCCTCAAAACTATCCTAGGCCGAGGACTGCTCCAGGAAAGGCCTGGTTGCCGAAAAACGGCCTATTTAACTCAGAGCACAAGCAGAGATACACCGGACGCGAACCTCTCCGACATGACCCGAAACAGACGCAGAAGTCAGGGGCCCTGCCCGCCCGCCTCCCAGGCCTGGTGTCGCGGCCCCACCCTGAGGCCCCAGTTCGCCCGGTCCGGCCTACCTGCGCAGCCCGGCTCTGTGCCCCGCCCGCCGGCCCGCTAACCCGTTCGTTCTCCCGGTGGCTCTCGGGCTGCGGCCTCGCCCTCCCTTCGACACTCTCGGCCACTTCCGTCCCGGGAACGTCCCCCACCCGCGGGCGGCGCCCTGGGCCCGCGCTCTATGGTCGCGGGCACTGCAGGAAGCTGCTCTGGCCCCAGCTCTCGATGCTCGGGAGCCCGCTGACGACCGGCAGCCCCTCCCCAGCCGGAAGCGAGGGTGCGGTGCAGTCCCGAGGAAGCGCCAGAACTGCGCCCTAGTTCCCTTTTAGGCTCTAATCCTTCCTTTTTCTAGCCCGGGGCGGAGCCGCTTCCTCAGAATGCCCGCCCTCAGGGACTGCGGGGGCGGAAGGCACGTCCCCTCTATTTGCATCGCGCCCTGGACGTGGCGCGTACAGCGGCAGCCTCCGCGTCGGGGTGGGGTGCGGGACTCCAACTCCCGGCATGCCTCGCGGGTAGGTGCGTCACTTGTGTTCTGTTGGAAGTCTAGCGGGGAGTGGAGTCTGGAAGGCGTGTCCCGGTTTCAGAGCCTTCGCCAGCAGCTAGGAGGAAAACGCCGCTGGAGAGCCGATAGGTGGGGCCGACTGACAGTCCGTCGCGGTTACGCCTGGTTGGGGATAGGGTCAGGGTGGCGAGGTGAACTCCTGTGTTTCTGCGCATCTTTTCCATAAATGTCTCATATGGAGCTGGCGTTGGACCCGGGTGACCGTGACCTGCTAGGCTTTCTGCTAGAGGAAAGCGGTGGTTTGGGTGCGGCGCCCGACGAGGCCTTGGCGTCTCCGCCGGATTGGGAGCTGCCACTTTCTGAGGCGAGTTGGGGGGCTCTGAGTCGGGGAGGCGTGAGGCGGGTTTGTGGGCGGGGTGGGGGTGTCCCTGAGGCAGGGGGTGGTGATGGTCAAAGCCTGTTAATTTGAACCCTGTGCAGTCTCTGAGCGATTGGGACGTGGAGGATTTCCTCAGCTGCCTGCCGAGTCCCCCATCATCGTTGAACGTTTTCAGCAGCTCTAACTCCTGTCTTGTCCAGCATGACCACACCTATTCTCTCTCACAAGAGCATGTCTCCATAGATCTAGGTAAGCCTGAAATAAGTGAAGTTTGGGAAAGGAGAGGACTCCGAGGCCTGACTACTCATATTTTCCCTTTTGCAGATAATGAGAGCTATGGAAAAGAGGGGACTCAGATGACTCCACTGTGTGTGGAGGAGCCGGCAGATCAGGTACTTGACCTGATTTATAGGATGGTTATTTCCATATTGCGCGGGTCGGGGCAGTATTCCGCGTTACTTTCTGAAATCCCTTTGCAACTCTGCTGCCCATCTCTCCGGAACCGCAGGAGATTGCTAGGCTGATACTGACTGAGGAGGAGAAAAGGCTGTTGGAGAAGGAGGGGCTTACTTTGCCTGGGATGCTTCCACTCACTAAGGTAAGTCTCCCATTGTGGGGACGGGGGTTGTGAGTTCCAAGTAGGCCAGTTCTGTTAATTTTGTATCAGTAACTTGAAAAAGAATTGAGGTGAGAGATTAGCACATTTTTGAGTAGGAAGCTGGGGCATGTGGTTAGTATACTGCTTGCAAGGACAGATCCTGGTTTGTAGTGCTTTTATAAATTTTGGTGTTCTTTTTAACTTAATTCAAAATTATCAGGGTAATATTAGTAAAGGGATTTGGAAAGTACTGTACAAGCGCGGGGCTCTGATACTTATATTTCACTGGTTTCATGCTAATTTACTTGTAGCTGAATAGTAAATCAAGTATTAGAGTAGTATAACAAGTAGTATAACAATTAAGTAGTATAACAAGAGTAAATGTAAAATTTGGAGTTTCAAGCAATGAGTGGCAGCTTCACATGCACGGTATTGTGATACTATGATGAAATCAATGTCTGTTAACAGAAAGGTTAACAATTTCAATTTCTCAAAAATATAAGTTGAGGCAATCCCCTGGCAATCCAGTGGTTAGGACTCTGTGCTTTCACTGCTCAGGGTCAGGGTGCAATCCTGGTCTGCACCAGGGTGCAATCCCCTGGTCTGGGAACTGAGATCCCACAAGTGCGAGGTGTGGCCAAAAAAAAGTACAAGTTGAGTCAACGGTGTGATATGGCTACTAAGGAAGAGAATGGGGTTTAGAAGCTGTATCATCAGATTTAGTTGTTGTTGTTTGGTCGCTAAGTCGTGTCCAGCTCTTTGCAATTCCATGGACTATGGCCCCCAAACTCCTCTGTCCATGGGATTTCCCAGACAAGAATACTGGAGTACGTTGCAATTTCCTTCTCCAGGGGATCATCCCGACCCAGGGATGGAACCTGTATTTCCTGAGTCGCCTGCATTGTAGGCAGATTCTTTACTGCTGAGGCACTGGGGAAGCCCAGTTGTATCATCAGATACCAGTTATCTAATAGTGTTGCCACTAGAAGGGCAGTAACTATCTTGTTTTCTTTTACATTGGCCAAAAAGCTTCTTAAGTTTTGAGCCTATTATCTTTGACAGATATTAAGAAGATGCAGTCCATCCTGAGAAGAGATAAGATGATGAGTTAAAATTTTTGCCCAGTTTTTTTTTTTAAACTCTGAAGAAATGTCAAGTGCTTTAAAATAGCTGAAGACCTTTGTTCTATTATGGCCCCAGAGATTAGGTGCTAGGTAAGTCCAACAGGTAGAAATAACAGAGGGAGATGTTGGCTCATAAGGAAGGTTTTTTAAAAAAAATTATTATCTAACAAAATTGTTACAATGGTTTGGCTTGTGAGGACAGAAGCATTCAGACAGAAGCAGAGTGCCTATTGGTCAGGGAAATTGTAGAAGGAATCTCTGCTTTGAGAAGATTGAACTCGGTTGCCTTCAAACTGTTTGGTCTAATGTTCCTCTGATGGGATCCCTTTTCCTGTCTTCTCCCAGATGGAGGAACAAGTCCTGAAACGAGTGCGGAGGAAGATTCGAAACAAAAAGTCTGCTCAAGAGAGCCGTAGGAAGAAGAAGGTGTATGTGGGGGGTTTAGAAAGCAGGTATGAAAGGGAGCTGGACTTGGGGGTGGGAGAAACAAGTAATTGGAAGTGTGAGGTTTTTGAAGGGAAGGATACAGGCCATGTCCCCACATCCCTGTTATTCCTCCAGGGTCCTGAAATACACAGCCCAGAATCTGGAGCTACAGAACAAAGTACAGCTCCTGGAGGAACAGAATCTGTAAGCAGCTCTTTCACATCAGGGTTTTCTCATCCCTCCCACTTAATACTGTCTCAGTCTTTCTCCTGCTCCATATTTGATTTGTCACCAGGCATCTCTCACATATGTCTGATGCTTGGTCTTTAGTGGGTCTCTGATTCCATGAAGCTCACAGTAATGGGGAATAAATTCACAAGTATAAGTATCAAGAAGGAAGAGAGGGAGTAAGACCTCATGTGGCAGATGGCATTTGATAGAAGATATGATTCTGGGATGGGGGTGGGGAGCATTCTAGGCAGAGAGGACACAGCCTAGTCCAGTCTGGCTGGAACCCTAAAATAGGTGAGTTGGGCCAGAAGATAGAGAATATAATCCCTGGTGAGGATTGTATACAGAGTTGATCAGGCAGTGGAGAACCACTGAAGGGTTTGCAAAAGAAGTTTAAGTCAGGGCAGAGACGTGTGTGTTTGTGTTCATGAGGTCTGGTATTTTGGTCACAGAAGGGATCACTTGCAAAAAGTAAGAGAGGATCCAGTGCACACATGGAGGGGATGGCCTTAACAGGAGGGTTTTGTTGTATGGCAAGGTGCCAGGCTGGGGGTGCTCACTGTCCCCTCTTCAGGTCCCTTTTGGATCAGCTGAGGAGACTCCAGGCCATGGTGATTCAGACAGCAAACAAAGCCAGCAGCGGCAGCACCTGTGTCTTGGTGAGGATGGTGATGGAAGGAGATATTCTTTTCTCAGGTGGCAGGGAGAGGGGTGCAACGCAGAGCCCTTCTTCCTCTCTTTTCTCCTGTGCTCCAGGTTCTACTGTTCTCCTTCTGTCTCCTCCTCGTACCTGCTATGTACTCCTCGGACACAAGAGGGAGCCTGCCGGCTGAGCACAGAGGTGAGAGCACCTTGAGGATACTACTAAGGAGGGGCTAGGGGAGAGCCCCAGCCTGCCCCTGAACAGGCTTTGTCTCCTCAGTGTTGTCCCGTCAGCTTCGTGCCCTCCCCAGCGAGGACCCCCCACAGCTGGAGCCACCTGCCCTGCAGTCAGAGGTACCAAAGGACAGCTTGGACCATGAGCTCCAGGCTGCTAGCAACTCTTGCTGCCTCTTCCTTCTCATGCCCCAGGCTCCTAGAGCAGAGCCTCCCCTGCAACTGCCACTGCCTGATAGTTTCTCAGAGTGCTCCTGCCCAGAGTCCATTTCTCCCCTGCATGCGAATCTCACAAGAGAGGAAGGATGGCTCCCTATTCCCAGGCCCACATCTGTTATCTTGCAGGGCAGATACTCAGGCTAGATGTGAGGATGTGGGGGCCCTCTGTCAGTGTCTCGTGCCCCCTAGTCTGTGTGTGGAGGAAAGGGAATGGGAGAGGGCTAGCCTCAGGTCCTGTGCCCTGTCAGGAAGCCTGAGGACTCAAACACACCACACTCACTGGTTTTCTGGGTCTTTTATTTGAACCTGTGTATGTCTGTCACCCCATGAAAGGGCCTAGGAGAATCAGATGACCTCCCTGAACACGTCATGCAGTGAGGGGATGGGGTGAAGAAAGAAATAAATAAGTGATTCTGATACATGGTTCACCCTCAACCCCTCTTTACTGGCACGGTGGGTAGGTAGAAGGGAGGGCATGATTGTCCTGGTGGCTCAGGGTTGCAGGAGACTGGGGGTGGGGTGGTGGCAGAGGAAAGGTCAGGCTAAAGGCTGGGCTGTGAGCGCCTCCTTCCACGGTTCACACGACTCACTCTGGGCTCGGGTTTGCCATGGCTTCCTTTGGTCCGTGTTTGGGCCTGGTGCGTAGTCCTGTGCCCCGTTTGGATATTGGCCCAGAGGCCTTTATATGTTGCTGCTGCTGCTGCAGGGCCAGCTGCATGGCCCAGATGCTCAGTGGCCGCATGTAGGCCAGTGAGCGGAACACCCGCCGCTGGCAGTACGCCTCAGGGGTCTGGAAGGCCAGGCCCAGGCGCTCCCACACAGTACGATAGCAGCCTTCAGCTGTCCGGAAGCCCTCCCAAGTCAGGCCCTGTAGGGGAGAGAGGGAAGTCATTACTTGGCAACCCTTGAATAGCTATTTCAGCTGGACAGATGGAGATAATAGGGTCTCTGCCCTCAGGGAGTTCCTGGCTAGTGGGGGAGATAAATTTGGCTCACAGGCAGAAGCCTAAAGACAGGCAATAGAATGAATGCCAAGGAAGAGGGGAGGCTCTCTGGATGGATAAGATGGCATTGAATTAGGTTATTAGGAGTCTGATAGCCAAGGTACAGATGGCGGAGAGCCGGGGAAGGGAGTGAATTACCTCCTGGATCATGGTGGCTGCCAGCCCGTAGACCACGCCCACCCAGACTTCATCAGACTGGACGCTGGATGTGTCAGGGACACCATGGGGCTGCATGCCATTCACGGCCCCCATGGCCCCTCCTGCAAAGGCCTGGACATTGAACTCAAAGATTGTTTGGAGAGCACGGACCACCTGTTGGGTAGGAAACACCTAGAGGGACAGGGAAGAAACACGGTCTTTTATACTTGCTTCCCACCCCCAGGAAAAACCCTTAGTTTTCTCTAGGATTTCTCCTACTAGTCTCTCACCTCACTGTCTCCTTCTCCTAGGCCACTGGCCCTTAGGAACCACTGGCCAGCACACTGGTCAGACATGATGCTATAGGACTGAGGCTGAGAGCTGCAGTCGTAGTTGTAGTAGCGGCCTGGAGAGGGAGGACAAAGTAAGTCTCCTGCCTCCCAGAGCTGCCTTGAGATTCTTTAGGATCCCCCAACTCACCATTCCACAGCAGCCGATCATAGGCTTCCTGGCCCCGGCTAAGGATGGAAGAAAACTTATTCTGGGCCTCCTGTGCCCCACACAGAGCAGCCATCTGGACCATCACAGCCACGGCCGCCAGCCACAGTCCTCCGCAGTAAGCACTGATGAGGGACACAGATTGGGGGAATCAGCCTGGCAGCTCCAGCCACTCTTATACAGTATAATAGGCACACTGAGCCCACAATTCCTTGATGCCCAGTTCCCCACTTTAGGGCCTGGAAATCCCTACCCCCCAACCTGGGGCCTGTGGTGACCCATCCATCATAGGTTTGGTCTGCATAGCCTCCATTCTCGATGAGTCCATCATGGTCCTTGTCAAACTTCATTTCAGACTCCATCACGGCCTAGAGAGGGATCAAGATACTGAAGACCAAGATACTAAGAAAAGACAACAGTAGCCAGCTGGGCTTTCCCCAGACACCCAGAAACATGCCCCTGGTACACAGACCACTGCACACGTGTCCCTTACCAGACACACAGGCCACATGTCCCTCAAGAAACACTGGTCACCCGTCAGGTAATAGTCCCGATAGACCTGCAGCACAAACTTCAGGTTCAGGTCCTTCCAGTCTCCGGTGTCATGGATCTCGTACGCATTGACCCGGAGCCATGGCTCGTCATCTGGGGAGGGGAGGAAATGTGGTCATCTGCACTGCGGGCTCAGGTGGAGGGTGCAGAAATGGAGGGAGCGACGTGCCCTTGTGCTGGAGGGACTTGTACCTGGGTCCCCAACATCATGGGGGATGACGTTCCTCCTCTTCACAGGCGCTGTTACCCCACTCATCAGGAACCGCCGCTGTGTCAGGTCCTCCCTGAGAGTGGCCAGAGCTGGGGGAGCAGATACACAAGGGGGGGTGCGGGGCAGGGAGTGGGTAGGCTTGGGTCGCACACAGAACTGTGTGTGTGACTCGAGGGGAACTGGTGAGCAGGATCCACATATGTCAGTGGAAGAGAAGTCAGGGACCACCAAGGTTCAGGGCTGTGGGGAACTGAGAAGCAGAAGGGGCACAAAAGGGACTCTCACCCATGTCATACTGCAGGCTAAGCTCAAGTTTCGGCCAGAGCATGACGAGGGCGAAGGAAGCATAAAAGTGGACATCGTATGTGTTGTACATGCGGTATTCCTGGCCTGGAGAAATGAAGGAGATAACACGTTGCCAGGATTCCTGTTGCTTCTTCATATTGCCCTACCTAGCCACACCTCTAGAACTGGGGTGTAGGGCACCATCACGCTTCATGTTCTAGCCAGTACCCTGGGATAGCCAAACCCATCCTCCTGCCGTGGAGCAGGGCACTAACTGGCCTCATGGACACAAACCACGCCCCTTGGCAGCTTGTACCTTCAAGGTAGGCAAACCGGCCATACTCCTGCAGGAGGGGGCGGAGCTGACCCATGCTGCCCACCAGCGCCTCTGGCAGGGAGTCTTCAGGAACTTCCAGCCATACTGTGCCCCCGTCAGCCAGGAAGTAGAGTTCATTGAACAGTGCAGATTTGTACCAGGCAGGCAAGGATCTGGAGAGGCAGGAGGAGGTAATGGTCTCATGAGGTGGCACTTCAGGAAAGGAAGGATTCTGGGGTTCAGTGAAGTAGGGGTCCCAAGTGAATCCCAGACCACCTCTGTTGACTTTGGTGGTGGAGAGTGAATCAGGGAGTCTTAGTGAAAGTGTGAGGGTCTGGGAGAAAGGCAAGAAACGGGCTCCACTGGCACCTGTCCTCCAACACTGGGCTCTGCCAAGCCGAGATCTTCTCTTCCCAGTCGGCATAGTGGCTCAGGGCATAGTGGCTGAGGGCGGGTGCTGCATCACCATCTGGGCCAAAGAACCTCGTGTACCGCCTAGGTGGGCAGAAGGGGAGGCATGAGAACATGGGCTCTACTCAGAGCCCCAGCACCATGATCTGTGCACACTCCCATTCCCGTCACCTGTAGTAGACCCGGCCCTTTGCTCCAAACATGATTCTGGGCATGTCCCAAGCCAGTGAGAACTCTAAGCGCTGCCGGCCTCGCGGTGGCAGCTTGCCCGAAACACACACAGCCCCAGCGATGCCCACTCCTTTCTGCGAAGGGGGACTTTTTCCTGAGAGAAGCACAAAATGAGTGAGTACCCACTTTGGCCATCAGAGATCCCTGACATAGGAAGAAGGCCTGTTGGTTACCAGGCCTCCCAGCCCTGCTCTGAAGACAGGGACATTCTCTCTTCCCTCCACCTCCCCGTGAGACCCCCCATCACCAGCGAGGGAGTCCAGCTGTCCATCCAGAAGTAGATCCTGCCACACCTGCTGCCCGGCGCTGTCAGGGTCAAAGGCTGTAAGGTGGGTTACCGTTGTGTCTGCCTGTGAAGGGGTCAAAGACTTTGTGAGGAGAAACTCCATAGGTGTGTGGCTCCTGACTAACTCCCCTCTACATCTTCCCACCTCCAAGTTCCACTGGCTCAAGGGCTATGGTGAGGGTAGGACTCAGGAGCTGAGGAAGTGAAGAGACCACAGTGGTATGGGATTGGGCTCGGGTCAGGCTGACAGCAGGGCTTCAGGGCAGTGCTATAGGGCAGGCACCCCCATACCGAGAGTCGTGCAGCCACAGCCATGGTGTAGGGGTTTGGGGGGGTTGGATGATGCAGCAGCAGCCCCTGAACCGTCTCTCCATCACGCTCCAGACAGAAGGGCTCATTCCACAACCCCCCGGGGGCGTCGTCTTCACCACCAAGTCCATTCCGCATGGAGAACATGATGGACACTTCCAGGGCTTCGTCCCCTTCATTTTCCACATCCCATACAAAGACTCCTACAGGCAGGCTGCTGTCCTGGGAGCAGAAGGTCAGACTCAGAGGGTCCCTGTGTAGCCCTTTGGCCCCACTTCCCAGGATCAGTCCTTGGCACCAAGGAGCTGACTCAGATACCCGCTAATATAGTGTCTTCCACTTGCATCTCCCCACATTGCCTGGCAAGCTGTCTACTAGGAGCCAGAAGACCAATCGGGTGGTGGTCCTAGGAAACCAGCGTGAAGTTCACGCCCCACCCCCTGTCTTGCACACTTCCAGGAGAGAGAGATCCTGGGGAAGGGAGAGCACAGAGGAAACCAAGAGGGAGCCTCACCTGGTAGTCATGGGGCAAGATGGGTGTGATCTGGCGGCAGGTGAGGGTGATGTTCTGGCCAGGAAGCTGATAGACAGTCCAGGCTCTGGGATAGAGGGCGTGGTAGAATGCAAAGTACCCACACAGACCCCAGTTCCAGCTGCGCAGGACACTTGGGCGCTCCACCGACAGGACTTGCTGGTACACCGTCTGTCCTCTCCGGCGCAAACACACTGTGAACTAAACCAAGAAGGCACGTGGGCTGGAATGGGGTAACAGGTATCTCAAATGAGACCCCTTCTCCTCAGAGTAGCTTCTCCCCTGCAGACCCTGCAGTGGTGACCCGCGCCCCACAGCTTAACTCCATCTCCCCCAGGCCTTCCGCCTACACTCAATGAATCACTGCAAATCATGCCTTCTCTATCTTTCTCCCTGCTTGCTCTCCCTTCTCACTGCTCTGGTCTTAACTGCCCTAAGACAGCCCCACACCATCTCTGCCCCACCCCATCTGGATTTCAGACTGATCTTTCTTACAGAGAACTCAAGATACGTTAGTCTGTGTTTATAATATTTCAGTGACTTCTGTGGCCCTCAGGCTAAAATCTAAACTCACCTATCTGGCTTTCAAAGTTTCATTCTTGAGGTGGCCTCTCCCTGCCCATCAGACTCATTACTTGTTCAAGCCCTTATATTCTGGTCGTATCAAATACTGTTCCTTGAGCACAGTACATTTCCTTCTCCATGCTTTTGCATGTGTTTATTCTCCTTTTGGTAAAACCCCTCATGCTTCAAGGCCTAGATCAAATGCCATCTCTCCCCTCAAGCAGTGAGCCATTCTCCTGTGTGTCCCCCTACCCTTCCAGTCCAGCATGTGATAATGTGTTTACGTTCTGACTCCCTGACTGCTCTGGAGGGTACGGGCTGTGAGGGGTTAATATCTCCTCTCTCGGTTCAAAGTACGCCTAATATCTTTAATGTATACATCAAGTATTTTTTTTTTATGTTGTTGGAATAGTAGGTAATGGTTAACATTACAGGCTTATAACCACAGAGAAAACTGGTTCTGAATCCCAGTGCTTCCATTTACCAACCATGTGACCTTGGGCATGGTACTTAGTTGCCTCATGTGTAAAACGGGCATAATAATGGTACTTCCCTTATAGAACTATCTTTACATATTAAATATTATACAAAAAAAGAGTCATGATTCTGGAAGGCATTTGCCTCAGGATACCTCAGGGATGAGCCAGAGAGGAAGCCTGGGGCCTTGGACAGGGCTGGTGAACCTGAACTAGGAAAGGCAGTGTCATTAATAGAATTCAAGGTCTGCTAGTCATTTCTCCTTTGAAGATGAGCTGGAGGCCTCCCTCAGACAGGAAATAGGAACTTGGTGGACAACTCAACATGGGAGGGCACTAGAGAGTGATGATGAAAGGTAGCCCACATGCCTCTGGCAATCAAAGGCCTAGCAGTGACGAAGTGGCTGATGGCTGGCAAATCAGGGCAAGCAGTGGGTGCTCTGTGCATGCATGTTTTCCTGTGCATTTGCAGACTTTTGGTTTGTTTTCCCTTCTGATCTTTCAAGCAGGTTAAGTGATCCCGGAATTGTCTGACTCTCTGTGGCTGGGGACAGGCTCAACCAGTGGAGCTGGGGCAGCAAGGCAGGTAGGAGGCATTTACTAGAGAAATAAAGGGCATAGGGGTACCTTTTTCCTTTCAAGGAACATGAACTCTGAGTGTCTCATTCCTATAGTACACCCCAGCACAGGGCTTGGCACACAGAAAACATCCTGAAAATACTAGATGGAATCATGTACATCTCTAATCGCCACATCCTACACTAGCCAAGAGACCCTTCTTGCCTGGGAAGTATTGTCCGGGACCTCTGCTCTACCTCCTGGCTCTTACTTGGTTAGCGATGACTGTCTGGTGCTGGTACATTCCAGGATTAAGCTGCCAACGACAGAACTGGCCTCTCCAGCCTCTGGTGATAGTGCCTCCCCCAATGCCACCCAAGGGACAACCTAGAGAAAGAATTAGGATGTCAGAGGGGCATGGGAGATGAAAAATAGCCCATTTATCACTTTCTAGACTATAGAGATGGGTTCCCCTAAACCTGGGATGGGGGGTCGGGGGAGAATATCAAATTCACACATTGTGCACTTTAAACTTACACAGTGTTCTATGTTAGTTATATCTCAATAAAGCTGGGGTGGGGGGAAACCCTAGGGAATGGGTCAGTGCAATTTAAAGAAGCTGAAGGCTTCTTTGCCTAGCTCCACGTGGGCCTGGATGCTGCCCTCTCTGACTGAGCAGGGCTGGAGTGAGGCTCACCGTAGATCTGTCTCAGGGGCACAGAGTTGATGAGGTCAATGAAAGGTTTCTTCTTTTCCACCTGGGTCTTCCGGTACCACCACTGCAAGTACCTGAGGAGCAAGGGGTGCTGTGGGTCAGGGCAAGGGGCTGCAATCACCTCTCTCTTTGGACACCCAGCCGTGACTTCCCATGTTTAACTATTCCAAGGACCCATTGCCTTCACTTCCAAACTTCTTCTCTTGACTTTTCTGTAGTTCAAGGTCTTCTCATCTTCCCAGTCACCCCCGGTCATGGCATGGGACTATCTTTGTTTCTCCTCTCTACTGTCCTTAGAAGGAGCTCTCTGATCTTTCCTCACCTCTGACTCCACCACTGGTTTAATTTATTCCAGGAGCTTCTGTCTGAGGTGCTGAAAGGGCCAGTTAGTTTCCTGACTTATAATCATCCCCACCCCATAAACAGGCATAGGCTGCTGCAATAGCTTCCTTCTTTTTTAAAAGATTTTTCTTCTGATTATGAAAGGTTGAAAATCTGGAGAATGCACTAAGTGGAAGGTGAAAAAATTCCCACCCATATACATTTTGGGCCATCTTCTTTTAGGTCTTTTTCTTTTTTTTTTCCTTTTTCTGTCTCTCTTTTTAAGTTCAGCATTTAAACTGTAAGCTTTCTAATTTGTTCTCTTATTATATCCCAGGAAAGCCTTCTAAAAACCCCAATATATCCTGGTCTTATCACAGCTCTGTATCCAATAGGCAAATGATTCTGTTTGGGATTCAAGGCTTTGACCTCTGTCTCAGCCGTGTGTGTGTGTGTGTGTGTGTGTGTGTGTGTGTGTGTGTGTCTGCGTGTGTGTGTCTGTGTCTGTGTCTGTGTGTGTCTGTGCATGTGTGTGTGTCTGTGTGTGTTTCTGTGTGTGTGTGTGTGTGTGTCTGTTTGGGATTCAAGGCTTTGACCTCTGTCTCAGCTGTGTGTGTGTGTGTGTGTGTGTGTGTGTGTGTGTGTGTTAGTCGCTCAGTTGTGTCTGACTCTTTGTGACCCCACGGACTGTAGCTCTTCAGGCACTCTGTCGATGGGATTCTCCAGGCAAGAATAGTGGAGTGGGTTGCCATTTCCTTCTCCAAGGTATCTTCCCACCCAGGCATTGCAGGCAGATCCTTTACCATCTGAGCCACCAGGAAAGCCCCAGCCTAATACTTCTACAGTTTCCATTCAGAGTGGGTCCTCACTAAGCAACCCTTTCCTGCTGGACTCTCTCCCAATTCCACTCTCCTCCCTCGGCAGTTCGTTCATTTATCCCCATTGTTCAAGCACACTGCTTATAGCTATGTAATGGGGTAAGTAACCCTGCTGAATCTATGGGGATACTCTTGCCCTTCCTACCTCAAGGGATGGTTGGAAGGGCACAATAGATAACCTTCTATTGGCACATTTGTGCCCTTCTAAGGTCACAAATGACACAATAGATAGGAAAGCTACAAAGTGGAATATCTATGTCACATATCATCATTACTTGTACGTACACTATCTCAGCTCCCAATCAGACACTGTCCTGTTACTTTAGTGTTCCTCATGTGAGTCTGACATACTTTTCAGTTCCCTGGGGAAAGGGACAGCGACAAAGACTTGTTGCTTATTACCCACAGCTTCAAGCACAGGGCAGGGCACCTGGTCTGCAGTCAACAGATATTTGCTGGGTTTATAAAGAACATATGTACAAACAGTGGAACATAAGAGAAATAAACAAGGACAGGAGCAAGTGAAGGAGAAATATGATTAAAGAACAGGAGGGTACATTCTGGGAGTGAGGGGAGATGGAGGGAAGACGAACAGTGGGAAGGCAGCTCTTCTTTGCCAGTTTAGAGGAAACTGGACTTTGAAACTGGTGGCCAGAAAGGATTGCCAAATGGAGGGAGGGCACAGCTCCGATTAGGGTGGTGAGGGAGAAATGCAAGATGTGAAGGTAGCAGAACAAAGGTGTGTCTAGCACAGAACAAGCACTCAGTACATATTTACTGAATGAATGGATTCGGGCTGAAAGGGAGAGCAACCAAAATTGAGTTCTTACCATTCTGAGGCCAAGAGAACTCTGTCTTACTGGGGCTCCTGATCAGTGTACCCCCAATTCAGCTCCCTCTTAGGGCCTATGTTTCTCTCACACCATTGAGCAGCTGGCTATTCCTGATCTATTTGTCCTTTTCCATGGTTTCAACCTCAACTTAATCATTCAGAATTCTTGTCTCACCCCTGCATTCTCCTCAGTGCAGGACCTCATCTCATCTCAAAACCCCTGTGTCAGTGATCCCCCACCCTGTCCTAGGATGGGGATCTGAGTCCAGGGGGTGAGGACAGCTTCAGGCATCTGTGATTCAGCTTACACTTAGGGATGGAGGGGCTAAGATGCTCATGGACAGGTTCTTGACCTCAGTGTTCCCACCACATGCACCCCAAGGTGCTTCTCTCAGTACCCTGGCCCCAGATCCTGTTTTGACCCAAAGCCTTTTAGGGTCAAAACTAGCCAAGTCAGTTTCAGAAGCAGCCTGGAGGAATTACTGTGCTCTAGTACAGGCCACCCAGAGGAACTGTCAAAGGAGTCAGACACCCAGGCAGCAACAGGCCCTCCCCACTGCCGAGGGCTTGGGTTAGGTCCATGGGCTCTCCACCCCAACCCCACAGCACTGACTGCAGAAGAGAAGGAACCTCTACTTAAGAGGCTGTCAAAGCTAGGTTTCCCATACTTGAAGCCTCCCTCCACAGTTTTGTGTTTACTGTGGCAACTGACTCAGGATGACCTCAGGGTGATGCTTTCTGTCCTCACAGGCACCTGTCTCTGTTACTGGGTCTTGGTCCCAACACTCAGTGAGGATCCGGAGGAGTCCTACAGCCCAGGATAAGCTCTCAGCCTGTCTGCAACCCTTTGCTGGGGCAGGGGACCAGGAAATGCTCTGGAAGATTATAACTAATCTCTAGGAACACCTAAGGGAGGGCCATTCTGGTCAAAGGTCTTCTTTGCTTTTTATATCAGGGGCCATCTATTCCAGAATAGAGTGAATATTACCTTTCATCACCCTCTCCTTAGGGTTGAGAGCAGGCAAGTTCTCAACCACTCCCTGGAGCCAGAGTTTGAGGAAAGAAGCCAAAGGGTGTTGGGACTATAAAATGCTGTGCCTAAGTGAGTGAGGTTCAGTGAATACTCCAGTTGCTTAGGGGGATCTGGAGTTGAGAACCCTCCCCTCCAAGAAGACAACATTGTATCAATACCGAAACAGCCAGAGTATCTTTTCTACCTTGTCACAAAGTATAACTAATCCCAAAGGGCAGTCTTCAGAGGAGAGAGAGCACCTGAGAGGGAGCCTAGATGTGTAAGGCTTACTACAAGGCTCAAATGCCCTTTCTTGCTAAAAAGACAAGTTACTGGAAGGAAGTGGGTTGCAAAGAGACCTGACTTGGTCTCACCCTCCAAAACTATGGGCTTAGATGATGTTGGGTATAGATAGGGGCCACCTGACCAGGACAAGGCACCCTCCTGCTTTCTTACCCTTTCCTGCCTCTGCTGGAACAAAGTGAGGCACAAGGTCCTCTAGGCAATGGGATCGACTCACCTCAAGCCCATGCCCAAGTGCTTTATCAGGTTGCTCAGCGAGATGTCATTGGCATTAAAGGGTTTCCTCTTCTCTGCAAACTCGTGAGCCAGGCAGATGCGCCAGCCAAAGGGAGGCACCTGGTAGCCCTTAGCTTTCCCCTCGTAGGAAGCCATCAGCTGCCCAGAGTCCTCCGCACTGCTGTAACCCTGTTCATGCTGGGGTTGACTGTCCTCAGGGATTGGACAGTCTGTAACCTGCACAGCCTCCGTGCCATTTTCAGGGCAAGAAGCCTGTGGATCCCCTTTGGCACAGCTGGTCTGCTCCGAGGCTGGGACTCCGGTTCCCATATTCCCTGGATCCTCGGTCTCCAGGACCTCGGTGGTTTCAGTTCCCGAGCTTTCTGGTACCAAGTATCTGGCCAGCCAAGCCCAGATGTGGACGTGGATGGTTTTTAGGTGTTGTCTCGGAAAGCGGGCCACTGGGGAAAGCTGAGGCGAGCCGGTGTCTCTGTGCAACCAGGTAGCTGTTGCTGCGGCGGCGGCGGCGACAGCAATAAAGCCGCCACGGTCTCACCCTCGGTTGTCTCTCTGGGACCTGGGCGGGAAGGATCGGGTCTCGACGTCATTGGGCCGCGGTGATTAGCTGGCCCGGCCAAAGGGCGACTGGGCCCGCGGAGAGGGGAGGAGCCCCCTGGGCCGGCCCTCCAGGCACCGCCCCCGGGACCGGCCTGGGAGTTCGCCGCAGCCCAGGCCCCGTCCCCGGGCCGCGGCACCAGGCCCCCCCCCGCGGTGGGCGCCGGGTCCCGCCGGCCGGTGTCCGGGGCGGCGCCCGCGCCCGGGTACCAGCCCGTGGGAAGGTGACCCAGGGCGGCCGGCCCACCCGAGCCCCTTCCGGCCTAGCCGGCCCGGCGCTTCCGGCCGGAAGGGACTCGGAGGGAAGTCCCGCCTCTGCCGCGGCCGCAGCCACGCACTTGGCCCGGGCCCGGAGGGGCGGGCGGCCGAGGCCTTCGAGGCACCGAGTACCCTGTTTCAGTCTGGTCCCCTGTTTCGATCTGAGGGGTATCCGGGCTTGGTTGCGAGGTGCCGGGCGGCCGGGGCCCCGGGCTGGGAGGTGGAACCTCCAGGGAAGGGGTCGGGGGTGGCCTAGGGGTCCCGGCGGGGAAGAGAGGGGATGACCTGGCGCCGATAGGGGCGGCGGGCTGGGACCCTAAGCGGCTCCGTCTCCCTCTGCAGTGCCCGGTCAGCTGCCGCCGTACCTGCCTTCCGCCTTCCCGCACTCCAAACCTGGGCGCTTCCCTCTGACACCGTGGTACTGAACGCCCGTTTCCTCGGTCCTCACCCCCAGGCTCGCCCGAGACACCCTTCCCTGCCGTGGTACTGACCTCTGATACCCCTTGTTTCCTTCTAGATCCGATCCCGGAGCTGCCATGATTGAAGTGGTAGCAGAGCTGAGCAGAGGTCCTGTGTTTCTGGCAGGGGAGGCCCTGGAGTGTGTGGTTACAGTCACCAATCCCCTGCCCCCCACGGCCACTTCTGCATCCAGGTGGGGACACTGGTACTGAAGAACACGGCCCTTCTGGGAAGAAGCCTGCTATCTGTAGTGCTGAGCCAGAGCTCAGGCTGTCCTGTGGCTACATCACCACCACCTTGTTCATTGTGCTCTCATTGTAGGGAAGGGCTAGTTAACAGAAGATGTGGGTGACATAGCCCTCAGCTCGCCTTTCTTCTCTCCTCCCCCTGCTACCTGTGGTATACTTCTCTGTGTATAATGGTTTCTCTGTTCTGGATTCTCTGATCCGGACGACAGCCACCTCTCTGTGTTGGTCTTCTCAGTGTGGTAGGGAGTTTGGGAGAGCATTTGTGAGGTCAGGAGCTCCTCTGATGCCCTCTTTTCCTCCTCCCATAGTGAGGCTCTGGCCTGGGCCAGTGCCCAAATCCACTGCCAGTTCCACGCCAGTGAGAGTCGAGTGGCACTTCCTCCCCCCGACTCCAGTCAGCCGGATGTCCAGCCTGAGAGCCAGACTGTCTTTCTCCCACACCGAGGTTAGAGATGGGGCTTTTGCCTTCAGAGGGGATGGAATCATTGTTACCCAAGGGTGAAGTTGTCAGATTGTTCTGGTGGGTCATTACAGTCTCTGTCCTATTGGGGTTGTGGTGGAGTGTAGTTATTGCTCTAGGCGGCGTAAAGCTGTTCCTGTCTCACCTTGAGGAAAGAGGAGTGGCTTGCCCCGTGTTGGCAGTGCTTACTGTCCCCACTTGCTGCGCTAGCCTTCTCCAGCGCTAGACAATGAGGTTTTTAAGTTGCAGTCTTCTATTTTTTAGGTGAGAGGGGTCAGTGTATCCTTTCCACTCCACCAAAAATCCTCTTCTGTGACCTGAGGCTAGACCCTGGAGAGTCCAAATCATGTGAGTGACTGCCCCTGGGCCCCTGGATTGCCTTCTGCGGCTCCTGGAGGGAGGACCTCTCCGGCTACTTCTGGCTGCCCTGACTACTGCTTCCCAACCAGACTCCTACAGCGAAGTGCTGCCTGTAGAGGGACCACCCTCATTTCGGGGTCAGTCAGTCAAGTATGTCTACAAACTGACCATTGGCTGCCAGCGTGTCAACTCACCCATCACTTTACTGAGGGTCCCTCTGAGGGTTCTTGTGCTCACTGGTAAGCAAGGGTTCCTGGAGGGAGGGGCTGGGGAAGAGCCTCACCAAAGCAGTAATGCTCTTTAGAGAGTTTGTGAAAGGGGCTGGAGGGAAGCTTCCTGATCTTAGTCATGGTGTGAGGGAGTTGGGGAGAGAAAGTCCTGGAGCACAGGTGAGATGCCTACCCCTCAGTTGTGGCGCCCTGTACCTTCAACCCTGACTGTTGGCATCTAAAACCCTAACCACTGCTCTTCTCTCCCACCACCTGTCCACACTGTCTCTAGGCCTTCAAGATGTCCGGTTTCCCCAGGATGAGGCTGTAGCCCCATCCAGTCCATTCCTAGAGGAGGATGAAGGTGGGAAGAAGGATTCATGGCTCACTGAGCTGGCTGGGGAGCGCCTCATGGCTGCCACATCCTGCCGAAGCCTCCGTGAGGATCCTTCCAGAATTGCCCCGCCCCTTCCTCCCCTGTAGTACTCCTGTCTCAGAGCCAGACTCTCCTAACTGCCAGATTCTTCTGAGGACCCACAGATAGTTCATGATCATAAAGGCAGGCCCACCTTTTGGACTCCCCAGTATGGACCCCAGGTTTACTGTGTCCGTCTCTCCCCAGATCTGTACAACATCAGTGATGGCCGAGGAAAAGTTGGGACATTTGGCATCTTCAAATCTGTATACAGACTTGGCGAGGATGTGGTGGGGACCTTAAACTTAGGAGAAGGAACTGTAGCTTGTTTGCAGGTGAGAGAGGAGCAGGAACTTTGGGGGAACTGGGCCTGAAGGGTTAGGGTGGAAGGAGAGGGCCTGCAGAAAGACAGGTGGCATGGAGAAGTGGGCGTCACCCAGGGCCCTCTGGGAAAACAGCGTGAGGTTGGGCTGCCCTCCCGTCCAGAGTCAGCACGTCCCTGTGCCTGCCTGCACATCCTTGTCTTCTTGATCGCAGTTCTCAGTGAGCTTACAGACGGAGGAGCGTGTGCAGCCTGAGTACCAGCGGCGCCGCGGGGCAGGAGGTGCCCCCTCGGTGTCCCACATCACTCATGCCCGGCACCAGGAGTCCTGCCTACACACGACCAGAACCAGCTTCTCTCTCCCCATCCCTCTCAGCTCCACCCCAGGCTTCTGCACAGCCATTGGTGAGACCCTGACCTTGTTGGGGGCGAGGGGAGCCCAGGGTAAAATGCTGTGCTTTGGTACAGTATAATGGATCCTGGTTCCTAACACATGCCCAGAAGTTTCCACATCCAACCTCTGACGCTTAACACTTCCTCAGAACTTCAACCTGTTTCTTAGGTGCACGCACCCCTAAATTCTTAACAGCTGTGCAAATCTCCTCTCCCCCTGCCCACTGGGACCCTGTGGTACACTTATCTCTGATTCCACAGAGCATTTGCTTCAAGCTATCAAGTCCTGACTGTCTCACACTTGGGTTCTTAGGTGCTTGATGCTCTTGTCCTTATTGTCATGTTTCCAGTGACAACACACTAGATTTCTTGAGCGAAATCCTCAATCCTGGCTCCCTGCCCCATGACTTCCCGCTCTTCCTGAATATAGGGTTTCGTTTTTGTTTTCTAATTTGCTAACCACATCCTGTCATTGGCTTTTACTCCTGGCCTCTAATGCTTCTGCCTTTATCTCTCCCCACCCCCCCCACCCCCCCCCACCACAGTATCCTTGAAGTGGCGTTTGCATTTTGAGTTTGTCACCTCCCGAGAACCCGGTTTGGTGCTCCTACCTCCCATGGAACAGCCCGAGCCCGCCACCTGGACGGGGCCTGAGCAAGTGCCTGTGGACACCTTCAGCTGGGACCTGCCCATCAAGGTGCTGCCTACAAGCCCTACCCTGGCCTCCTACGCGGCCCCCGGCCCCAGCACCAGCACTATAACCATCTGAAACTGCCCCACGTGGCACAGCCTTCTTCAGGATCCTGAGAACTCAGCCCGTGGGCTCTAGTAGGGCCCATTGTTTCCACCTGGGGTCCAGTGGCACAGATAATGAGAGGCAGGCTTTCGGCTGAGCATTAACTTATTTATTCAGAATAAATTGGCAGCTGCTAGTGGTTTCCCTGGAAGTGGCAGCAGCAGTGGGCGGTCAGCAGAAGGGCAGTCAGTTGCGTTTAGCTGGAGTGGGGAGCAGGCGCCGCAGGCACAGGGGTGTTAGCTGAGCCCCACTCTGGGTCGGGCCCTCCCCCTTTGCAGGGCAGCCGAGGGTCAGATTTTTGCACGAGGGAGAACTGGCATGTTCCTGCCTCCTGGCGTACCTCACAGCCCGCAGGGAAGTCGATAGGATGCTGGGACCTGGGGAGCCGAAGGACAGGGGAAGGGTCAGGACAGTGAAGGTCCACCTCTATCCCTGACCCGAATCCCCTCCCCGGCGCTCCTCCCATGTCTCCCCAGTGCCCCCGGCCCTGCAGTATTTCTCTTGCCTGCCATATATGGATTTTTTTCATTTCAGAGCAGGAATATTTTCCCTCCAGATCCACCTAACTCCCTTCACTCTGTAACCTGAAGCCTCTCACACCTTCTTGTTGGTATCGTCAGGTTCAGCCAGCCTCTTACGGCTACTCCGTTCATTCTCACGTCAGAGCAATCTAGTCACACCCTGGCCAGCTCAGTCCCTCACATCGGAGCCATTCTCTCTGGCCACCTTTGGTCACTCACGTATCACAGCAGCCCACACCGACCGGATGCAGACAGGTGCAGTGGAAGCAGTCCTTGCGCAGCCAAGACTCGCCCAGGGTGAAATACTTCCCTTCATAGTGGCAGGGGGCTGGGGAAGAACAGGAAACGTTAGAGCCAGAGCGGAGCAGTAAGGGCATGCTGCCCCTGCGTGTGGTCTCTCCTATGTCCCAGCTCCAGGGAGTCTGCGTTTGCTGCCACGGGACCATCTCTGAGCCCTTCCTCCCAGTGCCCTCTGCACCCATCCTTCCTTACGCCTCACGCAGCTTTACCTTGAGCTTGGAAGTAGCACTTGCTGTGGACTCCTGGGTGCTGGAGGAGCAGAGATGCTACCAAGTAGATGACCCCCCAGCCTCCCCGAGTTCCCGTAGCCTGTCCCGCCCAGAGTGTCCTTGGGGCCATTCCGGCAGCGCAGCTCTTTCGGACCCTTCTTGGCTTCCGTTCAGGCTGCTCTGGCCTCGTCTCCTTGGCTCTTCTCTGTTCCTCTCCTTGAGCCTTAGCTTCGGTCTCTCTCCCCTGGGCGCCTGTCTTACACCATCTCTGTGCCCTCTGTTCTCACAGGCTTGGGGATGTTTATAAAGTGAGGACCCTGGCCCCCTGCTGAGTGGAGCTGGAAAAGCCGTAACTCTGTTTCCTGAGGTGAGGGCATGAAAACAAGAGGTCTAGCTTTAATAAGCTGTGAGAGCTGATTCATGCCCCCGCATAGCCAGGGGGAGGAGGGTGGCCGGGGAAGGGGCGCTGGACTGGGCACTTCCCCAGCAAGGAGGGGGCGGGGTGAGGGCCCCCAGGTGGTCCCCAGGACTCTCCCTGGCCTGGAGAGAAGGAAGCATTCCACCATCTCCCCCCGCCCCGTAATACACACACACACACAGACACACACACACACACACACACACTCTCCAGGGGTGTGTACGCTGGGATCCCTGCCTGGACCGGAGGGAGGCATTTCCTGGGGATGGCTAATCCTGTGCCCCAGCCAAACCAAGGAGATGCAGTAGGGTGCGACGGCCAGAGGCTCCAGGAGAGCAAACAGGCACCTAGTGTGGAGAAGGTTTCTCTCAGACCCTAGGGCAGGGTCTCCTTGCAGTGTCCTAGAGACATGGCTGGCCCTCAGAGGTTAGGGGTGAGGGGCTGGGGGCAGGTGTCTCCTTTTTTTCTTACAGGCAATAAGACTATCCATTGTTCATCACCCCAAACACACAGCAAATAAAAGATCTTGCCATATCTGGGAATGGTTCTTTTCAAAGAGGAACATCTCTAAGTGCCCTTACCGTATGGGTCATTCCAGTTTTCACAAGAGAGGCCCTTCTTTCCTCCTGTATGTTACGGAATGAGGATTTAGGAACGTATCCTCTGACATCCTCTTTTGGATTTCCTGTAGGTTCTGGAGAACCTGAAGATAGGTGATTAAGAGTCAGACTCTGGATTTAGATCCTAATTCTACTAAAAAGCTATGTGATATTGAGCAAGTTAGTTCACCTCTCTAAACCTGTTCCCTTGTCTGTAAATTGGGATAGTGATACCAGCTCATAGGATCATCAAGAGGATTCCATGAGATAATGCATGTCATGCTCCTAGCGCTGTGCCTGGCACATAGCCCTCCAGAAAGAGTAAGCTCCTGTGGTCGGTGCTAGATGTTCCATTCTTTGAATGATGCGGAGGAGCCCTGTGTGCATGGCCCACGGCTTCTGTTGGGGCTGCTATAGACTTCTTTCGCTTGCACATGTATGCTCCTTTCATCCTACCAGTTCCTGCAAAAATTACCTCCAGGATGGTTTTGGTCCTTGTGTCCTTGAAACTCTAAATGTCCACTTTGAGAACAGAGTTGCTGATAAGCCTCCTTTTGCTAGGTCAAGACCCCTCACTTCTTCCTGGGAAGACATATCCTTTTTCCATCCTTCCAGCTAACTTTGGGACTCCTGCTTTTTCTCATAAGGTTTCTGAACTATTTCTTCCCATCCTCCTGTAAACTCTCAAGTTCTTTCTCATGCGTCTAATGCCGGCCTTTGGTATTAATTGCCACAGCCACACCGGATTACTTTCGCTATTTCACACTCCGAAGACCCCTGTTCCAGCTATCACTCTCCTACCCACAGGGTCAGCACTTTGGCACTTATTCTATTTTCCTTCTAAGTCTCCAATTCCATTTACCTCTAGACTCCCGCTCCTGTAACCCAGTGGTTCCAATCCAACTACTTCTGGCTGACTTCTAGAGGACTGCCCTCCCTCTCACCTTGTCACCATTCAGAAACAGCTTCATCAGTCCTCCGAACTCCCTATCCTTTTCCAAGAAGACAGCTTACATGGCCGGAGATGAAGACTGTACCGCACCTTCACCCTAGTCAGGTCTGATATGCTTTCCATCTCAGAGGAGCAACAAGAGGAAAAAAAAAAAAACAGGAGCGGGGTGCCCTGATGTAGGCTGGCATGTGGGGAGCATGGCCTTGGAATTCTCTGGGCTGGAGCAGGTGGATTCAAAGGCTTGACCAACACAAGGGCCCAGAAATCGTGTCAGTGGCCAGTAGCTCTGCTGCTGCCTTTGTGGGGACAGCAGCTGACACTCTTGATGCTTGGACCATAGACTTCCTTCTGCTCCTGCAACCTGCCGCCAACCCCATGGGGGCCAGACACTAGTGAGAGAGCTCGAGAGCTTGAAGCGAGTGGTGGTCATGCTGTAGGCAGAGGGGATTGGTGTGTGTGAGGTCATGGGACAGGGGTGAGAGTTCCCGCCTGTAGTGAAGAGGAGGTAGGCACACAGGGGCAGGAGTAGGGGGCTGCTTCTGCAGGAAGTCTGGGGCGGAGACAGGAGCCCTCTCCAAGAAGTTGCGGGGTAGGTGTGTGGCGGGGTGGTGGTGCTTGAACCGGTTGCTTGCAAGCCTGCTGCTGTGCGGGCTCATGTGTGCACCTGTGGAGCTTCTCAGGACCAAGGCCACCCTTGCTGGTGTGTGTGTGTGTGTGTGTGTGTGTGTGTGTGTGTGTGTGTGTGCGCGCGCGCGGGCGCGCGTGCCTGGGGCATGGCTGTCGGGGATGCCAGTAGTGGGGGGCGCGGCGGTTGGCTTTCGGGCCGGGAGGGACGGCTGGCTCGCGCTGCCTACGCGGGGACAGAAAAACATCCGCCGGAGGCCCGGCCGGGCAGCGCTCCAACCGCGGCAGGCAGGTGCGCGCCGGGAGGAAGTGAGCGCATTCCGACGCCCCAGCCGGACAGGACAGGAGGGACTGGCAGCGGCCGTGGGGAGATCTGGGGGCCAGAGCCCCAAGGGGCGGCCGGGAGTGAGGAGCCCGGGGAGGGTCGTGGAAGCGCCGAGAAAGAGTTGGGGGGAGGGCCCACGAGGGGTCGGGGTCTGGGTTTCGCCCAGGGCTTGAACACCTAACAGACGCCCACCGACAGCTCCCGAACCCTCGGGAGAACTCAAACCGAGGGAGAGGGGCCCAGGGGCAATTGCGAAAGTCGAAGAGGAGAGGCCGGGAAGGGCAGCGAGGAGTGTGGGGCTGTGGAGCGAGATCGCTGTTGGCTGGGCAGGCTTGGGCCGCCAGAGCATTAGATGGAAGACCACCCTCCCCCACCCCGCCACCCCCAGGTGGGAAGGGAAAATGGCCACCCCCCAGGTGCCGGTGCACCCCGAGAGTGAGAAGCAGGTTAGAGAGGAGCGGGAGTTAGGGCTCCAAGGGTCCCATTGTGACGAAGTCGTTAAAGACCTTGATTAAGGCATGGCGATAAGGAGTTCGGATTGGCCTCTTAGGTAGAATCGATGGTCTCTTAAGTAATAACGAGGAGCTTAGAGGCAAGGTTATCTGTGTCTAGCACTGCTACCATCTTTGGTCTTTGCCGAAGGGCTAAGCATTGATCCTCTAATTTTTATAGTCATTTAAAATTGCATGGCTACATTTGTCAAACAGCTTAAGTTATTTGATTTTTTTTTAAATAGAAAAGTTGAAGAATCTCATCCAGTATTTGATTTAAAACTCTAAGGTTGGTTACATGGCATCGAGTCTTGTGTCTTGGCATCCTGTGTCTTGCTTTCATGCCTCGTTCCTGTCACTGGAAATTCTTGTGTTGTTAATGCCTCAATTCTGTGTCAGTGGCATAGAACTTCTTTTCCTGTTCCTCATCTTATGGTCTTTATTTTTAACTCTAACTTTTGTCTGTGCAGCCCTTTAACCTGCAACTATATATCCTAAATCTATTAAAACATTTCATTGGCATTCAGTATAGAAAGACAAGTAACAACTTTACCATATATGTTAGGTTACTTATTATCTTCTGTGGACATGTGTGTATCGATAAAGTTTCTATATTTACCTTGTGGCTGATAAAAAGAGATACAGCCAAAGTTGTGTTATCAATAATATTTATATAAACATAGCAATTTGTTAGTCTGATTTCTCTTCTAAAATCAACTCTACAGTGTCAGAAACTTACACTAATTCTATCATGATCTTTTAAATTTATTTTATCCTGGGTCAAAGGCAATTGCAAGGATTAGGATCGTTGTAATTTATTTTAAAGATCCTTAAATTCCAGTTACTTTTGGCCCCAAACGAGGAAATCTGGGTCAGTTAATTTTTTTTAAAGAAAATAATTTCCTACTTTGGGCTCTGTTCCTCTCCCCCGTGCTGTTTCAACCCCAGCCCTACCTTATTCCCAGTGGCTTTTACCTTCATTCCTTCTTTGCTCTGCTGGGCATCTTTAGAGGAAAACTTCACACCAACTTCCTCTACCATAAATTCTCTCCCTCCTCTCAACTCTACACTTCTCTTTGCCAACATACACCACTGCTTCTTCATTGATTTTTTTTTTTTTTTAAGTCTGCAGCCCTTTCTGGCTCTTTTCCATCTTAAACTCTAAACTCTCTCATATTGAAAATCTTTTTCTTCCTTTCTCTTCGGTAAAACCTGGGATTTTTAAAGGGTTAGGCCTTATTTACATGATCCACTTCTGTCTTCTTTCCTCTTCTATCATCTTTTTCTTACTCTGAATTCTGTACACTCTATTATGCTTACTTTTAGCACAGGTTCAACCTTCTCCTTGTGACTAAACATTCTTCCAGTAGATATAGAACAAGATTCTTTTTTTCGCCCATTATATTTCCTACAAGACAAAAGAAGTTTTCAAATTCACTTCTACTTCAGTCTCATCTTCCCTCATTTTGCATCAGAAGCATGACTGGGCTATTATTGGAAAGTCCCTTGAGTGACCACTTAAGCTTGGTGTTGTGCTAGGCAGTGTATAGTGCATTTCATTAGCCTGGTGCCAGATTCCTAAATTCTTACCAGTAACAGGTGTGTTATCATGTGTGTGTGCATGAATGTTCTCATATACATGCACATACCAAAGTACACAGACAATAGAACCATATGTCAGTATATGACTATAAATATGTCTATTCAGTATATTTTACATTATGAGCAAGCCAAATACATTTGGGAGTGGAAGGTGAGCATGGGTAGATTCATAGCTAGGATAGAAGTTTAAGAGACAATATCCTTTGCCATTCTATATTAAGATGAGGAGGAGAGGAATCATTCTTCTGGAGAGGAGGGGATAGTTTGAAGGCGACTGAGTTTCAAGAGTTGAGAGACATGACTTGTAAGGCTGTGGTGAATGGCGAGAGGATGGGATGAAGGGACCAGAGTCTGAAGAATAAATAGTTGCTGTACTCAGACAACTCATAAAGATTCTTTGGTTGTAGTACCAATTTCAACCATAGGCAGGTTTCCATTGATAACCTATATTGAAATTGCCCTGTGTTGTCGCTGTACCATTGGAACTATTACCAAATTTTTCTTTTTAACTTTTTCTGCTTATGAATTGCTGTGTAAATGATACCCTCCACCACTAATAATTAACCCCCAGCTAAACACTATTAATTCTGAGTTTCTTATCTATTTAGATGGTTTAATTTTTCAACCTTGCCCCACAGTCTACTTGTGATAATAGTAACCTTTGAAATTCCATTTATGACTTTCATTTTAATCTCACTTGTGAATTGCTCTTTTCTTAAAGTTATAGACTCAAAACTAGATACTGAGAAGGCATCTGCTTCTTTATTATCTCTGAAATATGACCAAGGAGGTCTCTGCTTGACTGTCTCTACTGAATGGAACAGATTACTGCCATCTGTAGTGGAAGTGGCCATTCTGTGGTCAGCTAGCTTTAAGTTACTCGCGGGTTGTTCAGCCGAAGTCTGCCTTGCTAGCATCTCATCCATTCCCACAATTCTGCTCTTTGAAACAGTATGGGGAAATTGACTAGTTTTTCAATGCAGCAGCTCTTTAAAGATTTGAAAGAGTTTGTTTTTTGTTAGCTATTTACGCTTTTTTCCTTTACTCTCGCACAGTTCAATAGAACTTTTCTATTATGCTGGAAGTGTTCTCTACCTGTCCTGCCTAATCAGTAGCCAAAGCCACATGTGCCTGTTGAGCACTTGAAATGTGGCTAGTGTGACTGAGGACTGGAATTTTAAATTTTAGTTAATTTAAATTTAAATGGCCAGATGTGACTCTTGTGTTAGTGTAGTTCCAAACTCCACGAGTTAGTACACTGTCACACGACTGGCTGTCTTTCGGCTGCTCCAGGAATCTTATGGTCACCTCAGACACAGTAAAACATGTGTAACTGAGCTCTTTATCTGTCTGGAGGCCAGTCTTACATGTGGTCACAACTGGAAAAGAAACACAAACCCAACCCCAAAGCCCTGATGAGTAATGTCAGTTTTACTGGACGTTGCTTAGAAGAGATAGAAGAGGAAGGTTATATCTCATCTCCTATATTTCAAAAGCAACAATGAAAACAAAAATCCCTCCTTTAGTCTCTGTCCCCAAGAGCCCCTGAAGTCCCTCTCACTTACCTTTCCCCTTCCTTCTCCTCTCTGACCTTGCTCCTCCATGCTGCTAGAGCACCACCTTTGCCCCCTTCTCCTTGAAGAAGGGTTCCTGGGCGTGCACTTCCTCCAGCTCCCCTTCCCTTTCATTGTCTCTGCTCAGTGAAGCCAGGGAACTTTTTCTGCATCCAGCTTTCTTGGGGGGTGATTAGGGCTAGAAGGTCATAAATAATTATATTTTCCCTTTCTTCACATAATTCCTGATTTCTTTCTAAGGGTCCTCTCTCTCTCTTTTTTTTTTTTTTAATCATTGCTGAGAAATCCTTATTTATCACTGTTTAGAAGAAGTGTCTCTAACATTTTGTTTTCATTCCAGATCTATTCTTGGCAAATTCTAAAACTACTTCTTCACAGTTTCTTCATCTTCTTTCTTTTTGCTTCTATGATATTCTGATAGATTTATCTTCTCTTCCCTGGTCTTCATGGCCTACATCCACCAGGAGTGCAGCGTTCGTTTCCCGCTGTGGTCACTCTGCCTTGTCCTCCCTTGATTCCCCTCTTAGCTCACCATTGTTGTCCATACCTGCCTCTCTTTATCATCTGTTATTTTCATCTCCTCCTTATCTGCATGTGTACTAAGTCGCTTCTGTCATGTCCAGCTCTGTGTGACCCCATGGGCTGTAGCCCGCCTGACTCCTCTGTCCATGGGATTCTCTAGGGAAGAATACTGGAGTGGGTTGCCATGCCCTCCTCCAGGGGATCTTCCCGGCCCAGGAAACAAACCTGTGTCTCTTATGACTCCTGCATTGACAGGCGGGTTCTTTACCACTGGCACCAGCTGGGAAGCCCACCTCCCCATCTGCATTCTTTTTAAATCGCTATTTAAAATAACCATTTAGGGGTCTCAAGTGATTCCAGGGGGTCTCATCAGTCTCTGTACTATGACCTAAGAATATGTGGGTAGCATTGATTTCTGTGGATTGGGAGGTGACGGGGTTGAGGGGCAGAATATCCTTTCAACCATGGCATTGCTGTTTTGGTCTGGATAATCCTTTGTTGCAGGGGTAGTTCTGTATACTGTTGGATGTTTAGCAGCATCCTTAGCCTCTACCCACTGCATGTTAGAGGTACCTTCTCAGATGTGACAGCCTAAAGCATCTCCAGACATTGCCAAGTGTTCCCTGGAGGGAAATTCTGTCCCTCACTCCCGCCACATACAGAACTACCATGCTAGAATATCAGCTTTCTGAAATTGATCAATGGTGATACTTTTTCTCCTCAACTGCTGATGTGTTTGCTTAGCCCGAGTTTTCAAAAGTGTGGTCTTTGTCTTAGGAGGTAGCTTCTTAAAATTTCAGGTTCGTGAGCTCTTCCTATATCTCCTGAATCAGAAACGCTAGAAGTAGAATCTGGAAATCTGGTTTTTATAAGATACTACCCCCTTTCCCCAAAGTCTGGTAATTCTTATGCCCTAGGCTTGACCCTCTGTGGCATAACTGCTGCATTACCCGCATTTTTTCCCTGCAAGTCTTCCTGGTACTTCAGCTTTGCTTCCGCTCTTGGCCCCACAATGCCAACACAAATAGGGAGGCCTCAGGTTACTAGGACAACCAGGGCACAGGAAACCATAAAGTCTCAGCACTCCCACAGGCATCACAGACTGGCTATGCCAGCTTGCTTTCTCCTTAGGGACTCAGTCCTACTTCCTAATCCCCATCCCCAGATTACCCAGACTGGAAGAAACACAGGCCTAAGCTACACACCCTGATTTTGCAGACCTCATGGTAGAATATGGAATGGCTGGATGAAGAATTGTGAATGAAGCTTTCTTACTAACATTGGTATTCCAGGTCACCTTGGTGATAATTAAATTTTGTTACCTGTGAGAATTACATTCCCCTGAGAACTGATGAGATTACAAGCTTGGAGTCAGGCTGCTTCCATTTATTTATGTTATTTATACTTGTTTCTTTGGAGCTTGAGTCTTAGATCTTTTTGAATCCCTAGCTAGATGTTTTCACAATTTGCTTTGGGTTAAAAGATTTAGCAATCTACTTCTGACATACTGGGACCAGCTAATGGTTCAGTTCAGTTCAGTTCAGTTCAGTCGCTCAGTCGTGTCCGACTCTTTATGACCCCATGAACCGCAGCATGCCAGGCCTCCCTGTCCATCACCAACTCCCAGAGTCCACCCAAACTCATGTCCATTGAGTCAGCGTTGCCATTTAACCATCTCATCCTCTGTCATCCCCTTCTCCTCCTGCCTTCAATCTTTCCCAATATCAGGGTCTTTTCAAATGAGTCAGCTCTTCGTATCAGGTGGCCAAAATATTGGAGTTTCAGCTTCAACATCAGTCTTTCCAATGAACACCCAGGACTGATTTCCTTTAGGATGGACTGATTGGATCTCCTTGCAATCCAATGGACTCTCAGGAGTCTTCTCCAACACCACAGTTCAAAAACATCAATTCTTTCGTGCCCAGCTTTCTTTACAATCCAACTCTCACATCCGTACATGACCACTGGAAAAACCATAGCCTTGACTAGATGGACGTTTGTTGACAAAGTAATGTCTTTGCTTTTTAATATGCTGTCTAGGTTGGTCATAACTTTCCTTCTAAGTTTAGTAAGAAAATAATGGTTTCCAGATAATGAATGTAGGTTCTATTTACACTTTATTATAGAGCTAGTCATTTGTTTCCAGGAAGACCATCTGATTTGATTAACTCTTTAAAGCCTTGAAGAAGTGCAGATCTCCTTTTAGGTAGATGCTTAGAAAATGTTGATTTGATTCAGAAGTGGAGCCAGCCACCTTTGTGGAACATTCCTGGCAGGCCAGAACAAGAGAGAATAAGTGGGGTGGTGGGGGGTGGGAATAAAGTAGACATGAGAGCTCTTCTCAAGAAGAGAGCATAGACAGTGTCAGACTTTATTTTGGGGGGCTCAAAAATCACTCCAGATGGTGATTGCAGCCATGAAATTAAAAGACACTCCTTGGAAGGAAAGTTATGACCAACCTAGATAGCATATTCAAAAGCAGAGACATTACTTTGCCAACAGTGGTCCGTCTAGTCAAGGCTATGGTTTTTCCTGTGGTCATGTATGGAAGTGAGAGTTGGACTGTGAAGAAGACTGAGCGCCAGAGTGCCAAAGAATTGATGTTTTTGAACTGTGGTGTTGGAGAAGACTCTTGAGAGTCCCTTGGACTGCAAGGAGATCCAACCAGTCCATTCTGAAGGAGATCAGCCCTGGGATTTCTTTGGAGGGAATGATGCTAAAGCTGAAACTCTAGTACCTTGGCCACCTCATGTGAAGAGTTGACTCATTGGAAAAGACTCTGATTTTGGGAGGGATTGGGGGCAGGAGGAGAAGGGGACGACAGAGGATGAGATGGCTGGATGGCATCACCGACTTGATGGACGTGAGTTTGAGTGAACTCTGGGAGTTGGTGATGGACAGGGAGGCCTGGTGTGCTGCAATTCATGGGGTTGCAAAGAGTCGGACACGACTGAGCGACTGAACTGAACTGAGCTTCACGAGGTGGAATAAGGACCTTCATTTCAGATGACAGTGATGGGGAACCAGTTTTGATTTAACAGGGAAGAACATTTGAACCGTTAGAGGATCTCAAATGGGAGTGAGCGGAATCGTTAGGCAGTGAATTGTTTGTGACTGTAATGCTCGCATAGAGGTTGGATTACCATTTGCACAAGATGTAGATGTTAAGCTGGATTTGCATGTAAAGAGAAACAGGTAGATTTATCAGCAGTCAGTTCATCCTTTCTAATTTGATTCTGTGGTAACTATTAAAATCATTACTGTTTTTCTAGACATCTCTGCCAAACTTACCCCCTTGAGTCATTGAATATTAGAGTTAAGTAGAGCCTTTAAAGATTTCTCAAATTTGTATCCTAGTCCTCTTGATTTCTCAAGAATGCCTCAGAGGTGTAACAAAGTGGCTGGGAGGTATAATTAAGGAGAGCTGGGGCTGTGAACCCTGTCCCTATGTGAGGAACAGGGGTTTTGCTGGGAAATAAAAACCCTGAAACTTAAAGCCCTGCTATTCGAGGTTCTTCATTTTATTGACAGAGAAAAAGATATGGAGCACGAAAGTATATTACCAAATATCACACAGCTAATAAATTTCAGTCTTGGAACTCAAGTCTAGCTCTTCTAATTCCAATCATTGTTTTTTCCACTCTACTAGTCTACCTTCTTAAGAATTCAGTAAAATTTCTCTCCGTTTTTCTGACCACCACTGTAATCTAGAGAGTTATTTCTTTAGACCCACTCCTCTATAAGCCACTGAACTAGTCTCCCTGCTGTCCGGGGCCTCCTTCTTGTCTATTATACTTGCTGTTGCCGTGTTATTCTTCATGAAACATTGTCTTCATCATGAGATTTCTCTGCTCAAGAACCCTTATGTTTCCTGTAAGAACTTCAGAGCCTCACACGTAGTTGGCATTCTTTAGCATCCTTGTTCAGCCAGATGAACTTGAGCCCGTTCTCTTATGAGTAATAAATGGGCTATGTAATAGATTAACTGAGTCCCACCCTATCCATAGACTCCAACTTTGGTATGATTTTTGTGTACATCTTTAATCAGAAATGATGAGGTGATACAAAAGAAATAGAAGATCACAGCCCAGGAAAAGCGTGTTGTGTAACAACATGTATAATGTAATCCAATTTATATGACACATACATGCATTTTTTAAAAACAAAAAAGGGATATATAGAAATTGGAACAACAATAACAACAACAACACCCAACTGGTAACAGACATTAACTCTGATTGGAGGGGGGGGGAATTAAAAAAGGATGAGGGGTAGGGGAGGGAGGTGGGAAACTTAAAATATGTATTTCACCACGGAGGAAAGCCTCACAGGATGGATGGGAAACCTAAGGAACGAGGCTTGGAACTGACAAGAGAAAGAAACTGCTTGGTTGTCTTGCCTGGCTCCACTGCAAGCCATGTCTTTGCTTCTTGCAAAGAAATAAAATTCCGTGAGATTATTTGATTGGCCAAGCTTAAGTCAAGGGCCATCTCTATCAGGATAGAGAGAGAAAGGGTCTAGGGGAAGGAGTCCCTAGCATATCCCTTGGTTTCTGTCAAGGGAGGACAGACATTTAATTTTATTCTCCCAACAGGGCTTTGTACAGAGCAGAAGAGTTAATTGCTGGACAGGACATTAGTGTACTATTACACAATGGCAACCCACTCCAGTACTCTTGCCTGGAAAATCCCATGGACGGAGAAGCCTGGTGGGCTGCAGTCCATGGGGTCACTAAGAGTCGGACATAACTGAGCGACTTCACTTTCACTTTTCACTCTCATGCGTTGGAGAAGGAAATGGCAACCCACTCCAGTATTCTTGCCTGGCGAATCCCAGGGACAGAGGAGCCTAGTGGGCTGCCGTCTTGGGGTCGCACAGAGTCAGACACGACTGAAGTGACTTAGCAGCAGCAGCAGCAGCAGCAGCAAGATGCTGAAACTAGAAATGACAAGAGTTCATTGAATTCAGTCACCCTCCCCCACTTCTTATCTATCAATACATCCAGATCCTAGGCCTTCCTTTTCTTTAGGTTCAACCAAGCCCCCTGGTGTGGTTTTAACCTTTACTAGTGGAGGAGTAATGAGTTAAGAGGATGGGGGAAAGGAGAAGAGTAAGGTAAGGCAGGTGGAGAGGGAAGTTAGCAGATTTACTTTGCTTTCTTCCCTTTCTGTGCTTGCAGAGAAAGCCTTTTCAGTGACTGACAGTTTTTTGTTTTTCGTTTTTTTTTAAAAGATCATAACAAACATTTGTGAGCCTAATTACAAATAAAACCTTATCCCTCTGGCTATTCTAACAACCTACTCCTCTGATGGAGAAACTATTCTTCCACTGTGAACCACATAGAGTATGGTCAGGGAGGCATTTCTGTCCATCTGCCTGCCATGTGTGTGTGCTGCCCTCTTTGGAAGGTCCAGGCGCCAGTCAGAGTATATGCCAGAAGTATTTTTTCTCACAGTGGGGATTCTTTACTTTTGAAGCATTAACCTGATAAAAAATACCTTTCTTCACTTTTTAACATGGGCTTCCCTGGTGGCTCAGCTGGTAAAGAATCTGCCCACAATGCGGGAGACCTGGGTTCGATCCCTGGATTGGGAAGATCCCTTGGAGAGGGGAAAGGCTACACTCCAGTATTCTGGCCTGAGAATTCCATGGACTGTATAGTCCAGGGGGTTGCAAAGAGCTGGATATGACTGAGCGACTTTCACTTTCACTTTAACATAGCTCAGGCCTGACTTTTTGAAAATCAACTCCAGTTAATCCCAGGAGGGCGTACAAATTCACACTCTAACTTCTGTGAATTGCAAAGCAAATTCCTTGATTTTCTGCTGGTAAGAGAATCTGTTCCTCTGGTATGTTTCAGAGGCTGATGGATCGAGGATACCGTTATGCTACAATGGACTGATTAACTTTTGTAATGACTTGTTGGCCAGCCACTATTGATAACAAAAAAGACTTAACTCCTTAAGTGTTGTAAAATAATTATTTTTTCAACTTTATTGAAATATAATTTACATACAAGATGCACCCATTTTTATTTATTTTTTTAATTTTATTTTTTTGCTTAAAATTTTTTAAACTGTCTATCAGGTGAGTTTGACAGAAGTATTGTTAACTTTGTGAGAAAAACATGCTAGTAATATCTGGTGGCTCATAGCCAACTTTCAGTGCTTATAGTTTCTTCATATAATTACTCACGGTAATCCCTTTTATATAAGCATCTTAAAAACCTGCTTCTCTCACTAACCAAGCCTGACCAGTTAGAAGAGTTTTAAAAGGACAACAAATCTTTTTAAACTGCAGAAGTAATATGCATCTGTGAAAAATTCAAACAAGATGAACCCATTTTAAATGTGTAATCAGTGAGTTTTGACAGGTATCTACGTCTGTGTAATCATCTCTGCAGTCAATATGTAGAACATTTCTGTCACCCTCCCCAAATCTCCCTCTGCCCATTGCAATCGTCTCCACCCAACCCCAGACATCCAGTGATCAGATTTCACTGCAGATCAGTTTTGCTTACTGTTGAGCTTCATATAAATGGAATCATATGGTATGTATCCCGTGTATGGCTTCTTTAATTCAGCGTTATGTTTTTGATATCCATCCATGTTTCTGTGTTTATCAATAGTTCATCCCTTCTGTTGTGGGGTAGTATTTCATTGTTGAATATACCACAGTTTATCCATTCACCTGTTGATGGACATTTGTTTCCACCTTCCAGTTTTGAACATTCCCATACAAGTCTTTGTGGATATGTATGCACTTTCCTTGGACAGAACTTGGAGTGAAATCTTAGATCCTGTGGTAAATGAATGTTTAACTTGATAAAAACTGCCAAATTTCTCCAAAGTGGCTGTACGATTTTATAGTTACCAGCATTCTGTGAAAATTCCAGGTTTATGCATCTCCATCGGCACTTGGTATTGTCAGTTAAAAAAAATTATTTTAGTAGGTGTGTAGTGGTATCTCATTGTGGTTTTAGTTTGCGTTTTCTCAATGACTAATGATACTGAACATCTTTTCATGTGTTTAGTTGCCACCTATCTTAAATTTGGTGAAGTCTTTTTAAATCTTTTGCCCATTTAAAGAATTGGAATGTTTGGCTTCTTGTTATTGCATTGCAAGAGTTCTTTATATATTCTTTTTATTATAAAGGTTTTAAAATAGTTTGGATACAAGTCTTCTGTGAGTATATGAATTGAAAGTATTTGCCCATGTTAGTGACCTGCCTTTTTATGGTATCTTTTGAAGACGAGAAGTTTAAATTTTTGATGAAGTCTAATTTCTTACTTTTTCCTTATCTAGTTAGTCCTTTTTGTGCCTTGCATAAAAATTTTTTGTTTATACCAAAGTCACAAAGATTTTCTCCTGTGTTTTCCTCTGTATCTAGAAGTTTTATAGTTTTAACTTTCACATTTGGGTTTGTTGATGTTTATGATCCATTTTGGTCACTTCTTAACTTTGTCTTCACTGCACAGCAGATGCAGTAGGAAAGGAAGAATCTAAAATAAAGACCTCTCTCAAAAACTGATATACTCTAGGACAGAATTATTAAACTTTTCTTCTGTGTCTTGTCTTCGTCTAATATTGTGTACTAACTATTCACTAGTAAAATATGTATCATCACCTGCTGTGTGAATCAGGCACTAGAGATACATTAGTAAACACACTAGACATCCTTGCTCCACAGAGTTCACATATTAATGGGAGAGGCTATGTTTTAGTGAGTAGCCACTGTGTGCATGGCAAAGTCAAGAAAACATTACTGCCTCCATCTCTGATTCCTCAAGTATTAGATCCTTTGCAATATACTTATTATATGATTGAGCAAGAACCTCTTTCCACAAAGGGTCACTGATCTGTAGAGAAAAGGGAATCTCAGGCTGTGTACAGCCTGCTACAATGCAACACAGGAAGGAAACTTGTAAGCGGGCTCGCGCTCCTGTTACTACTAAGGCATAGTGACTGCACTTAACGTTCTCCGCCTTGGTTTAAGCTGAACAGTATCTTGGAGTATCTTTGTCTCCAGTCCTACTTCTGATGTCTTTGCCAAAAGAGTTCAGTAATTGTATCTTCAAATAACTCCTCAATCTCTTTCCTGATAGCCAGAGAGCCAGATATCTTCTATAACTAACCATTCATATGTCCTTTAAAACTAGTCATAATTTATTTGTGTTAATTATTCCACCATTGTTCAAGCCACTGCAAACATCAGTAATAATTACCGCTTACTATGAACATTTATAAACTAGCACTAACATTAGATAACCAGAGAGGACGTGGTATTAATTCAGAGCAGAATGAGATCACTCTGGCTTGTTGTTGTTTAGTCACACAGTCATGTCTGACTCTTTGCGACTCCATGGACTGTAGCACGCCAGGCCTCCCTGTCCCTCACCATCTCCCGAAGTTTGCCCAAGTTCACGTCCGTTGCGTCAGTGATGCCATCCAGCCATTGCATCCTCTGACACCCCCTTCTTCTTCTGCCCTCAATCTTTCCCAGCATCAGGGACTTTTCCAATGAGTTGGCTGTTCACATCAGGTGACCAAAACACTGTAGCTTCAGCATCAGTCCTTCTGATGAGTGTGCAGGATTGATTTCCCTTAAGATTGACTGGTTTGATCTTCTTGTTGTCCAAGGGACTCTCAGGACTCTTCTCCAGCACCAAAGTTCAAAAGCATCAATTCTTTGGTGCTCAGCCTTCTTTACGGTCCAGGTCTCACAACCATACGTGACCAGTGGCTTAGGCTGACCTTTAAAGAAGAAACAAATCTTGAACTAGACCTGAAAGATAAGTAGGAATTTGGCAGATATCAATAATGAGGGTTGATTAATTTGGATTAAAGGATTCAAGAAAGGAGAGATTAAGGACCAGCACACACACCATGTGTATCATCAGTGGCCTTCATCTATCAATAGTGGATGTCTAGACCATTGTGGCCCTCATTCTTACTGAGCCTGGACACAGCCCAGTAGGACTGGAACTGTATAATAAGGGGGAAAATGTAGACATTAAGTGGAGAGAAGCTCAGTGAAAATGTTTGACCCTGGAGGTTAAGATGTGGGTCATCTCCATGTGGAACAGAGAAGCCGTTGGTACAGAGACTGTGAACGGTTCCTGTTGCATCTGTGCTGAAAATACAAGTATCTGAGAACTGTGATAGGCTTTACAACCAGGCTCAGGAAGATAGTGCTGGGAAAGACAATGCAATTTAGTCTGCCAGAGGGTGCTACTCAGGCTATTTCTAGGCTCAGAATGACCCAAGAGTTGCACCAGTCAGCAGAATATGCAGCAAACAGGGGCAAAGGAACATTGTCCTAGAGATGTAGGAAGCCGGAGGATCACCTGCTCAACTCTATCCTGCTGCTATGAAGTCCCCTTCCCATCTAACATCCAGATCCATCTCTGGTTAAAGAAGCAGGGAGAGGCAACTGTGTGAGAGACGGAGATATTTTCATTCAAGAGAGTCTCAGCAGTATCTTTGTTATTGTTCAGTTGCTAAGTCGTGTCTGACTCTTTTGCAAATCCATGGACTGTAGCCCACCAGGCAAGAATACTGGAGTGGGGTGCCATTATCTGCTCCAGGGGATCTTCCCAATCAAACCCATGTCTCCTGCATTGGCAGGTGGATTCTTTAGCACTGAGCCACCGGGGAAGCCTGAGCAGTGCGGGACTGATTGTGGGATGATGCAGGCCTGTGTACATGTTTCCATGAGGGGCTGATTGGGCCCATCTGAGGTAGGTTAGGATGGATGCTCTGTGCGCTCAGATGCCTACCCATGTGCACGTGCCTCAGCACCACCAGTGACTCAGCACTGGTGCGCTCATCGCCAAGGAAGAACCATACAGCTGGAACACGTCCACTCACCTAGCCTGGTCAGACACGGGAGGACAGCTTCCTGCGATCTGCTATTTCCACTGGCATCTACCTTTTATCTGATCTGACTCACCTTGAGGAGCCCACTTTTTGAGGAGTCATATCCAAATTACTTAGATTTTGTCACTGACTCATTTTCTCATTTATTCTAATATTAACTGAGTCTTTTATGCCATACAGTGTGCTAGGCACTGAGGATATAACCTTTAGTAAGAGATAAGGGAATAAGCACAAGTAACTATAATAAAGTTTGAGCAATATTAGGTTTGGAAAATATTACTGAGAAAGCACAGGACATTACTGGAATACACATTTTTTGGGGGGGGATCTTGTCTACAAAGGAAGCAGTGATGTTTACGCTGTGATCTTAGGAGTGATTCTGAGGTGATCAGGTGAGAGGTGGGAAGAATGCTTCAGGAAGAGGGAACAGTATGTGCAACGGTGACAGATACGAAAGGCATGAAAGTTCAGTGCATCTGGAGTCTAGACGGGGAGGGGAGGGATATGATGTGAGATGAGGCTCAAGAGGTAGGCAGAGGTCAGATCATGGTGCACAGTGAGGTCCATGAGTAGGTGTTTGTTGTTCATCCTTGTTCTACGCAGAGGAATGACATTGCCAGCACTGCATTTTGGCTGTGTTACACACAGAGGGCTGGAGAGGATCAACACTAGATGCTGGGAGACAAGTTGAGGGGCTGTTACGTCAGTCCATATTAAAGATGATGGTGGTTTGGACTCTATAGGGTAGAAGCAATGGAGAAGTGGATGGATTTGAGGACATATGTGAGGGTATATCCAGCAAGACATGGATGTGGAAAGTAAGGGAAGTGGCGAATTCAATGATGACTCGGGTTTTTGGTTTGAGCGTGTGAGTGGATGGTAGTATCATTTACTGAGTAAAAGAACACTCTGGTGGGAAGAATCTGGTGAAGAAATCATGTCAGGTTTTGGACATCAGAGTTCAAAGTGCTTGCAAGGCCATCAAGTGAAGAGATCCAGTAGACAACTGGATATGTTAATTTAGATGTGGCAGAAATGGACTGGTGATTCATCCTTAACATGTAGAAATGGTCATTGGAGTTATGAGTATAGATATAATTGTAGACAGAGGATTGGGTGGAGAAAATCAGAGTAGAGCCTCAGGAAACACTAATCGACCCAAGAGAAGAAAGAGTCAGTTAGAAACTGGGAGAGAACTGCCTGTTAGTTGGAAGAAGCTCGCAGTGTGGTGTCACAGAAGGTGTGCTATTATAGATGACTCTAGAGACGTGTTAGCATTTGGCTGGACTTGTGATGGTGCTGAGGCTACCTATAATGTCTGATGGGGTAGGTGACCTACAGAGGACCAGAAGGGCACAGCTGGAGCTCCTTGCCTACCTTAGTGACCTGGCAGCCTTCTGCCTGTCAAATCTGAAGAAACCTGGACTCCAGGAGATAGCAGGGACTCAGAAGAAGGAAATCATTCCCACACAGGTGTGTGCCTCTCAAGGCTCTGCCTTTAACCTGGTGAGAAGTTCGGAAGAATCAGAGTGAATCCTGGTCTATGGACCCAAGACCTCCCACAGATTTTGCTGCATTCTTACCACTTCCTAGAATTGTAGTCTCATTTTTTTTCTCTGTCTTCACCACTCTGACCTGATGCCCAGTTGGTTCCCCTTGATTCTTTTTTTTTTTAAATAATTTTATTTATTTATTTTGCACACAGGCTTAATTGCTCTGTGACATGTGGGATCTTCCCAGATTTGGGATCAAACCTGAGTCTCCTGCATTGGCAGGCAGATTCTTTACCACTGAGGCACCAGTGAAGTCCTCTCCTTGGTTCTTGATCTTTAATTTAGTTTAGCTAGCTTGCCCTTTCTGAGAAGTAGCCTCCATATATACATACTTCTCTGTTTTAAAAAAAATTTATTTTATATTGGAGTATAGTTGACTAACAATGTTGTATTAGTTTCAAGTGTACAGCATTCAGTTATACATACACATGTATCCTTTTTCAAATTCTTTTCTCATTAGGTTATTAATACTGAGCAGAGTTCCTTGTGCTGTACAGTAGGTACTGTTGGTAATCTATTTTAAATGTAGCAGTGTGTACATATATACATATTTCTAATAACCCCTCTGCTTGGCTGGCCAGCCCTGGAAGGTACCTCCTTATGCACCCCTAATGAGCAGTCACCACAGAGCACAGCCCAGTTCTATGGGCCTAGGTAATGTAGATATTTCCTTTACCCTCTCTGGGGGTGCTGGTGGCTCTGGGCCTTGATAGTTCTATTCTCAGTCATCTCCTTCTGTTCTGTTTTGCTTGACTGAAACATATTTATTATGTTAAAGTGGTTCTACCTTTCAGTGAAACTTGGCTTTTATATCTATTAATCTGGATTAGTATCTGGGCCCAGTCTTCATTTATCTTTTCATTTATTTCTGCTCTGATCTTTGTGGGGGGTGTTGTTCTGCTTTTTCTAACTGCTTTAGGTGTAAGATTAGGTGGGCTCAGTCTTACTCATGGCCTTAAGGCTTTTGATGACTTTTCCTGTGTAGTAGTATTCTGTGGCGCTTTCTATCATGTGCTTTCTTTCCTGCCAGGATTATTCAAAAATTGGCCCCAAATTGCCATCCTCCTATTCCAAAAGTCTATAATCTCTATGTTCCATGCACTGGGTCTGAGGGATGCCTGTAACCCTTAGCTTATTTCAGGACCTATGATCTACATATTCTGGGTCTAAATAATGAATCTATAAGCCCAGTGGTGGCTTACAATCTCTATATAGAATCTTAAGGGAAGAAATCTGGTTGGAAGGGGACAAAGGCAGTTAAGGAGATTTGTTTTGAAGCTGAATCCATAAGAGTAGTGTGGTCAGCCAACTAGGACCAGCCACCATAAAAATAAAAACCAGAGTTATGATTAATAAAAATATATACTTTGTTCATATAAGTGAGTTTTTAAAAATTTTACTTTATAATAAGTGAGTTTTATAAATACAGAATCTAAGGCCTTTAAAAAATATTTTGTTGGCTAATTGTTTCATTTACTTAGTTTCTTCCTGCTCCAAATAAAGTATGATATCATTAACCTGAGAGTTTTAAACACATGCTTTGCTTACTTTTTCTATTTGTGTATTGTTATTTGGTTTACTTTATGGCATGGAGGAAGGAGTTTACAGCTGTTGATGCCAACAACTCTTCTTCAGATCCTCCAAACAGTCTTTTCCTTGGTGAGTTACACTGTAAAATTCTAATCATCAGTGTTGTGCAATGTCAAAATGCCTTGTATATGTAACAATGGCAGCACACTAGAGCACACCCAGGGAAACAAGGTCATGTTCCACCTGAAACTGAGGTGATAGATAACGCCATGACTGTGGATGAACTCACCGAGGAAATGATTTATGGGAAGAAGAATGCAGAAAGCGGCAGGCTAGGGCATGCGGGTAGCATGGAGGGGAAGAGCACAGTTCCAAGGAGGAAGAGGATCCCCACCACCGTGAGTGATCAGTGGACAACGAAACGGAAGGATGACTGGGAGGATGAGCTGCGATGGAAGCCATGGTAAGAGATTTAACAAGAAGGTGATGCTGACAGACAGTGCCAGGTGTGTTTGAAGTAGAATGGAGGAACTCACTGTCATCTGTAAAGTATGAACTTCACTGGGCTCTTCCTCATCTCAACCATCTATAAAAATTTTACACTAGATGATTCAGTTCTATTCAACAAGTATTTATTGAGCTGCATACTAACTGCGGTGGGGTTGTATAAAAGAGGCAGAAAGTGTCTTAAAGTAATATGTCTTTTTTTTTTAAAGGTTATTTTTACTTATTTATTGGCAGTGCCAGGTCTTAGTTGTGGCATGCAGGATCTTTAGCTGTGGCATGTGGGATCTAGTTCCCTGACCAGGGATCGAACCCAGGCTCCCTGCTTTGAGAGCTCGGAGTCTTGACCACTGCACCCCCAGGGAAGTCCCAAGTCATATGTCTTTATAAATAAATCTCCTGGTTAACTTGTAAATTAAAAACTCCATCAATTTTGACTGGTGTATTGGTTAAATGCAAACTACAGACATAGTTCAGTGACATTTAAAGAACATCTTTTGGTATCCTTGCATCCCTATGATACCTTTTGTTTTTTTTAAAGAAAATTAATTTTTGTCATATAATTTTTTCTTACTACAAAAGTGATAATCATTGAAAATTAAGTTATACATAAAATTTATAAATTATAACATAGTATCTCTCCAGAATAGTCATCCTTAACATTTTGATTTATTCATCCCAAGTTTCTAGTAGGTATGTATATGTGTGCATGTTTAATGAAGCTGGGCTCATTCCATACATTTTTCAACTTTATGTTTTCATGTAATGATGTATGGTGAACAATTTTGATATCATACATCTCTGAAATGGTGTTTAGTGGGCTGTGTGGATTTTAATGTTTGAGTATAGTAGTACACTTTTTAAAATTTTTATAGGAGTATAGTTGATTTACAATCTTGTGTTAGTTTCAGGTATAGAGCAAAGTGGACCAGTTTACACCTGTGTCTACTCTTTTTTAGATTCTTTTCCCATTTAGTTCATTACAGCGTATTGAGAAGAGTTCTCTGTGTTATACCATGTCATTATTAGTTACATACTTTATATATTAATGTATTATATTATACTGTTCTATTAATAGTGTTGTATATATGTCAATCCCAATCTCCCAATTTATCTCTCCTCCCTCCTTTCCCCTCCTGGTAACCATAACTTTGTTTTCTACATCTGTGACTCTATTTCTGTTTTGTAAGTAGTTCATGTGTACAGTTTTTTTTAGATTTCTCATATAAGCAATATTATATGATATTTGTCTTTCTATGTCTGACCTACTTCGTTCAGTATGACAATCTCCGGGTCCATCCATGTTGCTGCAAATGGCATTATTTCATTCTTTTTTACGGCTGAGTACCCATAGCTGATTCTAAGAAGATGATGGCCAGTGGTGGTTTGATGGAGGGCTCATAGATAACCTCTTGGACACACATCCGCTGTGCACCTCACCACCGGCAGGTGAACCCTGTGCATCCTCTCGCTCTTTCAGAGACTCTTAGGGTTAGTGCTCCGGCTCACTTTCCCTTCTAAAGCCTTCAGTTTTCCCAGGCACATATGAATTTAAGAATTCTCTACACTCCTGGGTCCTCAGGACACTCAGCCTCCAGCACCTCACACGCCCATAATAATACATGCACCGTCCCTGAGAGGCTGGCCACTGGAGCTCTGGACAAGGCAGGCTGCCCAGGCCCATCACTGGATGATCCAGTGGGCGAAGTGTGTGCTTAGGACAAAGCAGGGCCCCCAAATAGATTTGGAGGAAAAGATTTTGAGATATATACATATATATATATATTTTAATGTGCAAGCAGTTACTATGGGAAAAAGTCAAATTTATTGTACTTAATATTCACACTTACATTGTGTTGTATTATAAGTATAAAGGATTGACTTTTGGCAGGTTGGAATACCATAATCTAAATTTTAGTGTTTAGGGTTTCTAAAGACCCTAAGCTAGCTGTGTGCAGGTCCATTCTCTTTAATTTATTGGAATTTTAGGAGCGAGGGAGATATTCCCTGTCCTTGTCAGCAGCCTTTTCCCCAAATTATCCTGAGGACAGGTAAGTAGTAAGTCCATAATGCTTCTTCCTCTCTCTTTCCCCCAATTCTTTTTCTCTCTTACTCTTGTGTGTTCTTTTGGGAGAAGAGGAAAATCAATTCTATCTCTTCATTCCTCTGTGTAATTCAGTCTGGACCCACACCAATAGCAGTGAGCTTTGAATTTAGCAATGGTGAAATCAGGGTCTTTGCTCTCAATAGCAGTCAGTTCACTTTTGGTTTAGCTGCCACATGTCATGTTCAGCCAGGAGAACAGAAACTTCTGTAAGTGTTTTAATTAGAGGGAATTTCATCCAGAGAACTAGCTATACAAGTGAAGGAAGACCTGGGATGTTATTCAAGGGAAGGCAAGGCAAGCCAGAGATTAGCAACAGCAGGAATCTTCTGTCATCCCTAGGCTGGGGGAACAAGGATGAGTTAGAAGCTGGAACTCGGGAGCACCTACCTGAGGGCAGCGGCAGCCACAGGGAACACACAGCTTCTGCAGAAGATGCTGGCCAAGGTGGAAGGAGAAGGGAAGGAAATACTCTCGCTCTCTCACTTCCTACTGAGTTCTGTTCTGCCAGTGCCCTTCGCTGACGGGATTCAGCAGGGACTCCAGGAGCCAAGGGCTCAGTCTGTGAGTGCCAGACTTGCTGAAGAGGGAGCGGCGTGGATCTGATAAGAAATAGGCCAAGGACAAAGGGGTGAGTAGGGCAGGAAGGAGCATGTCAGCACTTTGCCACACCAACTGGTGTTTGTCCTTCCTAGTTAGCACACTTCTTGTGGAGGGTAGGAGGGTCAGGCAGGGAGCTATATTCTGACTTATTTTTGTGTCCTCTGAAGACCTCTCAATGAAATATTTGTTATATTGAACCAAATTTAAACTAGAGTTTCTAACTCCTGGTCACGTTATCACTGACTGGCTCCTTTTCATAGGCTTTTCAATGAGGAGATGAAAATTTTGAAAACCTTTGCACATTTGTTATGAAAACAAGCAGACTCATTCTTTTCAAAGATTTCACCTTTCCAGAATATGACCTCAAACTGCTGATGCTGGGGTCTAGTTCCTCTTCTTTGGGTAGGAAATATCCGTAATGATTACCATAATAATGAACATGTATACCAACCTATACAACTTACAACACACTTTTACATTTATTTTCATCATGAGTAGGTTTTAATCTGGGGATCCTGGAATCCGTTTATTTGTCCTCTGTCAGATTACCATAAAGTTTAGGTTTGAAAGAAAAACACCAGGGTTCTCTTCTTGTTTTCTTCTGAATCACAGATGGTGGACCATCTTCTTGCCCTTTTTAATAGACAGTCTGGTTACTTTCGGTAGTTGGTGGGTCATGTTCTCAGCTGCTGTTTGGTGGGAGAGACTGGAATCACATTACTGCTCCATCTTTGTCTCTCAGATCTAGCAGGTGTTTGAGGATAGTGACTGTCTCATATACTCACATAAAGTCTATGCAGTCATATAAAGCACACCTGTTGTTTTTAGAGCCCTATTCTCATCCAAATATGTATATATGTACAGTTGACCCTTGGATAATGCGGGGCTTTTGGGAGCCAACCCTGCAGGCAGTCTAAAATTCATGCATAACTATATAGTTGGCCCTCCATGTGTGGTTCCTCATCTGTGGTTTCAACCAACTGTGTAGTACTGTAGTACCAATATAACTGAAAAAAAAAATCTGCATGTATGTGGATATCATGGCATGATACTGAAAAATAAGTTGAATAGTGTTAAGCAATCAGAATAGTTTGGATTAAACATTTCATTTAGAAAACTGACATCTAGCACAGACTGCTTCTGAGTGTATGCCCGTCCCTAAATGTCTGACCTTCCAGGATTTGCTTTATCTGCACAGATACCACTCCTTCATCCTACATATACAACAGTGAACTGTCTCTTCCTGACCGCTTTCTCTTAGCTTAAGATTTGTTAATCTGGGGTCCTTTGGCCTTCAAGGGTTTCAGAAGATCCTGGGTCCATGCGTCCCCAAAATGATCATGCAAAATTTTGTGTGTAATATGTATATGTGCCTTTTTGGGGAGGGTGGGGGTGAGGAGAGGTGTCCGTGGCTTTCATTCAGTGTTCTGCCCCCAGCCTATCTCTGTCTTCTTTCTTTATTCTGCCTAAACCTTCAACTCCCAGTTCTTTCCCTCACTCAGAAGATAGCTCTGCATCTTCATTTTGGAATGCAGTTGAGCTCTTTATTTCATATAACTTTTCCTTCACTTCAACATTCTGTAGACGATATTGAGTTCCTATTGCCCTGGAATTGGTGACTAGGGTCAAAAATGAGGACAAAGAAATACTAAGCATCACACATCCTGGTGAGAGGTGCAAATGCCCTGGGTCAGCCACCCTCTCGAGGTAGCCAAACTGGTCCTGGTACCTCCAAGCACTAACCCCACCCATCCCTCATCACGTCATCACCTCACCTCGATTCCAGTCTGTGTAAGGTGTTCGATGACTCAAGGGAGGGAGTCATGAGCCGAGCAGCCAATACCTCCCCTCTCTGCCCCCCAGACCAAGCAGGAGGGTATCAAAGAGAGTCTACAGAAAGAGACTAATTTCTGTTTCCCTGGCTAGACTCTCTGTTTGGACAATGGACTTATTTAGCTCCGCATTTATCTAAGAAGAAAGGCAATTAAGTGTGGAAAGACAGAGAAGGGGCTTAGCAGCAGAATAGCCTGCATTCCTTCTGTTTGTCTTAGCATGGGCATGTGAGTTTCTTGTGGTTCTGGGGACATGGAGGAAGATAGCTGGACTTGAGCCATTCTGCTGGTAGTCCATGCAAGAGGCTCCCTGCTGGACAGAGGCTAAGAGGGTTAAAGGGGCAGGATGGTCTACACTGGGGCACAACTCAGTGGAGAGATCTCACAAGTGCCATAAGAGGTCTGGCATTTTGATGTCTGTCAAACAACAGGCTGGGCTGGCCTGTTATCCACAGCCAACAGTGGTCTGCAGTAACAATTACCTAGAAGCTAGACCCCCTTCTAGAGAACCTTCTAGAGAAGTAGAAGAGGAGATGGAGAAGCCATAGGAGGGAACAGGCTCTCTACTTCAGGGTCCTTCAGCCATGGCTCAGGTTGGGCTGGAAGAGGGAAGGACATGATATCTGTGTTGGATCTGAGACTGGAGTTTAAATGAGTTGGGTTGGACCAAGCTTTCACAAAACTAAAATGGAGCAGAGAGACGTGGAATCTGTTTGTGCTGTTGTGAGACATGTCAAGGCACAGAGGAAGACTCTTATGGGGTGGGTGGGAGTGTTTATACCCATCTGAGTTCAATGCTCAACCAACAGTTACATTGATCTATCACTAAACCCATCCTTGAATCCACTGTGCCATCCTCCCCTGCAGTCTAAGAGGAAATAATTCTTTTCCTGTAAAGTGAATTCCTTCATCTGTATTCTTGTTTGTTCATTGAGATAACATTTATTTGATGTCTTAAATTTATTGCCAGTGTTGAGGTACAAAGGTTAAACATGAAGGAATTCTTTCCCTTGTGGAATGCACAGATTAGTGGGGTAGAGTAGAAGGTAACTACTTGCTTTAAAAACAATGTATTAAGGGTTATTAAAAGTGGGCTGGAAGGTTTCAAAGAAGAATAGTGGTCAGAAAGCAAAAGAAGACAAGACATTTCAGGTTAATGGAAAAACAGTGGGTATGGATTACATGGACTGTGTCCACTTAGGGAACAACAGACGGTTCTGTGTGTTGGGAAGGCAGACTTGGCAGCAGAGGAGGCTGGAGAGAAAGGCAGGAGGCAGATCCTGATGGGCTAACCTGCTTGTTCCCTATCCTGTAGATGATGGTTCTTCATAGCAATGGTACTGCCCTGGGAGGGGTGCTATGGACATTTGTGGGTCATTTTTCATTGTGATGTGATGGAAGGTAGGTGCTACTGGTATTTCAGTAGTTAGGGGCCACAGATGCTAGACTCTACAATGTGAGAATAGTTCCACATAGTTAAGAATATATTGTTTTAAAGTAGATATCTGCTTCTCCCACTAGGTCATATATTTTATGAGAGAAGTACTTTTATTTATTTATTTTTTGCCACACCGCACAGCATGTGGGATCTTAGTTCCTGACCAGGGGAACTTGCCCCCTGCAGTGGAAGCCTGGAGTCTTAACCACCAGACCACTAGCAAAGTCTGAGAAGGACTTTTATCCTGTTAATCTTTGTACTTCAACACTAGCAATATGTTTTTGATGTCAAATGTCCTGAGTTCAGCACAATTTTGAATCTGGGCTATTGTTACTAATTCAATATTGATGTATAATCTAGGATATTTTTTAAATGATATGGCTTCTGATCTTACTTCTTTTAAACCCTAACTTACTCATTCCGTACAATTAGGTACAAGAAACTGAGTGTTTCAGTAAGTCTTCTATATTTCATTATAAGCTATTGTTTTTTATTTCTCTTTTGTGTTAGATTTAGGACGTTGGATTGGTGTTTTGAAATTATGTGTATAGATCACTTACGTATTCCATTTTAGGATAGTAAGGGTGCTATTATTTAAAATGTTTGTTAGAAAAAGGGAGACAGGTCTGATAGGATCAAGAGCCACTATCATTGGTAGCCATCGGTTTCCAAAGTATTATTTGAAGCCACAGAGCTCAGATGTTTTGCTCACGAGCTCCCTAAAATAGCAATAACCTCCTTACACAGCTTTACACTGAAATCTAACATTTACTATTCAAGTTAATAGGAGACAGAAAATACTAATCACTTCATAAGTTGGGGACTGATTGTAATCATAAAAAATATTTCATGATGATTTGATGAAGTAGATTTTAACTATCTTATGGAATAACTCAGGCCAAATACAAAATAAATTACTGAACTTTTTATCCATAGATATTTTTCAGTGTATCTGAATCTTTTGGTGGCCCATAAAAATTTCCAATTACATTTTTTATTGTTTTTTTTAAAGTCAGGTTATTGAGGTATAATTTATAGATGGTAAAATCCAAATGTGTACTCTGGTTACTTTTAAAAGAAAGTATGTCACTAATGTATTTTCCTTTGGCTATGCCGATTGTCGGAAATCCCAGAATAGGCTTAACACCCCATTTCCAATGCCAGGTTTTATCCATAATAGAAGTCTGTATCTGGTGAGGAAGACAGGAAGCCCCAGTAGTTTAAGGCACTAACTAGCCTTTAAATGTCTCCCTAGACCAATGTGTTCATTTACATACTTGTTTGTTGGGTGTATTTACACTCTAGAACAATTCATCATAGTAAAGTCTGGTGGGGTGAGGGACAGGCCTTTCTTTTGTCAAGTTGGGGAAGGACTGTATGAGCACAAGTTCATTCTCCGGCAGGTGAAGTTTTGGAAACAGTACATATGGAAGATGAGGATCTGGAAATGAGTTCCCTTGAAACCATCTGTACAGACATGCCCCGTGGAACATCCTTCTGTCCTCTCCCTGTTTGGAAGCTTCCGCCCAGAGGTTCAGGGCCTAGGAGCTCTGTCTGAGAGGCACTAAGGGCAGAGGGTAAGGAGTTTGGGAGTTTTGAGTTTTGAGTTTTGACTCTGGTTTTGAGTCCAGGTTCTGCCCTTACTCACTGTGGGACTCTAGACAAGTAAGTGATCACATTACTTGATAATCAAACTCCTTACCCTCCCAAAACTCCTTAACAGCTACTTCACCTGGAGCACCTGGGCTTCTTTTCCATTTTATATTTAAACTTGTGTTTGAAGGCAGGGTTTTGCTGCTAAAAACAAAGCACAGCTTCCATGGAGAATCAGAGATAAAAGTGTATGGTGGCTTCTCCTGACAATTCTTAAATGGCTTCGTAGGAAATCGCTGGCTCTCCATGAAAAAAACTATTCTTCTGCACCATCTTTTCACAAAACTTGTGTTTGTGACCCTCACAGTATGTACCAGGTGAGTTCCCTTAACTTTTCTTGCTTTCAGTCTGTCTGCCAGCCAATCCTACATTGCCACTATAGCTACTCTTTATGTTCTATGACATAATTCAGCCACGCAAACAGAGTACAGTTTTGTCAAACCTTGGTTCAGATTTCTCCTCCTCTTCCAGTCTTTGGCTTCTCCAGAAAAATCCTAAGCGTAGCAGAAGATTAAAATAGAAATTAATACATTTCCATTCTGTAGAAGCTGTTGTTTAGATCTAGAAGATCGTGTTTCATTTGCTTCTTTTTATGTGAGATTTTTGTAAATTGAGCAGGACTTAAAAAGTGAGGGGACACATGCCAATTTTTCTCAGTGAAAGATTTTGTGAAGAAAATAGAATTTTAAGTATAGTGGAGAAAGAAATGTAATTGAAAATATTTAAGACTTTATGGCATCAGATACTCCCAAGGAGTGATAAGTCATTACCGGGGCTAGTAACAATGGTGAAGAGTGGAAATAGGAACATAGGGAAGCAGTATATGAACCTGGGGGAGCAGGCCAAGTGTAGAAGAGCAATGAGAACCACTGGGACCTTCTTGGCCACCCACACAGGTGCTAGTCCAGGATTGGAGGGAGCAGATGGGTGAAAAATGGGTTCACTTGGAGCTTGAATCATCACAGAGATAAAAGTGCATGGTGGCTTCTCCTGACAATTCTTAAATGGCTTCTTAGGAAATCACTGGCTCTCCAAGAAGCATTTTCCATGGAAAAAACTACTCTTCTGCACTATCTTTTCACAAAACTTGTGTTTGTGACCCTCACAGTATGTACCATTTCAGCTTTTAGGATACATATCCTGATAGGTAAGTTAGAAGCCAGGGTTTGACTTGAAAATATTTTAAAACATTTTAACTTAGAAAACTGTGTGTAAATTAAAAGTAAAAACCTTTGACCCTTTAAACAATAATAGCTCTTTGAGAATATTGCTTATGATGAGACTGCAGCCTACCAGGCTTCTCCATCCATGGGATTTTCCAGGCAAGAGTACTGGAGTGGGGTGCCATTGCCTTCTCCATATGATGAGAAGGTGACCTCAAAGTCTAGAACCATGCTGTATGGAGGGGGAGGGGAGTCAGGAGGGGGATGGGAGTGGGCCACATGAGCAAAAATGGGGGTTTGACTTGTTTTCCGGATTGTCTCCTTCCCTCCCTGGGGCTATTAGAAATAATGTAGAATTATAGTGAGGTCTTTTTTGCCTAATATGTTTCACTATTATGTTTTTCTTTTTTTGGTTTTTGGCTGCAGCCACAAGGCCTGTGGGATCTTGTGGGATCTTTGTTCTCAGACCAGGGATTAAACCCACACCCTTGCGGTGAAAGTGCAGAGTCCCAGCCATTGGACTGCAAGGGAATTTCCACTATGTTTCTTTTTTTATACTGCCTTCTCCTCTCCCTCACCAAAATGCTGCATTTGAAAATGTATCTTTTCTGTCTTATTTTATCTTACTTTCCATAACTGCTCTCTGTCCTCAGCAAGTTTTCTTGGACCTATCTTGTGTGCAGGTGACAAGCACGTATAAGTTAAAGCATTTTTCTGCAAATGAGGTTGGTTAAGCAGAGAAAAGGAGTGCGTGAAGGCTGTATATTGTCACCCTGCTTATTTAACTTATATGCAGAGTACATCATGAGAAACGCTGGACTGGAAGAAACACAACCTGAAATCAAGATTGCTGGGAGAAATATCAATAACCTCAGATATGCAGATGACACCACCCTTATGGCAGAAAGTGAAGAGGATCTAAAAAGCCTCTTGATTAAAGTGAAAGAGGAGAGTGAAAAAGTTGGCTTAAAGCTCAACATTCAGAAAACGAAGATCATGGCATCCGGTCCCATCACTTCATGGGAAATAGATGGGGAGACAGTGGAAACAGTGGCAGACTTTATTTTTTGGGGCTCCAAAATCACTGCAGATGGTGACTGCAGCCATGAAATTAAAAGACACTCTTTGGAAGAAAAGTTATGACCAACCTAGATAGTATATTCAAAAGCAGAGACATTACTTTGCCGACTAAGGTCCATCTAGTCAAGGCTATGGTTTTTCCTGTGGTCATGTATGGATGTGAGAGTTGGACTGTGAAGAAGGCTGAGCGCCGAAGAATTGATGCGTTTGAACTGTGGTGTTGGAGAAGACTCTTGAGAGTCCCTTGGACTGCAAGGAGATCCAACCAGTCCATTCTGAAGGAGATCAGCCCTGGGATTTCTTTGGAAGGAATGATGCTAAAGCTGAAGCTCCAGTACTTTGGTCACCTCATGCGAAGAGTTGACTCATTGGAAAAGACTCTGATGCTGGGAGGGATTGGGGGCAGGAGGAGAAGGGGATGACAGGATGAGATGGCTGGATGGCATCACTGACTCGATGGACGTGAGTCTGAGTGAACTCCGGGAGTTGGTGATGGACAGGGAGGCCTGGTGTGCTACAATTCATGGGGTCGCAAAGAGTTGGACACGACTGAGCGACTGAACTGAACTGAACTGAAGCAGAGAAAAAATGGCAAGGTGTTTTGTTTCTCTGGAATCCTATGGGCTTGGAGGCACAATCTGGTGTACAGCAGGCTAGAGGGTCCAGAGTTAGCTGTGAAATCAGGTAAGTTACAATTTTAGTACTAAACTGAGAGTCTGTTTGGGGCATCAAGGCTTAACATGGAGATTGTCATGAGCCCAAATCCCATGTTGGTTTCGGAACTCAGCAAGGGTCTCGAGGCTCCTTTGGCCAGAGTGTGACAGGCCTCAGGATTTCTTTGTACTAAGGAACAGAGCCACTTGGAAACTACTGTAGCTTCTGTTGTTGTTTAGTCGCGAAGTCATGTCTGACTGCAACCTCATGGACTATAAGCCACCAGGTTTCTCTGTCCATGGGATTTCCCAGGGAAGAATACTGGAGTGGGTTGCCATTTCCTTAATAGTTAGCTATTTTGATGCTCCACAGTTTAGTTCTGGATCAGATATGAGTTGTTTCGGCTGGCCCTGTCCCAGAAGAAATTATAGAAGGTGTCTGCAAAGTAGTATGAGGCATTACCAACCCTCCAGAGAGAAAGTTGACTCCTATCATGTATTTGAACTCACCTGGAGAGTCTGGGTAACAGTGGTGTCTGATCCTTCCTCACTTGGGTCTGCAGGTGTTCTAGAGAGACTCTTCTGGGTCTTTGGTGGCCATTACACTCTAAGCACAGCTTCACATGGTAAGTTCCATGAGTCAGCAAATATCTATACAGAGCCCACCTTCAGTTCAGTTCAGTTCAGTACAGTTCAGTCGCTCAGTCGTGTCCGACTCTTTGCAACCCCATGAATCGCAGCGCGCCAGGCCTCCCTGTCCATCACCAACTCCCGGAGTTCACTCAGACTCACATCCATCAAGTCGGTGATGCCATCCAGCCATCTCATCCTCTGTCGTCCCCTTCTCCTCCTGCCCCCAATCCCTCCCAGCATCAGAGTCTTTTCCAATGAGTCAACTCTTCGCATGAGGTGACCAAAGTACTGGAGCTTCAGCTTTAGCATCATTCCTGCCAAAGAAATCCCAGGGCTGATCTCCTTCAGAATGGACTGGTTGGATCTCCTTGCAGTCCAAGGGACTCTCAAGAGTCTTCTCCAACACCACAGTTCAAACGCATCAATTCTTCGGCGCTCAGCCTTCTTCACAGTCCAACTCTCACATCCATACATGACCACAGGAAAAACCATAGCCTTGACTAGATGGACCTTAGTCGGCAAAGTAATGTCTCTGCTTTTGAATATACTATCTAGGTTGGTCATAACTTTTCTTCCAAAGAGTGTCTTTTAATTTCATGGCTGCAGTCACCATCTGCAGTGATTTTGGAGCCCCAAAAAATAAAGTCTGCCACTGTTTCCACTGTCTCCCCATCTATTTCCCATGAAGTGATGGGACCGGATGCCATGATCTTCGTTTTCTGAATGTTGAGCTTTAAGCCAACTTTTTCACTCTCCTCTTTCACTTTAATCAAGAGGCTTTTTAGATCCTCTTCACTTTCTGCCATAAGGGTGGTGTCATCTGCATATCTGAGGTTATTGATATTTCTCCCAGCAATCTTGATTTCAGGTTGTGTTTCTTCCAGTCCAGCGTTTCTCATGATGTACTCTGCATATAAGTTAAATAAGCAGGGTGACAATATACAGCCTTGATGTACTCCTTTTCCTATTTGGAACCAGTCTGTTGTTCCATGTCCAGTTCTAACTGTTGCTTCCTGACCTGCATACAGATTTCTCAAGAGGCAGGTTAGATGGTCTGGTATTCCCATCTCTTTCAGAATTTTCCACAGTTTATTGTGAGACCAGGAAACCTGTATTCTACTGTCTGATTCGCTATTAAGAAGCCACATAGGGGACTTCCCTGGTGGTCCATTGGCTAAGACTCCACGCTCCCAATGCAGGGGGTCCAGGTTCAATCTGTAGTCAGGGAGTGTAGTGTAGTGTTAGTCACTCAGTCGTGTCTGACTCTTTGCGACCCCATGGACTATAGCCCACCAGACTCCTCTGTTCATGGGATTCTCCAGGCAAGAATACTGGAGTGGGTTGCCATTCTCTACTAGTCGGGGAACTAGATCCCATATGCCATGCTAAGAGTTGGCATGCTGCAGCTAAAGGCTCCACACACTGCAAGGAAGATGAAAGATCCTGTGTGCCTCAGCTAAGACCCTGAGCAGAAAATTTTTTAAAAAAGAAAAAAAACATGTAGAGTTGGGGGAGAGGGGCAGGAGGGGAAGCTATGGGACTTCCCTCTCAGAGACTCAGTTTTCAATTATCTTTAAATGACAGGAGTGAACAATATATTTATAAGATTCCTCCTAGCACTGAAATTCTGTGATTCTGGCAGAGACTGTGTCATTTGGATTTGCTTCTCTGATTAAAATGTGTGTAGTTGCTTGAAAAGTATTTGGTTGACTGTATGTGAAGCTAGAGTCATGTCTTTCTCAGGTTGTCCCATTACCCTTTTGTCTGGTCTATCCTTCTTTTGCTTGCTCAGATAGGATGAAGTTTCTTTGCACTAACAGTGTCAGGAGCTGGAACTGGAGTTACATGTCTGGTTTAAAGAGCTATCCAAAGGTTTCCATTTCTACTGGCTTGAGGGCAAAAGAGGTTTTGGGGGGGCTTGCCTTTGGCCTCTGAGCCCAAGGGATTCCAAATGAATGCTCCTCAAAGGTAAGCCTGTATCATTCAGCTTTGTGCATTCACCCCCACAGCCTGTGCAAGGCAGACTGTTCAATAAAGAAATATTGTACCTGAGAATAAAAAGGCATTGTCCTTTAGTTCCCTCCCCAAACCACTAGGTGTCGCCTCCACCTCAGAGAAACTAGACCCCTCCTCTCCCTGCACACCCACCCTTCTCGCTCCACTCCGGCAGCTCTCAGCTTCTTGGAATTGTGATTGCTGGAGAAGTGGCCTGAAGCAGGAGACTCACTGTGGCTCTTGGCAGGGGGGAGGAAAATGGGTTGATATGCATCTCCTTAATGACAATTTGAGGGAAACTCCCTAAGGTCCCATGGCAGTTCCTCCCAGCAACCATGATTTCATCCCTCCCAAGCTGGTCCTCGCAATCAGATCAGCTCCTCCAGATCTGGGGTGTCTGGGGTGAGCCTTCTAGGCTGGATGCTTAGGAGGGAAGGTGGAACCCAAAGAGGACACAGTGGGCTTCCACTGCTGGAACTGTTCTGCTGAGTCAGTCCCTGAGCTTTTCTTGGGTGCGAGCCTGGGCCGTGAAGGGAGACAAAGAGAAGAGGCTGTTCTGGGGTCCTGCCCAGGAGCAGATGGTGTGATGGAAGCCCAGTGGGCTGTGGTGGCCTCTGAGGACCCGGGAGGGCACAGACGGGGCGTAGGGCCAGGAAGAGAGAGATTGGGAGAGTTGAGTCTTAAGGAAAAGGGAGACTCATGGACTTCGTAAGGACTCAGGAAAAATCGGTCCTTGGGACGCCTTGGTCCTGGAGGGGCCTGTTCTTCAGGGAGCAAGCATGTTTTGCTGGTGAAGGGGAGAGAGAGTTTGCGGCAGTGAGAAGGGTGGTGTGGCTCGCTAGGTGGAGGACAAGTGAGGATACCAAATACGTGGGGGTTCCAGACTTCTTCCTGAAACTGGAGTGTCTGAGGGACTCGGGGAAATTGAGAAAGGAGACCCTAAGAAGAGCGGGATGTGCGAGGGCAGTGTAGAGAGGCCCCGGCTCCTGGGAGTGAGATGGACAGCGCGCGCTGGGGTGGTCCGGGGGGCCTGGAGGAGACAGTGAGGGGACGCCCGGAACCTCGCCGGCCTGGGAGGCCCTTCCGCGGCGCCCCCTGGGTGGGGTGTGAGACCTGGGAGGCCCCCGGACGGCCGGGCAGGGGTGGGGGTGCGGAGGGGCGGGTTGGGGGAGACAGCAGGCGCCGGAGGGTGGGGCCGGGCGGGGGAGAAGGAGGGGCCGCGGGGAGGGGGCGGGGAAGGCGCGGGGCGGGGGCGGGCGGCTCGCCCGGGGAGTCGCACTCGGCTGCCGCCGGCGCAGCGAGCGGAGACGGCCGGGCCGCGGCGACCTGACCCGGACGAGCGGCGCGCCCGGGGGCCCAGGCAGGGGGCGGGAGGAAGCGCGGGGCTGCGCCGGCCGCCCGGGCCCAGGAGAAGCGGAGCAGAGAGGAGCTGGGACACGGGCGGGGCCGCCGCAGCTCCGGATGGGACCAGCGCCCTGGGCCCGTTAGTCCAAGCAGGAGCTTCGGGAGAAGCCTTCTCAGGGAGATTCACCCCTGCCTTCCCTCCCCTCCGGCCCAGGCCTCGCTTCGCTCCCCGCCGCCCATGGTCCCAGTCCTTCCGCCGCGCCAGCCCCCTCCCACCTTATCCCCCTGGTCCTCCTTTCCGCAGCTCTCTGCCCTCCTGGCCCTTTCGGCTGTGAGGTGCCCCCCAGGCCTTCTCTTTGTACCAGCCTGCCCCCCACCCCCACCCCATCCCAGTCTCGGATCCCCTTTCCTTCTCAGCTTCAGATTCATCAGTCGACTTCACCCCTCACTGTCCACATCCCAGTCACAGGCCCCCTCGGTCCTTCCGTCCTCCTGCCACCCTACCCTTAGTCCTCCTCAGTCCCTGCCCTGGGCTGCTGGACCCAGTCCTCAGCCGTTCCCTGGGGCTCCCTTTCTCCCTCCTCTGCCTCGCCCGTCCCTGCCCCTCTCCTGTGTCCCGGCCCTCCTGGCTCATCATCACTTCTCTTCTGGCGGTCTTCCCCTGGTTCCAGGCTGGGTGGTGCTGGTGTCTCCCCCGTAGGCCCACCTGGCCCTGGGTTCTGGGGGCAGTGGGGCCGCCGCTTTCTCCCCATGGCACTGCCATCTCTCCTGCTGGTGGTGGCAGCCCTGGCAGGTGGGGTGCGTCCTCCCGGGGCGCGCAATCTGACGCTGGCGGTGGTGCTGCCCGAACACAACCTGAGCTATGCCTGGGCATGGCCACGGGTGGGTCCCGCTGTGGCCCTTGCCGTGGAGGCGCTGGGCCGGGCGCTGCCCGTGGACCTCCGCTTCGTCAGCTCTGAGCTGGACGGCGCCTGCTCTGAGTACCTGGCCCCTCTGCGCGCTGTGGATCTCAAGTTGTACCATGACCCCGACCTTCTGTTGGGCCCGGGTTGCGTGTACCCCGCTGCCTCTGTGGCTCGCTTTGCCTCCCACTGGCGCCTTCCCTTGCTGACCGCGGGTGCTGTGGCCTCTGGTTTTTCGGCTAAGAGTGAGCATTACCGAACCCTGGTGCGCACTGGCCCCTCTGCGCCCAAGCTGGGTGAGTTTGTAGTGATGCTCCACGGGCACTTCAATTGGACTGCCCGTGCTGCCTTGCTGTATCTGGATGCTCGCACAGATGACCGGCCTCACTACTTCACCATCGAGGGCGTCTTTGAGGCCCTGCAGGGCATCAACCTCAGTGTACAGCATCAGGTGTATGCCCGTGAGCCGGGGGGCCCTGAGCAGGCCACCCACTTCATCCGGGCCAACGGGCGCAGTGAGTGTGGCCCGGGCTGTGTTAGGGCTAGGGGAGGAGGGTCGCGCTGTCCCTGGGGCTGGGCACTGGGAGGCTGTAGATGTAGATGGGTGTTGAGGAGCTGATGGTGGTGGTTGGGATCAAGAAGCAGAGGTGGATGGAGCCCCTGGAGAGGCCCAAGGCATTGTATTGGGGCGGGGGGCGGGGGGCACTGCTGGTGGCCGTTCACAGGTAGATGTGAACAAGGAATAAGATAGCATGGAGGGTGAAGCTTGGGTCAGGAAGAGTGTGGGGTTGGGGGACATTGAATCTGGAGAGCAATGTGAGTGCCCTGGATTAGTGAATGTAGTTGATGGTCACTCCAAAATGTGTGCCTGTCTGTGAGCAGAGACTTCTCAGACTGGGCTGCCAAGACCCCTTGGAGGCATAAGAAGAGTGAGGACTCTGTTAATGGGCTTTGAGGTACAGCAGATTTGGTGGGGAAGGACAGGTAAAGGTCACACTGAGAGAAATTCTGAGCAATCAGTGCCTTTGAGCCTAGGGAGAGGCAGGGCAGAGTGGGGGAGTGAGGAGGTCTGGGTGGGAGCAGAAGGCAGGGCTCTGGGAAGGGGAGGGGCTCGAGGGATAGCTCCCTTCCTTTGGAGTCTGGAGTCAGGCTCTGACTTCTGCCAGATGGTCCTTATAGCCCCAGGGTACTTATGACATAGACTCCCAAGGGGAGGGATGGGGGACATCTGGTGGGTGGTTGATAGGGTAGGGCCTCTATTCCTTGCTAAGCATGGAAATGCAGACGGTCAGAAAGGGGGCTGTTCAGGGTCCTGGCCCCTCTCTCAGGGGCCCCTCTGTCATGTACCTGCCCCAGTTGTGTACATCTGTGGCCCTCTGGAGATGCTGCATGAGATCCTGCTGCAGGCCCAGAGGGAGAACCTGACCAACGGGGATTACGTCTTCTTTTACCTGGATGTCTTTGGGGAGAGCCTCCGTGCGGGCCCCACACGCTCCATGGGCCGGCCCTGGCAGGATAATCGCACCCGGGAACAGGCCCAGGCCCTCAGAGAAGCATTTCAGGTATCATCTGAATCAATCTTGAAAGAAGGGGGAGAGGAACTTTTGGGGGATTCTCTTTCTCTCACAAGACCCTACAGAAGCCCCAGCAATAGGGCGAGAATTGTAAACTATAGAGGTGAAATGGACAAAGGATTTTCTAGCCTAGTCTCACCTTTGTGGCTCTTTCTCAGTGAGTCTGCCAAGGCCACCTCTTAAGATCCTGGAATGGCTGGCTTTCCTAAGAACCAATGGCAGATATGCCGTCAGGGAGAAAAGTCCAGGAGAAGATTTAGTCCCAGCCCCTGGGAGGGCTTCCACCCTTTCTGAAGAGGTGAGGCATGATTGCAGTACAGTTAGATGTAATTATGAGATAGAATGTGATTATGGGTCCTGGAAGAGATGCTAAGAACGTGAGTGGTTCAGAGGAGAGAGTCACTGTGGGCTGGGTTTAGGGAATGCTTTTATAAAGGAGGCAAGACTCTATTGTGACTTTAAAGACAGATGTTGTTTTCCTAGTCAGAGTGGGAAAGAGGATCCAGGCAGCTAAGAGAAAAAGACAGGAATGGACCTGTTTGGGGGTCCAAGGCAAACTGACCTGACAAGAAAGAGTGGTTCACTTGGGGCAGATTATAAGAAATAATGTTGCAGGGGTAGCCTCAGCTTAAGAAGAGCCCTGAACCTAAGACTGAGGTGCTTGGACTTGAGTGGCCGGGTTTTCGAGGTTTGTTTGTTTGTTGTGATGAGAAGTATACTGACAGAATTCAGGTTGGATTGGAAGAGAAGACTGGAGGCAGTGAGGCCACCTGCATGTAATAGGCTAGAATGAGGCCTAGAGCTATGGGCTTGAACTGTGGTAATGATGCGTGTGTGTTCATTTGTGTCTGCTGACCCTTTGTAACCCCATGCACCGCAGCCCACCAGGTTCCTCTGTCCACAGGGTTTTCCAGGCAAGAATACTGGAGTGAGTTGCCATTTCCTTCTCCGGGGGGTGGTGATGATAGCAGGAATGAAAAGAAATGGATGTGAGAAACAACTTGTAGGGAGAAGTGACAGGACTCTGTTCACTTCTCTGCTCAAAACTTTGAATGACTGATTTCCTACTGAATGAAGTCCTGACTCCTTATCATGACTTTTAAGATTTTCTACAGTCTGTTCTCAACCCACTTTTATTTTTTTTTTTTTTTTTTAGGCAGGCAAGATGTTTTATTTGAAAACTTTTAACAAAGAATCTTTAATAGGTGGGAACTGAAAAAAATTAAATCATGTTTTGACAGTATTCATTTATTATTTTTTTTTTTTTTTATTTTTATTTTTATTTTTTTTTAATTTTAAAATCTTTAATTCTTACATGTGTTCCCAAACATGAACCCCCCTCCCACCTCCCTCCCCATAACATCTCTGTGGGTCATCCCCATGCACCAGCCCCAAGCATGCTGTATCCTGCATCAGACATAGACTAGCGATTCAATTCTTACATGATAGTATACATGATAGAATGCCACTCTCCCATATCATCCCACCCTCTCCCTCTCCCTCTGAGTCCAAAAGTCCGTTATAGACAGCTGCGTCTTTTTCCTGTCTTGCATACAGGGTCGTCGTTGCCATCTTTCTAAATTCCGTATATATGTGTTAGTATGCTGTATTGGTGTTTTTCTTTCTGGCTTACTTCACTCTGTATAATCGGCTCCAGTTTCGTCCATCTCATCAGAACTGATTCAAATGAATTCTTTTTAACGGCTGAGTAATACTCCATTGTGTATATGTACCACAGCTTTCTTATCCATTCATCTGCTGATGGACATCTAGGTTGTTTCCATGTCCTGGCTATTATAAACAGTGCTGCGATGAACATTGGGGTACATGTGTCTCTTTCAATTCTGGTTTCCTCGGTGTGTATGCCCAGCAGTGGGATTGCTGGGTCATAAGGCAGTTCTATTTGCAATTTTTTAAGGAATCTCCACACTGTTCTCCATAGTGGCTGTACTAGTTTGCATTCCCACCAACAGTGTAGGAGGGTTCCCTTTTCTCCACACCCTCTCCAGCATTTATTGCTTGCAGATTTTTGGATCGCAGCCATTCTGACTGGTGTGAAGTGGTACCTCATTGTGGTTTTGATTTGCATTTCTCTGATAATGAGTGATGTTGAGCATCTTTTCATGTGTTTGTTAGCCATCCGTATGTCTTCTTTGGAGATGTGTCTATTTAGTTCTTTGGCCCATTTTTTGATTGGGTCATTTATTTTTCTGGAATTGAGCTGCATAAGTTGCTTGTATATTTTTGAGATTAGTTGTTTGTCAGTTGCTTCATTTGCTATTATTTTCTCCCATTCAGAAGGCTGTCTTTTCACCTTGCTGATATTTTCCTTTGTTATGCAGAAGCTTTTAATTTTAATTAGATCCCATTTGTTTATTTTTGCTTTTATTTCCAGAATTCTGGGGGGTGGATCATAGAGGATCCTGCTGTGATTTATGTCTGAGAGTGTTTTGCCTATGTTCTCCTCTAGGAGTTTTATAGTTTCTGGTCTTACATTTAGATCTTTAATCCATTTTGAGTTTATTTTTGTGTGTGGTGTTAGAAAGTGATCTAGTTTCATTCTTTTACAAGTGGTTGACCAGTTTTCCCAGCACCACTTGTTAAAGAGATTGTCTTTACTCCATTGTATATTCTTGCCTCCTTTGTCAAAGATAAGGTGTCCATATGTGTGTGGATTTATCTCTGGGCTTTCTATTTTGTTCCATTGATCTATATGTCTGTCTTTGTGCCAGTACCATACTGTTTTGATGACTGTGGCTTTGTAGTAGAGCCTGAAGTCAGGCAAGTTGATTCCTCCAGTTCCATTCTTCTTTCTCAAGATTGCTTTGGCAATTCGAGGTTTTTTGTATTTCCATACAAATCTTGAAATTATTTGTTCTAGTTCTGTGAAAAATATGGCTGGTAGCTTGATAGGGATTGCATTGAATTTGTAAATTGCTTTGGGTAGTATACTCATTTTCACTATATTGATTCTTCCGATCCATGAACATGGTATATTTCTCCATCTATTAGTGTCCTCTTTGATTGCTTTCATCAGTGTTTTATAGTTTTCTGTATATAGGTCTTTAGTTTCTTTGGGTAGATATATTCCTAAGTATTTTATTCTTTTCGTTGCAATGGTGAATGGAATTGTTTCCTTAATTGCTTTTTCTACTTTCTCATTATTGGTGTATAGGAATGCAAGGGATTTCTGTGTGTTGATTTTATATCCTGCAACTTTACTATATTCATTGATGAGCTCTAGTAATTTTCTGGTGGAGTCTTTAGGTCAACCCACTTTTAAAATCTTACTTTCCAGTACTGCTGAGTACGTCAGCGGCTAGACCTCTCTCAAATCCGCGACCAAACGCTGCCCCCATCTTTACGCTCTCTGCTCCTGTTCACAGTGCTCTTCCTCCCTTCACCCCAAATCTCTGCCTCTTAAAAGCATACCCATGAATTGCTCCCCTCTTCTCCCACCAGTCTTTCACTGATTTGTGTGCATAAGTATTTTTTTTTTTAACATATTTGGCATATCCCTCCTTTTCCCAAAAGGATTTGAGGTGGCATATGGGATAACCTTAAGGTCCTTTCAACCCTTAGATTGTTTGACTCTAAGTAGGTATGTATAAGTGCTGGACTTGTTTGGCCACCTTCTTCAGTAAGTGAGGTTTTACATGACTTTTTTTTTTTAATTGGAGGATGGTTGCTTATGAGATTTGTGTTGGTTTCTGCCATATATCAATAGGAATCAGCCACAGGCATACACATGTGCCCTCCCTCCTGAGAACCCCTCCCATCTCCCTCCTCAGCTCACCCCTCTAGGTTGTCACTGAGCACTGGGTTGAGCTCCCTGTGGCTGTGGCTGTGATTTTGTATTTGGTTGTGTCTGACTGTGAATGACATATCTGTTTGCACTCCTGAGTATGAGTCTGTGACTGTCACATGTGAACCCAGGCAGTGACAAGACAGGTTTTGTTGATGCTGTAACTTTTGCCTAAAACGACCTTCTCACCTATTGTCTGTCTGAATAAGGCATTCTTTAGGACTCAGATCAGTTATCTTCCCTTCTAGAAACAATCCCTGAATCCTCAGGCTGGACTGAATTTCCCACTCTTTGCCTAACTTTGTCTTCTCTGGAACTTACTATTCAGTCAGTGTTTGAGTCACTTGAAGGCTGACTCGTTCTATTCGAGTTTATTGAGCACATGTTACATCCCAGTCGCTGGGCTAGGTACTAGCATTCAGCAGAGAACATGACAGATACAGTCCCTGCCTTTTTGGAGTCCACACTCAGTAGAGTAGACCAACATAAACAAATAAGCAATAATACTAGCATAGAACAAATTGTGATGTGGTATGGTACTTAAAAAAAAAAAAAAAAGAATGGAGTGGTTTGAGAAGAGAGTAACAAGAGAATTGTGCTTTAGCTACCGTGGTCAAGGAAGGTCTCCCTGACCCTCCCATATGGGAAGACTCCACAGCCTTCTGGGCCACATTTTCTTTGTTGAGGGAACACTTCTCTCTCTTGTGGGAGAATTCCTATCAGCCAAGCGGCCCCAGCACTTAGGATAGGGGAGGAGGGATATAGTCCACTAACAATTAGTTACAGACAATTGATCTTTGGATATTGTGGGAAGTGGGGACACCCATCCCTCCATGCAGTCAAAAATCTGAGCGTCACTTTACAGTCGGGCCTCCCCATCAGAAGTTCCACATTTGTGGATTCAGCCGACCATGTCATACAGTACCGTGGTCTGTGTTTACTGGGAAAATAAGCCGCATTATCAGTGGATCCATGCAGTTCATACCCATGTTGCTCAAGGGCTGACTATAAATTAATTCTCAGCTTTCCCACTCACTGTAGGCATTATTCAGACAGAAAAGCAAAGAGGGAGGTTTTGCTACAGTATAAGAGAAGGGGCAGTCAAGAACATGCCAACGGGAAAATCAAGGTGGTGAGGTGGGGAGAGAGGGTGATGGGGTATCCTCTGACAAAGCTCTTCTTAGCCTTTTCTGATCCTGAAGCCGGGCAGGGGGTTAGGGAGGTTATGTGGTCAGTTTCAGACAAAGACGAAAGAGCAGAGAGGCCACGCCCCAGACATACCTGGCCCACTGTGGTCCCGGACTGGACTAACCTGGAGAAGGCGGCAGCAGAGGCAAGGAGCCCTGATACAGATATCCACGGCTTTCTAGGCAGGTGTCGTGCCCAAGGAAAGGGTCCCGGCTCATGCTGGATACTAGCTAGAGTTGGGGAGAAGACCCTAAAATTAAGTATGTTGCATGATTTTTAAACCTCATTAAACCTAGAGGGCAGGAATCATGCCTACCTGTGTAGTCCATGTGCCCAGCACATGTTTACTGAGTTGAATCAAGGTGTGTGTTGGGAAGAGAGGGACAGTCAGGAATTCTAGAGAGGAGTAGAGCTGGCAGATACTATAAACTGAGATGATCAGCCAGGAGAGGGAAAAATAAGTAGGTATGGTGGAGCTAAACAAATGGCTTAGCTCTAAGGACCCAGAGCCTCTGTCTGGACATTTTAGAACATTGGACAGACTGGCCCAGAAACCCAGGCAGAAGCAACCACCTAGGTGACCAGCATGAGACTGGGTTACAGAGAGGGGACTCCAACGTCAAGAATGGAAGTTAGCAGTAAAGCAAGGGCTGTGTGGGGCAGCATCTCTTCTGGAGACCACCATTCTGTCCATTGATCAGGGTTAGGTGTGGGTGGGCCCGCAGGCTGAGCCAGGTGTCTGCTGCCCTTCCACATTTCCTGGGTGCCCTTCTAGCTTCCATCACTGCTGCGCTCATTTTTGGCAGCCTTTGCTTTTTTTTTCCACCTGGGCTCCCCTATGAAATGGGACACAGAGACCTACCTTTACCTTCTCTCTAGCCCCTGAGCAAGGACAGCAATTCTTTGGAGGTTCTTCTGCTTCTCTCTCTCTTTTTTGGTAGCTAGTAACCACAGCAGAAGAGTCTAGCATAGCAGTTTTCAATGTGTGGTCTTGGGATCCTGGGGGCCCCTGGAATCCTTTTATGGGGACCATGAGGTCAAAACTATTTTAAAAATACTGAGATGTTATTTGCCTCTGTCACTCTCATTCTTCCATGATTGTACAGTGGAGTTTTCCAGAGGCTACGTGATGTGAGATGATGTCATCACTCTGGCAGCTATAGAAGGTGTGCTTGTGTATTCTTGTGCTTTAAAACTTTGTCAGTTTTTATTTCTCCTATGGTAAATATTGATAGATGTAATCCAAATTACGGACTCCTTGGGGTCCTCCGTAATTTCTAGTAGTAAAGGGTTGTGAGACCAAAAACATTTGAGAACTGCTGGTCTAGCAAACGAATAAACCTAGGGAGTTACTTTTTAAAAAGCACTGGAAATCTATTATTGACATTTGTATTGAACTATAAATTGTGTGAAGCCTGATCTTTTCAAGTTTTTTTTGTAATGTTTAAAACATTTTATTTGCTTATTTATTTTTGGCTGTGCTGGGTCTTCATTGCTGCGTGTGGGCTTTCTCTAGTTGTGGGGAGTCGGGGCTACTGTTGGTGCAGTGTGCGGGCTTCTCGTTGCAATGGTTTCTCTTGCTGTGGAGCACGGGCTCTAGAGCGTCGGCTCTGCAGTTGTGGCGCGTGGACGCAGTTGCCCTGTGGCATGTGGGATCTTCTCGAGCAGGGCTCAAACCTGTATCTTTTGCATTGGCAGGTGGATTCTTAACAACTGGACCACCAGGGAAGTCCCTCAAGTCTTTTAACTAACTTTTTACATTGTCAACCATATCCTACCTTTCTGTTTTTATTTTATTCATTGAACAAGTGTTCCTGAATGAACCCTTCCAGCCCTACCCTCAGTCTCCCTCTCCTTTTAAATTCTGCCTGACAGTGGGAGAGTATTAGCAATGTGTGGTCAAGCATCCACATACTCCAGTAAGAATAATTACCTCAGTAGGCAAACTCTAGTCTATATATTGAGGGTGTTATAAACTGACTTCACTATGTCATACCTGGAGTGAATTGATTTAGAATAGATCATAAGTAATATACCTAGTATCTCTATGGTACTTTAGGGATTAAAGACACGGATATACACAATTGCTAGAAATGACTAGTTTTAATCTATCATTTCACAAAATATATTGATCTAAAGTCTTTCCCCAAAGTTGCCATGCCAGTTTTCTGACCAAAGCAGAGAGGCTAGTGACTGTGGAGGCCTGAGGTACAGGCAGAGGCCAGGAAGGGGGAAGTGTGTGAGGGCAGTGGGAGCCAAGCAGGCACCCCCGTGGAAGATGGAGAAGTGCTGACGGTGGCCAGGGAGCAGTGTGCACAGCTGAGACCACATGTGTCACTGGCTTACCTGTGAGGCGTGGGTGGGCATGGGACTGTGTGCTTTCCTTGTGACTCATGACTTGTGGGACTAGGCTGGAATGCAGGGCAGTACTGCATATAGTGGGTGTTCTACACACGTTAAAGGAATGGGCTCGTGGCTTTTTACAGATGGAATCACTGTCTCAAGGTATTTCCCCCAGTTGTCATAGGACCTCACTGGGTGGGAGCACTGGGCCAGCATTGTGCTGATAGCATTAGCAGTATTAACACCAGGGAGAGGAGCTGTTGCTCAGGGTTGTCCTTGCCGATAACAGGTACCCAGAAAGGAAGGGACCGAGGGGCTATGAGGGATAGTAGGGGCTTCAGGAAGGTGAAGAGCCCATTTGGGGGATGGAGTTGACTTTATCTGTTTCTTAGTCTCCACATTCCCGGAACCATCCATAGACAGATGGTTCTATCTATCTTGTGTGAAGGAGTGCCACCCCTTCTCCCAGGTGTATTAAACACACACACAACACACATAGTGTTTAGTATCCTCTCAGCCTTCAGGGTCACTCATGTACATTTTATATCATGTGTATTTCACCACGTTTCTCTCTCCTGCTTCCTCTCTTCCCCTAATTCCCATCTTGAATCCTTTTCACTCTCCCATGTGCTGTGGGTCCAGACGGTATTGGTCATCACGTACCGAGAACCCCCGAATCCTGAGTACCAGGAATTCCAGAATCGTCTTCTGATTAGAGCACGGGAGGATTTTGGTGTGGAGCTGGCCCCTTCCTTGGTAAGCAGATCTCTCTCTTCCTGGAGTCAGACCAGGCTTTGAGGAAAGGCTCTTCTCCCTAATTCAGAATACAGCCTTGGCCACAGAGCCAGCCCTACTGTGGGGGCTGACGGCTTCCATCTGGGTTTTTCCCTTCTGCCCTAGTGAGGCAGGGATGGCCCCTTAGCTATGGGAGGAGGGAAGAAAGCAAACCAGGAGGAGGAGAAGAAGGAGACCTCAGAGATGGGAGGGGGGCTGGAGAAGGGGCCTGGCGGGACCTTTGGAGAGCACTGCTGAAGTTACCACCCCCAGATGAACCTCATTGCTGGCTGCTTCTACGATGGGATCCTTCTGTATGCCGAAGTCCTGAACGAGACCATACAGGAGGGAGGCACCCGGGAAGACGGACTTCGAATTGTCGAGAAGATGCAAGGACGAAGATACCGTGGTAATGGAGAGGGTCAGATGAGGGCCAGAGCACTGCTGCCAGGCTCAGGGGTGGAGGAGGCAGAGGCAAACACAGACACCAGGGGCAGGAGAGAAAGTCAGTTGTGGCCAGAGCACCCGGCTGAGGTGGACACAGGCTAAGGATGGGGGCAGGGACAGACTGCCAGGTAACTTGGGAAGATAGGAGAGCGACCAAGGGCAGATCTCCAAGTAAGGGGTGCTCCTTTCCATCTTAGGTGTGACTGGACTGGTTGTTATGGACAAGAACAATGACCGGGAGACCGATTTTGTCCTGTGGGCCATGGGAGACCTGGTTTCCGGGGACTTTCAGGTGATGGGGGAGGAGGCAGGGAAGAGAGTGCGGGTGGGGCCCACAAACCCAGCTTTTAGGGTTCTTATGGGGGCAGAACCAAAGGCACTGGAGGCAGGGCCTTACCTTCCTCTCCTGGAGCTGCATAATGGTGGTGGGGGGAGTGGCAGGTTGGGGAGAAAAGCAGCCAAGTAGCTGGGTATGGGGTGAGGAGGCTGGTGGGAGCAGGCCTGTGGGCCCCGTTCTCTCCATCCTCACAGCCTGCAGCCCACTACTCGGGAGCCGAGAAGCAGATTTGGTGGACAGGACGGCCCATCCCCTGGGTGAAGGGGGCCCCTCCCCTGGACAATCCCCCCTGTGCCTTTGACCTGGACGACCCATCCTGTGATAAAAGTGGGTGTGTGCAGGGACTGGGAGCAGCCCTTCCTCCCTTTGCTTTCCTTTCTCTTATTTCCTCCTCATGTCCCCCTGCCCCCGACTCTTAGCTCTGCTTCACCTCGTCTCCTCTACCCCCTCCCTCCTCTCTACCTTGAGATGGGTCTGCTCCCTGCACCTAAGAGCATCGCCCCCTTCTGGCTCCCAAGGCCACACACAGTCTTTCTCAGGGCCCCCCTCTCCCCTTCAGCTCCACTCTCAACTCTGGCAATTGTGGCGCTGGGCACGGGCATCACCTTCATCATGTTTGGTGTTTCCAGCTTCCTCATTTTCCGGTGAGTTCTGAGCTTTCCGCTGACAGGCTCCCTTAGCTGTAACTCCACCGTCTCTAGCCTTTCTTGTCAGTTGTCTTTTAGCCTTGGACTTGTTTCCCCTCCCCGACTTTGGTTCTAGACTGGGTACACTAGTCTAGAATTAGTGATTTTGAGTGGGGTCTTCTATGGGCAAAGGTGAACTTTCCATGGATGCAGTGGTAGAGAGCCCCCTACCAGTGCAGGAGATGTAAGCAATCTGGGTTTGATCCCCTGGAGGAGGTGTGGCTGCCCACTCCACTGTTCTTGCCTGGAGAATTCCATGGACAGAGGAGCCTGATGGGCTGTAGTCCATAGGGTTGCAAAGAGTCGGGCAGCATTTTAAGAAGGTACTTTATCTTCAGCCTCTGTGTTTTTACATAAGCACAGGGCTTGTGTCTGACCCACAGAGAGTGCTTCACTCTCTCTCTGTCCTGTCTCGTGGTATGACGACTGCAGCCTCAAGAGCTGCCGGGAAGCCCCCGCCACCCCACAGCTGGCCTCTGGGGTGGTAGGATCAGGCTTGCCAGTCAGCTGAGGGGTGCAGTCCTTACAGAAAACTGATGCTGGAGAAGGAGCTGGCCAGCATGTTGTGGCGCATCCGCTGGGAAGAGCTGCAGTTCGGCAATTCAGAGCGATGCCACAAGGGTGCAGGCAGTCGCCTCACACTGTCGTTGGTGAGCCCTCCTCTCAGCTGTTCCTCTGCTTTCCTCTGAGTGCCTGTCTTTTCGTACCCTGGACCTTTCCCAGCACATCAGCCTGTAATGATAGCGCCTGCACCACCACCACCATCTAATGTTCCTTTCATCCTTCCGCCTCCATGTTGCCCTTGGCCCCAGCGGGGATCCAGTTACGGCTCGCTCATGACAGCCCATGGGAAATACCAGATCTTTGCCAACACCGGTCACTTCAAGGTGAACAGTCATCTGCTTATTCTGGTCCCCACCATTTCATCCTGTCTCATCCTCATCTTTCACCTCTTCCCGTGACCCTCTGCCCCTCGTCAGCCTCCTCTCTCTGTCCAGCTGAGCTCCTGGCTGCTCCCATAGTT